>NW_027202382.1:3832494-6242494 GCF_024711535.1 Dipodomys merriami | reverse complement strand
ATCAAAGTGTAGTGTATAATGTCATATTCGTCAAACTTCTTGAATCAAACTTTTTCTCAAAAGCTAAATTTGGAAGAGAATATCAGGAAATATTTTTATGAGTATTTTTAGGATTGGATAATTCTATAAATATTACCAGAAAATGGAATAGTTTATTGGGGTGAGTTAAAGCCTTTTAAAACAGTATCTTTTCATTTAAACCTTAATTTTTATCAGAAATATTTGTATTTATGGAAGAGGATTTTTTGTGATCACAAAATATTCTCAGAAGATGGATATTAAATATGAGAAATAGTTAAATTAGGAATCTTTCACAATTTTCAGTATAAAATAATATTTGGTCAACAAAATCATGGAAGAATTACATTTATTGACATGATATAATAGTTTCAATATATCAGACATCACAAACACTACCCAGTATTGTTTATAAAATGATTGTAATTTTATACAATATGTAAATATGTATAGAAAAGTGGGAAGATATACATGAACACAATCATATTGGTTTCTCTGGATGGAGGCGTTTTAATTGATTTTAAATATCTTATTCATGTTTCTACTCTTTAATTTATCTGAAATAACATGTGCCATCAAAAAAGAAGAAAAATAAGATTGGGAGCTCACAGGAGAATAGGAAACTTTTAGTCTTTCTGTTTTTTCAGTCTTCAAGCAGAACCTCTTGAGGATTAGAGAGGTTCAAATCACGAATGCTGAGGTGGACTAAACTGGCTTATCTGAATCTTAACCTCCTAGAATATAATAAATTGAAAAAGAATGAACGGTTTTTGTGGACTATGAAATATTCCAAAAGTTTAAAACAGACCACTGATAATCATAGCAGACCATGGCTCCAATGTTAATTCTGTAATGTTGAAAAGACATGAAGAAAAGATGAAAATTTTGGGGTCTAGTAGTGGATATAGTTCCATTAGAAATCTTAACCTACATGCAAAGTTATATTAAGAAACTAATTTCAATGGAATTAAATATTTATATATTCATAACTTTTTAGTTTTACATTTTTAAACACTTGTGCATTTAAAATAGGTTGATAAAATTTCATATCAATACAAATGTAATGTCTTTCAAGTCACATAAAATTCTTTTTCAAAGTTTTCCATTCCTTTCAGATCTTAAAATCAAAGAAGTAGAAAAGATTCAGAGTTCCTTCCTTTAAGTAGGATCATGTTAAATCATTCTTGACAGTAGCAAAGCTAACTTTGATTCCCAATTGGTTTTGCTCCCCAAATTGTCACACTCCATGGATTTCAGTATGGACATTTATAACAGTGGTACTTCTACAATATACTATGGTACAGTTTTAAATCCTAATCCTAAACTTATCACTTGGCTATCGTAGCATAACCAATGGCTTCAAACATCTTGACCTCAAGACTGATCTTGTAAAACATTATATGCAATTCTCTCTTTTCTTCTGTGACCAAGATTACTCCAAACAAAAAAAAAAAACCATTTGTATATGATTAGGAATGATGACTGTAAAAATCAGATAGATAATGTATCATCATTCCTGTAAGCAAGACATTATTTAGTTTTTCTATTCATATTTTCTGTACTAGTATTAAAAAAGTGCTGATTCATCTATAATCCCACTGGCCATTTACCCTTAAGAGGGATAGGTCCACACCATGGGAAACAAGATGGCTATATCAATCAAAGCTAATGTCTAATAATCCTGTAGACTAATCCAGACCACAGTTGTACGTATAATGTGAGAATAGTATCTATAGGATTTTTTGGCTTTATGCTTAAATTACTGTTTGAAATAGAGAAATAGCCTCCTATTAATAGCCAGGAAGAAATTAGTCCCAAGGTTGTCCAGTTACAATGAAATGAATTGACATAGCATCTGAGTTAACTTGGCAGTGGATAATTCTCATGGAGCACCCAAAGGGAAGCTCAGTCCTGGTCAGCACCTTGATTATGGCCTTCCAGAGGACACTTCTAAGTCATATCTAGACTCCTGCCTATAGAAACTAAATAATATATTTGTGTGTTGTTGACTGAAAGTTATGAGCTGAAAGTATGGTGTTTTCTTGTCTATATATTGAAATCCTAACTCTTAATATGATATTAGAAAGTAGGCCAGTGGAATACTCATAAAGATAACTCATGAACAGTGATCGATACCCCTTTAATAGACCCGCTTTTACAGGCAGCTCTTGTACTCAAAGGTTCAGTCTCCAAGAATCCATAGTAAGGGTCTATCCAGTACTTATATCCACTTATGTTCACCTGGAGAGTTAATCAAGGTATAAAGAAAACACTGAATAGGAAGTGTGGAGACATTCATATGGCAGGAAATTGGTTTGAATCTAAGAGTGGACTGGAAGTCCCTTCCTTCCTTCCTTCCTTCCTTCCTTCCTTCCTTCCTTCCTTCCTTCCTTCCTTCCTTCCTTCCTTCCTTCCTTCCTTCTTTTCTTTCTTCCTTCTCTCTCTCTCTCTCTCTCTCTCTCTCTCTCTCTCTCTCTCTCTCTCTCTCTCTCTCTCTCTCTTTTATTGTTACATCCTCCTTTATTTTTTCCCTACCATCCTTTCCTCCTCACCTCCCCAAATACGACCTCCTCCACCGGGAATCCCCCTACCCCTATCCCACCCTGCCCTCTGCAACAGTGTAAATGGAAGTCACTTTTCATCTTGGCTGCCAAATAGCGAAGTTAGCAACCAGAGTTCCCAGCAGATGAGAGAAGTAGTAAGTAGCAAGTGATCATGGGCAGGAGTTCAGTCTGAAAATTGGGAAGTCCTGAAATATGTGTATAGCATTTTGCTATAGTACAGGTCACTGCATCCTTACAAGCTTCTGCATTCCCATGACAACACACTTGAAGGCGTTGGAGACCAGGACTTGCCTATAGCAAGCTTAAGGTCTCTACCATGCTGTGTTGAGAAACAGGACCAAAGCTGAGAGCTATCATCACCAGCTCTGCCACAATCCACAATCATGCCTTCTACTTACCAGGTGAATGGCACAGAGGGAAAGCCAAATAACAGAGGGACTCGGCTTGTCGGCTGTTGTTTGGACAAAATGACAGGAGGAATAAAGAAAAAAGCTAGTTTGCACAGTCTAGATTTTGCCCTGCTGGTCACAAGATTACCATCTTTAGAGAACTGGCAGCTTGTTCTTTCTTTCTTTTTTTTTGAATTGCAAACATAAAGTTTTTTTTTTTGTATTTCATTTGTTTTTTTCTTCCCCCACCCCATAGAGTCTTTTTAAATATTTACATTTTTATTCCATTTTATTACAGTTTTTTTCTCTTTTGCTTTCATTATTCACTAAAATTACATCACTATTTAATATTTTTGTTCTTTGGACTGTATTTCCCTTTTCTTTTTGAGATAGTTCTCTCCACAGGACCCAAACTGGCCTGGGATTTATGGTAACCCTGACTCAATCTCCACCCTCACCAATGCTGGGATTATACATGTAAGCCAATACCCAGATTTTGTTTTTTATATATGTATTTTTGTTGGTTTCAGGGCCTGGGCACTGGCCCTCAGTCTCTTTGTACTCAAGGCTAGCATTAAACCACTTGAACCACAGTGCCACGTCTAGTTTTTGAGGGGTCAATTGTACATAAGAGTCTTAGAAGGACTTTTCTGCCCAGGCTAGCTCTGAACTGTGATCCTCAGATCTCATACTCCTGAGTAACTAAGATTATAGGCATGAGCCACCAGAACTGGGTAATACCCAAATTTTAATATTTAATTTTTGGTCTTCTCTTATTCCTCTTAACCCATTCTCTCTTCATTTTATTCTCTTTCTGTATTCAAATAGTTCAGATCTCTTTTTTTATTGGTGTAAATTAACTGTACAAAGGAGTTTCATTTGATCTTTCTATTCATGCAAATATCCTATATATTTTGATCAACTTTACTCCTAAAATTCTTTCTTTTCTATTGTATTAGCTTCTCCTTTCTTTTCTCTTCCTTCCTTCCTTCCTTCCTTCCTTCCTTCCTTTCTCTCTCTCTCTCTCTCTCTCTCTCTCTCTCTCTCTCTCTCTCTCTCTCTCTCTCTCTCTCTCTCTCTCTCTTTCTTTCTTGCTGTTTTTTTTCTTTTTCTTTTTTCTTTTTGGGTCTGGTCGTGGGACTGAACTCTGGGCCTGGGCGCTGTCCCTCAGCTCTTCAGTTCAAGGCTAGCGCTCTACCACTTGAGCCACAGCGCCACTTCTTTTTTCTTATGTGGTGCTGAGGAATCGAACCCAGGGCCTCGAGAATGCAAGGCAAGTGCTCTACCATTGAGCCACCTTTCCAGCCCTCTCTCTCTCTCTATTTCTTTCTTTCTTTCTTTTTTTGTTGGTCAGGAGGCTTGAACTCTGGGCCTGGGTGCTGTCCCTCAGCTTTTCAGCTCAAGGCTTGCGCTCTACCACTTAAGCCACAGCACCACCTCCTGCTTTTTCTGCTTATGTAATGCTGAGGAATCAACCCCACTGCCTCATGCATGTAAGGCAAGCACTCTATCAGTGAGCAACCTTCCTAGCCACTAAAATTCTTTCTTAAACCCTCTTTCTGTTTGCTTCCCTATTAAAGCTGTTAGTAGGTTTCATTAGGATATATACATATGTAATATAATTTGATCCTATTCATCCTCCATTATTCTCTACTTCCCTTCCCAGCTACTGCCCCCACCCCAAGAACCTATCTTTTATAATAGTGTGTTATTATTATTACTATTTCTTTTTTATGTTTAGATCCTACATATGAGTGAAAATGTGGTATTTGTCTTTTAGAGTTTGACTTAGCTCACTAAACTGAATGATCTCCATTTTATTGATTTTCCTGTAAGTTATATGATTTTTCTTTCTCTTTAAAATTTTATTTTATTGTGAAAGTGATGTACAGAGGGGTTACAGTTACATAAGTAAGATAATGATTACATTTCTTTTCAAACAGTGTTACTCCCTCCCTTTTTTTCTGCTCCTTTCCCTCCACATCGATTCTCCTTACACCCAAGTTTACAGTTAATTTCCAACATAGTGTCTATTGAGTATCCCTATTGCATTGGTTCACCTTTTGTCCCACTGTTTCTGTGATTCCTCTTCCCTTCCCCAAATCAGATAAATTTACATACAAGACAAAGGAATAAAAAACAGTGACCACAGGGAATAAACCAGAGGAGAATAAACTAAAGACAAAAGCAATAACTGCAAATGGTACACTAACTAAAAAAGAAAGAAAGAAAATAACAAGAAAATTAAAACACAAAACCTCTTTTTTCCATATCATGGAGTTTATTTCAGTTAGCATCATGTTATATGGTCATATTACATAGCTATTGAGCTATTTATTGTGAACCTCTGCTGGGACTATCCTAGACATACACTAATTTTTACAAATGAGGGAAACCATGGAGCCTAGATTGCTTTGGGTCTGGCTTACTTCACTTAATACGATTTTTTCCAAGTCTTTCCCTTTCCTTATGAATGAGACAATGGTGTTCTTTGTGATGGAATCATAGAAATCCATTGTGTATACACCACATGTTCTTGATCCATTCACCTATGAGGGGCATTTGGGTTGATTCCATACCTTGGTTATGGTAAATAATGCTACAATGAACATAGTTGTGCTGGTAACTTTAGTGTCACCTTGTTTTTTTGGACATTTAGGTAAATGCCCAGGAGTGGGATTGCTGAATCATAGGGACTCTCTATGTTGAATCTTTTGAATAACCTTCATAGTGCTTTCCTGAGTGGTTGAACCAGTTTACATTCCCACCAACAGTGTTGTAGCATTCCCTTTTGGCTACATCTCAGCCAGTAGTAGCTGTTGTTATTAGTTTTCTTGATAATGGCTACTCTAGGTGGGATGAGGTGGACTCTCAATGCAGTTTTGATTTGCATTTCTTTTATGAATTAATAATACCTCATTGTTAAGTATACATTTTTACCCATTAACTAGTTATTAATTACCTAGGTTGCCAGCATCTTTTATTTGTTTATTTGCTTCTTTTATGTGATAACCATTCTGACTGGGATGAGAAGGAATCTGTAGGTTTTTTTTAAAAATTAAAATCCCTTTAGAGCAAGGATAATAAATATTTGTTCTTATATCTGTGTTATTTGTGCTTCTGTTGAGAGCTGTCCATTCAAGTAATTTGCCCTTTATTAATTGAATTATTTCTTCTTTTGTTGCTTAATTTTTTTGAATTCTGTGTAGTGTACATATTATTTCTTTGTTAAAAACTACATAGCTATGGTTTTTCTCTCATTTTATGTTGTTTATTTGTTGTAGTAATTGTTTCCATTAATGCTTTTTAAGTTCATAAAATTCCATTTGTCAATTCTTACTCTTATTTTCTGATCTATTGGAATCCTATCCAGAAAATCATTGCCTATGTGTATATTTTTTAAGTGTTTTCCAGTAGTTCTTTTAAAGTTTTAGTTCTTAAATTAAGATTTTTATCCAATTTGAATTTATTTATCTCCTATTTATATAAATAGGAAAAAGGATATAGTTTTAGTCTTGCTCATGGAAATATCTAGTTTTGTTCAACATTTGCTGAAAAGCTGCCTTTTCTTCAATATATGTCTTAGTACTTATTGTAAAAATCAGAAAACTATGGTTTAGTGTGATGATTTCTTATATTCTTTTTGTATACATTATGTTTCTGTGTCAATGCCATGCTCTATTTTAATTTGAAATCAGGGATGTGATCATTCTGACCCTGCTTTTTTGTTCAGGATTGTCTTAGCTATTCATCATCTCCTATTTTTGTGTATAGGTTAGTATGGAGTTTTTAAATTTCTATGAAGAATATGAAATTAGAATTTTGATAGGGATTGTATTTGATAATTTAACAAAGTTCACAACATTGATTTGTTTAATCCATGAACATGGAAAGTTTTTCCATCTTTTAATGTTTTCTTTAATTTCTTTCTTTAATGTTTTCATTTTCATTACACAGTTCTTTCACGTCCTTTGTTATCTTGGTATTTTTGAGGCCATTGTAAATAGGATTATTTTCCTGGGATCTTTCTCAGTCTGTGGTGTGTTGCTATATAGAAAAGACATTGATATAATTATTCTGTATCCTTATACTTTGCTGAAAGTCTTTATCAGATATTCAGGATTTTCGTGGCATATTTAAGTTGTTTTAAGAATATGATCATGTCAACTGAAAATATGGATAATTTGACTTTATGTGTTTTTAAATATGTTTCTCTTTTATTTCTGTGTTGATATCACTATGTATATTCAAGCACTATAAAGAGTGTTAAGAGTAGAGAGTCCTGTGTTATTCCTGACTTTAGAGGAAATGGTTTCGAGTTTTTATCCACTTAGTGTAATATTGACTATAGATTTTATGTATAGAATCTTTATTTTATTGAAGAAATTTCCTTCTATTCCAAGTTAATTCAGAGGTTTAATCATAAAGGGATGTTGAATTTTGTGAAGGAATTTTTCCAAATTCTGTTGAGATGATCACATGATTTATTTTCTTTATTCTGTTTATGTACTATATTGAGTTTATTTTCACATTCCACGCTTGGAATGAAACTTGATCATATTGTACGGTCTTTTTAATGTGTGTTGGACTTTGTTTGCATATGTTTTATTGAGAGTGCTTATGTCTATTTTATTAAAGAATTTAGGGGATAATTTTCAATTTTTCATATTCAGTTTGTGCATAAAGGTAACTGATTTTGTAGAATCAGTTTCATAACATTCCTTCATTCTGTTTAGTGGAATACTTTGATGTGCATTATTATTAGTTATTGTTTAAATATCTAGTAGAATCTGGAAGTAAAAACAATTAATTATACATATATATATAATAAATCTATATGCTATGTACACCTTCTTGGACAATTTAGGAAATCATATGCATGTAGGAGTTTTTCCATTTCTTAATTTTCCAGCTGTTCTTTACAATATAATTTTCAGAGTATTTTCTAGTGATCCTGTTATTTTCACTAGAGTAGTTAATAGTATCTCCTATATTTTATTGATTTTGAAAATATCTCCTGAATTTCTTAATTTGAGGCTTCCTTTTCTTTTGCTGAGCTTGACTAAGGGTTTGTGAGTCTTATTTATCTTTTTTCATCTCCAATTACTTAATTTCATCTGTGGTGTTTACTATTTCTTTCCTTCTTCTAATTTTGGGTTGAACTTGTTCTTGATTGTCTAAGACGTTGATGTGATTTATCTATTTTTTGATGTGGGCACTTGAAACTATAAGCTCTCAGCCCTGCTACGTAGTGCTCCAAAGGTTCTTGTAAGTTGTGTTCCCATTTTGCATTTCTATCAATAAATAAAATTTCATTGGTATACGATATATTGTAAATCTTTAGGATTTTGATTATCTAATAGATTTATAGTAGTATCTCTTTGAAGTTTGTTTAATTTCCAAAATAAGAAATAATATTGAGCATCATTCATTTGCCTAAGCTTTTATTCATTATATTCCTATTTTTATTGTATTTTGCCTTTCCATAAACCTGACAAGTTTTGATTGAATGCCAGATAATTCCGTATTTAAGAATTAGAGATTAATCAAAGGGTTTGGTTGATTCTAATTTCTTTCAAAGATAATTCAATTTGCTTCAAAATTTAAATTGGAACCAGATCACTTTAGTCGTCAGTAGTGAATCTGATTAAAATGTGGCTTAAATATGCATGAAAATTGGTTTATTTCATTATTACACTCATTCTAAAGCATATACTTTTGAATATCCCAACTAATACATTGGTTTTCAGTAGTATCTTTTCTTCCTGTGGTTTGAAGTAGTATCATTTCTTCTTGTTGAACTCATGACCCTAATATTTGATTTCCTAAAATGTTCATAAACTTCTCTGACTCTTTGTTTCTCTGACCTTCTGTTTCCCAGAAGGTCAAATACAAATTGACAAATGTTTTGAGGGAACTAATAGAAAATACTTGAATAGTGATTATGACTTTTCCTTTTTTTCCCAAGATCTTGGATGTTCTAATGTTCTGCTTTGGTGCATCACCCATCTCAATAGATTTGATTTTTCCCTCTATTTTTCCCATCTTTTAAATCTCTCTCCAATAGGATATCTTTTTGAAAAATCCACTCCATCAGGGTTAAAACTGGACAAATTACTCTCTCAGTCAAGCCCACTCCAATCACATAAGTTCCAAAGAAAAAAATTATAAAAGGAGGGCTAGGACTATAATTGATAATCATCATTTCCCTTCTATTTTAATCATTCTACATTTCTCCCACTCAGAGCCAACATAGTTGTTTGCATGATATAGCTCTGCAGGCCTTCATCCAAGAGAGAAATGACTCAGTTCTATATTCTTTTAGGGCCATCTTTTTTTGGGGGGGTCTGGTCGTGGGGCCTGAACTCTGGGCATGGGCGCTGTCCCTCAGCCCTTCAGCTCAAGGCTAGCGCTCTACCACTTGAGCCACAGCGCCACTTCTGGCTTTTTTTTTGCTTATGTGGTGCTGAGGAATCGAACCCAGGGCCTCAGGCATGCAAGGCAAGCACTCTATCACTGAGCTACTTTTAGGGCCATTTTTAACAGGCCCATCTAAAGTTACATGCAGACATGGAAGCATAAATTGTTCCTACTATAGTAAACTTCTTGAGTTTGTGCTCTATATTTCCCATTAAATTATTTATCAGTAACCATATCATGATGATCAAGATTAATTCACTTATCCAGTATAGTTAGCTTTTTTAGCTCCTTCTCTACTGGCATGGGGTGACCCAACTAATGAAGTGGTAATTGCATGTTTAAGGCTCATAGAATTCTTATTAAGTTTCTACATATTTCTACCTGGGCCTTTAGTACAAAGGAGCTTAATTTGTGGCCATCAGAAGCATATTCTCTCCAATGTATCATTGAAATTGATGGTGAGAGATATACTCCTACCTATACCCATTAGTTTTTACTTTTCTGTGAGCAGAAGATAAAATGAGATGTTTAAAGGGAATTATATATCTTTAATATGTATATACATATATATGGTCTTATACACACACACATATATGGTTATTCATAAAAAATGTTGGACTAAGCAAGAAATTACTTTTGAGTAATTGAATGTACCCTACTCTTCTCTTTGGCTTATTAAAAATGGGTTAGCATTTCCCAAAGTTAAATACCACAAACTGACTCTTGAGGTAAGATTGCTGAGCCTCTGTTGAGCTGATGTGGCTCCTCTTGATCTGGAAGATCACGAAGCAAAATGTAGTGATTCACCCCATTGTCTTAGTATACATAACTACTATGCAGTATGCGTGTAGCATAAGAGAACCAAGACACATCCCTGTTTAAACAGCAAAACAAAAAGACCAAGTAACTACATAGTAGTCTTTCTGATAATCCTTTGAACAAAATTCATCAGGACCTTAGGAAATAGGAATCATCTCTGAAGAGAGCATTTTGGCAAAAGGTGACTTTCTCAGTCTGCTTTTTGAATATAGAAAGTTGAGGAATTCAAATAGTCACTGTCATCCTAAATACATATTGGCAATTGTTTTTATATAAATAAAAGTCTCAACATTTTTATTTATTTGTACCAAGTTGATTTACTTCTATCTTGGCATGTGATTCTCCTCTTAAAGCCAATCATGAGTACATTAAAAGCATGGAGATTTTGTAGGTCCATGACCTAAATCATTCTTTTGTTTAGGTGACACAATCAACATGACTCTAATCCTATTATATTATAGGTTTTATCAAAGGTTCCCCTTGCTACACTTTGCTTTTTTTCTTACTCTGGTGACACTACCTGCCTAGAAACTCCAGATCTGATAAGACTGTGTCATGAAGAGATATCTTTTAACTTTTTCAAAACACAACTGTTTGTCCTCAAATTTTGGCCTATGATTATTTTATTTTATGATGGTAAGAAATAACATATATCTAGTATAGCCCATATTTCAACCATCTATCATGTATGTTAAAAATAGAAAAATAGAAAAATTACAACATAGAAATAATTCATGCTTGAAAAGATGGAAATACCTGTCATGCCAAGTGGACCGTTGTTTATCTTCTACATGTATTGAATTATCTATCACTGCCAAAATATGTACAATTATCATATATAAATATATATAAATGTTAAATATAAACAAAATTAAAAAAATAAAAGAAGCTGTGGAGCAATGAAAATGAAATTTTATCCTTTTGGGGGATATCAGTATATGACAGAAAACTTTTAGATGATAATGTCCACATCTCCCAGTGAGCCATAGGTTAAACAACAGAAAAGTATTAGATTGCTAAGCTGAGAGATCTGACAGGTTAAGTGCATCAAATGCATTTTTAAGTTAAGGTTGGTTATTGGGACATTGCTCCATTATAAGATGTGGAATAACTGTTCTGCAAATAATTGATATTGAAAATCTTTCTTAAAGTGGGCCTGCAAATTATCCAATTTTTTCCAGCCATACATCAACCTTATAGTAGCGTATCAACTGTGCTATCATAGCAATTATCTCATTCTTTTAAAAGTTCTCATTGATTTCTCCTTCCAGTTTTACCAGTTCATTATGTACTTATTTTGCTAACACATACGGTTTTTGCCCAATGGGTTATAATTTTCTAGCTTCCCATGACACTTTCTTATCATTTTTCAGCCTTTTATAGTAGCTATTCACTATCTATTGTCTTATTCCAAAGTTAATATCACATTTTTGTGGTATCTGCCATTAGTTGCCACCCAACGAGCCTACACAAATGGTGTAGGCTTGGTGGCTTAAAAGAGCAATTATTTATTCTTGCTCATTTCTCTGTAAGTTGGCTGGGGTCAGTTGATCTCGACTGGGTGAACTGGGCAGCTTTACTTCAAGTTGTGAGTCTGATTATCTCTGATTGGATTTGATTTCACAGTACTAGTGGGGCTTGGGTCCAGTCCATGTGTGTTTATTCTTGTACTCACAGCTATGTAGGGGAACTTCCTCTCAGGAAGGTGACACATACAAAAGGGAAGCTCAACTATATAATTACATTGAGTCTCATCTTGCTTAATGTTTGCTGATATCAAAGTCAAACAGAAAAAGGTAAGTATACTTTACTATGGAGGTAGTAGGAAAAGTGGTAAAATTTTTTGAGCAATAATCGAATCCACCATAGACTAGGAATGCTTTGGTATGTCCATGTTGACCATGCTTCTAGACTAAGGAAATAATGAGCAGGTACAAGCACACATTATTACTGAGATTAAAATCTCAACTATGACCACCTCTTCCATTTGTCCTTTGAATACCTTCATTATTTTGTATACTTACTAGCATTATTAACTTGCACAAAGGGTGTTCATTTTGACATGTCTCTCCATACACTCAAAGAATCTTGATCAGATCCACCCCTTCCAGTATTTTCCCTCTTCCTCTCTCCTCTTTCCCAAACTAATCTCAGCAAGCTTCATTGTTCCATGTTCACACAGATACCATAAAGTATTTAGACAATATTCACCCTTCTTTACCCTCTCTGTTCAACTGCCCAAGATAGAATATGTTTCAACTTCTGAACATTCATTTTTGTGAAAATATATGTTAATCAATCAAAGGGGTATCATTGTGGTATCACAGGTCTACATATGCCATATCATAATCAGGTTGATTACACATACACACACACACATACAAGCAATTTTGCATGTGCACATTGCCATAAAAAGAGTGGGTGAATTTGTTGGTGGCAGTGGCAATTTATGCATCCTGTCTCCCACTATTCTAATAATAAACTAGATAGTCCATTTATTGTGTACAATTATATGATAATTTGATTCTTTTATAAAAATATTAAAGAGATTGGGGCTGGGAAGATGGCTCAGTGGTAGAGTGCTTGCCTTGCATGCCTGAGTCCCTGGGTTTGATTCCTCAGCACCACATAAGCAAAAAGAAAAAAGCCGGAGGTAGGCGCTGTGGCTCAAGTGGTAGAGTGCTAGCCTTGAGCTGAAGAGCTGAGGGACAGTGCCCAGGCCCAACGACCGGAGGCAAAAAAAAAAAAAAAAAGGGATCATTACTATGACTATTTGTAGTGGTATTGCAAAACCTTTCCTCAAGTAGTCCAGTTTTCCTTTGCAGTTGTTGGGCTTTGGATCTGAGAACAAGATCAAGATTTGAAAATTGAGCCAGGCATTGTGAATCTCCATGCTGTGGCTGTGACTGGTGTCATCTTTTGTCTTATTGCTCAATTTTAGTCTTGTTTTTTCGGTTGTATATATTAAAAATACCCTCATTGGCTATCACACCTTGGGAATCCCATTGTCTCTGTCATCATCACGAATCTCTGCTAGGTCAGAATTTTTTAGTTTTCATTGTGGACTTTTTGGTTTGTTACAATAATTGGAATCTGTTTGGCATTTTGTAGTAAAACACTGTCTCCTGACCTCCTCTATTACTTTATACTCCTACTCTATCTACAAATGCATAAAGCATTTTCAATTCCCAACCTTGCTTGGTTCACAGGTAAGTTTTCAGTGAGCTTCTTGGTGGCCACTCACTACTACATTACTCACTGCTGTCGTGAAGAGAATTTTTTTTTGAGTCTTCCAAGATACTACAGGTTACTGAGGTTTCATATGGTTGTTATGTAAATGTATTCCAACATTCCTTCACTGAACAGCTCTATTTTCTCTGTGTTCTACCAAAGCAGCTTTAGTATCTTCACTTTAAGATATTGCTCATTTTCCCCAAGATTTAGGAGCTATTCCACCTGCCTATAAGGACTGGTTTCAGTCCTAAGTGTCCTTTCTCAGTCATTGATTGCTGAAGCATGAGAAAATGCCTTCTTATCCCTACTCTTTCCCTATCCAATCTCATATTCTGTCTCTTTTCTTCCATTATTTTTTAAGATGCAGTGCTGAGTTTATTCCCCAAGTTCCAAGCAAATATTTTCCAGGTCTTACATTTCTTTTAGTAATTATTTTCATCTCCTCTCAGGGAAAACCATGGATTTTTGAAGAAAGAAAGCATCTTTTCGATTAACATCTTTTTCAAGTGAGGATTTCACATCGTTCTCAGAGGTCACTTTTATCACTTTCAAGTATTCCTAGAAAGCTGTGGTTTCTAGACTATTTGGCGAATCCTCTAGATGTTTTCAAAGTACAATTGTTTTAAAATACCATTTCTTTCCTTTCATTCTATGCAGTGGATCTCCCACTAGAGAGATTATGAACATTGTGATTCCAGCCTTCTGTGTACTTAGGCTATTCTCATGAGCAGGTCTTGTTTCTGATTTTCAGCATAGTGCATCCCTAGTTGTGTTATATAAAATCACTTAAATTATTCTATAGAAATTTTCTGGTTTTTGTCTTTTTATTGTAAAGATACTGTACAGAGGGGTTACAGTTACATGAGTAAGGTAGTGAGAACATTTCCTATCGAGCATTGTTACCACCTCCTTTGTTTTTCCCCTACCATCCCTTCCCTCCCTACCTCCCTTACTCTTCTCTCCCCCCAAATTGTAAAGTTCATTTTCTACATAGTGTCTTGTACATCTCATTGTTACAATGGGTCAACCTGTATCCTTGTTTCAGCATTTTGTTATTTCCCTTCCCCTCGCCAAATTAGAAAAATGTATATACAAGATGCAGGGCATGGGAATCAAATACAGTGAAAACAGAGGTTATACCATGGGGGAAGAACATACAAGAGGAACAAAAAAAGTCACATAGTACATTTTAGATACATTAAAGACAATAGCAAGACAGAAAAAACAAGTTTTGTCCCTATCTTGGGGTTCATTTCACTTAACATCATCTTATATGGTCTTCGACATAAAGTAGTTATTACAAATAAGGGAAACCATGGGACCTATGTTTCTTTGGGCCTGACTTACTTCACTTAATACAATTTTTTCCAAGTCTTTCCATTTCCTAACAAATGGGCAATGTAATTCTTTCTGATGGAGGCATAGAATTCATATATATATATATAATATTTTCTTGATCCATTCATCTACTGAGGGACATCTGGGTTGGTTCCATATTTAGCTATGGTAAATGATGCTGCAATAAACATAGTTGTGCTGGTAGCTTTAGTATAGCCTTGTTTATGATCATTTGGATAAATGCCCAAAAGTGGGATTGCTGGGTCATAGGAGAGCTCTATGTGGAATCTTTTGAGGAATCTCCAATACTGCTTTCCAAAGTAGTTGAACAAGTTTACACTCCTACCAACAATGCAGTAAGATTTCCTTTCAGCCACATCCCCTCCAGCATCTAAAAAGACAGCCTCTTTAGTAAATGGTGCTGGCAAAATTGGTTAAACACTTGTAGAAAACTAAAGCTAGATGTCCATACATCACCCTGCATCAGAATCAACTCCAAATAGATCAAAGGCCTCTATGTGAAAGCAGACATCTTGAAAACATTACAGGAAGGAATAGGAAAAACTCTAGGGCTCCTTTTCTTAATAAAGACTCAGAATCACAACAAATCAAAGAAAGGTTGGACAATTGGGATCTGTAGAGCTTTCTGCATGGCAAAGGACATAGCTAGCAAGATCAATAGAAAGTCCACGGATTGGGAGAAGATCTTCACTAGCCATACAATGGACAAGGGTCTCATATCTAAATATACTTAGAATTCAAAAAACTAAATCCACCAACAACAAATCCTCAAAGATACGACTGCCCAATAAGTAAGTGGACTAAAGTCTTGAAGAGAAAATTCACTGAAGAGAAAATAAGAATGGCCAATAGACACCTGAAGAAATGCTCAACTTCTCTAGCCATGAAAGAAATGCAAATCAAAACAACATTGAGATTCCACCTCACCCCAGTTAGAATGGCTGTAATAAAGAAATCTTGTACTCCGTTTCATAGGTGGCTTTCATGGGGCACCTGTGTTCTTCTTTCTTCTTTTAGCTTGTTGATTCAACCACACAATCCCATCGACCATATAATTAGACCACCACAATGCAACTGTTGGCATTATTCCATAAGCAAGTGCATTACTTCTACTTTCGTCTCACCTTGATAGACAAGTAATATGTATGGTGCTATCAGCTCTTCATTTACCACTAAAATTCAGGTCTTATTTCTAACAGAAAAGTGATCAAATCTGAAAAAAATCTGAATTTCTGCTTCCAAGAATAACCTCTAGCCTTAGGTTATCTCCCAGACTCAGACCTTAAAACAGGGTTTGAGGTCCAGTTAGAGATAGTTTCAGGAAACATTAGCAGAGAATGGGAGAAAGAAACAGAAAAAGGAAGACAACTAAATAGTTATGTATCATCAGGTGACTTTCTACCAGGTAGTAAATGGCAGTATGGAATTCCTGGGTCCATGTAAAATATATTTCTTATATTTGTACGACTCTATTTATATACAATTTAGTTTATTTTTAGGTGTTTCCTTGGTTTTTGCTTTTTGAAATTGTTATTATAAGGTCATGTATAGAGGGGTTACAAGTTAGATATGTTGGATAAGGAGTACATTTCTTTTTGAACAATGCCACCCCTTCCCTCATACTCTCCCGCCTTTCCCCTACATCCCCACCCATAAGTTGTATAGTTTATTTCCAACATAGTGTCCAGTGAGTACCATGGCTGTATTTGTTCATCTTTTGTCCCTCCATTTCTGTGTCTCTCCTTATACTCCCAAAGACACAAAACAAATAAAAAAGAAGAGGAAACAAAAACAGCACAAAAGAAAAATAACCTCTCATTTCATTTCCTAGAGTTTATTTTGATAAATATTATTTTGTATGATCTAATTCACTTAGCTATTGTGTCTTTCTGTTCCTCTCCTAAGACCAATTAGGTCTATTTTTTAAAGGAAGGCTTATGTAAGTGAGTAAACAGAGTATTTTTGGCTTCTTCATGCATGGAAAATGTTATGTTTAGCCCAAATCAGTCCTAAAGCAGAAAGAAATCAATGCTGGTGGATAGAAGTTGGAAGACATAGACTGAAATATAAGGTTCAGGTATGAGCTGGGCACTGGTATTACCTATTACAACTTCTAATGCTAACTAACATGTTTCTCTAAGCCACCATTATTTCTCAATGATTCATGCTTCCTCCTGTTATCTTAATGTAATAGATTCAATGACTCCCCTCCAAAATATAGATGGTGAAATATAATGTGCTTGTAGCTAGAGGTAGAACTTTTAATAAATTATTAGGTCATGAGAATCTTCTTCTCATGTGTGGAATTAAATCCCCTGTGTAAAGAAGCTTTGCACATCATTTGATTAGCTCACTTGCAACAATTTCAACCATGTGGGGAGACACACGTTCTTCTACACAGGATTCAGCAACAAGGCACCATCATGGAAGCAGAGAACAATGCTCCTTTGGTACTTGGACTTTCTCAGTACCAGAACTTCAAGAAATAAATTTATGTTCTTAATATATTATTCAGTCTTAATTGTCCTTTTTTTGGTTATAGTTGTGTAAATGGATCAAGATATGTAGCTTCCATTTTTATGAACCTTCAAATGCTTTAAACAGTGAGGTAGAAATGATAAAATAAAAACAAAACAAAACACATCATATGTTTTCTCTTCTGGTTCAGGACTCTATCCTGGCTTCCTACCTTAGTCATGATATAACTAAAGGCCTTGCAATATGGTTGGAAATCTTAGAAAATCTGCGGTAAGCATTCTTCCCTTCCTTCCCATCCACTTCTTTTTCCTACCTGTTATGATACAATGGACTAGAATTTTGCTTGAACCACATTTCCATTTCTGGCATTTTGCTGGTTAATTGGAGATAAGAGTCTGATAGGCTAGAGCCATCATTACTTTTTTGTTATTTTATTTTATTTTAAATTTTAGTTTTATTGTCAAGGTGATGTACATAGGGATTGCAGTATGTAAGTAAGGTAGTGAGTACATTTCTTGTCAAACTTGTTACCCCCTCCCTCATTTTTCTCCACTTTCCTTTTCCTCTAACCTCCCTTCCCCCACCATTGTACAGATCATTGCTAACATACGTCTTATGAGTATCACTGTTGCATTGGTAACCCTTTGTCCTTTGTCTCACCATGTTTTGGTTCCCCTTGGGTATTGTACATACTTTTTATTCTTTAAGAAGAGTAAATCAGGGGCTCAGAAGGTGGCTCAGTGGTAGAGTGCTTGCTTCATATTCATGAGGCCCTGCCTTCGATTCCTCAGCACCACATAAACAAAAAAGTCAGAAGTGGCGCTATGGCACTAGCAGTAGTGATAGAGCGCTAGCCTTGAGCTGAAGAGCTGAGGGACAGTGCCCAGGCCCAGAGTTCAGGCACCACAACTGACCAAAAAAAAAAAAAAAAAAAAAAAAAAAAAAACAACCAAAAAGCAATGGGCAGTGGTTCAGGTCTTTGCAATTCCTCCCCATTCTGCCTAGAATACTATTTCCTTAGAATAGAAACATCCTTTTCCCTTCTCATGTTTTGTCCTTTAATCTAAATATCACTTCCAAATTCCTATTTCTTTCTTCATTTAATTTGTCTTTTTTTACATTTATAACTCTCTAACATTTTACTTACGTTAAAAGTAATTTTGTTTATTCTCTGTCTAAAATGTAAGCTTCACCAGAATAGTGTTTCTGTTGCTTTGCTGGCTTCTATATTTCTGGTAACTGGGAGTATTTACTAGATAATTGAAAGAAGCAGTGTTAGAGTCTAATTACTGAAAATGACCTAGAACTTGGTTTTTAATTTCTTACAAGATAAGGTAATATTT
This sequence comes from Dipodomys merriami, assembly GCF_024711535.1. Lineage (NCBI taxonomy): Eukaryota > Metazoa > Chordata > Mammalia > Rodentia > Heteromyidae > Dipodomys > Dipodomys merriami. Next base: position 6,223,870 of record NW_027202382.1, on the reverse strand, counting down.
TTCTTAGGAAATTTCAAAGACTAATTTATTAAAAGGAATGTTTTCTTTTTATTATAGCTGTACTTGACATCTTCGGATCCCAGTGAAGTCAAATTTGTGGCATTTGCCTCTGTATTGATTAGGTTGCTATAGCACATGACATAACTATTTGTTATCAATATGTACTTAAAAACCTGATTATTTTGTAAACTTTGATGGATCCTTTCATGTACCCATAGGCTTAAAACTATTTTATACATTGTCACGATTTAATGAGATCATGTTTTGAACACATGGTAGTATTATTTTGGGGTGGTTACTGATTTAGAAGATGAATCCTAGCTGGATGGAGTGAGTCCTTGAGGATGTGGCTTTGAAGGTATACCTAGTCCCTGGTCTGTTTCCGCCCTGTCCTGGCTTTGTGGCTGCCATGATGTGAACTGCTGTGCTTTGCCCATCCTTCCCTGCAATGGCAGACTGGCACCACAGAAGCCATTAGCCAAACTAACTGACCTCCGCTTAAGTTGTTTATGTAGGCATTTAGTCCTAGATATGCAAATGTAATTACATGAATTAATCAAAAGAAATTGGGGATTATATGTTTGAAATACCATTTTTATTTTATTTATTTATTTATTTTTGGTCTGGTCGTGGGGACTGAACTCTGGGCCTGGGCACTGTCCCTCAGCTCTTCAGCTTAAGGCTAGCACTCTACCACTTGAGCTACAGTGCCACTTCTGGCTTTTTTTTCTTTTTGCTTATGTGGTGCTGAGGAATCGAACCCAGGGCCTCAGGCATGCAAGGCAAGCACTCTACCACTGAGCCACCTTCTCAGCCCCTAAAATACCATTTTTAAACCTCCATTTTTACAGAAGCTTCATTTGACTATTGTATTTTCATATACAATACTTAACTATTTTATAATTCTTTTTGTTCCAGTATTTGGGCTTGAACTCAAAGTGTGGGGGCTGTCTCAAGTCTGGTGTTCGACCTCTTGAGCAATACCTCCACTTCCAGCTTTTTACTAGTTAGCTGTTGATAAGAATCTCTCAGACTTTTCTGCTCAAGATGGCTTCAACCTGTAGCCACAGCTCTCAGCCTACTAAGTAGCTAAGATAACAGGCATGAACAACCAGAACCTGTTTCTATTTTATAATTATTATTAACATTTATTAAACATCGGAATCAAATGTAAATATGAATTTGCTTCAATATTTATTGCTTTTATTCATTGGTGTTATTCTTTTTTCTTCTAATGCTTCTCCTTGTCCTACTTGTCCATTGAACAAGTAGGAAAGTGACCATGACAAAAGTGACCAAGAAAGCAATCTTCATACTTTGTAATTGTGCCACTATCTCAAAATACTTGGTTCCATGAATAGTAATGGATAGAGTGGGTTAATGAAAGAATAAAAGTTAAAACATTTAAATGTGACTGATTTTAATACAAGATATAAGATAGACTCTTTTCTGCTTCTACTTATATCCCAACTAAATTAGTCTAATCTGAATGGGCATCAGCTTGATTGTCACATTGAAAAATATTAGTTTTTTTCCCATTTAATTTATTTTTCTTTAAACCTCTCTGCTCCCCCCTTACCTTTCCCACTTCTCTGCCTCTCTTCCTTTATCCTCTCTTCACTTATTTATGAGCAATATAACAAAATCAAAGGTGTCTGACATTGACCGAATCACTGTGAGATAATATATCCAACACCACAGCATCATTCTTTTTTTTTAACCAGTACTAGCAATACACTATATTTTGTGTTTCTAACTATTTTCTGAAGCCAAATTAGAACCACTTCATGATAGAGAGATGTTTCTTTAGTATACTCAGGGAATAGTTCCTCTTCATTTCCTTTGGCAGAATTGTCAGTATACAGCTTTGTAAGCCTTACAGACATTCAAATAGAAATTAAACATCATAAGGCAAAGCACTGGGATTTTGTGATGAATTGGAGTTCTTCATAACTCTTACATATCTTATGGCTAAATATATAATGGGTCTTTAACATTTTGGTCTCAGAAATATTTCCCTTTGTTCTGAATATATAATTAATGTTGAATATTCTTTGCTAAGGAATTTCCTTCCTCTTTTAGATTTTGTGAAGACATTATAACTCTTCTTTAATATCTATTTCATTGGTGTATAAGTCTATGTTCAGATTGAAAGTTACAAAAATGTTATCTATACCAAAGAACAAAGTGTTCCAGTGAAATTTCAGGTTGGAAGCCATCCAATTACATTATGTAATAATTTAAGGTACTGTATGGCAGAACTCAGCACTCTGTTAAATAGTTATCAAAAAATCTCTAAAAGTATCAAAAAATCTCTAAAAGCCTGATTCCTTTGTGAATCTTAATCCAATCTGTTCTCTTTTGAGTCTTGTTTATCTATTTCTAGGAAAGAATATGATTCCTTTTCTTCTTTCTCTTATGATCCCTAAAAGTCTATAGCAAGTGGTTAAACTGATGGCTTCTAGTCTGTAGTTTTATGATCAAATTCACAAATTCAATGCTCTTTATCTACTTTCAAATAGCTGTTTGAAGACCTAATAGTTCTAAAGAATCATCTTATTTAGAACAAAGAAAATTCATCCATAATTTCAATCAATTAAACTTAAGTCATGTTCTTAAGCATGTTCTGTACTTATATTTTTCATATGAATCTATATGTTGTCCCATTAGTCTTTCTTATTTTTGTAAATATCACTATGCTATATTATTTATAATTGCTTGCTTATAATTACTTTTGAGTTCAATATTCGATATAGTTCTTAAACCATATTTAAGGAGCTATTTCCTTGATGCTATTTCCTTGATGCTTTTCCTTTTTTCCCCCCAATTTTATCCATTATAAGCCGTGCTCCAGTGAAAAGGCTTTGATATCCATGGAGGTAGACATAGTTAACAAAAATTACAATGTGGTAAAATGTTAGCTTTTGAAAGGAACAGAAATTCTTTGAAATATTTATGTAACTCTTCTATAATTCTCTAATGTTCTTAGAATAAATTGAAAGAGTCCATTTCGGTAAATGGAATTATAGTGTCAAATGTGTGTTTGGAAAGATTTCTCTTTTTTATTTCTTTTTATTTTTTATACATTTTTGTTGTAAAAATACTGTACAGAGGGGTTACAGTTACATGAGCAAGGTAATGAGTCCATTTCCTATCATGCATTGTTACCTTCTCCCTTGTTTTTTCCCTACCATCCCTTTTATTGCTTTTTAAATCTTGTAAGTAGTCAGCATTATGTAAATACCCATTTCATTGCTCAATTAGCAAGGGATTCCATGTAGAAGAGAGATTTTTTTTTTTTGCATTTTGATAAATTCATCAGGAACTGAATCAGAAAAGGGAAGAAGGTGAAAATATAAACAGTGACTAGGAAAAAAGAAAAGAGATACCAAACTTAGATGAACATCCATGAGAAGATTTCCTTGAGTAATCTTTGGAAATATTTGCACAACAAAGAATGAGAACAGTAGATTTTTCTCCCTTCTGATGAGATTTTGTTTGACATATGTCCTCCTCAGAAGAAACCTATTGTCAGTAAGATTTCTGACATGGTTTTCTGCCAAATCATAGAGTCAAATAGTCTAAGGCTACATGTAAGTAGAAATTCCCAGTGCAAATCCTAGAACTTTACAGAGATGAAATATGAAAATTCAGGATTAAAGGACATGGATAAATTTATGAAATTAAGTGTCAGGAAAGTTATTTCTACATCAAAGTTCTCTTAAAAGATACTTGGGTTTTTATGAAAAAGTATCTTAATCTTAGTAAGTCTCAAGGAGGAAAACACTTCATATCATTTTACATAAAATGACTTCTAGTTATTTGGAAGTTCTTTGAGTTTTCTAATGTTCTAAATCAGCGATCTTCCCGAATTATGTCCAAGTATAAACTAATAATCACACAAAAGTATACACAAACAAGTCCATATGATGTACAAAATTATTTTAAGAAGAGTGGAATTTGTATCAGAAATGTTTATAGTGAAGACTTTCCTTAAAGGTATGCAGCTGATTGTTCAGCAAATACAAATCTCCTATCTCTTATTTATCATTTGTTCTTACCTATTATGTGTAATTTGTTCTTTCTTCTAGGCATTGGGAAACAAAACAAAATCTAATGGTTATGAACTCATTTTATTGATGAACAACATAGGTGACACTTAAATGTAATCACAATTATAAAAATAATTTCTATGGCCTTTGGCTTGATGAAAAACTAATGATAACTCTATTATTTGTAGAAATATTGGCTTATGAAAGAGAGACAGAAATATACTTCCATGGTGTTATGCAGTTTATGTAATTGAATTCACCACTATAGTACTAAGAGGATGCTGATTCATTGTTAATTCATCACTAGCATTTTCAATTTTCATTTTCTCTTCTACCGAATGAAAGGACTATGGTTCACTGGCTTCTGATTCAATTCAAAATTTGTCATCATCTTCACCATCTCATATCCTTTTGGCAACTGATTCTTAACTCCACTAGGTTTATACTTCTATTTAATGCCACCAACCAACTTTATGCCCATATATGTTTAAAGGGTGTTGGCCCATCCTAGATACCCCCCAAGTGCCATAAATAAATATGACAATTGTCATATATACATCTACACAGAGAGAGAGATGACCATGTATTGTCATAGATTAAACTCTTAGAGAAAAATTTAACTTATAAGGTTTGTCACTTACTGGCCTAATAGATATTCTAAAAAAATGGTTCTAAAAAGTACTTCAAAATGGTTTTACAAATTTAAGTGCTCAACAGTAACATAAAGACATTCCAGTTTTCCTATACACGTGCAAATATTACATGTGCCAATCTGTGTATGTTTGCACTTAAAAATATTTTTCTAACTGCCTTACTGGTTATTCACCCAATTATCAATAAGGATAAATACCGTTCCTTTGATATCGAAAAGAGGCTGAAGTCCCTACTTTTCTGAATAGTCAGGCAGGTTCTGAAAGAAGTATTGTTTTTAGATTATAAGTTTGGAAACTCTCTCCCCACTTACTTTAACAAAAGAAACATTGTCAAATTCAAAAAGTACAAAGTTGTTCAAATCTAAGAGTACTTTCTGAGAAGTTTTCCCCTCTGACAAAAGTCCTTATTTTGAATATGTGGTTATTTCTATTGACTTTGGTTTCACAGTAGTGTGTGGGTGTCTTTCTTCCATGAATAAGAATGAGATGAGTTCATTTAAAAGTATTGAAAGATGATGTGTTCCATATACAATACCAATCTTTTAATTTTCTTGCTGTCTTATGCTGAAGCAATGCACAGAAGATATGGAGCAATGTATTAAACTTATCCCTGGGGGATTTTCTGGAGGTGATTATTTTTTGAAAGAATTGTATTCTTTTTGACACATTCCTCATTTAGGGAAGAGGGGCTTAGAATTCTTTTGAATTAGGTAGTTACTTCACTGGAAAAAACTTGAAAACTCTTCTTATAATGACATCTGTTTAATTTTAACATTCTTTTTGGTGGCAGACAGCTAACCACTTGCAAAGAACATAAAATGTACAGATACAGATGTTGTATGGATTAAATTGTAAATCTTTTAACAAAATAGGAATACCACATCATCCTTACAAAAACATTTATTTATAAACTCCACTGATTATATTTCTAGGATTTTTGGGTTCATATGAAAAATGTATTACAAAATTTATTAAATTTGGATAAAAAACTTCTGCAAGAGCTACTTTTTAATAAAATATATGTAGTAACAAGATTTCTAGCTGTCTTATAGTTTAATCTTTTTTTTTTTTTTTTTTTGTCGGCCGTGGGGCTTGAACTCTGGGCCTGGGCGCTGTCCCTCAGCTCTTCAGCTCAAGGCGAGCGCTCTACCACTTGAGCTACAGCGCCACTTCCGGTTTTCTGGTGGTTTATTGGAGATAGGAGTCTCACGGTCTCTCCTGCCCGGGCTGGCTTTGAACCGCGATCCTCAGATCTCAGCCTCCTGAGTAGCTAGGATTACAGGCGTGAGCCACCAGCGCCCGGCTTATAGTTTAATCTTAAGAGCATAAGATTACAGGTAACATTTTGACACACAGCCAGAAGTTAAACTAGAGAAGAGTAAATAAAGTAGACTGCTCAGATATAGAGAATGTTTATAAGTATGATATAGAATTATGTTGTGGTATCAGTGAAAGAGGAAAAGGCATTTTTTAACTACATGATGTTGAGGGTATTTTTTTAGCTTTCTAATTCATTTTTACTTAAATACTTTTTCTCATGATCTATGTATCATTACCCAGAAATATTGAAGAAAATAATATTTATTGAGTGTTTACAATATACATGGTGCTAATGATTTTACTTAGCCCCCACCTGTAAGAGATTATAGGTGATTTATGGGAGTAATGGTTAGAATTATGGAGTACTGGTTAGAATTATGAGTATTGGGCTTCAAAGATCATTCTCAACAGTGTTACTTTAGTTGGCCTACCTAGTAAGAAGACTAGGGTATATATCTGCTGCTTAAACACATAAATGTACCTATATAAGCTTTCTATATATCTATTAGGAACTTGTTCTTTGAAATTCTAGTAGAGAATTGAAGTCACTTGTTCGTGTATTAATCTTCTGTGTGGCTAACATCTATATTCTGTGTGGCTTGCATTGTTTTTCCCCCAGAAAGTGATAGCATTGACTTAGGCTCTTTTACATAATGTTTATGTTATTTATCATCACATTTTAATTCTTGTTTCAAATCTGTGATGTGAAATGGAGACATTGAGATCTGCTACCTGGCCCAAGGATGACAAATGATTTAAGAGCAGCTTTGAAAATCTGAGCTTCCCATCACAGCCGTGGATAATGTTAAAGTGACTGTTTTGTCTTCTAGAGAAAAACATAAATGAATCAGTGTGACTGTGTTTGCCTCATATTTAAAAAACAAAGTTTTTAAACCATTTTACCCCAAATCCAGAAAACAATATAAGTTTCCACTAGCTTTCTATTTTTTGAAGCCATTTTTAATGTAAGTTCTCAAATGGGAAAAATGTGGCATTTCTCCCCCCCCCCCCCCGGTACCTTATGATCTCAGTAAATGCAGAAATGATGATCTTATAACTCAGCCTTTTCTCACCAGAGTGGACCTACTTTTCAGAACCAAAGATACCATTATTTTACCAGCAGGAGATGTGGGGAAAATGTTTTAGGTAACAAAATAGTCTGCTTTGACACATGTCACTATTATTTCATTTCAGGTATGCCTCAGGTCAAACACATTCTGGAGATACTATCCTTCAAAGGAAAGCACTTTGTAGAATACCCAAAGAGAATTGGATATCATGGTTCCCTAAAACGAATACTGAAGGTACAATACATTCTGCTCAGAATATGTGCTCATGAGTTGAAATGGGAAGATCTAAATTGGAAATCAGGACTTAAAGTAATTTATTCAAAAAAATAAAAAAATTAAAATTACCAAGAACTATGGGCAAAGGAATGAAAAACTATAACTAGAGATTGTATTTAGTTTATAATTTTGAATTCATGAATTGAACAATCTAGTTCTTCCATGGTAAGCCATGGAGAAGAACTTCATGTACTTTGTCTCAAGTAGTCTAATATTCACAATAAATACAGCTTTTCCTGTACATCTTGAGTCTATTTCCTTTACCAACAATTAATTAGCTTACTAACTCTGTATTCATTTGGGGATGTGAGGTATTTGGATGTGTTTTGGAAATGTGCTTCATTTGGTGAACATTATCTCTGAGATGAGATTATGATTGGGAAAAACCTCCTACAATAAAGGCTTAAAAAAAATTACCCTGGGGCTGGGAAGGTGGTTCAGTGGTAGAGCACTTGCCTTGCATGCCTGAGGCCCTGGGTTCCAGTCCTCAGCACCACATAAGCAAAAAGAAAAAAGCCGGAAGTAACACTGTGGCTCAAGTGGTAGAGCGCTAGCCTTGAGCTGAAGAGCTGAGGGACAGTGGCCAGGCCCAGAGTTTAGGCCCCATTACTGGACCACCCCCCCCCCAAAAAAAAATTACCCTGTTAGCCAGGCACTGGTGGCTCATTCCTATAATCCTAGCTATTCAGGAGGCTGAGAACTGAGCATCATTGTTCATAGTCAGCCCTGGCAGGAAAGCCTGTGAAAGTCTTATCTCCAATAGACCACCAGAAAACTGGTTCTTCTGTGGCTCAAGTGGTAGAGTGTTTGCCTTGAGCTGAAGCGCAAAATGCCATGTTCTTCTCTTAAACTAAAAGATAATGTATAGAGAGAAATAAAACTAATATGATGAGATGTTAATTTAACATTCACTATGAAATTCAGAATTTCATTAAGGATTTTAATATTAATTAGCCTTTCCTATCTAGGCTAACCAAATTTGAAATTGTTTATTCTCTTGGCTTGCCATAAAAAAGATAGTTTACAGGGCATTTTTCATGACTGATTTGTTTATTACACAATACCATAGGGAGCAGTTGTTATTTCTGGTTTATCAATGAACAAACCATGGCTCCTGGAAGTTCAGTCACTTGTTCAAAGCTATAAATATACCAAAAGTAGCAAAGTTAGAATTCCAAATGCTCATAAATTTTTTTTGTAAAATCAACAGATTCACAAAAAGTTGGGCTGTATGAATTTGTATTGTGAAATGGTTTAAGTAACATGTTTCAGTGTAGGGAAAACACACAGTAACAGAAGAGGGCTAAATCCAGATGACTCAAAAAGCTTATCCCCACCTCTTTAGGAGAGTGTAGTAGAAATCTGGATTAGCTGGTTTAGTTTGGTTAGTGGCAGAATAAGTAGATACCAGATTCTTAACTGTGGAAGTGCTTCTCAGGAACTCTTCTCCCAAACCTCACCACTCTGCTCTGGTCTAAAGAGCTTTTATACTATCTCAGTTGCATAAGTTCTCCCTGCCTTTAGAGGAAGTAAATATGGGATCTTTACATTTTTACACATTTAAAAAATTATCTTTGTAATTGTCCAAAGGGTTTCAATACAACATATCAATGCCATCCCTTCCAGTATTCTCAGTTGTTTTCGTTCAATTCTTCCAACCACACCACCCAATCCTCTCAAGCTATGTGGTTCCAGTTCCACATATGTTGATCAGATTCACACATCCTTTCTCTTTCCATTTATCTTTCTTCCCTCTCCTTGGCCTTCCATCACCAAAGTAGAATTTAGAAGGCATGGACTCCTTTAATGGGAAAATATTCAGCTTTTCTATGCTTGACTCGCCGTGTATTTCTGTGGAAGAATGAAAATTGAAGGGATCAGATGTGCTCGGCTAGTTGTCTGCTTGTAAAATTTTAACCTTATAATCAATATTTGCACTGTGTTAGCACGTGTGTCAGTGTCCCTCCATGCAAGACCAGAATGTCCTGTAGAGTTTATGGTAAAGCTCATGGTTATTAAATCTTTGTTAATTTTCTTTGTGGTCACATTAGATGAGAATTCTGTGAAGCTGAACTGTTGAAATTATATTCTGGTATCAGCCATTCTTATCTTTCCATTTTGTTTTCTACTGACTTGCACCTGATAATCCTCCAAATGTGAACTCAGGCTGCCTTGGGATCAGTTTCATCAAATTTGAACAGAAGTCCAGTAGAAAACGTTATGCACTGAGAGTATTCAGACTGAATCTTTTATGTTAGAAAGAAATACCTTTTGTTACAAAGAAGAAATCCCACCAGGAAATGAAAAATAGGATATTTCACACCAGTATCTTTTTCTCTTAATCTCTCTCCTTTTACCTTCATCTTATATCTTTACCTCTTACTCTTCCTTCTCTTTCCTTGTTTCTTTTTTTTCTCTAGTAAATGTACTAGAGGAATAAAATTAATATAATAACAGCTTCGTGTTAGCACATTCTGTAATATCATAAATGTATTATTTATTTATAAATTCACTTAATTTTCCTTAGTGACTATGTTACTGTTAAAAGAGAAATAGGAAAGTTTCTGAAATTCAACATTATATAATTCAATGATGATCTTTTAAAGGGGGATGTAGAAAATACACAAGTCATAATAAGTAGGAAAGTCTATCTTTTCAAATTTAACTTCATAGTGATCTTAGGTGATTTTTTTCTTCTCATTAAATATACTCTAGTCTTATTAAAGAAAAAAATTAGTCCAACAATTATAAAATACAAATTGAAATGAACTTGATTTAGTGATGTATTAACATTATTTTATTTTATTCTATGGAAAGCCTCAATTTTCTTCCATTCATTACCAGTAGCTATTATGACAATATAATGCTTTAACCAGTTAAGCAAAAGTTGTACAGATTAATAATAACAATTGTAGACAGAATGAAGGCCTGTCATATGTCTTTTGGTAACAGTGAAATTTGAAACATACTCTCAAATGCAATTTTATCATAGTTGCCATATTTAAAACATATGTAAATATAGATATATAGATAATATACATGGATAGGTAGATAGATAGATAGATAGATAGATAGATAGATAGATAGATAGATAGATAGATAGATAGATAAATGTATGCCCAGGGTTTTAGTGTACAATGTGATCATAGCTCTCTTCATGAAAACAAGCCCAATCACAGCGGTGGCTGTAATAGAGACAGTCATTCAATGCATTAAAGTTGTCAACATTATGTAGACTTGTCTGAACTCATATAGAAAAAATGGGAAAGTGGCTGTTGTATTTATATTATAAAATGTATGTGGGCAAATGCTCCCTGAACTTCTGGACAGGGAGATATTAATTAATATTAATATTAATATAAATACTGGTTTCTTTTTGTAGCCAAAGACTCCAGGATAAAAGGTTATGGAGGTCTTAACTTTACATTACATACTTCTCAGAGCATTTATGGTACCAAGTTATGTATATGTATCCTTCTATTATTTCTAAATATCATAAATGCTAGTGAAATAGACCTGAGCATTGAAATACGCTAATCAATATAATTTGGAAAGTATTAACTTGTTGCTTACTGTAATAACACATCATAATATAAATCCAGGATTTACTATACATTTTCTGTAACAAAGAATCCTGATTTTAAATTATATGTTCATGATCTACAGAGCCTGTCTTAGAATGACTGATAAGAGTTGGCTATTCAGAGTTCAGAAATATTTCTTGGTCATAGGTACAATGAATAACTAGAAATGTGTGTTTGCTCATGTCTTGCCAGCCAGAGCAATTCAATCAGAGGCATTGGAAAGTGAGAGAAAGGAATAATTCTCTTGTTTTCAATGCTGCCAATGATACAGGCCTCTCTTCTTCCTCCTAGTCTCTTTCCCAACTATGACAATGAATGGTTCCTAGGTCACACGAAACTGTCCCTCTGGATGCCACGGTGCTTAGCACATGCGTATATGGGTCCATTGTTAGTGCATTGTTCATCCTTGTTTGGCCAGGGCTGCGGCACCAGCTGTCATCTGTTCTCAGCATCTGTATTGTAGTTGGATTTCTCAGTGCCCCCAGTGAAACAGGGAGACGTGTGCTTTCTCCTCTGCTTTCAAAATTGCTTTTAGGTCCAGATCAGAGTTCACAAAACAATTGAAATGATATTTCACTGTCATTTAGCTGACACTACACTATTTCAAAAGTTTCTTCTCTTCTGACATCATCCCTTTTCCTTATCCTGGAAACAAACTTGTGTGTCGTGAAATTATTTGTTCTGAGCTGTATGCTACCATTGAGCGTTGAGAGGTGAACCCGAGTCATTGACATGCCAGCTTTGAAAACCTGTCATCAGCTTTAATATTTCTCTCTGGAGTTTTACTGCATTTCCTGCCAAATACAATGGCAGCAATTCTGACTATACCAATGGCATAGCATTTGTCACCACTTCATATGATCTCAGTAACTATGTGTATGTTGATGTTACTAAATATCCTAAATACTGTAACTGTTTTTTGAAGTGTAAATAAAGGACTATTACTCTAGAAAACATAGGTCATCTCACATTTTAATAAGGAATCATTATCTTTTCTTAATGTAAGACTTAAAAGGAGTAGAATTTGGAGACATAGCTCTGAATTTGTGCATTTTCATTTTTTTGGTACATGATGTAGTTAACGTAAGTTATCTAATATTTTTGAGTGTCATTTCTATCATATCTGAGAACTGAAGTGAAAAACGTGAATAGTTTTAATACTAACTGCACAGATCACGTGCATAGTAAAAGTTCTATAAAACATGGAACTTTAGCAATTTTTACTGTTTCTTCAGTTCATTAATGGCACCAATGCACATTAGTCAGCATAGTGAGAGATAATTATTTAAACTGTCAGGTACTTAATATGCTCTATGCTAGTCATAATAATCATGTAACAATAATGAAATAATATACTTTTATACAATATGTCAAATTTATTAACTTAATATTTGTTATATATTATAGTAAAATTATATAACTCAACATTACATAGGTCTTTCCTATAATAATGTTACTACTATAAAATATTATTGTTGATAATATGTTTTCAAATCAGTCATACATCCTTGATGTTTCTTAGATCAGTTCCCTGCATTTTTCTGTGGCTGAAACTTCAGGCACATGTCCCATTGCTTCTGTCTATTCCTGCAACAGTTATGTAATTTTCATTTCCAGCCTTATATTCCTGCCAAATATTCTCCAAAATGCAAGTTTTACATAATCATTCTTAAGGGCAAATATTTCCCTAATCTTCTTTTCCTTACCACTATCATTCTTTGGCGATTTCTAATTATTCTCAGGAGAAATGTATGCCTCAGAGGAAAGCACATAAAGATCTTTCTGAATTGATTCTATCTTTAGACTTATTTCGCACTGCATCTTATACATTTGGACCCAATTATCCTAAACCACAGGTTGATTTCTTTTTTATTGTTAATGAGAATATTCTTTGTTAAATTGTATGTTTAGGTTATTTTAGTATTAATCCAGAGATACAAAATTTGAATACTTCTTAAAAAATATTTTTATTGTAAAGATACAGTACAAAGGGGTTACAGACACATGAATAAGGTAATGAGTACATTTTTTTATCGAGCATTGTTACCCTCTCCTTTGTTTTTCCCTACTATCCCTTCCTTCCCTACCTCCCCAACACCTCCTTTCCCCACCCCCCTACAGCAATTGGTAAAGTTCATTTTCAACATATGTCTTGTATGTCTCATTGTTATAATGGATATAGGTTGATTCATTGTACCACCAGTTAATTTCTTAAGTGAATAGTTCTTCAGAACATGCATAGCCTCTGGAATGTGTTGCCACTTGTGCCTGAATGACCTTGATATCAGGGTATTTGAAAGACCAATCAAGCTTTATATGAAAGGAGTGCCTGGACAGAGCACGATATTCTGCTAAGTGAACAGTATAGACTAGTCCAGGCCTTTCAGAGATCCTAGAAAATATTATTGTTTTGGTAATTGCTAAGTTTTTAGTATTGTTTTTACTCTTAAATACTGATATCTGTAAACAGAATGTGAACCCTTTAAAAACAAGTCTGGTTTCAACAGATCATCTTTAAACAACTTTTATAACCTTAGACTTCACTTATTCAAAAATTTGTCCTTCCTTAACTAGATTGTAAGATTCTGAGGGCCAGCACTGGAATTACTTGACTCACTATGCTTGGAGATGAGCTTCCAAAGAGAAATTCTTATCAAGTGTTTGCTGAATGGATGGATGGAAGGGTTTCTCTGTAGAGAGATGAATAAATGAACAAACAAATGAATGACTGGGTGATTGAATAAAGAAAATAATCAAGTAATCCAAAGTTTCTAGGTACTCAGTGTATACCAGATACCTTAAAATTTTCTGTGCTTAGAGTTAAGACGAGAAAATCAGTATTCTCAACCTAAATAGAGTAAAACTACTCCGGGAAATGTTCTGGCATTTCTTCTTACGAAACTCGACATATGCCTACCCTATGTTACAGCAATTCACTATTGATGCTTACCTGAGGGAAAAAACAAGAGAATCCTCTCCTTTCAAAGGGAATGTAGGTAGGATTAGTGTTATTTAGAGAAACCATCTGTGCCTTAAGTTTTCATTATGAGAAGGATTTTAATCATAAATTCAGTTTCTTTCATTGGTAGTCAACTCTATGTATTTTGCTTCATCCTGTGTCAATTCTAGTATTCTATATTTTGCAATTAACTTGTACAATTCATCTAAATTGTTGAATTTTTGCCATAGAAGTTGTTAGCAATACCATTTAGTATTCTCTTAATGGCAATAAATTTGCAATGCTAGCCCTTTTTATTAATAATATTGGCATTTCCTGTCTTCTCTTTTTATTAGTCTATTTAGATAGGACCTCATCAATTTTAATTACCTTTCAAATATAAATCAACTTATGATTTGCATTACTTATTTATAAATTTTACTTGTGATGGTTTACTTTGCTCTTACTTGTATAGCTTCTTCATATGGAAGCATTTAATTGAAGATCACTTTCCTTTAAAACTTACAAGTACTTGAATTTCCCTTTATTGGTTTAATTGTAACTATTAGATTTTAGTATATTTTATCATTATTACATTTTGAAATATCTATCTTAAGATTTCTTCATTGATTTGGTGAATTGTTTATAAATATTCTTAAGTTTTTAAATAATTAGCTTAGATTTTTCTTGTTTAGAGCTTCAAGTGAAAATTCATTATAATCAGGGAGCCTGGTCTATAGTTCTGTCTCATAAAGTTTACATATAATTAGTTTTATTGCTGATCTGTTTATTGTGGTGAAAACATACCACATATCCTGTGAAATTAATTATATTATGAAAATTCAAGGATTCTATGTAGATCAACTAGATCAACATCTTTTAGTATTGGTAGCATCTTTATTTGTTGTATGAGTATCTACAGTGGGTATTACTAATAATTTTGAGATTCAACTTACCCTAACATCGTTAAAAATTTGGACTCCCTACAATAGTCTATGAAATACAGAGGATTTAGTGATCTTGTTGAATTAGTAGTTTTAGATGTCCAAGAGGTAGATAGCTTTCTTAGATTAATTATAAGGCTTTGGATTGGATCCCCAGCACCACAAAGGCAAAAAATTTTTAGGATTATATGACAAATTTGTGTACATTTAAGGATCATTTTTCCTATGTAACTATGTAGTCAATATGGTCATGTTAAGCTGTTTTTTTTTTTAAATAAGTTTTTTATTGTGAAAATACTGTAAGGAGGGGTTACAGTTACATGAGGAAGGTAATGAATACATTTCTTATCCAGCATTGTTGTCTCCTCCTTTGTTTTTCCCCTACCATCTTGTCCCTCCCACCTCTGCAACTACACCCCCTCCTCCCATCCCCTACTACCCCCCTACCACATCGAAATTGTAAAGTTCGTTTTTCGACATAGCAGCTCGTACATCTCATTGTTGGAATAGGTCAATCTGTATCCCTATTTAAACATTTTGTTTTTTTCCCTTCCCCTCCCCAAATTATACCAACATCAAATATAGTGAAAACAGGGGTTATAGCATGGAGGAAGGACATACAAAGAAATCACATGGTAGCCTATAAATATGCTAGAAACAATAGCAAGGAAGGAAAAAACCACCTGTGTCCCTATCTTGGGGTTCATTTTGCTTAACATCATCTTATCTGAGCTTTTCTGCATATCCCAGATATATAATAGTTATTGCAAATAAGGGAAACCATGGGGCCTGTGTTTCTTTGGGCCTGGCTTATTTCACATAATATAATTTTCTCCAAGTCTTTCCATTTCCTAACAAATCGGGCAGGGTCATTCTTTCTGATAGAGGCATAGAATTTCATTGTGTATATATACCACATTTTCTAGATCCATTCATCTACTGAGGGGCATCTGGGTTCCATATCTTAGCTATGGTAAATAATGCTGCAATAAACATAGTTGTGCTGGTAGCTTTAGTGTGGTCTTGTTTGTGAAAATTTGGGTAAATGTCCAAAAGTGGGATTGCTGGGTCATAGGGGAGCTCTATGTAGAGTCTTCTGAGGAACCTCCATACTGCTTTCCAAAGTGGTTGAACAAGTTTACACTCACACCAACAATGCAGTAGGGTTTCCTTCTGCTCACATGCTCTCTAGCATCTGTTGTTATTAGAGTTCTTGATTATAGCCTTTCTAACTGGGGTGAGGTGGTATCTCAATGTTGTTTTATTTGCATTTCTTTTATGGCTAGAGAGGTAGAGCATTTCTTCATGTGTCTATTGGCCATTCCTATTTCCTCTTCAGAGAAGTTTCTTTTTAGGTCTTTAGCCCACTTATTTATAGGGCAGCTGTTTCTTTGAGGATTAATTTTTTGAGTTCCAAGTATATTTTAAATATGAGACCCTTGTCCGTTGTATGGCTAGTGAAGGAACTTCTCCCCATCCCTTAATTAGTATGTAGCAACCTGCTTTATCTCTTCTCACTAATTGTAATTTGAATCTATTTTATCTGATATTAGGATTGCAAGCCCTCCTGTTTATGGGGACCATTTACTTGGTAGATTTTGTTCCAGCCTTTCACTTTCAAAGTGTTTGTTTTTATGGGCAATGTGTGACTCCTGAAGGCAGCAGATAGCAGGATCTTGCTTTTTAATCCAACTAGACTGTTTATGTCGCTTAATTGGAGAGTTAAGTCCATTAATGAAGAGAGTTAAGACTGAGAGATGTTTGGTAATTCCTGCCATGTTATCCTCCTTCTTACAGGGTGCAACAGACAACTGGGTTCTTCCTGTGGTTCTTGGATTCTCAGTTTGGGTGGGGTTTCTTGACCTTTATTGTGGTCTTGTTGGTTTTCTTTGTGTAGGACATCTTTAAGTAGCTTTTGGAGGGCTGGTTTGGTGGGAATATATTCTTTCAGTTTTTCTGTGCTATGGAAGATTTTTATTTGACCTTTGGTTATGAAGGAGAGTTTAGCTGGGTACAGTATTCTTGGTTGATAGTTGTTTGTCTTTAGGGCGTGGCATACCTCATTCCAGGCTCTTCTTGCTTTAATTGTCTCTGCTGAGAAATCTGAGGAAATTCTAATTGGTTTCCCCTTATAGGTGATTGATCTTTTCTCCTTGACAGCTTTAAGGATCTTTTCCTTGGTCTGAATTGATCCTGTGCAGATTATAATGTGATGGTGGGATGTCCTGTTCTGGTCTGGTCTATTTGGGTTTCTAAAAGCTTCTTGTACCTGAATAGACCTATCTTTTTGCATGTTTGGGAAGTTCTCTGCTAGGATCCTGTTAAATAAATTTGCTAAACTATTAACTTCTGTCTCTAGGTACTCCTCTACACCCATTATCCTCAGATTAGGCCTTCTGATGGAGTCTTCCAAATGTTGAATAGATCTATCATATTTCTTGGATTTGTCTTGGATACTTGTATGTTCTTTCTCTATAATAACTAGGTTGTCTTCAATCCCTGAGATTTGATCTTCTGCATGTTCTAACTTACTGTCAAGACTTTCTCCTTTGTTTTTTATTTCCTTTCCTTCTAGTTGGTCAGCTTTGATGGCTTCAAATTCTTTGTTGGAGATTTGTTTTAGATCTTGTATGAACTTCTTTACTTCCTTAATTTGGTATTCAGTGTTTATTCTCAAATCACTTAGTTGATTAGTTATGGTTTCTTTGGAGTCCCTTTCCTTTTGATATGCTCCATTCAGCATTCCCTTTATGGTCTCCCTAGATTCCTTCAGCTGTATACTTATCATTTCCATGAATGTCTCTATTGATTTTGTCTATTCTCATCCTGCTCACACAATTCCTGTATTACTCTTTGATTAGCTTCCTCATGCTCCTGCAATTCCTGTATTTCTCTTTGAGTGTTCTCAGCCTACTCATGCAATTCCTGTATTTGTCTTTGATTAGCTTTCTCATGCTCACAAGATTCCAGTATTAATTTTTGGTTGGCCTGCTCATGCTCATGAAGTTCCTGTGTTAATCTTTGGTTTGCCTCCTCTTGCTCCCTATCAAGCTCAAAGAGTCCTTTGGAGGTTTTCAATTTTTTTATTCCCCATGTTTACCAGTTGTGTTTGTAGAGCTTATTGGAAAATCTCCTCTGGATTATTCATTAACTCTTCTGTCAGCTGATTATTATGAGTGGGAGTTGAGATATGCAGAATTGCCATTTTTCTTGTGTTTCTCCTGCTTGTTCTGCCCATTTGTATGAAGGCTATACCAGTTTTGTGCTAGAACATTATTTTAAGGCAAGCATCAACCAGAATCCTTTAGTTACACAGTCAAAATGGCTGCAGATACAATAGAAACAATCTAGTCAACATCAAACAATCTATTCAACATCAAACAACTATGGATTAATGGGCTAAGAACATCAAAGAGGGATTCAGCAAACCAGAAATTATTAGGTTTAGGGACATTTGTGGGCAAAAATAGGATTAGAGAGATGTGGAGGAGTAAAAGGAGAGTGAATTTAACCAAGTCCTAATCTCAGAGAGGGAAATTGATTGGACAGAATGATCGAGAGAAATAAAAAAAAAAAACAAGAAAAAATGGGAAAACAACAATTTAAATTTAAAAAATGAATTACTTAAAATTATGTAAGTATAAAGATATGATACTGAGAAAAGAAAAGAATAGGATGAGAGGAGGGGAGAGATAAAAAGGAAACATGAAAAAATTAAAAATTAAAATTCTTGAAATTGGAATATTTGAAAATTGTATAGGTTTAAAGAGATAACACTACTATTAAAGAAGTGAAGCCTAAGAGGTTGTGAATTGAGTAATAAATTTCTGGATTAAGTATTTACACAATGGAGGATAAGGTCTAATAATCGATGACAGGTATATTTCTGGGGATGAGCATAACAGCAATTAAGTAACAGAAAAAAGAAAGAAAGAGAGAAAAAAAAGAAAAAAAGAAAGGAAAAAAAGAAAGGAAAGATGAAAGGATCAAAAGGTCAAAAGAGATTTTTTTAAAAAGCACACACACACATATACACCTAAAATACAAATTATGAGAGAAAAAATAATAGGAAACAATTTTAAAAAATAAAAATAAAAATAAGGATAGAGAAAAAAGTTCTTTGATTTTTTTTTTTTTGTTTGGGGTCGGGGGGAAGAAGAGATTGTATCTCCCTTGTGTCTTTAACCAGTCTCTTGCTGGAGTCTCTGATCTGCTTGTGGTGTTTTGTTTTCCTATGGCTTGATTGGTTTCTTAAGTCAGTTTGTTTGAGCAGGCAGAAAAATGTTCTGCATTACCCAGGACTTTGTGATCCTCCTCCTAGGCTAGTACAATGGGAGGGTGATCTGCTTTGAGTATCACAAAAGAGGGAGATGGCTGTTTCCTCTACTTTGGAGATGCTGTGTTGAGGCTAGATTCTGGGTAGGTTTGAGGCCTATCAGTGGTCAGTAGCTTTTCCCTGAGGGCTCCTGAGACACTCACAGAGCCCAGCCTGGAGCCATTCTCAGGGCTTATGTTTACTGAGTTTCAATCGTTTGTGTAGGCTGCAGTGGAAAGGGACAACCTCTGACTCTGTTTACCCAATGAAGAGAGTCACTCCTCCAGGGGAGAGCTGCCTCTGCCTGGGTGGGGTAACTTTCCCAGGCATGGAGCTAAGCCTGGCATATCAGGTCAGGTCCCTGTGACCTGTTAAATAGCTCTTTTGTTTTCTTACAAGGCCTGAGTTGGAGTTAGCTGCTTTGCTGGGCCTTTGTCAGTATCAAAGATCGAGATATCCGGTGCTGGGGGAAGGGCAGCCTTCCCACTCTTGCTCCGTGAGAAAGAGTGAGGACATCAGGGTTCTACTCACAGGACTCTTGGTTCCTGGTTCCTGGGCCGACCCTGGTCTTTGATCAGCAGGATGAAGATTTCTGCTCCTTGTCAGTTCTTGCTGGTGGTGAGTAGAATCTGCTCACACTTTGTGTCTGGTGCCTTTGTCCCAGACTCTCTCTGTAGGTATGGTGGCTAAGGCCACCACCGCTGCCATCACTGCTGCCGCAGCTGTGGTTACTGGCAATTGCTCAGCTCTGTCTCCTTGCCTGGATTTTCCCTCTCTGGTCAAACTCTTTGTACTGTGATGACACACTTGGTGTGATTCTCTAGGCTAGGACTGTTCACTAAAACTGCTTTCTATGTGAGAACTTGTTTAGCCTCCAGCTTTTCCTCTGCGATCTTCCTCTGGTTAACCATGTTAAGATGTTTTATATCAGTAACTACCTCTTCTCTACTATCATTTTCCTGGGGAAAAATCTTATAAAGTTTAAAGTATATTCTTATTTTCTTCTTTTTTTTAAATTTAATTTTATTTTATTTGTGAACATACTGTACAGAGGAGTTACAATTACATGGGCAGGATAATACATACATTTCTTACCAAGCATTGCAGCCTCCTCCTTTTATTTTCTTCTTTCTAAAAATGTTAATATTTCTCTCTCACACACACATGCATGCACACACACACACACACACATAAACCAAATGATCCAGAACAAAATAAACATCATATTATTTAATGTAACAATAGTAAAACCGAAAAATTACATATAAAAGTTCTTTAAAGAGCATATCATTTCTCTAAAGCTCATATAAAAATTCAATTACAATAAAAATACTAGTCATTTTATTGATAGCAAAAAAATTAGACAAGAACAAATTTTTGGTAATCTTAATTGGGTACTTTATAATGTTTTTAGTTGATGTCATTTATAATTTATGGATTTTTCTATAGTTTCATTGTTTTTCTCCCATTTCTCTAACACCCTTGAGTATCATGTTTTTCCTCAGTATCAAGGTACATTTTCAAGGTTGCAATATCATAAACTTACAATTCCTTGATGGACCAGGTGTGTCCATCATCACTTTTTTTTTTCAGATAAAATATACTAAGCTAGAAGTATGGCTATTAAATCTGAGAATGGATTCTTCCACCTATAATGTCCTATTGCAGAAAACTCTGTGAGTATTTAGTAGAAGTCTCTATTATTAAGTTGATTAACACTCAGTGATATTAGCAGGCATGATGTGTTATGCTAAAACTATCAGAAGATCACTTTCTGGGACCTGACTCAGAAAATAGAAGACTAGATTCATTTGAGGAAAAACAAACAAACAAACAAACAAATAGAGAACATGATGATCATGAGAAAAATAGAGAATTGCTGGCCCCTGGAGTTTGCTAATTAATTAATTAATTAATTAATTTACTTTTGCCAGTCCTGGGTCTTGAACTCAGGGCCTGAGCAATGTCCATGGCCCTCTTTGTGTTCAAGTCTAGCACTCTAGACTTGAACCACCTGAGCCACAGCTCCACTTCCAGCTTTTTCTGAGTAGTTTACTGGTGATAAAAGTCTCATGGACTTCCTGCCCAGGATGGCTTTGAACCACAATCCTTAGATCTCAGCCTCTGAGTAGCTAGGAATGGAGACATGAGCATTCGTGCCCAGATCTTAATTCTTGGTAATCATTTATTATGCAGGTATTTATGGCAATCCTGTAATCTTCCAAGGACTGACTAAGCTGATAAGATCAGGACATAGAGGAACTTATGTTCTACTTCCCATTCTGTTCTAAGTATAATGATGTACGGCTTTCTCTTTTATTAAGGTAAGGTCTTCTTCACTAATGTCAAAAGAGCTTTACAAAGATGCTAGAGAAAATATAGTCTTATAACAAAGTTTCCTTTTTGAGAGTCTCTCTATGTAGTTTAGGTTTGCCTTAAATCCGATATCTTCCTGCTTCAGCCTCATAAGTGTTGTGATTATATATGAATGTCACCACAGCCTTTTAGCCATACTGATGTTTGCTTTTAGCAGAAGTGTTCCCTGGGTAAATATAAAAGTTTGTTGTTTGTTTCATGAATACTTTCATATATCAGTTAAGTTACATCAAGTTTAGTTTCATAGTGAAATATAAAATAGACTTACAAAATTATATGATTAAAAATCAAGGTTTATAGAAAGAATTGAAAAAGTCTGATTCATGAAAATTTAGTGAACACATGGACTACGGTCAAATAAATTTTGCTAGTATAAATATTTATTTTAAAGCAGTTTCAGGAGGCTGCAATGCTTGATAAGAAATGTACTCATTATCTTGCCCATGTAATTGTAACCCCTCTGGACAGTATGTTCACAAAAAAATAAAAATTAAAATTAAAAAAATATATAAAAAAATAAAGCAGTTTCAGCTCATGTGGCTCATATTCCTTTGTCCAAACTTCCAATTAATGGAATTCTGATTGGTTTATTATAATCATAATCTAGTTATACATTATTTTGAAAATCTTGACTTTGGGATGCAGTCCATATACTCTGCAGAATTGCCTCAGCCTTGATATTCTTAATATGAATTTACAAACTCTACACCCAGAGGTCAGAGAAGATGGTAAGTGGAGAAATGAACTAGTGTAGATATGTTAACTTGGATGGGACAAGTATTGTAACATCACTCAAACAAGTAATACCTGCTAAATAAAAATAGAATTTCAAGCTGGATGCCCTGGAGGCTCACAGGTGTAATACTAACTACTCAAGAGCCTGAAATCTGTGGATCATGGTTCAAAGCCATCTCAGGCAAGAAAGTGTGTGAAACTTGTAAGGTCCGCTCCTGGATGGCGAGCAGACTCCACCCTCCTCGCAGTGAAGTCTCCACCCAGTACCTGCGTTACCTAGGCAACTGGGATACCTGGAAGAGGTCACGTCCGCATCTGCTGAGGTCACATCCTAACCTGATGTGGCCACACCTTTCTCCCACCTGATCCCACTTCCCTTTACCTGGCCACACCTTTCCCCGCCCATACCCTAGATAAGGGCTAGCCCAGGCCCAGACCCCTCTCTCTCTCTCTTTTTCTCTCTCTCCCTTTTTCTCTCTCTGTTCGTTTCTAGCTCTTGCTCTTGCTGCTCTTTTCTTGCTCTCTCTGTTCTATTCTAGCTCACTCTCTGTTCTTTTCTTGCTCTCTCTCTTTCCCAGCCACGTGGAGTGCCAACCTTGCCTGGTCCCAGCAGGTCTACCTCTTACCTGAATACCACGTGAGTGCTACTGTTCTTACCCCTCTCTGCTCTTTTCTCTCTTTCCTCTCTTCCCAGCTCTCTCTCATTCCCAGGCCTTTCCCAGCCACGTGGAGTGCCACCCTTGCCTGGTCCCAGCAGGTCTACTGAATAAACCTACCCCTTACCTGAATACCACATGCGTGCTGGTGCTGTTCTTACTCGCCTACCTCTTTTTAAAAACCTAACATAAATGGTGCCGTGACTCGGATAAAGGCTTAAAGTCAGGATAGCTGGGATTTCTCTGTTTTTTTCCTCTTTTTTCTTTTTTTTGTTCTTCCCTTTTTGCTCTGAGGAATACCCGCAGTTCTGACGGCCTTTTGCGAACCAGTCTGTCTGCGGCGGAATCAACGCATCGATACCATTGCTGCCTTCACATCCACGTCCACACCACATCTCTACTCTGGTGAGTGAAACTACTCTACGGCTCTCTGTCACTCAGTCTCTGTCCAGACGTGGCGCCACGCCAGAGAGCTCCTACGGCCTTTAGCTGAAAGGCGGTCACCTCTGAAGCCGAGGACGCTTGGCTTTGGGGGCTTGGCCATTTCTCTCTAGAGGGCTCTGGGGGAAGTCGGGACGCCGCTTCTGCCTGGTCAGCTCTCCTTCACTCACCAGACTGACTCTCCTACTCATTTAATGGGGTGCTACGAATCACGCCTGAGCTGTGAAACCCCTTTGAAATGTCTCCCGCGCTCCCTGGAAAGCCAGAGAGCCTCATTTTTATGCCATTCTCAGAAGCACAGTTTTTGCTAATGCAATGGTAAATGGTCAGAAGTTTAATTTCAGGCTCTTTGCTCTCTCTCTGCCATTCATGGGCAACTTTCTACCCTTTTTTCTACAACTTTTTGGCTTGTGCCTTGAAGAGTGCGACGCAGGCTGGGTCCCAGGGACCCCCCTCTAGGTTCCCTCTCAAAGGCTAGCCAATGTAGGCTTAATCTATTCAGGCTTTCTTTGCATTCTTTCAGAAATTCGCCATCTTGAATTCGCCATCTTGGCCACGTGGTGGGTTAAGGGTTTGGCCCCATCTGACCCTTAACCTTCCACTAAGTTTACTACTCCATCTATTCTAAGGTGCCTTGCTAACAAGTTGCTCTTTTCACAGGCCCTAGTAACTGAGGCCCAACCATCTGATGTGCTTTGTTAGCAAAGATGTCTAAATGTTGTCAAAATTTTAGGTTTTGAGTTTTGCCTTTTTTGTTTTGTGTTGTGTATTCTACTACTGACTACATGGTTCTAAAATACTGGGCATATCTATGCTAAAATTTTCATCACATCTAATGAGTTTTGTCATTTCAGAATATTTGTTGGCAATTCTTGATAAGAACCAGGTAAGCTCTACTTATTCTACTTGATCTCCTTGTTGCTTTAATTGGAAATAATAAAGGGCTTTTGTGGCAAAGATTTCAGTTCAAAGCCAGCTCGGGCTAAAAAATCCCTAAGACTCCATCTCCCAGCTAAATTCTGCAAGTGGTTCTATAACTCAGTGTGGCAGAGTGCTAGCCTTGAGCAGAAGTGCTCAGGGACAGTGCCCAGACCTTGAGTTCAAACCTCCTTGAATACTAGTGGTACTATAACTCAAAGTGGTTCAGTGCTAGCCTTGAGCGGAAGCGCTCAGGGACAGTGCCCAGGCCTTGAGTTCAAATCTTGAATACCAACTGGGACAAGCCATCCCAGCAACGAGCACCTAGACTCAGCCAGTCTAGGGAACAAGGGAACGTTGAAAGGAGTAAGAGGAGATGATGTCACATCAGCTACTTTGTGCCTGCCCTTTCAAAATTAACCTGAGCCAGGAGGTCAGTAGATGTAAGAAGCCTGCCCATCCAATGTCTATACCTGTCTACCTATTAACTGAACAGGAATTTATATTCTTGCCTTTGTCACCTGACTTCTCTACCTAGTCGCCAGATGTCAGAAGTAACTAGGGACATTTCTACCAACATTTTCAGCCCCAAGTCCTTCCTCTTGCCATTTATTTGCTCTCTAGTATTTTTTTTCCAGCCCCTCAATGCTCATGAGACTTCTCCAGATTTCATCTAAGGACTCACACAACCAAGGGACAGCTGCTGTTCACTGCCTTCTCTGGGAGGAGACCAAATTCCAGCCTTTTACCCCTATTGTCGACGCCCCTTGTCAGCAGGAAGTAGCCAGAGAGAATCCTCGCCCTATTTCATGATTATTAAAAGGCTGGAATGTAAGGTCCGCTCCTGGATGGCGAGCAGACTCCACCCTCCTCGCAGTGAAGTCTCCACCCAGTACCTGCGTTACCTAGGCAACTGGGATACCTGGAAGAGGTCACGTCCGCATCTGCTGAGGTCACATCCTAACCTGATGTGGCCACACCTTTCTCCCACCTGATCCCACTTCCCTTTACCTGGCCACACCTTTCCCCGCCCATACCCTAGATAAGGGCTAGCCCAGGCCCAGACCCCTCTCTCTCTCTCTTTTTCTCTCTCTCCCTTTTTCTCTCTCTGTTCGTTTCTAGCTCTTGCTCTTGCTGCTCTTTTCTTGCTCTCTCTGTTCTATTCTAGCTCACTCTCTGTTCTTTTCTTGCTCTCTCTCTTTCCCAGCCACGTGGAGTGCCAACCTTGCCTGGTCCCAGCAGGTCTACCTCTTACCTGAATACCACGTGAGTGCTACTGTTCTTACCCCTCTCTGCTCTTTTCTCTCTTTCCTCTCTTCCCAGCTCTCTCTCATTCCCAGGCCTTTCCCAGCCACGTGGAGTGCCACCCTTGCCTGGTCCCAGCAGGTCTACTGAATAAACCTACCCCTTACCTGAATACCACATGCGTGCTGGTGCTGTTCTTACTCGCCTACCTCTTTTTAAAAACCTAACAAAACTCTTATCTCCAATAAACCACCAGAAAACTGGAAGTATCTGTGGCTCAAGTGTAGAGCATTTGACTTGAGCTTGAAGCTCCCAGGCCCAGAGTTCAAGCCCCATGATGGAAAAAAAAGAGAGAAAAAAAGAAAAGAAACATTTCATGAATAAAGGACAAATATTACAGGAAGGGTAGTGGTTCAATATTTTTTAAAAACAATTCCTACACTTTTAAACTTCAGAATAGGGTACAGTTAGTTGATAACTTTATAGCCTAGTAAAAGGTTTTATTGACCAACAAATGATAGCTAGAAAATACCTTTCTAATTGTTTCACATGTTAGGTTATTTAATCATTGTTAAAAATGTGGCAGGCACTGTTTCATATCTACTTTAGATTATAACTGAAAATTGAGTGATACTGCAAATGAGAGGCAGAACTGGAATTCAGTCCAGGAAACATTGCTGGAGACATTATACTCTTAACTTATTTTGATATACCGATTCTTTTTCTTTTGTTTCCTGTTAATGAACATCAAAAGCTGGTTCTGTTTTGTTGTCTGCTACATTACTTCCAAACTCATATTTTGTCTTTAACCATTTGAAAAAAGTAGTACTTTTTTCATATCCAAGAAGATATGATTATATAAGCAAATATCATGGTTCTAATCTTATTTACATTAGTGCAAATAGAATATACTCAACTTGGGAGGTTATATTTTGGTCTCTAAAACAAGACAAATGATAAGTTTGTAGAAGGAAATTTTATAAAATCCAACCAAAGATACTAAACCAAAATTTCCCTGTGAATATAATGTCTACATATAGATTAAATTAATGCTTTCCACCTATTAAGTGTAATGACATTACTTTTTTTTTAAATTTAATTTAATTTTATTTGTGAACATACTGTACAGAGGAGTTACAATTACGTGGGCAGGATAATGCGTACATTTCTTACCAAGCATTGCAGCCTCCTCCTTTGTTTACCCTTCACATCCCTTCCCAGCCTCCCCCCTCCCCCCGAATCCCAATCCTTCTCCTTCCCCCCCACCCCCCACACCGACGATGTAAAGCTCCTTTTGGACATGACAACTTGTACTTCTCATTGTTGCAACAGGTCCACCTGTATCCTTAAACAAATGGTTTTTCCCCATCTCCTCCACAAGTTATACTGACATCAAATATAGTGAAAGCAGGGGTTATACTGTGGGGGAGGGACATACAAAGCAACAAAGAGATAATCTTATAAATGCTTTAGAAACACATGCATGAAAGAAAAAAACCTTAAAATACACATCTAAGGGTTCATTTTCCTGACATCACATTATCTGACCTTTTCCGCTTGACTCATACATATACTAGATATTACAAATAAGGGAAACCATGGGACCTATGTTTCTTTGGGCCTGGCTTACTTCACTTAATATAATTTTTTCCAAGTTTTTCCATTTCCTAACAAATGGGCAATGTCATTCTTTCTGATGGAGGCATAGAATTCCATTGTGTATATATACCACATTTTCTTGATCCATTCATCTACTGAGGGGCATCTGGGTTGGTTCCATATCTTAGCTATGGTAAATAATGCTGCAATAAACATAGTTGTGCTGGTAGCTTTAGTGTGGTCTTGTTTGTAAACTTTTGGGTAAATGTCCAAAAGTGGGATTGCTGGGTCATAGGGGAGCTCTATGTGAAGTCTTTTGAGGAACCTCCATACTGCTTTCCAAAGTTGTTGAACAAGTTTACATTCCCACCAACAATGAAGTAAGGTTCCTTTCTGTCCACATCCCCTCCAGCATCTGTTGTTGTTAGAGTTCTTGATTTTTGCCGTTCTAACTGGAGTGAGGTGATATCTCAATGTTGTTTTGATTTGCATTTCTTTTATGGCTAGGGATGTTGAACATTTCTTCATGTGTCTATTAGCCATCCTTCTTTCTTCTTCAGAGAAGTTTCTCTTTAAGTCTTTCGCCCACTTATTTATTGGGCAGTTGTTTCTTTGAGGATTTGTTGTTGGGGGGTTTAATTTTTTGAGTTCCAAGTATATTTTAGATATGAGACCCTTGTCCGTTGTATGGCTAGTAAAGATCTTCTCCCAATCGGTGGGCTTTCTATTGATCTTGCTAGCTATGTCCTTTGCCCTGCAGAAGCTCTGCAACTTTATGCAATCCCATTTGTCCAACCTTTCTTTGATTTGTTGTGTTTCCGGGTCTCTATTCAGAAAATTTTGGCCTGAGCCAAGGAGACCTAGGGTTTCTCCTATTCCATCCTGTAATGTTTTCAGAGTGTCTGCTTTGAGTTCAAGGTCTTTGATCCATTTGGAGTTGATTCTGGTGCAGGGTGATATATAAGGATCTAGCTTAAGTTTTCTAGATGTGGTTAACCAATTTTGCCAGCACCATTTACTGAAGAGGTTGTCTTTCTTCCATTCTATTGTTTTAGCTCCCTTATCAAAGATTAGATGGCTATAGGTCTGTAGGTTTATTTCTGGGTTTTCAATTCTATTCCATTGGTCCTGAGGTCTGTTCTTATGCCAATACCAAGCTGTTTTGATTACTATGGCTTTATAGTAGAGTTTGAAGTTTGGTATTGATATTCCTCCAGCAGTGTTCTTTCCATTGAGGAGCATTTTTGCTATTCGGGGTTTTTTATTGTTCCATATGAATTTTTGGATTGCCTCTTCTATTTCCTTGAAGAATGAGGTTGGAATTTTGATAGGTATTGCGTTGAATTTGTAGATAGCCTTGGGAAGTATTGCCATTTTCACGATGTTAATCTTTCCAATCCAGGAGCATGGGAGGTTTTGCCATTTTTTAAGTTCTGTGTTGATTTCCTTTTTTAAGTAATGACATTTCTTAACTTTCAATTTACTAATAAAACTGCTCGAATAAATATAAAATGTATAAATACATTTGATCAAAGAGACCAAATATAGGAATGCAGAAGAGCGATCTTGGTTTGCTGCTAGCCCAGACAGGAAAATCAAAATAGCTGGAAGTGAAGCTGTGGCTCAAGTGGTAGAGCAGTAGCCTTGAGGGGGAAAAAAGTCCAGGGGTAGTGTCCTGACCTTAAGGACCTTTGGCACAAGCCGGAGAAAAGGGAGAGGGAAGGGAAAGGGAAGAAAGAATGAATGAAAGAACAAACGAAAGAAAGAAAGAAAGAAAGAAAGAAAGAAAGAAAGAAAGAAAGAAAGAAAGAAAGAAAGAAAGAAAGAAAGAAAGACTGGGAAAAGTTGTAACTGCATTGTACCTGCAATTGTATTATTGGTATCATGCGTGGGCTTTACGAGATACTGATTCATGTCACAAATAGCACACTTGTAATCACTGGTAGTTGGAATTCATATAATAAAAGGAAGCAAAAAAGTTGAAAAACAAATTATTAGCTTTCTTACATCATAGCCCTTGTATGCTTTCTATTTATATGGGAATTTATTTCCAATAATGGTTACTTTAAATTGAAGCTGGGCTGTGCTTTCTTAGTAACAGCAGGAGTGATATGGATGATTGTCTAATATCACTCTAAATATTGCCTTAAAAGTTCACATCTATCATTATATCATAAGAAGATTCAACATTAGCCACTGCCTTAGCTATATTGGCATAGCTATTAATTCAATCCTTCGAATTGTCAAGAGTGTTGATAGCACATTTGGACTTAATGCATTGTGCTCTTTCCATGCAGAGCTAAGAGTGTTGTTGATTTGATGTTGGTCCATCTCCATTACAAAGCACAGATTCTCTCATCCCCTTTTGACTTTGCCTCTCCTCCTTGTAATTAAGACTCCTTTGATTTTGTTTGGCAACTCACCATCTGCAGAAAAGGAGGGCAAGCCCAGAAAACTGGCGCTTTCATGATTTCACAGGGTTCTTGATTAAACTCCGTTTAATTCTGAGAATCTTAATCAAGGTAATCATCTGACTGAGGGTGTCTGTGTTGGTGTTTGCTCCTCTGTGGCTTCCTCTAACAGCTGGGAGGTGTTAGGAATGTGGCAGCTGGCCACAATGGGCCCACTGTGAAGGATCAGTGTGTGTGCCTGGTGGCTCTGTTGAGCATAGTCCTGCTTGTATAGCTATATTGATTTGTTTTTAAAACCTTCCCAATGTGTACAAAGCACACTGCTTATTTTGTGCCAAAAGACTAGATTAGCTAATTTGCAATAATGCTGAGCTCAACCCTTTAATATAGTTCTCCATAATATAGTTCTCCTAATTCTCAGACCAAAGTTCACTAATTATCAGCACACTCACTGTCTTCTCCAAAATACAACAGGAAATTCAATCCAGAGAAAGGCGAGAGGTTGTATTCCATCCATTCATCAGCCAATGTATGCCACCTTAATTTGACTACGTGCTAGGTACTGAACTTGGATAACAAGTCAACCTTGGCAGAAATAGAAATAAAAACAATTTTTAATATTTGAACATACTGATCACTGCAAAAGTAAGAATTTTCTAGGTTCAAAATAGTTTTGAGAACTAGTATTATGTCTAGCTACTGTGTTCCAATATGTTATTTTGCCCAAGAAAGTTCATCTAGGGTTGCAGGAATATAGATTTTCTTAAAAATAATCCAGACTTTCCTTTTGATTTATACCTCATGAGTGAATCGATTCACTACAGCTATTATATATCTTCCTTTTTCCATTTTCCATTTCTTTCTGCCAAGGCCCTTAGTTAGTAGGTGGAGAGAAGATGAGAACCCATGAGTCCTGGCATTTCTGATAAGACAGCCTTGGAGAGGTGCCAGAGCTCAACTTCTCACCCTCTGCTTTTGCATTTTCAATTTGCTAAACTCTTTCATAGTAACACAGAATCTAGTGAGAAAGTATAGAAAGTCTCCCCTCATTTCAAGATTTTGGTTTGGATTTGGATTTGGATCAGGCATATTTTATGTTACACACTTAATATAATAACCAATAATATTCTCAAAATACAAAATTATATTAAGTTTCTTCCATTTGTTAATTTTCATTAAATGAATATGTACGAAAAAGAATGTTTGATACCTTGAAAAAATATGTTCCACAGTTTTTTAAAAAATATATAAAGCAAACTTTTTTTTTGTAATTTTTCAAAATAACTAAGAAAACACTCTGGCTTCATAGCTTCAAATTTAGATTTCTTATGAATTATATTTAAAAAAATCAATGCTTATTTCTGCATATTTTCTTATATAATGAAATAATAGAAACCATGCCTGCCTCTGCAGGCTTTTTTTCTTCTAATAATAATATGCTCTCAGTGTGAATCACCTGTAATCTTAAGTTTTTACCTATTTATTTTTATGGTAAAAGCTACAAAAAAGACTTTAATATTGCTATACAGATTTTTCACATTAAGGTTAGGTTGATATGCCAAGTGAAAATTTCCTAAGATAAACTAAACTTTTGTATCTGGCAGATTACCTTGTCATGATTTTAGAGGAAAGTCTCTCTCCTCTAATTTTTACTAACTTGTATGTGTTACTATCAGATTTCCTCATACTGCAAATGATTACCCATTTTCAGTATCTGACTAAAAACAATTAATTCAACCTCGAATAGTTGATTTAAAAATAAAGTAGAAAACTATGAGAGAGCCAGGCACTGGTGGCTCATGCCTATAATCCTAGCTACTCAGGAGGCTGAGATCTGAGGATCCTGGTTCAAAACCAATATAGGCAGGAAAGTCTGTGAGACTCTCTTCTCCAATAAACCACCAGAAAACTGGAAGTGGTGCTGTGGCTCAAGTGGTAGAGTGCTAGCCTAGAGGTGAAAATCTGAGGGACAGTGCCCAGGCCCAGAGTTCAAGTCCCATGACTGACAAAAAAAACAAAACAAACAAACAAACAAAAAACTATGAGACATTTATGGCTACAGTTGCTATTGTGGTAGGAAGATCAGAAGGTATGGGAAGCTTTGAAGTTATAATTTAATTTCAAGTATTTAGAGGAAACTCTTGAAGGAAATATAAACTATTCATATTTCATTGTCAATCTGAAATTTCTAAAACCCCTTTTCTGATTGAGTTGCTCTTAATATCAACTAATGTAACTTCCTGTCATTCCTATAATGTATACAGTATTCCTTACCGTATTCCTATAAGAATACAGTAAGATATCTCCGAGTTTGAATTGTTTCTCTATTTCTCAACAGAGTTAAATGAAGAGTTAAATGAGTTAAATGAAGAACTATTTGAAAAGTGCTTAACACAGTATTTGGCCCACACCACACATCAAATATTATTTCCTTTTACTTTTTCCTATTTTTAATCTCTTTGCACTGTTATATTTACAATTTTTCTAAATATCTCAACATTTTTATCTATCCATCTTCTTTATGCAACTTTTTATTTCCCCATTACTCACAGAACTTGCCAGAAGTGGTGTTGTCTCCCTTCTTTCAGTTACAGCTTTTCAAGGCTGACTGTAAATCTTATTTCTTCCTATATAGCACATCATTCAGAATATTTTGAAGACTAATACATTCTTTTGGTTGATCGCCTTTCCAAAGTTGATTTTTGATGAAGGATACCAAATCAACAATTCCACAAGTGTCCAACTACTTAGCCTGCCTTTCTTTTTATATATATATTTTTTAAATTGTAAAAATACTGTACAGAGGGGTTACAGTTACATGAGCAAGGTAGGTAATGAGTACATTTCCTATCAAGCATTGTTACCTCCTCCTTTATTTTCCCCCTACCAACCCTTCCCTGCCACCTCCACAACTGCACTCCCCTCCCTTCCCCTGCCTAAATTGTAAAGTTCGTTTTTCAATATAGTGTCTTGTGCATCTCATTGTTAGGATTGGTCAACCTGTATCCTTATTTAAGCATTTTGTTTTTTCCTTTCCCCTCCCCAAATTAGAGAGGTGTATATACAAGATGCAGGGCATCAACATCAAATACAGTGAAAATAGCAGTTATACCGTGGGGGAGGAACATACAAAGCAACAAAAAAAATCACATGGTACATTATAAATACATTAGAAACAATAGCAAGCAAGAAAAAACCACTTGTGTCCATATCTTGGGGTTCATTACGCTTAACATCATCTTATCTGGTCATATGTACATAGTTTATCTTTTCTGCTTGTCCCAGACATATACTAGTTATTAGCCTGCCTTTCTATTCCTTTCCCACTACAGAGTCTGGTTTGTTCTGGGGTTGTTGAACAGGAAAATGGTCGGCTAATGGTACAAGGGAGCTTTAGATAGAAAGTTAGTATTCCCTATTAAGAAGGCATGTATTATATGATGAGTCAAAGGAAACCAGGACTTTATTCTGGGCAAATATTTTTATTGTAGCTATCTTTGATACACTAAGCCAAGCCTGTTCCTATTGTAGATTGTAGATTTCTAGATAATATTTGTTCCATCTCTTGTGTGTCTCCATTTTCAAGCTTTCTGTAATTGGCTGTGCATTACTCTTGTACAAAAAGGTATGTGAATATCTAAAATGAGAAAACAGCAATTTTTATTATGACATTGAAGCACATTTTGCACACAGTCAAGTGAGTTATCACTGATTAAAAATAGTAGGGGGTAGGGGACTTAATTGATGGAATATGGATGAAGTTGGGTGCCACTGTCATCAGCTTTTGCTAGAGGCTCCCTACAAATTTATGAGGCATGCAGTGATGATTCTTCCAATAAGCAGTCAAGTTTTTTTTCCCCAGCAAACAGCTGTCTCCCAATCTCCTCAGGATGCCTTTGAAGGTTAGGGAATGTTGATCAAAGCAAAGTCTCTTGTGAAGCTTCAGAGACCGTTCAGCAGGACATTAAAACAAAACAAGGAAACTAACATCACCCTAACTCTCCACTCTGATGTGGTTTGTCCTGTTGGCACTGAGCCTCTGATATTAGCCAGGCATAAGGATTTAGATGATAATGCATTGCTGTTGCCATGGCAAATGCTGCAAAATATCTCCTAGTGTATACTCCATGGTCCATAAGTGCTTAGAATGGAAAGCCTCACAATTTACTCCAATTAAGTTCTCTTTCATGGGGCAAAATAGAATCCACAATCAACTAAATGACTGCTTTTGAAAGTTTGCCTTTCTCCAAGGAAGGGCTAAGGACAGGTCAAACAGTAACAGTACAGAATTAACTCTGCCCTATATGAATTCAACACAGGAACTAGTAGGAAACCCCAAGTTGCCCATCTACTAAGTTGGCACCTACCATTGAGGCAAAATAATCATTCATGCTGTATTAGCTGATAAGACATAGCAATGTGAAAGTCATAGATTATGGAAAGCATTATCTATAAAATTCCTTAATGAACATCATGCAGTGGTAAACATTATTTTCTTTTCATATTGTACCTGAAATATTAAACTATTGAGAAATATTACAAACAGAATTTAATATTAATATTGATTGGCATTACCAAGTTCTCTCAGAGTCATAGCATTCCTAAAGAGTCAAGAATGTGTGATGGTGTTTGAAGAAAGAGCAATCAGAATCGAATGAAATTTTCAAGACCTATAAAATAAAACACTGACTTTCTAAATTCTGATTGGAACTCTTTCCTCACCTTATCATTGTTTCTGTGGCAAAATAATTGTCCCAAAGGCTTTAGTGAAAGTATGCAATAGTGGTTATCTTATAGTAGAATGCAGGGGCATTCACTCTCTTTGTCTCATTCTGCCTCTCTGACTTTCCCCACACCACCCCCGAATACTTATGTGAACAAGAGGAGACCTTTCTAATCTACCTTTATCTTTTAACATACAAAGGAAGCAAACTGAATCAGAAGGCTGAAGCAGCTTTCAGGAGTTGCTTTACTGTGTAATCCTCAGAGAAAATTGATATCATCTCAATCATCAATAAGACAACCCAAACTTTGAACCTGAGGGTTTGTAAAAAAAAAAAATACTCATAAACTGGTAGCCAGTGGGTTATGCCTGTAATCCTAACTACCCAGGAGGTTGAAGGCTGAGGATCGTGGTGCCAAGCCAACTAGGGCAGCAAAGTCCATTGGATTCTTATCTCCAATAAAGTACTCAGAAAAGGCCAGAAGTGGCACTGTACTCTACCTCAAGTGATAGAGCACTAGCCTGAGCATAAAGAAGCTCAGGGACAGTGTTTAGGCTTTGAGTGTAAGTCCCAGGAATGTGTGTGTGTGTGTGTGTGTGTGTGTGTGTGTGTGTGTGTGTCTGTGTGTGTCTGTGTCTGTGTCTATGTTTATGTGTGTCTATGCATGTAGAATTACCCATTTGGTTTATAGAAATCTGGTCTACGTTAAAGAAAGAAGTTGAATGAATTAAAAGTTCTTAAAAGTTGGGTGGTATTTGTTAATAGACCAGGAACATAAATGTGAGATGCTACATTAAAAGTTGAATTTCTGTAGTGTTCATGTATAGCAATAATTACCACATATTGATATTTTCTGATCATGGGTGTAAACTCCAAAACATCTCTTGATTTGATCTCAGTTCATATTTCCAAGCATCATGCTCAACTGTTCATTCTTTACCAGTCCTGATCTAGAGGATGTTCTAAGTCTGTTACTGACCTTTTGGCTTCCACATCTTTATTTGTTACTTTAGTGTTTACTCCATGTGAATGCTGGTTTCCTGTCTGTAAATAAATTTCCAATGTTCTAATGAAAAACTAACAATGTGGAGTTATTTCAGTTGTGTTACTAATGGACTTTGATCATGTCATAACTAGGGCATTTAGTACATATAGTTTTTCTTATATTGAGTTCTATATAAAGCCAAACTGTAAGGGTTTTGAGGACTGGAATAATCTATTACTATATAGGTGTTAAGAGATGGATCCTGGAGTCACATGGCTAAGAGATGTTACTTAGTCTTTGCAATTTATAGGCTTCGTGGACTTGATAAAAATACTTAACATTTATAATCCTAATTCCCAACTTGTACCCCAAGGTTTAACATGATGACAAATTGAAAGCCTTTGTGTCTTGCACATAGAAAACATTTAAACAAAGTATATTATTTATTTTACCTCAGCCTACCATAGGGTTAGGTTTATATTGAATTCTCAATATAAGTTTAATTATTGAATGAGTAAATGAAAATGTCCTATTTTAAAAAGTCATTGAAATCTCTTTTGCTATTTTAATTTGTGAGAAGTAAAGGGATGTAACCAAAAAAGTTAGTTCTGTTTGCAACAAATAAGCCTGCTGAAGCATTCACAAACCAACTGGGGAGCTGTGTAATTGGTGACCTGGGTGAATTTTCTCCTGAAGGCAGTTCCTTGGAAGAACAAGGAAATGCAAAGATATGCAAAGACTATCATCCAGCTGAGCCAAGCTTATTAGTACTTTCATTGACTCTACCAGGAGGCCCACCTGCTAAAGCTCTGCTTGGGAGCCCTTAGGGGCCCAGATGGCTTTCAATGCACAAAACAGCCAGTGCACAGAGTAAACCAGGTCATCAGCCAGGATATGTCCTTCATTCAACTACCCTGTCCTGGTTTGGGCTCTTGTGCTTTATGTATGGAAAAAAATCAAGGCTTATCTAATAGAGGAAGATGCTTTGTTTATATGTCTATAATCATTCCAGAATGTCTAAAAGATTAAAATAAAATTGGAACAAGAATTATCTATCCAAAGTAAACTGATTTGCCCATAGATAAAGGAAAATCTTTGATATCATTCCTATTATTCTTGGTTTAACTCTAGACATACTCCTAATATAACTATATATATATATATATATATATATATATATATATATATACATATATATATAAACTATATAACTAAAAAAGGCATCCATTTTCCCCTCCATTGTTAGAAATAGAATAATAAAATTGTTAACTTGCATTTTGTAGTGGAAAAACATTAAATGATTTTCTTGACATGAACTGAAATGTAAATATCAATTGGGAACTTTCCGTATTTAAAGATTTAGGAAAGATTATTTGAATCATACTTCTATAACAGCCTTTGAGTTCAAATCTTAATTCAAGAGTTTTTGAGGCTACCTGGGCTTATAATTTTTTGATTGTCCCTCTCTCTCTAGGCATTTATCTCTCTCCAAACTCCAGTGGAATCTCTGAGCATTAAATCAGGGGTGAATTCTATCCTCTTGCTGATTTCTACAATACTTTGTGATCATAGAAGACTTACTTTTTCTTTGTGTGCTGCTGGGGATTGACCCCAAGGCTATGTGCATGTGAGACAAGCTCTGTACCTCCACTACATCCCTAGACCAGATGATTTGTTATTGATTTGGAGGGCTTATAGGGCTTCATTAGAGATACAATATGTGCTGCTCAGCAATAGAAGGTAACTTTTAATGTGAAATATTTTTCTGCACAATCCTTTCACTCACTATCTGCATCTAAACTCAGGACCTTTAGCCTCATCCTCTTCCAATTCTTTGCCAACTATTGTTCCTTCCTCTTCCTACTTCATCCACACTTTCCCAATCCTCTCTTTTGCCTAGAGCAAACAAAATAACAACTACAGTATTGCTCTCCTTTTTTAAAAATCAAAGTCAGGATTGTGCTGATTTGGAACCTTTTAGAGCACCTCAAAGTAACTTGCCTCTTACAAAGGGGCGACTTTGGACAAGTCATCAGGCTCTCTATGGAGAAAATGTTAATGCATCATTAAATAATAATGATTGAACCTGTCATACCTATAGACACTGAGAACAATATTTGGCACTCAGCAAGCCACAGAATTTTCTGTGTGTCCTGGACTCACTTACCACCCCATTTTTAATCTCCCATGATTTATCAAAATATTTTCCCATAAAATACCTTTTTTTCTTCTTAATAGGAATTCTGGTATTAGATACTAATGGATTATTAATTTCTTATTAAAATATTTTGGGGGCTAGGAAGGTGGCTCAGTGGTAGAGTACTGCGTGCCTTGCATGTATGAGGGCCTGGGTTTGATTCCTCAGCACCACATAAGCAGAAAAGGCCAGAAGTGGTGCTGTGGCTCAAGTGGTAAAGCACTAGCCTTCAGCTGAAGAGCTGAGACAGTGCCCAGGCCCAGAGTTCAGGCCCCACGACTGTCCAAAAAAAAATGTTTTTATTCTAGCATGTATTTGTAAAATATTGTTATCTATTATCATTTTCTATAAGTGCAAGAGTATTGTATCAAATAAGGAACAGATATTTAAAGATGACTTCAGAACCAACCTAAGTGTTATTTCAAAATTAGGCATAATACATTAGATCAATGACAGTCCATTATGGGCCAATAAGGCATCTGGGCTTAGGTAGAGATATTTTGGTATGGTGAGGATTGACATACCAAAAGCTGGATTTTCAAGCTTACTTCTAAAAAGACTTCAAAGTTTAAATAAAATAGTACTGAGGTCTTTAGATTTAAGAAATAAAATGTATCCAAAATAAATAGTTTTGAAAATGTGAATACATAACATTTGGTGAAATACTAAACTGTAAGCATATAAATATCATTACTTAAAATGGTATAGCTTGCTGATTTCAAATTTATAAGCTAAATAAATTCATACACCAAAGTATGCATTTTTCTTAGTTTGCTTATTAATTTGATCTGTGATGAATAAATGGCAATTTGGATTAGCTTTCTTTTCTATGATATACTCTTAAAATATTTTCAATAATTCTTAAGATTAAAAAATATATGAACATGATCTCATAATTCTAGGACTATGAGGTTGTCAAAGGGTTGCATATGAACAGGAATGGAAAAGAGAACTTTTGTTTGACAAAGATATCCTGACTTATGAATAAATCTTCTAAAATATTTCAGGGATATATATGGGCATGGTAAGCATCAAGAGTCCAGACAATGTACTCTTTCATTCCATATCAAATAGGTGATGAATTGAAGTCCAGTTATGTTTATTATAACTATC
Source organism: Dipodomys merriami (assembly GCF_024711535.1). Lineage (NCBI taxonomy): Eukaryota > Metazoa > Chordata > Mammalia > Rodentia > Heteromyidae > Dipodomys > Dipodomys merriami. Next base: position 6,185,318 of record NW_027202382.1, on the reverse strand, counting down.
ACATGACTAAAGCAAGGATATAATTTGATCAATTTACTATACTTATTTTCTAAAGAATATTTCATTACTAAGCTGGGCACCAGTGGCTCATGACTGTAAACTTAGCTACTCAGGAGGCTGAGATCTAAGGATCACAGTTTGAAGCCAGCCCATTCAGAAAAGTCCATGTGACTCTTATATCCAAAAACTCAGAAGAAGCCATAAGTAGTGTTGTGGCTCAAGTGCTAGAATGCTAGCCTTGAGTACAAAGAGGCTCAGGAACAGTGCCCAGGCCCTGAGTTCTCTTAATATGAATGTATAAATATTGGGATAATACTACCCTATACACTAAACATAATTTTTAAAGAATTATTTATAATTTCTTCAAAAATGTTGTATTTCAGCTTAATTTTCCAATTCAAAATGATGCTTTTTTCTAGTTTAAAATGAATATAAGTTTTAAAAATGAACTGAGTCATTGATATAATTTTGTTCAATGTAAGTAAGGAAAATCCAAACTACTCATGTTTATATAAAAGAGAAAGAGATGATCTGACAACATTGGAATAAAATAGACATGATATTTTCCATGAAACTATTGATTACATTTGTTTTTAACCCACAAAATGGAAATTATAAATCTATCAATAGCGTTTGCTTTCACACTCCTAGTATTTACTTTCAAAATTCTTTAAATGTTAAGTGAAAAGTAACTGAACATTTTTTGAGCTGTCATATTTCGAACTATTAGAACATTGAGCAAAATTTTGATTCCTCATTATAAAAACCCAGAGATTTAATTTTACCTGGTATGATTTTTTATCCCTTACAATTTACTTTTCCTATTGCTTTGAGAATTATACAATCTTTGGTTAGTGAGACTCTTTAAGTTGGATCTTATGTCCTTTTGCCATGATCCTCAGAGACTTTAAAAATCGATTTACATGACAAGGTTTCATGTCATTGACACCAGTGGCTCTACTTAGACACTTCTACCTCCCCTCTTACCCTGCTTTCATTTTGTTGTAATTAATTTTAAGAAACCATACTATAGCTTGGGAATTCTATAGACATATTTTTTTTCAGCAAATATTATTTTAATCTTCATCAAGAAACGATAGGCTCAATATTTCTCATTTGGAATTGGTACAAATGTAATCTTCCTGCTCATGTCTAAATTTATTATAGATATTTTAAAAAATCCTAATTTTGTAAGAAAAAAAGCCAATGTAAATACATTACCATACTTTTTGGTCAGAGGCTCAGCTCTATTGGTTCCAACTTGTCAGATCTAGCCCCTCACTTCTGTACGTCAAATAAAAAGAGCAGTGGTGGAAGGGACAGAATAGGGACTTATTAATCACACTACTGGAAGAGGCAAAGGAAGCACTTCAGTCCATCTTCAAGGTAAGATTTAAATTTTAGGTTTAAACAGAAGAAATATTGGAGCAGGGAGAGAGGTATGCACATTTGAACAGTCCCAGGCAATATTTTAGCCTGCCTGGTCACTATACTAGTTCTAGTTTTGCCAAAGATTACAGAAAATTTGATCACTTTCATCACCTGAGAGAAATCAATATGATTACTCTGGCTTCAGGGTATAGGCTAATAATTAAAAATAATTGTTCTTTTCTCAGGTGGGGGGCTCTATCCTTTGAGCCATAATCCTCTGATCTTTATATCCTCAGATACAGACTTGAGCCACCAAACCTGGCTACATTGTTTTTCCTCACATTTATTTGTTTTTAGCAATATTATGTTTACCTATGTTATAACAATTGTTACCCTCTTTTGTAAATTGACTGTATTTTTGTTTTGTAGATATCAACAGTAGCAAACCTTATCTGATAAATGCTTTATTGTGATGTCTTGTAAATCAGATCAACATAGTACCTTTCTAAGACTATGGTTCTATGAAACATTATTTATTTATTTATTAAACAAATATTTATTGCATACTTAAACTGAGCCACCTAAGGAGTAATGGAGTGTTTACTGGTGCTGAAGGATACAGAAGTAAACAAAACAGAAAATAATACCTGCTCCCATTAGGGTAGAATTTAAATAGAAGTATCAAAACTTTCAGTCCTTCAAAAAATTGCTCAAATGAGAAGACATTTGTTATACATAATTTTTAAAAACCAAGAAAATACTTTGGTTAATGTCTCATCCTTATTTTAAAATAGCTTATGCTTTAATCACAACATGATGTGATTTAAGATGCTTAATATTTTTCAAGGACTCATAACTAGTTGCTAAAATTCAAGTATTAGAATTTAATCCTTTCCAAACCCTCATGCATTGTTGGTGGGAATATAAATTAGCAGCTGCTGTGGAGATTCCTTAGGAAACTAAAAATAGAACTACCGTATAATCTTGCTATATCATTCTTTAGCATATATCTGAAGGAATGCAAATCATCATGTAAGACTGTACTTCCATGTTGATAACAGCATGATTTATAATAGCCAAAATACAGAACCAGTCTAGCTGCCAAGCAACTGATGATTGAATAAAGAAGATGTGGCACATCTATAAAATAGAGTATTATTCAACCATAAAAATGAATCAAATTCTGCCAGGCACCAGCTGCTCATGCCTGTAATCCTAGCTACCCAGAAGGTTGACATCTGAGGATCACGGTTTGAAGCCAGCCCTGTCAGAAAAGTCCCCATGAGACTCTGAATTCCAATTAACCATTCAAAAACCAGAAGTGGTACTCTGGCTCAAGTGGTATAATGCTACCCTTGAGCACAAAGAGGTTCAGAGACAGCCCCTAGGCCCCAAATTCAAGCACCAAAACCCACAAAAAAGAAAATGAATGAAATTCTCTTGTTTGTAAAAGAGTAGGTACAATGAGTATATCATGCTCCATAATATAAGCCAAGCTCTGAAAGACAAATATCACATATTTTTATTTATAAGCAAGACGTGAGAACTTTGAGTGACCTAGTGTATGAGCAGAGAGTTAAAAAAAGTAATCAGGTGAATATTATGAATGTATATTATACATATGTATATATACATACACACATATATAAGTATACGTACATATATGCCCAAGGATGCATGTTTGCGTATATATGTCTATATGTTTGTGTATCTATGTATATGCCTTTTGTTGTTGTCTCTGTGTTTGATGATATAGAGGCTTATTCCAGCTTTTATAATTTTGATTCATCTGAAAAAAGTCTTTCATTCACCAACCTACCTGTCTAGAAAATCTGGGTACGTTGTCTGGCGAGGACTCCATAGAGGAGTCCTCCGGCAGGCTGACTGGTACTTGTCTTCACAGGTAAGTAGACATTGCACCTGGAATAGCAGGATTTGCATGGCTTGAGGCAGCATTTACCGAATCTGTCTAAACAGCAGGCTGGGTCTGGTACCTCAGAAAACTGGGCTTGGCCGAGAGACGGAGTCCATCGAGGTTTAGGTATCTGGACATTGGGTCTACGTTAGCTGACTTGGATCCCGTATGGTCCAAACCATAAGCCTGGGTGTGCTGGTACCACAATAGAGGCTAGGTGCATGAGATCTCATGCGGATATTAGGCCTTTGAAGACCAGAATGGGATCTGAATATTCAGGAACACTCCAGAAATCTAGGTTCGCAGGAGCTAGTCCATTCCAGAGACTACTGAAATATGCATACACCCTGAGTGTTCTGGAACATGATTCATGACAGCTGATCAGCAGAGTGGGGCATTGAAGACTTTTGTTATTGGGTAGGTAGGCTCTTCTACAAGTCTGTGCCTGATGAGACCAGAGTGCAAACCTTGTCCTAGGGCTGACCAAAGGAGACTGGATGTTTGGTTGGTACTCATCCTTTATCTGTCAAGTTTGGCTAGCATGATGACTAGAGATGTGGATGTGATCCTCATCTTACTGGGTCCAATACTAGCAACCTGGTACTGGGACAGAATAGGAGTCTTGTCAAGCCGGTCAAGAGCCTGGGGCTGCAGGATTCTGCTTGGTGTTGAGCCAATCCTAGAAACTCAATTCACAAATATCAGCCTATCCTTGGAGCCTCAGAGATAGCCCATTCTGAGGCTTATGTGCACCATCTGGTATGAAAGGCATTCTCCAAGCAAATTCCACTGAAGTTGGTTTCATGGTGGCTTAGTATGGAGACTGAGAAGGCTGCACAGACCTGGAGCTTCAGATGTGTAGGTTCATTCCAAGGTTCTGGTATAGACTATCAGGCCATTGGAAATTGCCTAATCATTTTTACATTATTAATAGAATTATTTTTAAATAGGATTTGCCATTTAACACAAGTTGTGAATATAATGCATCTTGATTAATATCATCCCTTTCAATGTTGTTACCCATCCCTCCTCTACCTACCTCTTCCCTGGCTATTCTTAATTTTGTAGGATTATACATTGAATTCTTGACTTCATTCTCTCCCTCTTCTTCATTTGTCTACTTACGCTTTGACCCCACCCAATCTTCCTCCTTCCAAGTACTGCCTTCCGGGTGTTTATTTTGTTGATCTTTGACTTTACCTTTCTAAGGAATTACACTTTTTTAATTCTCCTTTGAATCTACTGTATTTTAGTGAATACATTTGTATATACTCGCCTACTACCGAGTTGATTAACTTATAAGATGTATGTTTGCATGTTTTCCTTTATAGCTCTGGTTTTGGTGGATGAGAAAGCCTAGCTTTGAGTTCCAAGGCACTGTCATGTGTTCATTTCTCCTTTCATGATTTAGTCTGTCTCTTACTACATATGTTATTTGGAATTAAAGTAGAAATGGTTCTGGAATAATAACAGTATTCTCCCAACACTCTTAATTAAAAAAAATTGTGCTACACTCAGCTGTATTCATTTCTTACCTAATTTCCCAAATTCTCATAAAGGTACATTTGTGTTTGATATTTGTTCAAGTTGGTGTTTCGAGGGGATGAAGAACATTTGTGTTTGATATTTGTTCAAGTTGGTGTTTCGAGGGGATGAAGAATGGAGTCATATTCTTCCATCTTGCTGAACTTTAAATTGGATCATCAATGGAAACTCTTCTCCAGGTTTTGATCTTTTTAAATCTTTTTTCCTCCTTTCTATCATAGTATGCTTTCATCTTTAATAAATTCTAAATTTTCTTATTATGATTTTTTCTGTATTATACTCATCACTTAATCTATTAGCTTATAGCTTATTGTTCATTTTGCCTTTATATAAGTTGTGCAAACATATATTTACAAGTTTATTTATATGCATTTTTACCCATATATATGTATATATCAAGACTTATATTCTCGTTTCCACCCCTTCTCATCTTTAGTTATTATAATTCTTAAATCAATCTTAAAAGTTTTAGACATCTTATTTTATTTACTTAATCAATTCCAAGTAATGTGGTTAGACAATATTTTTCTTTTTTTCTTTTTTCTTTTGTTGTTGGACATGGCCTTGAGTTCTGGGCCTGGGCACAGTCCCTCAGTTCTTTTTTTTTTTTTAATTTTATTTTATTTTATTTGTGAACATAGTGTACAGAGGAGTTACAATTACATGGGCAGGATAATGCGTACATTTCTTACCAAGCATTGCAGCCTCCTCCTGTGTTTACCCTTCACATCCAGCCTCCCCCCTACCCCCAATCCCAATCCTTCTCCTTCCTCCCCCATCCCCCCCGCCCCCCCCCCCCGCACCGACATTGTAAAGCTCGTTTTGGACATGACAACTTGTACTTCTCATTGTTGCAACAGGTCCACCTGTATCCTTAAACAACTGGTTTTCCCCCATCTCCTCCACAAGTTATACTGACATCAAATATAGTGAAAGCAGGGGTTATACTGTGGGGGAGGGACATACAAAGCAACAAAGAGATAATCTTATAAATGCGTTAGAAACACATGCATGAAAGAAAAAAACCTTAAAATACACATCTAAGGGTTCATTTTCCTGACATCACATTATCTGACCTTTTCCGCTTGACTCATACATATACTAGATATTACAAATAAGGGAAACCATGGGACCTATGTTTCTTTGGGCCTGGCTTACTTCAATTAATATAATTTTTTCAAGTTTTTCCATTTCCTAACAAATGGGGCAATGTTATTCTTTCTGATGGAGGCATAGAATTCCATTGTGTATATATACCACATTTTCTTGATCCATTCATCTACTGAGGGGCATCTGGGTTGGTTCCATATCTTAGCTACGGTAAATAATGCTGCAATAAACATAGTTGTGCTGGTAGCTTTAGTGTGGTCTTGTTTGTAAACTTTTGGGTAAATGCCCAAAAGTGGGATTGCTGGATAATAGGGGAACTCTATGTGAAGTCTTTTGAGGAACCTCCATACTGCTTTCCAAAGTGGTTGAACAAGTTTACATTCCCACCAACAATGAAGCAAGGTTCCCTTCTGTCCACATCCCCTCCAGCATCTGTTGTTGTTAGAGTTCTTGATTTTTGCTGTTCTAACTGGAGTGAGGTGATATCTCAATGTTGTTTTGATTTGCATTTCTTTTATGGCTAGGGATGTTGAACATTTCTTCATGTGTCTATTGGCCATCCTTCTTTCTTCTTCAGAGAAGTTCCTCTTTAAGTCTTTCGCCCACTTATTTATTGGGCAGTTGTTTCTTTGAGGATTTGTTGTTGGGGGGTTTAATTTTTTGAGTTCCAAGTATATTTTAGATATGAGACCCTTGTCCGTTGTATGGCTAGTAAAGATCTTCTCCCAATCCGTGGGCTTTCTATTGATCTTGCTAGCTATGTCCTTTGCCCTGCAGAAGCTCTGCAACTTTATGCAATCCCATTTGTCCAACCTTTCTTTGATTTGTTTTGTTTCCGGGTCTCTACTCAGAAAATTTCGGCCTGAGCCAAGGAGACCTAGGGTTTCTCCTATTCCATCCTGTAATGTTTTCAGAGTGTCTGCTTTGAGTTCAAGGTCTTTGATCCATTTGGAGTTGATTCTGGTGCAGGGTGATATATAAGGATCTAGCTTAAGTTTTCTAGATGTGGTTAACCAATTTTGCCAGCACCATTTACTGAAGAGGTTGTCTTTCTTCCATTCTATTGTTTTAGCTCCATTATCGAAGATTAGATGGCTATAGGTCTGTAGGTTCATTTCTGGGTTTTCAATTCTATTCCATTGGTCCTGAGGTCTGTTCTTATGCCAATACCAAGCTGTTTTGATTACTATGGCTTTATAGTAGAGTTTGAAGTTTGGTATTGACATTCCTCCAGCAGTGTTCTTTCCATTGAGGAGCGTTTTTGCTATTCGGGGTCTTTTATTGTTCCATATAAATTTTTGGATTGCCTCTTCTAGTTCCTTGAAGAATGAGGTTGGAATTTTGTTAGGTATTGTGTTGAATTTGTAGATAGCCTTGGGAAGTATTGCCATTTTCACGATGTTAATCTTTCCAATCCAGGAGCATGGGAGGTTTTGCCATTTTTTAAGTTCTGTATTGATTTCCTTTTTTAAGATTTTAAAGTTTTCATCATAGAGGTCCTTCACTTCTTTAGTTAAGTTAATTCCTAGGTATTTTATTTTTTGTGGGGCTATTACAAATGGAGTTGCTTTCCTAATTTCAGCCACACTTTTCTCATTGTTGGCATATAGAAAAGCCATTGATTTTTGGGGTTAATTTTATACCCTGGTACTTTGCCAAAGTTTTAAATCAGCTTGAGTAATTTGGGAGTGGAGTCTATGGGATTCTTTAAATACAAGGTCATGTCATCTGCAAAGAGGGAGAGTTTTATTTCTTCTTTCCCTATTTGGGTCAACTTTATGTCTGCATCTTGTCTTATTGCTGTAGCTAGGCATTCTAATACTAGATTGAAGAGAAGTGGAGAGAGTGGGCATCCTTGTCTTGTTCCTGAGTTAAGAGGAAATGGCTTTAGTTTTTCACCATTGAGTATAATGCTGGCTGTAGGTTTGTCATATACAGCCTTTATTGTATTGAGGAATGTTCCATGGATTCCTAATTTTTCCAAAACCTTCATCATAAAAGGTGTTGGATCTTGTCGAATGCTTTTTCTGCATCTATTGAGATAACCATGTGGTTCTTATTCTTGCTCCTGTTGATGTGATGAATAATATTAATTGATTTGCATATATTGAACAAGCTTTGCATCCCTGAAATGAATCATGGTGTATGAAATTGATCATGGTGTATGATTTTTTGTATGAATTGTTGAAGTCGATTGGCCAAAATTTTGTTGAGAAGTTTTGCATCAATGTTCATCAAAGAAATGGGTCTATAGTTCTCTTTCTTTTATGAGTCCCTTCCTGGTTTTGGGATGAGGGTTGTGATTGCTTCATAGAATGTGTTGGGTAGTGAGCTTTCTCTTTCAATTTCATTGAAGAGTTGGAGGAGTATTGGTGTGAGCTCTGCTTTGAAGGCCTTGTAAAATTCCACTGTAAAACCATCTGGTCCTGGACTTTTCTTAGCTGGGAGGTCTCTTATTGCTGTTTCTATTTCAATGCTTGATATGGGCCTGTTTAGCTGGTTTAATTCATCTTGGTTTAGTTTTGGCATGTCAATATTTGCTAGGAAAAGGTCCATTTCTGTCAAGTTCTCAAACTTCTTAGCATAAAGTTTGAGAAGTATTCCCTTATAATGTTCTGAATCTTGGTTGTTTCCGTGGTGATGTTTCCATTCTCATCTCTGAGTTTATTAATTTGGGTGTGTGCTCTTCTTTTTCTGATAAGATTTGCTAAGGGTCTGTCAATTTTGTTAAGTTTTTCAAAGAACCAACTCTTTGTTTTGTTGATTCTTTCTATAGTTTTTTTGGATTCTAATTCATTTAATTCTGATTTAATTTTGATTATTTCTTTCCGTCTAGTGGATTGGGGTTTATCTTTCTGTTCTTTTTCAAGGAGGTTTAGATGTGTCATTAAATTGCTAGATTCAGATCTCTCCAATTTGTTGATGTAGGAGCTCAGAGCTATAAACTTGCCTCTGAGTACTGCCTTTGCTGTGTCCCAGAGGAGCTGGTAATTTGTGTGTTCATTTTTGTTGAAAAGCATGAACATTTGAATTTCCTTTCTAATCTCTTCCATGACCCACTCTTGATTCAGCAGTGTATTCTTCAGCCTCCATGTGATACCGGACTTTCTTTGGTGGCTTTTGGTGTTGAGTTCTAACTTTATTCCCTTGTGGTCAGAGAGAATGCAAGGTATAACTTCAATGTTTCTGAATTTAGACAAGTTTGCTTTGTGGCACATGGAACGTGCTGCTGAGAAGAACGTGTATTCTGATGCTGCTGGGTGAAATGTTCGGTAGACGTCTGTTAAGTCTAGTTGATCTATGCAGCTGTTTAGATCTGCGGTTTCTCTGTTGAGTTTTTGCCCAGTTGATCTATCTAGCGGGGAGAGTAGTGTGTTAAAATCCCCAACAATAAATGTCTTTGGATCTATATGGGATTTGAGGGAAAGTAGTGTTTCTTTGATAAATTTGGGTGCTCCATTGTTTGGCAAATAGATATTTAAAATTGTAATATCCTCCTGAAGGAGAGATCCTTTAATTAGTATGTAGCGACCTTCTTTATCTCTTCTCACGAATTTTAATTTGAAGTCTATTTTATCTGATATTAGGATTGCAACTCCCGCCTGTTTATGGGGGCCGTTTGCTTGTTAGATTTTGTTCCAGCCTTTAACATTGAAGATGTGTTTGTTTTTACGGGCAAGATGTGACTCCTGCAGGCAGCAGATAGAAGGGTCTTGTTTTTTAATCCAACTAGACAATCTATGTCGCTTAATTGGAGAATTCATTCCGTTAACGTTAAGAGATAGGACTGAGAGGTATTTGGGAGTTCCTGCCATGTTATCCACCTTCTTGGGGGCTGTGAAAACTGGGTTCTTCCTATGGTTCTTGGATTCTCAGTTTGGGTGCAGTTTCTTAGCCTTTGTTGTGGTCTTGGTTTTCTATGTGTAGGACATCTTTAAGAATCTTTTGTAGGGCTGGTTTGGTGGAGATGTATTGTTTCCATTTTTCTTTGCTATGGAAGGTTTTTATTTGGCCTTCAGTTATGAAGGAGAGTTTAGCTGAGTACAGTATTCTTGGTTGATAGTTGTTTGTTTTTAGGGCATGGCATACATCATTCCAGGCTCTTCTTGCTTTGATTGTCTCTGCTGAGAAATCTGAGGTGATTCTAATTGGTTTCCCTTTATAGGTGATTAACCTTTTCTCCTTGACAGCTTTAAGGATCTTTTCCTTGGTCTGAGTTGATCCTGTGTGGATTATAATGTGATGGTGGGATGTCCTATTCTGGTCTGGTCTATTTGGGGTCCTAAAAGCTTCTTGTATCTGAATAGGCCTATATTTTTGTATGTTTGGGAAGTTCTCTGCTAGGATCCTGTTAAACAAATTTCCTAGACCATTAACTTCTGTTTCTAGGTGCTCCTCTACACCCATTATCCTCAGATTAGGCCTTCTGATGGTGTCTTTCAGGTGTTGGATAGATCTATCATATTTCTTGGACTTGTCTTGGATGGTTGTATGTTCTTTCTCTATAATATCTAGGCTGTCTTCAATCCCTGAGATTCGATCTTCTGCATGGTCTAACCTGCTGTCAAGGCTCTCTACTTTGTTTTTTATCTCTTTTCCTTCTGATTGGTCAGCTTTGATGGCTTCAAGTTCTTTGTTGAAGCTCTGTTTTAGGTCTTGTATGAATTTCTTTACTTCCTTAATTTGGTGTTCAGTGTTTGTTCTCAAATCACTTAGTTGATTGGTTATGGTTTCTTTGGACTCCCATTTCTTCTGTTGGGTTCCATTCAGCATTCCCTTTGTGGTCTCCCTGACTTCCTTCAGCTCTTTGTTAATGGATTCCATGAATGCCTTTAGTGATCTTTGTGTATTCTCTACCTGGTCTCTCAATTCCTGAATTACTCTTTGATTAGCCTCGTCCTGTTTGTGGGATTCCTGCAGTTCTCTTTGAGTGTTCTCAACCTGCTCACGCCATTCCCCCTTTCTCTTTGAGTATTCTCAAGTTGTTCACACAAATCCTGTATCAGTTTTTGAGTAGCTTCCTCATGCTTATGATATTCCTGTATAAACTTCTGGGATGCCTCCTCTCTCTCCCTATCACGCTCATACAGAGTCCTTTGTAAGTTGTCAAACTTCTCATTTATCTTGTTTGCCACCAGTGTTTGTAGAGCTATTTGGGAACTCTCCTCTGGATTGTTCATTATCTGATCTGACCCCTGATTATCAAGATTGGGAATTGAGATATCCGGATTTGCCATTTTTCTTGTGTTTTTCTGGCTTACTCTGCCCATTTGAGATGAAAATAGCACCAGTTTTGTGCTAGAACACTATCGTAAGGCAATAGTCTACAGATACAATCTAGTTCAACAGATATATCTATTCAACATCAAACAAGTATATGTTAATGGGCTTCGATCCGCAGAGAAGAATTTGGAAAACCAGAAATTATTAGGGTTAGGGAGAGATGTGGGTAAAAAATAGGAATAGATTGGTGTGGGGAGGCACAGGGAGAGTTAACTATGTCCTAATCCCAATGCAGGAAATAGGTTGGGTAGGATGCAAGTAGAGAGAGAGAGAAAAAGAAGAAAGGGGAAGGGAAATGAAAAGAGACCAGAAAAAATAGAAACGTAAAAATTAATATTATTATGGAGATTAAAAGTCCATCTATTTAGAGAGGAATGTGAGTATATTAAGAGAAGGGAAGGGACATAGAGGAGAAGTGAAAACCTTAAAAAATGCTTAAAATATTATATAGGTATAAAGAGGTAGTACTGTTATTAAGGAATTTAAGTCTCAGAGGTTTTGGATTGAGTAATAAATTTGTGGATTAAGTGTGTACACAATGGGGGATAGGGTCTACTAGTTAACTATGGGTTTATCTGAGGATGTGCAGGACAAGATTTAAGTCACATAAAGAAGATCAAAAGAGAGGAAAAGGTGCAAAGAATAAGAAAGTGAGAAAAAAAATCAGAAGTTCAGTAGAGCTAGACAAAAAACAAAAAGATAATTAAGAAAGAAAGAAAAAGAGAAAGAAGACAAGAAAAGAAAGGAAAATGCACATTCACGTATTCCTAAAATAGAAAGTATGAGGGAAAAAAAAAGTTACTGGAAAACAATTATTTTTTCAAAAAAGGCAAAAATTAAAGATTAATAAAAGTTTTAGAAAAGGAAAAAAATTTTTTTTATATATATAAGGTACCAAAAAAAAAAAAAAAGAAGAAAAAAAAAAGTTCTTTGTTTTTTTTGGAGGGGTGGGAAGAATCCTTTATCTCCCTTTTGTCTGTAACCAGCCTCTTGTTGGAGTCTCTGGTCAGCTTGAGATCCTGTGGCTTGATTGGTTTCTTAAGTCAGTTTGTTTGAACAGGCAGAAAAATGCTCTGCTTTACCCAAGATTTTGAGATCCCCCTCCCAGGTTAGGTTAATGGGAGGGTGATCTGCTTTGAGAATCACAAAAGAGGTGTGATGAGGCTAGGTTCTGGGTAGAGTTGAGGCCTTTTAACAAACAGTAGCTTTTCCCTGGGGCTATTTTGTGAAAAACTCACAGAGCCCAGCCTGGAGCCATTCTCAGGGTTTCTGTTTTTCAATTGATTGTGGAGGGAGGGGCAGCCTCTGGCTCTGGTTACCCAGTGAGGAAAGCCACTCCAATGGCTGGTGCCTGTGCTGGGTGACTTTTCCCTGGATGGAGCTGAGTCTGGCAGGTCACTTCGCCGTTAAGTTCTTGTGACCTGCTAAATGACTCGTTTTATTCCAAGGCCTGAGTTGGAGCTAGCAGCTCCTCCGAGCTTTGTCGGTATCCAAGATGGAGATCAGTGGTGCTGGGGGGGGGGAGGGGTGGCCTTCCCTCCTCTGCTCCCTGAGGAGTGAGGATGTCGGGCTTGTATTCACGCCGAGTCTTGGATCCTGGGTTGTCTCTGGTCTGCAAACTGCAGGATGAAGATGTCCGCTCCTTGTTGGTTCTTTCTGGTGTTGAGTAGAATCCGTTCGTCTGCTGAGTCTGGCTCCTTCTTCCCGGACTCTCTGTGTGAGCGCTCAGGTATGGCCGTGGCTGCGGTCGCCGCTGCGACCCTGCCGCCGCAGCGGCAGCTGCTGGCAGGTGCTCAGATGTGTCTCCTTGTCTTGGCTTCCCCTCTCTTGTCTAACTCTCTGTCCTGTGATGGCACACTTGGTGTGATTCTCTGGCTTAGGACTGTTCACTGGAACTCTAAAACTGTTTTCTATGCGAGAGCTTGTTCAGATTCCAGCTTCTCCTCCGCCATCTTCCTGGAACTCCTGTCCCTCAGTTCTTTAGCTAAAGTCAAATGCTCTACCACTTGAGCCACAGCACCACTTCTGGTTTTCTTGTGGTTTATTGGAGATAAGACTCTCACGGACTTTCCTCCCACAGCTGGCTTTGAACCATAATCTTCAGGTCTCAGCCTCCTGAGTAGCTAGCACCCAACAATATTTTTATTTTCTAATCTTAGATATGACCTAATTAATTAGATATGACCTAATTAATTGATATCGTAAAATTAGGATTAGCTCACTTTTAAACCTACCCTCTCCGTCTACAACACACACACGCACATACACATACATACTTTCCCCAAATAATGCTACATAAAATGTCATTAAATCAATATTTATTGAAGTCATTATTCTTGTCATGTAAATATAACCCAATATTAAGATATGTAGAAAATACTTATTCCTTGCCTGGCACTGTAATTCACACCTGTAATTCTAATAATTAAGGTGACTGAATTCTGAGGATCCCAGTTCAAAGCCAGCAAGGGGCAGGAAAGGCCATGAGACTCTTAGATAGATAGGTAGATAGAGATAGATAGATAGATAGATATTGTAAAAATACTGTATAGAGAAGTTACAGTTACATGAGTAATGAGAACATTTCCTATCCAGCGTTGTTACCCCGTCCTTTGTTTTTCCCCTATAATCCCTTCCCTCCCTACCTCCCCAACTTCTCCTTCCCTCACCCAAAGTTGTAAAGTTGGTTTTCAACATAGTGTCTTGCATATCTCATTGTTACAATGCCAACCTGTATCCTTATTTTAGCATTTTGTTATTTCCCTTCCCCTCCCCAAATTAGAAAAATGTATATACAAGATGCAGAGCACTGAATCAAATACAGTGTAAAAAGGGGTTATACCATGGGAGGAAAACATACAAAAGAAACAAAAAAAATCACATGGTACATTGTAAGTACATTAAAAACAACAGCTATCTTGAGGTTCATTTCGCTTAACATCATCTGATATGGTTATATGTACATAATGTTTTATCTTTTCTGCTTGTCTCAGACATATACTAGCTATTGCAAATAATGGAAACCATGGGACCTATGTTTGTTTGGGCGTGGCTTACTTCACTTAATATAATTTTTTCTAAGTCTTTCCATCTTATCTCCAATTAACCACCAGAAAACTGGAAGTGGAGCTGTGGCTCAAAGTAGTAGAGCACTAGCCTTGAGCAAAAAGAGCTCAGGGACAGCACACAGGCCCTGTGTTCAAGCCCCAGAACTGACAAAAAATAAAAAAGACATAGAAAATATTTATGTCTTGAAAATCTTTTATCCTTCAAGTTAAAAGTAATCTTATTTTTCTTTGCAGCGTGTTTCCTATGAGTATATAAAAATATTCCTCAAGTTCTCTGACAAAGCAAAAGACATGTTTTACATTCAGTTTCCAACTTGTGAATAAATACAGGCAAACTTTTGCCAGTAGTCCCTCCCAAAGACTTTCATATTTCTCTCCAAACTGAATTAGTGATTTGGTAAGCTTTCCGAATTTATTCTGCTTTCTTTTCATCATTATCTGAGGCACGTCCTTTTCTTTTATTCCTCTTGGTTGCCTTGGATCTATGATTTTTTTCCCTCTGATTTAGGTTTACTGCCCCATTTTTATTGAATAAGAGTTAATATAGAGTGCTAAACTAAGAAATTTTTGGCTGCTCCTGCGACTTCATCCAACACTCAATTAAACACTTAAATATAGATAGAATACTGTGTAGAAAATAGTTTCCTAGGTAATTACTTCTGTCTACTAGTACTGTTTGTGATACTGCTAATTTTTTTATTTCATTTATTGTTTCCTCAAGTTGAAAATTTTCTTTATGCTATTATGAAAATTTATTCTGATGTATGTTATGGTGAGTTTTTCCCCTATGAGTTATGCTGATTTTTTTTAAATCTGGAGATTTATGTTTTCCAGCTATAAAGAAAAGTCTTATTTCCTGTCATATATATATAGATATATATAGATATATCTATATATATATATATTTCTCCCACTAATTTCCTTGATTTTATTTCTTTCTAATGCAAGGACACTGGTTTTCTGCAATTACTTTAACTTGAACTTTTTCATGTTTATTATCCTGAATTTTGGATACATATTTTTATTTTATGTTTGAGTTGCCATTCAACAAAGTAGTGTATTAATGCAATGAATCTTGGTCTATTTTTCCTGAGATTTCAAGTCCTTTTTCAACAAATCTGTGAATAATTTGTTGTTTCTATTTTACTTGTTTTTCTTTTTGGATGTTGTCTTCATTTTGCTCTTTTTTTTTCTATTCCTAGAGGTATTAAAGACCTGCACTCATTCACTTGCATGTTCTCTTCTTTATTCTTTTCATGTTCTTGGATAATTCAGAACATGGGTTTGGCATTAGCTTTTATTTTTGAGAGTTTTCTAATATCTCTTGATGACTGGCCATTTATCAATAATCTGATCAATAAGGTACAAAGGAAGCATAAATAAAGTCTGCATATTAATAAAATATTCAAAGGTTATTTATTAATAATGCATCAAACATGAATTAAACACCCTGATCATATGAGTATACAGGTGAATGAGAGGATCTGTTATTAGATAGATAGACAAGAAGAACATAGCTGTTACGTTGTTTACAAATGACTAAATCTTTTCTCCCAAGCAAGCCAGTTTCTTTGGTGAGAAAAATTATACTCTCTGTCTTCCTGGAAGAAATGTACTAGCCTGTGTGCTAATATGAGATGATCTGAAGATAGACGATAAAGTAATAATTGCAGCTTTCATCAGTAAGGATCAAGCATTTCTCTGAATCTTCCAGTTTTCAGTATAATGCCTTCTTACTGTTTTGTATTGTGTCTGGCTCCCTGTATAGTTTTTTTTTTTTTCAAATGAAGCTTGAGAGTTTTAGAGATAAGCAAGGCTAGTAAAGACATGAGTTCACATTATCTTATACCCTTGGAAGACAAAATTGTTTATATATATATATAGATATATCTATCTATCTATCTATATATATATATATAGATAGATATATACAAGTATTATAACTTTGTACTACTCTGAAGTCTCAAGCTTGCATGAAAGGATCTAAATTTGTATATTAGCTCCTATTCATGAGGTTTTAGTGGACTCTATATTTTCAAGCTGCTAAAACTTGTTCATTTGAAGAATGTAAAGTCCAATATCCCTACTGTCTAAGAAAATTATGCTCTAACAACACTATCTGTTCATGGAAAACCAAATAAGAAATTAATTTTACTTTTAAAATACAATTATGAGAATAAAGGACTTAATTTTTATCAACTGAAGGGAAATAAGTATGTGTAGAAGGGATATAAAGCAAGTTACTCACTCAGTCATCTCATTTACTTACTATGATGTAGATTTTTCAATTAATTCATCTTAGAAATTACATCATAAAATAAACTACTCAAAGCTAGTCATTTTTATGAGTTTTCATTGAATTTTCTTTTGCATGGTTCAGACAGGCATTTTGGTTATACCTCCTTAAAACTTCTCTGAACTACAACAATTGTAATTATGCTCATGAAACTTTGTGGCTTAGATCCACATATACAGTGACCAAAGATCCTAACTGACTATAAATAATAGGCTTATAATTTACATACATGTACTACCTGATTATATTTTATTTATTAATGTAATTAATCCCACTTATAAGTTATCTTAGAAAGAAAGATGGCTATTCTAAACTAATATTACCTTAGCTATATATCTAAATTTATAGTCCCTGAGGAAGGGAGATCTATGCAGAATATGTAGAACTAAGATATAGGCTCATAGAAAAGAGATGAAAGATTGAGCTGAGTTTGAGAGAGGTAGGTAGAAGTCAGAGGTCATCTTGGACGTTTCCCCAATTCTGTTGTCTTTTATGAGAATCACATGAAAGTTGTAATCAATGGCACAGATTTGTTAAAATGAAAACAAAATTAGAGATAGCAAAAGGCACTTGGGGGGGTGGGAATCTAGAGAAAAACAAAGTGCAAGATTCCAAGAATCCTGTCCTGATAAAGTCACACAGTACATGGTAATTCCTCCATCCCTGAAATGGAACAACATATGTGAAATATCATCACTGAAACTCAGTAGAGACTAGGTGTTCAAAGTCTTTACTGATAGCTGTGTGTGAAAATACACTCTCATAAAATAATAAATTGACACTCACTAAAGAAAAACAGATGTTCAGCATAAATAAACTACTTTGCACGACTGAGACACAGTGAGTTGGCCTCCTGAGTTATAGAATAGAGGGAATATTCATAAAATCATTGGGCCTAGAAGCCCATCAAGGGCCAACCTTGTAAGTAAGCCATTCTAAGAATAGCAGTCTCAAGCCTACTTTGATAATTCTTTTTTGCACATAAGCAAAATAAGGAAACATTTTTATTTCATGTTCTTGTGTTGTCATCTTTGGTAGGCATTTTCTTATGGTAGCTCATCTTAGTTTCTCAAAATCTTTATGTTATACCTACCAAAGAACTGAACCCGAGGAGTGAGAAGATAATAGAAAGCATTTTATCCCAGCTCTTAAAACCTAAGATTGCTTTAAGACTATCTTACATGCAATGGTAATGACAAAAGTTTAGAACAGTCACTCATTCCTACCCAGTGGGCCCATAAAGAGTCATCTCTAGAGATTTGGAGATGTATTTTTGGTCCAGTATACTACACTGGGACATGTCAGCTATACCCTGAGAAGGTGAAATTTAGTGTCTATACTATATTCATCCATATTTTGTATAAGTTTCTATAGTTAGGTCCTGCTTTCTTCAGACTTCCCAGAGAGAAAAGGATTACTGAGAAAGGCTAGCATGGTAGTCAGGCACCTCTAGAGAAAGAGAATCAATGAGAGGTAGGTGTAAAATTATGTGTATACATAATTGGTTTGTATGACTATCCAGCCCAAGTCCACAATGTGCTGACTGAGTTGGTAAGCCAGAAACTCAAGGGAGATGATGGGGTGGTTCTGGTCCTAAGGCTGGAAGGCTTATGTTCCAGAAATAGATGATGTTTCAGTTCAGTTCTGAAGGAAAAAAAATTCCCAATGATTGGGCAGTTAAACAGGTAGAATTTATTCTTATACAGAAAAGGGTAAGACTTTTTGTTTTATTTACTTAAGGCTTTTTATTTCCAGTCAATTGGTTGAGGCCCACACAAATTAGGAAGGAAATCCACTTTACTGAGTTCACAGATTTAAATATTAATCTCCTCTCACAAGCACATTCAGAGAAGTATTAATCATGTTTGACCATGTATCTGTGTATCACATGGCTGTGTCCGGTAGATACAGACAATTAACTATGACAGGTTGTAGTGCATTTCTTCATGGAAGGAATACATTTGGATGGGGGAGAGAAATGCAGAGACTTGAATATGTTTAATCTAACCATTTTTCTCTATGACAGATACAATCTCTCATGACACAGAAAGATGGGGCAGCCCTTTCAACTTTCCTGGCTTTCATCAAATAGCCATGCATCCCTAGTATCCTATCCACATCCATGTCATACACTTCCTTTGAGGAATTCCTTCTATATTTACAACTATTAAGTGGTGTGGTCAATTTTAAAACATAACCTTTCTGGCATAGAGTTGATCTTATGATCGAGGTAAACAAATCATCATACATTTGTGCTTCTCCTTTAATTATCTGTCAATGGAGTGAGTTAAGAGGAGTCATTTACTCTCTGGAGGATAAGTAGAAGTATGTGAGCTTATGATCTACTTTTGCATATAGAGGTGAAGGAAGACAATGGGCAGAGAAAAACAAGACAACTAGTTTTGTGGACTCAACTATGCTCTACCCTTCCTATATTATATGTATATATACATAATATATATATATATAATATATCTTATATGACATATAGGATATATATGAGTGTTATGTTCATATGACATTTTAATATTATATTTATTAAATATAAACTCACATATTAGCAAGTTACAGTATAATTCCATCTTTAATTTTGTATTTTTTTGTGAAAAGTCATTTAGTTCCTACTATGTCAACAAAAGTCTCTTTCATGGAATAATAAAGCTATAAATGCATCTCATAACATGATCAGAATGATACGGATGGCTCTCCATTCACAAACTCAATGTTTCTTGATAGTTATGCTATTTTTTTCTCTTTTTTTGTTAGTCATGGGACCTGAACTCTGGGCCTGGGTGCTGTTCCTGGGCTCTCCAGCTCAACGCTTGTGTTCTATCACTTTGAGCCACAGCACCACTTCTGGATACTTCTAGTTTGCTGGTGGTTAATTGGAGAGGAGTGGTATCATGGACTTCCTTGCCTGGACTGGCTTTGAACCATGATCCTTAGAACTCAGCCTCCTGAGTAGCTAGGATTATACACATGAGCCACTAGTGCCCAGCATGCTAAATTTTAAAATTTAGCGTGTCAGTATTTAAGTTGCATGCTAACTAATTCCTTTGGATTTGCTATTATTTCTTCATTGAATAGCTTGTCTGTTCCCCACATTTCCTAAGCCAAATGACTCTCCTTTGTGTTAGTTACTATTATCTTGTTCATAATGAACCAGACCTTGACAGTCTGTGTCAGATTTATAAATAATTCAGAGAGATGCATGTGTGAAAATGCATGCCATGAGAGTTTGCTGCCACAGCCCTTGTCTTCTGAATGATCCTGGATGGCACTTTGTGGTGGTACCTTTTCCTAAGTAACTCAGAGAGCTGCCTGTTACCCACTGACGTTCAGAAAAGCAGTTTCCCCTCTAATGTGCTACTGCCAAGTAGCTGGGAGCTGGTTCCTGGGGGATGTTTGTGTGTTTGTATACTGCACGTTTTCCCCTGATGACGGCTGTCATATCGACTCACTTTGATAGTCAAAATAAGTCTTTAAAAATGTTTCTCTGTGCACTCCAGTCTTATCCAAACCTAAAACAATCAGGATGACTTTGTTTGCTTCCTTCAGCACCAGCAACATCAAGATAGCAACAACCCTTGCAGCTTAAAGAATGATTACAGCTGTTGAAGATATGAGAGCCTAATAGAAGGCAGCTTGGCTTTCATAAAAGAAATTGTCTCTAGAGGGCTTAGAGTGGCTCAGAAAGAGCTTGCCTGGGGAATCAGGAAGACACTATCAATGGCACAGACTTGAGGTGCCATTTCACAAAGAGCTCTCTCTCTCTCTCTCTCTCTCTCTCTCTCTCTCTCTCTCTCTCTCTCTCTCTCTCTCTCTCTCTCTCTCTCTCTCTCTCTCTGCAATTGTTGGAAGAAATTCTTGCAAAGTTAAGAATGAAGGTGAACAGTACAAAATTAGTAGAATCCCATGAGTCATGACAGTTCCAATACAACCCTTAGTTGTTCTTCATGTTAAATTACAGTGTGGAGTATTTTAGCATGCATGGGGATGATTAACCACAGGACAGGCTTACCTGCAAAGGTGGTACTTTATGTCATTGTGTAACATAAATTGAGAGAGAAAGAGGGACAGAGGAGGGGGCCAAATGATTTGAATTCATACTATTTTCATCTCATTGTCTTCCATGTAGGGTACAGGCCTCAGACTTACTAATTTCAACGTATTAGCTAAAGTGGCCCATGAGGGGATGTCTGATGCACAACGCTAATTCTCAAATGGACCAGGAGAATTCTCTTCAACAAATGACATTAACTACAGAAACCCTAACTTGGCATTTAACGCAAACAAACAAACAAACAAGAGTTATCTTTGTAGAATGAAGCACTGATGAGATTTGTTCAGAATCACTTACATTTAAGGAAGGGGGATAAATTGCACCTCCGATTACTCTCACCATTTGAGGCATAGCTGCATCAGACAAGAAGGAGGCATTTTTGCCTTAGCAGTCTTACAACAGAGTAAGATGAGTTTGTAACAGCAATAGCTAACAATTATTGAGCTCTTACTGTGTGCCAGATGCTATGTTAATTGTTTATACTAATACATAATAGACTTGTATACACTCTATGACTTAAGCATGTACTTATTATGTCTGTTTTATAGATGGAGAAACTGAAGCTTAAAGAGATTAATTTCGTTGCCTAAGGTCACATTGCCAGTTGGTGGTTAGACTCTGTATGTTTTCTCCTTTCACTGGGAGAATGAGCAACAATGAAAAGAAAAAAAAAGGCAGGAACTAGCCTGACCTTGGAAATGTGATAGTAGAGATATAACTGGGAGGTGGAATGCATTGGTTCGTCCTGATGCATTTAACGTTATAACCAAAACAGGGCCTAGTTTTCTAAGGCAAGCCTAGCCAGTATCAAACACCATTTTTGCTTGACTGCAGATTAGAAATCTGAATGCATTTGTTTCTGTTTGCACCCTTTTCCAGCTGAAAACCTCTCTTGTTAGCTGTCGACAATGTCACTTCCACATTTTCATGTGATGGGTTTCTACTGCTGCTTATTTTGAAACAGAGGTGATAATTAATCTTCCCACATTCAAGCATTGCAAACATATTTCAATTTCAAATGAGATAAGGCCCAAGTTGAAACACCCACACTTATATTTTAGATAGCTTTGTACCATACATCGTAACTGGCCTGAATTTTCTCTGTGGCAGTCCATTATGGAAGATGAGAGTAGAATTATTTCTAGCAGGTAGTCTCAGCAGAAAAGGGAGATGTCATAGGAGCAACTCTTTGAGATAGGAAGTTGAAGAAAGAAGAAAATGGAATCTGGCTAATGTTAGTCATTTTGTGACCGGTACACATCCCCTGCTTTACCATATGCATTGTTCAAAAGCATGCAATTTAAAAACATACCGATAGCACCAATTCAACACATATTCCCTGATATGTATTCTCTACATTGATGTTGAAGTTTGGATAAGATCAGATTTTATTAAAATTAGGACTATAAGTGGCATGAAGTTATTGTGGTTTATGGTGACATATGAATACTAGACTGTCTTGTACAAATGACTAATGATATTAACTAGAATAATTTCATTTCACATCATAATGGTAGACAATAAGAAATTTGTAAAGAGTTTAGTGCCAGTGGCTAGTGCCTACAATTCTAGCTAATCAGAAAGCTGAAATTTAGAGCATTCTGGGAGGAAATAATCTTGAGATTCCATTTCTAGAATAACCAGTTAAAATCCAGAATGGAGACATGGCTCAAGTGGTAGAGTATCAGTTAAACAAACAAGCCCAGCAAGTAAGCTCTGAGTTCAAACTCTGGACATGGCATCAAGAGAAAAAAGAAAAAAAATCTATAAAAGAAAAGAAATAAGAAAAAGGGAAGATATAGAGAAAGATAATAATTCACTTCCCTCAAGCCATTGACAAGTGAAAAGGAGTAAAGAAATTGTTAATGTGTTATATTCATTTACTATCTTTTTGTTACAAAGGTTCAGTTCATTTCATAGAGTTTCTTTGAGGGAAAAATAAAAAATTCTACTAGTAGCACTGAAGTATGTTAATATTATTACAGATAATCTTAAAGAAACCAGTCAAGGAATTTTACAGAGTACAAAAAATTCTTCAAAGATTTACATTGTAGGTACTCATTTTTTAAAACCAATTTCTTTGTGCCTTCTGACTTCTTGGCTTGAAGTGGCTTTCAAGATAGCTACACTTATTCATAAATTACACAAGATGGTTATTAGTGGTCAAGAGCCAGTAACCTCACAGCACCACACTAGGAAGTATTTTAAACTCTGGTTATAGTTATTGTTATAAGCTCTAGAGATTTCTGTTAAAGTTTTCTTTATTTTACAGGCACAGATTTACAAATATTCATTCACGAAACCAACGATGTTCATTTATTTTAGCAACCATAGTTAACTAAAGTACAACAAACAAACCTAAACACCAGAAATACAGAGTAAAAGAAAGAAGGAAAAAAGAAAAAGAAAAGGACTGAACTGATGTTTTCCAGGTGCTCTGATATAACATTTTTATGTTACAGTGTGCTTGTAGATTAGAGTATAAAATATTATTTTAATACAAAATAAATGAATAATTACTGATGTGTAATAAGCTTTTACTTTTCTGTACAAAAATTATGAAGTAATACTGAAATTTGCAAAGGTCCCATTTTGTAGAATTTTTTTTTTAGAACTCTGCATTGGCTTAGACTTTATTCTTCACTTGAAGATGATGTATACAATAGGACAGAAAATGAGAAAAGAGTTGATTTCGAGGGGAAAAAATTAAAATTTGAGACTTAGTAATTTGAGGTACTAAAAGTTAGATCTAGGAAAACCATTTCAAATTAAGTTTGAAAATTCAATTTTTTGATTAACTAGAACATAAGAGAGATAGTTGAGATTATTTTTAAGTTTCTCCAATTATATTCACAATTCTGAAGTCCTCCACTCTCCACATTCCATTCTATTTTATTTCAGCAATGAATATATGTATTCTACTGCAATAAAATCTGAGCTGCTAAACAGTAATTACAATGCCAAGATATTTTTACTGGTATAGTCCATCCTAAATCATTCGATTCAATGGGTTAGACTATAGTCATCTCTTGCCACAGTTTGCTTTCTTCTTCTGCAATTTAGCTTAACTGAAGAGGACATGTGATCCCTGGTTACAGACAATTCCTCATTTCTCCAAACTCTGATTTGTATAGTATGTATTTTTGAAGCAAAAAATTCTTACCAGAGGACAAATCTACCTATGTGCTTCAAAACTCCATAATTCTATCATTAGAACTGACAGGCTCCATGCATACACAAGAATATAAAGTATATTTTTGTGTTTGTCTATTGAGACAGAGTTCACAGGGTAACAAACAAGTGGCTTTTGGGTCTCAAATTTTATAGGTTCTTATATAATGAATAAATATGCCTAGAAGGAATGAAGTGTAAATTTTCAACTCTTTTGGAATTGTGTTACAGTCCTTTCTTTCACACTGTTTTTGGAGGCTAAATGTTAAGCAGCTGGATTTGCAATAGCAAAGGAACAAAAAGAAGGGACTGTTTTCTACAAAAGATATGTCATGTTTCTATAATTATTTTCTGCATAGGAGAGGCACAGAAGAATGATGACTGATGATACTTCCAGGTGCATCTATGTTCCTTGAGAGGAACAGAGAAATATGGGGGTTTTGTTTGTTTGTTGGTTGGTTTTTTTTTTTTTTGTAAAACACCCCTTGATCTAGAGGAAGATCATTCATCTCCCTCAATACATTGGCAAAATTTAGTGGGAATTCTTCAGGATGTTTGAGAAAGCAGTTACTTCATAGGAAAATGGAAAATCATGGATTGAGAATAAAAGTAATTAGGAGAATCTTTTGCAAGTTAAAATTTTTCATCATAAGCAATGGTTTTGAATAGTTGATGCAAACTCAAAAGCAGGTTATAAACAAATGAATGAGTTTCCTACTGAATGTGGCCCCCCCAGTATTACAATTCTATTTAATTTAACTGCTTAGTACTTTGCCAGCCACAGGCTTATTAATGATTCTGCTCTGATTTTACATAGGGATACTTGTTCAAGCCAGGATGGTGGGACCATTGTTCCTCAGGGCCTTTATTTCTTGAGTTTCTGATGCTACTTTAACATCTCAGGTCACAGGTTGCAATTGCTGACTACTGATCCTCTGACACTTGGAATTCCCACCAAATATTCTCAGCTCAGAATTTTTTTCTCACGTCTGCCTTGGACACTGTGCATGTGAAGCAGCAGATGCTGGTTGCAATATTTCCTTGACATGTTTTAAGAGGAAAATCTTGATGTTGTCCATGATGATGTTAAAAGCATCATCAGTTTCTATATATCCCTTTATAAGTCTCCTGAAATTCCGGAGAGAGGAAAAGATTAAACAATATGTAATTCAATTTCTAACTTTAATTCTTATGAGCCTCTTAGGAAGAAATGACGATATTTAACTTTAAAAAGTCAGAGAAATAATTGGATCTACTCGTTTAACCTTTTTCACTAAAACAGAATGTTGCTCTCCATCTTTATGGTCATATTCAACCAGAGAAAGTTAATCTAAATGTCACAATACAATAAAATATCTTCTATCAAAATAAGTTTTCTTATTGATAACGTATCTTCAACTGTGTATTCTAAAACGTGTCTGTTTCTACAACATACTCCTCAGAAACAATTTTCTGGTCATGAAATACCTCATTGCTTTTCTGTAAATAAAATTTAAAAAATGAAAAATAGAATGTGAAGTTATAATGGGAACAAAGGGAAAGGATATTAGGCAAAGTTGAAGGGGGAATTTTAATCCAATTAGAAAAGGTATTCAATTATTTATGTTTCCCCAAATGCCTCCTTGATTTAAATGAGAATCAAATTTGAAGTCTATCATAATTAATATGTGTTTTTATTTATTTTATTATTTTTTTGCCTTACAATACAAATAGGTAGGAACTAAGATTACCTTCCTTCTCAGTTATTTTTTTTTTTATTGTGAAAATACCTTTTAGAGGGATTACAATTACATGGGCAAGATAATGGGTACATTTCTTATCATTTCTTATCTTGCCTCCTCCTTTGTTTCCCCTTCCCATCCCTTCCCCTCTCCCACCTCCCCCCGCCCCCCTTCCCAGTTATTTTCTGCTATTACTTGCTGCAATAAAATTCTCAGACTGATTCCAGTAAGATTCTTAATTCTGCGTTTTCAAAAGAGCCACAAAATATAAATTATACTTTTTATTAGCCTCTTGAGTGATAAGAAGTAAATTATTTGATTCTACTTGCCTGTGGATGTGTGTTACTTGAGGTTTTCTGGGTAGATACAAAGAATACTTCCATACTTTGAAAGATAAATTATATTTTAATTATTAATTACAGGGTATACATGAATTAGAAAAAAATTTACCCAGAAAAAAGGAGACCACTTCTTTTGATTTTTCTAGATATCTTAACAAATCAGTTTTGAATCAACTTTTTAAACCTTCAAAAAATGCTAGCATATAGACAAAAGAAATTAATAAGATAGAAATGAGTATTAGAGATTCTGTAGTTTTTGATATCAGTTCACATATTAACTTGCTACTAGACTGCTAAAACTAGAAATTCTTAATTTATAGTATTTATTTACAAATGCATAGGAAAACAATAAATATCTCAAACACCATCTGGCTATATTTTCCCTAAGGGCTTCGCATATTTTCAGTAAGAAACAAATCTAAGTATCTTGTAGTTTTCACCAGAATGTTTCATCATTTCACAGCAGCCCTGCTAATGAAGTACATGTGAGCCCTTTTAATAAGCCAAAGTGATTTCAAGCAGCAGACAGTGCCTGCTAATATTGTAAAAAGAGCAAAAACTCATGGAGACCTGGATTGTTGTTTCCTGCTTAGGGCAGAGAAGAAGGCTGAGAGGAAATTTCATTTTGAAAGGGGAATGAGAAAGGCTGATATGTGTATCCAACTTAGACGAAGTTCAAAGAATTCAGAAACCTGGAGAAATGAGTCTGAGAAAACTCTTTAATAATAGCTGTGAGAACTGAGATCTAGCAACAATTTTGGAGATAGAAACGAGATCATTTCCTCATATGTGGTGTATGAACACTGATGTAGAAAATCAACATTCAGATACTCGAAGAAAGGAACAGTGGAGTTTGCAAACTTGAATCAGAAATTAATTTCCTGGTTCGGTACAGTCATAAATCCAAGCTTTCAACCCAAGAGAGAGATAGAGATGGGCCAGCATCTGAAGGCTTATTAAGGCTAGACTTAGGATATCAGTGTCAACTAGAAAGTTCCTCTGACAAGGTAGAAACACAAACACAGGGACACAAATTGTGACCATAGGTGGTAGCACTGATTACTGACCTTCTGTGTATCTAATGCTGAGGAAGTCTCTTACTATGTGTCAAATTCTCATGATTCTTCTTCAGAGTATTGTCATAGCTACTTTGTGGTAAAAATCTGAGGTTAAAAGAATATGTTATCTATTTAATTACTGAGAGCTATTGTAATAGATAAAAGAGAAAACTGACACAACTCAACTTTATCATATTACACTGCTTAATAAGCATCAAGCCAAGTGAGTAATCCTTGATGCTAATTACTCAAGAGTTCTGGATAAAATATCAGGATTGAGGTGAATGAGGTTAATATTTGACATGGTATTGGCTGCCAATTATTTTAATAATTGTGTATCTTAATATATACTATACAGACATACTATATTACAATTACAATGTGGTATCCAGCTGCATTTTTGTACAATATAAAGTTTTAGGTAAAGCACAGTTATCCAGTTAACAGAGAGTGCAAGAATTACTTGGGTGACACTGAGGATGGCTATACATGTTTCTATCATTCTGAGAATGACAATCTAGCTCAATCTATCTGCCCATCCATACCACAACAATATATCTAGTAAATCTTCCATTTTTTTGAATTTCCAAGCTTTTTACTATGTTTTTTTCAGTGATGCACAAAAGTTACTTTTAGAAAATAAGAACAGGATTTATCAAATTGCTTTGAAGGACAGAATAAACAAACTGATCTAATTTAAAATCTTCCAAGTTTTTGAATGTCTGACAATTAAGAAAATTAAAGCATTACAAATATATTTCAAAGACAATGCCTATAGTCTCAATTACTTGGTAGAGAGACAAAAGGATCTCAAGTTTGGTTCAGCTGAGTCGAAGTTAGTGAGCTCTTATCACAAAACCAAAATATAAAACAAAAGTGCTGCTGAGCACTTAGATGCTAGGCTTATTGTTGATGAGCCTAGCATGTAAGAAACTCTTGATTTAATCCTCATTATATGTGTGTGTGCTTGTGTATACAGTGTATAGTGTAAGACATAATTGACATATATAAATAGACAATTTTTCTAATGGAACTTCTTTATATCCTTCCCCACAAATATATTTAACTTCTATTTTGGTGATAAGTCTATTATCTCTTGTGAAATTATGGATATAAAAATTTTGAAATTATGGGTATAGGCAATCATATTTTTCTGTAAGTGACATATACCAAATAATTTAAAGTAATTATTAAAAATGTCAACAATTTATTTTGAAATCTTTGTCACAAAGTCACAATTATAATACACTTACTAAACACCTTATTTTTGTGTCTAGTCTCTCATCAGTGGTAGGTTAGGAGTCACAATTATTTTCCAAACAAAATAAAGGGAAATAGATTATAGTTGGAGTTACAAAGATATATTAATTTATATCTAATGCTTGAATTTGCAACTCTATAGAAGAAAACATAAAGTAAAATATTGAAATATTTAAGAACCGTATGTGCAAGGAATTCATGAAAATGGAGAAGCTTGAAATAGCAATTCGAAAATGTAGATCTCGCTTCTGAAAGAAGTAACATTCGTTTCAAATGTGATAAGAACTGACAAGCTATAATAGTAGGATTAGATTTTAATAACCAAACAACCATAGAAAGAATATCACTATCATCTTCAAGAAATTTCTGTTAATAATTTAATGTAGGGAAGTATATTTCTTCCAAAACTAGGAAATTTCAAACACATGTCACTGATATTCTATATTATTATTAAATCAAAATATTTTAACGACTCAAAGTGATTTAATAATATGTATGAAAATTTCTCTGGGTTTCAAATGTGAAATAATGCTGAGATCTAAATTATTTACCTTATTATGAGAAAAGGTTAGCACTCACAATGTGTCATCTGAATGAATTGGAAACATGGTCCACGCTATTCTACAAAGTCATTACAAGCTCTCAATGAAATATTAAGTTTTTGCCAGCTGTGAACTGAAGTGATGAAAGAATTCAAAACCCCAACAAAAGAACATTTTGTGATTTGAAACGCATTCACAAGCCATCACTTCCATACATTAAAAGAAGTCAGTAGTCAGTAAGAGGAAGAATTCATTTGCAATTATGCTTAGGGAAATGGGGTCTCTTCCAATCTTTTACTAATCCAGACTTAACATCTAACATTCTTGAATCTAGTTTGTCATCAGTGATAGGATGAAGGTAATGATAATGCACCTAGAACCTGAAATTCAACAAATAATGGTGTCAAAGGATAAGTCTGATCTATGGGTAGTAACAATGATTGTAAAATACCGCCTTTGAGACGAGAAATCTACAGTCCCAAAATGTATATAAACTCCTGGGTTTATGTTGATTTGTCCCTCTTTTTTTCTCTGAGATACCTAGTAGATATACCAGTTTTCATAATTCTGAAAAAATATCATTTTATTGTGTCCAGATCCCCCACCTTTGTAGACCAAGATTGTACCATAGCCATCTTTGTTTCTGCAGCATGAAGAAGACATAGATATATAGCAAACTGAGACTATGCTAACTAACATTGTTTAAAAAAAGGTCAACAAACATTTGCAGCAACAACTTTAACATATATTTGCCCAACACAATAAATGGATTTCCACAATATTTTCTGAAAGAATGAGAACTTTTAAATTGAATCTAGCTTCAAGCCATCTAGAGCCAATTCTTTTACCAATTCACTTAACGCTTATAAATACAGTACTTAATATACTTTTTTGGCCTTAGGAGGAAAGAGACTGAATTGAACATCTGTAATCAAACAAGGTGTCCTTGAACTAGAGAGACTGATGTTTTTGGTGATTTAATATCGTTAGGCTGCTTCCATCATCCAAAGGCATTTTGTTTGAACACAGAGATCTGAGAAGAGATTCAGTAAACAAAGGTTCACAAAGGCACTCAGAGTTCATGTTAAATAAGATTGATCCATCTCGGCAAAGCTATGAAAAGAAATAAACAAGGAAAGAACTTCTAGCCTAAAATATGATTAAAACTTACGGTTTAAATAACAAACAGCAAATTGAAGTGGCTAAGGAGACTTGAGCAGCTGGGTATCAGAAGGAAGAACAAGGCATAGGTGGCAACTTTCTCCTGAATGAAGGAAGAGAAACCGAAAGGTGAAAAGGTAAAAATTGCCTCCTCCTTATTGGGTTTGATTATAATTTTAGAAAAATTACTTCAACAAAATATGAAAATGGAATAAAACTCTCAAATACCTGCAAATATCAAATGAGAATAGACTAGATACATGCACACATGCAGACACACATATGTACTCATATATGTAATATATGTTTATATGCATACACATATATAGATACATATATACATAGACATACACATGTAATATATAATATGTAGAGAGAATAAGATTATTTATATTTTACATGGTCAAAATATACCTAATTGCTATATCATAATTCTCAAAATGTTTTTTATTAGGAAAAATGAAAAATCCTTGCAGTATATATTACATGCAATTTTTAGTCTATATGAAATTTAGTTAAGTTAAATTATCAAATTATTCAGTTTATAAAAATAACCTTTGCACCACTTAGGGTAAAATGTATTGAAAGTTATAAAGGTAAATGTCTGCTTATACTCTGGTTCCATTAAATATGTAAAAAATCCATTTTCTTTTAGAAATAAATAATAGATAAGCATACAAATAAAATTATGTGATAATATGTAATTTTAGTTTCCCATTTCATATTTGTATTTGCCATTTTCATTCAGTACTAGTCAACAACTCCCTATATTAGTGAACACGTTGACTAGTGTTTTTAATCATAGCAAGGTATGCCATCGTCAAATGAGTAAATTAAGGTTTATGTTCATTATGCATTGTTTCCAGATATTGACCCTCACAACAAAAGTGAAATACATTTCTTCTTACACCAAATATACCTCATCTCTGATAGTTACCTTAGGTTACATGGAGAAGAGGAATTACTGACTTGAGAATCTTGAATATGTAGTCAAAATATTTTACCAGGTAGCTTTATATAATTTTCCTAAACTTGTGTATTTTGAAAAAAAAACTATCCCTAGATAAATGTTAAAATTTCTTGAGGGTAAAAACTGAGCTCTCTCTACTCACTAGCTTAGCTTGAGCAATTAATGTTGGCACCCTGGCTCTATGCAGACATGTATGCAGCACTGTTTAGAACCATTTATGTGCTAGTTATAGAAGCAGCATATCACCCATATTAGTCAGTTTTCAATTATGTAACAAACACCTGGGAATATTCAGTTTAAAAGAGAAGTAGTTTATTTCGGTTCACAATTTGAGAAGTTTTTAGTGTATGGTTATTTGGCTAGGGGATGGAACAGGATATGACAGCGGATACCTGTTCATAGAATAATGGCCAGGAAACCAAGAAAGAGAGAAGTTCCTAGGGTCCCAATGTCCACGTCAAGGGAACATCCCCTAGGGCCTATCCTTTTTCCATAAGACCCTACATCTTAGTTTCTACCACCTCCCAAGGCTATCATAGGCCAGCAACAAAGACTTTAAACATAGACGTTGGTGACTTTTATCTATGCCGTAGCATCTCAACCCCTAAGTAATTCAGATTGTATTTTCTAAAAAGGTACACTTTCTATAACAGTGAAAATAGAACAATTACTAATCAAAAAGTCATTTCTACTATGATACTTTTGGATTCATATTAAAAATATATGTACATTACCAAATTGAGTTTCATGCATCACACGTTTGATACTCCTTTAGTTCCAGTTAGCTATTTCCATTGTATTGTATTTTTTAGTCCCCTTTAATCTAAATTTTTCCCTCTATGCAATATTAACCATATTATTTATAGGCTGCAATGCAATAAATTACCCTCAAACATGATGGCTTCAAACAGTAAATGTTACTTCATCACAGAACCAATGGTCCAGGATTCAGCTGCAGCATAAGAAGCACATTCTGTGATAGAGTTTCTCATAAAGTTTAGTCTAGATTATCTAACAGGACTGGTCATCTGTTGACAGCATTGGGGTTTATGGCTGTGCTCCCAAGATCAGCCATGTGGTTGTTAGTAAATCTGGTGACTTCAGAGAACGTCTTTGATGCTCTCCATGAGTTGTTCAAAGGGTATCTCAAGCAGACTAGGTGGTCAACAGGACAAACAATCAAAGAAAGAAGAATTGAGAGGAAAACTAAGGTCATAAATGATGCTGTAGTCCTAATAACTTTCAAAAATAATGTCTTATTATTTTTGTTGTAACACAACAGTCAGTAAGCATGTCTTTTAAATATTTTCATGCAGAAGCTCTGCAATTTCATGCAATCCCATTTGTCCAACCTTTCTTTGATTTGTTGTGTTTCTGGGTCTCCATTAAGAAAATTTCGGCCTGTGCCAAGGAGACCTAGGATTTCTCCTATTCCATCCTGTAATGTTTTCAGAGTGTCTGCTTTGACTCCGAGGTTTTTGATCCATTTGGAGTTGATTCTGGTACAGGGTGATATATAAGGATATAGCTTTAGTTTTCTACAAGTGATTATCCAATTTGCCAGCCCCATTTACTGCAGAGGCTGTCTTTCTTCCATTCTATTGTTTTTAGCTCCCTTATCAAAGATTAGATGGCAATAGATCTGTGGGTTCATTTCTGGGTTTTCAATTCTATTCCATTGGTACTGAGGTCTGTTCTTGTGCCAGTACCAAGCTGTTTTGATTACTATGGCTTTGTAATAGAGTTTGAAATTTGGTATTGATATTCCTCCAGCACCGTTCTTTCTGTTAAGGATCGTTTTTGCTATTTGGGGTCTTTTATTGTTCCATATGAATTTTTGGATTGCCTCTTCTATTTCCTTGAAGAAGGAGGATGGAATATTGATAGGTATCACATTGAATTTATAGATGGCCTTGGGAAGTATTGCCATTTTCACGATGTTGATCCTTCCAATCCAGGATCATGGGAGGTTTTTAGAAAGCCCATGGATTGGGAGAAGATCTTCACTAGCCATACAACAGACAAGGGTCTCATATCTAAAATATACCTGGAACTCAAAAAATTAAATCCCCAACAACAAATTCTCAAAAAAAACAGCTTCCCAATAAATAAATAAGTGGGCTAAACACTTACAGAGAAACTTCTCTGAAGAGGAAAGAAGGATGCCCAATAGACACATGAAGAAATGCTCAACTTCCCTAGCCATAAATGAAATGCAGATCAAAACAACACTGAGATACCACCTTACCCCTAGTTAGAATGACTATAATCAAGAACTCTAATAACAACAGATGCTGGAGGGGATGTGGACAGAAGGGAATGTTATTGCATTGTTGGTGGGAGTGTAAACTTGTTCAACCACTTTGGAAAGTAGTATGGAGGTTCCTCAAAAGACTCCACATAGAGCTCCCCTATAACCCAGCAATCCCACTTTTGGGCATTTACCCAAATGATCACAAACAAGACCACAGTAAAGCTACCAGCACAACTATGTTTATTGCAGCATTATTTACCATAGCTAAGATATGGAACCAACCCAAATGCCCCTCAGTAGATGACTGGATCAAGAAAATGTGGTATATATACACAATGGAATTCTGTACCTCGATCAGAAAGAATGACATTGCCCCATTTGTTAGAAAATGGAAAGACTTAGAGAAAATTCTATTAAGTGAAGTAAGCCAGGCCCAAAGTAACATAGGTTTCCCTTATTTGCAATTACTAGTATATGTCTAAGACAAGCAGAAATGGTCAGATAAGTTTATGTTAGGCAAAATGCACCCAAGATAAGGACTCAAATGGTTTTTCTTTCTTGCTATTGTTTCTAACATATTTATAAGATATTTCTTTGTTGCTTTGTATGTCCCTCCCCCACGGTATAACCCCTTTTCACTGTATTTGATGTTGGTATAATTGTTTAAATAGGGATACAGGTGGACACATTGCAACAATGAGATGTACAAGACAAGACATTATGTCAAAAAATGAACTTTACAACTCTGGCTGGGGATGGGGAAGTGGTGGAAAGGGGAGAGGGGAGAGATGGGAAGGGATGGGAAGGGGAAACAAAGGAAGAGGCAGCAATGCTTGATAAGTAATGTACTCTTTACCTTGCCCATTTAATTGTAACTACTCTGTATGGTATTTTCACAATGAAATACTTATAAAAATATTTTCATGTTAGGTTGTGTTTCATTGCTTTGACATAAAGTTATATATTGCTTCTTTACTCATGTCCTATCTATTGTTATTTGTTATTCTCTTCTTTTATATTAGTTCACTTTTTCATATTTTCCTATGACCCAAATATTTTTTAAAGTACATTAGTTTACAAAATATGGCTTAAGTTATATGGTAATGCATTAATTTTCTCAAATATTTGATAAAAGCTTCCAAAATGAGCTTAAATTTTCTTTTATTTCATAAGCTTTCCTAAGGTCTGGCTGTATAGTCTAATAATCTCGGTTGTATTGTTTTTCTTCTTTATGAGCTTGACTCAACATTATTAGTTGTTTTTCTTACCTTGTATACAAGTTTATTTCTAGAGATTCATCACATAATTTGGTCCTCTCTTGTGTTCCTCTGACCTTATTATTTACTTTTCCTCTCTGAAATGATGTCTTACTGTTCAGCTTTTGTCCTCAGTTTAATCAGCTCTGATTTCACATCCTCTAATTTTTTCTATTACCACTCTGAGTTTCTTAGTTCTGTATTTGTGATGTTCTTTCATGTCTATAATGACTTCTTTAAAGTTATTTAGTCTCTTGGAATATTGTGTAACAGTTTTCTTCTGATTCATATATTGTGTGATTTCACCTGCATAATATTTATATTATACTTCCTATCTTCTTGTATGGATTTCCTATGCACTAGATTTTTTAACTCTATTTAATTTTATGCACCCTCTTCTGACTTTCTTCTGATTTCTGCAGGAAATTTTGGGATGTCTTTTTCTCATTTTTGACAGTAAGTTACTTTTGATACATTTATATCTCTAATTACTTCCAATTAGTTTCTCACAAATAGCATTTACTTTCCAAAACTTGCTCCATTTTCCACATTGCATGGAGATTATAAGAACATAGCTCTTATTTTCCATCCTCAACCCTCATCCCGGTACCCAAGGCTCATTTTTTTTTAAATCACTAAATTTAAATCACTTCTTGGTATTTTCTCCTTTCAGGGAAAATCTGTTTCTTCCAGAGGTGGTAACATGGTGTGTTTTATTTAATGGGCCACCTGGTGAGATGTTGTTGTATGTGATTTTCTGTGGGCTCTGGACTCATCTCTATAGTTTTAGGTATTCCTGTAATCATGCTTACTGAAGCTGTTCAACATAGAACTTAGCTGATTTTTTTTTCTTCATGAATTCTTACAGTATGTTTCAAGTATGTATGTCTGGATGGATGGATTAAAATGCTGCTTGCTGGTCATCACTTTTAAGCCCCACACTTTCTTTACTCATAACAAAATACTTTGTAATTAATTTAAGAGCCCTGAAAAATAGTTCTGTTTCTGCAATTCACAAACTATGAAATATGACTTATAACAAAGGTAAGTATGAATTGACTTTTAGAAAAATTACTTGAAATATAGTAAATATAATTTTTGGTGTTTTAACAAACAGTGTTTCTAGCTTTACTTTTACTTTTTTTGAATTTAAATATAGATTTTTATTTTTATTTATTTTTATTTTTTTATTGTGAAAATACTGTACAGAGGGATTACAATTGCATAGGCAAGATAATGAGTATATTTCGTATCAAGCATTGTAACCTCCTCCTTTGTTTCCCCTTCCCATCCATTCCCATCTTCCTCCCACCCCCCACACAATCCTCCCCCTCCTCTCCCCCCTCCACCACACCCTCCCCGCACCAAAGTTCATTTTCGATATAACGACTTGTACATCTCATTATTGCAATGGGTCACCTATATCCCTATTTAAACAATATGTTTTTCCCCTTACCCTCCACAAATTATAACAACATCAAATATAGTGAAAGCAGGGGTTATACTGTGGGGGAGGGACATACAAAACAACAAAGAAATAATCCTATAAATGTGTTAGTAACAATTGCATGAAAGAAAAAAAAACATTTGAATACATATCTTAGGGTTCATTTCCCTAACATCAACTTATCTGACCTTTTCTGCTTGACTCAGACATATACTAGATATTGCAAATAGGGGAAACCATGGGACCTATGTTTCTTTGGGCCTGGCTTACTTCCCTTAATAGAATGTTTTCCAAGCCTTTCCATTTCCTAACAAATCAGGCAATGTCATTCTTTCTGATGGAGGCACAGAATACCATTGTGCATATATACAACATTTTGTTGATCCATTCATCTACAGAGGGGCATCTGGGTTGGTTCCATATCTTAGCTATAGTAAATAATGCTGCAATAAACATAGTAGTTCTGGTAGCTTTAGTGTGGTCTTGTTTGCAAACATTTGGGTAAATGCCCAAAAGTGGGATTGCTGGGTCATAGGGGAGCTCTATGTGGAGTCTTTTGAGGAACCTCCATACTACTTTCCAAAGTGGTTGAACAAGTTTACACTCCCACCAACAATGCAATAAGGTTCCCTTCTGTCCACATCCCCTCCAGCATCTGTTGTTATTAGAGTTCATGATTTTAGCCATTCTATCTGGAGTGAGGTGGTATCTCAATGTTGTTTTGATTTGCATTTCTTTTATGACTAGGGAGGTTGAGCATTTCTTCATGTGTCTATTGGCCAGCCTTCTTTCCTCTTCAGAGAAGTTTCTCTTTAAGTCTTTAGCCCACTTATTTATTGGGCAGTTGTTTCTTTGAGGATTTGTTGTTGGGGGATTTAATTTTTTGAGTTCCAGGTATATTTTAGATATGAGACCCTTGTCTGTTGTATGACTAGTGAATATCTTCTGCCAATCCATAGGCTTTCTATTGATCTTGCTAGCTATGTCCTTTGTTTTTGTTGTTTGTTTTTTTGTTGATTGTGGGGCTTGAATTCTGGGCCTGGGCACTGTCTCTCAGCTCTTCAGCTCAAGGCTACTACCACTTGAGCCACACCACAACTTCTGGAATTCTGAGTGGTTTATTGGAGGTAAGAGTCTCATGGACTTTCCTGCCCTGGGTGGCTTTGAACTATGATTCTCAGATCTCAGCCTTCTTAGTAGCTAGGATTATAGGCATGGACCACCGATGCCTGATCTAGCTTTACTTTTAGATTGCAAGCATTTCTTTTCTGATGTCTATGCTATAAGTCCCTTATTCACCTTTAGCATATACACAGTGATATTCTTTGTGGCAAACAAAATAAAAGGTAAAAAATATCCTCAAACAACTACTTTGGAAAACAGTTGCTCCTGTTAGTGATTGAAATTTCATTCAAGAACACCTTACAGATCACTATTTTCTATGATCTATATGTAGCTTTTATTGAGCACAAGAAGCACATTTAAGTAGTTAAATACTCCAAGGAATTCTACATATAAATAGAATTGATCATACCAGCTTTTGTTCAGTTCACCTATGCATAAAACATAAATTGAATCCTTGTTTCTCATTTGGGTTAATAGCTATGTTGAAGAGGCTCAGTTGTCTTTCCTAGAATTTCACTTTTAGTATTGTCTTTTTTGTGACCAGGATAGTTGAGGTGGAAATTAAAACAAGTAGAAAATTGAGATGGCTTAAGTTTTGTTTTTTGGTTTTTTTGGTCCAGTTGTGGGGCCTGAACTCTGGGCCTGGGCGCTGTTCAGCTCAAGGCTAGCACTCTACCACTTGAGCCACAGCGTCACTTCCAGCTTTTTTCTTATGTGGTGCTGAGGAATCGAACCCAGGGCCTCAGGCATGCATGGCAAGCGCTCTACCACTGAGCCACCTTCCCAACCTGGAGATGGCTTAAATTTTGTAATAACAGTACAGTGGTTCTGTGATGTTGACATGTTCTACAACAATCTGCCCTCCATCAAGGTGATAATTTACTTGCCTTTGGTCAAAAAGAAAAAGGAGAATAAGTAAAAGTGACATTCTCTTATATTCAACTGTTAGGTTACCAAAAGAGGCAAAATAAAAGGAAGAACTAAAGTATGGTATATAAACAAAAAGACAGAGTGATAATGAAATGAAAAATTATATGCCAACTTGGAAATTAGTAGAGGATTAAGATGACATCTAAAGTTCATGTGAGTTATGTGAGTTTTCATCTATATATCATAACAATTACTATGGCTGAAGAAATATTATACTTAACCACTAAACTCAGTACCATCAAAATTATAGACGGTAACATCAAAGATACCATACAATAGATATCTGCACTCAACATTACCTAACATCAGCTCAGTGTATTCTTTTTTACTATACTATTCCTGAAAATAAATGTTAACGATTAGGAGTAAAATTAAATCCCCAGTGATATTTTATATTAAACACAGTAGACTATAAAATTAAGAACCATGAAAAACAACCACTGTTCTATTAATCTTTATTTTAAAAGATCATACTGGAAGAAATAAAAGAATTATACCAAAATAGCATTATCTTAAGGCAAGTATGGAGTGGCAGTTATTAGAGCTCTAAAAATCTAGATACATGATTTAAGTTTATTTCTTTTTGCAGTTGTTCATTCAGTATCTAAGGACTGATTAATAAAGATATAGAAACAACCTAAGCAAACTTGTGTCTTATGTTCACTTGGTAGAAAATGTAAAGATAATGAAGAAATTATAGAAACCAAATATTAGAGTAGGTAAAGTCTCCATGAAATAATAGCTAATAAAATTTTATTAAATTCATGTAGGACAGTTTTAGGGTCATGTGAGATTTTATTCCCCACTGTTTATTTCTAGGAATATATTTTTCTTAGGGTATAATTTAAAAAGTATGGATTTTTAGCCCAGAATTCTAATAGTAACTGTTCTGTCAATTAGCTATATTATTTTTGGAAGTTGCTCTATTAGCTTGAGCCATATTTTTTTCCAGTGTATAAAATGTATTAAAGGGTTTTTATGGTTCAATTTCTATTAAGATTAAATGTGTTAACATGAGTAAAAAGTTTAGAAGAGTAACTCTTAGTAAGTCTTCATTGTTTTCTCCTCTTCCTTTCTTATTGTGCACAAAATTAGTATAGTTTAGCAAAACAAGATATATTAGACTTTTATTATCCCATGCAGTTTATTCTGTCTATGAAACTAAAATGTTTCAAGCTCACCTTACAGGTTTTTATTACTAGCTTTCAAAATATCAGGATAGAAAGTGTTTATCATGTTAGTTTGAGTTCAAATCGTAGATGGAATTGTGATATTCATTGTCCAATAAACTGCAATATCCTATGCAATAAAAATAATCCTCAGGCTGGGAAGGTGGCTCAGTGGTAGAGCGCTTGCCTTGCATGCCTGAGGCCCTGGGTTCGGTTCCTCAGCACCATATAAGAAAAAAGAAAAAAGCCGGAAGTAGTGCTGTGGCTAAAGTGTTAGAGTGCTAGCCTTGAGCTGAAGAGCTGAGGGACAGCGCCCAGACCCAGAGTTCAGGCCCCACAACCGGACCCCCCAAAAAAAGTAATTCTCATTTTCCATATTTCATATGTCATACTATCTCCTTTCAGTCACTAGTTGCTAAAAGTCAGGAATCATGTTATCTATTTCTTACTCACTAAGCAGTTCCTTGATTACATGCAAGATAGCAGACAACAGTATTGTTGATCTTCTATCACATGTACATACAGAGCTACAAATCACTAAGTACACTACACTTCCCCACATACTCTAACAAGATACCTGCATATTTTCATGATAAGTTGTTAAGAAAGCATAGATTAAAGCTGCTTTATCTATTAGCTTTTAGTAAATAATTAGCAAACCTAACTCTCTGTGTCAGTACTACGAGGTATCAGTAGATCTTTAGGAGAAAGAACACAAATTCAAGCTTGATCAGTCCAGGCTTTGTGTGTTTTCAGGAAGACCTTTAATGAGCTAGCATAGTTTAGGATAGGACAGTGAGCTTACACAGAACTACAGACTGTTGTGAGTGAACTAGAAACAGACATGATTGCATCTTCTCACACTGCTAGACTTTGCTGAATAACAATAAGTTCATAAGCTACATCAATTTCATTGATGTTAAGTTACTATTTGTCAGGTACTATTTTGTCAGGTACTACTGAGGTTATTTGGTGGCCTAGGCTATTGAAAACAAAACATTGTTTGTTTTTGGTACTAGGTCTTGAATTCTGGGTATGGTCACTCTCCCTGAACTTTTGTTCTCAAGGCTAGTGCTCTACCACTTGAGCCACAGCTCTACTTCTGGACTTTGTGATTAATTGGAGATAAGAGTTTCACAGACTTTCCTGCCCAGGCTGGCTTTGAACTGCGATCACCAGATCTCAGCCTCCTCTAGTTTAGAATTACAGGCATCAGTCACTGACACCAAGCAGCAATATAGGTTTTGATCCCAATCTAAATCACTTATAATAACTTTTAGATTACATATTAATCTTCACAATAATATAGAGGTTACAAGATATCTAGGAAGGGTTAAAGAAGTTGCAGGGTTCAAACAGGCCTTTCCTAATTGAAGAACAGAAAGCTGATACAGATCCAGTGAGTTTTACTGCAGGTGGTCAGATGCACTACTAGAAAGGAATCCAGTCACAGAGTTGTAGAGGACCAGTGGCATAAAATTACAGAGTTGTTCTGAGTCTTAATGATGGTGAAGCTGCAGAGAAGATTCAGGCACAGGTGCAGAGAGGAATGTCTAGCTCACTGTATCAGGACAGAGGGCAATTCAAGTGTATCATGTCATGTAAGGATCCAGTTGAGCTGAAGTCCAAGGGACAGTGTCAGGAATCCATCAGTGAAATGGATGTTTTGATGACAGGTTGGTGTTTGCTCAGCACTTGGAGTTCCCCTTTTATACAATGCAGGTGAGGAAGTTCACATCAATCAAAAGTCTAGTGTCTTTTGTAAGTTCTTGTCTTGTGTTTCTGATAGGATTTAATATATTTGTGGATCTAATTGTTTATTGGCACAAATGAGGTATTATCAGTTTGTACCTCACGGCATGCTGACAGATGGTAGCTGTTTACTTGCATAAACAAAATGTAAAGCTATTCTTATTTTGGCACTCATATTCAAAGTAGAAATGACTTATATCAAAGCTATTGTTTTATAAAATGGAGTAGATCAAGATCAGACACATCCTTAAAGCTGCTGTTCTATACATTTTGGACCAATCCAGAAAAGGGTCAGCTTGTCCTCCTCACAGAGTCCCTGTTCCAAAAGTCCATTGCTGGGGTAAGAGAAGGTTATAGACCAGGCTAGCAGATGAGAGGAAGAGTAGACATGAGTCTGGATAGGCACAGGATAAGTCTTAAACATCAGCAACAGCATACGGAGTGCAGTGACATCACATCACCAGCATGCTGGCAATAGGGGGTGTGGTATTTATCTCACTCAGGAAGTTTCCTGCTGTGGAAGGAAAAAGGTCTTCTAAGCAGAAAAAAGGTCTTCTAATCATGTTTACAATTTACTTCTGTAAGAAGAAGCTTTACAGTGAATGCATTGTATTCAGGGAGGGCAAATATGCCAACATTTAGGAGTGATCTTATCTGAGCATCGAGTTTAAGGAAGAAAGCAATGATGAAATCTGCCTCAGTTGACTTTTATTCTCCCAGCCACAACTCTTTCTGGTGAGAATGCTGTCAAGGATGCTGCCATTTCTTGGTCCTTTAAGGTCTTCTATTCTTTGGAATATCAGTTTTTATTCTCCTTGTTGCAGTAGTTTGGTTCACTAAAATCTCCATGATGGCAAAGACTGAGGCTTTTCATTCTTAAGTTGATTCTCCCACCCCAGAAGCAGTTTGTATTATAACATCCAACCTGTTTCTGAAAACACATTAAAAAGGATAATTATTTCTTACAACTAAAGTCTCCACTCATCTATGGTGTTTTCTGTGACTGAGTGAAAGGTCTCAAATTGACTTGAAGGAGTTCAAATTAGCCTCTGTGAGGTATCATAAAATACTTAGAATCCACTTTTATTATTTATGTAGTAGTATAGGAGCCTATGTTTTTTGGAAGATGAAAACAGAAGATAGGGTATTCTAGTGAGTAGGAACTGTCTTCTACTCAGTAATGCTGGAAATATTACCATGTGAAAAGTTTACAATAAGGATA
Source organism: Dipodomys merriami (assembly GCF_024711535.1). Lineage (NCBI taxonomy): Eukaryota > Metazoa > Chordata > Mammalia > Rodentia > Heteromyidae > Dipodomys > Dipodomys merriami. The sequence goes on along the minus strand of NW_027202382.1, from coordinate 6,143,288 downwards.
AAAATCATAAAACAGAAATACTAAAAGAAATCTTAAAGACTTTTCCTGAGATACATGTAGTTTATTAGTTTTCTGGATTATTTTGATGGTAAAAGAGGTAAATTGGAAAAAAAGAATTGGGTTTATATAGGGCATAATCAAGGATGTTATCGTGTAAGATTTATTCTCTTGTGAGATAGGAGAAACATAGGAGGGCAAATCATAGATGGTTATGGTTATACTCAGAAATTCAATTTCTCTGTCTCTGTCTTGGTCTCTGTCTCCTTTTTTCCCCTCTTTCTTGTCAGACCCAAGTTCTTTTACAAGTCAGGGAAATGCACTATCACTGAGGTACAATTCTCAACCCTCAATGTCCTGTGTAGAATCATTCTTATTTAATCATTTAATCGAACAGTGAGGTGATCATGCTAAAAATTTAGAAACAAGATGATACAACCTTTCAAAAAAAGAAGCAATCATTACAGTTTAGACTAACACCTGCATTCACAATAAATACCTGCAACTTAGGGAGAAAGTTTCTGCCAAAATGCTATAATATCATATTGATACGGGCATAAACACAAATAGAATTGTGAAAACTATAGGATACAGCAAGCTAGAATGCTACCTTCTATTTAAGGCATGTTTTCCACCAATGCATCTCTAGTTTGGACCTGGTGATGCTTAATTTTATGAGTTAATTAGCCCACAGTAGCCAGGTACTGGATCCACCACTAATCTAGATGTTCCTGTGAAGTATTTTTAAAGATACTATTAATATTTAAATCAATACATTTGCAATAAAGCAAATCTCTTTCCATGATATGTCTGGGCCTGCTTCAATCTATGGAAGTACTTAGGAGAACATTATTGTTGACTCCAGATAAAAGAATTTTTTAGACTCAACCCACATATCTCTTTCTTTCTCTTATTGTTTCTTCTTCTCTGAAAATGGCGAGTGTGTTACACAGTTCTGCAAGGGACCTTGACTGAATTAGTATAATTTTGGAGTCTTTAAGTAAACAAATAAGTAAAGTCTTTAAGTAAACAAATTTCACTGAACACATGTAGAAGAAGAACCTGCATGTCCGAAATGCCCTATTTCATCTTCCTCCATTTTCTTTTATTATTTGTCTGTTCTCAAAAAATATTCCTAATTATACTTGCCACCAAAATCTCACCTTCTCTCTCTGAAGCTGGATTTAGTCTTTCCAATGTTACCTATTCCCATATAGGGTTGATTCTTTTCCCTTTTTCTATTACTCAGAACCTGAGCCTTTCATTCTTGTGCCTATGTTTCAGAATGGAATTAAACATTTTAAATCCACATTTCTTTATTATTACTGCTTTTTTATAGATATGACTCCTTTTAGCTGGTGCATTGGCATTGCCTCTGTCATTTTCTATCCTGAAGTATTTTGGAAACTCTGTGTGAACTACTCTTCAGCAGAGTGGGTTTTGTGGTCATTTTGTGGGGGAGGGGGTCCTGGAGCTTGAAATCAGGACCTGGGTATTGTCTTTGAGTTGGATTTTTTTTTTTTAAACTCAAGACTAATGTTCTACCACTTGAGGCACAGGTCCACTTCTGGTTTTTTTGCGGGGGGGCGGGGGAGGTGGTTAATGGGTGATATGAGTTTCATAGACTTTCCTACTGGGGATGGGTTCAAATCATGATACTCTTATCTCAGACTCCTGAGAAGGTAAGGTTATAGGCATGAGTCACATACTTGGCTTGTAGAAATCATTTTATGCCTTATAATTAAAACATATCCAGATAGGGCATTTTCCAGATTTTTTCTTTCAAAACTAGTACTTTCATGAGTCCAGACTTGGAGTTTACTTTAAATTTGATTCTGAGTTGAACAGTGTGAATATATGCGTTACACCGAGGCACCACACTGATAGCTGGATTCTCCCTGGGGTAATCCTTTTCATCTCTGTGTGCAAAGAACTTAGCCAATTTCTCACAACAACATTTTCTTCTCAATGTGGACAGATTAGAAACAGACCTACAATTCCACAAACTTCTTTCTGATAAGGAACATTTGAAAAGTAGACAGGGACTAAACTTACCATGTAGATACCTGGAGTGAGAAGGATCTACAAGCAGAATGGAATATGTTTGTGAAAATATGGTGTTGGGAATGTGCTTTAGGTATTGGAAGGGCTGCAAGGAGCCCGCCTGGGCTAGTTCAGAGTAGAAGTAAATGAGAGATGGGGAAAATGATGTCAAAAAAGACCCAGGAGCCTGTTCATATAAGGCTGCAAATACTTTTCCAAGGATAGAAGCTGAGAGAGAAGGTGATCGTCTAGAGAAGGCCTAGCAGTGAAGATGCTGAAATGTTTAATTTAAGGTATTAAATATAACAATCTTAGAATTTGCCACACACCTAATTATAACCCTAGAAAGGAAAAGAGGATTTAAGATTACTTCAGAATTTCATATCTATGTGACTTTGAGCTAGTAATTGTATTCTAATTTTGCATATTCATGTAGCCACTAGTTATATGATGTTATTTATATTAAAATTGAAACTAAAGCCAAGTGCCAGTGGCTTATGCCTATAATCCTAACTACTCAGCAGGCTGAGATCTGAGGATCACAGTTCAAAGCCAGCCTGGGCAGGAAATTGGAGACTCATCTCCAGTTAACCACAGAAAGCCAGAAGTGGTGCTGTGGTTCAAAGTTGTAGAGTGCCAGCCTTGAGCAGAAGAACTCATGGATAGTGTCCAACCTCAAGTTCAAGCCCCATGACTGTAAAAAGAAATTGAAACAAACTTAAATTAAATAAGATTAAGAGTTCAATTTATGAGTACTGCTACACATGGTTCATATACCCAGTAGCTACATATAACACTCATTTCCTGTGACTCATAAAGGTCTAATGGATTATACTTGAGTAAAATAATTCTAAAGCCTCCTTAGAAATGTAATCACTTTGCAACCCTAGTAGAAAACACAGTGAATTTATATTGTTGCTGTTTGTTAATTTATCTTGGCCAATATGCAAACTAATTTGTAGTAGGTAGACAGCAAAGGCTGAATTGAACTGAGGCCAGTGCAGAAACTGTGTAATATCTTAGTGACCTGAACAAAAGCCAAAAACTGTAGTAAGAATAAAAGGGGAAGAAATGAGACATCAGAATGAAGATTCATCAGGATGTATAACTGATTCCCTATCAGATGTTAAAACTAAAGACAACAAGATAGTCACCACTACTCTGGAAAGAGAAAAATAGGTTAGAAAGAGCAATAGTGGACCATACAGGAATATGTAGCTTGCACAGTGAAGGCAGGAACTTTAACTCCTGTTAGATTCACTATTGAGAGAGAGAGACAGAGACAGAGACAAAGAAGGGGGAGGGAGGGAGAAAGGGAGGGAGGGACAAAGGGAGAGAGGGAGAGGAGAAGCAATTGCTTGATTGTAATGGACATCAAAACAATTAACTGGAATTACTCTAACTTAGTTATGGGAAAAATCACACTTTTTACTCTATAGGGGCATTTGACAACCTATAGAAAGAAGATGTTGAGGCCAGCTTGCAGATCCCAAATCATTTAACAAATTAGTAGTGCAGTCCCCAGCTGTGCCATTTATATCACTAGTGGCTGGTGGGGACAACTTACTGCTCCTATTTTGTCACAGTACTGGCTTTTATAGCAAGAAACAGCTCTATGATGTAACCTGGTTCTACATTAAAATACTTTTTAAAGAACTCTTATGATCAATATTTTATGACAAAACTGCAAACCAAGGAGCTAGATTCACTTGAAAAACCACTCTCCAGACAATCAACAAAAAGACTAAGAATGACAGAAATGTTACCCCAAACATTTCCCAAGCCTTTCTTTTACAAATAGATAAATTGGGAGGGGGAGCTATATAAAGCTTAATATCACTTGGTACATAACGAGACTGACATATATGATTCTCCTCTGTTCAAATTGGCTGTCCATGGGCCATCTGTGAGTACTGATAATTTTGTATGGCCTCAAAAAGATGTTATAAATATCTAGAGGGACTTTATTATTTAAAAAAGCTACACACTCCTGCAAGAAATATAGTATTTTGCAAAACTTATATACTTAGGTAAAAGAAGCCAAAATTAAATCCTTTTAATATCCATTTACACAAAATGAATATCAAGTCATTTCACAGAAGCATTTATAGATGACAATAATCATCACCATCATCAACTACATCATCATCATCACTATTGCTTTTACTGCTTTTTGTTTGCCTACCTTTGGTTAGTAATATTCAGCTTATGACCTGGTTAAGGAGTTATGGGATATATTGTTCAGTTCTACACTGAGGGAAATGCTTATAGGGCTGAGAAGTAGGAAGGTATATTACAGGCCCCAAAGTCATGGAGATGTGACCATAAACATCTGAGCAAAGTGAGCATTATGAAGTATTTGATAAAAAGACATAAATCTGGAAACAACTATTAGTACTCGAATATTTTCTTCTTTAAATTCCTATGTCTTCATCTAGTCCTGTATCCTTCAAAACGCATAAGAAGTTTCATACAATGTATAAATGTTTGCTGAACTACATTGAAAACTGATGGATTGACTATGACAATATCTGTACTTTTTCCTCTAAAATACATGAGGTTGGATGTGGGAATATTTCAATCTGGCAAACAAGGAAAAATCTTGGTATCCTTAAGCTAGTTTATGCAAAGTAGTAATAAATTATGCATTTCCACTTGGCATCTGTTTATTAAATAATTCATTTAGTTTAAATTTTGTCTAAGTATCTTTCCCCAATAATTTATAAAATCTCCTGACAGTTAATGAAATGAAATACACCAAGCTCATTTTCTTTCTCTTCCTATTCTGCTCTCCTTTCTTTCTCTACAGCTCTAGGAGATGATAATAGGGGTGTTATGATATAACAAAGATGTTATTAATTTATTCTTTCTTATATAACTGTGACAGACTCTATAGAAGATTTTATATGAGTGAAATATGTGATTCACATGTTTAAGGGCACGAAGAAGTCTAACGGAACTCTATTTTTTAAAAGTATATAACTTGCCTCTTTCATTTCTTTTCCAACTATTTTTTAAACCTTTCTATGGATAATGCTGCAGAGATTCTTACAGAGAACAAGTTGGATTCTTCTACAGTTTACTTTGGATGCTTTGATAGTATGATTCTATAATCTGTGGTAAATTCTTGGTCTTCATATTTTTTTGAGGGGAGGCAGAACTGACAATTTGAAAGTCAAGTTGTTTTCAAAGCAACCACCATTTGTGCCCTGATGAAATAAAAGTATAAGAAGCCAATTGAAAAATATTCAACAATGGCACACTTCCCTTTGCCACACATTTGTAATACTAATAATCAGATTTAATTTATAGATGTTTGTGTCACAGCCCTCTCACACCACCAAATTATACACATATCCTATCAAAACTGATAAGATGTCATACTGAACACTCCTCTGTCATCTTTCCACAGTGATGTAATCTGGTATGTGTACCAAAATACACATGTATTTTAACAACCTTGTAATGAGTGTAAAAAAGGAAACTTACTTCCTCTTCAATGTTTAGAGTATCATTTCTTAAGCTATACTATGTAGAATGGATGCCAGTGTAGCCAACTATGATCAATGCAGAGAGATACTTGCTTCAGAGAAGGACTTATGTCCAATATTGGAAAAATACTTGCAGAATGCTTCTTCCTGTTAATTCCTTCAAGGTGGACCTCACCTGCAGAGAAGTATCTTCCTAGTCTTCTACATTTAGACTATAGGAGAATATGGAACAAAAACCCTGGGCCAAGCAAAGCTGCTGCAGCGGACACATTCACTTCACCTAGCACACCAAACTCTATCGCAATATTTCAACATCTATTTTGGAGGTTACAACCCATCTCTCTCTCTCTCAGACTCTCTCTCTCTCTCTCTCTCTCTCTCTCTCTCTCTCTCTCTCTCTCACACACACACACACACACACACACACACACACACACACAAAGACAATTATTAAAATTTGGAAAATATTGCATTAAATAAAATTGTTCACGATGTTTGTTGTTATTGTTGTTGTTTATTTGTTTGCTTTTGTGCCCATACTGTGACTTCAATTCTGGACCACATGCTCTTACTAGGATTTTTTACTCATAGCTGGTGCTTTACCACTTGAGCCACACCTACCAACTTTTTGCTGGTTAACTGGAATAACGGTCTTGTGGATCTGTCTACCTGGGTTGACTCAGAACTGACATCCTCAGCTTTCAGCCTCCTGACTAACTAGGAATATAAGTATAAGCCAATGGCTCCTAGCTAGTAGTAATTTTGTTTGTTTGTTTGCTTTAACACATGGATTGTTTCTGCTAGTCACAAATAGCCAGCCAATTAGATCATTTCCAAATAAGGCAAAGCTAACTACAGTTAAGTAGGGATCTCTCTCTCTCTCTCTCTCTCTCTCTCTCTCTCTCTCTCTCTCTCTCTCTCTCCTCTTTCTTTGCTTTTGTATTAATCCATAAAAACTTATTGCTCATCTTGTTGGGAAAAACATTTCACAGATCTTTTTGTTCTGAATATTGTTTCATTTATGAATTATTCTATGCTCAAGTAAATTAATTTGCCTAAAGTTTTTACTTTTTATCTGTTACATCAAAATATTGTCCTATAGAAATGTAAATTACAGTATCAGCGCAGCAATTCTCATAGTCCACCACTGATCACTTACTTTCTAAATATTTTTGGTGCATTATACTTTATTTTATCCCCTCTTGGAGAGTAATGAATCACTTCAATTTTCTTTCTGCCTTTAAAAAGTAACTGTATCTGATTATTTTCTCTATCTTTACATGTGACAATGGAAACTTCCTTTTCCTTATATCAGTCCCAGGTACCCAGGACCAATTTAGAGTTGCTACATATGATTCCTAATACTATAGACACCCTCCAATCCTCCTTCCCACCCCGGATTAGCTTTCTGTATTAGGGTTCTCCAGAGGAGTAACTAGCAAGACAGACAGATGATAGATCGACCGATCGATTGATCGATCGATCGATCGATAGATAGACAGATATAGATAATAGATCAGCTATAGAGGCCTCAAAATTACATAAAACCAAGAGAAATCATGGTATTATTCAGTCAAAGTTTGAAAACCAGAGAATCAGGAAAAAAGGGTGTAAGTCTCATTTGGAGACTGAATGCCTAAATCAAGGATCTCTGATGAACTGGGCAAAAAAATGATGGATATCTTAACCCAAGCAGTGGTAGTAAATTTGCTCTCCCTATATTGTTTTGTACTATTCAGAAAAATTGATATCTACACAACTTCTTTATTCTCTAGTCAACCTTTTCTAGTTTGCCATTTCAAATGCTGATCTTCTCTAGAAACACTTTCACATACATATCCAGAAACAGTGCTGTAAAAACTACCTAGGGATCCCTTAGTTTAGTCAAGTTGACACATACAATTAAACATTACACCTAGGGAAAAATAAGAATATTAGGTTATTAGTTTAAATATTCCAAAAAGAGGTCTTCAGTGCTGTGTTTGCTGTATCTCTTTTTTTTTTTTTTTTTGGCTCCCAAGAGACGCTAAAAATCATATGCATGTTAATTTAAAAATGAAAGAAATTCATCATAATTTTCAGGTTAATTGCTTTCTGGTTAATTACATAATAATGATAATAGCTTCCACCATTTATTTGAGGGCTTGTTAGATTCTAGGCAATTTTCCTAGTTATTGGAATGTGCCATCACTTTTAAAAATATACTTTATACTTTAGAATAATTATTTGCAGAAATATTATGAATTTAATTCACAACAGCCCCATATATATCATTCTCAAATTCTCCTGTCATTAACACCTTATGATATTACTTTGATGCATGGGCTATTTAGTAAAATTCATAACTCAGGTTGATTATTATTAGTAACCAAAGTCTGTAAATTATTCAAACTTTATTTTGTTTTTATTTAGTAGTTGTACTTTTTGTTGTTATAGTATGACCTTCAGGATACTCTATTACATTTCTTTAGAATCTCTCTAATTTCTTTTTTTGATGACCTGGATAGTATTTAGCAGTACTGATTAGATACTTTATGAAATGTTAGCTGGGATTTCTGTGGTATTTTTCTTAAGATTAGAGAGCAGTTATATCTTTAAGAACACAGAGATAAAGTATACTTTTAGTATATCATATAAAAATTATGTACCATTAACATGATTTATTACTGCTATGTTAATTTTGATCATATATGTGAATGATACACCATGCCTTCTAATTTCTATAATTAGACATTACATAGATATCTTTTTTTTTTTTTTTGGTCGGTCGTGGGGCTTGAACTCTGGGCCTGGGCTCTATCCCTCAGCTCTTCAGCTCAAGGTGAGCACTCTACCACTTGGGCTACAGTGCCACTTCCGGTTTTCTGGTGGTTTATTGGAGATAGGAGTCTCAAAGTCTTTCCTGCCCGAGCTGGCTTTGAACCGTGATCCTCAGATCTCAGTCTCCTGAGTAGCTAGGATTACAGGTGTGAGCCACCAGCAATCGGCTTAGGCTTACATAGATACCTTATTCACTTTAAGACTGGTTATCCTTTTCAGAGGACGAATCCAAAAAGGTATGGAAATTGATTACACCTACCAGAAAACATTTCTAAGCAAGCCCTTCCTGCCATTAAACTAAGAACTTAAAAAACAATGGAATTAGAGTTTAATGGGATTAGAGTTTAATTTACATATATGTAAATGTTTGAGTTGGAAAAAGTGCTTAAAATTTAGAAGTTTGTCATATTATTTATTATTTTCTAGAATAAGTAGGAGGGAAGACAAAAGCATCTGATTAGATATACAGAATCCAGTATTGTATTAGAATAAAAACTGGGAACTTGGCAAAAATTCACTTAGTTTTTTAAAAAAAAATTATTGTCAAGGTGATATACAGAAGAGTTACAGTTACATAAGGAAGTTGGTGATTATATTTTTTGTCTAACTTGTTACCCCTTTCCTCGAAAGGTTCACTTCTTCCTAACAGCATAAATCTGGGTATAGAAATGTAAACAGAGATGGATAATTATTCCATAGACTCTTTTTTAATTTTCGTTTTGTCTGGAGGGAAATCATTGTCAACTAATATTCTTTAATATTTGCTATGTACCAGATTCTTGTACACAGGTAATGTAATCCTTGCAAAAATGAATAGTTATTCAGTAAATTCAGTTATTTCTTCAATAACTGTTCAGTAAACTCAAAACTAGAACTCAGAAGCTTTAAGTGATTTGGCAAGGTTAAGTACTACCAATCCATTAAATTAGCCCCCAAGTATTCGAATTTTCATCTTTGTTCAGTTAACAATGGAGTGAACAGCTGAATTAAGAAACAATATCAAAACAAAGCAATATATTCTCTAATTCCAAATTCAGCAATGTCATTCAACTAGGGAAGGTTTCCACATTATCTTCTGCATGCCAGGCCATATTCTTGGATAGAATAATGATAGCATGCTCACACCAGACAAAAAAGACTCTTTAATCATTGAAGATATCTCTACTAAAAGAAACATCTTTTTGGTGATGTCTGAGGCTTTATGACAAATAACATTTTTGGACTAATACAATTGTGATATCCATATTCTGCATTTATCATTTATCATTATGAGTAATAAAAGCCCAGTAATTAAACCTAGAAGCCTGGTATCAGTGATCCACACCTGTAATCTTAGCTACTCAAGAGGCTGAGATCTGAGGCTTATAGAATGAAGCCAGCTCATGAAGTCCATAATATTATCTCCAAGTAACCATCCAAAAGCCAGAAGTGGAGCTGTGGCACAGTGGTAGAATGTTAGCCTTGAGCAAAAGAGCCCAAGGACAGTGTCTAGGACCTGAGTTCAAGTCCCATGACTGGCACAAAAATAAAAAATAAAATAAATTGGAGTAAGTATTATATGGGAACAAATTAGTAAGACTATATAAGAAGTCGGAGTCATTTTATTTTTGTAAAGAGGCATCAGTAAATATTGGAATCACTTATACTCAAAGAACATCCAAGGACTTTTAAAAAGTGTGCTTAAGCAAGTTTACATCATTTTCCCTGAAGAATTGAGGAATATCATTGATTAGTAGCTCCTAAAGTATGTTGAGGGCTGCCTTTTGCACAAAGAACTATTGTTATTATAAATTGATGGGGTCAGTTTTGTCTTATTTAGAGGTTTGTCACTGTCAGCTTTGGATTTCTAGAAATTCCTCTTCTAATCCTGAGTAAGAGCAGATCTCTATTTTTGTTAAATGAATCAGAAGCATTAAATTTATTTCTTTTTATTTCAACTCAGAGCTCTGTAAGGGAGTAGAACTACAGTCATTTCTCTTCCACTGTTCTGAATATGAGTAAATTGAATTCATGAACCCCCACTGTTACACACCTCTGTGGCCTGGCCCCTTAGAAACAGCACTCAGAAGCACTTGTTTTTGAGGCAGTTCTTCCTGTATTCGGATTTGAGTACAGCAGGGGATGGAAGAGCAATTTTCAGATTCCATGGTGGGTTGGATTAAATTACTCCACAGGCCATATGTCTCACAGACCTACTAGAGTAGATTAAGTGTGTTGTTTCCTCTTTGAATTTGAATTTTTTTCATAAAAGAAAGAAAATGTTAATGCAGAACTAGTAGGGGAGAAAGAGACAAACAAACAAATTGAGTTAGCAAAGAAGCATCCTTGATATCTCCTCTTGGTTCATGACAGCAAAGACTAGACTGAAGGGGAAAAGGTTGAACCAGAACTTGCTAATTGGATTTCAAAAGGTAATATATGTTTTTCCGGGAAGCAAGAATCACCTCTATGCTTCTTGTTTTGCTTTTAATTTCTCTCTCTTTTGATTTCCTTTTGGCGACATCTTAAATTGTTCAAAGAAAAAAGGAAAGAGCCTAATATGTCAATGTTTGTTTTTGAAGGGAAAATGAAGTTTGGAGTTAAGACGCCATGAGCTGCTAATCCTCCAACAGGTGAATTATGACATGGCATTTAATATTTTAATGTTCCTACAGTAAATTATGAGCCATAATATCTGTGTGATAATGAACTTCGGTGGATGGAATATTGTAAAATAATCTTTTGTATATTCATCATGATGTCCTTCCAATGTGGCTTGTCATATGCTCCTTACCGTATGCTCTGAGCATTATTACACTATGGGATAGATAAGGAAACAGAGTAAATCGCAGACATAACATCCTTACACAGTAAGGCTGAAATTTAGACCCTGTTTTTAAAAATAAATAGTTGTTTATTTCAGACATTTGATCACAACTTGATTTTTCTACTGTGTAGACAAAAAAAAATAAGGTCACAGGAACCATGGTATAAATTTTTAAAATCCGTTTAAAATCGGTAAAAGTGGAAAACAATGGAAGGGGAGACATTGCTTGAGATTCATTCCACTCATTTCCTCATTTACAGAATTGTAACCTACTTAAGAATAATTTTGTAGGTGGTAGAAAATGGAAATGATGCCTTAGAAAGCATGTGCAAACATTGTTTTTTGTTTGTTTGTTTTATCAGCTTTAAAATGGTCCTTTTGCTGTGGATAAATGTTCTGAGATTTTTCGTGTGTGTGTGTGTGTGTGTGTGTGTGTGTGTGTGTGTGTGTGTGTGTGTGTGTGTGTGTGTGTGTGTGTGTGTGTGTGTGTTTTGGGTTTTTTTGGGATATTTCTATGCTCTCTTTATATTCCAAGCAAGCAAATGAGGTCATAATTTATAAAGACGAAAATCTCAACTGCCAATAAAGCACTTTCTCTGTTGCTTTTGTAAAGTTTTTTGTAAGGCTTTCTAAGGTTACTGACTCTAGAGAACAAGAGAAGTATAAAATGAGTGGAAATCCACATGCCAACCAGAGGAACAGGTGTTGGATTTTGAAGAAAGTTATATTTATGATGTAATTGAATAGTCATTGATTTTTTTTCTAGAGAAAGTCAACTAATGATTCACGAGTGATAGCACTGGTTTTTGAAAGTGTCAGTTAGACATGCTTACCCTTTTGGCACCAAGATCTATTGGTATAGCAAATACTAAGTCTAATTTTTGGATAGAGAAAACAAATGATCTTAAGATTGCTTCACTTTTTGCCTCTTATCTAGATCTTGCTCAGAGAATATTATTTCAAAAAACGGCAATACTTGTCTTCAAGTTCCTCTGAAGAGATTAGCAAGGGCAAATATGCACTCCTAATTAGCTAAATGTGAAGTAAACACTCTTCAAGGTCTCTTAGACCTATGGTGGGGTGAGCTGGCAGTCAGAGTAATGTGCAACTGAAAGCAAAACTAAGCAGAACATCTTAGAAAACCATGTGCAGTAGGTTTTACTCAATGGCAAAGGAAGTACTAAATAAATTAATAACAATTCAAGCCATCTGCAGATTAGACTGTTGTTGCAGGGTGAGAAAACAGAGAAGCCACATTTTGAGAGGTTGAATCCCGAGTCTTTACAAAAAGGTTGGTGACTGCATGATGGGCTCCTATCTCAAAGACCAGCAGCTGGAAAATACACTTAACACTGTTAGGAAACTGAGCCACAAAAGTCAGAGGGGAATAAAAGAACAAAAACAATAACAACAAACCAATTCAGCTCCAGTGGAGACTGAAGCGGGATGACATTATGGAAGAGGCAGGAGACAAGACAGGACATGTACAGGGAGACCCATAGCATGGCGTGATGGCACCTAAGCTGGTCAGGGGGCACAGTCACAGGAAACACCCATTCCCTGGCACTGTACTGACAGCTTTAGTAACCTATCAGCCAAGTCCTGGCCCCTGTCTCCAGGGATTCAGGCACACTCATCACCTGGGAGGTAGGGGCTTCATTTTCCCCACCATGAAGACAAGATGCCAGACCTAACCATCCAATACATGACCAAGATGGTGCTGGCCGAACCCAAACTCACCACTTCAGACCATTAGTCAAATAGGCAGCTAAGTGGGCAGAGACACTGCTTCTGCATATTTAATTATTTCTGTGTTACTGACAAATAAATCATCTTCCTTTGCTTTAAAGTCTCATAATTGTATATAATTTAGAAGATGGGAAACTTTGTTAACTTATAGCTTCCCAATTTTTTTAAATATCACGGCAAACTCAGATATTGAGTTTTAACAAAGAATAGACTATACCAGACACTCGTGGCTCAGGCCTGGCCAGTATCTTAACTACTTAGAAGTCTGAGATCTGGAGAATTATAGTTTGAAATGAGTGTAAGCAGAAAAATCTTCAAGACTCCTATCTCCAAAATAACTAGCCAAATATAGAGCTGAAGGTATGACTCGAGTGATAGAATACCAGCTGAGCAAGCAAACTGAGCAAATGCTAGATTCTGAGTTCAAAATTGGGAGCAGAATTAAAAAGAAAAAGAATGCAATGCAAACATTGTTCCAAAACTCTCTCATGAAACAAGTTGGCATGGTTGTTAAATGGTTCATTGGCTGTAAGATAGGATTTTCAAATAGGTGATGATTTGTGCCTCAAAGTGTATATTCCAAGAGCCTACACCTGAACCCAGCTGCCTACTTCTCTGCACTGGAACATAACTTGTGTTATTCTTGCGTGCTTTTCTTGATGGAAGATAATTTGTCTTCTACAATGAGCTGTTGAAGTAAGGGCACACTGTATGTGTGTGCGAACATGGCTTATCTCTGCTTCCTGTGACTATTGAAGGATGGTCCATTGTTTTCCTCCTCAGGAATTCTTTCATGAGGCTCTTTGACAGAGCTGTTTTCCAACTAGGGTTATATGTTTCCCTGGGCTTCACCTACATGCACAGGCCCTAAGTCATGTGACACCTTAAAAACATTCATGGAACATCAACAGGAGCACAGAGAACTTTTATCAAACACCATCTTTGTGTCCTTCCAAGGCCACTTTATTGTTAAAATAACAATGGAGAATTAGCAAGTATAATTAGCCCTCAACTATCTCTTCCAGCTCCTAAAGGACCCTTTGTACTATATGCTCTGTGTGGAATAAGAGCAATGGCAGCCACAGAATCATAGAACTCAACACTGGTTGAGGAAAACAAATGTTTTATGAATTGCTTTTATTATATTATAGTAGCAGCATACTAGAACCTGACAAGGTTAGGAATAATCTCATAATTTACACTCCAGGAGAACTCACAGAAGCATTCTAAGGTTGTGAGTTCATGGGACCAGAGGAATCACTTCACTTATAGTGACCTGAGTTAGAGGGCTATAAATCACAACAGAAGTTAGGAAATTGTTTTCCAGAATATGTCAGTTCATTCAGGTAACACTAATAATAACATTTTTTCTTGAATATCAGAAATTGTGTAATAAAAACTAAACTGAATTAGGTCTCACTCAGAATCTAATCACGGAGAAGCAATGCTCATAAATACATTGGACATATATTTCTCATCATTTCCTATGACTATATATGGATATATTCATCAACACCTAACATTATTATGATGGTTTGAAAATGTATTTTAAACTAAGACATGTTTGAATGGTTCCTTTCCTTATTACTTGTATATTAATAGTACTGTGGATTATTGAACTGTTTACTATCCACATTTATTGAGGGTTAAGTCTTGAACTTAACTCTATTTGGGGTGAATTTTCAGGTGTTAATTAAAGTTAAGTGATGACACAAAGGTGGGGACCCAATCTGACATAACTGTGGCTCTCAATAAGAGAAAGAGGAGGAGGAGAACCTGTTTCTCTTCACTGCATATGGCCCTGAAAAAAAGCCCTTTTCGAGAATTCTGATCAGAAACAAAGTTCCTTTTTAACTCCAAGGAAGTGCATGCTTGTTGCTTATGTATAGCCTCTAGTAATATTTGGTTGTCTTCTAGGCCTTTTTTCCCCTTTCCCTGTAGCCTGGCCTGCCACAGAGCACCTTGGATATTGAGGAATTGTATGTATTTTCTTCCTTAAGACAAGGACCTTCCCCAAGCTGCGTGGTAAGAAAGTGTGAACTCAGAACTCCTATGACTGTGTTTGTCAATCTTCCAGATGCAGTGTAGATGTTTAATAGGGTACCTAAAATATGACAAGGAGACTTTTAAGTCACTGATGATCAGTACTCTGATTTCTGTAAAACAATTGTCAGCTCCATGGATTGTTATATGAGAATTCAATCGCAAGATACTAAAAAGCCACATTTTGGGAGGTCAAATCAGGAATTTTTATTAGAGAACTGGTTACTGCCTGTGGACACATATCTTCCCAAAACTTGCAACCTTGAATATACTTGACACTCTGAAAACTGAGCTGTGAGGATAGTAAAGAAAAGAAAGATCAGGAAAACCAACCCTGCTCAACAAACCCGCTCAACTCTAAAGGAGAGTTGAAGAGGGATGATGTCATGGTGATCTGAGAAAAGTCAAGAGACATGAGGCATAATGCAAAATGGTGGCTGAGCTGATAGGAGCCTTAATAGGGTCATGGTTAGGGGCAAGGTCGCAAGGAGCTTGAGAGTTCAATGAGTCCCGAGAGTTCATAATCGAGGCCCAGTAACCTATTGTCCAAGTCCTCACCCCTGCTTCTAGGGATTCATGCATGCCCAGCACCTGGATGTGGGACTTCACCTTCCTCCATCAAGAAGCCAAGATGGCACCAGTTAGACCCGATTCCCTATTATCCACCACGTTGCCAAGATGGCACAAGTTAGATACAATATCCTTATTTCAGGATCTTTTTTTAAAGAAGATATTTTTATTAACCTTGAGCGCATTTGTTTGTTGAAGTATAGAGAACAAAAACCATTATGGATCATGTGATAAAGGAAACAACAGACACTTCAGTTAGGAAAGTATATTTGTAGGAAACAAATGGCAGCTGCTTATAAAACTTTCTATAATGCATGCAAATCGTTCACTATAGCGCCCTGAGTAACATTAAGATATTTTATTTACTTACCATTTTGTTACTAGCATTCGATTTCCTATTTGTATTTCAAGGATTAAAATGAGTTTGCTTTTCTGTTTGCATCAAATGGCATTGAAAGAGGCAATTTTCCACATGTGCAGAAAAAGGGAAAGGAAACTCTTGCTAGGATTTTAAAACACAACCCAAATCAAGGCACAAAACCAAATTTCTCCTTAAGATAGTAAGTGAGTTAGCAGCAGGCACTCTTCCAAATGACAGTGTGCATCAGGGTTATGAAAACCAAAGAAGGGAGTGCAGATTAAAGAAGTGTGGAGAGAAAAAAACTGAACCAAACACAGGTAGTGGATCTCACAGGGAGTTCTTTCTCTGAAAGTAAGGGTAAATGGGGGTTAGTACACCAAAATGCAACTTTTAAAAACTTAAATGATGAAAACAGAAGACCAGACAGTTAACAACTTTTTCAAGGTCACACCAATGCAGAGCAAAAATTCAACTCTCCAGATGCCTGAGTTCAGTTCTTTTTTCTTTCCACTCTATACAACTATAATGTCCCATATTTGCAGATGTGACAGTTTTCATTTGGAAGATTTCAAGCTTACATTTACCCATTAAACTTAATCTTCACATAAAAATAGAAAATCTAAAAATAAAATTGACATTATTTTGTGTTTCTACTCCCCTTACCATCTTCTTCCCTTTGTCACTTTTTTTTAACCTTAGGGATATTTATATAAAATGTTACTTCCTGGGGAAAAAAACATAATACCTCCAAATCCCTTAGTGAGTGTTGGTTTAAGTCTTCATCAATTAATTTAGTTTCATAAGCATTCCAGAAGGAATACAAATACCACCTGTATTTAGAATTGATTTTTTTTTCCTGTAGTGTCTTGGCAGGGAGGGGGGAAGTTGAAAGAGTAGGACTATTTGGTAAAACTCTTTGCCCTTTTCTTTTTGTAAATGTTGTCTTTTTTTTGTAAATGTCAAGCCCAAATTATAGGTGAGTATTGGCAGAGTTGCAGAGACTATCTGAGACCCATTACAGCCTCTGGCATTTGTGCTGCTAAATTTGTAATGAGTTGCAGGTGTTTGTGATTGAATTTTGTGTTGCCCTTGTGATTGGCTTACAGCTTCACAGTCTATTAAGGTTATGCTTTCTTTGTGAATGTTAAAACTGTTGTGATGGGAAATCAGTTATCAGGGTAGATGGTAAGTTTGAATACAGAAAGGTATATATACTTTAGACCAGTGTCATTGTTCACACTTCTCAATATGAGCACTTACCAATTAAAAAAATATATATCTCAAACATACTGATAATAGTTTGACATAATTTATTAAGATCTAAATTGGAAGATATCATTTGGAATATAGTCTATCCTCTTAGTTCTCATCAGTAGGCATAGATAAAAATTTCAGAGATCTTTGTTTACAAAAGGTGGCTCCTTGTTGCCTTTTTTCCTTTCTCCAATATTAAGACTCCCTAGATGTGGTATAATAGAAGATCCTATATAATTGAAAAAAAGTGTCCCATGGACAATTCATTTATAGTACAATAGCAAGATCATCTCCTTTATATAGAAGGAATGATGATTTCATGCAAAGGTAAAGTTAACTCAACTAGCCTCATTCCCATTTCAATATTTTGTGGCTTTTCTATTATTTCAAGTTATCAGTGGATTTGATTTGGGACTGCTTTTCATAAAATCCTCATAATTCTTCAGAACAAACCTTCAAACTCACCCCATTGATGAGTACTTTTAAAATCTAGATGATATGTTAATTAGAAAGCATTATTATTTTCCACATCACATTTCATGTGATGGTTGGTTTTAACATGCACATTTTGGAAATGGAACAATTGTAGTAAGAATGTCACATGACTGGCTCAAGTTCAAGTAACTGGTAATGGGAAGAACTGTGACTCAAGTTCAGTGTACCAGTCTTTGTGTTAATAACTACACTAATCACAGCAGTTGATATTGAAAAATTAAAAATGAACAAATTCAATCAGTCCATTTAGGATGAGAAATTTTCTCATTCCATTTTGCTATATTTTATATGTTCTGAACATTGTCTTTCTCAGAGACCCAAAGTTTTATTCTTTCTCTCTCGATTTACATGATATTAGTACTGAGAATTTTTTTTATAGGGATTAACAGTGACTGGCATTTATTTCTAACCTAGTGACAGCATAGTATGGAAGTTCAAAGAAATGATTAATTAATTCAGCAATGTGCCAACCATGTATAGTAACACCAATTCAAAGGCATTTGTAACAGGTTGCTTTTCCTTGAGTAAACTATTATCACTTTATGTTAGCTGAGATTTGTGTCCAAAGAAGACTTTGATCCCACTATTCTTTTGGAGATCAAAGTTTCACAAGTAACACTGTAGTTTACAAGGTCCTCATGTAATACACATTGTTCTAAAGTATTAAACTAATGCACAGGAATGATTTGCTTTTATGTTGGGAAATGGAACTTAGATCTGTGGTTTCTCTAACACCCTGTTGTAAACAAAGAGAAAAACATGAATCCAACACATCTTTTCTTTTTTTTTCTTAGCAGTTTACTTCTAAGTTTTAAAAGACAAGTTTGCTTGGTGTTTGTGTGTGTGTGTGTGTGTGTGTGTGTGTGTGTGTGTGTGTGTGTGTGTGTGTGTGTGTGTGGGTGTGTGTGTGTAAATGTGTTTGTGCATTTTATTGTTTTCTCCTAGATATTTTGGATATGTTGGATGGGGAAGTGAGCATATCAAAACTTCTATAGTCTTTCTTATTCTTTTTAATGTTGATGGTTAAATGATGCAAAATATATATTATTATCTTTTTCACATAGGCTCAACTCACATGTAAAGGATCCAAGCAAGTATGATAAACATCCTTTCACTCTCAAGCTCATAGTTACAGCCAGTGGGATGCCTTTTTAAAAAATCACATTGATCAGAGCAGAACTTTAAGTCTTCATTTGTGAAATCAGGTAGAGTAGTCTTTTTCATCTATCATGACTATAAATGTTCACTAGTGAAATGGAGTTACATGTAAAAGTACATATATACAGAGAAAACAGGGGTTATACTGTGAAGGAGAGACATACAAAGCAACAAAGAACTATCTTATAAATATGTTAGAAACAATAGCAAGAAAGAAAGACCATTTGAGTCCTTATCTTGGGTTCATTTCACCTAACATCAACTTATCTGACCGTTTCTGCTTGTCTCAGACATATACTAGTTTTTGCAAATAAGGGAAACCATGGGACCTATGATTCTATGGGCCTGGCTTACTTCACTTAATATAATTTTTTCCCGAGTCTTTCCATTTCCTAACAAATGGGGCAATGTCATTCTTTCTGATGGAGGCATAGAATTCCATTGTGTATATATACCACATTTTCTTGATCCATTCATCTACTGAGGGGCATGTGGGTTGGTTCCATATCTTAGCTATGGTAAATAATGCTGCAATAAACATAGTTGTGCTGGTAGCTTTAGTATGGTATAATTTAGGGAGAGGAAGGGAAAAAACAAATTGTTTAAATAGGGATACATGTGAACCAATTGCAGCAATGAGATATACAAGACATTATGTCGAAAAACGAACTTTACAACTTTGGGGGGGAGGTGGGGGAGGGATGGGATGGCAGGGGTGGTAAGGGGAAACAAAGGAGGAGGCAACAATGCTTGATAAGAAATGTACTCTTTACCTTGCTCATGTAATTGTAACCCCTCTGTATGGTATTTTCACAATTAAAAAACTTAACAATAATAATAATAATGACAAAAAAGTACATATATAAAAATGGCATATGAAAGACTTTCTTATCTGAATGACTACATAAACCCCATTCTCCCTTTTTCTCCCCATCCCTCCATCTTTCTCACTTTGTTCTTACTTTGTTTTTCTCTTCCTTCAGTTTCCTCTTTATCATTCCTCCCTCCATTGAGGTATGCAATATGGCAGAAAGATTTACTCTGTCACAAAAATAGGTGAAATTTTTTTAATATATATTTTTTAATTATAAAGATACTGTACAGAGGGGTTATAGTTACATGAGTAAGGTAATGAGTACATTTCCTATTGAGCATTATTACCCCCTCCTTTGTTTTTCCTCCACCCTTTTTTCCCTCCCTACCTCCCCAACACCTCCCTACTCCCTCCCTCCCCCAGGGCCTGAAGTTGTAAAGTTCAGTTTCAATATAGTGTCTTGCACATCTTGTTGTTAGAAAGGGTCAACCTGTATCCCTATTTTGTTTTATCCCTTCCTCTCCCCAAATCAGAAAAATGTATATACAAGATGCAGGGCACTGGAATCAAATACAGTGAAAACAGGGGTTATACCATGGGGGAGGAAAATACCAAAGAAACAAAAAAAATTCACACAGTACATTACAAATATGTTAAAAACAATAGCAAGAAAGAAAAAACAACTTGTGTCGCTATCTTGGGGTTTATTTAGCTTAACATCATCTTATGTAAGGTTTGGAGGTATTGCTCAATGGTTAGAGCACTTAATTAGCAAGCTCAAGGACCAGAGTTCAAACCTCATACCATAAAATAAACAACATAAAATTATTTTTTAAAGAACATAGTTCCATTATTTATTTTGAGTTTTCTGTAGTATTTTACATGGCCTGATTATACAACTGTTATAGATTAGGTCTGTGTCTGAAAGATTATCACAGTAAATTAACCAGTAAATAATGTTAATGTTCTGTTTATACTTATAGATGTAAACTATACTGAGAGGGAAGACAGATATTCTACTAGGTCAAAAGGGCATTATCAAGATTTGATTAAACAGAGAAGCCAGATTCATACCTTTAAATATTACTATCGTAATTAGAAGGCTGAGAATAGAAAGGATCATGGTTCAAGGC
The DNA here is from genome assembly GCF_024711535.1 of Dipodomys merriami. Lineage (NCBI taxonomy): Eukaryota > Metazoa > Chordata > Mammalia > Rodentia > Heteromyidae > Dipodomys > Dipodomys merriami. The sequence continues at coordinate 6,122,554 of NW_027202382.1, read as the reverse complement.
CAGCTACAGCAGGAAAGTTCATCAGACTCTTTCTCAATAGATATTTGGGTCAGTGGATTATGCCTGTCATCTCAATCTGTATGTGAAACTAAGGCTGGCAAGATTATGGTGCCAAGTCAGCCTGTACAAAGATTGCAAGACTCTGTCTTCATTAAGGGATGCTAGACACTGTGGTATGCATCTGTAATCCCAGTAATAATGGGAATACTAAACTTAAGAAGACTGAGGCTACAGAGCAAGAATCAAAACTTTATGCTAAAAATAATCAACAAATAAAAGGGCTTGAGGGTGGCTTAGTGGTATTATTCCAGCCTAGCAAATGTGGCCCTGAGTTCAAATCCTAGGACTGCCTTATAAAACAAAAGTTTTTTGTTTTAGCATTTTGAATCTTTTATAACTACAATATTTAAAAGACATAAGCACAATATAGAACTATACAAAATATTTTATCTAATTAATTTATGAGCCTTTTCTAAAATTACTTTTATTTTTTAAAAACTAGCATAAAATACACATAAATATGTATATTAGCTTTGGTCTGTACAAGCTTAATAGTTTCAGTATCCAAGACATCTTTGATATCTACATCACTACTGACCAAATGTTTTCAGTTAAATGACAACAATAAAGATACTTCTTTTTGTGATCACTTCTGAAAGCGCTACCTGTGGTTCTTCTCAAGGAAAATATCATTCTCTTCAGAAATAAATCTAGGTTGGTTTGCTTTATACATGTCTTAATTACATGATAGTCCAGGACTATTTCTATTTATACAGTTCTTTCAAGGTTAGCATCCTTGTTTCCACACATTTTAAGAAGCTTGTTCAAACCTCCAGAAACTTTTGATAAACTCTTCAATGTAAATGTTTCCCACCTATTCTTCAGCTATGTGATCACTAGCTAATAGTAACTGTTTAGCTCCATTACAATCCTATGGGACATCTAATGACTTGGATATGAAATGTTCCCCCAATAGATGCAATTATTGAAAATGTGGTTGTGGGATGATTTAGTTTTTAGAAAATAAGGTAGTGAGTACATTTCTTGTTGAACTTGGTCAGTATTGATAGGTGATGACAATTAAGAACTGGGTGCAGGGGTGGTTAGACATAAATTACCACACCCTTATGTGGTCTGCTTTGAAGTTATCTATTTTTTTCCATCTCTTAGGCCATCTTTGATTACTTCTAGGCTGCCAGGAGATAAGGATTATTTTTTATCTGAGGAGTTTTCATTACGATCTCCCACTATGGTATTTCAATGTCATTTCAGGCTCACAGCAATTGACACAGATGACTGGAGATTGACATCTCTGAAATTGTTAGCCAAAATATAACTTTCCTTCTTTAGGTCGATGTTCCTCCATGTGTTTCATCATAGCAATGAAAAATTGAGTGAATCAGAAAGATTATATTAAGAGGCAGAGGTCCTTACTGAAACTTTACCTACCCATGTAATTCGTAAGACTTTGTAAGTCATTTTCAGAAAAAATCTGGAAAAGTTGCTTAGAACGTTGTCAGTAGAACTCAGTGAGCAATAATTGCATGTCAGGAGACCAGAATCTCAACAGAAGAGTAAAAGTCAGGATTGTAAAGTTTTAGATGGAAATGAGGGCTCCATTGAAAACTGAAATAAAGGCCATTCATGTTATGTTCTGGGAAGAAAAACTTGTCTATATTTTGTCCATGCCCTGAGGCTTTATGGAAGATTGAATTCAAAGGCAATAGGCTAGTTTATCTGGTGAAGAAATTTTGAGGCACCATAGCACTCAGAATGTAGCATGCTTTTATCTGTTTTTACAGTGCAAATAATGGTAGAATGGAAAGATGTGGAGAACTTGCAGCTTGACTAGAAAAACAGTAAGTGAAAAGTTGGGGCCAAGGAAAGCATGGCTGTTAGAGTAGTGTCATTAAGAAGAAGCAAAGTATTTTAAACTAGTGCTATAAGAGGCTGCCTTCAGGCCATTTCAAGAATATCAAGAGCCCAGTGATCTGGGCTCAATGCTACAAAAGTGGACACATAATTGATAACATGCTTGAACAGGGCCACTGAGGTTGTTTTTCTAGGATTCATTTTACCCTGATAGGTTGCCCAGGCATGTAGAAAATAGTGCAGAAAAAAAATCACCTTTTTCCTGCATGAATTTGTGTATGAATTTAGTATCATCCAGATGATGCTGTTTTTGTAGGCATGCAGAATGCAGGACTTGAAAGGCCACAAAAGATTCCACCCAGATTTTAAAAGAAAGCCTGGAGGCCAGGCAATGTGTAGCAGAATCATATTCTCTGTGTCTAATAGCTAAGAGGTCAATCTGTGAAGACTGGAGCTCTGAGACTGAAGCCAAAGCCTTAATAGAGACTACAGGAAGATAAAGGTGTTAAGAATTTCTGCTTAGGAAACCTGCAGGTAGTGAGCAAGGCATGCCTAAAAGCAAGGCCATGTGAGCTGCCACTGGCAAGGTCCTAGGGGCAGGACTACCAAATCTTGTAACTACATGCTTCAAAAATCACGCATTGGGCTGGGATACAGCTCAGTGGCAAAGTACTTGCCTAGCAAGTGCAACGTCCTGGGTTTGATCCCCTGTACCAATAAACAAAAGAGAAAAAACAAACAAAAAACACATAGATTTTCAGGATTGGATATTTGCTCCCATTGGTTTTAATATTGCTTTGGCTATACTTTCTTGATTTTCTCCTATTATTCCCTTCTGGCCTGGGTATAATATTCATCTACCAATCTATATTAAAAGTATATACCCTGAAGTCTGAATTTTCACATGGTATCACAGATAAGTATTTGTCTGGAGTCTCAGAAGAGATTTTGAATTTGCCTTTTGAGCAATGGTGGAATCAGTGAGATTAGAACTCTTGAAAATGAACTATTATAATTTTTAGTATAAGATTAACCTAAATTTTAGGGCCAAGAGTGGAATGGTGTGTTTTGATTATGAAATATTACTTTAAATGTTGATGAAAGCATTTTTTCCCAATGTAATGTTCATATATACAGCTTTCCCCCCACCCCCAATCATGGGGCCTGAACTCTGAGCCTGGGTACTGTCCCTCAGCTCTTCAGATCAAGGCTAGTGCTGTACCACTTGAGCCAAAGCACCACTTCTGGCTTTTTCTGCTTATGTGGTGCTGAGGAATTGAACCCAGGCCTCATGCATGCAAGACAAGCACTCTACCACTGAGCCACCTTCCCAGCCCATATATACAGCTTTTGATAAGAACTCAGACCTAATCAGTAGGGGAATCTTCTGATAGATTAGACTGCAGTATTGGGAGATGGAAACTATGAATAGTGAGGCATGATTGTTGGAAGGAGGTCCCTGAAGGAATGTCTTTAAGGGTGTTCTTGTCCCTGCTCCTTTCTCTTTGAGTCTCTTTCCCAGCCACCATGAGGGAAACAACTCCATAAGCCATGCTATGTCACACTCCAAGTACTGTAAGTTGGCTTCATCTAAGTCTCAAAGTATTGGAACCACAAACCATGGACAGAAACCTCTGAAACGGAGCAACATAAATATATTACCTCTTTAAGTTGTTTCTCTAAGACATTTAGTGACTATGTCAAAAATCTGAATATACAAGATCATTGTTATGGATACAGTTTATCATGGATAGAATTACTGTTATACAATACATGAATGAACCCGCTCTTTTTTTTCTTTTAGAGATAGTATCTCTCTAAATAGCCCAGAATGGCCTTGAACACAAAGCCCAGATAGGTCTTGAACATACATTTCTCCTGAATGAAGTAGTAGTATTGAAGGTGTATGCCACCATGCTTGCTACATGTATGCTTTTTTTAATGCTCAGGATTTAAATATAAGGATATGCTTATGTACTCATATGTTCATGTTGACCAATTTCCTGGCTCCATTTTTTTATTATTTTTTTATTTTTTTATTATTTTTTAAATTTTATTTTATTTGAGAACATACTGTACAGAGGGGCTACAATTACATGGGCAGGATAATGCATACATTTCTTACCAAGCATTGCAGCCTCCTCCTTTGTTTACCCTTCACCTCCCTTCCCAGCCTCCCCCCTCCCCCCCCACCCAATCGTACCCCCCTCCCCCCCCCACACACCGACATTGTAAAGCTGGTTTTGACATGACATTTTGTACTTCTCATTGTTGCAACAGGTCCACCTGAATCCTTAAACGACTTGTTTGTCCCCATCTCCTCCACATGTTATACTGACATCAAATATAGTGAAAGCGGGGGTTACACTGTGGGGGAGGGACATACAAAGCAACAAAGAAATAATCTTATAAATGCGTTAGAAACACATGCATGAAAGAAACGAAAACATTAAAATACATATTTAAGGGTTCATTTTCCTAACATCACATTATCTGACTTTTTCCGCTTGACTCATACCTATACTAGATATTGCAAATAAGGGAAACCATGGGACCTATGTTTCTTTGGGCCTGGCTTACTTCACTTAATATAATTTTTTCCAAGTTTTTCCATTTCCTAACAAATGGGGCAATGTCATTCTTTCTGATGGAGGCATAGAATTCCATTGTGTATATATACCACATTTTCTTGATCCATTCATCTACTGAGGGGCATCTGGGTTGGTTCCATATCTTAGCTATGGTAAATAATGCTGCAATAAACATAGTTGTGCTGGTAGCTTTAGTGTGGTCTTGTTTGTAAACATTTGGGTAAATGCCCAAAAGTGGAATTGCTGGATCATAGGGGAGATCTATGTGAAGTCTTTTGAGGAACCACCATACTGCTTTCCAAAGTGGTTGAACAAGTTTACATTCCCACCAACAATGAAGTAAGGTTCCTTTCTGTCCACATCCCCTCCAGCATCTGTTGTTGTTAGAGTTCTTGATTTTTGCTGTTCTAACTGGAGTGAGGTGATATCTCAATGTTGTTTTGATTTGCATTTCTTTTATGGCGAGGGATGTTGAACATTTCTTCATGTGTCTATTGGCCATCCTTCTTTCTTCTTCAGAGAGCTTCTCTTTAAGTCTTTCGCCCACTTATTTATTGGGCAGTTGTTTCTTTGAGGATTTGTTGTTGGGTGGTTTAATTTTTTGAGTTCCAAGTATATTTTAGATATGAGACCCTTGTCCGTTGTTTGGCTAGTAAAGATCTTCTCCCAATCGGTGGGCTTTCTATTGATCTTGCTAGCTATGTCATTTGCCCTGCAGAAGCTCTGCAACCTTATGCAATCCCTTTGGCCAACCTTTCTTTGATTTGTTGTGCTTCCGGGTCTCTAGTCAGAAAATTTCAGTCTGAGCCAAGGAGACATAGGGTTTCTCCTATTCCATCCTGTAATGTTTTCAGAGTGTCTGCTTTGAGTTCAAGGTCTTTGATCCATTTGGAGTTGATTCTGGTGCAGGGTGATATATAAGGATCTAGCTTTATAGTAGAGTTTGAAATTTGGTATTGATATTCCTCCAGCAGTGTTCTTTCCGTTGAGGAGCGTTTTTGCTATTCGGGGTCTTTTATTGTTCCATATGAATTTTTGTATTGCCTCGTCTATTTCCTTGAAGAATGAGGGTGGAATTTTGATAGGTATCGCGTTGAATTTGTAGATAGCCTTGGGAAGTATTGCCATTTTCACAATGTTAATCTTTCCAATCCAGGAGCATGGGAGGCTTTGCCATTTTTTAAGTTCTGTGTTGATTTCCTTTTTCAAGATTTTAAAGTTTTCCTCGTAGAGGTCCTTCACTTCTTTAGTTAAGTTAATTCCTAGGTATTTTATTTTTTGTGGGGCTATTACAAATGGAGTTGCTTTCCTAATTTCAGCCACACTTTTCTCATTGTTGGCATACAGAAAAGCCATTGATTTTTGGGGTTAATTTTATACCCTGGTACTTTGCCAAAGTTTTAAATCAGCTTGAGTAATTTGGGAGTGGAGTCTATGGGATTCTTTAAATACAAGATCATGTCATCTGCAAAGAGGGAGAGTTTTATTTCTTCTTTCCCTATTTGGATCCCCTTTATGTCTGCATCTTGTCTTATTGCTGTAGCTAGGCATTCTAATACTAGATTGAAGAGAAGTGGAGAGAGTGGGCATCCTTGTCTTGTTCCTGAGTTAAGAGGAAATGGCTTTAGTTTTTCACCATTGAGTATAATGCTGGCTGTAGGTTTGTCATATACAGCCTTTATTGTATTGAGGAATGTTCCATGGATTCCTAATTTTTCCAAAACCTTCATCATAAAGGGGTGTTGGATCTTGTCGAATGCTTTTTCTGCATCTATTGAGATAACCATGTGGTTCTTATTCTTGCTCCTGTTGATGTGATGAATAATATTAATTGATTTGCGTATATTGAACCAGCTTTGCATCCCTGAAATGAATCCTGTTTGATCATGGTGTATGATTTTTTGGATGAATTGTTGAAGTCGATTGAGAAATTTTGCATCAATGTTCATCAAAGAAATGGGTCTATAGTTCTGTTTCTTTGATGAGTCCCTGCCTGGTTTTGGGATGAGGGTTATGATGGCTTCATAGAATGTGTTCGGTAGTGAGCTTTCTCTTTCAATTTCATTGAAGAGTTGGAGGAGTATTGGTGTGAGCTCTGCTTTGAAGGCCTTGTAAAATTCCGCTGTAAAACCATCTGGTCCTGGACTTTTCTTAGCTGGGAGGTCTCTTATTGCTGTTTCTATTTCAATGCTTGATATGGGCCTGTTAAGCTGGTTTAACTCATCTTGGTTTAGTTTTGGCATGTCAATATTTGCTAGGAAAAGGTCCATTTCTGTCAAGTTCTCAAACTTATTAGCATAAAGTTTTGAGAAGTATTCCCTTATAATGTTCTGAATCTTGGTTGTTTCCGTGGTGATGTTTCCATTCTCATCTCTGAGTTTATTAATTTGGGTGTGTTCTCTCCTTTTTCTGATAAGGTTTGCTAAGGGTCTGTCAATTTTGTTAATTTTTTCGAAGAACCAACTCTTTGTTTTGTTGATTCTTTCTATAGTTTTTTTGGATTCTAATTCATTTAATTCTGATTTAATTTTGATTATTTCTTTCCATCTACTGGATTGGGGTTTATCTTGCTGCTCTTTTTCAAGGAGGTTTAGATGTGTCATTAAATTGTTAGTTTCAGATCTCTCCAATTTGTTGATGTAGGAGCTCAGAGCTATAAACTTGCCTCTGAGTACTGCCTTTGCTGTGTCCCAGAGGAGCTGGTAATTTGTGTGTTCATTTTTGTTGAATAGCATGAACATTTGAATTTCCTTTCTAATCTCTTCCATGACCCACTCATGATTCAGCAGTGTGTTGTTCAGCCTCCATGTGATACCGGACTTTCTTTGGTGGCTTTTGGTGTTGAGTTCTAATTTTATTCCCTTGTGGTCAGAGAGAGTGCAAGGTATAACTTCAATGTTTCTGAATTTGGACAAGTTTGCTTTGTGGCCTAAAATGTGGTGTATTTTAGAAAATGTTCCATGTGCTGCTGAGAAGAATGTGTATTCTGATGCTGCTGGGTGAAATGTTCGGTAAATGTCTGTTAAGTCTAGTTGATCTATGAAGCTGTTTAGATCTGCGGTTTCTCTGTTGAGTTTTTGCCGAGTTGATCTATCTAGTGTGGAGAGTGGTGTGTTAAAATCCCCAACAATTAATGTCTTTGGATCCATATGGGATTTGAGGGAAAGTAGTGTTTCTTTGATAAATTTGGGTGCTCCATTGTGGCTCCATTTTTTAAATGAATCTTCGGTAGTATTAAAGTATCTATCTGAGTAGTTTCTTTTCCTGTTTAACAAGACTTATTGTTCAGGGTAAACCATTGCACAGATGTTCTAATATAGTTATTCAAAATGTAGTATCTATAGTATGTGAAAATGTTCGTATGCTAAATATGCAAACTAGTAGACATAATTATATTTCTACATAAAGGCTATAAAACAAGTATGGATGAATTTATACAAAGGAAATTATACAGGCAATGGCTATATGTTGAGAAAATAAATTGTTATTTAAGAGTCAATGAAAAGTTAGTGTGACTAGAGAAAATGGTGCAGAAACAAAGGAATAAAGGTAGAAGCCAGGATATAGGAACCAAACTATATAACTTAAACTCTGCTAGTCCTTAACATAATGCAATTCTCCAGTCTAAGCAATGGCATACATTTCCTATCTTTACAACATCTGCTTTATTTAGCCTGTGCCCACTGTATAAAGTTGATTTTTTTTGACTATGTTCATTGACAATTTAAATTACTCAGACATGCTTTGCCAATTCAAATTATCTTCATAATTTGTATATAGTGTTCCTTTTGACAAATCTTACTCTTATTTTTTCTTAAGTAAAATGGATTCTTCAATTTCAGCTAAATTCATACCTTTCTTAAAAAAATAGAGTCTAATCATTTTCTTTAATAACCCCCAGAAACCCTATTATAACTTCTGGTAACACCTTCCAACTCTGTTTAATAGTACAAAACACTGCAATAGCTGAATAATTGATTCTATAATAGTTCTTTAAAGAGTTTCTCCGTAAAGGAAAGATGAATACATGCTTCACCAGGAAAGGGAGTAAGAATGTCTTTCGTGATAAATATAGGTAAGAGAAGAATTGGAATTTCAGTTAAAAGAATTCTTTGAAACATCTACCTAAACTGAAACTACTAGACCTAATACTAGAACTTAATAACAAGTAATAAAAGTATTTGGCAATTAACTTCCTATTTTTCTTTCTATATACAAATTGGGACAATTGATAGGCTGGTCCTATCTGTTCTGTTATACATCTGAAATTTGTTTATAAGAAATCCAAATAGATTGTTTACAAGGAGTCCAAATAGATTGCAATTTGGGTAAGAAAATACAATTGAGTAAGAGTGAGAAAATCTGTACTCTAATTCTCATCTTAGTCTTCATGCAGTTATAGATTGTTAAGATGTTCAATTTGCATGAAATCATGTATATAAGTTGTTTTCACTTTAAAGTTATTATATATTCCATATAATAATATATTAAATGTTTTTATTACACATATTTATTGTTATATATTTTATATTATATATATATGTGTGTATGCATGTGTGCATCTCTGTATTGTATCAACTTTCTGGAATATTTAAGAGATGACAGTCATTGGGTTACTAGTTAGTTGGAATTTTGTGTCTGAAATCCCTCCAATAGTTCTGATTTCCCTCACCCTCTGAAATCCAAAAAAATTTGGGTTAATGATTTAATTAACTTATACTATTATCTTTTGCACATTCTTGACTCTTAATTTAAATGACTTTTCCTGGGCTGTGTGTATGGTTCAAGTAGAAGTGCATGTGTTGATGCTGAGTTCAATTCCAAGTACTGCCAAAACCGAAGCAACTATCATAATATGACTTCAAAACTTTAAAACAAAAAGAGAAGAAAAACAGACTTTTTCCATATTGATATTTTTGGAAGAAGGGTATCTTGCTACTAGTTTTTGGCTGGTTGGTTAGTTATAGGAGCCTTTGTCCTGTATTTCTTCATTCTGAATGAAGATCAGATTATTCTTAGCCAATTCAATAAGCATCAGGTGTTATTGAGATATGCACTTGAAATACAGACTATATCTCTTGCTTGCAATAAATAGATCCTGCTAAAGGTATATGTTGTCCATAGTCTAAATATTATTTTCAGTTTTTCTTTTCCCAGTGTTTGCACAAGATGTGTGTGTGTCTTCACACATCAACACTAGTTGGAGGGAAAAATGATGTGTGGCTCTTCACTAGAGTCCCTTCACTGAGATGTCAATCAAAGTATATTAGTACAGTTGCAAGGACCTACATTAATATTGAAATAAACATTAAGGTTTACACAACATTAAGGATAAAGTAGAGAGACAACAGTAAGTCATTGATTTTACTCTTAGATTATATATTCATTTTGACAAACCAAAAAAAGTCATTTAAAATCAACAACAGCAGCAGCAATAGCAAACAACAAAAACACAGCTATTGCTTTTGAGGTCATTGCAATAAAGGATCAAGGAACGAGAGATTGGCAACTGTTCTTCTGGAATGTTACTTTATTGTTGATATTTTGCAAACATGGAGCACTTATTATTTGATTTTTACCTTCTTTACAACCTAAGTTTGGCAGAAACCCTGAAGCATATTCTCAGGAAAAGAAAGAAAAAAACTTAGACATTTCAGCCATCTGCCAGATATACCTATCAAATTATTCATTTCTCAGGCTGCTTAAGGTTATTTAAATTCATAGCTTTTCAAACTACTGACAAGGTTTGCACACTGTGAAGAAAATGAATATTGTTAAGGGTTAAATGGACAGCTTCACACTTTAAATGCATTATAAATTCACCCCAGGCACTCTCCTACTGATTTTTCTTTTTATTATTTTATTTTACAATCAGAGACTCTTCATAATTGTGGACCATGCTGATAATCTGCATGATAACGGAAAGACTCAAAGAAAATGGACCCAGGTATAGAACAATAGTTGCTTTGTACTTCCCAGGAAACAAGCTTTTCAAATAAATTTTAGATACACAAACAGTACTTCCAGAAGCAAAGTGATACAGTTGAATCTACAGTTTACTTTCTTGTTCACTTCCATTCTGTGCAATTTTCATGGTCTGCCATGAAGACCTACAAGATCACCTTTGTAAGTGTTCTTCATTAAAATGCAGGCTGTCTATCAAGAGAAATTGTCTCTCTGAAAATCAATACCTTAAAAACCCTTGTGGCTAACTGTTCTGACAGACTCTTTCAAATTTTTATAATGCTGAAAACAGTGTAGAGAAAGTAGAGGTTCCATGTCTTTGATTTCTTTTTATCACATTCTGTCAGTGCTCGATCAAGTTTCATAACTCAAAGACATACATTTACCACCAGGTGTAGTTCAAAGGGATGTTGACCTTTGATTTACAAAACCCTTTAGATTTACTCTATGCTTCTCCAGAGAGATTACCCCGTTTTCATGTACCAAAAGAGCAATACAAACAAGAAAAGAACTGCTAAGTCCAGGACAATTTAGGACAATGCTGGCCCTTGCACCCCCTGGTGGTCAAGAGGGCATACTTCATTATCCTTCTTTCTGTTTAGTTTTGCAAAATTGGCTAAGTGAGGAATCGAAAAATCTTTCACTAAACTTTGATGCAAAGTGGCAATCATTCAGAAAGAGGCTAAAAAATAGTGTTTGTTTGGAAATAATTATACTTGGACCAAAAATATAAAAAAATAAAGAAATGTATGTTCTAAAGCTACAATAAATAACCACATTGGGCTGTCAGATTTGCTTGGCAAAAGCCTTTCAAATCTTGCCTCAGCACTGAACTTGTTTGTCTTTTTTTTCTTGTTTGTTTGTTTTTATTTTTGTCGGTCATGGGACTTGAACTCTGGCTGTCCCTGAGCTCATCAACTCAAGGTGAGTGCTCTACCACTTGAGCTACAGCATCACTTCCGGTTTTCTGGTGGTTATTGGAGCGTCACGGACTTTCATGCCCAGGCTGGATTTGAACCGCAATTCTTAGATCTCAGCCTCCTGAGTAGCTAGGATTACAGGTGTGAGCCAACAGCACCTGGCAAGTTTTTTTTTTTCACCTGTAAAGTGGAGCAAAATTCTATGTAGGCAAAATATGAGACACTTGACCACTTGCAGAGGCTTTAAAGTTCAGAGGGAGTAAAACACACATATCTGTTGTCATGTCACCTAAGTTTGGATTGATTCTGGCTCTATGATTTGAAACAATTTATGATACAGAATACTTCTAAAAATGGCTCTGTGCCTCAGTTTCCAATTCTATGTAGGCCATCAAGTTCTGATGCATCAAAGGCTAAGCTTGAATGAATTAGCATGAATTTTGAAGGACTGTACTGGAAGAAATGAATGTTGAAAAGACAATTGCAATGTAATGGTTGATAGGATGACATTTGTTATTTTAGCAAAAATGATATAATGATAACTGATTATTATAAATGATAGTTGTGAGAAGTTACGTGTCAAATGTAGTTGGAGTTTTGTTTTATAAATTATAAGTATTATTTATTTGCTGGTAGTCTTGGAATTCATACATATATCACAGAAATTGCTTTTAATTATTCCTTTGGTCCATAGAAACAAAACCATCATGTTGAAGAGCAGAATCTAGGTGAACTCCACATGTCTGAACCTAACATACTGAATCTTTACATTGAAAACAATAGAAAATAGTGTAGTGACAACAGAATTTATTACATGCACATATGCAAATTTATAAAAATGCAATGTTTTATTAAATATTAATTCAGTGAAATTTGAATAAATTAGAAAACAGACACAAAAAGAACATTGGCAAAATGTGAGACACTTGACCAGTAGAGGCTTTAAAGTTCAGAGGGAGTAAAACACACATATCTGTTGTCATGTCACCTAAGTTTGGATTGATTCTGGCTCTAGGATTTGAAACAATTTATGATACAGAAGATTTCTAAAAAGGTCTCTGTGCCTCAGTTTCCAATCTGACTGCAGGGATGCTAATAGTTTATAGATCTCATAAGGGTTTTTTAAAAGATGACATGAGTTCATACGACATGACAAAAATAATAATGATAGCTGACAGTATAATATTTCCTCTATATACTTTACCTGAAGACTGTTTGGTGACATAGTTTAAACTTAAAGAATCCTTTAGTTGGTTATTTTTTAGAATTATTTAGAATTATTTTTAGAATTATCTTCAAGATAATGAAGAAAGAATTAATAAAATTTTCTCTCTCACCCTTAAACCTTTATAATAACCATAATGTAAAGCAGTGAGTCTTTAGCTAGAGATAAAAACAAGATTTCCTAAATCTGGAATATTTTATACACTAAAATAGATCATTAAAGGAGAAAGCAGAATTGGATTGTTAAAAGTTAGAAAGTTGTTTTTGAAGTTGACAATGTCTCAATGATGAGGATGGAAAAACTAACGAAGCATCAAGATTTAGACCTTGACACTATCTCCCTTTCATCCTACAACAGTGAGTAGGGCTACATGCCTATGTGCAGAATCAGAAAACAGCACTTAAATTCCCTGCTAGGAAAGTATTACCCAGGAGTGGGAACTTTGCCATTGCTGTGACTAGAAGGACACGATTGTAAACTGGAAAGGCATTGCTTGTTTCTAGAAACTAACTTCACTCAGTGTTTATCTTCTCCAACTATAAACACACTATAAAATATGTTCAATTCCTCTAGATAAAAGCAAACTAAAAATAACTATGTGAGTGCTTCTCGACTTGAGTAGATATAGGTGATGGAGAAAAATCAAAGCTAAAATTGTTGCGAACAAGCATTGGATGTGAGGGCTGTGCAACTGATAGATACGGACTTTTTCTAACAGCCCTCAAAAGGTAGGAAATAGATGATCACCGTGGTTCATATTTGTAATCCTAACCATTTGTGAGGATTGTGATTACAAAGCCAGCCAGGACAAAATAGTTTCCAAGATCCTTTCTTGATCCAATAGATGGGCAGAGTAGCAATGTCTACCATCCTACCTGTGGTAGAAAGGGTAAAATAGGAGGGTCATGGTCCAGGATAGTCTGGGAAAAAAGCAAGAACCTCTATTAAAAAATCACCAGAGCACAAAGGCTGGATATCCAGCTCAAGTGGTAGAGTTTCTGCCTAGGTAGTGTGAGGCCTTGGTTTCAAACCCCAGCAACGTAAGATTAAATGTTCAATATTTGAAACAAATAAGGTATTAAATGAAAAACAATTAATTTTAGGTAAAATGATGTGTGTGTGTGTGTCTGTGTGTGTGTCTGTGTGTGTGTCTGTGTGTGTCTGTGTGTGTGTGTATGTGTGTGTGTGTGTGTGTGTGTGTGTGTGCATGCAAGCGTGTGCTGGTCTTGGGGCTTGAACTCAGGGAATGGGCAGCGGCCCTGGGTTTTTTTTTAATTGGAAATAAGAGTCTCATAGAGTTTCCAGCCCAAGCTGGCATTCAACCCAAATCCTCAGATCTCATCCTCCTGAGTAGTTAAGATTAAAGACATGAATTACTGGTACCCAGCTGGTAAAGTGATTCTTATTTCTATGTTCAATGACAAAAGCTCTCTCTTGGTTCTCACAAGAAATTGTTTAAGTGCTATCCCAATGGTAGCCTTCCAAAGTCTATAAAAATAGATTTTATAGAGGAGGAGGATGGTTTCCCCTGTAGATTAATAGCAAAATCAAATCTTCATTCCAGCAGAAATAATTCACTGTAATGCTGTAACATGGGAGCAACAATATAAACAGAGACATTTGGACTGTTGGCAAGTATCAGAATTTGAACATTCTATTGAGAACCACAATCCACATTGTCTACCCCAGTTGGAAAACTTATGAACAATGAAGTAATATGGTCTTAACAAAAATAATGAATCTGTTCCATGATTGAAAGGAGAAAAATAAAAGACAAAGGTGTGCAACTGGAGTACAAAATGAAGTTGGTGTCTCAGGAACATTGCTTTTGTTCACTTATAGACCCAAGAGGACAAAGTTAGAAACAAGAGAATCTGAATGTAGCACTCTAAATATTTAGGAAGGATTTGTTAACTCCATTTCGATCACAGTAAGAATACAAGTTGAATGAGAGTCCTGATGAAAGATTCTAGTTAGAAGGAGAAAGGAAATGTGACTATAGGATATTATGAGATTCTGTAGCTTCAAGTGGTGGTATTATCTCAGAAACCCTAACAACTCACTATGTTTTTTATTTCTATTGTGATCTGAGATAGATTTTAAATCTTCTTTGTCTTGTATTTTACACTTTTCATTCCCACCACCTATTCTATAATTTATTGCATTTTAAAACTTGGACTGTATTACTCGTTTTATGACATTGGGCAATGAAAGTTATATATTTATTAACACAGAAAAATATTCCTTTTTATTCTTTCTCCCTTCTGCACATTTGCTCTTAGATGGTTTTGTGTATTGTGGTAGGCTTCGTAGAGATAAAGGATGACAGCCCCAAGAGAAAAAAACAGAAAAGGGGAAAATATTTTATCTACCAGGTTGAAAAAAGGTTTAATTCTTTTGAGGACTGATTTAACAAAACAAAATGGAAAAGCTGAAACATCTATTTTGAAATTGTTGTCATTACATAGGTGACACTCGTAGCAAAGGAAATTGTTTTGTGTTTGAGGAAACAATTCTGTGCTGCTACTTTCTGTTCTTTGTGTAAGAGAATTCCCCCGAAGGTACGCATATGAGGGTGAAGTTCAGTAAAATTAGAGGTTGCCTGACGTGGTGTCAGTTTGAAACTTTGGATTTCTAAATAAAATTGACAAAGTCATTTATAGAAACTTCACATTTTTATCCTTGGGACTAATAGCAGCAGGGAATAGAAACATCCACCCAGCAAGATAGAAAGAAAGGTCCCCTGATGTGTTTTGATTTTTAAATGAAAATAATGTGAAATGAAAGCAAATCTTCACTTAGACTTGTTTGTGATGCCTAGTAATTATGCTTGAGGAGATAAAAATACTCGTTGGAGAAAACATTTAAAAACGTGAGGTCATAGCCATGCCAATGCAGCCTTGAAAACATTTCTTTATGTGTCCCTTTAGAAAATGACCTCCTCTCAGGGCTGGGAAGGTGGCTCAGTGGTAGAGTGCTTGCCTTGCATGCCTGAGGCCCTGGGTTCAATTCCTTAGCACCACATAAGCAAAAAGAAAAAAGCCAGAAGTGGTGCTGTGGCTCAAGTGGTAGAGCGCTAGCCTTGAGCTGAAGAGCTGAGGGACAGAGCCCAGGCCCAGAGTTCAGGCCCCATGATCAGACCCTCCCCCCCCCCAAAAAAAAAAGAAAAGAAAATGACCTCCTCTCAGTCATCTTCTGAATAGGATTTGAGATTAGGTTATTTTTTCCCTAGTCATTCAATAATTCAATATTGATGAACATTTTACAACTGCTATTATTATAATCATGGAAGGCACAGATGTTCCTTGGTTTAAGATGGAGTTGTACATTTAAAATATTGTAACTTAGACGTATTTACTCTACTTTGATATATGGATCATGACAGCCTAGAAACCATACCATAGAGTTTTGTTGTTTACCCTGCGATCATGTGGCTAAATGGGAAAAAGATGAAAATTCAGAATTTGAAATAGTTTCTACTGAATACATAGTACTTTAACCTCAACCCAATGTAAAAGCAATTGTAAGTAACTAGGCTCTAGTGGCTCATGCCTGTAATCCTAGCTACTCAGGAGACTGAGATCTGAGAATTGTAGTTCAAAGTCAACCCAAACAGGAAAGGCCATGCAACTCATCTCCCATTAATCACCAGAAAACCAGAAGTGGAATTGTGGCTCAAAGCAAAAGATATCAGGGACAGAGCCCGGGCCCTGAATTCAAGCTCCTGACCAAAAAAATTATAAATCAACACATGATAAGTCAAGGTCCATCTGTACTGCAGAGAATATAAGAAAAGAGTAGGATTCTATTTTGTCCATAAGTGAAAGAACAATATTCTTACCCTTGCATGCTAAATATTTAGCCTACTCATTTCCTTATAGTCAGCACTCAAATTATGTTGACTTTAATGAAAATAAAAATCTCAGTTTGATGAAATATAGGGAATGGGAGAATGCCAGAAGAAGTGATATTGCTCGATGCATTGTACTTATAAATTGAAATGCTAAATTGAAACCCCTTTGTACAAATACTTAAAGACAATAAAATTAAAAATATATACATGGTTAAAACATAGACAATTATGAAAGAAAAAATAACAACAACAAGTAGTAGTATGCTTACAATGTGGCAGGGAAAGTCAGTCTCTTATTCAGAGAGGTCAAGAAGAAAGCCCTGGCGGAATGGTGGTTAATCTAGTCAAACAGGATGAAGAGGCAGCAGTATTATCCATGAAGAAAGGAAAGGAAGAAAACATAGCCCAGGAGACCATGATATACAAGGTGTTTGTTTTGAAAACTCATCTTGAGTTGTAGATAGCACCAACCACCCAAAATCAGCTTATTCTCTAGACTCAAATTAAAATAGATATGTGATCCTGTTAGAAAATTGAAAGGTATAAGTAGAAAATACTTGTACTTAGCAAGGAACAGACTATTGGAAGGAACAAAGAAAACATAAACTAAAATAAGTGAGATCTCATTTTCAAATACCTGACAAGCACATTTAAATTATGAATCTAAAACTGTGGTAAAAAATATGGAAAGCCTTTACAGAATAAGTTTTATCAGGCTAATTTACTATCTTTCAGTTTATTTAATGAATCCATTCCTCAACTAGAGATTTAACTTGAAAACATAGCTCAAGTATATACCAGGATTTATTTAACATCACCTTCAGTAAAGATTAATTTGTTAAACAAATGAAAGTACACAAAATATTAAACAATAATAATGACCCATCAGTTTTTTATTTAATTTTATTTTATTTGTGAACATACTGTACAGAGGGGTTACAATTACATGGGCAGGAAAATGCATACATTTCTTACCAAGCATTGCAGCCTCCTCCTTTGTTTACCCTTCACATCCCTTCCCAGCCTCCCCCATCCCAATCCCAATCCCAATCCCAATCCTTCCCCCCTCCCCCCATGACAACTTGTACTTCTCATTGTTGCAACAGGTCCACCTGTTTTTCCCCATCTCCTCCACAAGTTATACTGACATCAAATATAGTGAAAGCAGGGGTTATACTGTGGGGGAGGGACATACAAAGCAACAAAGAAGTAATCTTATAAATGCATTAGAAACACATGCATGAAAGAAAAAAACATTAAAATACATATCTAAGGGTTCATTTTCCTAACATCACATTATCTGACCTTTTCCACTTGACTCATACATATACTAGATATTGCAAATAAGGGAAACCATGGGACCTATGTTTCTTTGGGCCTGTCTTACTTCGCTTAATGTAATTTTTTCCAAGTTTTTCCATTTCCTAACAAATGGGGCAATGTCATTCTTTCTGATGGAGGCATAGAATTCCATTGTGTATATATACACATTTTCTTGATCCATTCATCTACTGAGGGGCATCTGGGTTGGTTCCAGATCTTAGCTATGGTAAATAATGCTGCAATAAACATAGTTGTGCTGGTAGCTTTAGTGTGGTCTTCTTTGTAAACATTTGGGTAAATGTCCAAAAGTGGGATTGCTGGGTCATAGGGGAGCTCTATGTGAAGTCTTTTGAGGAACCTCCATACTGCTTTCCAAAGTGGTTGAACAAGTTTACATTCCCACCAACAATGAAGTAAGGTTCCCTTCTGTCCACATCCCCTCCAGCATCTGTTGTTGTTAGAGTTCTTGATTTTTGCCATTCTAACTGGAGTGAGGTAGTATCTCAATGTTGTTTTGATTTGCATTTCTTTTATGGCTAGGGATGTTGAGCATTTCTTTATGTGTCTATTGGCCATCCTTCTTTCTTCTTCAGAGAAGTTTCTCTTCAAGTCTTTAGCCCACTTATTTATTGGGCAGTTGTTTCTTTGAGGATTTGTTGTTGGGGGATTTAATTTTTTGAGTTCCAAGTATATTTTAGATATGAGACCCTTGTCCGTTGTATGGCTAGTGAAGATCTTCTCCCAATCCGTGGGCTTTCTATTGATCTTGCTAGCTATGTCCTTTGCCATGCAAAAGCTCTGCAACTTTATGCAATCCCATTTGTCCAACCTTTCTTTGATTTGTTGTGTTTCCGGGTCTCTATTCAGAAAATTTCGGCCCGAGACAAGGAGACCTAGGGTTTCTCCTATTCCATCCTGTAATGTTTTCAGAGTGTCTGCTTTGACTTTGAGGTCTTTGATCCATTTGGAGTTGATTCTGGTGCAGGGTGATATGTAAGGATCTAGCTTTAGTTTTCTACAAGTAGTTAACCATTTTTTCCAGCACCATTTACTGAAGAGGCTGTCTTTCTTCCATTCTATTGTTTTAGCTTCCTTATCGAAGATTAGATGGCTATAGGTCTATGGGTTCATTTCTGGGTTTTCAATTCTATTCCATTGGTCCTGATGACCCATCAGTTTTAACACTTCATATAAAGTAATATTATCCAACCCTTAAACCTGTATTTTGAAATATTTTATAATATGTTAGCTTTTCATCACTGTGACAAATATCTGAGCAAAACAATCTAAAGCAGGAAGGTTTTATTTTGACTTGTGATGTTTTATTCAGAGTAAGCTGACTTTGTTGCTTTGGGTGTAAAGGAAGACAGAAAATCATGGTGGAAGAAGCATGTTATCAGAAGGCTACTCACCTTCCCTCAGTGGCTCACTACTTCCCACTGGGCCCCATCTCCTACTTTTCTACCACCTCCCAATAATAAGTCAAATTTTGATGTCATCAAAAGTCATTGAGAAAGTCCAATTTCTCATGGTCATATCAGACCTTCTAATGATCAAGTCTCTCAACTGGTGACTAATCTGTTAATGTAAGAGCTTTGAGGAGAAGCACTTCATCTCCAAACACAACCATCTGCCATAACAGTACCCAAAAGGCTCACGAACCTCTCACAATGCAAAGATATGTACAGTACATGTCCAGGGGTCTGTAAAGCCTCATTAATTTTAATATTGTTCAAAATCTCTTCTGAGTCTCAGGGCAAGCTCTTAGATATAAGCCCCTGTGAAAATTAAGAAAGCAAGATTTGCAATTCTAGTAAACAATGATGGACAGTAAACATTTCTATTCCAAGAGGAATATACAGAGGAAAGATTAGGCCAAAGCAAGAACAAAGCCTGACAGGGAAAATGCTAAATCCATGTCCAGTATCTACATCATGTGTTGGCAGGACATGAGCTGCAAAGGGCTGAGGAATTCCTACTTGTATGGTCCCTTGCCAAGGAATTCCTACTTGTATGGTCCAATGCCAATTGTAGCCTACACATCCATTTTCCTGTGGCTTCCTTGGAGATATTCCATTTTTCTAACATCTCCAACTTCATGTAGTTTCCATGCTTCTTTGGCATCACTTTTATACCTTCATACATCATCATCTCTTTGATTGCTTTCAGGAAATTCAACCCTGTCAAATACTACCTGGCCTCCCAGGGCTTTTTTTCCTTTGTAATCTAGTTGGAAGCTTTCATGGCTCCAAAACTCCTGCATTCTGTGTGCCTACACAAAACAAAACAAAACACCAAAACACCAGCACACACAGATGACAAGGTCTGATTATAGCTTTAGCAATAGCCAGGAGTCCTTGAAACCCTTCACAGGAAATTTTAAACATATCTTGTAGACTTATCTTTCTAGATGGCTCTGTGTGAAGAATGTCCCGATATAGGTGTAGGTCTGACTCTGCCCCTGAAATGCCCACAAAAGACATTTTCCTTATCATTCAAGTATAGAGTACTTGGCTTTTTCGTTACTGCTTATTTTTTGATTTTGTGATTGAGAAAGGAATTTTCTCTCTTCAACTAGTGATCCTTCTGTTTCAACTTTCTGAGTACTGGGATTACAGATGTATACCAACATGTTCAGCTCTTAGCTTTTATTGTTGTTGTTGGTCATGGGGATTGAATTCAGGGTCTATGTGCAGTCCCTGAGCTTTTTCTCTCAAAGCTAGTGCTCTTATACTTTGAGCCACAGTACTACTTCTGGTTTTTTGGTGATTACTTGGGAATAAGGTTCTCATAGGCTTTCTTACCAAGCCTGGATTTGAACCACAATCCTCAGATCTCAGCTGCCTGGGTAGCTAGGATTAACAGGCATGGGCCATGAGGACCTGGCTCCTTGGTTTCTTTTTTTTTCTTTTGGTCATGGGATTTAAACTCTGGGCCTGGGCACTGTCCCTGTGCTCTTCAGTTCAAGGCGAGCACTCTACCACTTGAGCCATAGCACCAGTTCTTGTTTTCCAGTGGTTTACTGGAGATAAGAGTCTCACAGACTTATCTGCCTGGGCTACCTTTGAACTGTGATCCTTAGATCTCAGCCTCCTGAGTAGCTAGGATTACAGGCATGAGCCACCAATGCATAGCCTTGGTTTCTTCTTAATGATGCTAACCCTTCATGAAACAATCTTCCTTACACAAAATTTTCTCACCAAAGACTAAACTTTTAAAATATTTTTCCATTGTGATGTTTACTCCCCCAAATCACCATAAATTTGGCTAAAAGTTTGCTCAAAATATAATATTCAATGAATTAAAAAAGTATATGCCACAATATATCCATGATAACCTTGGCATTCTAAAAACAAACACATCTGTTCCAACACCCACTCTATTAAAAAAATTACTGATCTTGTTTGGGGATTTGCAAGCACATTTAGGAAGTGGGATTGGGATCATCACATAGCAAGTTTGTATTGTGGAAGGTTCTGTACACTGGCGGATATTCCCAAAGAGAGAAAATGCACTGTATATGAAATAGGTAATAATCTTTATAAACCATATATCTGACAGGGGTTAATACTCCAACATAAATAAGGAACTCTAACAAGTGGTAAAATAAAAACAAACAGGCCATACATTTAATCCCAGCTACTGAGGAGGTGAAGATTGGAAGAATCACAATTTGAGGTCAGTCCAGGGGAGAAAATATCAGCTAGATCCCCATCTCAACAAACAAGCCAAGTATGGTACCATGTGTGTATACTGGAAACAATGATAGGAGGATTGCAGTCAAGAGACCAGGTGTGATTTGAAAAATTAACTAAAAAAGGACTGGAAGCTTGTTTCAAATCATACATAGCTGACCACAAAGCTCAGCAATGCCATCCTCTCCACAAAAACCTACATGCTAATAACTAAATTAAGAATTTCTTTTGAATGCCAGGTGCTGGTGGCTCATGCCTGTAATTCTAGCAACTCAGGAGATTGAGATCTGAAGATTGTCGTTCAAAGCCAGCCCAAGCAGGAAAGTATATGAAACTCTTATCTCCAATAAACTACTCAGAACAAACTGAGGTAGTACTGTGGCTGAAATGGTAGAACATTAGCCTTGAGCACAAGGAAGCTCAAGGACAGCACCCAGGTCCTGAGTTCAAGCCTTAGTAGTGGCAATAAAAGCCTTTATGACATAAATATATACGAATAAATATTTATAACCATTTTCTTTTATCTTCTCTGCAGCACTAGGATTAATCAAGCCCTCTACTACTGAGTTACTAATTTCTATCATTAGTATCATTAATCAGTAAAGCTTCTGGGAGACAATTTTTTGGTGCTTGACCTGTACATGGTACCATGGTCAGATTCTCATTTGTCTTGGAGCATGTTTCACTAATATGTTCCTTGACTTATCAGCCAAGGCAGATATCAAAATACAAATCCTCTAGTTTCTCTAAATAAAGAACACAGGCCACATATTTACAGCTTTATTCATCAAAGGATATATATATATATGTATATATATATATATATATACACACATATATATATATATCTTGAAGAAAAGTTGGAAGGCTATATTCCAAAATATGTATTGTAAATATTGTATTTATATTTTCCATTTTAACCTAATAATATAACAAAAATGTAGCTCACATTGTGTAATGTAATAAATGCCAATGATGAGGCTCAGGTTCTTACAGGCTTTTATATTGAGTGACCTCCCCATGAAGTCTGAAAGCCACACTCGGGTCAGAAGGGCAGCTAATCCCTTCCTTGTTCTGTGTTTCTACATTGATTGCCATTTAGTTGGAAAGTGCTCTTGGGCTCTTACCCTGCCTGTTGGACTTGTTCTTTTTTCTGTGGATGGTGTTGTAAGCAGGGGAAGCAAGGGGGCATACCACAGCCATTTTGCCTCATTTCTGTTAAGAGTTAGGAGGAGAGCAAGAAGAATTTTGCCAAGAAGAATTTTTTTTGCCAAGCTGTTAGCTTGGCACAGTAATGTCACTTGTAGGATGGCCTGGGGTAATCTGATTCTGCCTATCTCTGAATAGATAAGACTGCTAAGCAAAGGGGTTTCAAAGCTGGAAGTCAAATATTTTACCATAGCTGGGGTATACTTTACTATAAACTTTAGCTAGGGTGATGATGTATTCTTTTGCTCCTACTAGGAGTCTTTTGTGAATAAAGCAGAAACATACCAAATAGAATAAAAATAAGAATTGTCTATCATACTTAAATTATGACTGTCCTTGGCAAACAAAGATGGCCATCCTAGCTTAAATGTTAATATGTTGCTATGTTGAGCTCTGTCTGACTTGTACTTTTGGTTTATTTACACAAATGAGTCAGTTTTATGATAGGAAGAATGCTATTATTTTTGGTCCCCTTCAAGCCCTAACATTGATCATTTCTGACAGTCTTTTGTTTTCAGATGAATATCTTCTAAAAATACCTTGTCTATACTACTCAATGTAAAAAAATAAATCTGAAAGACTATACATAAAATGCCAATATTACTTTTTCTGAATGGTAAAATTTTGAGTTAACTCCAATACATTTCTATATTATCTATGCATACACATGTGTGAAATTTTTGTGTTTGAATTTTTTATTCAAGGAAATATTTTAAAATGTGAACATTATGCAATTAGTGTATTTATTGAGTGGTAAGTTTTGTTTATCTTACTTAATTCCATTAACAAGCTGTGATGTAGTTGTTGTTTCACTATTGTATTAATGAGGATACTAGGACTCACAGATATTATGCCCAAGGAATGGTGAAGCAAAAATTTGAACTTAGGACTATTTGGGTCCATACGGTTAATGTCAGTTATACTGCCTCACAGTTCAGCTCAGGATGGCTGATAATTAAGTTGGGAATTGACGGCTCCTTTCTCATTTTCTTCTATGTTATATGAATGGCTCGTGTGAAGATAAGTGCACCTGAGCTCACTTCTCAGATCAGCAGTGAACATTCATTTCTAATTAGCAAGAAGAGCTAGTATCATATTTTTTACAGCCATTCATCTCTTTCCTTGTTTCTAACAGCCACACTCCAGTGGAAATTTTATCCCTTGGACTTGTCTTCTACATGGTCCTCATATGATTGATTTCAATGTCTTGGATGTAGCATTTTTCACTTTTCAATATCTCTTACCTTTATAAAACTCAGCATATTATCTGCTATTTTTTGTTTTTTTTTTGTCATAACTTCATCTGGAATCAGACAAATATCCTGAAGCACATAAGCACAAGATTGATTGAGAACAATGTATTCTAATCAATTGTGTGTGATGACAATTGGAATTAAGTTTCACACTAAATATTATTTTCTCTCTAATAGCTCACTTGTGCTTTTAGAAAAAAGTTTAGTTATGCTGAGTAACCAGTTGTGGATGAATTAGACTTAGAGGCCAGAATGAATGGCTGCAAAGGTGGGTGTGTGAGCTTTTAACCATATTACAAATGTTCTTCATTCACTTCTAAATATGTCTTTGCTTTAAAAAGTAAATAGTGTGGGTTTTATTGAAAATAAACTTGACTTGAAAATATTAGCCTACTGGTGGCTATTAGGCGATGATTTGCTTCTTAGGAATTTTGATTTTTGATAGTGCTCTGAGCAGATGTGTAGTAATTGACTCTTAAAGAAGAACAAAGGATAGAAATGAGATGAATGAATGAAGGAGAACAAACACAAACTCTTCCTATGGAAGAAGAGTACTGAGGAGCTCTTTCTATTCATTTACAAAACCTTTGATTTGATCTACACCTTGATTTTTCTCATTTAACGTTAAAGTGAGGGTTAGATTTGATAGCGATTAAAGCCATCTAGTCCTTCTCTGTGTATCCATGAATATAAAATCAGAAAATGCATAGCTTCTGGGAGAAGTGAGTGGTAGCAAAAGACAAATGGGGAGAACAGTAATTAGCAGGCATACAGTGAAATCTAGAGACACTGTCCTTTTAATTTATAACAGAACAATACATTGTAACATAGCTCACTTTTCAAAAGGGTATGGAAGGGAGTAAGTTGTTCCCAATGGGTCTCCAAGTAGGAGAGAGAAGGCTTGGGTGTTCCAAGGTACACATGCTGGCACTCTGTCAAGATGAAATTTACGATGGAGTTCTACAAACAGAACTGGAGAAGAGACTGTTGCATTCCTATTTTACTCACTGGTGTCCTGGAAAAAATGATCTTATGAAACAATCTTATAGTCAAACCATTAACCTCCTCCCAAACCCTAAAAATGTAATTTTATATATTCAGACTGCAAAGGCCTCCTGTGTTCACTTGCTAAGGAAATAACCACCCTAAAGAATCAGTGTAGACTCAGGAAACTTGTTTTGACTTGGACTGAGATTCATAGATACAGTTCTACTTAGGTAGAAATATGAAGAGTTTGGATAAAGAGGTTGACTTCTCTTCCATTGGGACTAATATCCTGTTAAAGGTATCAGTATCAGCAGGTAAAAAATGGCATTCTTACAAATGAAACCTGCTTAAACTTCCCCAGGCCAAACTGAGCTTTTGTCTCTTCTAGAATAAGAAGAAAACTTGATTTAAAAAATTGTACAAGATTTTTCTCCTGTACAATTCTTACCAACAAAATAGGCTGTATATATTTAATATAAAACATAATACATAAAAGCATTAAATATTTGTTGTCAAACATCTAAAGGTTTACAAATATCTCAACATGGTTAGCTAAAGAGAACAAGGCTTTTGTAAGTGGTCAAAATGTTGTTGCATTTTTTACTTGTACTCCAATTACATTGGTGTTTATTGTTTAGCATGAAAATTTGAAAATATGAGGGGAAAAATGAAAGCATTCTCTTTCCCAAAGCATTTTACTTTTGTCTTAGATCTCAACTTAAAACAGATCCTTGACATAAAAATTATATTAATAATTCATGGACTATATTAATGGCTGAGTTAAAACTTTAACAAGTTGGTGTTACAAAACTGTCAAAAACGTAACAGCCCTGCCTTCTTTAATTTCAACTGCTGCTGGTGAAGCATAGGGAAATGCTTTCTTGGTGTGCAGTGTTACCAATTATCTGACAGAGCCAGAGTGAATTTCCAGCTAATCAGAAATAAGAGTGCAGAATTAAATCTCCCGTGTGAAACTCATCATTTACATATTTATGATTCAAAAATGATAATAAGGCTAATGAGAAACTCACATACTGCCTTTAAAAGTCAAGCTAATCTTACAGTTAATTTCCAACAGATAAAGCTCCTGCTATATGATTGTGGAGAGACTACATCTGTTGACAACAGCTTAAACATTTACAGTTATTTGCATGGCTGTAGAGAAGATACGTTTTAAAATTACTATTTTGGGGGGGGGTTAAGAGTGAGATACAAGTTTAATGCAAATGAGTATAACAAATTTATACACATAGAGTACATTGGGGAGAATGGTATTGATACGTGTGTGTGGTAATACATCTATCTCCAACAGTACTTCATATGTTCCTGTAAGTACCACAGAAGAGGTAACTGGATATACTTTACGAGGGCTCTTTAATGCTGTGAAGAACCCAGAATTGTATGTTGCATTATTTCTGAGTTGAAGCACCATCTTGTATGCTGTGATTGTACTCATTAAATGGGAGTATTGTCAGCGCCAAGGCATTTGAATGTGTTCACTGCTGCCACATCATTAGCTCAGGAGGTGATGTGCTCATACCCCATATCCACCCTCCCTGAGAAATGTCTTCCACCTGTCATCAATTTGCTGAGGCTAGCAGATGACCCTTTCTTGTATAATGCAAGTTTAAGTTCTCTGTGGGTATTCTCATTTGTACAAGATTTTAGGGTATGCTTTATGTGGTCTAGACTGTCATGCACTTAACTTTCAAAGTATATTTTATTCTCTAAGGTAGCTTTCACTAAAACAGAGTTGAAAAGTTTTTATATCATAAATTTTTAAATTTATTGTACTTTATGATTACTTTTATTTGAGAAGAATTTTTGCACTGGATAACATAATGCTGTGTGGCTATGGAAACAATGAAAGATTTGGTAATTTTAAGGTTTGTTATGGTGCTGTGAAATGCTTTATTGTCATAAACACATTATTAAAGTAATGATGTAGCATTATCAAAAGCAATTACAATAGCCTGTATGGTCATGGGGACTGTATTGGGCTCTAGAAGTGAGATATGTAAACATCATATCTTAAATAGAATTTTCTATTTATAGTGAATATTAGTTTTCTGTTGTTACATAATAATGTACAACAAAGAATGGCATAACACTATATATATATATATATATATATATATATACAGATATATATGTATATATATAGTATGACATTGTTTGCACAGTCAGAAGTCTGGGCACAGCTTAGCTCAGTTGCTGCCTCAGGGTTCTACAGATGGAGGCCATAACATTGAGTGGCGCAGTGGGCTTCACTAAGGCTCAGTGTTTTCTTCCAAGCTGACATAGTTTTGATAAAGTTCACATGAGCCTGAAACTGTAAATTCCTGAAAGTTGTCTGTAATTTTCTCATATGTGTCTGTTTTAAGCATATGTTGGTGTTCTCCTCAGACTCATGTATTAAGGTCCTAGTCCTCAAAGTGATGGAGTAAGGGGGGGGGGCTATAGGAAATAATTGGTTAATGACAAAGAGCCATTATAAAAGGGATTAATGCCATCTAAGAAGAGACAGCATAGCTCAACCTCTCTTTTTGCTCTCTACCACATCAAGATACAATAAGAATGCCAGGGAGAAGCTAGGTGCTGGTGGCTATGCCTCTCCTCTTAGATCTGAGGATCTCAGTTCAAAGCTAGCCTAGGCAGGAAGGTCTGTAAGATTCTGAACTACAATTAAGCACAAAAAAATAATAAAAACCAGAAGTGGAAATGTGGCTCAAGTGGTACAATGTTAGCCTTGAACAAAAACAAAACAACAAAACTAAACTAACAAACCAAAAACCCTCAGGGACAGCTCCCAGGCCCCAGGTTCAAGCCCCAAAACTACATCAAAAAGAAAAAAGAAGAAAAAATAATCCAGAGAGAGCCTTCATTGGATACCAGGGAATATTGGTCCCTTCAACTTTGGCCTTTTAATTTCTCAAACTATCAAAAATAATAATAAATGAGTGTGTGTTGTATAGCTGTCTCATAACTGATCCTTTGTAAACACCTAGTCAAAATATTGGTTTTATCCATAGACAAGTTCCCATCGTCACTTGATTGAGGGAAGGTTGGTAATTCTATCACCTTAGTCTGCTAAGAGAATTATGAAGTACAGTATAATCCCAAGAATATTACCGTTGCAATATTCTGATGGTTAGATGAATGTCACAGGACTTGTTCTCCTTTAAAGGGATTATTCAAGTTTTTTTTTATTGTGAAAATACTGTTCAGAGGGGTTACAATTACATGGGCAAGATAATGAGTACATTTCTTATCAAGCATTGTAGCCTCCTCCTTTGTTTCCCTCCCCCTACCCTCCCCCCACTGAACCCTCCTCCCCACCCCTTACCACCTGTACCCTATTTAAACGATTTGTTTTTTTCCCTTCCCCTCCACAAATTAAAACAACATCAAATATAGCGAAAGCAGGGGTTATACCGTGGGGGAGGGACATACAAAGCAACAAAGAAATAATCTCATAAATGTGTTAGAAACAATCGCATGAAAGAAAAAAACATTTGAATACATATCTTAGGGTTCATTTCCCTAACATCAACTTAACTGACCTTTTCTGTTTGACTCAGACATATAAATATTTTTTAGTTGTCTTAGGATATTTTTGATTATCAAATCATATTCCTAAAAAAAGCTGCAGAGTATAGTGGTTAAGATTACATTCGATCTCATACCTGCTGGATTATCAGCTCTGTCATTCCTTGGCTATATAACTTCAGGAAGGGACTAACTATTATTCTGTCTTGAAGTTTAATTCTTAAAAGAAGAATAATGATAAGGTCAATTCTGAATATGATTGCAATAGTTAAAAGCATTAGAATGTCATTTCATAGGTAGCAAGATCCCAATAACATTGGTGATGATTTTTTATAGCAAAATAAGCACTTTCATTTCCATATTCTTTTGGGAAGAGGTAACACTGCATGCACATATTCATATTATATATGTGCATAAGTATGTATGTATATGGAGAAGGTGGTCTTTTAGAGAAATGACAAGTTATTATCTCATCACTATATTATTTTTGTTGAACCTGTAACTCCAGTAGAGCTGTTTGAAGAAATTATGCCATTTCTTCAAATAATGATGGTTAACTTATATTGGACTTGTTTTGAATTCTAAATACTTTACATATCTTGAGACAAAGCTGCTGTGATAGCACCCATTTTATAAAGGTTTAAACTGAGGTCCTGTGACCTCAAGGTTTTATATGTGAGGTTAAGAACTACTAAAACTTGCGAGCCAGTGCACAGACAAGGCACGCTGTTATATTTTGTGCTCAGTTTGATTATCATTTGAGCTTGAGGACTAAATCCATATATTTCCAATGTGTCTTAAGAGAGATTATTTAGCACCCTAAGGTGGTGAAATGATGTGTAGGAGCAACCATGTATTAGAATGTGAGTGAATCCAGTGATCTGAGATTCAAATAACAATAGGAAGAATCAGTTTGGAAGAGTAATGTCAGTAAATTCAATTATCAACTTCATAACAACTGTTCTCTGAATTTAAACTATTCAAAAGATGTGATGTGTAGTTAAAGCATGACAAAGAATAACATAACCCCAAAATGACAAAATATATTGTCATATTGTGAGAAAAAATGTTGAATAAAAATAAATTTTAGGGCTGGGAAGGTGGCTCAGTGGTAGAGTGCTAGCCTTGCATGTATGAGACCCTGGGTTCGATTCCTCAGCACTACATAAGCAGAAGAAAAAAAAGCCAGAAGTAGCGCTGTGGCTCATGTGGTAGTGCACTCAGCTTGAGCTGAAGAGCTGAGGGACAGTGCCCAGGCCCTGAGTTCAGGCCCACGACCGGAACCCCCCCCAAATAATAAATATTAGACACATGTTAGGGATTTATATTAAATTGTACCATAATACAGTATACATCATTTATATCGAGTATAATAACTTCCAAATCAGCAAATGAATAAAACAAAACCATGAATTAAAGAAAATAGTTTTGATAGTAGCAGACAGTAAACAAAAAAAAGGTAAATACAAAAGTCAGTTTAAATGGTGGAAATCAAACTTTACTATCACAATAAATATAAATGGATTATATATGCCTACTAAAGCCTAAATATCCATAGGAAGAAATTAACTAATGTGCTCTGCTTTTGAAAGATATTAAATTGAACTATATTAAAATATTCCTAATAAGGAAATAGCAAAAAGTTACATTGAATAGCTTCAACATAATGCTATTACATACAATTACAGATAAAATTAAAATTATGAAGATAGACAAGTAGATATGTGATAATAAAAAGAACATTTTCCCTAGAATATTATGCCATGTTATGTATATAATAATGTAATCAACAGATTAAAAAGTACCAAGAGGATAAAGCTAACAAAGTGAAGATTCTTAAACTCAAGGTATTTTTATACAGAGCCTGACTATAATTTTAAGAGGACAGATAGAATATAATGACCGAGAAGAACAGATATATTAAAAAAGACTTTGCTAATATCTTAAGGAGAGGAAAGAAAAAAAATGAACAACATAGTAAATAAATCATTTAACTTGTGGATATAACTTGTCTTTGAAGTAGAGAAATCTTCCTTCATTTACATAAAAAGTAACAAGGAAAACAATAAAAAGCTACACAGCATTGATTTCTAGTCTTTTATCTCTACTCATGCAGTAAACACTAACCATAAGCTTTACCTCAGACAGTTTAGTGCTTTTATGGAAGCCAAAATAGAAGGAAGAACAGTGATTTTGTCTTAGGTACAATTTTATGGCTGACCTTTTAAATCTGTTTACCTCCATAAGATACATGGGCAAATGAGAACATGTTCAAACCATGAAAATATGTTCAAAATCTTTAGCCATAAGGGGAATGCAAATCAAAATGACATTCCATCTCTTTCTACTCCAAATGGCCATTATAAGAAGATGGTGGGGATGTTCTAAAAGGACGACTTATATACTGTTGGTAGGGATGTGAGTCTAGCCACTATGGACATCAGAATGGAGGTTCTTTGATACACTAAAAGAAACTGGACATTGTAGAACACTTTTGTAGTATCAGTACTCAGGAAGTGGAGGCAGGAACAAACATAAGATCAAGGCCAGTCTGGGTAATGAGATTCTGTACCTTATACCCAAGAAACTAATAAAAGAACCTGCTCTTCTAATAAACTACTGGAGAAAACTAACAGCTGGGCACCAAAGGCTGTAATCTTAGGTGCTCATAAGGCTGAAATCTGTAGGATGGTGATTTTAGGCCAGTGAACTCACAAAACAACACTAGATTCCATCTCTAAATTAACCAGCAAAAATCAGGGCTGGAGGGATGGCTCAAATGGTAGAGCACCAGCTGAGCAAGCATCCCTAATATGCTTTAGGCCTGGAGTGCAAATCTCAGTACTGCCAAAAAAAAGCAGAAAAACAAAATAAAAACCTTTTCCTCCTTTTATGTCATTCCTCTCAAGTGCTTGTCACAGTAATAAAAATCTGATTGATACTATCTATAACATTAAAGTATCAGCATGCTAACAGTTTTGTGTACTTTTAACTATAAAACTTAAATTTATATGTCATTAATACATATAATGGAAATGGGTAAGGGTAAATGCATACTAAAATTATCACATGACATATCAGACAAAGGTATTTTATTCAGGCCATTTTGTGTTGCTGAAACAGATGACAGGTCCATGGGGACCAGGTAATTTATAAAGAACATAAATTTGGTTCTCATCGTTTCTCAAAGTTCTTGATCAAAGAACCTATAGGTATGATTTCTAATGAGTCTCTAAGCTCTGCTGCCAGGTTGGTATCCAAATAATGCAACAAAGAGACAGGAGGAATGTAGAAGAGCAGAACAGATCAATCTCATTTGTGTAAAACATCATTGTTGAATTCACAAGGACACAGACCTCATGACCTAAACATGTTTTGAGAAGTATTGCCTAAAAGCAATTGTGAACATAGTAATTTGGGAAAGAATAAAAACATTCAAACTATTGCAGCATTATTTAGTTATTATATTTAACCAAGAATATCTATCTTAAGCAATTTTGATTAAATTTGACTCAACTTCCTGAGAGGAGGACCTAATGTTTTTCTAATAGCGGAAGACCCTTTTTTTTTTTTTTTTTTTTTTTTTTTTTGTAGAAAGGCTAGGCATTTCTTTTCTTCAGGGTAACTGTGTCATAATGGCTATGTTCTTTGTCTCTACAATTTATTTGGACTTGTACAAATCTGTTTCTCTGAATTTTTTTCCCTTGTGGGTCATACATTTTTTTTCCTTCTGTAGTAGGATAAGACTAAGCATGGGGTAACTATTTACTGATTATTTAACAAAAAATAAATGATGTCCCTTTGCTAATTATATAGCATATTAATTTCACTAATTGCTAATTATGTAGCATATTAATTTCACTAATACCATTATCATTCCTAAAAATTCATCAACAGAAGTTTGGCACAAGTCACTCCTTCTTAGAGAGTTCTGGTCCACAAGTACAAGTTTGTCAAGCCACAAGTACCAACAACCAAAAATCTTAATTATCACAATTATTTATTACCAAGACCTTATCTATTTTTCTAGCTATTTCATTTTATCTCATCACAGGATATACCTAGAGAACCCCAATTTCAAACTAAAAAAGCATGTTAAAGTATGTCCAAATCCATCAAATATTCTTATTCAGAAATAAAAGACTTGGATTCATTTTTAAAATAACATTTGCTTCTTAGTTTTAATATTATAGATTGCATCACTCTCATCGTGTGGCAAATTAGAGTGAATAACTTTTTTCTCACTGCATGAAATCATATTAGGTGTCTTTTCCCCATTATATGTGTTCAAAACTAAATAAACACACCATGACTCACTTCAGTGACTGTTATTTTACTTTGTGGGAATGAAGTATATTGTAAGTAGCATTCTCAATGTATGAAAGTGCTTATATGGTTTGAAGAAAATAGTCTGTTTCTTGAAATTATGATAACACAAAATATTCTGGAATTATCAGGAAAATAACACACAGCTGAAAGAAAACAATGATCAGAAATTATTGGCTCTATGAATAAAATCTGTTTGAAATGGGAAAGAAGAATGTCCCTAAGGGAAAACGTAAGTCCTAAAATCTATGTAAGTATTGACTTCATATTCTCCTATTTACTAGAAGAGGTTTGTGGTTTCATGGCACCGGGATATAGTGGGATAGGTATGGACTCATCCAAGAATAATTGAGACTTCATGGATAAACAAGGCCTTAATTTTGGAAGATCTTCTCTATCCAGCAAAGGAAAAGTATGATGAACACCCAAAACTCTAGAGAAAAATATAGAACAAATCTACAGGGACATTCCTTTAAAAGGAATAAATGAGACTAAAGTTAATAACTAAATAATCTTACTTTGAAAAACTTACCAAATATTATACAAGAAGTGTTTTTATAGATATGTCAATTTATGTCAACCTAATTTTCTTTCTGTTTTTTACATAGCTATAGCATGCTTAGTGCTGGTATATAGGACATTGTTATAAAAGGAAGAAAAATGTTTAACCTATTCAAGAATCTTAAGATAATTTTTTTCATTGTTTCATATTTAAATTGTCTGTGATATAAAGACTAGAAAAGTCCTTATCTCTGAAGGCACTGGAGATCATGAATGGATGGGATTTATTTCTATTTTAGGCTCACATTAAGCTCTGGTATTTTGGGGATAAGGACTGTATTTAAAATTACTTGAGAACAAAACCCTACACATTTGACACCATAAGTACTATACATTCTTATGGTTTGCTTAGTTGTTAATAAGTTGTTTATTTTTCTCCAAGAATACTTTTAATAGATCAGTTATGAACCATGTTTTACAACTTCAGAGAGTGGTTAAACAGTAAACCACATTCCAATCTCTTGAAGATACAAAATTTGCCCAGCAAACTTCACAGGTAATTCCAATGGACATTTTTGCATTTCATAATTTCAATTTCCATTATGATCAAGATTAACATATGTAGTATGTTACTAAGTTAAATATGAAATCAGTGAGCAGCACAGACTGAGATATGGATATTTGATTAGATTTATATTTCTTGGGTCATATGAATATAGTAATAAACAAAAGTATGTCATAAGGCAAAACAATCTATTACATTTTAGAACAACAGAAATCTGTGAAGATTTCCAGGCAAATAAAAAATAACTGTAGCAATATTTCAATCATATTCTAAATTCCAATTTACTTTGAAGTTTACATGCATATTCATATCACTTTCTATCTAAAATTTTCTTTTTAAATTATTAAAAAAACAGATTTATTTTCTTATTCTTGATCTTAGAGATAGGAGGCATATCTTCATAGTTCACAAAATGACATTCTTTTTCATTTTTTTAGAATATTCATTCTTTTAGAATATAATGTTCATTTTGGGGGTTCATTTTTTAAGAAAAAAATGATGTATCACTAAAATCCATAATGTATGGTCTAAACATTTTATCTGTCTTACAATTTTACATAAAAATTGGCTGCTTATTTTTATCTTCTGACATTATGCTAACTAAGCAAATATTTACTGTAATGGGGCACATTTAACCTTTCTTGAATAATGATACTTTTTTCCTATTATTATTCTTTCTGTAAGTTAAACTTGTACCCTATAGTAAACTACAAAATATATCCTTTGATCTTCTACAAATAATTACTATTTCTTTTCCCTGAGGCAAATTAATTCATCTATTATATTTCTCCATACATGGTATTCTAATAAGCAATCAAATTATTACAATGAATCATTAAAGTCATTATCTGTTTCTTAATCCATTGACTCAGTATAGGACAGGCAGATAATGAGGTCCAGAAATCTTCACAGAAATGCCATTGAATTTCTGGTTAGATACATGCCTGTACATGCAGAGGGCAAAATGCACCCATAATGGACAAGAATAACTTATCAAGGAAGAACAAGTAATGAGATTACTGAATGGAAAACAATTCCCAGACACAATACAGAGTTGGATATTTCTCATGTTGCTGCAAGCTACAGTAGAGAGAACTCATTAATTATACAGAAAACTAAATAGAATCTGTAAGCTGTGAAAAAATAGGGATGGATTAGTTCTAACATGAACAGTAGATCTCTCTAAAAATAATGATAAAAAGAAACCAAAAAGAATCACACCAAATAGCAAATATGATCTGTGTCTGCCAGCTAAATACAATAAGTTTTAAATAACTACAACAAATTCCCACACTCAATAAGACAATATTCACAATGTCTAGTATCCAACTAAAAATCACTATACATAAACGGAAGCAGGAGTATGTCACTAGTTACTAGGAAGGGAAAAAATAAATAGAAACAGACAGATGGTAGAATTATCACTCAAACACATTAAAGTAGACCTACAGAAGATTCTTTATACATACCATTATCTGCAGGACAACATGAGCATGATATATGAAAGGCTAAAAATAAAGGTTAAGAGATAAAAATATAACTTATGAAATGTAAAACAGACTATATAGCTGAAAGAAGACCAATCTGTATTTGTATCTGTGGAAAAATGGACAAAATATATTAAACTTTCTTTTAAGATTAAAAAAATCCAAGTAAATGAATGAGACACAACTAGAGTGAGAAATAAAAAAAAAAATCAAAAACAAAAATTCACATCTACCAAGATGTGTGTCAATGAAATGTTGAAAAAGCATCGAGGAAAGAAAAATATTATAGAGCTCCCAATCCCTGAGAAAATAACAGCATCAAGGAAAGAAAAATATTATAGAGGTCCCACTCCCTGAGAAAATAACAGCATCAAACTCTTCTTCGGGAGCAATGAAAGCTAGAAATCAATGTGGTGATATTATTAAAGCACTAAACACAAAAAAATTCAATCTAGAAATCTATATCTAGAAAGTATACTTATAAAAGCAAAAAAACCTAAAGCAAAATAGGGATTAATTTTAATGACAATAGTTAAAATTATTCATAACCACCTGATATGCCTTATGGTAAACATTCAAAGCTTCTTTACCCAAAATCATCCAATCATGAAAGCCAGCATCCCCCTTTGTAAAGCAGTCAGGATAAGAAAGAAATACTTCCAGCCATAAACATCTCCCAGTTTATCTTCAATTAGTGTAATAGATTAAAATCATATAAAGTGTTTGGAAATAAGAGCAGAAATTAAAGATATGTAAAAACATACTTCAGTAAGAAAAGGACTTCAAAAGCTGACTCATGGAAAAGATCACTAAAATGGATGAATCGCTCTACTGAGATTAATATGGAGGCAATTTTATTAATTACTAATGAGCAGTGGAAAAAAAGACATCAGTATAGATTCTACACATAAAATGAACAGGAGAGGGAAGAATGGCAAAGGATGTCCCATTACTATTATTATTATTATTATTATTGCTGATCATGGGGCCTGAACTCTAGGCCTGGGCACTGTCCCTCTGCTCTTCAGCTCAAGGCTAGCGCTCTACCACTTTGAGCCACAGTGCCACTTCCAGCTTTTCTGCTTATGTGGTGCTGAGGAATTGAACCCAGGGCCTCATGCATGCAAGGCAAGCGCTCTACCACTGAGCCACCTTCCCAGCCCCTGATGTCTCATTATTTTGATATCTGCATTTGATTCATACATGTATACATATACCATGTATTAAAAAATTATGAAACTTAAATAATACTGTATATTATACATCAATTATTTTCCAGGTAAGCTGTTATCACTTATACTTATTCCTATGTACTGTGAATGACTTACTAAACAAGCAGTGTGTGTGTGTGTGTGTGTGTGTGTGTGTGTGTGTGCACATGTAAACGTATATAAATGTGTGTTAATAAGTTAATATACTATAGAGTTTTTAAAAGTTATTTTTACATTTATTTCTGAATGATCTTTTCCTATTATTATGAAGAACACTTGATTTCACTTTCTTCTTATAGTACAGTGACATAGTTTGAATTTATATGTTTCAGACATGAAATGAAAATAATATTTTGCATGTACATTATGGAAACATTCATTTTATTCATGAATGAGAAATTTCATTACAACCCATAGCTCTTCAGCCAAAATGTGTGTTTATTCAGCATTTGTATTATGTGAGCAATACTAATTTAATCTACAAATAAACTAATTTGGTTAGCTGGTATTTTTAAAAAATGTATTTGACAGTGCTAGGGTTTTACTTCAGGGCCTTGGAGTTGATAGGCAAGTTTTCCACCACTTGGGCCATACTCTCAGTCATTTTCTTTGGTTTATTTTCAGATTGTTTCCCCCTGGGTCCAGTTTTCTATCAGGAATCACCTACCTCTACCTCTATGTAGCTAGAATAATACACATGCATTTCTATGGCCAATTTGGAAATATCTTTCCAAATTTTAGTTTGGAATTACCTCAAACTATAAACATCCTATCCATAATTTTCCAATGTCTGGAATTGCAGAAATGTATTACCACTGCAAGTCATAAGGTAGTTATTTTTACTATTCATTTTATTGTAGAAGATACTTGAACAAAGAGAAGTGAAGTAACTGTGCAAGGTTATATAGATCATAAATATTACCAATCAAATCTTGTCACCTTGGGGAGTAAATCTTCATCTGGCATCCATATTGTCATAGCAACCTAGGAAAATGGCCATTTCTGGTTATTTTAGTCGCATTGCCACAGAGAGAAAGAAGTAAAAATCATGGAAATTGGTCACATTCAGGCAACAATGCAGAGTTTCTGATGCATGTCATGTATTGTCCTGTATCTGAGGACTTAGTAATATATCATCTGAGTTAGTACAGTATGAATGATAAAAATACTCATTGTATATTCAACACAAGTTTTCTTAGTCCTTTTTTTAACCTCAAAATCCTAGTTCTTCCAAGCTATAAATTGGGACCTTTCAATATTTTTTCAGATTCTCCACTAGTTTTTAATATTTTTAAATAATTATACTAATAGTGGTTTCCTTTTCCCACTTATGATGAGTAGAATTTAATTTTGGAATAGAATATTCTTTCAGCTCTTCTTGGTACCTTATAAAATCCTAATAAAAGCTAGTTACTAGATTTTTAAATTTTGAAATAGAAATAAACTCCCACATTTGTACTTAATAGAATTTAACAACAACAAAAAAACAGTTTTGTTTTTGGTAACAGTACACCTGGTTGTTGGTGTTCTTTTCTTTTCAAAATTTTGGTTGCATGGGTTTTAATTAGTTGAATTTGTTTTAATTAGTTAATCGAATTGTACCTTTAATTGAAATTATTTCACTTCCTTGCCTATTAATTTTCCCTCCTGATACTTAAATTCCACCGAAGTGGTGCCTGTCATTTACTTACACATGTGGAGTCCTGAAGCCCTTTGATTTCTGCTCCTTCTCAGTCACAGTGAAGTCATCAAAATCAGAGACTAAAAGCCATCTTGAGAATGTCCGTAAAAGCACTCACATCTCAACTTCATTGTCAGCTTCTAGGATGCACACTAACCACACAGGCCTAGTTATACTCACTGAAACAGAATTTCTCTTTATGGTGGTTAGAGAACCTACATTTTAGGAATCTTCTACCGGTAATAGAATTAGGCCGTGATTAAAAAACTGGACACGGGGACCAATAATGGTTGACATGAAATACAATGTTTTCACAATTCTCTGGACCCCACAGTTCCTTATATCATTCATTAAAGATCTTGCTTCTGGAAGTGCCTTCTTCTTTGTACTTCTCTTTACTTCTGTTTCTCTTTTCTTCTTTGCAGTTTGCTCTTGGTTGATACTCTACCACTTGAACAATGTCTCCAGCTTGGTCCTTGCTAGATAATTGGAACAGGAATCTTG
Source organism: Dipodomys merriami (assembly GCF_024711535.1). Lineage (NCBI taxonomy): Eukaryota > Metazoa > Chordata > Mammalia > Rodentia > Heteromyidae > Dipodomys > Dipodomys merriami. Next base: position 6,083,838 of record NW_027202382.1, on the reverse strand, counting down.
CGGACATTTTTTTCCCTCAGGATGGCTTTGAACTATGATCCTCCAGATCTTAACCTCCTAAATTGCTGGGAATACAAGTAGTGTAAACTGACATCACTGGACAGTTTTTACTTTTAAAATGTTTATTTCACTTGGGATGTGATCCATTCAGATGGCTTTTGCCATTTTCTAGAAACAGAAACCATTAATATTTTGTACTAGGTCACATTATAAAGGCTAAGGGTAGAAGATAGGAGAGGGGGAAACTTTAACCTCCCACATCAAACACTAGAATTTCCCTCATCACCTTGACTCTCCTTCCTAAAAGGACTTTTCTTTGTGATCTTTTAGGAGCATCACAAAGAGCCAGGAGCACTCAGATTTGCTTTGAACAAGAAACTTTTCCTACAGCTCTAATTAAAAGGAAGTTTCAAACCTACAAATTAACAAGTTTAATATGCTGTTCTTGGTGATTAACTGCTTCATTTTAACAGGCATTCACTGTTAACACTGCAACTGTTAATTTTAACGACTTGATTTCTAAATTCTGAAAGGAGAAAAACTGGTTTAAAATTATTCCTATAATTGTTTTGCCATTCGTCTAACATTATTGTTCTCTCAAGAATTCCATCTCTTTTACCTAGAATTTAAGCTGAACAAAAATTTGTTCTCCCTTCCTTCCTTCCTTCCTTCCTTCCTTCCTTCCTTCCTTCCTTCCTTCCTTCCTTCCTTCCTTCCTTCCTTCCTTCCTTCCTCCCTTCCTTCCTCCCTTGCTCTCTTCTCTTTCTCCCTCTTTCCTCTCTCTCTCTCTCTCTGACTTTAACTTTGTTCAATCCAAGGGAAAATGTTTTGATAAATTTGTTATTTACTATAACATTTACATGTGTGTGGCTTTTTACCTTTCATGACAAATTTTAGGAAATACGATTAGTTAATATTTATCTAAATATATTAATGAAATTAAATATACGTTGTTAGTTTTGAAAAAGCTATCTTGCAACTTCAGAGTAATTCTTTTTTATTTATTTATTTTTGGTGTGAAAATACTGTACAGAGGGGTTACTATTACATGGGCAAGGTAATGAGTACATTTCTTATCAAGCATTGTTGCCTCCTCCTTTGTTTCCCCTTACCATCCTTTCCCATCTCCCCCCCCCACCCGCTTCCCCATGCCAAAGTTGTAAAGTTCGTTTTTCCACATAATGTCTTGTACATCTCATTGTTGCAATGGTCCACCTTCCCCTCCATACCTACATCAAATACAGTGAAAACAGAGGTTATACCATGGGGGAGGCACATACAAAGCAACAAAGAAATATCTTATAAATATGTTAAAAACAATAACAAGCAAGAAAGTATATGTCTGAGATAAGCTGAAACGTTCAGATAAGTTGATGTTAGGGAAAATGAACCCCAAGATAAGAGCAATTTGTTTTTTGTTCTGTTGAATCCTTAGAAGACACAGAGCCCCTGGATAATCAAGGATGATATAAAACCTATTGATATTTCAAAATTTCCTTTTAGCTCTAGTTTTTAGTACTTTCCATAAAGAGCCTCATTCAAATCTGTTAATGAACAGAGTGGCTTATATAAATCATATTCAGATAGTTGTATCTTAAAATTTGCATTAAGTGTCACATTCTCTCCCATTAATCTTTCTATCATTCACAACATATTTCTGCCTATCTGTTTTTGTACACTTTTTATTGTAAAAATACTGTCCAGAGGGATTAAACTTAGATGAGCAAGGTAATGAGTACATTTCCTATTGAGCATTGTTGCCTCCTCCTTTGTTTGTGCCTAGCTTTTATAGAAAACCAGCCTCATTTACTTCTATTTTCCTTTCTGTTTCTTATTGCTTTTTCTGATTCTTTTATAAAAGTGACTAAAAATATATTTACATATGTAGTACATCTTTATGTATGTGAAGATATTATCAAAAATATTTACCTTTTTAATATATTTTCTTTGTTCTTTCCTACATAAAAGGTAAGCCTATATCATTTCCCTTGTTGATTTTGTTTTTGTCTGTTATGGGGCTTGAACTCTGGGGTTGGGCACTGTCCCTGCATTCTTCAGCTCAAGGCAAGTGCTCTACCACATGAGCCACAGTTCCACTTTTGATTTTCTAGTGGTTTATTGGAGATAAGAGTCTTGCAGACTTCCCTGGTTGGGCTGGCTTTGAACTGTGATCCTCAGACCTTAACCTCCTGAGTAGTTAGGAGGTCCCTGGCCTCCCTTATTGAATTTATACTAAGAATATAGATCTTGAAATTTGTCCCATATTAATTCACAAGACTTTATTCTTTTTCTTTCTTTTTTTGGGGGGGGGGGGCGGGTCCGGTCGTGGGCCTGAACTCTGGGCCTGGGCGCTGTCCCTCAGTTCTTCAGCTCAAGGCTAGTGCTCTGCCACTTGAGCCACAGTGCCACTTCCGGCTTTTTTTCCCTGCTTATGTGGTGCTGAGGAATCAAACCCAGAGCCTCATGCATGTAAGGCAAGCGCTCTACCACTGAGCCACCTTCCCAGCCCAACTTTATTCTTTTATACAGCTATATTTTATTATTCTGTGTATACCAGTGGTAATGCACTTTTCTATGAATAGCTATTCGCTTTATAGTATTTTGCAATTATCAACAATGTGTTATTATAAATGATATAAATTATAAACCATATGTAGGTTGTTTATTGCATGTCATTTATATCTATTTGTATATATGTATGTATACACATGAATGGATAGAATGGATAAGTAAATATTCATAAATATCTATAGCTTTGTGTCTTTAAAGTTAACATCTTTACATTTTTTGTTATTATATAGGTGATGTTATAGAGGGGTCGCATAAGTTTGTTACATTAGTCAGGTAAACAGTGTATTTTTTTGAACAATATCATCCCGTCCCTCCCTCTCTCCCAGTTTTTCCTTCGTATCTCCACCCACAAGTTGTATAGTTCATTTTCAACATAGTATCTTATATTTGTTTACATAGTGCCATATTTGTTTACCATATATCCCTCTATTTGTGTGCCTCCCATTACACTTCCAAAAACATATTAATAAATAGGGTAAAAAGAAAAGCAGCAAAAAGTAAAACACCACAAACTCACGAATAACAACAACAACAAAAAAAACCCTTGTTTCCATTTCCTGGAGTCTAACTTTAGAGTTAATTTTAAGAAGTGAGACTGTAATATCAAAAAAGTAAACATGCTGCTAAGCAGTTGTAGCTCACACCTGCAATCCTAGCTCCTTAGAGGTTGAGATCTGAGGATTATTATTCTGTGGAGAAATTCCTTGACACTCCATATTCAACTAACTAACAAAATAACAGACTGGAGGGATGGCTTAGATCATAGAGCGTTGATCGTGGTTGAAAAAGGTGAGTGGGATCAAAAGGGCCTGAGTGTGTGTGTGTGTGTGTGTGTGTGTGTGTGTGTGTGTGTGTGTGTGTGTGTGTGTGTGTGTGTGTGTTGTTACAAACATAAAACTAGCCTGGGATCACAGACATGTAATCCCAGGTATTTGAGAGGTGGAAATTGGGAAGATCATAGTTTCAGCTAGCAACAAGAAATAGTTAGCAAGACTCTACCTTAACCACTCAGCTGGGTAAGATTGTACACTCTGGAATCTCTGCACTCCAGGAAGCACAGGTAGAAGAATTGTGGCCTGAGGAAGCATGGATAGAAGGGCCACACAAAGCTAGCCCCAGCCCCCACCCCAAAAGAAGTGGCATCCTATCTGAAAAATATGCCTCACAAGCGTGAGGCTCTGAGGGCAAATAAAAAGTGGAAAAGAAAAAACAAAAAAGTAAAATGATCTCATTTGCAAATCCTGTGGTAGTATACATGGAAAACTCTAGGCAATCAATTATAAAACTATCAAGGAATTTAATGTGAATATATCAGAGCAGGAAGTCAACAGTCTGAAAACAATAATACATGCAAATATTAAAGATCAATTTATGAAAGATGCAAAAGTTACTAGTTTTAGATCAACAACATGAATGTAAAAGTTGTAAGAAATTTACCCAGGGAAAAAGAAGCTGGTGCCCAGCTTATTCTTCTCTTAGCTAAACAATATTCTGTATGTGTGTGTGAGAGAGTGTGTGTGTGCAAAAGGGAAGGAGGAAAAGAGGAAGACAGAGAGAGAGAGAGAAAGAGAGACAGAGAGACAGAGAGAAAGAGAAGGAGAGGAGGGAGAGAGGGAGAGAAAGGGAGACTATAGTGGGGCTTGAACTCTGAGCTTAGGTGCTGTCCCTGAGTTTTATGCTCAAATGTCCAATGGTCTACCAGTTGAGCCACTCATTCCTTTTCTGGCATTTTTTTGTGGCTCACTGGAGATAAGAGTCTTATGGACATTCCTGCCCAGTTTGGCTTTAAATCATGATCCTCAGATCTCAGCCTCTTTAGTAGCTACTCTTGTGAGTCCCAATGCCTAACATTAAAGAATACTTTTATTCTTTTTTAAAAAATATGAAAAACCACACTGTGGTTTTAGGTTTTAAGACATCACTACCAGAGTTACAGAAACTTCAAAAGCTCAGAGGGTCTGTGTTAACCTATTCTTTTGTATATATTATTTGCAGAAAATGGAGGTGATTTGATGGGACACTTTGGTGCTCTTCTCAATCCTCTGACTAGATAACTTTTCAGTTCTAGACAGTATAACAAATATTCTGCATGTTTGCAGTCTCATGAAGTCTCCTTAGACATCTAGTATTACACCTTATATTGCCACCTTCTCCCCTAGAATAGGAATTTGAAAGTGTGGATGGTTCCTGTGTACAATTAATAATTACATATGAATCTTTTACAGACATTAGCCTGTTACATATTGAGATATAGTTCACTGTGACAAAATGGATGAAAAGGAACTTAGAGTTGACTGATTCTGTTCCAATTCCTTTTAGACTGTCAATTACGTCTGCTAATTTCCTAATAATACCTTTCCTGCCTTACCTCAGAAGTTCTCAAGTGAACTGACATCCATGAAAGCATTTTAAAAGAACTCTGTATACATATTCTGCTTCCAAAGAATATAGTCCTTTTTTGTGGTCACAGAGGTGTATACCAGTGCTTTAATTGGATTGACACCCTTGTGTGTTCTCTTTTTTCCCATCCCCCAGACCAATTATGCAACAACAGCTTTTAGTTGGACCTCAGTTATTAAGAAATCCTCTCACTCTCCATGCTGATTGTTATTTCATTTACTATTTCTTTCAAGTCTTCTGATGGATTTTGTGGTGTTTGGCTCTATGTTATTAATGCCTCATACCTCATGTTGGTTGGACTTCTGGTCCCTGACAAGCAAATAAAAGGCTTCCTTTTTATTTTGCCAAATTCTGATCCCTTGGGAAAAAATAATAGGAGTGAAGGAGGGAGAGAAAAAGAATGAGAGAGATGGACTGTAACATTTTTGTTAAATGAGTCAATTTCAATATTAAGAACATTTTTGTTGTCTGTAGCATCCTGCCATTTTAATAAAATATTCAAGATAAGGGAGCTTAAATTTCCAGAAGATCTTAACTTTGTCACTGGCTTAGATTTCTGAAATAGATTTTGATGGCCTGGGTGTTGGTTTTCTTTTCTTCTTTGGTAACAAACCTATATCTACTGTAGGATAGTTTCTATTTTTTGGTGGATAATTCACTTAGCAAATAATTAATAGTTATTTTTGAAGGTAGATGCTCACATACTGAACTGTTAGCATTTGTATGTAATACAACAGGTATAAACCTGATTGAATTAACTAGCATATCCATACAGTAGGTATATTTATCCATAGAATTAATGGATATTTTAAAACATAGGATGAGCTGGGTCATGGGCCCATGTGGTAAAGCACTATCTACTAAATTTATTCCACAGTATTAATAAATTGGGAAATTTTGGAAAATTGGGAATTTTTATGCAACAAATCACATGACATTTTGGAAGAAAATATCTTTAATATGCAAAACTTAATGTTCCTTTGTTTTCTTTTATTTCTTTTTGGGGATAGGGATTGGACTCAACTTCTTCCCACTTACTGATTTGGTATCCTACCACTAAGTTGCACTCCCAATAAAGTTAATGCTTCTTTGCATTTTCATGCCTAACTCATTGATGTATGGTAGAAATGATGATTCTGTGATGACAGAAAAAAGATCAATTAAATTGAAGGCAACAAAAAGAGAATGATTTTAGGATTAAGTAAAAAGGATATTTTCTTTTCATTTTTTTTCCTTTTGTTCCAGGTAAGGATGGAAAATGGCCCTGCATATTTTTTTCCATCTTGTTAGTTTCAAATGTTTTCCCTTCAGGAAATATTCAAGTTTATCCCTCTGTACACTGTTTCAATAATCAGAATGTCAAATACAGAAACTATCTTGCATCAGTACTCTATAAAAGCATGATGGGCATAAATATTACTAAGAACTTGCTACCTGATAAAAGGTGGATGGGGTTAAATTGAAGGATGTAAATTAGAATTGTTGTATAAATCCTCTTGATGCTTAAGTAAGTCAACATTTCACTTGAAACAAGCCGTGGAAGAAAGAGAGTTTTGTTTGCTGCTCTATCTCCAGTGACTAGCATATTACCCAGTGAGTCATAAGGTGATAATTCAATTCAAAATTATTAGTTTACTAAACTACTTACTGAAGAAATAAAATGACAATGAATAAACAAATTCATGGGTTACTATAAACCTATTAGCAGAATTTAGTAATTGTCTTGAAATTTGGAAGGTGCATGACTAGAAATTTGAGTGAGACAGGGTTAGGTGTTTCTGTTTTTGTTATTTGTTTTTACTTTGACACTTTCTTTTCCATGTGAATCAACATTACTTGCTGGGAACTGTAGTTGAGTTGGAAGAATGATTATATCAGGTTCAAAATCCTTAGGTGGCATTGATACCCTTCAAATGCAGTGTGTGTGTGTGTGTGTGTGTGTGTGTGTGTGTGTGTGTGTGTGTGTGTGTGTGTGTGTGTGTGTTTGTATGTGTGCTAATATTGGGGCTTGAATTTTGAATGTTGCAGATCTACCCAAGCTGGCTTTGAACAATGATATTCAGATCTCAGCTTCCTTAGTAGTTGGGATTATAGACATTAGCCACAGGCACTTGATGGAATTTGTATCCCTTCTTCAAATTACTCAATACAAAATGAAGAGAATAAATGTAACTTGTAAAGCAAAGGAAAGCCTATTTTATAAATGATAGTATGAGTTATCAAAATAATTTTTTGGGGGGGTCTGGTCGTGGGGCCTGAACTCTGGGCTTGGGCGCTGTCCTTCCACTCTTCAGCTCAAGGCTAGCGCTCTACCACTTGAGCCACAGCGCCACTTCTGGCTTTTTTCTTTTTGCTTATGTGGTGCTGAGGAATCAAACCCAGGGCCTCATGCATGCAAGGCAAGTGCTCTACCATTGCGCTACCTTCCCAGCCCATCAATAAATTTTAATAGCACCAGATTTTCACTCTCAAGTAAATGGATGATAAAACAAGAAATAAGACCAGAAAGATTACATAATATACAGTAAATCCAAAATGAAAAGGGGAACTGTCAGATTTATATATAACTATCTGAATTTCAAATATATATTTCACAATATATATTGTGATGCACATACACCCCCCCACACACATGTCAGAATGATTAACAAATGTTTTCTGCCACTTCATTATTAAATATGGTGCTTTCCACTTGTGACCTCAACAGTTTACTGATAAATGTCTTTATCAAGATGTTTTTGTTGTTGTTTAATAACAACACCATAGCCTGTACTTAGTATCTGGAAATCTATGTGATTGAAAACACTTTAAGAATCTGACAGCTACTTTGTGGAATTCCCTAGAGAATATTATTTCATATGTCTGAGAAAGTATTATAAAGTTTGATATTCTAAAGTATAAGTATTGTGGTGGCAAAGGAACATTGATTCAGCTTCACAAATTCACTAGTAAATCAAGGACCCATCATTTTGGTACAAGTCCTTCAATGTGAGTTATTTAATACAAATTTAACTACAAATGATACTAAAGAGCAAGGGACTTTGGGAGTTAAAAATCTGTTAGGAAAAGTTATTTTATAATTTTATAGTATGTGGATAAATTGTTTCTAAAATAGCTTGGAAATGTGGCCTTTCTTTTTTTATTTTTAAGTAGTTGTATAAAGGAGTTGCCATTCAAACAAAGCAGTTCATGGATAAAATGCATGTTGATCAGTATCACCTCTTTGTGCATTCTCTTTCAACCCTTCCAAATCCACCTCTTCCCTGAATATTCTTAACTTTTTAGGAGATGCATTAAATTTTATAATGGCATTCTCTCTTCATTCATCTACCCTTCACCTCTTCATCCAACCCCTCCCTTTAGAGTACCTATTTCCTGGTGTTTATTTTGTTTGTTGAAGTGTGGGTTAGCCTTTCTAGGAAATTACACCATCTGAGTTCTCCCCTGAATCTACCATATTTTGTTTAACATATTTATGTTTACAAATTAATTCTAGCTTCTATATATGAGAGTAAACATGCATCCTTTGTCTCTCTGAGACTAACATACCTCATTTAACATGATGTTTATTCTAGTCCTTCTATTTGTTTGCAAATGATGTAACATCATTCTTTCTAATGGATGAGTAAGTTTCTATTATATAAATACCACATTTTCTCGATCCATTCACCCATTATGGGACATCTGGGCTGATTCCATACTTTGGCTATGGTGAATACTGCTTTAATGAACATGATTGTGCAGGTGGCTTTAGTGTATTCTAGTTTGTAATCTTTTGGATACAAGAGTATCCCAAGAGTGGAATTGCTGGATCATGAGGAAGCTCTATGTTGAATTTTTGGAGGAACTTCTATTCTGCTTTCCAGAAAGATTGAACAAGTTTATATTCCCATCAACAGTGTACTATGGTTTCTATTCACCCATATCCTTGTCAGCATCTGTTATTGTTTGTATTCTTGATGATGGCTATTCTAACTGGGGTAAGGTGGAATCTCAAAGTAGTTTTGATTGCATTTCTTTTATGGCCAGAGATGTTGAGCCTGGTGGCCATTTTTACTTCTTTCGCTCTATTTAGCTCATCTTCCCATTTATAATTAGATTGTTAATTCTTTGAGTGTTTAGTTTCTCAAGCTCTCTTTATATTTTGGATATTAGGTCATTGTTTTGTGTATAACTGGCAAAATTCTCCCATCCTGTAGGTTGCATTTTTAGCTTGTTAACTGTGCTCTTTGTGGGGAATTATTATAAAACTAGAGTGCTAGGAAGGTCAATAAACACATGTAACTAGATTTCTGAAAAATTCCAAACATATTTGCTGTGTCAATTTTTGTATTTTTTTCCTTTATTGTCAAAATTCATCACTCTGACAAGAGTCAAATAACTTTTTCTGTATCATTGTTTTTTTTCCCCTAGTTCAAGCAATGTATACATCTGGAAAATTTAGTCATTCTTAACCATTTGTGGTTCTTTAAAAATGGTTCTTTCATTTGAGGATTGAAGTCTGTAGTTACTGTATGGTCACTCTGACCATTCACTTGTGAATAATAAAACATTTTCAGTTCCAACTATTGTTTAAAACAAACAAGACATGTTAAATACATTTTATGTAGTTTTTTATGTTGAGGCAATATTTTCTGAGAACTTAACTGATAATTTTTCAAAAATGAAGATAATTTATGTGCATGCATTGTTTCTACATATTTATATAAGTATGTATGAATATCCACACATACATAATATCTTTTAAATAGATTCCTAGAAGTGATCAAAATGTCTATTAAAATAATTCAACAGATCTATGACCACTTTAGAAATAAATGTTATTGGAATATTATTTTTAAAGTGTTTTAACTCAGTAAGCTTTATGAAATCTTGTCAAAGTGCATAAGGAAACCAGTCAGAAAAATGGGTAAAACTAATTTGAACTATATAGGTGCTAAAATACAACAGCTTATTGCATGATGAAATCATGCTTTTATTTTATGCTAAGGTGTTTCTCTTTTCTGTACAGTTATCTAGCCATTCTTGTGTAATAATTTATCTTTATTCAAAATCAACAATAATGACCAAGAAAACTCTAACAAATAGGCCAGATATAAATTAACATCTGCCACTAACTTAGAAAGACATCTTGGGAAACTAGTTCACAGTAAAATAGAACAAAGCAATTGAAGTTAGGGTGAGTCATTCACAAATTAAATTCCATTTTTTATAGATGAAAGTGTTTTCATCCCTTTATAAATCTTAGACCATTTATATCCAGCAAGTATTTATTGAGTATTTTTATCTTATGTTAGACATTTCTGTACACGTTGGTGGCCAAAGCTAGTGGCCTTTATGGAGTATTATAATAGCGTGAGGCAAAGAGTGAAACAGAGTACAATGCCCTGGCGATACACCAAATTTAATGCCTGAACAACATTGTCCATAGAGTCCTTTCAGGGAAGGAAAAAAACCTGACCCAAGGCGGGGACAAGGATATCAGTCAGGAGATAGATGATTTCAGGTAGAAACCATGATTTTAAAGATAAGAACAAGAGTAGAAGATGGCAAGTCCAAGAAGCAAAAAAGAAAGTTTCAAGGTAAATGGTTAAACTATAGTATCAAATCCCACTAATAAATGATAATAATTTAATGAGAATTGACCCTGTGATTCATAATATGGAGTTCATTGCTTACTTTTCCCAGGGGCAGTTCTGGTGGAACTGTGTAGGAAAAGCCTGGATAGAGTGGATTTTAGAATAGACAGGAAAAGGAATTATGAGCCTGTGAGCGTAAATAAATTGTTGTAAAGTGGAACAGAGAAATGTGTTCGCCAATGAGAGAAATGGACTTAACAGAGAGGTCTGTTTAATAAGAGAAAGAATGCCTATATGCTAATGGAAAAAATTAGATGTAAGAGAAAAAGAGGAATTGCTATTGTACTATCCCTGAGTTGGACATCCCAAGAGAATCAATAGAATCTATTGTATAACAAGGAAGGGTTTTCCCTAGAGAAGTACAATAACAATTATTAGAAGAAAAGGAAAGAATACGGAAACAAAAGCTCCTAGAGGAACAGTCCTGTTGTAGAATTGTTGAAGTATGTTTGTGATTGTTGATTTGGATTCTTACCATTGGATAAAAGTAAACAATCACAAAAATAAGGAGAAGACAAGATGGTGGTAAAAATTTGGCAACATCCACTAATGTATGCTAAATGCTTGTTTAATTAGTTCCTAGAGAGATGATGACATAGCAAGACACCATAACTGCTGTTTCATTATGTTGCTCAATACCACCTGTTTCTACTACACATAGAACATGGAGTAATGTGAATAAATATGAGTTCCTAGAACTCATATAGTGATGCAAATAATGAGAAATTTGTTAAACTAAATAAATATAAATTAATTAAAATATACAAGTAGTATCATTTTTATATATTAGCAAGTCTTTTTCAATAAGTAAACTAACAAATCAAAATAACTATTTCAGAAATTGGTTGATGTCACAACCCTAAATTATTCAGTAGAAAACACCTTAATGGGTGAATTATGAAATACAATATTATAATGTATCAAGGAAGTTATCTTTAAGTATTTCTCCTACCCATTAATCATTAATTATATTTTCTTTTTGTAATACTATTTTTTGACAGTTCTAGGAAATAAACTCAAAGCCTGACTTTCGCTTTACATATTGAGCCACATTTTCAGCCCTTTCATTTTAGTTATTTTTGCGCTCTTGTAGCTGGGATTACAGCAATATCCCACCACAACAAGACCTTTTCTTTGTTTTTATTATTATTGTAGAGTTGATATACAGAGGAATTACAGTTACGTGAATCAGGTATTGAGTACTGAATGCAATTCATTTTGAACCATGTTTCTCCTTTTGTTGCCCTCTCGTTTTTTCCTCCCATCCCCTCCCAAAAGGTGTACAGCTCGTTTTCCACATAGTATCTAGTAACACTCCTGTATTTGTTCACCCTTGTTCCACCTTTTCTGTGCCCTTCCTTACCCTCCTAAATACAAACTGACAAATAAGAAAAAAGGAAAAGAAAATACAATAACAACAATGGCAATTAAAAATGTCTCTTCTTTCCTTTTCTTGGACTTTATTTCATAGAATATTATTTTATATGATCATATGCAAACAGCTCTTGAGCCTTTGTCAACCACTCCTATGCATATCCTCCTTTGACCTCAGTATGTGAATGTCTAGAGACCTATATAATTTATCATGTCCCAATATGTGTGCACACACAGACATATATGTGTGTGTGTGTGTGTGTGTGTGTGTGTGTGTGTGTATGTATTTCAATTATTCAGTGGTATGTTTGCTGTTGGTTGGAGTGTAAAATTGTACAACCACTCTGGAGAGCAGTATGGAAATTCCATAAATGACTAAATGACCTAGCAATGCCACTCTTGGGCATTTATCCAATAGACAAACTAGGCCACACTAAAGCCACTAGTACAACCATGATCATTGCAGCATTATTTACCATAATCTAGATATGGAATCAACCCAAATATCACACAGTGGATGAATGGACCAAGAACATGTGATATATATATATATATATATATATACATATATATATACACATGTATATATACATATGATATTTATAAGAATATATGTATGTATATATGTGTATATATGTATGTATGTATATATACATCTATACCTATATATATACATACATATATATACATATATATTTACATATATACATATATATACATCTATACCTATAGATGTATATATATGTATATATGTAAATATATATGTATATATATATAATGGAATTGTACTCATCCATCAGAAAGAATGATATTTTACCATTTGCAAAGAAATGGAAAGACTTGGAAAAATTATATTAAACAAAATAAACCAGAGAATAAACTTAGGCTGCATGGTTTCAATCAGCCCTTTTCTACAATGTTTTTATGCTTTGGATTTTAAACTCTAATAATCAACATTTGGCCAGATATTGTGAGTATTTCTTCCTCCTTGGTCCTTTCTAACTGAAATTCTAGAACATGTGGTATTCATCACCTCATCATCCATCTTTTCCGTCTCTGTTATTGATGCTTCTTCCTTTCCCTGAGATGTTTTATGTTGTTGTTTAATTTTATTGTAAACTTGATGTACAAAGAGATTACAGTTACATGAATCAGGTAACGAGTACATTTCCTTTTGAAGAATATCATAATCTGCTCCCTTATTATCTCCCAGGTTTTCCTCTCCAATCCCAGAGTTCAATCTGTTGATATTTCCTCATCTGCACTCACTTTGATGATGTAGCCTCAAATCAGGGATTTAAATACAAACTAATCACATACTTACGGAGTTTTGACAAATGTATAAGAAAAGCAGAGAACATTTCTTTGATTCCAAAAACTCAGCTAGCTCTAGGTAACCACTGTTTTGCTTATATCATTTTAGAATATTTTTGCCCTTCATGTGAATGGAAAGAGGAATAAGAGAGAAACATAGAAATCTTAGTTACTCTAGCCCTTCGGCATGATTCTGCAAAACCAATAGCAATATGCAAGAAGATTTTTGGAAAACAAGTTCTAAATCCAAAGAGAAGTATCCAATTAGTCTAAAATGGCTACACAGGTGATAAAATATACTTATTTTTATGAAAATAAGTAATGCAATAATGTTTTAATTTTAATATTTTCAATAATTTTACAAATAATTTCAATGCATTTTAAAAATTTAAACATAAAGAAGATTGGCTGATGCATTTTTCCTCTGTAAGGAAGGTCCTCAAAGGAACTATTAGAGGTAAGAAAAACTCTGGTTTTAATATTTTAATATTTGTCTTAGATTTACCATTAAAAGTTCAACATATTTTAAAAAAAGGAATTCAGAGTAAAGGCCACCGAAATGGAAATGTAGGTCATAATAGCTGAAGAAGTTCACTGAAGATAATCAAATGAGGCTGACCCACATGAAGTTCCCTGTTCTTTACCTCTTGGGTCTCACCCAAAGCTGGCAGTGCAGATTTTCTCTTCCATGGTTGACCCATTTGTGCATGGTGCTGATAATTATTTTACTCTAAATTGAGAATTTGAAATCCTTACAAGTTTTGCATAATGCCATGTAAGACGATCATGACATGAGCTACAAGTTTAAGTATAAAGTTTTTATGAGCGGTCAAGTAACTTAGATGATACAATACCTGTGTTTGAAGCCATAAGAATGTCTTGGACATCTGTCACTTGATGTCTCTGGCCTTTTACTTACCTCAGATTGGATGCTAATGTATGAACATTTTGACACTATATTGGCTTCTCTTATAAAGTCAGAAAAAAGAATTTTCTTAGAGTGGGTTATTTATGTTTAAATAGGATAGAAGCTTGTAAAAGAGAAACGTTAATGGTAAAAGTAATATGTAAGAGGCAAAGAATTAAAGGAGTGACATTGATCAAGATAAATTATATTCAGAAACTACTTCATCAAAAACTTAAAGATAATAATAAAAAGAAAAAAGAAGTAAAAAAAAAAAAAACCTCCCAAAGCACAACTCTTAAATTACAATTGAGCACTTTTTCAAAAAGTCTCAGGGCTTCAATATGTTGAAAGCAGGATGGAGGTTCCTCAGAAGACTCCACATAGAGCTCCCCTATGACCAGCAATCCCACTTTTGGGCATTTACCCAAATGATCACAAACAATACCATACTAAAGCTACCAGCACAACTATGTTTATTGCAGCATTATTTACCATAGCTAAGATATGGAACCAACCCATATTCCCCTCAGTAGATGAATGGATCTAGAAAATGTAACACACACACACACACACACACACACACACACACACACACACACACACACACACACACACACACACAATGGAATTCTATGCCTCCATCAGAAAGAATGACATCACCCCATATATTAGGAAATGGAAAGACTTGGAAAAAATTATATATATATATATATATATATATATATGTTTTTTACAGGATTCAGCTTTACAAATCTTTTTTATATTAATAAGTTTTTTATTGTGAAAATACCATACAGTGGGGTTACAATTACATGAGCAAGGGAATGAGTACATTTCTTTTTTTTTTTTTTTTTTGGGTCTGGTCATGGGGCCTGAACTCTGGGCCTGAGCGCTGTCCCTCAGCTCTTCAGCTCAAGGCTAGTACTCTACCACTTGAGCCACAGTGCCACTTCTGGCTTTTTTCTTTTTGTTTATGTGATGCTGAGGAATTGAACCCAGGGCCTCAGGCATGCAAGGCAAGCGCTCTACCACTGAGCCAAATTCCCAGCCCATGAGTACATTTCTTAACAAGTATTGTCGCCTCCTCCTTTGTTTTCCCTTACCATCCCTGCCCTCCCATTATCCCCCTCCCCTACCTGCCAAAGTTGTAAAGTTCGTTTTTTGACATAGCATCTTGTACATTTCATTGTTAAAATGGGTCTACCTGTATCTCTATTTTAACAATTTGTTTGGAAAAAATTATATTAAGTGAAGTAAGCCAGGCCCAAGGAAACATAGATCCCATGTTTTCCCTTATTTGCAATAACTAGTATTTGTCTAGGACAAACTGAAAAGGTCAAAAGCTATGCACATATGACCATATAAGATGGATGTTAAGCGAAATGAATCCCAAGATAGGGACACAAGTTTTTTTCCCTTTCTTTCTTTTTTTTTTTTTTTAATTTTATTTTGTTTTATTTGAGAACATACTGTACAGAGGGGCTACAATTACATGGGCAGGATAATGCATACATTTCTTACCAAGCATTGCAGCCTCCTCCTTTGTTTACCCTTCACCTCCCTTCCCAGCCTCCCCCCCTCCCCCCACCTAATTATACCCCCTCCCCCACACACACACCGACATTGTAAAGTTGGTTTTGACATGACATTTTGTACTTCTCATTGTTGCAACAGGTCCACCTGAATCCTTAAACGACTTGTTTGTCCCCATCTCCTCCACATGTTATACTGACATCAAATATAGTGAAAGCGGGGGTTACACTGTGGGGGAGGGACATACAAAGCAACAAAGAAATAATCTTATAAATGCGTTAGAAACACATGAATGAAAGAAACGAAAACATTAAAATACATATTTAAGGGTTCATTTTCCTAACATCACATTATCTGACCTTTTCCGTTTGACTCATACCTATACTAGATATTGCAAATAAGGGAAACCATGGGACCTATGTTTCTTTGGGCCTGGCTTACTTCACTTAATATAATTTTTTTTCCCTTTCTTGCTGTTGTTTCTAATGTATTTATAATGTACCATGTAATTTTTTTGTTTCTTTGTATGTTCCTCTCCCACGGTATAACCCCTGTTTTCACTGTATTTGATGTCGGTGCTCTGCATCTTATTTATACACTTCTCTAATTTGGGGAGGGGAAGAAAAAAACAAAATACTTCAATGGGGATACAGTTTGACCATTTTAATAATGAGATGCAGAAGACACTCCTACAATTTAGGCGTGGGTGGGGTGGGGGGAGTATAGTTGTGGAGGTGGGAAGGAAGGGATGGTAGGGGAAAAACAAAGGAGGAGGTAACAATGCTTGATAGGAAATGTACTCATTACCTTGCTCTTGTAACTGTATTCCCTCTGTACAGTCTTTTACAATAAATAAACATATAAATATGAGGCAATAAAAATAAGTAAAATAAAATAGGCGGGTTGGGAAGGATGGGTAGGAATTTTGAAAGGGATGACAGTGATCAAGATGTACTATATTCATAAACTGCTTTGGTGAATGGCAAATCTTTCATGTAAGTACTTAAATATAATAAAAATATTCAAAAACAAGAAAATAGTTTTGCAGTAAATAGCTAGTGTGAAATAGTCAATAAAGTGTCCTAAAATGTGAAAAAGAATTTAAAGTAACTGAAAATGTTTTCAATGGTTGACAAATTAGTTATTTGTTAAAATAAAGCAATGTTTGCATCATTTGGAGTCAGCATCACATTACTATAAAGAAATACCTGAGACGATTACTTTAGCAAGAGAAATTGTTTAACTCAGTGCTCTGGATGTTCCAGTCTAATATGAATGGCTCCATTGCTTTGAGCTCTGATGAGGGTTCCTTACTACAGTGAGATCAACATATATTAGAATCCACCTCTCATATTATGAGCCAAGAATCAGAGCATTGAGTCCTCAGTCCTCATAACACCACTCCTGCAAAGATCTAGGGAACACAACATGTTCCTAAATCCCGGAATTCAAACCCATAACACATGGATATTTACAGAATATAATCATCCACATCATATCTCCATGCATTTTCTAGATTTATCATTTTAAAATGTAAACATATTTTTTAAAAGTCATCTATTCAATATCAAAAGAATTACAATTTATTTATTCAATAACCAAAATAGTACAGAGCTTTCTGACCCTGAATATATGCCATTTAAAACTAATATCCAAAATGCTAAAATAAGCCAAATGGGATTGAAAAGTCATTTTTACATATTTGCAACTGACAATTTTTATAACATAATGCTAAAGACATGTTTACTTGTTTGCAAAATAAATGACAAATTACATTTTACAAAAACACACATTAAAATGTGTTTCTATTATACTTACCAAACTGACAAAGATAAAAAGCAATAAGGTCCAGTGCTTAAAGAAAGTGTAAAGCCAATATTCATATCATTTTTGATCATCAGTACTGTGCATTAATTTGTATATTTATTCTATGCATTCTCATAAATCATAACTCTGAAATGCCTAGCAAGGGAAATGGGCACTAGTAGAGTTTAAATGACCAGCACAGGATCATACAAAAATTTGAAAAACAATTTTATGGCCTATAGCCAAAATACTCATAGAAACCAATGTAATTTTTTTTTAATGAAACACTCATCATGAAAGAGAGAAAACTTAATTCAAAGGCCAAGGATAGAAAAAAAAAACCTATGTGTCATTCAAATCTCAACAAGAAGTTACAGTTACACAACATTGTAACCAATGGAATAGTGGAAAATATAAACTTGGCAGATGACATTTTAAAGGGATACAAATATCAAAGTGTAGGCTTAAATTTAGGGTAGAGAGAGCTGAAAATTGAATCTGTGACACATAGAGTTAATAGATTATTTTACACTATACTGTATAAAGCAAAAGAGATAAGAAAGTAATGCAAGTACTAGAATCTTAACAATCTGTTTAGCAGTAGTAATAACAAAAGTGAATAAAGGAAATAGAGGACATAAAATTTAAATGAAGCAATTATTTTATTCTTCCAAACCTTGAACTTTGAATGAAAATTGTCTAGTGAATGCTTAGGAAGATGATGTTGTGAGTGAACCACTGAACTCATAAAATATGAAAAATTGTGTTGAGCAAAGGAATCAATAAAATTTATAATTAATGGTATACGAAAATTGAGAGTTCACTTGTTAATCTTAAGATAGTCAATAAAATTTATATCTTTGAAAGAAGAAGCATATTGAAAATATAATAAAAACCAGAAATTTTAAGTTCTGGAAGATTTCAACAAAATATGGGATATTGGAAGAAAGTGAAAGTGACAGCTTGCAAAAAGTATTTTTATTTGGAAAGAAATGTTATAGTTGCTGATTAATTTTCCATGTTGATAGAAAAACATGTTTAAATATTAAATAAATGTTTAATATAAATGTTACATAAAAATTGTGGAGTCACCATTCTAGTATGACATTACCTACTTCTAAACATTCTTTTTATATGAGAAAATAGTATCTCCACCTCTTGGTATAACTTATTGCTATATGTAACTGAATGTAATTCTGATTGATATATCTTCTCTTTGGATGCAAGTTTAAATTCACTTTTTTTTACCATAGCAGTTAAGATTTTTTCCTCTAAACTTCTATTTACTTTTCAGATAACACCTTAAATATAGTGGGAGATTATCTTTTATCTGGATCCCATTTCTTACTGGATGTATTTTTCTTGCCAAAATTCATTTGTCTATAATTCTAAATGCTTATTTTTTAATATATATTTTTTGTACAGATACTGTACAGAGGAGTTAGAGTTTCATGAGTAAGTCATAAGAAGGTTTCCTCTTGAGCATTGTTACTCCCTCCTTTGTTTTACCCATATCATCCCTTCTCACCCCAACTCCTCCCTCCCCCAACAAGTTGTGAAGTTGGTTTTCAACATAGTGCCTTCTACATCTTATTGTTACAATGGATTCCTAGTTTTTCCAGAGCTTTCATCATAAAGGGGTGTTGGATCTTGTCAAATGCTTGCATCTATTGAGATAATCATGTGGCTCTCCTTGCTTTTGTTGATATGATGAATTATATTAATTGATTTCCATATATTGACCCAACTTTGCATCCCTGAAATGAATCCTGTTTGATCGTGGTGTATGTTTTTTGTTTTTTATGAGTTATTGAAGTCCTTTGGCCAAAATTTTGTTGAGAAGTTTTGCATCAATGTTCATCAAAGAAATGGTTCTATAGTTCTCTTTCTTTGATGAGTTCCTGCCTGGTTTTAGGATGAGGGTTATGATGGCTTCATAGAAAGAGTTTGATAGTGAACTTTCACTTTCAATTTCATTTAAGAATTGGAAGAGTATTGGTGTGAGTTCTGCTTTTAAGGCCTTGTAGAATCCTGCTGTAAATTCATCTGGTCCTGGGCTTTGCTTGGGTGGGATGGCTCTTATTGCTGCCTCTCTTCAATGCTTGATATGGGTCTGTTAAATTGATTTAAATTATCTTGATGTAGTTTGGGCATGTCAATATTTGCTAGAAATTCATCTTTGTCTTCCAGATTCTCAAATTTATTATCATGAAGGTTTGAAAAGTATTCCCTTATTATGTTCTGAATCTTGGTTGTTTCTGTGGTGATGCTTCCATTCTCATCTCTGAGTTTGTTTATTTGGGTGTGTTCTCTTCTTTTCCTGATAAGATTTGCTATGGGTTTGTCAGTTTTGTTAATTTTTTTGAAGAACTAACTGTCTTGTTAATTCTTTTTATGGTTTTTGTTGAAACTAATTCATTTAATTCTGATTTAATTTTAATTACTTTTTTTCCATCTACTGGATTGGGGTTTAGCTTGTTGCTCTTTTTCAAGGAGCTTTAGGTACCTCGTTAAATTCTTGGTTTCCATTTCTCCATTTTGTTGATGTAGGAACCATCATGTTGATGTAGGAGCTCAGAGCTATAAACTTGCCTCTGAGTACTGGCTTTGCTGTGTCCCAGAAGAGCTGGTAATTTGTACTCATTTTTGTGAAATATCATGAACATTTGAATTTCCTTTCTAATTCTCTTCCATGATCCACTAGTGATTCAACAGTGTGTTGTTCAGCCTCTATGCGTTACAGGATTTTCTTTGGTGGCTTTTGGTGTTAAATTCTAATTTTATTCCCTTGTGCTCTGAAAGCATGCAGGGTATAATTTCAATGTTTCTGAACTTTGCTTTGTGACCTAAAATGTGGTCAGTCTATTTTGGAAAATGTTCTGTGTGCTGCTGAGATGAAAATGTAATCTGATGCTGCTGGCTGAAATATTTGGTAGATGTCTGTTAAGTCTAGTTGATCTATGCAGTTGTTTAGATTTGAGGTTTCTCTGTTGAGTTTTTGCTGCTTGACTGTTCTTGCTGTGATTATGTAGTTCTCTGTTTGTGGGGCATTTTATTGCCAATATCCAGTTCTTGTTGCTGTTTTTTTTTTAAAAATGTGTATAATGTCTTGAGGATTTTTTGTAAAGCTGGTTTGGTACCGATATATTGTTTCTGTTTCTTCTTTCTATGGATGGTTTTTATTTGTCCCTCTGCTCTGAATGAGAGCTTAGCTGGGTAAATTACACTTGGTTTGTAGTTATTTGTCTTTAGAGCATGGCATATCTCATTCCATGCTCTCCTTGCTTTCATGGTCTCTGCTGAGAAATCTGAGGTTATTCTGATTGGCTTACCTTTGTAGGTGATTGTTTTCTTCTTGCTGGCAGCTTTAAGAATTATTTTCTTAGTTTCTATTGATCCTGTAAGGACTATAATATCCTATTCTGGTCTGGTCTATTTGGGGCTTTAAAAGCTTCTTGTATCTGGATAGGCTTGTCCTTTTATATGTGCTACAATTCTGCTGAATATATTTCCTAATCCATTTTCTTCCCTCTCCAGGTCCTCCTCAATACCTATTAGTCTCAAATTAAGCTTTCTGATTGTAACTCCTGCAATGATCTATCATGCTTCTTGGTTTTGTTATGAATATCTGTGTGCTCTTTCTCTTTCTCTATGGAGTCTAAGCTATCTTCTGCCTCAGAGATTCTGTCTTCTGTCTTCTGCTTCCTCCATTCTGCTTTCAAGGATTATACTTTACTATTTATCTCCCTTCTTTCTTGCTAGTCTTTCTTAATGGTGGCAAGCTCTTTATTGAGGTTTTCTTTTAAGTCTTGAATAGATTGCCTTACCTCCTGGAGTTGGTTTTTGGACTTCTCTTTCAACTCCTTTAACTGGGTGTCTATCTTTTCATAGGATTCTTTCCCCTTTGGTTGGAGTTCCTTTATCTTTTTATTTGTGGAGACAATCGGTCTATTAATTTTTGGTTGGCCTTGTCACCTTCTTGTATAGCCCTTTTCACTCAGCAGA
The DNA here is from genome assembly GCF_024711535.1 of Dipodomys merriami. Lineage (NCBI taxonomy): Eukaryota > Metazoa > Chordata > Mammalia > Rodentia > Heteromyidae > Dipodomys > Dipodomys merriami. Next base: position 6,062,289 of record NW_027202382.1, on the reverse strand, counting down.
TTTATCAGCCATGCTTTTAAAATATTTGACCATTATCCTCTAGGTCATTCTGGGACTGTTCTTTAGCTTGTTTATGTGGAGATGGAATTGGGGTTAGTTGATTGGCCATGTTTCTTGCATTTCTGCAATTAGTTCTTTTGGAGCCAAGAGTCACTCCAATATGACAATAGGATAGTCTTTTAGGGCAGGAGCCAACCTGGTGTCATGTAGATGTATAGAACTTAGAGTTTCAAGATTATGGGTAGGTTTTTCCCCATTTAGCTCTCTTTTTCTTTGCTTAGAGGGGAATGTTGTGGTTCCTTGGCAGAGATTATGTATAATTGTACCTTGTGAGATGATCTCAGTTTGGCTGTTAAATAGTCTGAGCCTTAGGGTTAACAAGATGGGCCCCTTGTACTCAGTCAAAATGGAACCAACTGCAAGTTGCCTCAGATATAAACCATTAGGGATCAATGTACTGAAGAAAATGGAGAAGAGAAGAGTTAGGATTGGAGAGATATGAGTTTAAATTAAGAAGAAATTTGGATATAATGATAGTAGAGTGGTAAGAACAGCTTAGAGGAGAGGTCTGTGTAGTAGGAAGAGAATAGAGACCTTGTTTCAGAGTGTAAAAGGTGGAAAAGTTTGAAGAAAGATTATGTAAGAAATAGTTTAGAAATTTAGATGAAAATAAGAAAAGAAAAATATATATGTATTTTTGAAGAATTGCTGATATTATAAAAAGTTCATTGAAAGAGTATGGGAAAGCTGATTAATCTAAGATAATTCCTGTAATTATTATTATTTTTTATTTTTTTGGGTCCGGTTGTGGGGACTGAACTCTGGGCCTGGGCGCTGTCCCTCAGCTCTTCAGCTCAAGGCTAGCGCTCTACCACTTGAGCCACAGCGCCACTTCCGGCTTTTTTCTTTTTGCTTATATGGTGCTGAGGAATAGAACCCAGGGTCTCAGGCTTGCAAGGCAAGCGCTCTACCACTGAGCCACCTTCCCAGCCCAATTACTGTAATTATTATGTTTACACACATAGAAGGCCTGACTTGGTGTATAGAAGTAGACAGGTTAGCGCTGAAAGAGTAGTAGTACAATGTGGAGAGAAATGAAGAGGAAGGAGTGAGAGGAAAAAGAATTAAAATTAGGAAATTGAAAAGTGAAAAAAAACGAAATAATAGTGAAAAAATAGATCAAAGTACAACAGCAATTCCTAAAAACAAAACAAAAAATAACACAAAGAAACAAAAACAAACAACAAACAATCAAACATAAAAAAAAACAAATTAAAAAAATCTAAACTAATGAGTTTTTCAGCTTGTTTGGGGAAGCTTGAGTCTCCATGTAGTCCTCTAATCTGATTCTTTTTTTTTTTTAAATTTTATTTTATTTTATTTGAGAACATACTGTACAGAGGGGCTACAATTACATGGGCAGGATACTGCATACATTTCTTACCAAGCATTGCAGCCTCCTCCTTTGTTTACCCTTCACCTCCCTTCCCAGCCTCCCCCCGCCCCCCACCCAATTATACCCTCCTCCCCCCCCACACCGACATTATAAAGCTGGTTTTGACATGACATTTTGTACTTCTCATTGTTACAACAGGTCCACCTGAATCCTTAAACGACTTGTTTGTCCCCATCTCCTCCACATGTTATACTGACATCAAATATAGTGAAAGCGGGGGTTACAGTGTGGGGGAGGGACATACAAAGCAACAAAGAAATAATCTTATAAATGCGTTAGAAACACATGCATGAAAGAAACGAAAACATTAAAATACATATTTAAGGGTTCATTTTCCTAACATCACATTATCTGACCTTTTCCGCTTGACTCATACCTCTACTATATATTGCAAATAAGGGAAACCATGGGACCTATGTTTTTTGGGCCTGGCTTACTTCACTTAATATAATTTTTTCCAAACCTTTCCATTTCCTAACAAATGGGGAAATGTCATTCTTTCTGATGGAGGCATAGAATTCCATTGTGTATATACACCACATTTTCTTGATCCATTCATCTACTGAGGGGCATCTGGGTTGGTTCCATATCTTAGCTATGGTAAAGAATGCTGCAATAAACATAGTTGTGCTGGTAGCTTTAGTGTGGTCTTGTTTGTAAACATTTGGGTAAATGCCCAAAAGTGGGATTGCTGGATCATAGGGGAGCTCTATGTGAAGTCTTTTGAGGAACCTCCATACTGCTTTCCAAAGTGGTTGAACAAGTTTAAATTCCCACCAACAATGAAGTAAGGTTCCTTTCTGTCCACATCCCCTCCAGCATCTGTTGTTGTTAGAGTTCTTGATTTTTGCTGTTCTAACTGGAGTGAGGTGATATCTCAATGTTGTTTTGATTTGCATTTCTTTGATGGCTAGGGATGTTGAACATTTCTTCATGTGTCTATTGGCCATCCTTCTTTCTTCTTCAGAGAAGCTTCTCTTTAAGTCTTTCGCCCACTTATTTATTGGGCAGTTGTTTCTTTGAGGATTTGTTGTTGGGTGGTTTAATTTTTTGAGTTCCAAGTATATTTTAGATATGAGACCCTTGTCCGTTGTTTGGCTAGTAAAGATCTTCTCCCAATCAGTGGGCTTTCTATTGATCTTGCTAGCTATGTCATTTGCCCTGCAGAAGTTCTGCAATCTAATGCAATCCCATTTGTCCAACCTTTCTTTGATTTGTTGTGCTTCCGGGTCTCTAGTCAGAAAATTTCGGCCTGAGCCAAGGAGACCTAGGGTTTCTCCTATTCCATCCTGTAATGTTTTCAGAGTGTTTGCTTTGAGTTCAAGGTCTTTGATCCATTTGGAGTTGATTCTGGTGCAGGGTGATATATAAGGATCTAGCTTTAGTTTTCCAATTTTAGTTAACCAATTTTGCCAGCACCATTTACTGAAGAGGCTGTCTTTCTTCCATTCTATTGTTTTAGCTTCCTTATCGAAGATTAGATGGCCATAGGTCTGTAGGTTCATTTCTGGGTTTTCAATTCTATTCCATTGGTCCTGAGGTCTGTTCTTATGCCAATACCAAGCTGTTTTGATTACTATGGCTTTATAGTAGAGTTTGAAATTTGGTATTGATATTCCTCCAGCAGTGTTCTTTCCGTTGAGGAGCGTTTTTGCTATTTGGGGTCTTTTATTGTTCCATATGAATTTTTGTATTGCATCTTCTATTTCCTTGAAGAATGAGGGTGGAATTTTGATAGGTATCGCGTTGAATTTGTAGATAGCCTTGGGAAGTATTGCCATTTTCACGATGTTAATCTTGCCAATCCAGGAGCATGGGAGGTTTTGCCATTTTTTAAGTTCTGTGTTGATTTCCTTTTTCAAGATTTTAAAGTTTTCATCATAGAGGTCCTTCACTTCTTTGGTTAAGTTAATTCCTAGGTATTTTATTTTTTGTGGGGCTATTACAAATGGAGTTGCTTTCCTAATTTCAGCCACACTTTTCTCATTGTTGGCATATAGAAAAGCCATTGATTTTTGGGGGTTAATTTTATAACCTGCTACTTTGCCAAAGTTTTGAATCAGCTTGAGTAATTTGAGAGTGGAGTCTATGGGATTCTTTAAATACAAGATCATGTCATCTGCAAAGAGGGAGAGTTTTATTTCTTCTTTCCCTATTTGGATCCCCTTTATGTCTGCATCTTGTCTTATTGCTGTAGCTAGGCATTCTAATACTAGATTGAAGAGAAGTGGAGAGAGTGGGCATCCTTGTCTTGTTCCTGAGTTAAGAGGAAATGGCTTTAGTTTTTCACCATTGAGTATAATGCTGGCTGTAGGTTTGTCATATACAGCCTTTATTGTATTGAGGAATATTCCATGGATTCCTAATTTTTCCAAAACCTTCATCATAAAGGGGTGTTGGATCTTGTCAAATGCTTTTTCTGCATCTATTGAGATAACCATGTGGTTCGTATTCTTGCTCCTGTTGATGTGATGAATAATATTAATTGATTTGCGTATATTGAACCAGCTTTGCATCCCTGAAATGAATCCTGTTTGATCATGGTGTATGATTTTTTGGATGAATTGTTGAAGTCGATTGGCCAAAATTTTGTTGAGAAGTTTTGCATCAATGTTCATCAAAGAAATGGGTCTATAGTTCTCTTTCTTTGATGAGTCCCTGCCTGGTTTTGGGATGAGGGTTATGATGGCTTCATAGAATGTGTTCGGTAGTGAGCTTTCTCTTTCAATTTCATTGAAGAGTTGGAGGAGTATTGGTGTGAGCTCTGCTTTGAAGGCCTTGTAAAATTCCGCTGTAAAACCATCTGGTCCTGGACTTTTCTTAGCTGGGAGGTCTCTTATTGCTGATTCTATTTCAATGCTTGATATGGGCCTGTTAAGCTGGTTTAACTCATCTAGGTTTAGTTTTGGCATGTCAATATTTGCTAGGAAAAGGTCCATTTCTGTCAAGTTCTCAAACTTATTAACATAAAGTTTTGAGAAGTATTCCCTTATAATGTTCTGAATCTTGGTTGTTTCCGTGGTGATGTTTCCATTCTCATCTCTGAGTTTATTAATTTGGGTGTGTTCTCTCCTTTTTCTGATAAGGTTTGCTAAGGGTCTGTCCATTTTGTTAAGTTTTTCGAAGAACCAACTCTTTGTTTTGTTGATTCTTTCTATAGTTTTTTTGGATTCTAATTCATTTAATTCTGATTTAATTTTGATTATTTCTTTCCGTCTCTTGGATTGGGGTTTATCTTGCTGCTGTTTTTCAAGGAAGTTTAGATGTGTCATTAAATTGTTAGTTTCAGATTTCTCCAATTTGTTGATGTAGGAGCTCAGAGCTATAAACTTGCCTCTGAGTACTGCCTTTGCTGTGTCCCAGAGGAGCTGGTAATTTGTGTGTTCATTTTTGTTGAATAGCATGAACATTTGAATTTCCTTTCTAATCTCTTCCATGACCCACTCATGATTCAGCAGTGTGTTGTTCAGCCTCCATGTGATACCGGACTTTCTTTGGTGGCTTTTGGTGTTGAGTTCTAATTTTATTCCCTTGTGGTCAGAGAGAATGCAAGGTATAACTTCAATGTTTCTGAATTTAGACAAGTTTGCTTTGTGGCCTAAAATGTGGTCTATTTTAGAAAACGTTCCATGTGCTGCTGAGAAGAACGTGTGTTCTGATGCTGCTGGGTGAAATGTTCGGTAAATTTCTGTTAAGTCTATTTGATCTATGAAGCTGTTTAGATCTGCGGTTTCTCTGTTGAGTTTTTGCCGAGTTGATCTATCTAGTGGGGAGAGTGGTGTGTTAAAATCCCCAACAATTAATGTCTTTGGGTCTATATGGGATTTGAGGGAAAGTAGTGTTTCTTTGATAAATTTGGGTGCTCCATTGTTTGGCGAATAGATATTTAGAATTGTAATATCCTCCTGAAGGAGAGATCCTTTAATTAGTATGTAGCGACCTTCTTTATCTCTTCTCATGAATTTTAATTTGAAGTCTATTTTATCTGATATTAGGATTGCAACTCCCGCCTGTTTATGAGTGCCGTTTGCTTGGTAGATTTTGTTCCAGCCTTTAACCTTGAAAATGTGTTTGTTTTTACGGGCAAGATGTGACTCCTGCAGGCAGCAGATAGAAGGGTCTTGTTTTTTAATCCAACTAGACAGTCTATGTCGCTTAATTGGAGAGTTCAGTCCGTTAACGTTAAGAGATAGGACTGAGAGGTATTTGGGAGTTCCTGCCATGTTATCCACCTTTTTGGGGACTGTGAAAACTGGGTTCTTCCTAAGGTTCTTGGATTCTCAGTTTGTGTGCAGTTTCTTACTTTTCTTGCGTTCTTGTTGATTTTCTATGTGTAGGACATCTTTAAGAATCTTTTGCAGGGCTGGTTTGGTGGAGATGTATTGTTTCAATTTTTCTTTGCTATGGAAGGTTTTTATTTGGCCTTCAGTTATGAAGGAGAGTTTAGCTGGGTACAGTATTCTTGGTTGATAGTTGTTTGTTTTTAGGGCATGGCATACGTCATTCCAGGCTCTTCTTGCTTTGATTGTCTCTGCTGAGAAATCTGAGGTAATTCTAATTGGTTTCCCTTTATAGGTGATTAACCTTTTCTCCTTGACAGCTTTAAGGATCTTTTCCTTGGTCTGGGTTGATCCTGTGTGGATTATAATGTGACAGTGGGATGTCCTATTCTGGTCTGGTCTATTTGGGGTTCTAAAAGCTTCTTGTATCTGAATAGGCCTATCTTTTTGTATGTTTGGGAAGTTCTCTGCTAGGATCCTGTTAAACAAATTTCCTAGACCATTAACTTCTGTTTCTAGGTGCTCCTCTACACCCATTATCCTTAGATTGGGCCTTCTGATGGTGTCTTCCAGGTGTTGGATAGACCTATCATATTTCTTGGACTTGTCTTGGATGGTTGTATGTTCTTTCTCTATAATATCTAGGCTGTCTTTAATCCCTGAGATTCGATCTTCTGCATGGTCTAACCTGCTGTCAAGACTCTCTACTTTGTTTTTTATCTCTTTTCCTTCTAATTGGTCAGCTTTGATGGCTTCAAGTTCTTTGTTGAAGCTCTGTTTTAGGTCTTGTATGAATTTCTTTACTTCCTTAATTTGGTGTTCAGTGTTTGTTCTCAAATCACTTAGTTGATTGGTTATGGTTTCTTTGGACTCCCATTCCTTCTGTTGGGTTCCATTCAGCATTCCCTTTGTGGTCTCCCTGACTTCCTTCAGTTCTTTGTTAATGGATTCCATGAATGCCTTTAGTGATCTTTGTGTATTCTCTACCTGGTCTCTCAATTCCTGAATTACTCTTTGATTAGCTTCCTCCTGTCTGTGGGATTCCTGCAGTTCTCTTTCTTCCCGTTCGTGGGATTCCTGCAGTTCTCTTTGAGTGTTCTCTGCCTGCTCACGCCATTCCTCCCTTTCTCTTTGAGTATTCTCAAGTTGTTCACGCAAATCCTGTATCAGTTTTTGAGTAGCTTCCTCATGCTTATGATATTCCTGTATAAACTTCTGGGATGCCTCCTCTCTCTCCCTATCACGCTCATACAGAGTCCTTTGTACATTGTCAAACTTCTCATTTATCATGTTTGCTATTAATGTTTGTAGAGCTATTTGGGAACTCTCCTCTGGATTATTCTTTATCTGTTCTAATCCCTGATTATCAAGATTGGGAATTGAGATACCTGAATTTGCCATTTTTCTTGTGTTTTTCCGGCTTACTAGGCCCATTTGAGATGAAAATTGCACCAGTTTTGTGCTAGAACACTATCTTAAGGCAACCATCAACCAAAGTTTGCATTTGTACAGTCAATAGTCTACAGATACAATCTAGTTCAACAGATACATCTATTCAACATCAAACAACTATATGTTAAAGGACTTCGAACTGCAGAAAAGAATTTGGAAAACCAGAAATTATTAGGATTAGGGAGAGATGTGGGTAAAAAATAGGAATAGATTGGTGTGGGGAGGCACAGGGAGAGTTAACTATGTCCTAATCACAATGCAGGAAATGGGTTGGGTAGGATGCAAGTAGAGAGAGAGAGAAAAAGAAGAGACGGAAAGGGGAATAAAGAGAGACCAGAAAAAAATAGAAACGTAAAAATTAATGTTATTATAGAGGTTAAAAGACCGTCTATTTAGAGAGGAATGTGAATATGTTCAGAGAAGGGGAGGGACATAGAGGAGATGTGAAAAACTTTAAGGATGGGAAAGGGAGAAGAAAAGATTAGAAGTTCAGTAGAGCTAGATAAAAAACAAAAAGATAATTAAGAAAGAAAGAAAAAGAGAAAGAAGACAAGAAAAGAAAGGAAAACGCTCATTCACGTATTTCTAAAATAAAAATTATAAGATGAGGAAAAAAAAAGTTACTGGAAAACGATTTTTTTTCAGAAGAGGCAAAAATTAAAGATTAATAAAAGTTTTAGAAGGGAAAAAATTTATATATATATATATATATATATATATATATATAAGGTAACAAAAAACAAAAAACAAGCAAAAAAAAAAAGAAAAGAAGAAGAAGAAGAAATAAAAAAAAAGAAAAAAAAAGTCTTTTGATTTTTTTTGGGGGGGGGGAGGAGTGGGAAGAATCCTGTATCTCCCTTTTGTCTGTAACCAGTCTCTTGTTGGAGTCTCTGGTCAGCTTGAGGTCCTGTGGCTTGATTGGTTTCTTAAGTCGGTTGGTTGGAAGAGGCAGAAAAATGCTCTGCTTTACCCAAGATTTTGAGATCCCCCTCCCAGGTTAGTTTTCTGGGAGGGTGATCTGCTTTGAGAATCACAAAGGAGGGGGATGTGGTGGTGAGGCTAGGTTCTGGGTAGAGTTGAGGCCTTTCAACAAACAGTAGCTTTTCCCTGGGGCTATTTTGTGATAAAGCTCACAGCGCCTAGCCTGGAGCCATTCTCAGGGTTTCTGTTTTTCAATTGATTGTGGTGGCTGCTAGAGGGAAGGGCAGCCTCTGGCTCTGGTTACCCAGTGAGGCAAGGCACTCCAATGGCTGGCGCCTGAGCTGGGTGACTTTTCCCTGGATGGAGCTGAGTCTGGCAGGTCACTTCGCCGTTAAGTTCTTGTGACCTGCTAAATGACTCGTTTTATTCCAAGGCCTGAGCTGGAGCTAGCAGCTCCTCCGAGCTTTGTCGGTATCCAAGATGGAGATCACTGGTGCTGGGGGGGGAGGGGTGGCCTTCCCTCCTCTGCTCCCTGAGGAGGGAGGATGTCGGGCTTGTACTCACGCCGAGTCTTGGATCCTGGGTCGTCTCAGGTCTGCAAACAGCAGGATGAAGATGTTCGCTCCTTGTCGGTTCTTGTTGGTGTTGAGTAGAATCCGCTCGTCCGCTGCGTCTGGCTCCTTTGTCCCCGACTCTCTGTGTCTCAGGTATGACCCCGCGGCGGTGGTCGCCGCTGCGACCCTGCCGCCGCAGCGGCAGCTGCTGGCAGGCGCTCAGATGTGTCTTTTTGCCTTGGCTTTCCCTCTCTTGTCTAACTCTCTGTCCTGTGATGGCACACTTGGTGTGATTCTCTGGCTTAGGACTGTTCACTGGAACTCTATAACTGCTTTCTATGCGAGAGCTTGTTCAGATTCCCTCTAATCTGATTCTTGGTAAAACCTTGTATGCCTTGCAATAGTCCGCTTTCCTTGTGGCTTGGTTAGATCCAGACGGCCTTTTGACAAGGGAAGGTGACTGCTATCTAGAATTCCCTATCAGGCCTGATGGCAAGGAGTTGGGGAGATTCAGATTTGCAGGCTGCTATCCCAGGCGTGGAGCTGTGTTTCCAGACTTTCCCAGGTAGTCACAGGAGGTTTAGGAACAGAGCTTAGATCTGTGTTCACTTCTGAAATGATCCCTCCCTTTGGGGAGGGGACTTGGGTCAGAGGGCTTTGGGACCCTACAGAGAATTGCCACCCCCAGGGAGTAGACCCAATTGGGTTACTCACAAGATCTGTAGCTGGTGGTGCACTGGACCACAGATTCTGTGTTGTTGCTGCTAGGACAGTGTTTCCAGGTTCTCAGTGGGAGGGTCTAGTCGTTGGCAGGATCAGGTGTGTGGTGGGGGAGGTGGGAGTTGGCATCTACAGCAGCTGAAAGGTCTCACTCTGCGGGGTGGGGAGTCAGAGCACGGGGAGGACCAGGTGGAATTTGGGACAGCTGGCTGACATGGGTGGCAGTGGTGCTGGGCTGCAGGGCCGTGGTAGATGATGGCAGACAACCTTCAGGACACCTGTGTAAATGTTTATTATTTTTGTAGTTCTTAAAAAGACCTCTGTTTTCTCTCTCAGACATACATGATCATGTAGTTACCACTTATCTACAAATCCATAGTAACTATATATGTATAATACCTGGTGTTTAAGTTTTAGGACATTACAATGAATATAATGTTTCACTGTCTTGTACTAAATGTAAATGAAGGAGAGAGCAGGGTTATTCTGATTCCTGTTGTTCTTACTAGGAAGATTTTATTATTATTTTCTTTTTAATTCTAGAGTTTTTGTCATTATTTCTCTAAGACAGTGGAATTTGGTCACTCCTGTTTAGTGTTCGGTGGTCCATTTACTTCAATGAATATATATATATATATATATATATATATATATATATATATATATATATATATATTCATTGAAGGGGGGGGTGAACTCAACCTCAGTGCTGTCCCTGAAGACTAGACCTGAAGACTAATGCTCACCACTTTGAGCCACAGCATCACTTTTGGTTTTCTAGTGGTTAATTCAAGATAAGAAATTCACAGACTCTTCTGCTGGGGCTGGCTTTGAACTGCAAACCTCAGATCTCACACTCCTAGGTAGCTAGGTTAGCCACCAGCACCCGGCCAGGGAGAACATTGATATTCAAAGGTTTGATATGCCTTTTAAACACTATTAATTCTTCTTTTTTTCGGTCGTGGGGCTTGAACTCTGTGCCTATGGGCTGTCCCTGTGCTCTTCATCTCAAAGCTAGTGCTCTACCACTTGAGCTACAGCGCCACTTCCGGTTTTCTGATGGTTTATTGGAGATAAGAGTTTCACGGACTTTCCTGCCCGGGCTGGCTTTGAACCGCGATCCGCAGATCTCAGCCTCCTGAGTAGCTAGGATTACAGGCATGAGCCACTGGTGCCCGGCTACTATTAGTTCTTTTAGTGGGACTCAGGTGGGATAACCAGTGTGTCAAAATTCTTCCACCTAAAATATAGTTTGACTATATATGCATACTTTTGGTTGTCTTTTGTGTCTAAAATAACTTGAGCTGATTTATATAAATGTAGATTTAGATTTACAACTGATACATACATAATAATTCTTCATGAAAGATATGAAATTTCAGCAGACATTATTTAAGTGAAGATAGATACTATACTAAAAACTAGGGAACAAAATCAAGAGCAATTCAAGAGGAAGTGATAATGCTCTTAGTTCTCAGGAATTATGGACTTAAACATTGGCTTTGGTGGGAGTGCGCATTTTGTCCAAGATTTCTAGAAAAAAGACTTAAAGTGGGGTCCCTGAAGAACTGTAGTATCTCTGGATATGGAGGCTAGATATACTTCAAGCTCCTACTGAAGAATTAACAACAAAAAAAAGTCTTAATAAACTTGTTGGCCATGAAAGTCCCTTGTGAGAAATTAAGTTGCATTGATTAATAAATTAAAGGAATTAGAAATGTACAAAGTAAGTTGAATTGAGGGTCAATGGCTCTGTGGCTCCTCCCCCTTTCCTTCAGTCCTTATCTTCCTTTTCTCGTCCCCTCCCCCTTCCTTCCCCTTCCTTCCCTCTTCTCTCTTCACCTCCCTCATCCCTTCTCCACCTTCCTTATCACCACCGCTCCCATCTCCTCTTTTTTCCTCTCTTTTCTGTCTCTCTGTCACTCTGTCTCACTGTGTGTTTCTTTATTTCCTTCTTTATATTCTTTTCTGGGATATGGTCTTGCGAACTTAGCCGGATCTAGCCTCCATCTCACAATGCTCCTGTATCTCATAACTGGCTGGTATTACAGGAATGAACCATCAGACCCAGTTTTGCCTCTTGCAGATTAATAGCAAAAAAACCCTGTATTTTCATGAAAAGTTTAAATCACTTGTATTTTGAATTCTAACCACTCATTTCAGAAGCAAATAGTACTCACTGACAGTTATATTCATGAAGTCTACAAAGTCAGGGAAGGTAAAGCCATTCACTTTCTAAAGTTTAAAACTGAATAATTTGTACATCTTTCTATCAAGCATAAAGTTCAAGCCCAGATCTGATATACTACACATGAAATGCTTGTGTTTGGTCATTTATTAAACTCTTGGGGTATGTTAATCATGTGGGTTTCAACTAAGGAGATAGTTATCATAAGTTCTAATTACCCTACACAATTTCATTGATCTTGAATTCCTTAGATCAGCCTGCCTGTACAAGATGTTTGCTCATCTGTCCCTTCTCAATGAGCCCTTCATTTGACCTGTTTTTTTTGTAGTGGTTGTTCCACATATATTATTCTGTTCTTCAGCTGACAAGAATAAGAAAATATGAGTTGGAGGATAAAGAAGATATATCTTTCAATGAAGAGTGGGGATTTTTATGTCTAAAGAAAGTAGTATTCCATTACTCAGTGAGTGAAACAGGAGTAGAACTATGAAGGTGGTTTTGATGTCCACACTGACTCAATTACTCATCATAATGCATTTGTAAATGGATGATTAATTGTATGGGGAGTACAAAAATGAACATTAGGAGATTGAAGAACCTTTGTAGGTATAATGGTAAGAACACGCATCAGCCATCCAACATCTCTTGCTGTATGAACAACCCCATCATTATTCCTGTACCAAAATGGCTTTAATACTTGATAATAACAAATATTTATATAAAATGATATTGTGGCATAAAAAGCAATAGGGATATTATTGAATAAAATATTGATCCAGCCATGGAAATATATAAGATAAAATTTCAGAACGGATTGGGCTGGGAAGGTGGCTCAGTGGTAGAGCGCTTGCCTTACATGCCTGAGGCCCTGGGTTTTATTCCCCAGCATGACATAAGCAAAGCCGGAAGTGGCGCTGTGGCTCAAGTGGCAGAGCACTAGCCTTGAGCTGAAGAGCTGAGGGACAGCACCCAGGTCCAAGAGTTCAGACCCCACGACTGGACCCTCTCCCCCCCAAATTTTCAGAATGGAGAAATTATAACATAGCACATGAACTAGATATGCTAAGTTGAGAATTAAGATTTAAAAAATTAAAGGAACAAATACAAATCATGAAACAGATTAAAATCATTTAAGACTAGGAACAATTTAAAAATAACTGAACAAATCTTTGAAAAAGTACCAGATAAATACTTTATAGGCAATATATCCATATCAGATAATTGAGCAATCTAAAAATGAGTGGATAAATGCAATTCATAAGGAGACCTTTGGTGTTTATAAATAGCTTTGCAAATACTAATTGAGTGATTATCTTCTAAAATTTCATAACCCATCCACAGAATTTTATCTGTGAAGAGACCGAACAAAATTAAATCACCTAAGCTTTATATTCTTTCTAAATAATGAAATATTTCAGGAAGGAATAACTAAAATTTCCGTACAAATACTGAAGTCCCTAATATTTAAAATCTTACATAACATGCTAAGAATTATTTTTTATCCAAGATTATACCAAATCTTGCCATTGTCCATATTTTCCACAGATAGATTTAAGAAGATACACAATAGATTGAAGCTACTAATCTAGCTAAAACAGCACAACTACATTAAAATATTATACATCATTAGCATGAAGGTTTTACTGTGATTAAATACACATTTGCAACATGTAATATTGGGTTCTGTTGTAAGTTTATGAAAATGCACAGTTATTATCATAAGCTAATTTATAGGTAATACCAAGATTTACAATTCATTCACAAGTTGATGATAAACCTGGAATCTTTAACTCGATTCTTCCATCTTATTTTCATGTAAAATATTATTTTTAATTATTAATATTGCCTTTAAGTAGTTATATGAAGTGGTTTCATTCCAACATGCTAATGCATGTTTACTATGTATCTTGATCAGTGTCACACAAATGATCTGATTTCATTTGCAATTATATTAATGCACATTCATTAAATATTAATGACTATATTCACACATCCTCTGTTTTCTTCATTCTTCTCTCCTCCTTTTCCCTTGAGTTCTAGTTTCTCTGACAAACATGTTTCAGCTTCCTGGTATTATTTTGTTAAACAGTAACTTATCTGACCATTAGACTCCTCCTCTACCTAGAACATAGCTTAGTCAATTTCTTTGTGGATATATGATTATATAGCTCTGTCTACTTTTCATAAATTCTATCTAACTTTATAAGAACGTAATTTCAATTAACTTCCATATTTGAGAGAAAACATGTGCCTTTTGTCTTTCTGAGCCTACCATTTTTCACTTAATGTAATTTTTCTGCATATATTCATTTCTCAGAAAATAATGTGATATTTTTCTGAAGGAAGAATAAAATTTAATATGTAGATATGAAAATATTATATATAGATCCTATTTTCTTGATCCACTCATCCATGGTAGGACATCTGGGCTGATTCTATAACTGGCTATAATGAACAGTGCAAATGGTACTTTCACTTTGATGTTTGAATATATTTTTTATCCATTTCCAAACGTGTGGGTATTAAAATTAATTAGATTATCTACATAATACAAAATATGACCTATATACACTTTCATTCATGTGTGTATACATATATACACATAAATGAAATAGTGCAATCCACTTTGTTCTTACTGGTGTTTTCTCTTGCTTTTTATTTTCTAATTAGGGTACTCATGCACAACTACATATGGCAATGTGTGATTTTGCAGAATTAGTCACTTCCTAGTTCTATCTAGATACTTATCTATTTAGATATCAAATCTTGGCATAATATTGTTACCAATTTAAACTTTATTGAGAATGTACGTGCTTCCAGTTCTCCATATTCTCATAGGCTTTTGGTATGATCTGGCCTTCATATCTATGACAATAAACTTGAGAAGAAGTAATAAATTATTGCTTGTAATAGATTTTCCTGAGTTATGGTAAGCTCTTTCATTTGTTTTTCTTCCTGAAGAGTTCATTCTCTGGCATGAAGGGCTCAAACTTAACTCCAATGTTTAAAACTAGATTTCAGGTCTTATTGATTTATTTGAAAGATAGTTGTGAATATTTTTAATTTCACTGCATTTGTCTTCTGCCTAATACATCGCTAGCTTTTACATATTTGTAAATGTATATATACATTTAAATATATATGTATAATTGATGTAGATTGATGAATTAGCTGTTATAAATGTTATTTTAAATTATACATATATAATTACTGTTATGAAAATTTTTGTAGCTTTCAAGTCAGTTTTAATATTTAGACTTCCATTCCAGCTGAATTATTCTTGTTTATACCCCTGAAGAATGTATTGTTTTTCATTTACCTTAACATTATTGGATACTTACTTCTTCACAACAGGATTTTTATAAGCAACACCTCTTCTAGGAAAGCATACCTTTCTTATTGTGTTATAGCTATCCTAGCTCTTATTTGACTAGTTTTTACCCATGTGTCTTAATACAATATTAGACTATTTACATGTAATGTAAATACTCAAATACAATACTCAGTTCTTTTAAATTCAAAACTACCATCTTATTATTTATTTTCTACTTGTCATACCTCTTTGTTTCTTTATCCACATCTATCAATAACTTTATGTTTGAAGGATGGTTAGAATTGTGATTCCACTGTGCCTAGGTAAAATTATCAACTATTTTCAGCCCTAAATATTTAAAAATCATTTTTTTAGGTTTTTAAAGAGAGGTACTAAGTAAAAACCACACCACACACGTGGTATTCAAGTAAGGGGTAGGTTTATTCATTGATCTGGCTGGCACCAGGCCATGTTGGCACTCCAGATGGCTGGGAAAGACCTGGGAAAGGCTTTATCTAGGGTAGGGGCAGGGAAAGGTGTGGCCACACGGAATTCAGATGTGACCTCTTCCAGGTGTGCCAGTTGCCTAGGTAATGGAGATACTGGGCGGAGAGTTGGCTTCAAGGAGGGTGGAGTCTGCTAGCCATCCAGGACAGGACCTTACATTCCAACATTTTAATAATCATGAAACAGGGCACGTATTCTCTCTGGCTACTTCCTGCTGACAAAGGGCATTGACATTAGGGATAAAAGGCTGGAATGAAGTCCCCTCCCAGAGAAGGCAGCAATCAGCAGCTGTCCCTTGGTGGCGTGAGTCCTTAGATGAAGTCTGGAGAAGGCAAATCTCTTGAATGAAGTCTGGAGAAAGTCTCATGAGTCATTTAGGGGCTGGAAAAAAATACTAGAGAGCAAAAAAAAATGGCAAGAGGAAGGACTTGGGGCTGAAAATGTTGGTAGAAATGTCCCTAGCTACTTCTGACATCTGGCAACTAGGTAGAGGAGAAGTCAGGTAACAAAGGCAAGAATGTAAATTCTTGTCCAGTTAAAAGGTAGACAGGTATGGACATTAGATGGGCAGGCTTCTTACTTCTATTGATCTCCCAGCTCTGGTTAATTTTGAAAGGGCAGGCACAAAGTGGCTGATGTGACATCATCTCCTCTTATTCCTCTCCACCGCCCCTTGTTCACCAGACTGGCTGAATCTAAGTGCTCATTGCTGGGATGGCTTGTCCCAGTTAGTATTCATGGAGGTTTGAACTCAAGGCCTGGGCACTGTCCCTGAGTACTTCTGCTCAAGGCTAGCACTCGACCACTTTGAGTTATAGCACCACTACCAGCGTTTGCCGGTTAATTAGAGATAAGAGTCTTGAGCAATGCTTCCAGCCTGGCTCTTTGCAAGTTAGTTTGGAGATGGAGTCTTTAGGTATTTTTGGGCCCGGGCTGGCTTTGAACTGCAATCTTTGCCACAAAAACCCTTTATTATTTACAATTAAAGCAACAAGGAGATCAAACAGAATAAGTAGAGCTGACCTGCTCCTTATCAAGAATTGACCAACAAATATTCTGCAATGACAAAACTCATTTGATATGATGAGAATCTTAGCACAGATATGCCCAATATTTTAGAACCATGTAGTCAGTACTAGAATACACAACACAAAACAAAAAAGGCAAAACTCAAAACCTAAAATTTTTGACAATGATTAGCTATCTGTGCTAACAAAGCACATCAGATGATTGGGCCTCAGTTACCAGGGCCTGTGAAAAGAGCAACTTGTTAGCAAGGTACATTAGAATAGTTGGCAGGAGGAGTAGTAAGCTTGATGGAAGGGTATGGGTCAAATGGGGCCAAACCCTTAACCCACCATGTGGCCAAGATGGCAAACTCAAGATGGTGAATTTCTAAAGAAAACCTGAATAAACAGAAACTGATAATTTTCAAACCTAGAGTGGCTAGCCTTTGAGAGAGAAGCTAGAGGTGGGTCTCTGGGACCCACTGTGTCACACTCTTCAGGGCACAAGCCAAAAAGCTGTAGAAAAGAGAAAGGGAGAGATAGAGAAAGTTGGACATGATTAGCAGAGAGCAAAGAAAGCCTGAAAGTAAACAGGCTTCTGATCATATACCATTGTGGTGGCAAACATTGTCTAAATCTGAGAAAAGCATAAAAAAAAAAATCTGAGAAATCTGGCTTTCCAGGGAGTGCAGGAGGCATTTCAGAGGGGTTTCACAGCACCGGAGTGACACACAGAACCCCATTAAAGGCATAGGAGAGAAAAAATTAGTGAGTGAAAGAGGACTTATGGGATGGAAGTAGTGTCCCAACTTACCACCGAGGCCTCTAGGGAGCAGTGGCCAAGCAACCAGAGTCAAGCGTCCTCAGCTTCAGAGGTGTCCGGCCTTTCAGTTAAAGGCCTAGCAGGTTCTCCAGCATGGTACCACTTCTGGAGAGAGACTGAGCTACAGAAAACCCTTAGAGAGTACTTCACTCACCCAAATGTAGAAGCGTGGAGGTAGATGCAGAGGCCAGCAGTGGTATTGATGTGCTGTGTCTGCAGCAGACCGGTTCGCAAAAGACCTGTGGGTATTCCTCGGAGCAAAAAAGAAAAAAAGTAAAAAAGAGAAAAGAAAAAAAAAACGGAGGGGAATCCCACCTATACTGACTTTAAGCCCTTCCCAAGTTCATGGCAACATTTATGTTAGGTTTTTAAAGGGAGGCGGCCGAGTAAGAACAGCACTAGGCATGTGGTATTTAGGTAAGGGGTAGGTTTATTCATCATTCTGGCTCGCACTAGGACATATTGGCACTCCATGAGGCTGGGAAAGACCTGGGAAAGAGCGTGTCTGGTCCTGGGCTAGGCCTTATCTAGGGTAGGAGTGGGGAAAGGTGTGGCCACATTGAATCCAGATGGACCTCAGTGAATGCAGATGTGAACTCTTCCAGGCATGCAGGTTGCCCAGGTAACTCAGGTATTGGGCCGAGACTTTGCTGGGAGCAGGGTGGAGTCTGCTAGCCATCCAGGAGAGGATCTTACAATTTCACTTCCTTCTTACAGTTGTCCCCTTGGACTTGAATATTTAGTTTTTTACTTAAATCTGTTATCTAATCTTTAGGCAAAGGCAAAAATTCTGTCTGTAGATCTTTCAAACTCTCTTTCTGTGAAACTTTCAGTACTTTCCCCTAAATTCTAGCACCCCACAACCTGACTCTGACTCATCCCTTCTACCAGATTGAGACTGCTGGCCTGTGTTCCCTCCTTGTCCTGAGTGCTAGAAATGGTTCCTAATCACTTAGCTAGTACTTTGCAAGTGTTCTTTCCTCCTTTGTTTACCCTTCACATCCCTTCCCAGCCTCCTCCCAACTCCCCTACCCAATCCTCCCTGCCACCCCCCCCACCAACATTGTAAAGCTCGTTTTCGACATGACAACTTGTACTTCTCATTGTTGCAACAGGTCCACCTGTATCCTTAAACAACTGGTTTTTCCCCATCTCTCTACAAGTTATACTGACATCAAATATAGTGAAAGCAGGGGTTATACTGTGGGGGAGGGACATACAAAGCAACAAAGAGATAATCTTATAAATGCGTTAGAAACAAATGCATGAAAGGAAAAAAAACATTAAAATACATATCTAAGGGTTCATTTTCCTAACATCACATTATCTGACCTTTTCCTCTTGACTCATACATATACTAGATATTGCAAATAAGGGAAACCATGGGACCTATGTTTCTTTGGGCCTGGCTTACTTCACTTAATATAATTTTTTCCAAGTTTTTCCATTTCCTAACAAATGGGGCAATGTCATTCTTTCTGATGGAGGCATAGAATTCCATTGTGTATATATACCACTTTTCTTGATCCATTCATCTACTGAGGGGCATCTGGGCTGGTTCCATACTTTAGCTATGGTAAATAAGGCTGCAATAAACATAGTTGTGCTGGTAGCTTTAGTGTGGTCTTGTTTGTAAACATTTGGGTAAATGCCCAAAAGTGGGATTGCTGGATCATAGGGGAGATCTATGTGAAGTCTTTTGAGGAACCTCCATACTGCTTTCCAAAGTGGTTGAACAAGTTTACATTCCCAGCAACAAGGAAGTAAGGTTCCTTTCTGTCCACATCCCCTCCAGCATCTGTTGTTGTTAGAGTTCTTGATTTTTGCCGTTCTAACTGGAGTGAGGTGATATCTCAATGTTGTTTTGATTTGCATTTCTTTTATGGCTAGGGATGTTGAGCATTTCTTCATGTGTCTATTGGCCATCCTTCTTTCTTCTTCAGAGAAGTTTCTCTTTAAGTCTTTCGCCCACTTATTTATTGGGCAGTTGTTTCTTTGAGGATTTGTTGTTGGGGGGTTTAATTTTTTGAGTTCCAAGTATATTTTAGATATGAGACCCTTGTCCATTGTATGGCTAGTGAAGATCTTCTCCCAATCTGTGGGCTTTCTATTGATCTTGCTAGCTATGTCCTTTGCCATGCAGAAGCTCTGCAACTTCCTGCAATCCCATTTGTCCAACCTTTCTTTGATTTGTTGTATTTCCGGGTCTCTATTCAGAAAATTTCGGCCTGAGCCAAGGAGACCTAGGGTTTCTCCTATTCCATCCTGTAATGTTTTCAGAGTGTCTGCTTTAAATTTCAAACTCTACTATAAAGCCATAGTAATAAAAACAGCTTGGTATTGGCATAAGAACAGACCTCAGGACCAATGGAATAGAATTGAAAACCCAGAAATGAACCTACAGACCTATAGCCATCTAATCTTGGATAAGGGAGCTAAAACAATAGAATGGAAGAAAGACAGCCCCTTCAGTAAATGGTGCTGGCAAAATTGGTTAACTAAAGCTAGATCCTTATATATCACCCTGCTCCAGAATCAACTCCATATGTTTTTTTTTGGGGTCCGGTTGTGGGGCCTGAACTCTGGGCCTGGGCGCTGTCCCTCAGCTCTTCAGCTCAAGACTATCATGCTACCACTTGAGCCACAGTGCCACTTCCGGCTTTTTTTCATTTTGCTTATGTGGTGCTGAGGAATCGAACCCAGGGCCTCAGGTATGCAAGGCAAGCACTCTACCACTGAGCCACCTTCCCAGCCCCCCTCGTGGGTCTTAGTTTAATCACCAAAGGACTGGAGATACTTCAGTTGTTTCGTTTATCTTATTTGAATAAAGGCTTCACGTAGCTGAATATGTCATATTCTACTTGCTTATATATTACCAAATTGGTTAGGACAAAACACAAATCTATTATTATATTGATGAAAAACAGGAATTCAAACAAAGGAGGAGGCTGCAATGCTTGGTAAGAAATGTATGCATTATCCTGCCCATGTAATTGTAGCCCCTCTGTACAGTATGTTCTCAAATAAAATAAAATAATATTAAAAAAAAAGAAAAACAGGAATTCAGATTCTTATATCTTTTTCTTAATGGTTTGTAAAAAAATCTTTATGCACATGTATAATTTACCAATATCTTTCTCAACTCTGATTTCTCTTTTCATTATTCAATGACTCCTTTTGTGACTAGCATTTATGACTCCTTTTGTTTCCTATTTCCCTTTGTTGTGGAGGTGGGAGGGAAGAAAGGGTAGGGAAAAAACAAAGGAGGATGTAACAATGCTTGATAGGAAATGTTCTCATTACCTTACTCATGTAACTGTAAGCCCTCTGTACAGTATTTTTACATTAAAATGTATTTAAAAATCATGAACAAGAATCTTCCCTTTAAACTATAATGGTGACAGTTTTCCTTATCTGTTTTCTTTCACATGACTCTTCACTTTACATTTCACCATTGCATAATTTTTACATTTCATGTGTATTAGTTTGGAATAGATTTTTGTATATTGATTAAAGTTATATTTTTAAAGTGCATATCCATCTAATCTAATGTAGTTTATTGAAATAATTTTTTCACTGAGTTACAATAATAATTTTTATTAAACATGTAATATTTGTCCCAACCTCTTCTCTCTGATTGGTCTATTTGCCTATCATTGCATTAGAAAAACTCAATTTATGTATGTTTAGTATTCAATCTGTTAGTATATATATTCTTCCAACTTTGTTATTTTATTATTTGTTCAGGTGTGGTATTTGTCAAATTTATCTTAGAATAAATTTCAGAATTCACACACACACACACATTGCATGCATTTACAATGAGTGTATAGACATATTAGAAGAATGGTTTAGATATATTCATCAACTCAACTCATAAATATCATTTATATCCTTTCAGAATTTAGCTGAGAATTGTTGTTACATTTCTGTTAAAATACATTGGTTTTACAATGGGTTTATTTTATGCCCTAACTACCTCACTGCTTCTCATGGTCTTGTTCTCAGATTTCATTGTTCTTTCATACAATGTACAAAGGTCATTCATCATGCTCAAATTCCTATATTCCTTTTTCTTTTACTTCTTTGTTTCTGCTGATATCTATCCACACACACATACAGAACCTATTTTATATTCTTGTTATTTAAAAGACTAGATTCTCCATATGAGAAAAAAATCATCTTTACAGTAACAATAAAATAAACGTAAAAAGTCAAGACACTTTATTTTGGCTTATTTCACTTAACATGATAATATCTTGTTTACTTGAAAATTACATAATTTTATTCTTCTGTAGGCTGAATATTACTTCATTATATATAAATTAATTGGTTGATAAACACCTAAGATCATTACATATTTTTGATATTATAAACGGTGCTGCTGTTAACTTGCTTGTGTAGGTATCTTTATTGTATGTTCATTTACATTCCAGAATATAATATGCACAGGGGCTGTATAGCATATAGTACTCTCTCTTTGTATTGTTCCTTTCGCCAAACAATTATTTAAAGGTATATGTTGAAATATTCTGTTTGGGAGTGATAATCACACACCCAAGTATATATGTACATACATATGTATGTGTATATGTATGTGCACACGTGTGTACAGATAGGTAAGTTTTAGATGTGTACAAATTGATGTTTGTCCTTTATTAAACTGAGATCATGTTATCATGCAAATTCACGGGTCTCAGGTCAACCTGGAGATTCTGTGTCTGTCACAAGCTCATAGATTAGCTAAAGGCTACTGATCCAAAAATAATTCTTTGCCAAACAAGAATCAAGAAAGAGATTTGAAGTTAGTAATGCAATTATAGTTTGCAATGTCCTGTTGTAGCTAAATTAAAATGTTCTACAGTATTCCAGTGCTATTTTTAGTAAATAAAATTAATGCAAAATAAAACAAAAAGTATTTCTTTAACTAGAATTATATTATGATTCTACAAAATTAGTTACTCATACCACAGAATCTTGCCTTGACATATGATTCCTAATTATTGAACTAATCAAAGGAGTGACTAACTTCTTGCCAGAAAATATTGCTTCTTTGCTCTTAAGATAATTATTTTGCAATATAGTAAACTCACGCTTTCAATAAGGGATAGAACATTAATGATCCAAAAGGGAATAGGTCCAAAATGTAATTATGTTTCAGAATTCTCTAACTGTTGACTCTGGTTATAGTTTGTAAAACAGATGAGAAATATCACCAAACAAATTGTATGTGAACCAAAAAAAATTACAGAATGAGTTCAATAAAAACTCAGGACATTTTTAATATATATTTTTATTGTAAAGATACTGTACAGAGGGGTTACAGTTACATCAGTAAGATAATGAGCACATTTCCTATCAAGCATTGTTACCCCATCCTTTGTTTTTCCCCTAGTAGCCCTTCCCTCCCCTCCCCACCTCCTTAACTCCCCTCCATCCCTCCCCACTCCTGAAGTTGTAAAGTTTGTTTTCAACATAGTGTCTTGTACATATCATTGTTACAATGGGTCAATCTGTATCCCTATTTAAGCATTATGTTTTTTCCCCTTCCTCTCCCCAAATTAGAAAAATGTATATACAAGGAATCTACATCAAATACAGTGAAAACAGGGGTTATACCGTGGGGGAGAAAGATATCAAAGAAAAAAAAATCACATAGTACATTATAAATATGTTAAAGACAATAGCAAGCAAGAAAAAAACACTTGTGTCCCTATGTTGGGGTTCATTTTGCTTAACATCATCTTATATGGTCATATGTACTTAGCTTTTGACCTTTTCTGCTTGTCCTAGTTATATACTAGTTATATACTAGTTATTGCAAATAAGGGAAGCCATGGGACCTATGTTTCTTTGGGCCTCGATTACTTCACTTAATTTTTCTAAATCTTTCCATTTTCTAACAAATGGGGAGATATCATTCTTTCTGTTGGAGGCATATTATCTATCTATCTATCTAATATATATATATATATATATATAATTTTCTTGATACATTCATCTACTGAGGGGCACTGGAGTTGGTTCCATATTTTAGCTATGGTAAATTATGTTGCAATAAACATAGTGTGCTGGTAGCTTTAGTATGGTCTTGTTTGTGATCATTTGGGTAAATGCCCAGAAGTAGGATTGCCAGGTCATAGGGGAGTTCTATTTATAGTCTTTTGAGGGACCTCCATACTTCTTTCCAGAGTGGCTGAACAAGTTTACACCCCCACCAACAAAGGTGGCCAAAGGTTCCCTTCTGGCCACATCCCCTCCAGCATCTGTTGTTCTTAGAGTTCTTGATTATAGCCATTCTAACTGGGGTGAGGTGGAATCTCAAAGTTGTTTTGATTTGCATTTCTTTTGTGGCTAGAGAAGTTGAGCATTTCTTCATGTATCTATTGGCCATTCTTATTTCATCTTCATAGAAGTTTCTCTTTAAGTCTTTAGCCCACTTCTTTATTGGGAAGTTGTTTCTTTGAGGATTTGTTGTTGGGGTATTTAATTTTTTGAGGTCCAGGTATATTTATATATGAGACCCTTGTCCATTGTATGGCTAATGAAGATCTTCTCCCAATCCGTGGGCTTTCTATTGATCTTGCTAGCTATGTCTTTTGCCATGCAGATGCTCTGCAACTTCATGCAATCCCATTTGTCCAACCTATCTTGGATTTGTTGTGTTTCTGGGTCTCTATTAAGAAAATTTCAGCCTGTGCCAAGGGGACCTAGGGTTTTTCCTCTTCCGTCCTGTAATGTTTTCAGGGTGTCTGCTTTGAATTTGAGATCTTTGATCCATTTGGAGTTGATTCTGGTGATAAGGAACTAGCTTTAGTTTTCTATAGGTGTTTAACCAATTTTTCCAGCACTATTTACTGAAGAAGCTTCTATTCTATTTTTTAGCTCCTTTGTCAAGATTAGGTGGCTATAGGTCTGTGGGTTCATTTCTGGGTCTTCAGTTCTATTCCATTGATCCTTAAGTCTGTTCTCATGCCAGGACCAAGTTGTTTTGATTGCTATGGCTTTGTAGTAGAGTTTGAAATTCAGTATTGGTATTCCCTCAGCACTATTCTTTCTGCTAAGGATCGTTTTTGCTATTCAGGGTCTTTTACTGTTCCATATGAATTTTTGGATTGCTTCTTCTATTTCATTGAAGAATGAGGTTGGTATATTGATAGGTATCAGATTGAATTTGTAGATAGCTTTTGGCAGTATTGCCATCTTCACGATGTTAATCCTCCCAATCCAGGAGCAACAGAGGTTTTTTCACTTAGTAAATTCTGCTTTAATTTCCTTTTTCAGGTTTTTAAAGTTTTTATTGTAGAGGTCCTTCACTTCTTTATTTAAGTTTAAGTTCATGTGTGCCAAATCTCACACCTTCTAAAATTTGAAAAGGGAAAACATGATACCTGTTTCGACTTAGAAAATACCAGAGAAGCCAATTTGCCTAACTTGAATATCTGATTTTTCCAGAGTTTCCACTCAAACATAAAAAGGAGTTGCTTTCCTAATTTCAACTGTGCTCTTCTCATTGTTAGCATACATAAAAGTCATTGATTTGCGGAGGGGGGGTAATTTTGTGCCCTGCTACTTTGCCAAAGTTTCATATCAGCTTGAGTAATTTGGGAGTGGAGTCCATGGGATTCTTTAAATACAAGATCATGTCATCTGGAAAGAGGGAGAGTTTTACTTCATCCTTCCCTATTTGGATCCCCTTTATGTTTGCATCTTGTCTTATTGCTGTAGCTAGGCATTCTAATACTAAGTTGAAGATAAGTGGAGAAAGTGGACATCCTTATTTATTCCTGAAACTCAGGAAATTTATTATGACATTGGTTTGCTAGGCACTAGGTTTTAATGGACTATGGACCATCTGATCCTTTTCATTGTGTCCTACTAGGTTTATTATTCAATGCATGCCATAATGAAGTCCACAAGACCAGCTAAAGGAAAGTAGGAGATAAATTAATAAATTTTCTGTTTATATTTCCATCCACTTTCATATTCTTTGTTTAACCAGCTGTGCATGTATGGGCTATTAGTGGTCATTAATCTATGAAACAGTTCTTGAATTTCACAAGTCATATTTCACATTGGATAGTCAAGATCATTCACTATTTTCCTATGTTAACTCCTGTGATCAGGGCATACAGACCAATAATCGATCATTTAGCTCTTTATATAAATATATAAACAGAAGGAAAAGTCATAAACTTGCCAATTGTCCAGCCTTGCTGGGAATATTTATAGATAACCTTAGCAGTTCTGAAAATGTTTATTTCCTCCTCTTAGTAAATGAAGGATTGTTACAAACTATACACAGCTGCTTTCAAAATGTTTACTAAGGTCAACGTTTGGAATAACATTGTTTTCTTCATTTTTCCTTTTTATGTTTGAGTGGAAACTCTGGAAAGATCAGATATTCAAGTTAGGCAAATGGGCTTCTCTGGTATTTTCTAAGTCAAAACAGGTATCATGTTTTCCCTTTTCAAATTTTAGAATGTGTGAGATTTGGCACATATGAACTTTGAAAATACAGTTTTCTGTTTTTTAATTTAAAAAAATGTGGGTTCTGTTTCATTCTTATTGAAAGAAACATTTTAATATTTCTCATTTTTTCTTTTTTTAAATAGGCTTTGGCCAACTATTTTTATTTATTATATTTTTTTGGGGTAGTGGAGGAAAGAAAGACCCTATGCTTGAGACTGTGCTCCTCCTCCTCATCTTCCTCCTCCTCCTCCTTGTCCTTCTCCTCTTCCTTCTCCACTTCACCTTCCTTCTTCACCTCCTCTTTCTTGTTCTTCTTTTGCAATAGAGCTATTTTCTACTATAAGTTAGCTTGACAACTTTTTGACATTCTTGATGGTTGTTTATATCTAAAGGTATGTTATGTTATGCAAATGTCTGTATATTAATTCTTTTATCTAAGACAGAGATTAATATCTTTTATTTTTTCAACAAATGTGACATACCAGTAATATATTAAAAGACATATATAGTAATCAATTAAAAAATAACCCCAAACAGAATGCAAACAATAGACGGATCTTACTTTTGATCCTATCTGATATTCTTCTTTTGATTGAAGAATTGACTCCATTAATTGAGTCCATTTTAGGGTTATTTTTGAGAGATGTGTCATGTTTCCTGCCATTTTACTTATTTATTTCCTGTGTTTTATTTTTTTCCTCTTCCTGTGTTTACTAAGTTTATCTTCTACTGAATTTTTTCTGATGTGTTTCATTGATTCTGATTGTTTTCTTCCCTTTAGGATTATTTGTAATGCCGGTTTAATAATCATTAATTTCTAAATGTTTGGTCATCATGGAAGGTTTAGGCTTCACCATCTAAAGTCAATCATAGTTTCACTGGGTAGAAATTCTTCACACATTCTTGTCTTTCTGCTCTTATTTCTTTCTTTTTTCTCTTCCCAGCTTTCATTATTCAAAGAAGTCATAGCTTACTTTTTGGTATTCATTCCCCCTTTTGAAGAGGGAATGGTCAACACATGAAAAATTCAAAATCCTGAGCATTAAGATAAATACAATAATAATAGCCATGATGGAATATTTGAGGTTAATTTTATCAAATTAAAGGGAGTTATTTATACTAGAGTAACAACAAAGCATGAACAGAGCATCATAAAATGTGGTATCTATATATGTATATATACATATGAATTATATATACATACACACATATGAATTCTATGCCTCCATCAGGAAGAATGACACCACGCATTTGTTAGGAAATGGAAGACTTGGAAAAAATTATACTAAGTGGAGTGAGCCAGACCCAAAGAAAAATAGGTCCCATGGTTTCCCATATTTGCAATAACTAGTATACGTCTAGGATAATCTTACCAGACAAGCAGAAAAGGTCAAAAGGTATGTATATATAATAAGTGAAATGAACCCAAGATAGAGACATAAGAGGCTTTATCTTAGTTGCTTTGTTTTAATGTTCTTATAATGTACTATATGATTTCTTTTGTTTCTTTCGTATGTTCTTCCCCCATGCTATAACCCCTGTTTTCACTGTATTTCATTCTGGTACCCTGCATCTTGTATATACATTTTCTAATTTGGGGAGGGGAAGGGAAATAACAAAATGCTGAAACAAGGTTGACCCATTGTAACAATGAGATGTACCCAATACTATGTTAATAACAATTTTTACAACTTGGGGGAGAGGAAGGGAAGAGTGGGGGAAGTGAGAGGGAAGGAATGGTAGGAGGAAAATAAAAAGAAGTGGGTAACAATGCTCAGTAGAAATGTACTCATTACCTTACTCATGTAACTATAACCCTTCTGTACAGAATCTTTACAATAAAAATATAATAAAAATACAAAATGGAGAGTATCATGGATATTTTTATGTTACCACTTACTAACTTTTTATGTTTTACATAATTTATTTGGTACAATAACAATATATCTCATATATCATGTAAGCATTATATTTTGTAAGTTATAATAGTGAGCATTTGTGTGTGTGTGTGTGTGTGTGTGTGTGTGTGTGTGTGTGTGTGTGTGTGTGTGTGTGTGCACGTGTGTGATAGAGCTTGAACTCTGGGGCTGTGCATTGTACCTGAGCTCTTCAGCTCAAGGTAAGTGCTTTACCACTTGGGCCACTGTACCACTTCTGGTTATTTGGAGGTAAGAGTTTCATGGACTTTCCTGCCCCGCCTGGCTTTGAACTTCAATCCTCAGATCTCCCCTTCCTGAGTAGCTAAGATTACAGGTGTGAGCCACCAGTGTCTGGCTAATAGTGAGCTTTTTAATGTTATTGTTAATATTTAGACAGCCCCTTGTGGAATTTCTACTACTTATTTATACATAATACTTATTAATACTAATGTGGTAGTCATAAAGTTATTGTAATTATTCTCAGCCATTATTATTAACACTCAGCTCTACCTTTGTCATTGTGTACATTGATGAAAATGATTCTTGTAAATACTGGTCTAGAGTGACACTCAGATCATTTATTGTGCTCCTGTAGTACTAATAGCTTGCCTTTTTTCTTCTACATATTTTTTCAGCATCTGCTAAGGTTAACTCTCTGCCTCTGTGGTTGGATTTTCTGTCCCTGTATGTCTTAACATACAGAAATTTTGATCTGCAACTTTAACATACCCTTGATTCTGGCATCTCAATATTAATTCTTAAGTGATCTTTAGTAATTAAATTTTCTCTGATCCCTCAAGGATTACTCAATTCTTGCCCCGACAATTCTTCAACCACTACTGATAAAAGAAAATTCATTAAGTGCCCACTCTGTAACCACTAGTGAAATTACGGATAAACACATAAAAATGAAAAGTTCATGGTATTGTCCTATCAGCCCCTGTATAACACACTCACTGAACTCCCTGGTTCTGGTGAGTTATGTGCTTGGAAATGGAATTCATCATTTCATTAGTTGCCAAGTGTCATGCTTGTAACTATGGAAAAACCAGTTTTCCTTTACAATATGCTTGCAATAATCGTCTTCAGTGTCAATCACTCTCTCCTGGATCACTAAATACATGGTATTGTTATTACTATAATTATTGCTATTATTGCATGTCATTGCTGAATGCTGAGGGGAATTCTAAGAAAGGAATATTTTGAAAAGAAATGGTACTGACACTCTCACTAAAAGGAAATGAATTATGCTAAATGTAACTGAAAAATTTTGAGTCACAGAAAAGGAACAAATGGTGTGTTGCTCGTTAGAATTTTTCTTGCTGGTAATTATAGTATCATGCATTTTCCTGGATATCTCAGAATCAGATTTATATGATTCATTTGTAAGAACCCACTAGATATAGAGTCCTTTATTTGTGCACATCACTATACTTATGGGGATCATGCAAATTGGAAGAAATTAGTGTAAATAGCAGACAGTCATAGACAAAACCGGACCAAGGAACTTCGTATTTCCACTCAGGCGGAGTCCACTCAGAACTACAATGATTTTAGACAACTTTCTTTTCAGTTGTCCCATTTTACCATTTGACAAGATGTTCTCTCTCTGGGAATGGCTTAAGCATCTTCATTTTGAGGTAAAGATAAGTACAAGAGAATGAGAGTGAGAAGTTTACAGAAAAAAAAATAAAAGAATAAAATAGCATTAACTTCTAGGTGTTTGAAGGAACATTTTTGTGGCTCACCCAATACTAATTATAATATGATTTCAAATGTGTTAAGTTAACATTTCATGAAGTCCCTTTCATATGCCAGCCTTAGCAGGTCTTATTTTGGCTTCCTGCTTATTTTCAGGCATTGAGATAAGTAGTTCATATTGCTTCTTTTCCATTTATAACTCTTTAAACATGTGTGCACTCAGACATTATTTCTTAACTGTATCTGTAGTTCTTCCCTTCACTCCTTTAGCTCAGATATTTTAATTGAATCATTTCCAATATATTTTAAATACAAACAGCATATGAAATGTGTCATTATTCATGTTGAATTTATAAATAAGTCTAGTCATAGTCAAATAATTTCACACATTGCCCAGCGTAAACGTCAATTTAAACTACAAAGCTCACAAATAAAATGAAAAGTGTTACCTTGTGGATCTGGAAACAGTTATTATGTCAGAGTTAATCTTTGCACAAGCTCATGGTCTTTCTGCACACTGCTTTGAATATGAGCCCCTGAATACCAAGGGTCCTGCCTAATAAATCTTACTACGCTACCTCATTTGCAAATTTAAATTGCAAAAGCATTATCATTTATCTGAATTGGATTTAACTTTGTGGTAATGGAGATAACTGTGCATTTGCAAAAATGTCAAAATAACATGAGAGGGGACATTTTTATTGAAAATTGGTAAGGCTGTGTGTGTCTTACGTAGTGCTCTGCAAATACTACAACTCATTCAAGGGTTGAGAAGCATTTGTGGCAGGTTATAGTGTTTGAACCAAGCCGCCTGACCATTCATTAAACAAAGTCTATTAAACATGAGTAGAAAAGAGACTATTGAAAGATGTTTCATTCGCAAAGAGATTTACTCAGTAGGCATTTTGCATATTTTCATTTGTTTTCTCAATGACTGTGTCAAAAAGTTTACAATTTGTTGTATTACAAAAGCATATTTAAAGTTTTTTCCTATTTTGCCCAAAGTTGCATGATTAGTGGTGAAAGAGTTACAAATCAAATCTAAATCTAGCTGACCTTGTAGTCTGGGTCTAGATTCAAAATATGTATTTTATAATCAAAACCTTAGTTGGTGTGTGTGTTTGTATATGTGTGTGCACATGCATATGTGTATACATAGAATGTTTTCTTTCCATTGACCTGGATTTCTTCAGAGTTGGTTGTACTACCCAGACATGATTGTAATTGTTAGGCAATGAAAATGTCTATCTGTTTTGTTTGGGTTTGTTTCCATGGTCATAACATTATTTTCTTCTAGTTTATAATACCAGCTATTTTCTAACATCTTTCTTTTCATCACTTATTTTTCCACTGTCTACATTTTCCTATTGGTGAACATCCTTATCAGTGTAATTTTGTTTTTCTAGCTTCAGAAATAGATTCTCTGAAGGAATGATCAATAATCCTGTTCATTGTCATATTCTTTAACAAGATATTTTTCTAGTGCAAGGGAAGATACTTTGTTATAATTATAAGGGAAGAATGAAATTATGGTCAGAATTACAATTATCCAGCCTCCAACTAAGTATACAAAGTTAAATCATGCCACTGGATATGATCTTCAGCTTTCAAGATGGATTGGGATTTGATAATTGGGGATAATCCAGAGTGGTTAGTGTTTTCTATATTCAACTACTTAATTCTCAACAGATGTTTTTTTTTCTTCAATAATAGAAGACTCCTCTGGAACCATGTAGCTAGGGTAATAGAGACTGAATTATCATTTTTAAGTATGGTAGGGATTTCCATATAAATGATCCTGAACTGCTTGACCTTGAACTCCTCATGTTCAGCAGAATTTTTGGGATTTGAGTTGAGAAAGTTTACAATCTTACTCAAGTGATTCTATTTTACACTGAATTCTGAGAACAAAAACCATAATATGAAGTACAGCTAATTATTTTCTTTCTGAAGATGATACTTTTAAAGAAGTTTATGAATTTAGTAAAGAAATTCTATTCACTCTTCTATATTTCAGCAAATCTCAGCAGAAAAATTACACAGTGAAACATGAAATATGAGAACAAAGTATTTAATACCTAAAGAGGAATCTTTGTTTCCAATAAGGGAGGTAGGTAACAGGAAATGAGATGGGAATAGAGTTGTTAAAATATTAGTATATTTATCATCCATAAAATCAAAGTAATTAGGAATTTTTCAGACCCAAAACAGATGACTTACGTGAGTTGAAAATATAACTACTGTGTATGTGTTTTTAGGAAAATCTTTCTTTGATGGATTGTGGAAATGGATAACTGCATTGGAGAAGTTTTTCACATTTGGGAAGGAGGTACTTCTTCATTGTTCATTAATAAAGTTACTGGAAACCAAATGATTTTTTAAAATATTCCTAACTGTAAAAACTATATGACATAATATAGGAACAGTGAAATAATATTCATTTTTACCTGTTTTGCTGTTTTTATTTTATTAAAGGACAAAAATTTGACTTATTGACAATGATGGCAATAATGGCTTCATAAAGAATTTTATGTGATTTTTGACACTTTGCCAGTCACTGGTGGCTCATGGCTATAAGCATAGCTACTCAGGAGGCTATGATCTGAGGGTTACAGTGCAAAGCCAGGTGGGGCAGGAACATCCATGAGATTCTTATCTCTTCTAAACTACCAAAAATATCGAGAAGTGGAACTTTGTCTCAAGTGGTAGAGCTCTAGTCTAGAGGAAAAATCTTGGACAGCACCCAAGTCCTGACTTCAAGTCCCAGGACCAGCTTTCAAAAAAAAAGAAAAAACTTGCTGTTAAATAAAAAAAAATAATTTAGTGAATCAGAAAAAAAAATACTCTGTGCCAAAAGTTGTGCAAAATAGCCAGGCACCAGTAGCTCATGCATGCGATCCTAGCTACTCAGGAGGCTGAGATCTGAAGATTGCAGTTCAAAGCCAGCCCAGGCAGGAAAGTCCATGAGACTCTTATCTCTAATAACCCATTCAGAAAACCAGAAGTGGCGCTGGCTCAAGTGGTAGAACACTCTCCTTGAGTGGAAGATCTGCCCAGGGCCTGAGCTCAAACCCCATGACACACCAAAACAAAACAAAAAACAAGTTATGCAACATGGATCCTTGATTCATTATGGCATTCAGACAAATTACTTTAGGCAACACTTTTACATTTTTCAAGCATAAATTTATTTTAATTAATAACTTCTGTTTCAAGCCTGTTTATAATCAAGGAGCTTTTTTATTTTAACTTTTGCTTGTGATTATGAGAAGGCAGACTTTTATTTTTAAGCAAAAGATATTATATATATATATATTTTTATATATATACATATATATATATGTCAGGCATTGGTACTCATGCCTGATATCCTAGCCACTAAGGAGGCTGAGAGATGAGGATCGTGATTCAAAGTCAGCCTGGGTGGGAAAGTCTCTGAAACTCCTTATCCCATTAACTACCAAAAAATTTAGAAGTGGAGCTGTGGCCCAGTTGGTAGAGCATTAAGCTTGAGCAAAATGCTCAGAAACAGTGCGCAGGCCTTAATTCAATCCCAAGGATTGGCTCATTCACATACACACACACACACACACACACACACACACACACACACACACACACACACACACACACACACATTCTCTCTCTCTGTATATATATATAATATTTCTTTAATAACATATGACATTATACATTAAGATTATTTGCAATATACAGATATACAATATAGCATTCAAACTATTCACTTGAACCTTTTTAAGGAAGTTGACAATCTTTATATTACTACTTGTTTATGGATTTTTCTAGTATCTTAAGCTGAAAAACTAAATAAGATAAAAATTATCTTGCTGTGTTTTGTTTATGATATCAAACATTTCTTCTTTTATAATGGATGGCTATCTTCAATTTTTACCATACCATTTTCCCTCCAAAATAAATCTTCACTAAAAACTCAATTTTTTGTGAAACATAAGAATTTCATTATACAAATTCACATATGGACTACTTATATTCAATTTTTATGCTATCTTTTCTTTTCCCACATTTATATTTAGCATCAATAATCTGTGCAAAGGAGTTTCATTTTGACATATCTATATATGCACAAAATGTACCTACATCAGACTCATCCCCTCTGTCACTCTACCTTAGTTTCCTTCCTCAAATCTCAACAACTTTATTTTCCAATTTTCATACCTCTAAATAATTTTAATCATATTCATTCTCTTTCACTTTCTCAATTTACTCTAATACTAATGTCACCCTTAGTATTCATATACTTTGTAGGGCTTCTTTTACTTTCCTATAACTCCTTTTTGAGTGTACCTAAGGTATCCTGACAATCTACAATTATATCCATTATCCTTGCAAATGATACAATTTCATTCTTCTTTATGGTTGGATGTTTCATTGTGTATATATAAAATACCTTTACTTTAGACACTTGCTTAGCATGTGTGAGGCTCTGATTTAATCACTAGGATCACATAAGGAGGAGGAGAGGGAGAGGAAAGAAATGGGGAAGGGGAGAGAGAGAAGAGAGACAGAGACATAAAGAGTAAAAGGGAGAATGTATGCTTTTCTTTTTGAATAAACTTAGCACCATGGAATGCCATAATTGTGCTTAAATTTTTTTATTGTGAAAATACTGTACAGAGGGGTTACAATTACATGGGCAAGATAATGAGTACATTTCTTATCAAACATTGTAGCCTACTCCTTTGTTTCCCCTTCCCATCCCTTCCCATCCTACCCCCGCCCCCCATTCAATCTTCCCCCCCCTCCCTGCACCAAAGTTGTAAAGTTCGTTTTCAACATAATGACTTGTACATCTCATTGTTGCAATGGATCCACCTGTATCCCTATTTAAACGATTTGTTTTTCCCCTTCCCCTCCACAAATTATACCGACATCAAATACAGTGAAAGCAGGGGTTATACCATGGGGGAGGGACATACAAAGCAACAAAAAATAATCTTATAAATGTGTTAGAAACAATCGCATGAAAGAAAAAATTTGAATACATATCTTAGGGTTCATTAAGTCTTAATCCTAAATATTATGTTATTACACAGAGCAAGGGATATACTAGTTACCCAACAATACTGGCCCAGCTAGATTGAATGTTGTTTATTAGAAACTTCAGTTAGGAATTTTACTACAGTTTAGTCTTTCAATATACTCATTTCTCTTTTTTCAGAGAGCAATATTATTGATGAATAATCTAAATGCCCAATCATCCTCTTTTGTTTTGTTTTGTTTTTTTGAGTGAATATTCTGCCTGAGCTCTTTGGACTGACCCTGGAATCTGGACAAATATAAATAAAAGATAGTAGCATTAAAAAAAAACCTTTCTTTGATCCATTCATACATCATAGGGCATTTAAAGTCTTTCCATAGCTTGGCTATTATGAATAGTGTCACAAAGAATATGAGTTTATAAATATCTCTATTATATTCCTGGTTTATATTCCTTTGAATATATGCCCAAGTTATATCTCTCTGTCGATAAGTCAAAGTAAGATTCAGACATCAATACATTTGACCCTTAAACACTTCAGTATTCACATTACTAACTAGAAATCAGTGTTTCTTTATGATTCTCTCAAATTGCTGGTTTTTAAGGTAAAACATCCAGACAAGGAGGAAAGCAAAAGTAATTGTGAACTATATGTGCAATGGACACTGTGTACCACCTGTTTGGTGAGCCAAATGACCAGAATACAGAGACTAACCTACTATGTACCAGAAAGATACTTCATGCATTTTCCTTGTCAATTTCTACTGCTACTCTACATTTAGAAGCAAATGCTGTCCTTTGTTTTGATATGATAGGTAATTTTGTATCAGATATCTATATAAGGAGCTCTAAGTCTTCATAATTTTTGCCTTTTGGAGGAATGTGCTCATCAGAAGTAATTATTCATTCTTTATGAACAATCATGTGGGGTATATTTTTATTTTCCATCTCATTTATCTTATATTGTATTGCTCTCTTTTGGTAATAGTGTATGTTCTGGCTAGCTTATATCCTTTGCACACCTGTCTGGCTTATCCATTTATTTTTTACTTTCTTATATTGCTTGAGATTTTCAATAAAAGCACCTATGTCTTCTTGGAATGGTGACAATATTTCTCATTTTTCATTCTTTAAGAAATTAATCTTTTCAGCTTTATTAAGGTATAATTGAAAAGTAAAAATTATACATGTATGAAAGTTGTACAATTTGATGATTTCCTATGTGTGCATTTTAAATGACCACCACTATCAGATTATGTGCGCTAAGAATGAAGTCTGAACTTGATGGGGCTGTTGCTGGTGAAACTTGTGCGTGTACCTAAGAATGTGTGCAGATGCAGATTATAGGCCAATACTAATATATATATATATATATATATATATATATATATATATATATGGTGATTAACAATCACTGATTGTTAATGTGCTTACTAATAAATGAAGCAGCTAATACCTGTCATATGATTTTCTTTTTGTTTCCTTCTTAATAATTGTTCTTGTAAAGGTGATGTGCAGAGGGCTTACTGTTGCCTAAGTCAGGTAATGAGAACATTTCTTTTGAACAGTGTCACCCCTTCCATCGCTTTCTCACAGGTTTCCCCTCTCAATCCCCCACAAGTTTTATTTTCCCCTACAAGTTGTGTAGTTCATTTCAACATCTTGTCTAGTGAGCTTCACTGCTGCTTTTGTTCACTCTTGGCTCCACCATTTCTGTGCTCCCCACCTACCCTCCCCTAAATAGAATAATGTAAATACAAGACAAAAGGTACAGGAGACAAAAAACAGCGAGGAGGACAAAAACAAAACAAAACACAAAAACCCTCTTGTAGGATATGATAAAGTAGATCCCTCACTGATCGCGGGAGTGAGGTTCCAGAGACACCCGCGGTAGGTGAAAATCTGGGAAATAGCAGTGTTAGTTGTCGCTGTATCGTGGTTGACTCATTGCTACTTTGCAGATTTTCACCTATCACGGGGGTCTCTGGGATAGGTGAGGGGTCAACATTTATGCTTTTTTCTTTTGTTTTTAACCTGCCATACAATGAAGCTGCAAGCGGTGCAGCGAGAGACAACAGTAAATTACACAGGACTCCAATCATTCACACAATGGAACCAAAAGAGGATATTCTTAGGCGAGGCTCACAAAGACTCAATAGTTACATGCATATGGTCACATAAAATAATATTTATTGAATGAACTCTAAGAAATGAACAAGAGGTTATTTTTGTTTCCTAAAGACTCAAGTGACTATTTGCCTTCTTTTCTTTTCCTTCTAAGAGGATATTTTTCTAGTCCAAATTGTACACAAATATCCTAGGTTGGTAAACTTTGAACATTGTTCATTGTAGGTAGCATAAACAAGGAAGCACAAGAGGAGGACATAAGAAAAATCTAGAGCCACAGTCTTTGTTAATATAGAATAGAGAAAGAAACATCAATAAAGATGAATTAAAATTTTGTTTGACTTGCTCATGAATGAATAATCAGTATATATTCAACATAGCTTCTGGTGCATCGAGCATTAGATAAACTTTATTTCAGATGGGGGTCTTACTTATAGCCCATAAGATACTTTCTCTCTTGCTTAAACATAAGCAGAATTTATCAGAGGATGTTAGACATTTAGAATTCTTTAGATAAACTAAACCAGACAATTGCCATACAAGGCCATACAACCCGTTACACAGTATGATGATGTTCAGATGTGTAGTACTGCCACTGAATATTGGCATTACAGTTTGGAATCATGGGCACTAGGTATAAGTTCATAAATGCACCATAGTAAGTCTCTGTCTTTGATGGAGAGGGGGTGAAAGCCTGTTAGTTTTCTACATTGTGCCAACCATAACAAAATAGATTTTCCTCATTGATGTATATCAAATCAATGTCCACTCTGGGTGCATCTAATTTGTAAAATATGAGTCATGTTGCTTTTATGAAGACAATAATGACGAGGACCAAATATTCCCTAGCTTCTGCACTGGTCAGCAGGAAAAAAAGACAGAAAACTGACACTTGTGAAAGGCTGTTGAAAAATGAATTGGGGAAATGGTCAATAAAATATTATCTTTATAGTCCCTTCAGTACACGTATTTTATGACCAGAATTTATATTTGCTTCTTTTTCAAGTTTTTGAATCTTTTTATTGTCTTTAAGCAGTTGTACAAAAGTGTCGCCATTCAACATCGCAGTTTGTGAATAGAGTGCCTCCTGATCAACGTCACCCCTTTCTACATTCTCCCCCACCCCTCCCAAACCAGCCCTTCCCTCACCTGTCTTTAATTTTTAGGATCTGTACTGATGTATTTGCCATTTAACAAAGTCGTTTATGTAGACACAATGCATCGTGATCGGTGTCATCCCTTCAACACCATCATACCCGGTTGATCCAGCCCTTTCCTTACTTTTTCTCAATTCTGTTATATATATAATGGTTTCTTAATTGCGTTCTTGTTCCTTCCCCCCCCATTTATATATCTTACCGCCCCCATCTTTTGCAAGTACCCATTTCATGGTGCTTATTTTTGAGGGCTGTCTTTTTATAAGTCTCTCAATTTAATAATTAATCTCCACTTGTCCCAGCAGGCATACATCTCCCACAAAGTCTTGGAGTCTGAACTTAATCTTTGCAAATTATATCTAAGAATCATTGCACTTGGAATGATTTTTTTAAATATTTCCTAGGATTTTAAATCTCCTATGTATTACTAATTATTACTATAGAATCCCAACAAATTGATCTGTTTCTTACAATGTATCTGTAATTGTGCTAAAGTAGGCAGACTTTTCTAGTGTTGCATTCTTTCTTTCCAGATATACGGAGGGTAATAAAAATGAATCTGCAAGGTGTATTTTTATTTATCCTCTCCATTTTCCCTTCCTCTCCTCTCCTTTCCTATCCCCCTCTTGCCTCTTTTCTGTCCTCTCCTCTCTCCTTTTTTTACTTTTACTATTTTGCCCATGAAGTTAGTCCCTGAAGCTAGTCATAGTTCTGTTGTCCCTTTGAACAAATATGATAAAATGAGAAAATCTCACATATATCTGAACAAGGGAGCAGAACTCTATATTTAGTATGAAATAATGTCTTATAGGTCTCATATTTTTATTTTGGTTCAGAACTTAAAAACTGTAAAGAATGACCAAAATGCTTCTACCAGGTAGCAGGGGATTATCTTCATGGAGTATAAAAATGTTGCATTTTCATAAGAAGAAGATGGAGTCAGTGGATAAAATACGGGATTTATTTGCTATCATTTGTGAGGCTTTGAAATAATGAACTATGATTATAAAAGGAAATTTTCATGAATAACAGACATCTCAATATAAGTAGTTTATATTATATAAACATAAATAAGGATACTAGGGACAAGAAGCAAAAATACCAAAATTAATTGCTCAGAGGGTTAGATGTAAAGATGTATTTTATTAATGAAGTTGCAGGATTGATGATTGTCTCATTTTCTTCTGGTTTATAGAATTCTAAAAGAAGAACAAAATGATACTAATCTTACTGTAAGTGAGTAAAGATTATAAAAGAGTAGATATGGTATTAATTTAAAAAGGAAACTATTAAAATATTTGTTTTACAGCCAAACAAACTCAGATAATATTGTAAGATCTTAAGTTTACTCTTTAAGAAACATCAAGTTAAATTCTTCTTGATAGAAGAAAAGAAGTTGATGCTAAGCAATTGAGGCATATACATGGTTGAGGTGGTTTGAGATTTTCAGGAGCAACAGGAGAATGGGATAAATTCTAGAGGAGAAAAATTCATATTTGTTGTAATTTCAGTTTTTGCCTGTGCCTGATGTTGCTAATAAGTAGATTATTTTATTCTCTGCATTGAACGATATGTTTGGGATTTCAGAATCTAATTTTGCAATAAAAAGTCAACTTGAAAGATCAGACAATTTACTTTTTTTCTTGCTTAAGCAGAACAATTGTTTTGCCAAGTAATTATTGAGCATCTACTATACTGAAAACTCATGAATAAGAAAGGGATACAACAGGAAATGAAAGATATACTACTTTTCTCCTTGCGGGATATACATCAGGAGTAAAATAGTTTAAAAAAACACATCCTACTTACTTTTATAGTTAGTAATGATAGAAATGCAAAACTGTGTTAAGCTTCAGAATTAAACAAGAAACATTTTTATATGCAAAGTGTCTTTAATTTTACTATCACAGTTTGCATGGTAATGATAACAAAATTTGAAAAGAAAAGCAAAGCATGTCAAAACTCCTGTGTAATTTCTCAGCATTTCTTCTTCCTGGCACTATGTATCTGTTTAATATCGGTTTCTGACTTATATCATCCTGACACTGCCATATGTGTCCATGTTGTACCTAGTTACGAAGCTTCAACTCAGTGTCTGTCACTGTTTATGGCTTTAATTCTTCTTTTCCATTTCTGCTGGTTCTGACTTTTACATATATAATCACATCGAGGTTGTTCCCCTTCCTAGGTTGTCTTACATAACACAACTTGGAAAAAGAACATCCTTATTGCTTAGCTGTAGCTATGTTGTTCTCTAACCTACAAAGTATCAAATTTCCTTTATTTTCTTCAAGATACAGTTCAAAATTATCAGGTTGGTAAGGAAAATTCATCCTACCTGAAAGTCATTGTGCTATCAACATTATCACATTATCTCTGTTGGAAGGCTAGAGTTTGGCTGTATTAAAAAAAAAAAACAGAACAAAATAACATATTTACTCACTGAACCATATGTAGGAACTAGTGCTGAAATGATATTTCTTTCTGAATTAGCTAGCAAGGTGGTTCTGAAAAGTTTTGGCCTCAAAGTTTCTTTAGAATTATAGCTATTGAGAGCTCTTACTTTTGGTTACATCCACCAATATTTAAAGAATTAAAAATTAAAATATATTTTGAAATAAATTCTTCTTAAATCAGTTGATACATAAATAATATTTTATGTAACTTAAAATGCATTTACAACAATGAAGATTAATATTCACTTTTCCCCTTAAGACATATAAAATGTTTAAATAACATTTAACAGGATATTATTTCTATTTCTACCTTTGGTTTGGGGAAACGTATTTGTTAGTTTTTTAAATACCACATACGTGGTATTCAGGTAAGGGGTAGGTTTATTCATTGTTCTGGCTGGCAGCAGGCCATCTTGGTCCTCCACGCGGTGGGGAAAGGCCTGGGAAAGAGACCTGGGAGAGCTGGGAAAGAGAGAGAGCTGGGAAAGAGAGAGCTGGGAAAGAGAGAGAAAAGAGCTAGAAAAGAGAGAAAAGAGCTAGAAAAGAGAGCATCTGGGAAAGAGGTGGGAAAGAGCAAGCTAGGAAAGAGAAGAGAGCTGGGAAAGAGAAGAGAGCTGGGAAAGAGAAGAGAAAGAAAGAGCTGAGAAAGAGAGAGAAAGAGAGAGAGCTGGGAAAAGAGCTAAGAGAGAGCTAGAAAAGAGAGAAATACAGCTAGAAAAGAGAAGAGCTAGAGAAGAGCTAGAAAAGAGCAGAGAGAGCTAGAAAAGAGCTAGAAAAAAGCAGAGAGAGCTAGAAAAAAAGCTAGAAAAAAGCAGAGGGAGAGCATCTGGGCCTGGGCTAGGCCTTATCTAGGGTATGGGCAGAAAAAAGGTGTGGACACCTCAAATTCAGATGTGACCTCAGCAGATGCATATGTGGCCTCTTCCAGGTGTCCCAGTTGCCTAGGTAATGCAGGTACTAGGTGGAGACTTTGCTGGAGGAGGGTGGAGTCTGCTCGCCATCCAGGAGCAGACCTTACAGTATTATCTTAGTGGAGTGTATTGAGAAAAAAATGTGACCTCAACACATGTAGTAGGGATCAGGGAAGATTATTCTAATAACCTTTTTAGATAATAGAGAGTATTCTTCATTGAAGTTGCTTTTTAAAAGTATATTACTACTAGTAGTTTATTGAAGGCCATAATAGTATGGAATCTGAAATTAAAAAATCTGAAATTAAAAAAAGTGTGAATGCAATAGACAAATTATGCCAGCATTAAGAAAATATTTTTTATTCACAAATTGCCAGAAAATATTTTGAGAACCACCATTTAAAGAAGGGGAAAAATACATGATCAATCACATAATCAATGTATTCATCAGGTACCAAGGGTAGGGATATGATGAGACTCAGGTGGCATAACACCTGCCTAAGGGCTTGCAGCGCAGAATCTATACCCTGATATCACCAAAGTGACTGACTCTACAGCTCTATTTCAAAAGAAGTTTTAGGTCTGATGGTTACATGCCACAGACTTAACATAGTTTTTGAAACCTCTCTAGGGTGGATGGTCATAGTAATGATGCTGTCAACTTCAAAAGGATATCATGATTCTTACTTAAGTGAGGAGATCATAAACTGCTTGACAAAGTGGTTGATCTATTGTAATTCCTTACAAAATGGCAGCTATAATCATTACTGTTGACTTTTTTATACACATCAAAAGTCAAAACACAGGACAAGAGTAAAGATTGAATAATCATGTAAATTAAATGATCTTCTATATATGATAGGCATTTTGGGAAAAAGTTCCTAACTTCTTGGCTAAGAACTCTTAGCTCCATGGCACTTTGGGGTAGTAAAATGCTCAGAACACCCATTCAGCCCAGAGCAGGACTGAATTGTCATAATGAAATAGGCACAGTGGGATGACAAAAAAATCATCGTATGCTTGGAAAAGATATAACTTCAAATAGAAACCAAATGTGTTTATGCAATAGGAAGAGGAACTACACTAAGAGTGTGAAAAAAATCAGTGGAACTGACTGCAATAGAATTGAGTTGGCCATGTTTGCTTTGTTTGAGAAAAATATGTTTCTATCCCTTCATTAGTACATGCACTGCATAGTCCCATATGATTAACAAAATCATCGTGAAACACTGGCATGTGTTGGACACAGATGAAAATTAAATGGCATCTTTAAATTCCTACCCCCTTGTCTCATTTAAGGGAGAATGTTGTTGCACTTGGATTGCAGTCCTTCTAATCAGGCAGTGCATTTCCTATCACATCCAACACCTGGCTAACTCCCGTGTGCCAACTGTGCCCAATGCAATGATATGTCTGGAAGCAATTATTTCTATCACCCACATAAGGACAGAGGATATGAGATTCATCACATGCTTACCTCTTACACAGATTTCATTTTTCATTTTAAATTCTTATGTTGGCTGGCCCATGTAGTATCACCTGAGTCTCCAAAAGAGAAAATTCCCCAAAATAAAATGAAGATGAGAAGTACTAGTAAAGGGAAATGTTCTCAAACATTTCTGCAAAGCAAATGTACATATATGTCATTAATACCATCATGAAAATATTCATGATGCTACTTTTATTAGATTTGGAGATTTGATCTGTTTTCAGGATATGTTGTGCATGAAAGAGAGAATTCTCTTTTTTAATATACACATTATAGAAAGATAAGTACATTGATTAATACAGATATAATATAATTTTGGAATGATTGTGATTACCCCAAATTAATCCCACCAAGTTGACCTTAGATAGTACAATCCTGTTTCTTTTGCTAGCCCTTTTGTGTTACAGAAATTGATTAAATCATCCCTCCTTTTTCAGAACACTGGGGTAGGGAGATTAGGATAAGTTTTCAGGCTTCTGGCAGTCAATCAATTCATGCAAGAAAATACATGGTATCATATGTAGAAGACAGCTTTTAGGAAATGATTACTAGGTAGTTATTGGGTATGTTTTTGGAGCGGAGTTTCTAAGTACTTCCTATGTCTATTCTTGGAACACGTTACTGGATATGTTCAAAATAGAGATGGGCTGGGGGAGGAAAGATGTACCAAATAAAGCATATTTATCTGATCTAAATATTTGGAAAGGTTCAAATATGCATGCTTTTACGTTCTATTGTTGTTGTAATTGGAGCTTTGATAATTTAAGTGAGATAATCAATATGAAAATCAAATTCATGAATGAGCTTAATAAAGTTTTCCTTGGCAAAATGCAAAAACCGAATGTCTCCCATAACCTACTGTATTTCCTTTCAATAGTATATAAGAAATACATGTGTATATTAGGAAAATCAGAAAACAGTTTTAATATTACACCATAATATTAAATTTCATGTTCACAAATAAACTGAAATTCTAGTAAAAATCACTCACACAAATATATTGCAGCCTTCAGTCATACCATGTTTTGAACCCAATGTTTAGAATTCAAAACCCTCTCATCTTGATTCTTTTTTATAAATATATTTTTTTGTTGTAAAGACACTGAACAGAGGGGTAACAGTTACATGAGTAAGGTAATGAGTACATTTCCTATCAAGCATTGTTACTGCCTTTGTTTTTCCCCTACCATCCCTTCCCTCCCCACCTCTCCAACTCCTGCCTACCCCTCCCCGAAGTTGTAGAGTTCCTTTTCAACATAGTGTCTTATACATCTCATTGTTACAATGGGTCAACCTGTATCCTTGTTTCAGCATTTTGCTATTTCCCTTCCCTTCCCCAAATTAGAAAAAAAATGTATATACAAGATGTAGGGTACCAGAATCAAATACAGTGAAAACAGGGGTTATACCATGGGGGAATAACATATGAAAAAAATAAAAGTACATTATACAAAAATGTACAAGTACATTAAAAACAACATTAATAAAGATAAAACTTCTTGTGTCCCTATCTAGGGGTTCATTTCACTTAGCATCATTTTATGTGGTCATATGTGCATAGCTTTTGACCTTTTCTACTTGTCTGATAAGATTATCCTTATCTTATACATATACTAGTTATTGCAAACAATAACTAGTTTTTTTGGGCCTAACTTACTTCACTTAATATAATTTTTTCCAAGTCTTTCCATTTTCTAACAAATGGGGCAGTGTCATTCTTTCTGATGGAGGCATAGAATTCCATTATGTATGTATGTATGTAGGTATGTATGTATAAATATATATATATATATATATCACATTTTCTTGATCCTTTCATCTACTGAGGGGCATCTGGGTTGGTTCCATATCTTAACTATGGTTAGTGATTCTGTGAGAAACATAGTTGTGTTGGTTGCTTTAGTATGGCATTATTTGCGATTGTTTGGGTAAATGCCCAAAAGTGGGATTGCTGGGTCATAGGGGAGCTCTATGTGGAGTCTTTTGAGGATCC
Source organism: Dipodomys merriami (assembly GCF_024711535.1). NCBI lineage: Eukaryota > Metazoa > Chordata > Mammalia > Rodentia > Heteromyidae > Dipodomys > Dipodomys merriami. The sequence continues at coordinate 6,017,823 of NW_027202382.1, read as the reverse complement.
TCCATACTGCTTTCCAAAGTGGTTGAACAAGTTTACACTCCTACCAACAATGCAGTAGGATTCCCCTTTGGTCACATCCCCTCCAGCATCTGTTGTTATTAGATTTCTTGATTATAGCCATTCTAACTGGAGTGAGGTGTAATCTCAATGTTGTTTTGATTTGCACTTCTTTTATAGCGAGAGAAAGTGAGCATTTCTTCATGTGTCTATTGTCCATTCTTACTTTCTCTTTAGAGAACTTTCTCTTTAAGTCTTTAGCCCACTTATTAAAGGGACAGTTGTTTCTTTGAGGATTTTTTGTTGGGAGATTTAAATTTTTGAATTCAAAGTATATTTTAGATATTAGGCCCTTGTCTGTTGTATGACTAGTGAAGACCTCCTAATCCATGAGCTTTCTATTGATCTTGCTAGCTATGTCCTTTGCCATACAGAAGTTCTGCAATTTCATGCAATCCCATTTTTCCAAACTTTCTTTGATTTGTTGTATTTCTGGGTCTCTATTAAGAAAATTTCAGCTGGGCGCTGGTGGCTCACTCCTGTAATCCTAGCTACTCAGGAGGCTGAGATCTGAGGATCGCGGTTCAAAGCCAGCCCGGGCAAGAAAGACCGTGAGACTCCTATCTCCAATAAACCACCAGAAAACCGGAAGTGGCGCTGTAGCTCAAGTGGTAGAGCGCTCGCCTTGAGCTGAAGAGCTGAGGGACAACGCCCAGACCCAGAGTTCAAGCCCCACGACCGACAAAAAAAAAAAAAAAAAAAAAAAAGAATATTTCAGCCTGTGTCAAGGAGCCTTAGTGTTTCTCCTATTCCGTCCTGTAATGTTTTCAGGGTGTCTGCTTTGACTTCATGGTCTTTGATCCAGTTGGAGTTGATTCTGGGTGCAGGTTGATATATAAAGATCTAGCCTTATTTTTCTACAGGTGTTTAACCAGTTTTGCCAGCACCATTTACTGAAGAGACTGTTTTTCTTCCATTCTATTATTTAGCTGCCTTATTGAAGATTAGGTGGCTATAGGTCTTTGGATTCATTTCTGGGTCTTCAGTTGTATTCGGTTGGTCCTCAGGTCTGTTCTTGTGCCAGTACCAAGCTGTTTTGATTACTATGGCTTTGTAGTAGGGTTTGAAATTTGGTATTGATATTCCTGCAGCACTGTTCTTTCAGCTAAGGATTGTTTTCCCCAAACCTAAACCAAGATGATTGAAATAGAACCAGCAATAAGAGAATTCCCACCCAAGAAAAGCTCAGGACCAGATGGACTGACAGCTGAATTCCAAAAGGCCTTCAAAGCAGAATTCACATTAATACTCCTCCAACTCTTCAATGAAACTGAAAGTGAAAGCTTACTACCAAACTCTTCTTTATGAAGCCATTATAACCCTCATCCCCAAACCATGAAAGAAAGAGAACTATAGACCCATTTCTTTGGTGAACATTGATGTAAAACTTCTCAACAAAATCTTGGCCAATGGACTTCAACAACTCATCCAAAAAATCATACACCAAGATCAAACAGTATTCATTTCAGGGATACAAACCTGGTTCAATATATACAAATTAATTAATATAATTCATCACATCAATAAGAGCAAGGGCAAAGACAACATGATTATCTCAATAGATGCAGAAAAAGCATTTGACAAGATCCAACACTGCTTTATGATAAAATCTCTGAAAAAGTAGGAATCCATTGAACATTCCTCAATATAATAAAGACTGTGTATGACAAACCTACAGCCATAAATTCAGAAACAAGACAATTTAGTATTACAATGTTTAGCTAGAGCAGTAAGACAAAATGCAAACAAAAGGGGACCCAAATAGGGAAAGATAAAGTAAAATTCTCCCTCTTTGCAGATGCATGATCTTGTATCTTCAAAACTGCATCTTCATACTACCACCATCACCACCACCAGCAAAAAACCGAACTATACTGAAAATTTAACTCTCCTTAGATCCTGTACAGAATTGTTATCACAGAGAAAACTCCTGCTCTTCAAGGCAGACAAGCAGATAGAGAGAATTGAATTGTAGGGTACTGAGACAAAGTTCCAGGAGCAGAAAACATTGACAAAATCAGAACAGGGTTAAGAAAGTATTGTCTGTATCAGGTGAATACCTAGAACCTCAGCATAGACAAGTTTGAAAATTAAGACACAAGACAATGTATCATGAAGAGGTCCCTTTCAACTTTCTGAAGTTTACTTCTAGGAGCAGTATCAGCTTCTTACACTGAAAAAAACTCCCTTTATACTTTTAGCAAGGAGAAAGGTAAAGTTGTTATTTTCAAATATGTCTTTTAGTTCTGATCTCTTATACAAAATCTGCAGCAGAAGAAGATATTTTTTTTACCATTACTGGACTGACTCGTGCTTTATCAGTACTGACTGGTCTCTCTGAAGGGAAATACACAAGTCCAGCCTATGGTAGTCTTCTACAGGGGGAAAGGAAAATAACTCCAACGACTTCTTATCTCATTTCAGAGGGAAATGAAAAGAAATCAAACCTCAGAAGCAGTTCTGAAGGTCATAGCCCATAAACACAAGGAAACCAATACAATGAGATCCTCTTCCTTAACATTTTGTCACTGATCCACTGAGTTTCTAGATAATAACATGGGAATACAACAGAAAGAACCCAAAATCTCAGACATTACTTAACAATATTTAGGGAAACCCACAGACAATAGGCAGGGCACAAAAGAACACCAGAGATGCCCTCACATCTATATCAGACAGTAAATAATCTAAATCCTAACTGAATAAAATATATCTGCCATATCTTGTCCAGCTTTCAACAAAAAATTACAAGACATGTTAAAAAACAGCCTGAACAATAATGACTTTTTTAAAATCTTACAATAAATAGTACTACTCATATACCAACACATACATTAATGACAAAAAAAAGCACAGATTAAAGAGTGAAACAAAGCATCAGGACAATATTCAGATATTGCAGAAATGTTGAGATGATCAGTCTAGCAATTTTAATCTACTATGATTAACACAGTAACAGTTTGGTAGAAGAAGAAGGCACAATCTTCTAATAGTTGTTGGTATAGCTCAGCAGTAAGTTCGTGCTCAGCATGCATAAGGGATAGGTTTCAATCCTCAATACTGCCTCCAAATTTTGTCAATATACACTAACACAGATGTATTGAAGTTAGAGTTAGGAAAATCTTAAGAAAGAAGATGCTAAGAAATAAAATGCACTCCAACAGAAGTCTGGTAGGCTTATTAATAGACTAGATATGATTAAGAAAAGAATTACTGAGCTTGAAAGAAATGTTGATATAAATTTCTGTTTGTTTGCCAAGCACTGGTAGCTCAATTCTGTATCCCTAGCGAGTCAGCAGCTACAATCTGAGGACTGAGGTTCAGAGCCCCATAAAAGAAAAGTGCATGAGACTCTAACTCGAAAATAACCAGCAAAAAACTAAGATGGAAATGTGGCTCAAGTGGTATAGAACCATCCACACATGCAATTAATATAATTGAAATATAAAGTGGAAAAAGATACAAAGATAAAGTGGAATAAGATACAAAGATAAAGTGAAGTACTCCAAAATGGAGAGACAAGTCCAAAACATATAAGAAAAGAAGGAAAGCTATTAATATAGAATTATTTATCCAGTGAAATCACCCTTCAAAAATGAAAGAAGTAAAAATGTTCCCAGAGAAACAACTGAGGAAATTTATTGCCAGTAAACCTGCCTTAGAAGACATGTTGAGAGAGTTCTTCAAAGAAAAGAAAAATGACACAGCTCAGAAACTTGAATCACAGAAGAAGAAGAAGGAGGAGGAGGAGGAGGAGGAGGAGGAAGAGGAGGAGGAGGAGGAGGAGGAGGAGGAGGAGGAGGAAGAGGAGGAGGAGGAGGAGGAGGAGGAGGAGGAGGAGGAGGAGGAGGAGGAGGAGGAGGAGGAGGAGCAGGAGCCTTAGAGGAGGAATATGTGAATTTGGAAGACTCCTATTATTTTTAATTTTAATTTGAATTTAATTTGAATTTGGAAGACTCCTATTATTTTTAATTACTATGAAAGTTAACAATATTTTCAATATAAAAATAACACTAATGTACTTAGTGATCATTCTTAAATCCTCTCGATAACAGAAAGGCAAAAAGGAGGAAGAAAACAATAACAAATGCACACACACATATATGTGATATATATATGTGATATATATATATATATGTATATATATATCACATAAATGTGTGGAAAGAGGGAAAAAGAGAGAAGGAACAGTAGAGAGGGAGACAAAAATGACCAATTTTGGAAATAATCCTAAATATTGACTTCATGAATATTAAAAGTGTAGTAAAGAAATTCTATAAATACTTCTATGCCAAAATTTGGTGATCTAGAAAAAAAATGGCTTGGCAATTCCTCAAATGGCAATACTTACCAAAATTCAAAACAAAGAGAAATAAATAATTAATATTTAACAAGGGTTTAACAACTAATCCCTTCCAAATCCACTGACCCAAATTAGTTTACTAATGGTTTGTGCTGAATATTTAAAGAAGAAATTATCCTAATTATTCACAATCTCTTCATGGAGAGAAACAGAAAATGACCAGAAAAGGTCTATGGTTTCATAATACCCAATCCAACCACAGAGATTACAAGAAAGGAAATTTTAGAACAGCATTGCTTGTGAGTGCATAGATTAATTAAATCCACAAAGCATAAAATAAATTATATGCTATCACCAAGTGGAATTTATTTCAGTTGTGGAAAACTGCTTGTAGGCATTTAAAAAACTTATTTATATAATATACCCCACCAACAGTTAAAAAAATCACACAAATGTACAAATAAATGCAAAACACATATTTGACAGAATTCAATACTCACCTTGTAAACCAGGAAAAGAAGAAACATTTTTCAATTGGCAAATATAATGCACAAAATCTTTGATTAAAATTGTACTTAATAGTGACGTGGAAAGACTTGGAAAAAATTATATTAAATGAAGTAAGCAAGACTCAAAGAAACATAGGTCCCATGGTTTCCCTTATCTGCAATAACTAGTATATGTTTAGGACAAGCAGAAAGAGGTCAAAAGTTATGTAAACATGACCATATAATCTGATGCTAAACGAAATGAACCCAAAGATAGGGACACAAGAGGTTTCATCTTTATTGCTGTTTTTTTTTAATGTACTTATAGTGTACTATGTGATTTTTTGTTTCTTTGTGTGTTCTTCCCCCATGGTACACCCCCTGTTGTCACTGTATTTGATTTCGATGTCCTGCATCTTGTATATACACTTATCTAATTTGGGGAGGGGAAGGGAAATAACAAAATGCTGAAATAGGATACAGGATGACTCATGGTAACAATGAGATGTACAAGACACTATGTTGAAAACGAAATTGACAACTTTGTGGAAAGGTGTGGGGGAAGGAGAAGGAGGAGTTGGGGAATTGGGGAGGAAAAGGATAGTAGGGGAAAAATAAAGGTGGGTGTAACAATGCTCAATGGGAAATGGACTCATTACCTTGCTCATGTAACTGTAACGCTTCTGTATAGTACCTTTACAATAATAAATATATATTAAAAATAATGAGGTGACATATGCTTCTTCACTTAGATCAGAACAAGACAAAAGTGTTAAGTGCTGGAATGTCTAGTCTACAACACTGAGATAAAAATTTAAAACAACAACAACAACAAAAATCACAAGGATTTTCCTTCTCATCACTCCTTTTCAACATCATATGTAAAGTCATAACTAATACATTATGAAAAGAAAAGAGAGGTAAGTGGAATATAGATTTGAAACAAAGAGTTAAAGTTGTCTGTGTCTTTGCATGAAAATGGCCCAATAAAGCCCACTAAAAACTGTTAACATAGAGAAAAGGAGAAAACAAAAGACAATCTATTGAGTGACAAGCATATCAAGGTTCACTATATATGAAATTATATATATATGAATATATTATCTCTATATATGAAATAACCTTGTGAAAGCCCTTTATATAATTAATATCTGCTAGTAAAAAACTAAAATCATCCTAAATACATTACTCAAATTCAAACTAGAAAGTCAATATAAGTAGCTAGCATAAATGCAGTATTTACAACAAGCCTCCAATAAAACTTCAGAGCAATAAAAGGAAATGCATTTTTTGAAACAGTTACAATTATACCATCAGAAATGAAAAATAATTCTGCATACCAGCCATCTCTGTGATACTTTTTCCCAAAAGTATGTAAGTTGGAATCCACATTTCATGGACCAAAGAGATGCTAATTTCTGAAGATTTACTTTATACTACAATGCTTGATAAGAAATGTACTCATTATCTTGCCCATGTAATTGTAACTCCTCTGTACAGTATTTTCACAATAAAAAATAAATAAAAATAAATAAATGAAAAAAAAGAATTTTAAACTTTACAATCATGATGTTATTGAACAATCAGTCCAGTTATTTTCTTTAAAGGGATTAAAAAATTTAATAAATGTGTGACTATGGGATGTCAACCTAATTTATTTGACCATAAAGAGGCTGAGTGAAACTTGTATCCCTTACCTTCTTTTTTTCTCTCTCTTTATTATTATTATTATCAATGTTTCTTATTGTGAAAATAATATACAGAGGGGCTACAATTACATAAGCAAAGTAATGAGTACATTTCTTAGCAAGAATTGTTGCCTAGGAAGTGGCGCTGTGGCTCAAGTGGTAGAGCACTCGCCTTGAGCTGAAGAGCTGAGGGACAGTGCCCAGGCCCAGAGTTCAAGCCCCACGGCCGACCAAAAAAAGAAAAAAGAATTGTTGCCTCCTCCTTAGTTTCCCCTTACCATCCCTGCCCTCCCAACTCTTTTACCCCCCCCATCCACCCCTGCCAAACTTGTAAAGTTCGTTTTTCAACATAACATCTTGTACATATCAATGTTGTAATGGGTCCACCTCTATCCCTTTTTAAACAATATGTTTTTTCTCTTCCCCTCCCCAAATTACCCCAACATCAAATACAGTGAAAACAGGTGTTATACAGTGGGTGAGGGACTACAAAGCAACAAAGAAATCATCTTATAAAGATGTTAGAAACAATCGCAAGAAAGAAAAAAAACATTTGAATCTTTTTCTTGAGGCTCATTTTGCCTAACATCAACTTATCTGACCATTTCTGCTTTTCTCAGACATGTACTAGTTATTACAAATAAGGGAAACCATGGGACCTATGTTTCTTTGGGACTGGCTTTCTTCACTTAATATAATTTTTCCCAAGTCTTTCCATTTTCTAACAAATGGGGCAATGTCATTCTTTCTGATGGAGGCATAGAATTCCATTGTGTATATATACCACATTTTCTTGATCCATTCATCTACTGAGGGGCATCTGGGTTGGTTCCATGTCTCAGCTATGGTAGATAAAGCTGCAATAAACATAGTTGTGCTGGTAGCTTTAGAATGGTCTTGGTTGTGATCATTTGGGTAAATGCCCAAAAGTGGGATTGCTGGGTCATAGGGGAGCTCTATGTGGAGTCTTTTGAGGAACCTCCATACTACTTTCCAGAGTGTTGAACAAGTTTACACTCCCACCAACAATGCAGTAAGGTTCCCTTCTGTCCACATCCCCTCCAGCATCTGTTGTTATTAGAGTTCTTGATTATAGCCACTCTATCTGGGGTGAGGTGATATCTCTGTGTTGTTTCGATTTGCATTTCTTTTATGGCTAGAGAGGTTGAGCATTTCTTCATGTGTCTATTGGCCATTCTTATTTCTTCTTCAGAGAAATTTCTCTTTAAATCTTTAGCCCACTTATTCATTGAGCAGTTGTTTCTTTGAAGATTTGTTGTTGGGGGATTTAAATTTTTGAGTTCCAGGTATATTTTAGATATGAGACCCTTGTCCATTGTATGGCTAGTGAAGATCTTCTTCCAATACGTGGGCTTTCTTTTGATCTTGCTAGCTATGGCTTTTGCCATGCAGAAACTCTGCAATTTCATGCAATCCTATTTGTCCAACCTTTCTTTGATTTGTTGTGTTTCTGGGTCTCCATTAAGAAAATTTCTGCCAGTGCCAAGGAGACCTAGGATTTCTCCTATTCCATTCTGTAATGTTTTCAAAGTGTCTGATTTGACTACAAGTTCTTTGATCCATATGGAGTTGATTCTGGTGCAGGGTGATATCTAAGGATCTAGCTTTAGTTTTCTAAAGGTGATTAACCAATTTTGCCAGCACCATTTACTGAAGAAGCTGTCTTTCTTCCATTCAATTGTTTTAGCTCCCTTATCAAAGATTAGATGGCTATAGGTCTGTGGGTTCATTTCTGGGTTTTCAATTCTCTTCCATTGTTCCTGAGGTCTGTTCTTGTGCCAGTCCTAAGCTGTTTTGATTACTATGGCTTTGTAGTAGAGTGTGAAATTTGGTATTGGTATTCCTCCAGCACTGTTCTTTCTGTTAAGGATCGTTTTTGCTATTCAGGTTCTTTTATTGTTCCATAGGTATTTTTGGATTGCCTTTTCTATTTCCTTGAAGAATGAGGTTGGAATATTGATAGGTATCGCATTCAATTTGTAGATAGTTTTGGGAAGTATTGCCATTTTCATGATGTTGATCCGTCCAATCCAGGAGCATGTGAGGTTTTTCTAAGTTCTGTTTTGATTTCCTTTTTCAGGTTTTTAGAGTTTTCATCATAGAAGTCCTTCACTTCTTTGGTCAAGTTTATTCCTAGGTATTTTATTTTTTTGTGGGGCTATTACGAATGGACTTGCTTTCCTGATTTCAGCCACACTTTTCTCATTGTTGGCATACAGAAAAGCCATTGATTTTTGGGGGTTAATTTTATACCCTGCTACTTTGCCAAAGTTTTGAATCAGCTTGAGTAATTTGGGAGTGGAATCTGTGGGATTCTTTAAATACAAGATCATGTCATCTGCAAAGAGGGAGAAATTTACTTCATCTTTCTCTATTTGGATCCCCTTTATGTTTGCATCTCGTCTTATTGCTGTAGCTAGGCATTCGGATACTAAATTTAAGAGAAGTGGAGAGAGTGGACATCCTTGTCTCATTCCTGAGTTAAAAGGAAATGGCTTTAGGTTTTTACCATGGAGTATTATGCTGGCTGTATGTTTGTCCTATACAGCCTTTATTGTATTGAGGAATGTTCCATAGATTCCTAGTTTTCCAGATCCTTCATCATAAAGGTGTGTTGCATCTTGTCAAATGCTTTTTCTGCATCTATTGAGATAATAATGAGGTTTGTATCCTTGCTCTTTTTGATGTGATGAATTATATTAATTGATTTGCATATATTGAGCCAGCTTTGCATCCCTGAAATGAATCCTGTTTGATCATGGTGTATGATTTTTTGGATGAATTGTTGAAGTCGATTGGCCAAAATTTTGTTGAGAAGTTTTGCATCAATGTTCATCAAAGAAATGGGTCTATAGTTCTCTTTCTTTGATGAGTCCCTGCCTCATTTTGGGATGAGGGTTATGATGGCTTCATACAATGAGTTTGGTAGTGAACTTTCTCTTTCAATTTCATTGAAGAGTTGGAGGAGTATTAGTGTGGGCTCTGCTTTGAAGGCCTGGTAGAATTTGCTGTAAATCCATTTGGTCCTGGGATTTTCTTAGATGGGAGGTCTCTTATTGCTGTTTATATTTCAATGCTTGATTTTGACCTGTTAAGATGGTTTAATTCATCTTGGTTTAGTTTTGGCATGTCAATATTTGCTAGGAAAAGGTCCATTTCTGCAAAGTTCTCAAACTTATTAGCATAGAGGTTTAAGCATTCTGTCTTAATGTTCTGAATCTTGGTTGTTTTTGTGGTGATGTTTCCATTCTCTTCTCTGAGTTTATTTATTTGGGTGTGTTCTCTTCTTTTTCTGTTAAGATTTGCAAAGGGTCTGTCAATTTTGTTAATTTTTTCAAAGAGGCAGCTCTTTATTTTGTTTATTCTATTTTTTTGGATTCTAATTCGTTTGATTCTGATTTAATTTAAATTATTTCTATCCATCTACTGGGTTGGGGTTTAGTTTGCTGCTCTTTTTCCACGAGCATTGGGTGTCTCTTTAAATTGCTGGTTTCTGATCTCTCCAATTTGTTGATATAAGAACTCAGTACTCAGAGGCAAGCTCTGAGTACTGCTTTTGCTATGTCCCATAGAATCTGATAATTTATGTGTTCACTTTGTTGAATATCATGAACATTTGAATTTCCTTTCCAATCTCTTCCATGACCCACTGGTGATTTAACATTGTGTTGTTCACCCTCCATGTGTTACAGGACTTTCTTTGGTGGCTTTTGTTGTTCAGTTCTAATTTTATTCCCTTGTGGCTTGAGATAATGCAGGGCATAACTTCAATGTTTCTGAATTTGGACCAGTTTGCTTTGTGACCTAAAATGTGGACTATTTTGGAAAAAGTTCATTGTGGTGCTGAGAAAAACGTGTATTCTAATGCTGCCGGGTGAAATATTCGGTAGATACTGTTAAATCTGGTTGATATATGCAGTTGTTTAGACCTGCAGTTTCTCTGTTAAGTTTTTGCCAAGTTGATAGTGGTGTGTTGAAGACCCCAACAATTAATATCTTGGATCTTGTGAGATTTGAGGGAAAGTAGTGTTTCTTGGATAAATTTGTGTGCTCCATTATTTAGTGAATAGATGTTTAGAATTGTAATCTCCTCCTGAAGGAGAGATCCCTTAATTAGTATATAGTGATCTTTATCTCTTCTCACTAATTTTAATTTGATATCTATTTTATGTGATATTAGGATTACAACTCCTGCCTGTTTTGGGGGGCCATTTGCTTGGTAGATTTTGGTCCAGCCTTTCACTTTCAAAATGTGTTTGTTTTTATGGGCAAGGTGTGACTCCTGAAGGCAGCAGATAGAAGGATCTTGCTTTTTAATCGAACTAGACAGTCTATGTTGCTTAATTGGAGAGTTAAGTCTGTTAATGTTGAGAGTTAGGACTGAGAAGTATTTGGAAGTTCATACCATGTTATCCACCTTCTTGGGAGATGCAACCACTGGGTTCTTACTATGGTTCTTGGATTCTCAGTTTGGGTGGATTTCTTGGCCTTTATTGTGATCTTGTTGGTTTTCTATGTGTAAAACATCTTAAAGTAACTTTTAGAGGCCTGGTTGGTGGAGATATATTGTTTCAGTTTTTCTTTGCTATGGAAGGTTTTTATTTGACCTTTGGTTATGAAGGAGAGTTTAGCTGTGTACAGTATTCTTGGTACATAGTTGTTTGTCTTTAGGGTGTGGCATACCTCATTCCAGGCTCTTCTTGCTTTAATTGTCTCAGTTGAGAAATCTGAGGTGATTCTAATTGGTTTCCCTTTATAGGTGATTGGTCTTTACTCCTTGACAGCTTTAAGGATCTTTTCCTTGGTCTGAATTGATCCTGTGGGGATTATAATGTGACAGTGGGATGTCCTGTTCTGGTCTGGTCTATTTGAAGTTCTAAAAGCTTCTTGTTTCTGAATATCTTTTTGCATGTTTGGGAAGTTCTCTGCTAGGATCCTGTTAAATAAATTTGCTAGACCATTAATGTCTGTCTCTCGGTGCTCTTCTACGTCCATTATCCTCAGATTAGGCTTTCTGATGATGTCTTCCATGTGTTGGATAGATCTATCATATTTCTTGGATTTGTCTTGGATAGTTGTATATTCTTTCTCTATAATATCTAACCTGTCTTTAATCCCCAAGATTCAATCTTCTGCATGGTCTAACCTACTATCAAGACTTTCTACTTCGTTTTTTATTTCTTTCCTTCTAATTGGACGGCTTTGATGGCTTCAAATTTCTCTTACCTTCTTAATAATTAAGTAATAGTAACTAATTTCAAATGCTTTATTTATGTAATATATTAAGTTTATGGTATTTAATATGAATTATTTATTTACATTTTCATACTAATATAAATGACCAGAAGCTACAAGACCAATTCAAATTAATGATTCTAGATAGGCAAAGTATTCCAAATTGAAAATAAATTTTGTAGTATATGTAGTTTTATTATTTTTAACTTAATGGAAAGTATAAAATTAAGTGCTTAACTTTACCAAACACTAACTTAACGATACAATAAGCATGTGAAATTTTGTTAATTAAAAAAATAAAAATACAAAACAAAAACAATCTATAGCATCTTGACTGAAGTCTTGGCTTAATTTTTTGTTATTTTTAGAGGAATATATAACAAATACAGTTTTTACAACAATGGATGATCTACTTATTTATTTAATACTAATTTTAACAATTAAGGTCACTGTATAAGAGCCAACCAAAATGTAAAAACTTAAAGCCAAGCACCAGTGGCTACTGCCTGTAATTCTTGCTAATCCAGAAGCTGAGATCTGAGCCTCATGCTTTGATGCTAGCCTGGGCAGGAAAGTCCTTGAGATTTTCATCTCCAATTAACCAATGAAAAGCTTAATATGGATCAGGGGATCCAGTGATAGAGCCTTAACCTTGAGCAACAAAGCTCTGGGACCATGCCACAGACCTGATTTCAATCCTCAGTCCTGCAGGAAAATAAGAGGAGCTTATTTTGTTGACTTTTGATTTAACCTTTCTAAAGAATTATACTATTTGAGTTCTCCTTTTAATCTACCATATTTTAGTTAATGAATTTTTGTACACTCGCTACTTCCCAAAGTATTCATATATATACATATATATATATATATATATATATATGTATACAAACTGGTTCTTGCTTCGACATGTTAGAGAAAACACATAACCTTTATCTCTCTTGGCCTGAATTATTTTACTTAACCTCATTTTTTCCAGGTTCTTCCATTTTTGGGTGGAGTGGAATCAAAAGAGGAGAGTAGACAAATGAAGATAAGAAAGGGGGAAAAGCAGGCAAAAATTCAATACATATGCTACAAACTTAAGACAAGAAAGGGAAGGGGATTGGGAGGTAGGGATAAGAAAGGGGTGACACTGACAAGAATCATTGTATTAACAAACTCTTGTTGAAAGGCAATTCCTTTGCACACCTACTTGAAGATATTTTTGTAAAATTTAATTTTATTGTCAATGTGATGGACAGAGGGTTACAAGTACGTATATAAGTTAATGAGTACATTTCTTGTCAAACATTGTTACCCCTCCCTCATTTTTCACCCACTTTCCCTCCAATCAACTTTCCTACACACAAGTTGTAAAGTTCATTTCCAACATACTGTCTTGTGAGTATATTGTCAAAACTTTCAATAGTGTCAGAGTCAGATTACATAGTACCTTACACAGTTGTATAGGAGCATGAGCCCAAGGAAGAATGATAGCTCTGTTCACAAATTGGTAAATCTCTCCCTTTTCCTTGCCTCCACTTTTCTTAATGCAAGTCACTAGCAGCAATTAAATTATTCAAAATGACCTTTACTTTTGATACAGCAAATTTTCTCCTAGGAGTCAATTTGATAGAGATGCTTGCATATGTATATAAAAAACTTTGCGTTCTGGTAGTCCTTCTAGCAGACACCTTGCTTATCATTCACACATTCTAGGTAATGTATAAATAATAAATAAATGATGTTATATAAAATATGAATAAAATACATAAATAAATATATGATATATAAAACCAATACAATATTGTATATAAATAATATACAGGACATATTACAAAATAATACAGCCCAAAAGATTATATTGTCCTATATATCTTTTTTATTTATGAGTATATATATACAACACTGGAAGTATCCATAGCAACCTTTTCATATCTGTGAGCTATGGAGAAAAGTTTGGAAAAGTTTGTGGATGATAGAGAGGAAGAGTAAGAATTCTGTTTTTATTGGCTAAGAGTGCTGTTCAGTTCTTATTGGAAGTTTTAAAAGAATAAAGTATTACTTGAAAATTAAAACCTTAGATTAACATTAACCTCATATTAACATTGTAAGAAAAAGATATTATTGCAACTAAGAATAATGAGTTGAAAGCATTACATATTTTTTGCTGATTATAATATTATATGAAAAAATGTATTACTTACCTATATCCACATCCCTCATTAGGTTTGTCCTCTGACTTCAAAAGTCTCAAAACAGTTTTCCATTAGTTCAAGATTTTGAAGAGTGAACCAAAACCATTTTCAAGTATTAGGATATGCTTCATAGCTCCCACTGAAGTCTAAATGTGACCCAAGTTGGGATCTGGTTGTATTGACTCTCTGTCACTACTTGCATGTCAATGTGGATAACGAAGTGAGTCATGGACACATTCTTCTTACACTGCAGTAGAGCCACAATACTCAATACGGTAATATATACTAAAGGTTTGCTAAGAGAAATAAAGTAACTATAATAGCATTGGAAGAGTTCATTGAATTACTTATAATAATAATCATTCCATTATAGTTATGTATATGAAATCCTGTTGTTATAAACTTCAGCTATATGAAATAAGTAATAAGTAAGTACAGCAATGCAATGGTGTTGAAGGTATGATTTATTTTCTGAAGAGTTAGAGTTTCTGTGTCTCATCCATGACTGTTTTCTGTTTGTTTGTATATTTTTGTTTTTCCTGATTTATAGCATCCTGCCCTAAGGACCACAATCATTCTGAGTCAGCAAGAATTCTGAAAAGAATGAATTCTTGGCAGGATTTTGCAAAAAGTAATAAGTTAGACATTTTTAGAAACATTTTGTGTTTCTTCAGATTGTCTCAGGATTTCTTGTAACCTTATTGATTGTACTTGGCTTCCTCCAGAATAGAAAACACAGGATATACCCACGCTTCTTTATCTAGATATTCTTCTACTTTCTCTTTCCTTCTATTTATTCGTTATTCATCTTTCCACTCATCCATCCATCCATCCATCTAATCACTACTTCCTTATTAGACACAAATTCTAACTTATAGATCAAATTATTATCTATAGCTGTCTCAATCTACCCTTGCTGAGATCCTAAGAGGTGACACAGCTACTCCCAGACTCATATCTCAATAATCTCATATCTCATATCTCAATAATCCTTTGATTACAAAACTACCTGCTATAGGAATATAAAAAGAATAGGAAGAAACCATGAAAAATTTCAATTTGGAAATATTTCATTTGGCCTAATTGAATTGAATTGTATTTGCAAATGAGGTTTGTATTGATAATATTAATTGGAACTGCAAAAAATATGTTGATCACTTTTCACTCAATTGCAATGTTGGGAAAGAAAAAAAGGAAATAATATAATTGTTATCCCCAGGCCACCAAAACTAAATAAAGGTAGTGTACTCATAAGTTGTATATCCTTGATTGGCCAGCTGTTCCCTGCATGTGGATAGTTGGATAATGGCTCCCTGGGTTCCATCAACCTAAAACACAACAACAACAAAAATGCTGTCAGATAAACATGACACCTGCACTGTCAAATATGTCTCCAGCCATCTGGAATTCAGCATAACCACATCACATCTCACATTTTCACTTACTCTACTTTATCTACCTTTTCTGTAAAGCACAATTAAACACTTTGCAAAGACTTTCTTGAAAAGTAGGACATGATCTTATTCTTTGCAAAACTATGGAATGTCATCAAGGAATTTATGGACCTTTAAAATGTCCAAAATCACAGTAACATAAACATGATATTTCAAAGAGAGCATATATTTTTCAAAACTAGTCTATGGTTTGAAATATATTTTCATAACATATATTATTTAATTATCTAACTGCACTTAGTTTACTTTGTGACTATTTAAGACACTACTAATTACTACCTCTGAATATTTTGGTTAAAATGGAAATAAATTATGCCGGATGTGGTGGCTCACACCTGTAATCCTAGCTACTCAGGAGGTTGAGATTTGAAGATTGTGGTTCAAAGCCAGCCCAGGCAGGAAAGGCCGTGGGACTCTTATTTCCAAAAAACCACTCAGAAAACTGAAAGTGGCTCTGTAGCTCAAGTGGTAGAGCCCTAGCTTTAAAGCCCCATGACTGACAAAGATAAATAAATTAATTAATTAAAATAAACTATGAGTTTCGAGAATACAGAATATTTATATAGACAGAAATAGCTATATGACTAAAGTTTTACTCTGTTAGCTTGTGTGATGATACTTTTAGCCATCAATTATTCAAGTAGAAATCTTCATATTTATGTGTAAATTAAATAACAAAAACTTCCAAAATAGGCTTGTTATTTCATATCAAAGAAAGAAATTTAAAGAACTCAGGAAGACATTTTGAGAAAATTTAAAAAAAATTAAAGATGATTTAATGTAGTGAGCATATTACTTGATAAATTGAAGCCTTCAAAATTGTTGTAAAACTTGTTGAATTTATAATAATATTCTTTCAAAAAGATATTTTTCAATATATAATTTTTTACTTATGTGTTGATGAAAATTTTGGCTCTGAACATGTGAAATACTGTAGATATTTTACTAAAGCAAGTGTTGCTCCTACACTAAATGCTAATGCATGACCATCGACTTCATTGCAGAATGATTTAATAACAAATGTCATATACTGCATCTGTAGATGCTAGCATGCTAATGTTGACAGTAGACACATGCATATAATATAAGCTGTGTGCCCAACACAAACTCATTATATAGTTATATACACTTGGTTCTATGATAACCAGAGAACAACATGGATTTTATGTTACCTACTGGGAAGCTCTTCTGCTTATGTCAGTTTAATATTAGTTAACCAATATATCATGCCTGGTAATAGAATTCCTTTTCCCTTACAAGTCAAAATGTTTTATAATTTTTTGATCATTTTATAAATTTTCTGCTTTGGGAGTAATTTTACTGTCATCTTGTAAGAAGTTGTGAATGTCATAAAACTTCCAGAAAGTATCGTACTAATAATTAAAATCCAATCGCAAGTAACTTTGACAGTATCACTTGATGTGCAATTTCTTCATACAGCATATGTGAAAGGAAGAGAAAATGCTGTAAAGTGAACAGAGTTTTGACAGAAAACACATATACTATACAACACATACTTATATATGTCACAGTGGCAGCTTCTATAACATAGAGCCACACTGGAAAATGAAAGGCACAAGGACATGAGTCATTTGATAGTACAGGCTGCCCTTTTTCATATTCACAGAATATTTTGTCAGTCTTATCTAGCAAAACTCTGATATATAAAACAACTTTTCTAGCAGATCTGTCAGCATCTGTCCTTCCTTTTTACTTTGCATGTACATCTCACAAGTCTCTTAAGGGCTTTCCTTTCCGTTTAGCCCTTCATGAAATCTTCGAGCTGCCTTATTCATCCGATTCTCTGTGCACAACTGTGAATACTGCATCTTTCATCTCACCTGATAGGTAAGGCTTTTGCAAATCCCCAGCAACTATTAGACGACTTGAGGAATGCTCTGTGAGAGAGAAAGGAGGCCCTGCTCTCAAGGGAAGCCATTGAAAAAGAGGTCAATCATGTGAATAAAGAGCTTTGGATAAATACATAATTCATATACGCTAGGTTAATTAACCAATCTCCAAGTCAGATTTAGAATAGCGTTCTGGAATTCTCCAGCATTGCATCAACGGATATGTAACCATTTGTCTTTACTTCATATGATTTTCAAATATGAAATGATGGCGCCAAGTTGAAGACTACCATTTAAGAGAATATAGTAGCCCAGACCTGGTGGTTGAGCACACCCTTTTGAGTGACTAAAACAAGTACTTCATAAACACCCTGACCACTGCATTTAGTAGTGTTGACATTTACATAAATGGATTGCAGTGCAGTTGTCGAACATATACTGGGACGATTCCATAATCCTGTTTTAATTAGATGGATGTTGCAAGCATACAAAAATCACAAGCTGAACTCCCCGTGGTGATGCCATACTGGCAAGGAATCAATCACCACGGCTCTGGTTGCCATAGAAACTGATAGCTCCTGCACCACCATCTAAGTGGCAAATGATTGGTGGTGTACTCATAACACAGGGAGAGCAATGTGTTTTTCTATCCTGTCCAGCAGCTGTGCCAGAGAGTTAATTAAAAGCAGAGAACATGAAATAAATCTAAATCTGTGAAGAAATGAAATGTACAGTACAAATTGAATTCCCGTGTCGGACAGAAATTAATATGCAGCGCAAACCACAGAACTGCCTGAACAAGCAGCAGCTGGGAATCTTGGGAAATGTTGCCTCTGAGGTGGTTGGAGCCGAAATGTGGAGAGGGCACCTCCTTATCTTAGAACCTAAACAAGCACTTTTGTTCAGCATTTGTGTTGATGGATGCATGCAAATTGCAGCCTCAAATGTGAAGAGTTCCTGTTTCCAAACAGGAAGGACAAAGCTTAACTAAGATTTAATTAGCAAACTGTTAGCAACTGCAGTTTATCAGCTGTGAACACAATGTAAGTAAATGTTTCTCCTCCTGTACTAGAATTCAGCAGACAACCTCTGTGAAAGTCAATGTGTTTTTATTGATAAGCCACAAATTCAAAATTCATATTTCAAATATCACAAACCAAGGAGCAAAGACCTGAATAAAATGCTTTCTCGAGAAATAAGGGAGGCTTGACAGAGAAATATTTTTCTCTGTCCATATAATGAGGTACAACAGAACAGGCACGAAATATTTAACTAGACACAACCAAATTTTCTTGGTTCAGTCCACTTCCAACCTATAATTTCAGTTTTATCACTTGAGAAGGTATCTGAACCACATGTTCTCTGGGTGAAATGTATCACTTCCATAAGGAAAAATTAAAACAACAACAACAACAACAAAACACATAGAGACCCACAATTGTCTATCTCTGCAGGCGCCAAGTATACATGATGACTATGATTTTAGGAATCAGAGGCAAAAAAAAAAAAAAACACTTTAGATTAGCCAAAAAGAGGACTATTCAGGTCTTTGATGAGTGGACATGGTTGAGAGCCAAAAACTCGGATAGAACTTCAGTCATGTTTGCATATAGTCATGGCCATCTGCTGAACTGCTAGAACATTCCTTCTATCAGTATGCATTTTTATCTGGCTAGACCTCTGTTTCTGATGCCAGTTGAATTGCTCCCCTAGGGAGAATTTATACAATCCCTCTAATCACCCACTTTAAGTATATTTTCCAATGTAATCAAACAAGATAAAAACAAACACCATGTTTCCATGGACTTGTTTGTGATGACATATCTGAATGAATCCAAGTTTTATATGTACTGAAGATTTGCATAGTCTGAACATATTACATGGATGTCCTTGACATATGGAGTGAAAGCCTAAAGTATCTATTTCAAGGGCAGTTCTGAACCCTCTGCAAACCATGACTAGGCTTCCAGTGACTAGTAGAAATAATGTGATTGTAAAAGAAAGGCTTCAATTTGACATCAGGTGGGAGGAATGAGTAAAACTGTTATTGAAAAGGGAGAGGGAATTTCCAATATTATTTTAAGTGTACCTTTTTAGAGTTTAAATGTGCGCAAGTTAATTATACCATGCCTATTATTATCTCTGAGTAGAAACATGGTAATAGTTAGTGGAAAAACCACCTTATGTCTTCATGGGAGTGAATGTCTGAGTGCTTAAGAAGAATAATTTTGTAAAAATTAAGTGATATATCTAGAAATATTGAAATGTCATGTCATAAATGTATAAAGGAACAAAGATTGGTGTAGTTAACATGTCAGGTGGGAAATTAACATCCAAAATAGATCCCCTTTTTAAAAATGTTTATGATATGGGGTTCAAACTCAGGGCCTCCTGCTTACTTGTTTGATTTTCTCACTATTTAAACCATATTTCCAGCCTTGGTTATAGCTTGTTATTTTGGAGAGGGATTTCATACACTTTCCTGACCTGGCTGACTTTGATCTTCTGGCTCTCAACCATCTGAGTAACTAGATTACAGGTAAGAGTAATTGCTGCCTGATGTGATGCATATACATATGTTGATAGAATTTCAAAATAGGAAACTTCAGAATTTTATAATTTTTGAATGCCTTTCAAAATATTGCTTTGAGTTCAAGATTGTTGGTAAGTATTGTATATAGTTAGAACCTATTGTTTATTGAATTATGTGTGAATAAAATTTCGTATCTTGACCACGCACCAACGGCTCATTCCTGTAACTCTAGCTCCTCAGGAAGCTGAGATCTGAGGATCACAGTTCCAAGTCAGCCCAGGCAGGAAAATCTGTGAGACTCTCATTTACAATTAACTACTTAGAAAAGGCTGGAAGTAGCCATGTGGCTCAGTTGGTAGAGTGCTAGCTTTGAGCAGAAGATGTTCAGGGACAGGGCCCCAGGACCAGAAAAAAAAACTTTTTTCCTATTCTAATTTACTTGATTTATTTCTTGTACTCTCCAACTTGGAATTTTTTATTTTTACTTCTTTATCATCTTTAAGTAGTAGATTGAAGTACAAAGGGTTATATTTCAACATATCAATCTTTGATTAGAATGCATATTGGTATGTGGTAGCTTCTTATTAGTGTCCCCTAACCAATCCCTTTGGAATGCCATTTTCATTTTATGTGTTAGACAGAGGTTGAAATGATTAGTTTGATGTGTTTCAGGAATTGCGTTGCTTTTTCTTTACCTATTCTACAAATGTAAGGATCCGGGTTCTAAATAGTTGTTCTCAAACCTGTTGATTTGTCAAAATAAACTAGGAATAATGAGAAAGAGAGAGAGGGACATAGAGAGAGCTGGAGACAGATTGAGACAGAGAGACAGACAGATAATACAAAAACAGATTCCCAGAAAACTACTAATTCTCATCTAGAGGCTTTACTTAATACCTGAGGATTCAAAGTTTTAATAACTTTCGCAAGTCAAAAATACAGACTTTCTTTAGAAAACTCAGAATTTTAGCTAAAACAAATTGTGACATCCATTGATCTTTTGAGCATTTTCATTGAGGACTACTTCATCGAGTGAGTATGGTGTGGCTCCACACCTTGTATTAGAAAAGCTCATGTTGTCCCCTCCGATGCTAGTCAACCTGCCTCTCCATTTTGTGGTGATTATCTTGAGACTGTAAAGTCTCAGGAAAAAAAAACATAGTATAACCCAGGAATCATGGCTGATCATCTGGGCAAAGAATGTCAGCGTATTCAGTACTTTAGCTCTAATGGAGTTAGAGGAAATCTAGTTTGGAAGTTTGCCTAATGATTTCTGTGGCCTTTGTGAGAGGATAAGAATAAAGACAACTAAACAAGGCTCTTTAAAGAACAGGGTCTTTTGTCTATGGAAATAAGGTAAAGCATTTGATTGAAAAAAATCATATGGTTGAAAACAGAAAATCAACAAAACAATGTGGAGAATGAGAACAGAGACTAACTTTGCCTTTTCCCATTGCTCTGGTGGCCTATGGCTTGAAAGATTCACGAAAGTCATAGCTAATAACATTAAGAAAGCTTCACATGCGTTTAAATGACCAAACTAGACTGGAGGTAATATCTCAAATTTAATAAAACTCACAATTTCTATTCAGAAAGAACTTTTTATATAGAACAACAAAGCAAACAAACTTTTAGTATAGAGAAACAAAGCAAACAAAGACTTTTTGTATTGAAAACAAAGCAAAGTTCTTCTTACACAATTCTACAAGTTTGTCTTGCTAAATACATATTTTCTTTGTCCTGGTTCTGGAGCAGCAAGCTCTAAGCCTGGACGCTGTCCCTAAGGTCCTTTTGGCTCAAGGATAACACTCCCACTTGATCTACAAAACCCCTTCTGGCTTTTTCTGTGGTTAATTGGAGATAAGAGTCTCTTGGACTTTTCCTTCCTGGACTGGATTTGAACCACAGCCCTCAGATCTCAACTTCCTGCATAGTGAAATAATAAAACTATTTTAACTAATGTTTCTCCTATTTTGTTCTTTTGAGACCATGTATATTAGTTTACTTGATATACAAAATCTGACAGTATGCATTCTCACTATTTTCTCTGGTCTGATATTTTCACATGTATTAAACCAATTCTAAAAGTTCTGCTGTATGAGGTGGACCTGTTGCAACAATGAGAAGTACAAGTTGTCATGTCCAAAACTTGCTTTACAACAGTGCGGGGGGGGGGGGTAGGGGGGGAAGGAATAGGATTGGGATGGGGGGAGGGGGGAGGCTGGGATGGGATGTGAAGGGTAAACAAAGGAGGAGGCTGCAATGCTTGGTAAGAAATGTACGCATTATCCTGCCCATGTAATTGTAACTCCTCTGTACAGTATGTTCACAAATAAAATAAAATTAAATTAAAAAAAAAGTTCTGCTGTATGGTAATTTGTGTGTTTTTACAATTCAACAAAAATACTTTGACACGGTCCTTCATAAATTATATACATGGTTTAACATACATGTACATGCATATGAAATTATGTGGTGTACTGTGAAGTTGCTATAACATTGATGTGAAAAGGGAGGAAAGCAAGACCAAACAGATTGGAATGAGGTGAAGCATTGGCAAAAGAGTTATGGGAAATTCAGGCATTATTATCTTTATGATAGTATCCAGGAAGCCCTGCTTTCTCTAGTGAATTGTCTGTAACAGGTAAGATATGGATTATAGTCTGCATGTCTCAGTATTTACTCACTGAGAAAACAATATTTGCTTGACTATGCTTTGTCTGCCACTGTGTGTGAGCAAAACAGTCTAACTTTGTGCACGACTGGGTGGGAAGGAACTGAAATGCTGTTTCAGACTTGTCTGTATAGTTGCATGGGGCCCCATACTTAATAGGATTCTGCTCTCTTTTTAATGCCACGCTGTTACCATCTTAAAATTCATAGCCATTTCTAAGCAAGGGTACTCCACAATTTCCATTTTGCACTTTGTACCATAATTTATGTAGTTAGTCCTGGATAGTAGGCTGCATATTTGAAATCTTTGTCTCTCTACAGATTTCCCCAAGCACTCTCATGTCTCATCTGGATTTTGCATTCAATTTTTTTTGTGCCTGTGAATGGATTTAGACTTCTTTGTTAAGACACAATGCTGGTCCATTATCTTGTCCCTCTCAGAAATAAAAAGGAACAGTTTGAAAATGTACACAAATCCTCTCCTGTGTCAGCAAGACTCCAGAGTGACTTATTTAAATGATTAGTTTATAATGTGCTTCTGCTTGAGGAGAGCAAGTTCTGTGGGGGAAAAAAGAATTGGACAAATTGAAGAAATTGTGGTCTGTTTTTAGTAATCTGGGGAGATGGTGAATACCTACTGTATATCACCTTTCATATACATGTTGAGTTCCACTGGGTAATGCTCTCTAGCTATATCCTTAAGAAAAATGAAGTCTTGTGGGACATCAATTTATTTTTACAGTTCTCTTCCATTCAGTTTTATCTAATGCATTTGGACACACATAATCTTTTAGTCTACCTATGGCTCCCTCCCTCCTTCTCTCTCTCCATTCTTTCCTTCCTTCCTTCCTTCCTTCCTTCCTTCCTTCCTTCCTTCCTTCCTTCCTTCCTTCCTTCTTCTGGCTAACATTTCTTTTTATATCTTCAGTAAGAACTAAAGGCAAAGACTGTAATGGGAACATTATTTACTGAGAGATTAAAATGACCTTTCACATCAGGCATTCAAATGAGTGCTTTAAATATGCCATATCATAGAATAAGGAATTATTTCTTTTACATACTATAATTTTGTTTAAAATTCAGAAAGCTAAGTTTGATATGATTATTTAAAGATAACCTGATAGGCTCACTTTGGTATCTTTGAAATAAGTATTTTCTGAGATGCAGTTCTATTATATTGAGGTCTTTTGGTTTCTTCAAAATTCCTTCTCTAAGATGAGGCTTAATATTCACCTTAGATGTGACCTGTGGTACCATGTTAATTTTATTTAACACGTAGGTTAATCATGGCCCCAGGATAAATTCTCTGGAAGCTCAGATGATATTGAATGTATGAAATTTTTGAGACATCAGCACAACTGA
This sequence comes from Dipodomys merriami, assembly GCF_024711535.1. Lineage (NCBI taxonomy): Eukaryota > Metazoa > Chordata > Mammalia > Rodentia > Heteromyidae > Dipodomys > Dipodomys merriami. Next base: position 5,993,982 of record NW_027202382.1, on the reverse strand, counting down.
GGTACAAGGAAGTAGCAGAATCAGGGAGGGCCAAGAAGTCTATTGGTAACTCATGCTTCATAAAACGATCTAATCTAACAAAGACCTTTGATGAGCACCTCACATCTGGCTGAAATAAGTGTATACTCTGCTTACTCAGTTACTGAAGGCATATCATGCCTTGAGCGGGATATGGTCTTGAGCAGAGTGATCTTTGCAGTTGAGGCAGACCTAAAGGAACAGAAAGCTGAAGTCCTGATTGGTGTCCTCCTTGTAGTTGTGCAGCAAGTTATTCCTTGAAATGAGACATGGCTAGCCAATTTCCAGGACTACCACAGAAGATTTCCATCATCATCTGAACACTAAACACTGGACTAGATTAAAAAAATGTTTGGTAGAAGTGAGTTGTTCAAAACTGGTATTTCTTACCATGAAAATTGGAGCAGCTGGAGCAGCTATAATATCCTGTAAATCTCTGTGAACAAAATTCCACACTGTATTTCCATTAGAATTATGTCTTTAACATATTATGTTGTCTACTTATTAAAACGGTACATGGATCTAATATATCATGTCACTGTTTACTTATTCTCACAATTTGGGTCATGGGTTTTTACTTTTTTTTTGGTCGGTTGCGGGGCTTGAACTCTGGGCTTTGGCACTGTCCCTGCACTCTTCAGCTCAAGGCGAGTGCTCTACCGCTTGAGCCACAGTGCTACTTCCAGTTTTCTGGTGGTTTTTATTGGAGATAGTCTCATGGACTTTCCTGCACTGGCTGGCTTTGAACCATGATCCTCAGGTCTCAGTCTCCTGAGTAGCTAGGATTACAAGTGTGAGCCACTGCCCACCCGGCCCATGGGTTGTTTCTGATAGACCTTAGAGACTCTGAAAAAAAAATCTATTTTGGGGGGAGTATATGTTTCAAAATAGAGTTGTTCTGGCTTTGTGAACTACATGGAGACAAAATATTTGGTCATCAGTTTTACTAATTTCTATCCTATTATTCCATGTTATTTTATAGCCTATATAAATTTTGAAAACTCTGTTTTACTAAGTTTTGTACAAATCTCTTTAACGTAATTGATTTTTTGTTTTTCTTCATGCCTTAGCCCCAGTATATACAGAAGTTACTGGTACATGTTAGGAGGGAAATAAATATTTGTGAAATGGCAAAAAATATAAACAAAGATATGGATGAATATGAGTTGGTTTCACCCTGGGAAATAAGCAGAGTGTTAAATGAGCACAGGGATGGTACAATAGCATAAAAGTTAAAATAAAAATATATCACCCATACGTGAATGAGTAACTTCCATACTCCTCTCTTCCAATGGCACTAATACAGGGTCACATGACAAAAGCCCCCACATGTGCAAAGAAATTGAGTATATGATAACTATGATCTTTAATGTAATCTTTTAACAACACTGGCAAGTCCTATAGGTTTGCTAATAAAAGCATAGAATTTCAAATAATAGTAAAACAAATTCTTTATTAGTTCAATCATATCTGAGGGTAGTAAACTTTCAATCTTAACACATGAAAATTAGTTTCAAGGCCTAGAGAGGCAGGACAATGAAATATGAAAAATCTACCTGATGATTCCAAAGCAAAAACGATTAAGAAAGAACTCAAGTAGATATAGGGTTAATCATTTGATTTATTAATAGAACTGGTGTGGTAGGAGAATTGTCAGTCAGCTAGAATGTGGCACAACCAATGAAAGTAGCATTTGGTGGTACTTGAGTTTGAATTTGAGGCCTCATCCTACTTGACTTGCTTATTTGGCTGGCACTCTATTTTGGAGCTGAAGACACATGGACTTTCCTGCCCAGGCTGGTTTCAAACTGAGATCCACTGAATCGCAGCACTCTGAGTAGCTAGGATTACAAGCATAAATTATCAATTCTCTGCTAGACATTTGAGATGAACTTCTGAATAAAATGTCATAAAATGTTAACAATGTAAATTTAGTATATGTACATCTCCCTTTGGAAGGAAATAATGATTATTAATGATGATTAATAATGATTGCAATGATTATAATTGATTAATGATTAATGGTTATTAACAATGATTATTCATTTTCTTCCATAGTCACTATATTTTCTATAATAGTTACATTTTACTTATTTCTTAAACATCAGGAAAAGATAGCTTTGAGGTAAGCAAATTCTTTATATTTCTCTTATATGGCTCCAGTGACTAAACTAAAACTCATAGTTTATGAGAAAAAATATACTTTGGAGTTAAATACTATGGATCAAGTTTTATTTTGTACTTTCTGAGTCTCCTAAACATTATTATTGATTTGAACCAAACAGCTTCCAAAAAGTATATAATTCTAACTTTAAAATATGAAGAAAGATTAAGGCCAAAATTAATAATATAGGATAAAGGAAAAGAGACTAGAAATAAATGGAGAAAACACATATATACATATATATGTATATATATATATATGCTAAAAGAAAATTCTACAAGAAGTTTGAACCAGTGTAAATTTTCGAATAGTTTATGAGAAATAGATACATTATTATAATAAATTAACTATTAACTCTGGGAAAGTATCAGCTAATCAAGAAGGTCTGAGCATAAACCTTGAATTTTTTGTGCTCTAAAATAATTTTACACTGCCATAGTGTGCAACAAATAAAATTTTGTTACTGCCTAGTAACAAAAGCTGGCTTAGGTGTGGGAGACAGGGTTAGGAATGTAATTGCAAATGGAGGCATGGATTTTATGAATGATGGAGAAAGATACAGGGGTACAATCCTCATCCACTTTATTGCTGAGGGTTGGCTTTTATTGTCAAGAGGTGCATCTTTATAAAATTTGTATTGTAATATCTTTAAAGGCTGTTTATTATATTGTCCTGCATTTTGAAATACTGATATCATGCCCAGTTTTTTGTCTTATTAATTTATCATGGGGTTTGAAAACGGGGCCTGGGTACTATCCTTAGCTTTTTTGCTCAAGGCTAGCACTCCACCACTTTAAGTCACAAATCTACTTCTGGTCTTCTGTTGGTTAATTGGAGATAAGGGTCTTACTAACTTCCTAAGCTGGCTTTGAACCCTGATCCTCAGATCTCAGCTCCTGAAGAGCTAGTATTACAAGCGTGAGCCTTTAGCACCTGGCTCAAACCTTGTTATTTTATTTTATTACATATACATTTTTATTATTTTTAAGTAGTGGTAAAAAGGAGTTGCCATTTAACAATGCAGTTTATGAAGATAATGTCATCCCTTCCCACCCTAACCTCACTCTTAATTTTTTAGCATATGCATTGCATTCTTTTTTCATGTATTTGTTTATTTGATATACAGGAGTTACATTTAGCAGGTCAGATAAAAAGTACATTTCTTTTTGAACATTGTCATTCCTTCCCTTGCTTTCTCAGAGACTTTCCCCCTTGTCTCCACCCACAAGTTGTATAGTTTATCTGTCTTTAGTAGAGCAAAAGGGGAATAGAAATGGTGGGACAAAGGGAAAACAAATTTAGCAGTGATACCTAGTTATTTCAATACAGCCTGAGTCATGTCTGTCTTGCTCCCTTGGAAATTTTCTATCCATTCTGCCAACAAAATTCTGTCTTAGAAGTTGTTTATTTGCTCATGTCCTATATTCAAGGTGTAACAGTAAGTTTTCACTGAACATTCCTTTACATATTGGTGAAATGATTGAATTAATGACTACAACTTTCTAAGGCTCATAATTTAACATGATACCTTTTAAATTTATAAGTACAGATACTGTTTCCTTTTTAATTATTCTGATTCTCTAAATTCATTTACTAATGTGCCAAAGACTTTGGATTTTTGTTTTCTTACAATTGGCAACTCAAATGTAAATATTACACAAGTCATCCATGGACTTATTTATGCAAGAAAGGCTTTAGAACCCTCCTTGACAAAAATTTTCCTTTGTTATTATAATCTTCAAATAGTTTCTCCTTTGAATTCCAGGGTCTTTAGATCTTTACATGTGATATACAAGTTTTGAGATGTTAGAATAAGGCATAAATAATAATGCACTTCAATATGAGTTCATGGTTTTAGAATATTGTCTGGACAAAAAAACTCTTCATCAAAAGAACTTCCATGGGTGGGGGGGAAACTCATGTCTAAAGATTTAAGAACTTGTCTTTTTAGCCAGGGGCCGGTGGCTCACGCCTGTAATCCTACCTACTCAGGAGGCTGAGATCTTAGGATCACAGTTCAAAGCCAGCTTGGAAAGCCAGGAAAGTCCTTGAGACTCTTATCTCCAATAAACCACTAGAAAACCAGAAGCAGCGCTGTGTCTCAAGCAGTAGAGCACTTGCTTTGAGCTGAAGAGCACAGAGACAGTGCCCAAGCCCAGAGTTCAAGGCCCATGACCGACTGGAAAAAAAAAAAAAAAGAACTTGTCTTTTTGAATAGACATAGGGGCAGATAAGAGAAGATATGGTTTCCCCCTGCCTTTGTTTTTATTCTTTCTCTCATACCATCTTAGTCCTTCATGTGCTTCTATAGCAACCAAAGGCTTCCAAGAGTTAGAGAAGTACTGTACTAGATATGTTTTGATAGTTCCTATCAAGTGTCTCTTTAATGGGAAGATCTCATCAATATATCTGGCACCATTACTATGTCAAATCTGCCAGAAGAAAACACAACATGTTCTATCTAACTCAACTAATGTTGTATCTAGAGAGATATGTGAGAAGCAAATTTCAGACTTTCAAGCAAAGCATTGTGTCTCAGCACATTAAACAGTTGAATAGCAACTCATAGACCAAGAGTTTTCAAGTTTTCCTATTGCTGGTAGGTGTGACATTGAGATCATCACTGCCTTTCTTTACATGACTGACTCATTAAGAAGGCTGCACATGAATCTGCTGACTTTTATCATTCTCAGGGCTCCCTCCCCATCACCAATAGAACCCTAATCTATTTAAGTAGACAGGGTAAAATACTCTCAAGAATCCATGAAAGTATTCATATTTGTAGTTATATAATAATTTGAAAGAAGCTAATATGCTTCAAGGCTTTATGTTTGTAATAAGAAAAAAGACATTGGCTAATTTAGGTAAGATTTCACAATGAACATTAAAATATTTTTAATGGAGATCTACAAAGTGGAGTGAAATACATTTAATTTTATTATTAAAAGGGTAGTAAAAGATTGGGAGATATGAGTCAAATTGAAATATGGGCTATAATTCTAACAAGATATGAACGCACTGTTTAAGAACCTTGAAAAGATGATGATTTAAATTTGATGGGAGTTTAAAGTAGGTCTTGTATGCTCTGTAAACCAGAAAGCTAATAGGACATTATAAATATGATGTTAGAATGATACTCTTTTTAAAAAATAGAATAGTCCTTTTATCAGTGAGGGCATGCTCCATGATTCCTAGTGAATACATGAAACTACGGGTGTTACTGAATCCTATATATGCTGTGTTGTTCTTTATGAAAAAGTTTAACTTATCTATTAGGCAAAGTGAGTGACTAACAGAAAATAACTAATAAAACATTCTGGAATAAAATCGCCTCCATTGCTGCTATTGCAATTTAAAGTTATTACTTGAACACAAAGCAGTATGTTCTGATTGTTCTTATAACCCACATAATTACTAAGAACGAACTGGCAGGCATTATACACAGTGTATATAAGCCAAACATAGGTATGATTTATATCTCAGGAATAATGAAGTGATGGCTCAAGATTTCGTAATTCTAGTCTGAACAGAATTGAATTTAAAACTTATTTATTAATGGAATTTATCATTTGATATTTTGGGTCCACACATGAACATGGGTAGATAACAAAGTAAATTAGGAAATAGCTCTACCAGGGAAATGAGTCTCTAATAGTGAAGTGAGTACTCTACTTGAAAATGAAGAACTGTTCTATCTGTAACAGAAACATTTTTTTAAATGTTGCTTCTTAAGGTAATCACATCTTATGACCTAAGTAAGAGTTCTTGCCTTTCTCTTCTTAGTTATATTCAGCAAACTTAGATTAATAGCTAAATTTTCTTGGTGAAGAGCTTGAACTTCAAGGAAGGTCACTTTTCCTACTTCAAAATGTTTTTCTTACCATTCAGTCACTTTACATTCTTATCAATTCTCCTTCTGAGTGGCTCAAATCATTTCACCAAATGATCTTGCCAGATGAGGTGAGTCAATCATCTTTGGGAAATTCATTAAATTGAAGGCCACTGGGGTACCATTTGCTCAGCTGAAGTACTGTTCACAGAAGCTCAAGGAGTTAATGTGCATACTAAAGTATTCACAAAATAGTTTATTCGCCCAGAAAAATTTCTCCCCAAAACTCATTAATTCTTTTAACATGCTTGCAAAGCAAGTACATTAAAAAGATTTGGATGCTGATCTACTGGATAAATTACAGATTACTCAAAGTGATATTTTATTACATTAAGAGGTAAATCTGAGGAGATACCAATTGCAAAGGAAAAATAGAAAGAGACTGAAAAAAAGAGAACTGTGTTGAAGTCTTGACCTTCAAACTTTAATCTACAAGTTAAATATTTTATTGGACACCTATAAAAGTCACCAAGTTAGAGTCCTTGCCTTGAAGTAATACATAGGAAAGCTGTAAAACTAACCTTAAGCAATCAAGTCAATTTCCCTTTTTTGAAAAGAAGAATATATACCTCACCAGTTACTGTAATCAAATAATAAAGAATAAAGGTACTAGATAGAGTTAGATAGTTCTGAACTTGAGTACAGATTATACAGATTCAGCAAAAGCTGAAATGAGACAATAAGACATCACAAAAATCATCTGAGCATGTGTTTTATGTCTGTAAAATTATATGTAGCATTACTTGGCTGAAATCATTATTGTGTGGATTTGATCAGATAATATTCACAGGACTTCATGTGATGCCTGACATACATAAGAAGCTATTAAAAGTTGATCAGAAAATTACTCTAAACTATGTACTGATTTTACACATGTGTTATACATATATCTGGATATTTCAACCTCTATGTCATAATAAACTTCTGACTTCTCTTTTACTTGACAAGCTATCAACAGGAATCAAGTGAGTATTTTTATATTAAATGCTGAAAAATGTTTTACAAAACAAAACTTTCACAATATGAACACAGTTGTATTATTTATTTCTTTAATCATTTCGAAAGCCTTATAAACTGAAGTAGGAAACAAAAGAATAATTGCTTGCCACATTTTGACCAAGGCTCATAACGCAAGCTTCCATTTTTGTATGAGAAGGCAAGTACAGTTATATTCCCCTGGAAAAAAAATAGTCCTCTTTGTTAGTGAGTCCATAATGAACATTATTCGAACTATAATTTGTATGGAAATAGTTCCTGCAGGAAATAAGCCCTATGTGTTCCCATTGAGCCCTAATTTCCAGCTCCTTGTGTTCCCCTTGACTAAGGATAGGAACTATGCCTCTTTTCTACTCAGTAAAATATGGCAAATGTTCAAGGATTATGGAGATATTGTTAAGGCATTAAATAAATTGATTTTGAATCACTCAAAAGAGAGATTATCTTGGTTAGTCATGAATTAATCTGCTGAAAGCTCTCGAATTAGGACCAAGCTTCCATTGAGGGAATAGCCTCTTCCATTGGTGTGTTGGAAGAAATAAGCTGCCATGCTGTGAGAGGTCCTACTGAGAACCCTGTGAAAGGGACTGCTGGAAGCTTCCAGGAGCTAAGAGCAGTCCTGGCTAACAGCCAAAGCAAAAGTCAGATGTCCCTAATCTTACAATCACAGGATAGGAATCCTTCCCAGAACTGTAAAGACATGGGAAGCAGATCTAACCCCAGTACAGCTTCTGATAGCAATTCAATCCAAGACAGAGTGCAGAATGACAAGAGCCTAAGTAGAAACCTGGACTAAGCCATATATAGATACTTCTGAACTATGGGAACAGTGAGGTAATAAATCTGTGTAATTTTAAGACAGATTGTTTATGGTATTTCATTTTACAACACAGAAAACAAGTGTATTCCTTATGATAGGAATGTTTAAACTCAGGTTGCAGAGAGAAAAATATATAAGAAGAGATATTGGTATCCTTTATGTATTAGGAATGAATATTTTATACCAATTGAAGATGGCAGTCTGTAATAAGAGAGTAGATAAAGCAAAATAGTAGTCACTACTTTGAAACTTCCTAGTTAGAGAACTGGCACAATTGAGATAAGCATGTGAAGTAGTCCCGAGTTGTATATGCACTGAATCCCAAAATTATATAACTGGAAAAAGTTACTGCTAGTATTGAACAAAAGACCTTTGCTGCTTAGTTTATTTATTTTACCAATTACTCTTTCAAGAAGAAGTGAAAAAGAAAAATGAACAGACAAAAAACTGTAGATGCACCTAAAAAGTATGTTAGGAATTATACTCAGGTGCAATAGTATCAAGAAAAATAATCTGTCTGTGAGCACTTGTTTAGGTAGTTTGAATGAAAGAAAGGATCGAAAGTTTCTTATGTCAGTGTACTGTATTACAGTTTCACAGAAATGGAGCATGAGTCGCTTCAGGGAAAAGGAGGAGAAATGCTTTCCTATACGTCTGTAGTAACGGCTGAAGAGATATTGGTTAGAATGGCAGATGATTCGAGGGCCTGACTACCAGCATACCATATTGGAGTGCTTTCATTGTTTGTTTGATTTTTGTGGGTCCTGGGACTTGAAATCAGGGCCTGGACTGTCCCAGCATTCTTCTTTGTTCAAGGCTATCACTATGAGCCACAGCTCCACTTCCAATTGTTGGGTAGTGAATTAGAGATAAGAATCTCATGGATTACCTTGACTAGGCTGGCTTTGAACTGTGATCTGGAGAGCTTTTAAATCAATGGGACTAAAAGCAATATAGCTTCATTTTACAGTGGATCTTTGAGCATGTTTACCATTTATGTAAAGAATGAACACATGAGACATTAGAGCTGAAAGAGAGTGTAAGAGCCCTCAAGTCTAGTTCATTCTTTGACTGGTGAGAAAACTAAGAAGAGCTGATAGATTAGCTCTCTATTTTCATTTATCATGTTATTGTGATACCTGGGGCTACAACTTAGTCCTGGTAATACTCAAATCAATATTCTTTGTCTTTTCCTTGACTCTTATTAAACTGGTGTTAAGTGGGGACAGAAATTCATAGGTCAATGCATAAACGTTAGATTTTATCTATTTATCCATAAAATATACATGTATGTATATTTAGATAAAAATCTAAATGTCTACATACATACATATATACATAAAATCTAACGTCTACATACATACATATATACATAAAATCTAACGTCTACATAAATACATATATACATATAGCATGCATGATATAATTTAATAGATCAATACTTTTTCATAGTTTAGAAAGTTGAGATCCTATAGGATTACATAATATAGCTTCTATATAAAACAAATAGTTCTGAAAAATGAGTCAGAGGGAATATGTTTGGGATACTTTATACTTTGGAAATTAATTTTTTCTTCAGAAGCACCCTTCAATAAATGTTAGTCCTAAGATGGCAGATCTAATCATTGAGGGGTGACTAGATAATGAGAAATTTCACCTTATCAATGGCTTAATTTGTAAAAGTGCTTAAGATTTAATGGCATCATATGAAGGTGGTATAAATATTAAAAGATAGTGTCCAGTTGAAGGAAATGGTGCAGTAAGGGCATGCCATTGAAGAATGTAGTTATTTTTCTCTTTTCTCTCCTTTATGTATCTTTTATCTATTTTTCTTCTTCTTTCTTCTTTTTTCTTCCTTTCTTCTATTTATTCTTTTATTTTTCTTCTCTTACTTTTATTTTCTCCTCTTCCTTCTCCTCCTTCTTTCTCTCTCTTCTCCTTCTGCTATTATTCTTCTTTTAATCCTCCTCCTTTTCTTCTTCATCTTCTCCTTATCTTCTCTGTCTTTCAGTCTCTGTCTTTTTGTGTACCATTGTTTCTCTCTTTATTTTTATTTGTCTCTTTCTCTCTCTTTCTTTCTCCCTCCTTCCTGGGTGCCATGAAGTGAGCAATCTTTCTACTTCCCCTATTCTTCTAAAATTATATTTTATTTCACCACAGCATCAATAGCAATGCAGCTGGCTGACCATAAACTAGAACATCTGTAACTGAAACCCAAATAAATCTTTATTTCCAAGTGTTTTTTTTTCAAGTGTTTATCACTGCAATGAAAAGCAGATGCTGTTTCATTCTTCAATGTTATATCTTTCTAGTACTTTTCTGCATACAATCCTTCATGGAAATTCTAACATGAAGTTTTTAATTGGAGCTGTCTTGATATCTGCTCCTCCACCTGTGAAGTTCCTATGCTACTCTCTTAGTGCTCAGCTCATCTTCTTTAATTTATGGCACAAATCACAATTTGCCACTCTCCTATTCTAGGCTTCCTGAACCTTTTGTGAAATCATAGCTTTTTCACCACTCATAAAGTCATACCAAAATGGCAACAGGTTACCATTCTACTTCTCAGAGATAAATATGCTGTAAAAACAATCATGCACGCCACATCTCAATTTTCCCCAATATTACATATTTTACGTGGATCTGAAAGTGTTTCTAGAGGATATATTAGAAGCTTTGGCTATAACCATAAAACCACTTCAATATTCAAATAGCCTGGCTGCTAGGAAGTGAATCCAAAATATAAATTGAATTAAACTTAATAGATGATAATAAATGTTTCTTTAAAAATAAAATACCCTGTAAGTCACAGATGCAGATACTTTCTAGATCTTTTCTCAAACTAGAATGTATGCTGAATCTATCATGCCCAGCCCTGCAATGGAAAATGCCAGGGATCATGTTGGTTAAGCTGTGTTGTTGGTCCCCTACTATTTTTAGTGATACTTCTTTCCTTACCTGAACAAGCAGAGGCTGAGCAAACTCAACCCAAATCCTGTAGTTCTTTTTAAACCTAGCTCTCTTCTCACCTCTCACTGTCTCTTCCCACCCCCCACTCAGTTGCCATGTTCAACAACACTTCAGTGGTGTGGCTGGCTTCATTTCTGTGCTTGGATTCTGTTTAAAGAAGCAGCTAAATTGGAATGTGTTTATTACCCTTGGCTAGGATTTTTAACAAAATTTAAAACTAAAGAGGACCTCCTGTCCACGTCTAAAATGATACTGAGTGTATCAGCTGGGTTCTTCATCTTCAAAGGAACCAATACCTTGGCGAAAAATCACTGGTTTTGTTAGATTGCATCTTGAAACTTCTGTCTCATGGTTTCATCGGTTCCCTGTGCATTTTATTGCTTTTATTTTTCTTTAAAAGTTAAAAATTCATTAAGTGTGCATTCACACATTCTCTTTTATATGCATATGCTTTATAACAATTAAATAAAATTGAAAGAATTAAGTGTTGATAGATACATAAGCACAAAAGAAAAATACTCAATTTAATCTTCTCTAATGTATAGAAATTAGGTCAGCAGTGTTAGAACTTAATGCATAAACACCGACCATCAGATTTTAAGTGGTAGAAGAAAAACAAACCACCACAACTTATCTGTGTGGTATGGAAGATAGGGTTAACTGAAAGCACAAGTATTGACTTTAAAAAGTAGAAGTGCTTTTCTACTTTTATTTGTTTTCAAGCTTTTTATAATATGTGTCTTCCATTTAACAAAGTCTTTTTTGCATTATAATCAATGACTTGGATACAGTATTTTATCATTTGAAAAATTCACGATAAGCTTTTAAAGACTTTCCTTTTGGGATTTATTTTAACTGGTGGACAAGTTCAACACAGAGCTGAAATGGAAAATGCTAAATAACCATGGTAATGTGATGAAGCAACCTGACTTATTTGTGGAACTTTATGTATTTCAGAATAGCTAATGTGTATGGTGGAGGCAGACATCAACTGATGGGAAAACAGATAAGGGAAAGAGTTTTGTTACTCAGTTTTGATTGGCTGTCTGAGCATGGGGATTCATTATAACTGTATACAACATATAGAAAAGAGAAACCCAAGGAACAAGAGGGTGGTGTGACAGGGTATCAGAACAAAAGGAAGAGTAGCTAGTAGGATAGTAGACAGCAAAACCCAGAGACACTTGAAAGTGAATCAAGGTGAAGGAATGATAGAAAGGACACAGTGATACATTGGCATAGATAGCAGCATTTAGGGATATGAGACAGTGAAATGGAATAAAGTACTGAAGCAGAAGAATTTTCTAGTATAGGAAATTAAACATAATAACATAGAAATTCAACCAAAGGAGTCCAGGTGGAGACTATCCTATGGAAAAAGAGAAAATTCTTCAAATGTGTATTTGTCAGACTATGTGGTTTAGTGAAAAACCCACAGGTTTAATACATGGATATACCTACTGGGAGTTTATCTGATCCTGTGTATCTGTGAGATCTGGATAATTTATTTAACTTCTGCAAGCATTGATTTTTAGCATTTATAAGGTGAATGCTGATGATATTTTACTCAAAAGAATACTGTGAATTTTACTGAAATATATGTAAACCACTGGGCATGGTTTGGGGCACAAATTGGGCATGAAATAAGCAGTAGTTTTTCTTCCTTATCTTAAATCTACTTGAGAGTTAAATTTGTATTCTGCAGGATTTTAAAAGGGGGTTATTCTAAAACACGATTCTACATGACAAGCAGAATTACATAAACACCACAGGAGATCAAAAGAGCTGGGGAATGAGCTATGGGTGAAGTTATTGTGGCCAAACCTGAGATAGTTTAGCAAACAATAACCTCTAGGTTATTGTAACAGAAAGTTGAGCAAAAGAGCTGTTTCTTAATAATTAGGACCTTATTTATTCTATTCATTCCATATTCATTCCTATATTCATTCAAAATATTTATAGCAATTTATCCTAGTAGTAGTAGTAGTAGTAGTAGTAGTAGTAGTAGTAGTAGTAGTGATAGTAATAGTATTGAAATACTGGGGCAAATGTGCTGGCACATGAGCCACATTCCAAGATCTTCTACATTTAGTCTGTTTTTCAGAGAGGATCTAGCATCAATTTTGTCTAGGCTAGCCTCATACAAGAATCTTTTTGTCATTAGTTACCAAGTTCCCGGGCCTCCAGGAAAGCACCATGATGCCTAGCTTCTCTTTGAGATAAGGTCTCATGAAAGTTTGACTTTGCTGTTTTGTCCTCCAACCATTGTCCTCCAATTTTTACTTCTCACATAGCTGGGATTACAAACATACTCAAGTTTATATGTTTATCTTTATAATATGGTGCCAATTTCCTGCCAAACTCAGTTATGAACAATTTAAGAAATGAATTCAACTAGCAAAATATTATATTCGAATGCTTTGTAATATATTTTTCAGAGTATAATGTGTAAATTGTTTAGTAATCAACTTATTTCAGTGCCATTCAATTAAATTCAACACTCTGAACTTGTGTTCTTACTATGCATTCTAAGAGTAAGGGATACACATGTTATATTCTACTCTCTCAAATATCACCTTATAAACTCAATGTTCTTTCCTATTAGAATTTTGTCTTATTTTGAGTATACTTAATTAGAAGATAAAGAATATAGAATGTTAGTTTCCAGAATCACTTACTTAGAAATTATTTTCTAGGCCCCTAAACCCTAATATCAAGCAAACCTTGCTCCAGCATTAGAATATAGTCCTCATAGGTAGATATGATTTTCTCCTCCACTTTCTCAACAGCTAGGTTGGACTGTCCAAGTTAGCCTGGCAAACTCTATTTAGAAATCCTAACCCCAGGTCAGCAGATATATATTTCTCCTCCAACATCCATGACTCTTATGTCCCACATCCAAATCAGGGTTTCATGATAGATTTCTAAATGCTTCTTGAATCTATGTACCTTTCATAATTTAGATTAGTCCTTTAACAACCTAACCAACTTCTTCTTCCTTTGTTTAACTAATTTATCTACTCTTATTGGCATAGTAATAATCCAAATAAGAAAACCTGACATGGAGCTCATTTTAAAAATGGCTTCAATGGAACCTTTTGGACAAGAAGATCAAATTCAGGTTTCTTTACTTAGAATAATCTGCTGTCTGTCTGCCTGTATCTCAGTTCCTTTTTTATAGCCTCTTTCTGTTTCATATTTCACCTTCAGTCTTGAAACCCTGCATGCTTCTTGCCATTTCATGGATTCTATCTGTGTTGTCTCTGAATCTTGAAACATCCTCTCCCTATCTCCTCCTCCTAAATTTAGCTGTGCCCTACTCCTATGGCAAAGATAAATTTATCTGGCATTACTTCCAGGAAGCATTCTCTGATAACTTCCCTAAGGCAAGGTCAAATCCTAGTCCTCTGAGCTTGAAAAGTTCTCTTGCATCTTTTTGCTACAATACCTATTGTTGAAGTGACCTGGATAGACTGTGAGCAAGTTGAGGAAAACAAACAAACAAACAAAGACATATTATCTCAGTCTTTGATTCATTATCTTCAGTTTTGCCTGAATCCTATTTTAAAAAAAGATTTAGGGAAACACACCAATGATCATTTCCATAAGATATGGGTTAAATATCCACCATAATTGCCATTTTTACTCAAACACTCCATTCCACTTAATATTTCTAGAAAAATTTGACAACTCTAACGCTGGTGTGCATACTTTTTTTGAGTCTTGGTGTTAACTCTCCTAGGTGTTTATATTTGGTCATTCATAAATGTTCTATTTTTTTGTCCTTAATTACTTATAAACTTTATCAGGAAACTTAACTTCAGAGCTATCAGGTTTCTTTGGTAGCGTGTGGAGAAAGACTCAACAAAAGCTATTCAGAATCTAAGTTAATTAAATTCTCAGTCACAGTTACAAACACTCTATGCATTTTATTAACTCCTTCAAAGAACCTTTATCACATGAAAAAAGTAAGACTTGCTTTGTAATAATTATACTAATGTAGTCTTGCTAAATTTATCTACCATATCCTAGCTCTTAATGTTTAAAATCTTTGTTGCAAAATCATCAGGAACTTCATGCTTGCTACTTTCCCATTGATTTATCACTCTTGAAATTGTTCATGAACATTAACTAAAGTGGAAAGGTGTATGGATAAATTCACATTATAAAAATCATTTTAATTTCAACTACACACCAGTTTCTAAGTGCATTGTAGCCTATGCTAATTTCCTGTATCACTAGTAATCATTTTCTAGAGTATGGAAATACAAGGAATACCAGTAAATATTGACTGATAGCTTTTAGCTTTTGCACATAATGATTCTGATCATCTAAATATAAAGTAAGCTTCATTTGAAATCCAATAATTTGACTTTTCCACCAACTTACTCAAAATATATGAAGCTGTATTCTGATCTCATGGGGAATTTCTTGAATGAGAGAATAAATAAATGAAGCTTTTAAAAATGTGAGCATAGAGAGAGATGTATTAGAGAACTACCCCAATTTTGCTTTCTAACACATGGAAAGAAAGCATGCTTAAAATTATTGCTGTTTTACCAATAACTGTTCTAAGAAAATGGTAAGACTATATACGATTTCTATAATGAGGTGACTTGGATTGTGTGTATCTACTACCTCCATAGCAGGAATTGCCCTCTGTTAACATGGCCATAGGTAACAAAAAGAGGTGTTTATACCTTTTCTGGCAACAGTGAATTATTTCAACTAAAGCTGATTTGCTTGTCCTCAGTTTTTAATGCAATTTTTTCTATAAGATAAAATGTATCTATGAATATTCATCTAGCAAATTAGTATTTTGCAAACACCCTCCCTCTCAAACAGGAAATAATACAATTAAAGCAGATAATTCCTTATCAGATGCACAAGAAAAAAGGATTGAAAATTCCCTTTGTACTGACTTATTTGGCAGCCATATATTTTGCTGCAAGAAATAGATAGAATATGTTAGAAAGAAGAAAGATAAAAAGAACCATTGCAAGGTACAGTCAACATCCCTTAACCTAGTGCTTTTTATCAGTGGACCCGATTACAATCCAAATGAAGAACAAACTGACTCCCATCCTTTTAATAATGCACATTTTAACAATGACCTTGCTAAAGAGGGACACAAAGGTAAATATTAGCAAGAGTTAAGATTCTAAGGAAAGGAATTATGGTAAAATTAAAGATTCTATCCAGCTTGTTATGCATTGGAAAAAACAAATATGCTCTTAAGAATCTATATAAGTCATATAGCATTCTGACAGGTAGAAAAAAATAGTGTAAATAACCCTCACTGATGGCAATAGCAGCTTTTAGATGGCTTGCTTAGTTGAAGCTCTATGATTTGAGATTTGGCATGGCACATTTCACTGCTGCATAGTTAAGGGATACTAATGCTTCTCTGGGTGACACTGACAACATGATGGGAAAACCTCAGAAGATAATAGCTGCTCCATTGTATTACTTATTATAACATCATATATTTCACTTCAGTAGGTGAATGCATCTGGACACAAGCAAAGGACCTGAGACTCCCAAAGGACACGTAAAACCAAACAGATAAACATAAATTGGAATGTGTTACTTACTGGATTTGCTTTTATATGAATTGACACATATAAAGGAAATTCAGGCGGGGCTACATTTTTTCATGCTCATAGATTTTAGACAGACACTTTACATGGTTGTTAATCCTTGTAATTTATTATAGAAAAATATTAGCTTTATATAAATACTTGTAGAATAGTAACTTCTTAAAATCTGAGCATCCGTGATAACAACTATTAACCTTTAAAAACATTTTAATGTAGCATATTTATGGGAAAATATCAAAAGAGGTATGTATCCAATGGCATCTGCAAAGTAAAAAAATCAAGTCTTGGCTGGGTGCTGGCGGCTCATGCTTGTAATCCTAGCTACTAAGTAGGCTGAGACCTGAGGATCACGGTTCAAAGCCAGCCTAGGCAGGAAAGTCAGTGAAACTCTTATCTCCAATAAACCACTCAGAAAACTGGAAGTGGCACTGTGGCTCAAATGAAAGAGAGCTAGCCTTGAGCTGAAGAGCTGAGGGACAGCGCCTAGGCCCAGAGTACAAGCTCCATGACCGACCAAAAAAACCAAAAAACCTCAAGCCTTGGTTTATATATGCATACATATGCATGATATGGTGATGTCACTTGAAAGTTGATGTTTGCAGTCCCATAGCCCTACACCAGGACTGCCCTATGGACAACAGAAAAATGAGGTTTTACCTGTGTTCATAACTTTGAGCAATGCATCAGTTGTTCTGTTTGCCTAGGAAGACAAATAGCCAGAGGCATTTGTTTGTATGGATATGTGATATGTGCCTAATGGTTCAGGCAGAGTAGGGGTTTAGAAAATACAAAGTCAGAAAGGTATATGAAATGAGTTTTCTTATCTTCACAATGTAAAGCTATTTCCAGTCTTCCATGGAAGAGAGTGTTTAAATCAAAATGATCCATTCTGTGGTGCTAACCTCCTTTCTCAGACTCTCCTCCTATAATATAATTCATATTTCTGCTTTTCATAATTACTCACCCACTCTCAATCAGTAACTTACAAAAGTTACTGATTCCACATTCCACAGCTTCCTCACAGATTGGTAAGTAAGCAGGAAGATAATTCCAAGGCATGAGCTTTTATCCTGCTCCCCACATATTTCCAAGGTGTATATCTACATAATCCATACTTTAACAACAGATACTTATCTTTCTTTCACTTTTCCATTCCTCTACTAGTGTTTTCTTTTCTAAGTAAACTAATATCTCTGAAATCCTTGTATGAAGACCTGGAAAATATAAAAACTTAGAGAAGTATTTAACAATATTTTTTTAGAATCTACCAGATTTTGAGTTTATGAGATTACTAAACTGATACATGACAGGAAAGATTGATAAATAGAGAAAATATTTATCCCTGAGTCATGAACTTAAAAGCATATATCTCTTTAAATATACATATTAAAAAGATAATATATAAGTAAATGTTTTTTCTTAGATGAAAGCAGAAAACTTCTTAGAAAAACAAGCTTTTTAAATTTAATATAGGAAAAGCCCAAAACTGAATAGTTCTTTAGCATATACATTGATATGATTGAGTACATAAATAAGTCTCTTCTCAAAGGAAGTTTAGTTATGCATAACTTCAATAATCTTATTTATATATACATGTTTAAATTCATATATACATATATATTTATAAATTTTTTACAGATACGTGTGTGTATATTTTTATTATAACTGGTTCAGAAAATACAGACATAGTATCTTTCAATACTTAATCTCAACAAAAAATAAAATAAAGCTAACCTGGGATCATGAAAAAAAGAAATATTACAGGTGAATATTTGTCATAAATATAATACAAAATATTTAATTGAAAAACATTAAACATATTTTTAGCCAATTAAGTCCGGTGATCATAAATATATACAAATATGGTGATTAAACTGAGATTCTCCAGTAATGCAAGTTTAGTTTAGTATTGAAAATGTAAAAAGTCTAAATAATCATGTTAAAAATATAAGGGAACACTGCAAGAGACAAGAAAAGGAGTGATTTCATTCCAGGATAAAGACATATCACATGCATCCTGTATTAATCAGCATATGAGACATCTTGACCACATTCCAAGCAGTTCTAACTTAAAAAAATACTCTTCCAGGATATATATATACACACAAAATGGAATTTGATTCTTCCATTAGAAAGAATGACACTTTTCCATTTGTAAGGAAAAAATTATATTAAGTGAAGTAAGCCAGATTCAAAGAAACATAGGTCCCATGATTTCCCTTATTTGCAATAATTAGTATACGTCTAGGATATAATTTTAGCAGATATGCAGAATAGCTCAATAGCTATGTACATATGACCACATAAGATGATGCTAAGCGAAATGAACTCCAAGATATGGACACAATAAGTTTTTCTTTGTTGTTGTTTTAATATACTATGTGATTTCTTGTTTCTTTTGTGTGTTCTCCCCGCTTTAGCTTATCCCTTGTCACTGTATGTGATTTTGTTACCCTGGGTATTATATATCCATTTTTTGAATTAGGGAAGGGAAGGGGAACAACAGAATGGTGAGACAAAGGTCAAGGGGGAACCAATGCAACAGTGATACTCACAAAACAATATGTTGGAAATGATCTGTACAACTTGGGGGAAGGTGTTGGTGGAGAGAGTAGGAGAAAAATGAGGGAGGGGGTGACAAGTTGGACAAGAAATGCACTTAACAATAAAAAATTAAAAATAGTTTTCATAAACTAGACCATTTAATTGAAACTATATAATTCGTATTTGTACTAATTGGTTTAATTCTTTGTTTATTTGTTTCCCAGCCTTGTAATTCATTAGATTTCCCTTGCCTTGACCAGATTAAAGCACATCATCACTGAGGATGCCAATTTCATGAAAATGTACTGATACTTAAAAGTCTAGTCCTCCATATACCTTCAGTGTTATAAACTAACTTTAATAAAGTATCAGTTACATGCATGAAGAGTTTGCAAACTCTTACACTGAGCATAGCTTTAGGGGGAAACATCACTGCTGTTGCTATGAATGCCTAAGGTGTCAAGCAAAATATTTTAATTCTGTAAGAAAACCTGTCTTTTGTTAGTCAACTAAATTTCTTCCTTTGTCAGCAGGAGGTAAGCTAGAGGACTGGCTAAAATTGAGTACTTTAGAATGTACTTTACAAAGTCTTATTTATTGATTTGTTTCTTCTTTGTGCTTGATCAAATAAATACTTGGGGTATCATGGTGTTTTAAAATATCAAATGACATGGCTGGGAAGGTGGCTCAGTGGTAGAGTGCTTGGCTTGCATGTATGAGGCCCTGAGTTTGATTCCTCAGCACCACACAAGCAGAAAAAGCCATAAGTGGCTCTGTGGCTTAAATGATAGAGCCTAGCCTTGAACTGAAGAGCTGAGGGACAGTGCCCAGACTGAGTTCAGGTCCCACCACCAACCAAAAAAAAAAAATATCAAATGACTCAGTTAGACTCCCTTTATGTTTATTAGACTGCCGAAAAGAAAAGATGTGGACTTTCTTCTTTTTATTTTAAATATTTAGAGCATAAGTCTTTTAATTGATAAATTCATAATCATTATTTACAAATGGTGGAGTTCATCAGGCTAAGGGGGAGATAAAGACGCATAAACTATTATAATACCCTCTACTATTCTGAGTTCTTTCTTGGTGCTTCATAGTATTCTAGGAATTTTACCTACATTTACTATACTTGGTTCATTTGGCAGATCCCATCTTTCCAATAACCCAAGAGAACATAATAGACAAAGTGAATTTCATTCTTGCCTTCGCTGCTTTTAACTCTTAACTTGATACATGAGAAATACCAGTGCAGTGTTTTACATGAATAAAGAACGTATGATTTTTTTTCTGTTTTTCAAAATTACAACACTAAGATTTTCTCTCTGTTCTTATGCATTAGAGCTAGCAATGTGGTTTGGAATCCAGATTTCCAATTGTTTAGAACCATGTTAAGTTAAAAAAAAATCACGGTGGAGGTGGGAGGGATGGGAGGGTAGGGGAAAAACAAAGGAGAAGACAACAATGCTGGATAGGAAATGTACTCATTACCTTGCTCATGTAACCGTAACCCCTCTGTACAGTATTGTTACAATAAAAAGTACAAAAAATCACGGTGTCATCCTCTAATAAAAAGAAAAGCAACCAAAGCAAAACCAAACTTTTGAATGAATACCATTCAAAAGTTTCAGGAATTTCTAAAGGTATTAATAGATCATACTTAAGTAATCAATCTTGTAACTTGCTTGAATAATTCAAGTAATGGAATGTCAAATGTGTGTTATCTCAAAAGCACACCAACAGTGGGGTGAAAGGCATATAATTATGTGGTTGGAAAAGTCAGGACATTTTGGGAGTGGTAAGTCAAACAATTAGGACTAAAGTAAGCATGTAAAAAAGCAGAACCAAGTTGGAATGGTATTTTTGAACTTATTTTAATGTTATAGAAAATGGCAGAATCATGAAAATATTTAAGCAGAAAATGAATGTATATAAGTTGAATTAAACTTAATTTTAATATGTTAAATAGCTGGAGTACATACAGTGCAAAGCCGAAAGCAGAATAAAATCTATGTAAGACATAGAGATACTGAATTTAGTGAGAATTATGGATATTATAATAACAATGAAAATAATTCATACAAGAGGGAAAAAAGGAAAAAAATACTTCTAGGTAGAGCCACTAGGGAGCAATTTACAGGAGGATGTATTTGATAATAGACATATTGACAGAATTAGGTAAAAGCATAAAAATGCTCTAATAATTTAATATGTAGGTTAGGTAAGCTTTGTATTTTGATATGTATTAGTGCTTTATTTACTCTAGAAAATTATTTACAAGGGGATTCAATCCTTTCTATTTCTCTTCAGAATTTTTAATAAAAGTGCTACATTTTTTTCAATTTTCAGTGCTATCTTTTTTAAGTATCCAGGTTGGGCTGTAGAGTCTTAATAGCTCTAGCCCCACTGTCACCATCTTTTGCAATCTATTGCTTACCTGGTTGCTATGAAGAAGAAAACTTCTGGGAGAAAAACATGTCTTGACAATCTATTGGCCTCTAGAATTGCTCGACCTCAGAAATAGCTTCTAGCATTCTTCTCTTTTGCAGCCTTCTTTTGAAGTCATTCCCTGACGGCTCCTTCCCTTTTTTGAGCTCTGCATACATTTCATTTCTTGCCAGCCCAAGCATCCTTGGCTCTTAAAGGCAGCTGTAACATGCTAATTTATATGAAGATTGTTTGTGCACTTGTAGTGTGCAGCACATATAAAACTGGAAAAAAGTGTAAAAGCATAGCAAATTATTGCTAATGACACCTTATTCATCTAGTCTGCCTAACAATGCAAAAGGAAGTTAGCATGATTTAGAGTGGGATTCATTATATCAGCAATTCATCCACTTCTGTTCTTAACCATCCTTGACTCATGAAAGGAAGAAGTGATTTTTGCTATTGAATATGTCATACCCAGTGTGATTGGCTGACTCTTGGAGGAGAGAGCTGGTCTAAGGCAGCCTGAGTTCAATCACCTTGTGTTCAACTTTGTCTGAAGACCCAATGCTTTATAGATTACCAGAGTCTCCCTAATCCATGGTTCCATGTTCCATGTTTTCAGTTATTCACTATCAACTTCCATCAGAAAATATTAAATGGACAGTCTCAACAACAGAGTGCATAAGCATTGTGTAATGTTTAATATACTGTATCATTGCAATTATTCTATTTTATTACTAGTTATTGTTGATTTCCTATGGTACCTAATTTGAATTTATAAATAAAATGTTGTCATTGATATGTATGCATAGGAAAAAACATAATGTTTATAGAGTTTGATACAAAGCATGGGTTTAGGCATCAATTGAAGTTGTTGGAAAAAAATGTCCTTTGTTGATAAACAGATAATGAGCAATATTGAGCAGCAAAAATTTTGGAAATACTGTATATGGGTTAATTTATATGAAATATGCTTCATTTGCCTCTTAGGTAGTTATCTATGAAGTCTTAGTCAAAGAAAAAAGCCATTGTAGCCCCAGTGAGACCTTTCCTTTTCTTGTACCACTTGCCTAGTCTATATCAATCCAACCCAACCAATGCTCAACCAACCAGATATTAGTTTCATTCCCATAATTGTGAAAAATATGTGAGAGAATATCTTAAGGGGAGGAAACATTTACTTTTGACATGTCCAAGATGTCAGCTCATCATTGAAGGAAAGTCTTGACGGAAAGAAAAGTTTACATCATTGCTTGGAAGCCTGTAAGGCATATAGGAAGAGACTAGTGATAAATTAGGGAGACATACTCACCCCACCTGCCAAGCACATGGCTCCGGGGACATACTGCCTCCAAAAGGTACAAACTCCTACTTTTCATCATATCCCATTAATGCCACCATGTAATGAATCTATCAATGGATTAACATACTCTTTAGATCAGACCACTCAGGATATAGTTGTCTCTGAAAACATCCTCATGGACATACTCTTAATCCAATCAAATTGAGAGAATTAAGCATGATGAAACATCTCAGAATCATAGCATCTTCACTTAATTTTGTGAGTTCTTATCTGATTGCAATTTAGTGGAGTTTCTTCTGTATGCAACATTCTTTTCTCCAAATTCACCTCTTGAATTTTATCATGTCCATCACAACATACTTCGGAGCTTTGTCTTTTTTAGTAACTTCTTATGCCACTAGCATAGAAGTAAAAAGTTACTTGTTTCTGGCCTTCACTCTTTTTACATTTTTCCTACAATAGCAGAGAATATTTTATGGTTTTATTTGGCTTTCTCATCATGTAAACAACCGTGTGGATGAGCACTGCTTGAACAATTCACCTTAGAGGGCAGAGGTAATTAACTCTCTGATTCCTCCTGTCCTCTACTGTCTTTCCTAGATTATAAATTTTGGGGGAGCTGGATGTGAGTTTTTACCAAATCAATGCCTAGCAAGAAAAGTTGTTTTCAATCAGGATTTCTTGAGTGAATAGCATCATTAAGATCATCTCCATTTTTGTATATTTCATCATCACTCAACTTGAAAACAAATGGATTGGGTAATATTTTTAGACAGTTTTTTCTAGTTGTTAGGTTCCATGACACCATTCATATTTTTATCACCAATATGATATAAACATTCTGTTGAACTTCAACTCAGGACATTGGAAAAATGTCTGAATCATAAAAGTTTCATTTTTGCTTCAGAATGACCTTTTGAGCAATGTGTATGTGTGTGTGTGTGTGTGTGTGTGTGTGTGTGTGTGTGTGTGTGTGTGTGTGTGTGTGTGTGTGTGTGTGTGTGTGTGTGTGTGTGTGTGTGTTAATATAATGTTAAATGACCTGACTGGTTAATCCTATCATACCCTGTTTTTGTTTTTATTTTATTCTGGTTGTAGAGTCACTAATAGATTTAGTTTGCAGTTATTCTGGTATTTACTGTCTGTGGCATTTCCAGAGAAACTAATCTTTGTTTACCAACTGTCTGATAGTGTGATTTCTTTGCAAGAAATAAACATTGTCTATGACTGATCAGGAAGTACACTGCCTGACCAACACTTATAGATTACCATTGACTATGCTTTTATTTTTTTTTCAGTGTCTAGAAATGTCTGGCAGCAGATGGCTAACTACATCCTTAGTAAAAAAAAATCTATTAATGTTCTTTCTTTCTTGGACAGCAATATATTCTACTGCAGCTTTACTGCATCTCTTGAGCACATCATGAATTTTCTTTTATGCTCAGTTGAGTAGATATAAGATCAATTTTTTAAAAAATCACATTGCCAATTATCCATCTCTAACAATTGAACATATGGTGGGTAATTTTTTTAGACTTTTCAGTGATATAACTTGGGAGTAAAAGAAAGAGATGATGTGCTTATTTTCCCAAAAGTATTCATTTATAAAATGAAATTAAATCAAATTATATGTGTAAAATCCCCATAGTCTAGAGGAAAAGATTTCTTTTAAATTTATAAGATATGAAAATAGAACAATAAAGAATAACTATAAAAATTACGTCCAGAACAACAATGTTTTCCATTTTAATCCAAACACTAAAACAGTCTAAAACTTTTTGAAACATATACAGGAGGAAAGAATATAATAAATATAATGTTTACTCTTATTTTTGTTGCCATTCTTATTGCAAACAAATGTCCTTATGTAAGGAATCATATTTTTATTTGTAAAATTGGATATGGTTTGTCTTATAAGGGTTCATATATTGAAGTGCTGGTCTTCAAATGCAGTGGATACTGAAAAATGGGGCATCTGTCCTTGGAAGACATTAATGCTGGTCTTCTGGAATGAGTCAGTCATTATAAGTTCTAGAAAAGTAATTCTGATACTTGAACCTCTCTGACTCCCTTTTTCATCATAGGATATCCCCCTTCAACAGGCAGCCATTTCTGTTTCTACTTCTCCACCATGTAGGTATGTATGTGTACATCTGGGCAGCCCTCTCTGGAGAGCAAGAAAATGGGGCCACTTGATCTTTAACTTTCAGCCTCCCAAACTGTGAAGTAAATATGCATCCTTAAAGATTCTACCCATTAAATGTTTTGTTATAGTAATGGCAATAAAAACAGACAAATGCTAAGGTATAAATAATGGAATAACTGAGTGAATAGTCCACAAAACTTTTCATTACCTTTTTAACCATTTTTAAAGATATAGTTAAAAGAATCACACTTGTGGAAATCGAAAGAAAATATATGCTATTGAATATGTCATGGATTTTTCTAATTAAAATTATTCTTTCTGTGTTCTGAGAAATATCTCAATTTGTACTTTTTCCACAGTTAAACAAATTTTTAAAAAGTAATTGAAGAATCAATAGATTCTTAATGCCAATTGGTCACAATGATAAGTAAATAAGCCAAAGTCATACCATTCTCAAAAACTATGAAAGAGGGTTTAGGAATAGTGGTCTATTCTGAAGACACTTTTGAAAGAAAGTAAATGGAAGAATAACATTGATAAAGATATATTGCGTTCATAATCAACTTTGTTAAATGGTAACCCTTTGAAATAGCTACTTAATATAACAAATAAAAGAAAAAAGAGATTGTCACAATCTCAAAACACTGAATAAGTTCAAATGCATACATACTAAAAAGCATAAGTGAAAAGTAGATCTTAGAAAAATCACAAATTACTGTGGAACAGTTTTACACTGAATATTTATGGGACAAAATACTGTTTAGGTGACTATATTTAGGAAAATTACCCTTAAAATCCTTTCATTGACTTCATAGCATAGCTTTAACATTTAAGGAATCAAACAAAAAAATCAAACTTAAAGAGACAAACTATAACAATGTGAACCTAAGAGAAATAATTAATACTTTTATAAAGGAAACAGGTTGATTTACAAATTTGAATTAAAAAATACAATATAATTGATAATTAAGTCAAGAATTTGGTCATAAAGTAAACAATTAAATGGCTAAAATAGCAAAATAATAGCAATCAATTTTAAATTACGCATGAAAGTTGTAAACATCATTTGAAAATATAGCATATGAACTTAAGCAGAAAACGCCAAAAAACAATAGGGTCAATTGGTTGTTTCCATCATATAGTAGCATATAGTAAATGAAGTAGTTTAAGTGCTTACTTAATTTACAAGCATTTCAGTTTACCTAAATAGACACAACTATAAAAATACATTTGGGTTTCTAATGTGATTAAAAATTTATTTACTCTATTATGTGTATATACTATATTATATTTATATGTATATATAATTATTTTGTGGAGCATATATAGTGTATGTTTTTATATGTATGTATACCTATATATATTTTTCTGAGAAATTGAACAGATATTTTAATATGTATATGCATACATATAAACATATGTATGTGCATTTATATATATGTATGAATATATACATATATTTGTATTCTTGTGAAAAATGCTTAGTGAGAAAACATGAATTCAACTTAATAAACTCTAAAAGCAATAATATATCCCTTATATTGAAACAAAAAGTAAACATAAAATAGTATATCCATAAGTGCAAAAATAAAAAAAGAAATTAAATATTTTTGGAATGAAGAATAAAAAGACATATAGGAACAAATCAACTACTAAGTGTAAAGTAGATATATCTATGGAGCAAAATTGCTTTAAAATTACTTGACGGTATGAACTTTTAATACACCTGTTCCTTACTCTGTAGTACTTGGCCCTCACCATCTCAAATGCTCCCCCATCTACAGTGTTTCAGTTTCAGAATGTGCTTCTATCAGAGATCCAAAAAGTAGGAGCCCCCATATGAGTGCCTCCTCACCCGACCCTCGTTACACACATCCCTGATTGAGGTAGCCATATCGACAACTTCCTCACTCTTTTATTTCCTACTGGTTCTGTAGCCTATTCTTACCTGCTATGATCCTATTTATTTATTTATTGTCTGTCATTCTAACAACTCTCACAGTTCTTGTCAATAGAAACTCCTTGCTTTTATCCTAGAGAAATAAAATTTTGATGGCACACTAGTCTAGAAGATGTAAGGAAACAAAATTTCTTCAAGTAATGATATAACACTGAATCCCAATGTATTCTTTTGCTTTTCACTGAGGAATGAAACAAATCTAAGAAGGTCCTCAAATTAGTATTGCCCCATGTGTATTTTAGTATGTATAAGTTTTAGGACAGTTAGAAATGATCAAATTAAAGACAGCTAATTTGTCCTTTTGCGGCCCATTGAACTAAT
The DNA here is from genome assembly GCF_024711535.1 of Dipodomys merriami. Classification (NCBI taxonomy): domain Eukaryota; kingdom Metazoa; phylum Chordata; class Mammalia; order Rodentia; family Heteromyidae; genus Dipodomys; species Dipodomys merriami. The sequence goes on along the minus strand of NW_027202382.1, from coordinate 5,966,824 downwards.
TACCAAGCATAAGAAAATAGTATATCAGCACTACTAATGAGGAGTAGACTCAGAATTCTATTTTGGAAAGTAAGTGAAATGAAGTAAAGAAAGTAAGTTAAAAGAAAACCCTCCAGTATGTATAATCTTTTTATTATGTGAAATCTGCTTTGCATTTATGTGTCATCTGCTTTTAATTTATCTACATAAGTAAAGACATGAAGTTGACACGTTTATTGGGTAGAGTACAACACAAATATGTGAAGTAAGAAGTAACTTTTAATATATTTTGCTATTTTATTTTACTTAGTTTATTTTAGCATTTTGTCTGGCATTGAAATAACATTAAGCAACCAAGAAGAAAAGAATGAGAGAGGACACTCTCATCTTTTACAGTGACTAGGCTGGACTGTGACAGAGATAATTACACAGAATGTGGAGGGCACACTAAGAGTATCTATGCAGAGCTATGGGAAACTACCAAAGAAGTGAAATTCAACACTAACCACAGTAAGTTTTGCAGAAAACTATTTAGTTTGAAACCAGTTTTGTCTCACTTGCCTCAGTCCAAAAGATCTGAGAACTTTTTGAACAGAACAGAATTATGTAAATTTACATAGATGTGCTATTTTAAGATCACCTGGTGGTACCTATGTTGGAATGAGGATTTTATAAGGAATAAAATAGTTTTAACTTAAATGTGTAAAACATAAACCATCTGTCTAAGTTACAGATTTTAAAAACTAATATGCCTAGTGCAACCATTCTTATTTCAGATAGGAAGCCAGCATAGCAGACTTTTCTTCTTTGAACATCTAGCAGGTAAACATTTATACAATATATTCATTCCTAGATTTAGTTTGAAACACTCAAACTTGCTTAAAGTATGTTATATTGGAGATTTCTGGGGCTAGGTATAAGCTTTCATTTTTTATATGTATTACAAATGTTAGCAGCAAAAGAGGGAAATGCATGCTATAAGGTAGATTATACGTCTCAAAATAAAGCATTTCATGACTATTGATATGGGCTGCCTGAACATTTTGCTTTGGGAAGCCTTAATTGCTTCCTTTCATAAAATTACGAAAATAGGTAGTGCTATAAAGAAAACCACTAGATTCCTCATTTTGAGTAACTTTTTATTCTATTGGTACTTTACCCATGTTATACCTTTTCTACTGAACAAAAATGATGCTAGAAGGTATTTTATTTTCAAAAATTATTATTCCATAAAATATAAATTGAAAGTTTCTTGACGTCCATATAGCCTTTCTACTTCCAGTTTATATTCTCCTGAAGTTGCAATTTTGAATAATAGAGGAGATAATAGCAGTCCCATGTTAATCCATTAAACTCATCTGAGTTTGCTAAAGCTCTATTTTTTGTGCTAAAGCATTAAATAACTTCCTACACTCAGAGAACATAGACCCAAATAACTTACTCTTTATGTGAAGCCTTGACAATTGCCTGATAATATAATCAGATTACCCCATATGCAGATAATGAGAAGAAAAACACTCTCAAATTGTAGGAGTTAAGACCTAGAACTAGATCTGTTCATTGGAACTGGGCAGGGAGCTGAAGAAACTTAACTGGAAGTAAATATATAAGTAATTCAGATCACAATGCCAAACTTGTTTTTCCCCTGCTCATAAAAAATTGACAGACACCAAGCCAGGAATCAAAGAGGAGACATAGAGGGAACAGAGTAGCAATCCATACAGATTATCTATCCTGCAGTATCAATTGTATGGGGCGGGGTGAGGGAGAGAAGACTTAAAGACATTAATGAGATTCTTCCAATAGATGAGTAAAAATCACAATTCAAAATCAAGGATTCTCAGCAGATGGCCGAAAAAAAATAGTGTTAAAATAAATGCTATCCTTGGATAGCACACAAGGTTTTATATTATTTCTTTTTCTATATTTGCACATAAAATGATAGTTAATGTTATATAATGCTATATACTAGCTACTTTGGTGATATTATCTCATTTTAATCCTGAAAATAAGCCTAAAGGTAAGAAACATTCTTGTCCTCAGTTTATAGATTAGAGATCAGAAAAGCTAAGTGACATGCCCAGGGTGAACCTAGCATCGGACAAATTGGTATTTGTAGACAGATTTTCCTGACATTCAAGTGTAGAAACAACGGGTCTGGGCCACTGTTTTTTTCCACCATTGCAGTCCCAGTGTGATGCATCGGCGGCACATAATATATTAACAGAAACAGACAAATCAGAAATCACTTGTAATCCTTGTTTAGTGCTATGATTGTTTATTGGAATAAATATAGAGCCTCAATTTGTATTCTTCAAGGAATGACTAGCTTTTTGAGCACTGGTTGTTTGTTTGAATTCTTTGCCCTCAGCTCACCTTGTACCATCAGTCAGACAACTGCTTCCAGGATATGCTGCTTGCCTAAAGGGATTATTCACATTTCTATTTACTTCTTTGGATTCAAATATTATTCAAATATTATTTGGTTGCTTGAGCCATCTTCTTTGACTTATAGAACAATTTACTGTAATTAAGGCAAGGAAAATTTTCTTGTACTTTGTGATGGCAAAACACAAAATGGAGATGAGAGAAAAAAGAGAAAAATGCAGTTTAATAATATTGATTTCATTAGCTTTTATTTAGTACTACAATAAGAAAGGAGATGTTTTCCCTTTTAGTGTTCAGGTCTTGTATTTTAGAATTGTTTTCAATGTTTAGTTCATAAATGGGGAAATACTTTAGCTATGATTTATTCTACTAAAACTCCAACCTACCCATTTCTTTATAGTGGATTATTTTGTTTTAGGCTACTGAGCGTTAATATTACTTTCAATGTAGCTGGTTTTTATAGCCTCATAATGAGCTGTTTTGTTTTACTACATAAAAATCATTCCTTTGCTGATGTACAGAGGTAATACTTACAATAGAAAAGTATCACAATAAAATGAGATTTTTGTGAGTCAGCCTGATGTTTTGATTTCTTCAAAGATTTGCTTATCTAACTTTCTGGCTGCAGGTGGTTTTGTAGATAAACACTTGCAGTAATTCAGAAGCATTAGTGCTTCTCACCAACTGTAATACATTCAGAATGTAATACTACCAGAAAGTAAATGGTAAGGACTCTCTTTCTTATAGAGGAATGATCTAATAGCATAACTAAATAAGTAAAATATTATGTTTCATGAACACAAAATCAAAAAGGAAAGGAACTAAGGTTTACAGATAGGAAAATATAATTCAAGGATAGGAGCTTTATAGCTAGATGGAATTACAAATCCAAATGCATAACCCTTAGATGCTTTTGAACATTAAATTATATCTGATGTGAAACAGTCATCACAGTCAAGATAATAATGAATATGTCTCTCATTTCCAAACATTTTCACTTGATCATCACCACTTTTTTGGGGGGAAGACATTTAGCTTGAGATCTATCCTCTTGACAGGTTTCTCTGTATACAGCCCAACAGTATTAACTACAGACACAATATTATCCAAGAAATCTTTAGCCCATGCTTGTCTTGTATAACTGAAAGGTTATACCTGTTCACAATTATGCAAACTCCTTTCCCCAGTCCCTGGTAACAGCCACTTCACTCTGTGTTTGTGAGTTTGAAATCATGTTTAGAGAGTTCATGTAAATGGGATCATGCAATTTTTGTCCTCCTGTCACTGGCTCACTCAGCATAATTGAAATAATCCTGTATTCATGACCCTGTGGAAGAAAATTAGAGAAATTTCCAAATAAAATCCACATTTTGTGAGCTAGTGAGTTCCGACTATTATGAGTCATTAAGTCTATAAATATATTGTGCTTAATATATACACACATCACTGCCAGAATCCCAGTTGCTGAATTTCTTCACTCAGTAGCATGTCAGATATGGAGGCCATGTCCACAGCAAACCATGCAGATAAGAAAATGTATTTTGTAACAAAAGAGTCTAAAAACCAATAGCTGTTGAAATGAGAATTGTTTTACTTTTATGACTGAGAAATTATAATTGTTATGCATTAAGGTGAAATAAGATTTATGTGGGTCAAGGATATGATGACAGCTAAAGAGGTACAGTGAATAGTACCAAAAGACGAAAATTCTGCTGGAGATAAACTTAGATAAATTTACTTAGTCACTATATTCAAACTTACTCATTTGAAAAATATGGGAATTAAATAATGAGTAAACATTAGCAGTTTGTTATGAGCAATGGATGGTATATAATGCAACTTATAGAAGCCAATAAATAAATGATTCCTTCCTTCCTTCCTTCCTTCCTTCCTTCCTTCCTTCCTTCCTTCCTTCCTTCCTTCCTTCCTTCCTTCCTTCCTTCCCTCCTTCCTTCCTTCTTTTTCTCTCTTTTTCTTTTTGTTTTTGTGCTAGTCCTGGGGCTTGAACTCAGGGCCAGGGCACTGTCCCTAGGTTTGTTTGTTTTTTTTTTTTTTTTACTCAAGACAAGCACTCTACCACTTTTGAATCACTGCTCTATTTCGGGCTTTATGATGGTTAATTGGAGATGAGTCTCATGGACTTCCCTGGCTGGCTTTGGACCACAATCCTTAGATTTCAGTCTCCTAAATTTCTAGGTTTGCAGGTATGAGCCACCAGTGCCAGGCAATAAATATGGCTTCTTAAAACTCAACATAGTCACAATTTTATATGTCTGGTGTGTGAGCTGTAGGAATAGTTATGTAAATATGGGAGTAAAACAGCTATGATGTCTTTAGTTCTGGAGTAGGACAGCATTCTTTTTAAAATCAATCTCTGTCCTCCAGCTCTTCATTGAAATTCACATACAAGGAAGAAATTCTCATCCAATTGTTTTTAACATCTCTCTCCTTTAGAAAATTTATGCACATATATTAAATTGTTCTTAGAAAATAATTGCCACATGACATTACCATACATGCATATAGTATTACTTGGATCATATTTTAGAGGAGCACAAGAAAAAAAGAGCACCAATTCTAAGCTAGTACTTATTTATGTCCCTTGACCAGCGAAAGTTCACTCATTCTATTGACTTAGAATTCTTGTGAGAAGAGTCTGCAGTGTGGCATTATCAGGTGCTTGTCAATTTACTTCATAGGAAAAAATCAGTGGCAACTTTGTCTTATGGTCCAAAATGTGAGGACTGTATTGTCAAATTCTGTTTACATAAAAAATATTCTAATACAGAGGGGGAAAAGGAAGTCATTTAATGAAGATAATTTTATATCTTAAATTAAGAATTGCAAATAATACACACACACACACACACACACACACACACACACACACACACACACACACACACACTTCCATCTGGCTTGAGGATCTTCTCAGACCCGCTAACCACTTTAAGTAGCAAGTGGCATGTGGCCTTTCATTGAATCTGTAGCTTTTCCAGACAATTGTGACTTATTTTATTTTGCTTCAGTTGTCCAAAAACTTCAGAGAAAAGAAGAAATTTCTTTCCTGGTAGGATCCTGAATTCAGGTAAGGCCACAGCCCATCTGTGAACACACTTTGGGAACATTTAACAATAGGTTGGCTCTCTATCACATAAGCACACATGTGCTGTTCTAGCACACACATTACCCTTAGTAATGTAGACAATTCTTTTCTTCTGAGCATCTTTTATGAGAACAGCTCTTGGAGTCAGAATTGGTCCTTTTTAATTAACTTTTTAGTTCCAACCTTCAGGCATAGAAAAAAAATAATGAAAAATCACTATAAAACAGTTGGTGACCACCGATGATTTTTTTTTTACAATTAACTAAATGTTTTGCTTCTATGCAAAGGCATTTTTTGTCTCAGCATTTTAGTTATCACAGAAATTTAGTTCTACAAAGATAAAGGAAGATAAAAGGGTTATAATGTTTACTTTTTCATTTCATTTTTTAATTTTCATATTTTTCATTATTCTAATTCCATTTAGTTCTGTTGCATTTCTTTCCTATGTCTTAAAATACTATGGTTTTGCTTCACTATTCTCAATTTTGATGTATTTATTTCCTGTCTCCAAATATCCATATTGTATCAATAGTAGAAGGTGGCAGAATAAAGTTGGTATTTCCAGATTTTGTCTGCTCTCAGAATGCAACTTATATTCAATGTGTTTGTATTTGCCCATTTTTCATATCATTTAGTGGAATCAAATTGCAAGCTGTTGTTTAATAAGGCAAAACACTGACTTTGTAAGCATTTACACTTGAATAGTGCATAGCACTTAAATTTAATAACTGTATTGGACACTCAATTTATATCATATAATTAGACTCAATTTACCTAGATGATCCAGAATGATCTTCCATCCTTCACTTTAATAGTTATCTTCAGGGTCCCTTCAGTAAGCTATACAACTTGCAGTTGTGGAGAATGAGAATGTCAATAACCATCTTTGGGGCAGAAGCATTATTCTGCCTACCACATTCTCTAGTCTATACATGACTGAATAAATGTCTAATTTTCTAAAATAATTCTAATTTTTATTTTAACCTGTGTATTTGTTGGGAAGAATATTTTTCAGATTCTGACAAATTGTACTGTTTATAAGGAACTAGGTTATAAATGTGCACAATTAATTAATCTTTGTCTCTTGTTTCTTTCCTTCATGGGCTCAGTTAGAAATATTAGGTGGAGTATGTACTAGATAGGAATGTATACTAAAGAACAATATGGCAGTGGTGTCATGGGATACAAAGGATGTTTATATATTGAAGTGGTGGTGGTTGTGGTGGTGGCAGCTACTTCCCATGGGATTAGTGGGTTGAGAGTGGGATGAGGAGGTTATTTGTGGTCTTCAAAATGGTGACAGTAAAGCCTAACAGGTTGCACACAGGTCCTGTGGCCACCTTCTGAGCAGGCATCCATATGCAAATTGTTTGAGAGAACAACTATGTAAATGATGTAAAACAGTATTAATAGTTTGATATGATGTATCAGAAACTCATGAACGTAAACAGGAGGGTAATGGCCTCATCATATTTCATTTTAGCTCAAGTCTAGCGTGGACAGCCTCTATATTGGGTAGGACTGCAATCATATTTATAAATTTGCAGATTTCCAAAGCCCAAGATATAGGTGAGGGCACATTCTTTGTAGGTAGCTATAGCATGATGCAGGCGTAAGAGCTGGTCAAAGTGATAACACTATCCACATTGCTTATAGATTAAAAAAAGATGTTCTACTCTGAGAGCAGAAAGGATAGCTCTCCAACCCTGGAGGAGCATACTGTAGCCCAAGTAGGGTATATAGGACAATTGTAGAAGGCTGAACTCAACATGCCAGGCTTCAATGTTGGTATATGCAAGCCTGGCACTGAGTTGAGAAGAGCATCTTCAGTATGAAATAAGAGAGAAAGAAAAGTGATTTTATACCATTGATATTCGACAAATAAGTAACTTGGGTTTGTGAACACCAGGTTTGTTCTGATTGGATAAATTTGTATAATATAAAATAGAAGAAAACTAGAATGGAACTTTTAGCATTGCTTTGGGATTGGAGTTGGAGATATTTGTGAGAACTATGTATATATAAATACCATAGAAATGTTATATAGATAAAGAGAGAGTATGCATGTACTTATATTCACTGTCTAGAACTTGTAATCTTGTAACAGCAATATCTCTTTAGCGATAAGAAATGTAGCTTCAGATTTAGTTTTTGTATATGCCATTTTTAATACAAAGAAATACAGTTTCTTGAGTTTATGGGTAATTTTGGGACCAAGGGTGGGAATATGTAAGATGAATTTCTAGCATCATATTGCACACAAAAAAGGAATTGTCTAAATAATGATGTAATTCCATCAAAATCTATCCCTCTCTCTTTCTTTCTCTCTCTTTCTCTCCCCCCCACATACACATACAGACACATTGCAGTTTGAATAGACTCTCTAGACAGATAAATATAAATTGTATGTCCCAATTAATATTAACAGATTTTAACCTATTGAATAAAATTACAAGTAATTCATCCATAATATTAATATATACATACCCAGAGAAACTCTTGTCAAATAATGCAATTAAACAAGTGACAGGATTGGAGAACATCACCTACACTCATATGCATAGTAATAGTTAATTCACTGAGAAAATATTAATATATGGAGAAAATTTGTTACAAAATCTTTACCTAGCTTCAAAGGGTATTCTAACCTTACACTGACTGGTTGGGAAAAAGCAACTTCGTAGAGGATAACACTAGAGAATCACCAACTTACTCAAATCTTCAGAATTGACATCATCAACACAGAACAAATTAAATCACTTACCAACTGATAAGATGCAATCACAGAATATAACTTCTGTGACATTCCTGCCAAAGTCACTTAATCGGAGAAAATATCAGATAAGCCCAAATTGAAAGACATTTTCTAAATAACTGGCTTCAAACCTAGTGAAGTTTCAAGGGCAGGGGAGAGAAGACAGGGCAGAAGAGTAAGAATGTTAATTAAAGATACAGAACATCTAAGTAGACTATATTATCTTAAATTTAGATCTGGCTTTAGGGGCTGGTGGACTGCATATGGCTTGGGTCTTTATACTTAAAATGAGCACTATTCTTGGTTTAATGTTCCTTAGTTGTTTCAACTCTTAATTTTTAGGCAAACATATTCATTTTGAAGTATTTCCCAAGGCAATATAGTTGGTTTTGACCTTGAATCATTTTTCTAATGTAAGATATTACCGAGACAACTGACAAAAGTTGAATGGGCTCAGCAACTTAGGTGATAATATAATTTTCTAATTTTGATGGCTATATTTAGGTTACCTAAATGAATATCTTTGTAAGGTATAAACATCAAAGCACTTAGATGATAGGGAAAGCACAAGTAACTTTTAAGTAATTTAGAGAAAAACATTCTGTATTGCACTTGCAGATTTTCTATAAGCTTGAAATTATTTTGAAAGGAAAAGGTAAAAAGCAATTTATCAAAGCCTCTGTAGAGCTGAGAATTGATGGATTAAGATTATATATATATATATATATATAATATATATATATTATATATATATATATATATATATATATGATTGGATCTCAAGGGCACTAACTGAATTTAAAAAAAATCTCTGAAGTCTAACTACTTTGCATTAACATTTTTAAAACATTATCAAAGTTATGAAGTCAGTTCATTGTCAACTGAGGCTTAGAATGAAGGGAAGATATGATTACTAACATGGTCACCAAGGGAATTCTTATGTCATGATAAAACACTAGCTGGTGCCAAATTTTTATATAGGAAGTGTTTAGGACTCACAGTATGGTTGGCAATTTTGTAGAAAGAAGAATGAGACTGAAGCTAGTTAGAAAGCAACATGTATTCAGTCTATTTGATGGTTGAATGACCATTTTCGGGACATTAATGGTAGAGAGACAGAAGGGGAGGGGCCTCAAGCTCAGGAGCCATTCCATATGTTCTCCATTGATGTAGGAATTTAAAAAAAAATAATAAAAAATAAAACAAGCCGTATGCCGGTGGCTCATGCCTGTAATCCTAGCTACTCAGGAGGCTGAGATCTGAGGCTCACAGTTCAAAGCCAGCCCAGGTAGGAAAGTCCCTGAGACTCTTTTCTCCAATAAACCATCAGAAAACTGGAAGTGACGCTGTGGCTCTAGTGGTAGAGTACTAGCCTTGAGCTGAAGAGCTGAGGGACAGCGCCCAGGGCCAGAATTCAAGCCCCACAACGGAAAAAAAAAATTGTTCCTAAGGGAAAAATGTTTGATTTGTGTCACTTGATAGTTAAAATGTATCCCAATCATGCTCAAAAACATTTTTAACCAAAAAAGGAATTTCATGCTTATATATAACCTCATGAAGGGGTAAATGCTGACAAGCAGAGTGGACGTTTCCACTCAGTCTAAACTGAGATAGACTTCTTACTGACCCTGAATCCCTGATTTCTGTTTTCATTGAGCATTTCTTTGGAAAAGATGACATTGAAAGTCTTTTCTCTATTTCTGTCAGATACATTTTTGAAAGCCTTTTGCAGATTTTACAACCCAGGAATGCCCTTCTCAACGTTTCAGAGACATCGTTTTGAGGGTGCAATTATCAAGAAATACCGTACCCCCTAATTCTCAGTTGAATTTCTCAAGTGAGTTGGTCCAAATTGTATACTTACTTCTGGTGATAAAGACATGGAAACTTAACGTATTGATAAGTACAAGTTGACATGCCTTCCAGATCAGCTCTTTTATTTATTTATTTATTTATTTATTTATTTATTTATTTATTCATTCATTCATTCATTCATTCATTTACTTATTTTGTGAGGAAGGGAAGGAATACTAGGGCTTGAACTCAGGGTACTGTATTTGCTTGACAGGTGCTCTTTCTGCATATAGTTATCATTTCAAATTAGGTCTTAATTTCCCCTGCAGTCAGCCTAACACCTTAAATCTTCTATCAAGATCCTCCCATCTCACCTCTACTTCTGAGTAACTGGGATTATAAGCAGGCACTAGCAAGCCTATCTCCTCCTCAGTTCTTTAAATCTTTTCAAACCTTGATTTATAATGGAGGCACGGGTGGGTAGGTGAATATACAAATATATCCTATTTCTGACAATTATATAGAGATAAATCAACTCTGCTTAACTTGTTTGGTGTATTTTTTTACCAAGTGCTAAATAAGTGTGAAAACAATCTCATTCTACATTTTTCTTTTTAAAATATGGGTATTTCTAAAATAAAAGAAAAATAAAGGACATTTTTATTTTATGAAAAGGCATAAATGTTAAGTGACAGGTCCAAGGTGGTTTGAAATTTAGTCAAATTATATATATATATATATATATATATATATATATATATATATATAGTATGAGTCTTTACAAAATGTCTGCAGATATCAGTATCAAATTAATACTGTCATTTTAGAAAGCTCAGGTAAATATTATGAATATACTTTAAATTATTATTTAAATTGGATAGCATTTGAAAAAGGACATTTCTTTATAAAAATAACAGAAAATTGATAGCAATTATCTGCATAACCATTGAGCTCAGAGATCAAAATCAAAGCAAATTAAATACTCATAACACTGAGACAGACAGACAGACAGACAGACAGACAGACAGACAGACAGACAGAAGAGAGGGGGGAGGAGAGAGAGAGGAGTTAATTGAGTATTTCTGTTGCTAAAGTAACTTTCAGGAAATACTGTACTACTGTTCAAAATATATTTTCTTCTTTTTGGAACGGAAGTTGAAAATAGCAAAATATAGGCTGTAGAGGAAAGTTCTGAGAAAATATGCTAGTTTTTGGAAGTAATTAGAATTCTGAGACTGAAAGAGAAACTATTTACCCATATTAAATCTAAGCCTAAATACTCCATTTAAATTTTTGGTAGAAACCTTTCATAGTCAAAGCTTGAGGGTCATATTAGATTTTCACTTCTTCCCACAGTTTCCTTCCCTAGATTGGTCTTTTAATCCTTTGTCAACAGAACAAATATAATATCATCATTTTATTTTATTTTATTTTATTTTTGGTCCAGTCGTGGAGCCTGAACTCTGGGCTTGGGCGCTGTCCCTCAGCTCTTCAGCTCAAGGCTAGCGCTCTACCACTTGAGCCACAGCGCCACTTCTGGCTTTTTTCTTTTTGCTTATGTGGTGCTGAAGAATCGAACCCAGGACCTCATCCATGCCAGGCAAGCACTCTACCACTGAGCCACCTTCCCAGCCCCAATATCATCATTTTAAAGAAAGGCCAAATAATGTTCCCCTTCGCCCAGTGATCTGTAAAAGCTTTTATCATGCTCAAAATTTAAGTTGAAAGTTTCAACACAGACTTGGACACCTGAGCTTTCTCACCAACTACGAAGACTGGGGGAAAGCATTATAATTTTTCTGGGAGGGAAATAGATGCCTATGTTTACTCCATGGTTATTTGGTTTCATTATTTTGTTTGGTTTGAGATAGACTGAGCCTCCTTCAAACTCTCAGCTTCTTGAGTAGCTAGGATTACAGGCAAAGTAGTTTTTAGTAACAGCTTTCTGGGTATCACTCTCTCTATTAGCTTAGTTTTTGCATTAATTTAAAATTAATTTAAATCTACAACTATCAAACATTTGCATAAAGCAATCCACTGAAGGCTTATGAAAACATGGTTGCTGGTCCACCTCTTCAAGTTTCTGGTTGAAGAGGGTGGCGTTTAAGCCTGGGTATCTGCATTTCCATGTCTTCTTTTTATTTTTATTTTTTAACAAAAACATATTTTGAGATTTCTTGATAATGTTTTACTAGAAAATTGCTATCATCATCTTTGTCATCATTATATTATGACAATGTTTCCTGTAGGGTCCACAGTGGAGTGTAATTCATGATCCTCTTTCCTCAGTGTCTAGAACACTGAGATTACAGGTGTGCACCACCCTACCTGCCTTTAAAAGGTAATGATGAACAAAATGACAAATGCTGAAGAATGCTTAGGTGGAGAAACAGTTAATTTTACTCCCAGAGAAAACCATCATCAAATAAAGAACACTTTGTTCCTCATTTTGACAAGATAACTTTAAAATAAACATGTCTCTAAAATAGATCAGCTGTTTTTCCTAACAGAAAGCCAGGACATTTGTGGACTCTCTCAACACTGACCTCCACAGATATGTTACTGAAACAGTAAGCCATTCTTATTTTCTCCACTGATAAGAATTTTTAAAAAAACACTGACTGTGCTTCAGACCACAGTGTCCAAATCTGTTGAATTCTACTTAAAAGTGAATTTGCATTTCCCATCCAAGTTTCTCTTTGTCCTGGATAATTTGCTTAACTTTAGATGTTTTCGAATGGTTTACTACTGGAGTTAATTCCCCAGAGCACACTACCTTGTGACTTACAGATCACTGCTTTCATATGAATTCCTAGAAATGAAATCAATTGTTCATTGTGCTCATTTTAAGGCATGATTTGTGCTGACAAATTCTAGCTACTCTTCTTACATCTTGTTTAATCCTGAAAACATTTCTCATTGTAAACACTGTCACTTATCAGTGGTTTTCAAAGCTGAACTTTATGTGTCCCTCTCCTATATATGATTATATGACCTTCTAGACTACATCAAAATGAAAGATCGATTAAAAATAAAATTAAAAATGTTTGTGAAATTCCTTTCTCTTATAGAACTTAAAAAGTTATTTTGTAGCCTGATATAAATTACATTTTTAGAGTAAATGGTTAAATAAAAAATGCAAGTTACAAGGAAGGATACCATCTACAACACAGCAGTAACAATGACCCAGGGCTGACTACTAACACCTAACAATCTCCTCCTATATACATTTGCTTCTTCTTAGTCAGTTCCTGAAGAGCTGATAGTAATCTGTGAACAAATTGCTTCTGTTATAAATTTTCGAATCTAGTATCTACTCTTTCAATCTCTTAGCAAATCAAATCTCTTTAATTTACCAAAATGAAATATCAACCAGTAGAAATGCAAAAAAAGATTTAAGAAATTATAGAATTCGCACTAAGCTTCTTCTTTCTTTCATATTTTCTCCAGCAGAGATATCCTTTGGTCCTTTGTCAGCCTGGTCAATATTATAATTTTCTATAGTATTCATTTCAGGTGATAATTCTTCTATGAATTAGTTTTGAATGTCGCATTCTTCTCAGATTCCTGTGGCTTATCTATGTAACTGTCATGGGTGCATTGAGAAAGATAAGATGATAGGTAGTATCTATAATTCATGTAAAAATAGTACTAAGGTTCTCTGGACAGAGGAATTTAAATAATAAAATGTTTCTGTCCTCCATACCTACAGAATCAGTGTCTTTGGTCAGCATGAGAGAAATGAAGGTTAGTGAAATAATTTCTGTAAAAACAGACAAATGGCACATACAGTGCAGCAAGTCCTTGCTTGCACAGGTACAGAAAGAATGCTGAAACTATCCAGTGTTGTAATGGAGAATGAAAAGAACTGTTGTGACATTCTGGGTGTTGGGGTACAAGATGATTCCTTGGCAATTTTGTTGATACTCTCTCACAGACATTACTACTCATTCCTATCCCAGTGCTAAGTAAGGATGTCACTGAAAGTACTCTCTGTGTCATGCTGTGCCTAGTAATTTTACACAAATGTATACTCTATCCATTCTATATATTCTATGTTTAGGGGAAGAGATCTTACTACACAATTACTTACATTTTATTCTTACTTGTGGTTGTGTTATTAGAACCTAGTACCATGTTTGTGGTACACGAAATTTTCTATTAATATTTATTGAAATACTCTTTTCCCTCTAGACTGTAAGTCCCATGAAGACAGGAATTTATTTAATGTTCTGCTATATATCCTGAGTATAAAAAACTAGTTTTCACTCAAACTTTTAGAAGGTAGCAACGGATTCATATATTTCTACTCGATCTTCCATACAAGGAATAATGAACTGAGACAACCACAGCACGAAGGCAAGTCAGCAAACACTACAAGGAAAAATCCTGCAGTAGAATTGCTGAATCTCAATGAGATGAAATATGGAGTTCATGAGATTAACTACACATAACTGAAAGCATTATTTTCACAGGAAGAATGGTAATTAATATTTGAGCCACATTTTTAATTATTTGTGGTCTGGGGTACATATTTATGTGTTTGTTTATGATTTAATATACCATTCATTTTATGTGCAAATTTAGTCATTCCTAGACTTTTTATTTATTTATTTTATTTTGGGGAAATTTTTAATTTGAATAGCACTTAAGGAAATAGATAAATGCCTCATGTTGTCCCAACTTAAAGTCAAGGTTTTAATGTTTAGACGAGTGATTCTTATTATAAAAGAGAAGTCTGTGGGGAAAACTATAATCTGGATTAAATTTATTCTTCCTCTCTTGACCACACTTACGAGGATATGGTCTAGACAACTATTAGATAAAAATTTATTTGCTTGTATCAATCTCCTCTCTTATTTTCTGAACTATACTCTATTTTACTTCTCCCCTGCTTTGGCTCAAATAATTTGATGTATATATGATATTAGCTATTACTTTATAGCCCAATAGTAGCTCACATTCTCTTGGTTCTAACTTTATAGAATGGACACAGGATGTTGAAATCTGTTTCTAATCATACCACTAGCAGTGTGACTTCAGTTAAACTTCTCAAAATTTACAGGTTCAGTTTATCAAGCTGTGAGATAGAGATATGCAATACAAAGCAGATGAAGACTTTATAGTTCTAAAAGCCTTACTTTGCACAATTAAAATACTTCTGCAGTAAGTTGTGAATAAACATTCATACCTGAAGATTCAACTTAGGATATATGGTAGATAAACAATATTTGAATCAAAAGATGGTTGACACTTTGGAAAGCAGTCTGGAGGGTCCTCAGAAAGCTAAATATTGACCACCTTTATGACTCAGTCATACCACTTCTAGGCATCTATCCTGAACAACAGGAACCAGTATACAAGGACACATGCACCTCTATGTTTACTGCAGCACTGTTCACAATTGCCAGGATATGGAAACAACCCAGATGTCCCACCACAGATGGATGGATCCAAAAATTATGGTATCTATTCACAATGGAATATTATGCAGCCATTAGAAAGGACAAAATAATGACATTTGCAGGGAAATGGATGGAGCTAGAAGAAATCATGTTGAGCGAGGTAAGCCAAGAGCAGAGACAAATGGTACATGGTCTCCCTGATAAGTGGATGTTAAATCCAAAATGTTAGGTGATACAAGAAAATTAACAGGACTTAAGAAACAAAGAACTTCCACTCATCTGGTCAAACCACTACTAAATAACCCCATGCTGCTGATCATATGTATGGTATATATGTGCACACCGGAGGGGAACCAGGAAGATAACACAGAACTAGAGGGAATCAGGGAAAAACATACAACAGTGGGACCCATTAGCTGTACAAGACATTGACCAAAATGAACTAAGCAACTTAATGGCAGCAATGGGAGGGAGGGAACAAATGGGAAAGAGGGAACAGCTGATGCTATGCAAAACAAAAGAAATTTAGATACCACCCAATGTGGAAGAAATAACTGTATAGCAAAGCTCATAGAACTCATAAATGTTATAGACTGTGATAGACAATTTGCTCCAGGAAAGTTGGAATGTGTTTGTGACTTTAACTGAGCATCACTATCCCACAATACTGTGAAATTTGGGAAATTTTGTAATCACTTAATCACAGTTAAAAAACAAACAAACAAACAAAAAAAGATGGTTGAGCTGGGTGCTAGTGGCTCATGCCTGTAATCCTAGCTACTCAGGAGGCCGAGATCTAAGGATTTTGGCTCAAAGCCACCCTGGCAAGAAAGTCCGTGAGACTGTTATCTCCAATTAACTACCAGAAAACTGGAAGTGGCACCGTGGCTCAAGTGGTAGAGTGCTCGCCTTGAACTGTATAGCTCAGAGACAGTGCCCTGATTTCAAGCCCCATGACTGATCTAAAAAAAAGAAAAAGAAAAAGAAAGAAAGAAGAAAGAAAGAAAGAAAGAAAGAAAGAAAGAAAGAAAGAAAGAAAGAAAGAAAAAGAAAGAAAGAAAGAAAGAAAGAAAGAAAAGATGGTTGAAAATTTTCCCACATCTTAGAAAACAATTTCTACTTCTCAAGTAACTGGAGCTACAAGCATACACAACTCCACAACTCTACCTTACCAACCTCTTTTTAAGGTGACTAATTTAATGATTTTGTCACAAAAATACTAAACACACATTTATTACAAAACAAGTAATAGAGATTGTACACTTAGAGAAGAATGAAACTAAAATGAAATAATTATAGAAAAATTATGGAGGTCCATAATTTTAACAATAATGACTATATAAATTCTTAGAATTTCTATGAAGTAGTGAGAAATGAATTGGGAATACAGAAAAACATGAGTTATGATTTCAAAATTAGAGCCAAATATATACCTTTGTAAATAAAGAAAACATGAAATATAAATCAAACAACCTGGAAATGAGCAGATCTTAAGAGGAGGATAGAGAAAAGTTTATCAATGGATCAAGATATACTATATTCATAAAGTGCTTTATTAAGTGAAAACTCCCTAAAGATAATAATAAGAAAGCAAAAAGAATGGAAAAGATAAAGGCAGGGACAATAATTTTTAAAATAAAGTAGAGCAATAGGATTATACTGACTAAAACATAATATATGCACATATGAACCCTCATAATGCAATTAAAGTACAAGTTACTAGACAAGAAAGGAAAGCCAACTTTGATGTATATAGGTATCAGTGAACGTTGTGAGGCTGAGAGAGAGAGGGAATAAGGGAGAAAATATTGGAAGTTCTTTATATGCATATATGAACATCAAATAATGAAACCTATTAAAATCATTTAAAGAGGAGGAGGGCAATATGGGAGTGTGGTGGATGAAGTTAAGTTGATGGGGTACATTCAAGTATGAAAACAAAACCCAATACTTGCATATAATGTATAACTGATGTTTACCTAATTTTTGAATTCTGAATTTAAAGAAAATACAAAATAGTATTGCTACGTTTTCCTAGTTTACAACAAATTTGCAAAGACAAATTCCACCTTATAGAGATTAAAAAGTTATCAAAATGATGCTAATGATGTTCATGATATTTCCTTAATGAAAAAAATGTATACAAATACTGCCTGGAATATTGTAGAGATTCAGTAAATATTGCTGCTATTTTTTGTTTTACCATTTATATAGTGAAAAATAAGGATTGAAAATAACAATATGAAGAAAAGCCATTTGCAGTAAACATTCCAGGCTTCAGAAAATTAGGGGTACATGTGAGTTGTCCATGGTCAAGTGTATCTGTGGTGGCCAAAGCCACTATAGACACAGGCTGTCACCACTGCTGATACTTTTAGCAGAGAGTTCCAGCACTCAAACAGCTTGAAAGATTTAAGTGACAGGTTCTTTTTAAAGAGTGATGTTCAATAAAGGCTTATGGCATGGTCAAGGTTATGAATCAAGTGCTTAGTAGTTTAAATAGGGAACATCAAGTCAATATCTGATGGCCTAGGTCATATTGTTAAAAACCTGAGCAAGAATGGCAAGATAAGTGTCTGGAAAAGTAAGGACCCAGGTAAGTGCAGTAAAAGAATAACCACTTATCTAAAAGCAGCCCTCAATTACTGAAGACTTACCTCCAAGGCCATTTCAATGCTCATTTTCCCATGGGCAATACCTTTTATCAGCTCATATAAGATGTCTAGGTCTATAAAAATACAATACAATACAATGTTTGGAAAATTCTTCTATAAATACACAGATAATTAAATGACACAAAAATGATTAAACTTCCTCACCAAATTGGAATCCAAGACAGAGAATAAGGCATTGTTTGTACATGTTGCTATGTATTTATATGTGCATGCTTTATTTCTGCTTTCTCAGGAAGAACTTATTAGACTGTTGAGAGATACTACTTTTCCTTTTAGAATCTCCAGCTCTTCCTTCTAAGTAGTCAGGATTACATTCCTTTGCATTGACAAGTGTTCACACTCTTAGTTCCTTGCCAAACCAATCCCATGCTTTACTGTGTATCACTTGCTATTGTTATTGCTGCCATTGATGGGCTTTTATTTATTAGGTGGTAACGTGGAGTTGTGTTCAGCCAGAGAAAATTATACAAGACATTTGCAGAGGCACTGCTCTCTAATCATTTGGGGCATCAACTTAATCACAAAGGCAGTGAGTATCTGGGACAGCAGTAGACTGCCTTCTCAAAATCAGAGGTCTTTGGTACCAGCTGCTCCATGCAGGCCTGTGAACAAAATAAAAAAACAAAACAAAATGAGGATGAAAAAATGCATGTGGGAACCTCAGGGAGGAAAAAAGTGAGCCTTAGTAGTTTGACTTTGAACACTTAAAAGACAAGGACTCACCTGGCAACTGCATGTAGTGTTCCTGCTTAAACGAATTCATTGCAGTCTGAATGGTGTCTTCAGCCTTAATTAGGTAGCTCCCTTCAGCCAGAAAGGATGGCATCTTGGGGCTGCCTCCTGTTTATATAGTCTACTGGGTCCCATTTGCACCATAAAAGCTGCTTGGAATGAAAAAGAAAGATTTGTAGCTTTTTCTTTTTTTCCTTAACCTTGGCCTTCAGTGGTATTCATCTCAGCAGAGGGGCTATATCTCACTAGCCACACATCTCCAAGTCTGGTGGTCTGACATACCAGGTGTAAAAACAACTTGTATTTAGCTCCTACTTACAATTTTTACACATTCAAATGACTTCAGCTAAGCACACACAGACACACACATACACAGATTTATACATAGACACACACAAATAAGTGCACACACATATGAAAGTGCGAGTGAAGCTTTTATTCATTTACATTTTAGAAAACAAATTGGGAAAATCTACCCTCAATATCTGTAAAACCATTGTCATAAAGTCTTTCCGTTCTGTCAGTAAATCCAGCATTTTCAGTCTGTTTTTAGGTGAGTAAAGGAAGGAAAATGAGTGTGTGTTGAGGTATATTTGTTCTGATATGAAATATCTTGACATACACATGACAGTTCTGGCTATCTTTGACTTATGGGTCATGTTCTTATCTTAATCCTTTATGTGCTCCAGTGTTTTGCAAAGAAATGCATTCATAATTTCAGATTATGCTGGACAATGCTAGGCATCTACCTTGTATACAATGCAGTATTTTCTCCTAAAACTTGTATAGTTTTACTCAAATCTTAGAACTGACAGTAACATGCAGATGGCAGTGAAGAGATTGGGTGGAATGATCATAAATAATTACTTGTATAAAGTCACTTACATGCTTTAAAAGTGAGACTTTTTTCCTGACAGGTGTTAGATGTCCTACCATGAAAAACTGGATGTCAACAAATAGCAGTTCAACCTCAACCTTTCATCCCATAAAATCATAGCTATCATGAAGGAAAACAAGAAACGGATTACATATAGATGATGGCATCATAACACAGCTCTGTGTTTCAGAATTTTACTACTGCAAACTAAGTCAGGACTTCATTAGGTTTACAGACAAGACATTATCTGATTCACTACAGATTTTAGCAGGGATATAGGCATCTTTCACAACAAATGTCATGGATATTTTAAATTCATATTTTAAAAGTGAATCTTTTAAAGCAGTATATACTGATTCGATGTGATAATGTGGTTATGAATGCTGTATTTATATATTTATATTTGATACTAGGGCCGGGAGACAAGATCAATATACCGAGGTATGGAGCAAGCAATAAAACAAAATGAAGTAAACAGTTCAAATGAGAAGGAGGAACTAGAACAGCAAATTAATTCAAAGGGGATTTCCATGAACGACTTGATTGGTTATAGTAGATTTCACTTTGAAACTACTTCAATGAAACTACCTTTTTACCTGCATATTTATTTATACTTGTACCTGACCAATTTTCTAAGAAATTAGAAGGAAAATGCTTCACTGGGCCTCTTAAACTGACCATCAGGCCATCCAATCTAAAGCTGTATTGATTCATCGTGGCTTCATGGCAGGCAACAATGCCAGGTTGATTCCATCCCTCTCTTAACTCAAGCAAACTGACAATATGAATGCTAATAATTTGGAGGTAGTAGTTTAGAGATTCAGAACACCAATTAAGAACCAGTCTTTTTGGTTTTATATTTAATTCCACTAATTAGCAGCTGAGTCTTTGTACCAATTACTTCTCTTTGTCTTGTTTCTTGTCTTCAAAGTATTATGACCCAATAGTCTGAGTCTATCCATAGTTTTGCTTTTCAATTTCTTAGATACCCAAGACGAATAAGGATCTGAAAATATTGCATGGAAAACCCCAGAAATAAATAGTGCATGAGTTTTACATAGTGTGGCATTCGAGTAACACGATGAATTCTCCTGCCTTTGTTGTGTCCTACCTTAGTATGATAAGTTCCTTTGTTGACCACATTCACACTCTACATGCTACTGTCCTATGAGTCACTTAGTTGTCACCCCAATTATGAGATTAACAATTGAGGTATTGAAGTGTTTCTGTTTAATACTTTTTAGTTATTTTATAGTTATCCCAAAGTACAGAATAGTGATAGTGACAGTTCAGAATTACCAAAGAAAAGCCAAAAAGTGCTTCCTTTAAGTAAAAAGGTGAAAGTTTTCTCTTTTTTTCAACAAAGAAAGGAAAAATTCATATTAGGATCTTCCAAAGCAAATGATAATCTGGATGTATCCTGAGAAGGTTAAGTGAGAGTAGCCTAATACTCTATCACAATGCCTTATTTAGTTATTGTGGTGTTATACATCAAACCGAGGCCCTTTGCACACATAAGGCAAGAATGAGCTACAGCCCCAGCCTTCAATTTTAAAGAATATAATATCTATACTCATATTTGTATATAATATACGTTTATTTGTTTTTCAAGAAAAACATTTGTAACGAAATCTAAATTTGACCTGGGTAGTTAATTTGTGTCCAAAATGTTATGAGAGAGTCATACTTGTTTATAGTAAGAATTTGATTTGTAGAAAATATTTGAGTTTTGAAAATTTCCCTTGAGGAATACTTGTTGCAGCATTTTCAAATTTCCATGAAAGATCGGATACCTAGGTGGGAGGTCAGTGTCTCATAGAAGAAAGATGGAATAATTTAAAGTAATACAGTAAGCAGACAAAACTGATGACCAATTATTGTTGCATATACTGGTACCGATGAGGTATATATATAAGGTATGAGGTATATAATAAGGTATGAGGTATATATATAAAAATCAGCTATAATGTATATATACATATATATACACATATATATGTATATATGTAAATGGTCTTCAACATGTTGCGAGATCCAAAATATAAATTTGAAACTCAAGATGCTGGTTTGCAATGTGTATACTCCATCCTTTCTAAGCTCAGAGACACAGAAACTCTAATTTGTCTGAACTTTTCTCATTCATCTAGTCCCTTATTAATACAATTAAAATGTCAAAGTAAGTTAAAAGTTTGAATCAGATCCACATGCTTATTATGTGAATATATTTTACTTTACAACTGTTCTAAATAATTCAGGAAGGAAAACAAACATAAGAATAATGTGAATGTCACATTATTCAGAGATTTAAAAAAATTCTGAACAAAGTTCAACTCCTTAATCATCCAAAATGTCAACCCCTGTGTACGCCACATGAAACAATTTATGGTTGAGAAAATTCTATTTAAAGGCAGAATTGAATATGTACAACTGAAAGCAGAGTTTAGAATCTTTAACGTTTGGGCTAAAAGATGAAATTTATTTCTGTTTTTCTTTGAGTTGTTGCTATTTTGTTTTTGCAGTGCTAGGATTTGAACCCAGAGCCTTGTTCATGCTAGATAGTTGCTCTACCTCTGAGCTACAGCCCAGCATTATTTGTGTTTTGAACTGCAAAGAAACGTAGGAGAAAAAAAAAACCTCAATAGACATTAAGCACACATATTAATGTATTATGTACATTCTCTTTGTTGCTCTGCAAACAACTCTGATTTAGTTGTAAATAGCCTGCTTTGTCATATTAAGATATCAGAGATAATGATCAGCTTAGAATGCAAATTTTAGATATGATTTTACTTCCAGAGAAAGTCATATTTTTAGTTGTGATTTCAATATATTGGGTTCTCTTTATAACTAAGTGATAACAAACAGTGGACTTTTACTTTAATGTAATTTTTTTTGTTTTAGAAATTGACTATACATAACATTAAATTCTGGGTTTGGCGTATCACAATGTTAAGTGGCTAAAATATGCTCAATGGAATGGGTTTCCTGTGTGGAATAAATATTGTTTGATTAAATTCATTTTTTGCTTACAGGATAAAATATTACGTCTGACAAAATTAAATTTCATCTGCTGCCCACACATTAGCATAATGTGGATTTTCCAGGCTACCTTTATGCATGAAATAATATAAGCAATAATGACTAAAAGTACTGGTTATTTCAGCAGTAATTCTCCAGTGCTTTCCAGAAGTTTTGAAGTCAGACCAGCATTTTGCAGTTGGAAATACTGCTTCTGGAGACAACACAGGCATTTATGACATTGAAAAGTGACCAAAAAGCATGCTGAAGATCTGTATATTCATTCAGTATTGATATATCCATGAGGAATTTTTGACATTAAGAAATTTAAACTATTTTCCTTAAGGATTCATGAAGAAAGTTGCTACTAATGTCACTGTAGGTTTAGAAACAGAATAAATATATGGGCAGATCCCATATATTGAGCAAACATGAAAGAAAAGCCAAACTCATGGAACAGAGTTGTAAAACAATGCTGAGTACTTAGGTTTTCATCATTTATATTATCTTCAGAGATAGATTCCTTTCCTGCGAACCTGTGTTTTAAAATGAGATACAGTTTTCAATATACTGAGGTATAATTTACAAGTAAATTTTATTTTAAAAATATTTCTTTTCGTTACTTTCTTTTTTGGGGGGGGGGTCTGGTATGGGGCCTGAACTCTGGGCCTGGGCGCTGTCCCTCAGCAATTCAGCTCAAGGCTAGTACTCTACCACTTGAGCCACAGTGCCACTTCCGGCTTTTTTGTTTTTGCTTATGTGGTACTGAGGAATCGAACCCAGGGTCTCAGTCATGCAAGGCAAGCACTCTACCACTGAACCACCTTCCCAGCCCTAAAAATATTTATTTTTAAATGACATAAGAATTGTAAAGTTAGCATTTCATTACAATTCTCAGTGAGTAATAATCAGATCAGCATAGTAGTCACAGTCATTACCTCAGATAGTTTCATTTTGGGGTTAGGCAGCTTCAAAATCTTCTCTACTACTTTCATTTTTTTGTGAGTTCATTTTGATTACTTGCACCAATAATTACAATTATGTGCCACTACATTGAAGACATAAAATGTTCTCACACATATGTGTAGTTTATTCAGTTGGATTTCATTTCATAATGCATTTCTTTTCATAAAGTAATGATGGTCATGATGTCCAAACATATTTCAGTAGTTCATGGTCATTTATTGTTTCATTCATTCATTGTTTCATTATGCAGATATGTTACAATTATTTTTTCATTCACTAGTATTTAGCACAATTACAAATGAATCTACTATACACATTTACATGAAGTTTTTCTTTTTGAAACATGCGTTCCTTTCCTAAAATAGCTACATACTTATCTACCTATTTCGCCACTGGATACATATAGTAATTATATTTTACTTTATAAGAAACTGAACATCCTTCCAACAAGGCCACACCTACAAGCCACACATTTTTGTTCCAATTGTTTCATAGTCTCTTTATCACTTGATGTTCTCAGGCCTTATTAGCATTAAAGCTGCCACTTGAGCCACTCAAGAAGTGGAAACTGGAATGTTATAGCTTATAGATACCTAATGTTGTGATAACAATAATTTTTGTATAATTTGTATCATTATTTGTGTATATTTATATGAAGCATTCAACTATTTGTCCATTTCTTTAATGGATATTATGTCTTTTTAAACTGAAAATTTGGCAGTACTGGGATTTGAACTCAGGGACTTGTGCTTGCTAGACAAATGCTCTATCTTTTGAAATATTCCACAATTCTAGTTATTTTTCAGTAGGGTCCTGTGTTTTGATCCAGGCCTGCCTCACACCACAATACTACTTTTACTATTTTAAAAAATATTTTAATGTTTTTTTATTGTAAAGATACTTACAGAGGGGTTACAGTTACCTGAGTAAGGTACTGAGTACATTTCCTATACAGCATTGTGTTACCCCATCCTTTGTTTTTCCCCTACCATCCTTCCCTCCCCACTTCCCCTACTTCCCCCCCTTCTTCCCACCCCTACACCCCCAAGTTGTAAAGTTCTCATTGTTACAATGGGTCAACCTGTATCCTTATTTCAGCTTTTTGTTATTTTCCTTCCCCTTCCCAAATTAGAAAAATGTATATACAAGATGCAGGGCACTGGAATCAAATGCATTGAAAACAGGGGTTAAAACTTGGGGGAAGAATATACAAAAGAAACAAAAAAATCACACAGTGCACTATAAGTATATTAAAAACAACAGCAACAAAGATAAAACCTCTTGTGTCCATATCTTGGAGTTCATTTCGATTAGTGCCATCTTATATGGTCATATGTATATAAGTTTTGACTTTTTCTGCTTGTCCTAGACCTATACTACTTATTGCAGATTAGGGAAACCATGGGACCTATGTTTCTTTAGGAATGGCTTATTTTACTTAATATAAATTTTTCCCAGTCTTTCCATTTCCTAACAAATGGGACAATGTCATTCTTCTAATGGAGGTATAGAATTCCATTGTATTTATATTCCACATTTTCTTGATCCATTCACCTACTGACGGGCATCTGGGTTGGTTCCATATCTTAGCTATGGTGAATAATGCTGCGATAAACTAGTTGTGCTGGAAGCTTTAGTATACCCTTGCTTGTGATCATTTTGGTAAATGCTGGGTCATAGGGGAGCTCTATGTGGAGTCTTTCGAGGAACCTTCATGCTGCTTTCCAAAGTGGTTGAACAAGTTTACACACCCACCAACAATGCAGTAGGGTTCCCTTCTGGCCACATCTCCACCAGCAGATGTTATTAGAATTCCTGAATATAGCCATTTTAATCGGGGTGAGGTAGAATCTCCATATTGTTTTGATTTGCATTTATTTTATGGCTAGAAAAGTTGAACATTTCTTCATATGTCTATTGGCTATTCTTATTTCCTATTCAGGGAATACTCTCTTTAAGGCTTTAGCCCACTTATCAATTGAGCAGTTGTTTCTTTGAGGATTTCTTGTTGGGGTATTAGATTTTTTATTATTTTTTTGTCAGTTTTGGGGCTTGAACTCGGGACCTGGGCACTGTCCTTCAGCTCTTCAGCTCACGGCTAGCACTCTACCACTTGTGTATGACATCACTTCTGGCTTTTTCTGCTTATATGGCTCTTAGGAATTGAGCCCATGGCCTCATTCATGCGAGGCAAGCACTCTACCACTGAGCTACCTTCCCAGCCCCTAATTTTTTGAGTTCTAAGTATATTTTAGATATGAGACCCCTTGTTGGTTGAATGGCTAGTGAAGATCTTCTCCCAATCCGAGGGCTTTCTATTGATCTTGCTAGCTATGTCTTTTGCAATGCAGAAGCTCTGAAGTTTCATGCAATCCCATCTGTCTAACCTTTCTTTGATTTGTTGTGTTTGATTTTTTCTATTTCTTCCTGTAATGTAATTTGTTCTATTTCTTCCAGTGTGACTCCTTTGACTTCAAGGTCTTTGATCCATTTAGAGTTGACTCTGGTGAGGATGATATATACGGATCTAGCTTTCATTTTCTATGGGTGTTTATCCAATTTTGCCAGCACCATTTACTGAAGAGGCTGTCTTTCTTCCATTTTAATTTTTAGCTCCCTTATTGAAGATTAGGTGGCTAGGTCTGTGGGTTTATTTCTGGGTCTTCAGAATTTTTGGATTGCTTCTTCAGTCTCTTTGAAGAATGAGGTTGGGATATTGATAGATATGGCATTGAATTTGTAGATAGCCATTGGCAATATTGCCATTTTCACGATGCTTTATCTTCCCAATCCAGGATCATGGGAGGTTTTTCCACTTCCTTAGTTCTGCTTTAATTTACTGTTTCAAGGTTTTAAATTTTCTTCATGCATGTCCTTAAATTCTTAGTTATGTAAACCCATAGGTATTTTATTTTTTGTAGGCTATTACAAAGGAATTGCTTTCCTGATTTCAGTTGTGCTCTTCTTGTAATTGACATACAAAAAATTCATTGATTTTTGAGGGTTAATTTTATACCCTGTTACTTTGCCAATGTTTCAGATCAGCTCCAGTAACTTGGGAGCGGAGTCCATGAGGTGCTTTAAGTACAAGATTGTGTCAACTGCAAAGAGGGAGAGTTTTACTTCCTCTTTCCTTATTTGGATCCCCTTTATGCTTGTCTTATTGCTCAGCTAGGAATTCTAACAGTCAATTGCAGAGGAGTGAAGAGAGTGGACATCCTTTTCTCATTCCTAAGGTTAGAGGAAATGGCTTTAGCTTTTTGCCATTAAATATAATGCTGGCTGTAGGTTTGTCACACACAGCCTTTTTTATACTGAGTTATGTTCCATGGATTTCTAGTTTTTCCAGAGCTTTCATCACAAAGCAGTGTTGGATCTTGTCAAATACTTTTTCTGCATCTATTGAGATAATCATATGATATGTTGTTGAAGTCAATTTGCCAAAATTTTGTTGAGAAGTTGCACCGATGTTCATCAAAGAAATGGGTCTATAGTTCTCTTTCTTTCATGAGTCCCTGCCTGTTTTGGGGATGAGAGTTATGATGGCTCCATAGAAAAAATTTGGTAGTGAACTTTCACTTTCAATTTCATTGCAGTGTTGGAGGAATATTGGTGTGAGTTCCGCTTTGAAGGACTTGTGGAATTCATCTGTAAATCCATCCTGTACTGGGCTTTTCTTGGGTGGGAGGTCTCTTATTGCTATTTCTATTTTGATACTTGATATGGCTCTGTTAAATTGATTTAATCATCTTGGTTTATTAAAATAAAGTTCTGAGAAGTAGTCCCTTATAATGTTCTGAATATTGGTTGTTTCTGTGGTGGTTTCCATTCTCATATCTGAGTTTGTGTGTTTGGGTGTGTTCTCTTCTTTTTCTGATAAGATTTGCTAAAGGTCTGTCAATTTTGTTAATTTTTTTCAAAGAACCAACTCTTTTTTGTTTCTTTCTATACTTTTTGGACTCTAATTCATTTATTTTTTTCCTTAACAAATAGCTTTTATTCACAATATATAAAGAACTCTTAAACACATGAATAAGACGAGAGAAAGCAAATAACATATTAAAAACCCATATATTGCAAGACTGTTGTAGAAATTCTTCTCAAAGGTATTCAGATAATGTTTTCTGGAATGTTAAGAATGTGAATAATTTCACTATCTTGATTCTTCCGATAATAATTTAAAGAAAAAATGCATAAAGAACTTCAGAATTCATGGAATTCTTGTTTCATGTTCTGTGCATAACTCTTTACAAAAGGACCATTTTTTAATTCTAGAAAACACCAATATTTTTAGCTGTTTACATAAAAAAACAACACATAGAAACTCTAAGAAACATGTCCAATGTCATCCAGTTAGCAGAAGAGTTTTAGATATGTGTATAGTCAAGGGGTTTGTAAATCATGAATTGAATTTGAGTCATGGATTCTGGTTTCTCCTCAGTGTCAATTGTAATTTACACATCAGACTTCAGAAACACACCAACTCTCCTCTTGCCTCCATTTCTGTATTTTGAAAATGAAGATAACATTCTCCCAAGCCTGAACAACCCATCCTGTTGCTTTGCTCTGAGCCTGGATGAGTTTTCCCATTTGTCCTTCTGTGGCACTGCTGTGGCAGGTGTGTGTCTTTTCCTTTATTTGGCAGATGTGGAGTCTTATTTCCTCTTGCAAACATTCTGAGAAGCTATTGCCAGACCACAAGAAGTATAGATTCATCCCATATTCTCCCCTCACAGTTCTCCTGTCCTGAAAAACTGTTTATTTGACAAATGACAGGTGAGAAGTGATGACATGAGTCTTTTCTGAGCTTTAGTCCTGTGGTTTTCACACTCTTTTCTTCCCCTGGGAACATCCAGTAGTCAATCTGAATCCCAGAATGGACACCATGCTGAGTGGCAGTGGACCTGGAATAAGCTTTATAGCATGAGAGAGTAATCAAAGTTGTAAGCTATTGCATCATTGGGGCTGGCTTCCCACAGTAAAATTAAGTTCACATTGAGGTCCCAGCTCTAGGTAATCTAGGCCTCTTTCTCTCCACTCCCATAATTCATTTAATTCTGATTTAATTTTAATTATTTGTTTTCATCTACTGGATTGGGGTTTAGCTTGTTGCTGTCTTTCAAGGTGCTTCAGGTGCCTTGTTAAATTGTTGGTTTCAGATATCTGCAATTTGTTGATGTAATATCTCATAGCTATAAACTTGCCTGAGTACTGCCTTTGTTGTGTCCCAGAGGAGCTGGTAATTTGTGTGTTCATCCTTGTTGAATGTCATGAACATTTGAATTTCCTTTCTAATCTCTTCCATAACCCACTGGTGGCTCAACAGTGTGTTCTTTAGCCTGCATGTGTTATGGGACTTTCTTTGGTGGCTTTTGGTGTTGAGTTCTAATTTTATTCCCTTGTGTTCTGAGAGCATGGAGGGCATCATTTCAATGTTTCTGAATTTGTACAAATTTTCTTTGTGACTTAAAATGTGGTCTATTTGGGAGAATGTTCTATTGCTGCTGAGAAGAACATGCATTCTGATGCTGCCAGGTAAAATATTTGACAGATGTCTGTCAAGTCTAGTTGATCTATGCAGTTGTTTAAATCTGAGGTTTCTCTATTAAGTTTTTACTGGGTTCATCTATTTAGTGAGGACAGTGGTATGTTAAAGTCCCCAACAATTAATGTCTTTGGACCCATGTGAGATTTTAGGGAAAGTAGTGTTTCTTGGATAAATTTGGTGAATTGATAATCAGTATTGTAATATCTTCCTGAAGGAGAGATCCTTTAATTGGTATGTAATAACCTTTTTTAAAATCTCTTCTCACTAATTTTAATTTGAAGTCTATTTTATCTGATATTAGGAATGGAACTCCTGCCTGTTTATGGGGCAGTTTGCTTGGTAGGTTTTATTCCAGACTTTCACTTTCAGACTGTTTGTAGGCACAGTGTGTTTCTTGAAGGCAACAGATAGCAGGATCTTGCTTTCTGATCCAACAAGACAGTCTATGTTACTTAATTGAAGTGTTAAGCCCATTAATATTGAAAGGACTGAGAGGTGTTTGGTAGTTCCTGCCATGTTATCCTTCTTTTGGGGGGCTGTGCCAACTGGGTTCTTCAAATGATTCTTGGATTCTCTATTTGGGGGCTGTTTCTAGGCCTTTATTGTGCTCCTGCTGATTTTCTATGTGTAGGAAATCTTTAAGTGTCTTTTGTTCAGCTGGTTTGGTGGAGATATGTTGTTTCAATTTTTCTTTGCTGTCGAAGGTTTTTATTTGTCTTTCCAATAGGAAGGAGAGTTTAACTGGGTACAGTATTCTTGATTGATATTTGTCTGTCTTTAGGGCGTGCCATACCTCATTCCAGGCTCTTCTTGCTTTCGTTGTCTATGCTGAGAAATCTGAAGTGGGATGTCCTGTACTGGTCTGGTCTATTTGGGGTTCTAAAGGCTTCTTGTATCTGAATGGGCCTATCTTTTTGCACGTTTGGGATGTTCTCTGTTGGATCCTGTGTAATGAATTTCCTAGCCCTTTAACTTCTCTCTCTAGGCCTTCCTCTATAGCCACTAGCCTTAAATTAGGCCTTCTAATGGTGTATTCTAAATGTTGAATAGATCTATCATATTTCTTGGATCTGTCTTGAATACTTGTCTCTTCTTTCTCTATAATGTCTAGGCTGTCTTCAATGCCAGAATTTCAATCTTCTGCATGGTCTAACCTATTGTCCAGACTTTCTACTTTGTTTTTTTTTTTTAATTTCCTTTCCTTCTAATTGGTCAAATTTGAGGGCTTCTAATTCTTTGTTGGAGCTTTGTTTTAGATTTTGTATGGACTTCTTTACCTGATTAATTTGGTTTCAAATATTCATTATCAAATCCCTTAGTTGATTGGTTATCGTTTATAGTTTCATTGGACTCTCTTTCCTTCTGTTGGGATTCATTCAGCATTCCCTTTGTGGCCTCCATGCATTCCTTCAGCTTTCTGTTTGTGGATTCCATGAGTGCCTCTATTAATTTTTGTTTATTCTCATCCAGCTCATGCAATTCCTCTATTAATCTTTGATTAGCCTCCTCACACTTGAGCAGTTCCTGTATTAATCTTTGTTGAGCCTCATCATGCACAAGCATTTCCCTATCATGCTCACACAGAATTCTTTGCAGACTTTCAATCTTTTCATTCGGTATGTTTACGAGTAGTGTTTATAGAGCATTTTAGGAACTCTCCTCTAGATTATTCATTAACTACTCTGTTCCCTGATTATCATGAGTGGGAGTTGAGATACCTGGACTTGCCATTTTTGTTGTGTTTCTCCAGCTTGTTCTGCCCAGTTGGGTTTGAAAACAAAACCAATTCCAGGTTAGAACACTATTTTAAGGCAAGCATCAACCAGAGCTCTGTAGTCGCACAAATTGTTTGACGAAGTCAAAATCAGTACAGATACAATCTAGTTCAAAAGACACAATCTCATTTAACATGAAGCAACTAAGGATCAATGGACTAAGAAAATCAAAGAAAGAATCAACAGACCAGAAATTAGTAGGTTATAGAGAATTGTAAGGAGAAAATAAGATTGGAAGAATGTTGGGAGGGAAAGGGAGAGAGGGAATATAACCAAGACCTAAACTCAGAGAGAGGAAAAGGAGAAGAGAAATAAAGAAATATAAAAAATTAAAAATTAAAATGAAACACTTAAAAAATTATATAACTATAAAGAAATAATACTACAATTAAAGGAGTTAAGCCTGACAATTTGGGAATTAAGTAATCGATATCTGAATTCATATGCACTCAATGAAGGATAAGGTCTAATAATCGAAGACAGGTATATATCTGGGGATGAACAGAACAGCAATTAAGTAAAGCAAAAAAATATGAAGGACCAAAAGGGAAAATAGTAAGAAAATTTAAAAAAAACCCTAAAATAAAAATGATGAAAAATAGAAAACATATTTTTTAATTAAAAAAATAAGTAGAAAAAAGAGTACTTCGATTTTTTGGGGGGCAGGGGGAGGAGTATCTTGTGTCTCCCATGTGTCCATAACCAGTCTCTTGGTGTAGTCTCTGGTTTGCTTGTGGTGTTTGTTTTTACTGTGGCTTGATTGGTTTCTTAAATCAATTTGTTTGAGAAGGAAGAATGATTCTCTGTCTTACCAGGGACTATATGACCCTCCTCCCAGGCTAGTTCAATGTGAGGGTGATCTGCTTTGAGTGTCACAAAAAAGAGAGATGGCTGTTTCCTCCAGCATGGAGTTGCTGTGATGGGGCTAGATTGTGGGTAGGGTTGAGGCCTGTCAGCAATCACTAGCTTTTCCCTGAGGGTCTCGCTCCTGAGATACTCACAGAGCCCATCCTGGAGCCATTCTCAAGATTTATGTTTACTGAGTTTCCAACTGTTTTTCTTTTACCCTCCTTCAGCTGTGTCTGCTGCCTGAAATAAGTGGGGTGGGACAGCCTCTGGCTCTATTTACCCAGGGAAGAAAGTCACTCCCCAAGAGAAGAGCTTCTTCTAACTGGGAAGGGCAACTTTCCTCTGAGCTGGAGCTGAACCCTGCACATCAGGTTCCTTTGACCTGTTGATTGGCTCCTATTGTCTTCTTCCAAGGCCTGAGTTAACTGCTAGCTGCTCTGGCCTGGTTTTTGTCAGTATCAAAGATGGACATCTTCTCCAGTGGTGGGGAGGGGCTCCCTTCCCAGTGCTGCTCCAAAAAAGGAGTAAGGATGTCTTTTGTGGTATGTCTTATGGAAGTCTTCCCCTTGGTTTCTTGGCCATATGTGGTCTGTGAATGTCTGTGGTCAGCAGGATGAAGATTTCTGCTGCTTGTCAGTTCTTGCTGGCTGTGAGTAGAATCTGCTTGCACACTGTCCCTGGTACCTTTGTCCCAAACTCTCTCTGTTGATATGGTGGCTGCAGCAGAGGCTTTGGCAGCAGCCGCCTACACCGCTGGGCACGCAGGAGTGTTGAAATCCATCTCCTTAACCAAACTGCCTGAATTTTTCCTCTCTGGCCAAACTCTCTGTACTATAATGGCAAACTTGGTGTGATTCTCTAGCCTTGAACTTTTCACTGGAACACTAAAACTGGTTTCTACGCAAGAGCTTGTTTAGCACCCAGCTTCTCCTCAACCATCTTCTTCCAGACCTACTCTAAGTTCTTTAAATACTTGCTAGTATCTAGCAGTGTGTTTCTCTACTCCTTGGATTTTCTTTGTTGAAACATGTTTCTAATTATCTCAATCTCATTGATTATTATAGATATATTCAAGTTATCTATAACGTCCTTGCTCCATTTTAGTAGATCATATACACTTAAACTTTATCATTTCTTCTGGATTTTCCAATTCATTGAATTCCTGAGGGGGTTATTTTGATCATTTTCAAAACTAGACTTGAATTATTTGGATTTTAAACATTTCATTATTTGATTTGATTAGTTTAATTATATCACTATATTTAGATTTATTTACATTGCCTTGTTTTTTCAATTTTTTGTGTTTTTTTATCCCTTGTGATTTATGCATTTGGTGGGAGGTATATCTTTTTTTCAGATTTTTGTTTGTTCCTTTTTAAATTTTATGGTAATATTAGTTCTCATAGAGTTGTAGATGAATGAAAATACTTCTGCTATTGGCTGCTACTCAGTACAATTCCTGCCTCATGTTTCCCATACAAATAGTGTGATGTTTGTGAATGTAAGTCCAAGTTACACATTTCCTTGATCATCACTGATTCTCAGGGTGGCTATTTGCTTAGCATTTGAGGGTAGAGGCCTCTGAGGTTTGGATGTATAAAAATGCAGGTTATTCAGCTCTCTATGATCCAGATATTTGACTTAGTTCTCCTAAAACTGAAGTGATTTTTAAAAGACAAAAATACTTCATCCATGATATACAGATAGTCCCTGACTTATGAAAGTTTGACTTACAATTTTTTAACTTTATGACAATGCAGAAGCAATACATATTCAATAGAAAATGTACTCTGTATTTTGTATTTAATTCACTTTCTGGAAACCATAGTCTTTCCCCAAGGGTAGACTGCTGCAATAAGTTCCAGTTTCTGGTCACCAACGTGATAGAGAATAAACAGCTGATCTTCCCTCCTCTTCTGACCTCTGTGGTCACTTCTTCCTGTAATGACACATTGTCTACCACTTGTAAGTATACCTTGTGATTGCATTATGCTTTCCCAGGTAATCCAAAATATTTTTTTCCATTTCATGATTGTTAAAAATTTCTCATGTCAGCTTCTGCAGGGCAAATGACATAGCTAGCTAGCAAGATCAATAGAAAGCCCACCGATTGGGAGAAGATCTTTACTAGCCATACAACGGACAAGGGTCTCATATCTAAAATATACTTGGAACTCAAAAAATTAAACCACCCAACAACAAATCCTCAAAGAAACAACTGCCCAATAAATAAGTGGGCGAAAGACTTAAAGAGAAGCTTCTCTGAAGAAGAAAGAAGGATGGCCAATAGACACATGAAGAAATGTTCAACATCCCTAGCCATAAAAGAAATGCAAATCAAAACAACATTGAGATATCACCTCACTCCAGTTAGAACAGCAAAAATCAAGAACTCTAACAACAACAGATGCTGGAGGGGATGTGGACAGAAAGGAACCTTACTTCATTGTTGGTGGGAATGTAAACTTGTTCAACCACTTTGGAAAGCAGTATGGAGGTTCCTCAAAAGACTTCACATAGATCTCCCCTATGATCCAGCAATCCCACTTTTGGGCATTTACCCAAATGTATACAAACAAGACCACACTAAAGCTACCAGCACAACTATGTTTATTGCAGCATTATTTACCATAGCTAAGATATGGAACCAACCCAGATGCCCCTCAGTAGATGAATGGATCAAGAAAATGTGGTATATATACACAATGGAATTCTATGCCTCCATCAGAAAGAATGACATTTCCCCATTTGTTAGGAAATGGAAAGGCTTGGAAAAAATTATATTAAGTGATGTAAGCCAGGCCCAAAGAAGCACAGGTCCCATGGTTTCCCTTATTTGCAATATCTAGTATAGGTATGAGTCAAGCAGAAAAGGTCAGATAATGTGATGTTAGGAAAATGAACCCTTAAATATGTATTTTAATGTTTTCGTTTCTTTCATGCATATGTTTCTAACGCATTTATAAGATTATTTCTTTGTTGCTTTGTATGTCCCTCCCCCACAGTGTAACCCCCGCTTTCACTATATTTGATGTCAGTATAACATGTGGAGGAGATGGGGGCAAACAAGTCGTTTAAGGATTCAGGTGGACCTGTTGCAACAATGAGAAGTACAAAATGTCATGTCAAAACCAGCTTTACAATGTCGGTGGGGGGGGATGGGGGTATAATTGGGTGGGGGGAGGGGGGAGGCTGGGAAGGGAGGTGAAGGGTAAACAAAGGAGGAGGCTGCAATGCTTGGTAAGAAATGTATGCATTATCCTGCCCATGTAATTGTAGCCCCTCTGTACAGTATGTTCTCAAATAAAATAAAATAATATTAAAAAAAATTTTCTCATGTCAGATAAAACACACACATGCACACAAATACACACATACACACATAAACATAAGTTTTTAAGGTAAGGATATAGACATTTTGGAGGATCATTATTTATCTTACTATATCTGATAGTAATTGAATTACTCTCATGTCATGTATATGCTCCCTTTAGTGAATATTCAATCTCTTTAAATGCTCAATTCTCAAAACTATGAAATGAAATCTCTGGAGATAAAACTTAGGAATTAGCATCCTAATAAATTCTTCAAAAATTACTCTGATAGTTTACAATAGTGTAAAAATCACTGTTTATAGAATTTAAAAATTGTTAAAACTCTTTTCAACATTTTATTTTCAGTATCTAGTGAAGTATCTGATATAAGCCAGATATTAGTAAGTTATGATTAAATGATTTTATGAAGGAATAGAGTAGATGGCTTGTAAAATTATTTTCAACCACAGATAGATTGAACATAAGGTGAAAAAAAGAAGAAACAACTTCCATTTTTAAATAGAGATTTGGCAATTTTGGATTTACCTTCCAATTCTGTTATTCACACATGTATATAATTTATGTAAAAAGAGGCTTCAGGATATCCCCATTCACAAAGAGAGATGGCAAAGCAGTTCTCTGAAGAGGACAGACATTTCATAGCATTGTTACTTTACTGCTACAAAATATAGAATAGAGATGAAGAATAATCTCATTCTTGTACTTCTGCTGGGAATGAATATTTGTGTGTGTGTGTGTGTGTGTGTGTGTGTGTGTGTGTGTGTTTGTATGTGTATGTGTGTATATGAGTTTTCAATTTAGATATGAAGGCAAAATTCATTGAAAACCATAAAGTAATTGATAAATATAAGTGATTTTATTAGAGGTGAACCTATTTTAAATTTTCCCACTCAGAAATGTCCCAATGCCACTCCTATAACAGCTTTACAAGTGCTCTGCTCTGTGAGCAGTCATTTCATCAATAGAGCATTTGTTCAGTTACTTCTTGTACTGTGAATTGACAGTTTCTGGCTGTCACTTGCAGCATCTATGGCAGTCTATAAGTCAATGTTATGCTCTTCCTAAAAGACCTCTAGCCAATACTTTAACTATGGAAGAAGTACTAAGGCATAACCATGTTCAATCAACTTAGGACCCCTTTGCTGGGCCATTTGTTTTATAGCTCTTCATTGGTTTGGCTAAGATTTTGTCAGCTCTCAATTACAATCTTATGTTCTCCTTGCCCAATTTTGCTTTCCTCTTTTCTCATTCAAAGAATCATCTTCCTCACAATCTGAAGGTCTCCCTGACCAGTCCTCCTTGTTACCATGTTATGTTTCACAAGCATTGTTGCCTCTTACCTTACCCCTAAATTTAATTTTGTTTTCACTTCTGCTTTAAGAAGACCTTCTATCTCATTTCACCATTCACTGCAGTTGATCAGGCCTTCATCTCTGAGTTCACTAGCGCCTAGGCTTGCTTTGTGGGTTTGATATGCATCTGCATAGTTCCCTTTCCTTAGAATGGCCCATGCTTGAAATTATAAATGATTTGTAAACAACACCACCACATTTACATTTTGTACTGAATCTCCAATTATTATGATTAGTCTTATGTCAATTTTTATAAACACTTTTGGTATTTTAAGATAAAGCTAAAACAATGGTGTTTTTCTACTTTTACAGAAATATCTAATCCTTAGAATAATTTGCTTCCTATGGGTTTCCAACATTTTTCCTGTTTGTATTAAATCTATATCTTTTGTCTCATTCATCTTGAAAATATATTTTCTATGTTTTAACCAGAATGTCAGCTACAATCACATTTGAATCTACCTTTTATTGCACTTAAAGTTGTCTAGTTATTATGAAATTTTTCTAATAAGTATTTTCTTCTTAATTGTTATTATAAAGGTGATACGCAGAGGTGTTAGTTACATAAGTCAGATAATGAGTACATTGATTTTTGGACAGTGTCACTCCTTCCTCTATTTCTCCCAGATTTTCCTCTTCTAAACCACTATTCATTTTCAAAAAAGTGTCTGGTGAGTATCACTGCTGCATTTGTTTGCCATTTGTCCCACCATTTCTCTGCTTCCATCTTACCCTTCCCCAAACAGATAAAGTTACATCCAAGATAGAAGGTACAGAAGAGAAAAACAGTAACAAAGGGAGGGAAAAAATGTAACAATAAACTTGTTGATTTCATTTCTTGGAGATTATTTTGATTAAAAAAACATTTTATATGATCATAATGTACCCAGGTATTGAGACTTTGTGATCCTCTCCAAAGATTATCCTCCTCTAGTCTCACTGTGTAAATGTTAAAATTTCTCATGTCCAAATGTATTTTTTATGGCTTTTACCAGCCTTTTTTTTTTTTTTTTTGGTTTATCGTGGGGCTTGAACTCTGGCCTTGGGCACTGTCCCTGTGCTCTTCAGCTCAAGGCAAGCACTCTACCACTTGAACCACAATGCCACTTCCAGTTTTCTACGGTTTATTGGAGATAAGAGTCTCATGGACTTTCCTTTCTGGGCTGGCTTTGAACCGTGATCCTCAGATCTCAGCCTCCTGAGTAGCTAGGTTTACAGGTGTTAGCCACCAGCACCCGGCCTATCCATTGTTTATAACCTGTAAATTTATAGGCACATTCTTGTTACAACAAATGAGGGAAATCATGCAATATATGTTTGTTTGGGTCTGATTTACTTTGCTTAATGTAATTTTTTCCAAGATTTTCCAATTCCTTATGAATCATATAATATTCTTTCTGATGGGGCATCTGGGTTGATTCCACATCTAGGCTATGGTAATCAATGCTGCAACAAACATAGTTGTGCTGGTAGCTTTAGCCTGGCCTTGTTTGTGGTCTATTGGATAAATTCCCAGGAGTGGAATTGCTGGGTCAGTCCTTTGAGTGCTTCCAGAGTGTTTATATTCCCACCAACAGTGTAGCAGTGTTTCTTTTTGGCCACATCTTTACCAGTATCTGTTATTGTTAGTTTTATTGATAAAGGCCATTCTCACTGGGGTGAGATGGAACTTCAATGTTATTTTGATAGGCCTTTCATCTATGGCCAGAGATGTTGAACATTTCTTCATGTATCTATCGGTCTTCCTTCTTCTGAGAAGTTTCTTTTAAAGTTTTTCTAAGTCCCTTGAAATCTTTAGCCCATTTATTAATTGGGTTGTTGAGTTTTTGAGGTTTTATTTGGGGAAGGGCCTATTTTTGAGCTCTAAGAATATTTTAGATGTGAAGCCCTTGTCAGATGCATAACTAGTAAAAATCTTCTCTATTCTGTGGGTTTTTTTTTTATTTGTCTTGGCAGCTGTGTTCTTTTCCATGCAGTTTGTTTCAGTTTGATACAATTTCATTTATTTAATCTTTCTTTGATTTGTTTTTCAATAAATATTTTCTGAACAAACAAATCATTTTTATGTGAAAAGGGGATCCACAATTTCAATAATGACAAATTAATGAATCAATTTACCTTATGAGACAGTGGAAAAGACATAAGATTTCCAAATAATTGAAAGTAATTTTATGTGTGTGATTTACAAACTTGTTTGAGTATTTATTATGCATTTTCAAAAATTAAACATTCTATTTCACCTTTGTTTATCTCTTATCTAAAAAATATTACTTGTATCTTTGTTTAAGTGAAAGGTAAGCCCTAATGAATCTGAATAACAATGACAAAGTCAGAAATACAGATGGACTATATATGGACTTAAAGTTAGATATGTATAATCTAATTCTCTTTTCATCAACATTCTGGAACATACTACTACTATCAATTCCTTACACACTTAATTATGAGGTAGAAAATTTACATTGCAAAAGGAGTTAGGGTAATAGACCCAAGTTGAGGGTCTTAACTAGTATACTTTGCTTTCTGACATAATGGTGATCTGAAAATCACTTAGCAAAGGGTCCATCATTCTCCTCAGAATATCTTTTGTCTATGGACAAGTAAGAAAATGCATGTTGAAACTGCACATTAAAATTCACAGGTGTGAAAGAAATAGACAACCTTGAATAGGAAATGTTAAAGAATGGCATTAATTAATTGGGCCAGAGATGTTTTCTGCTTTCAGACCATCAAAAAGCACTACGTTTTTCCCTTGTGCTCCAAATTGCTTCAGTGACTTATCTACTGAAGACAGACCTAATCTGAACAAATGGCCATAGCCTTGAGAGCTTCCAAAGCTGATATGCAAAGATGGCTGGAATTCAAAGTAGTCAATACACAATGTGCTGCAGGAAGCTTTCAAAGTACAAATTAGCCCATTTGTTACGTCTGAGGTAATCAAAGTAGCATGCTTTGCATTGTATAACATTCCTCATGTTTTCTAAACAAGCATGTTTTAGAATCCTTTTGGAGGATTAAAACTAGAAGTCATTCCTAGTATTAACAAACATTTTGGTTGAGAAGTATAACTCTTCTATTAGGCTTTGCACCTAAGCAGCTGCTCTATTCAATTACATTTTTTTAAGGACAAAACTCTACAAGAAAGCACACTCTTCTTGTAGTAATTGAATGTGTTGTGGTATCTCCCTAAAGCAAGGCACATTTTTGTACATATATATATATATATATATATATTCTAATTCTCTCTTCATTAACATTCTGGAACTTACTACTAACTACTATCAGTTCCTTGCACACTTGATTATGAGGTAGAGAATTTACATAGCAAAAGGAGTTAGGCTAATAGACCCAAATTGTAAGTTATATAAAATATATGTAAAATATATTAAGTATCCTATATTGAACTATTTCTTTCTTAGTACACTGTGAGAAAATAGTGGATCACATGTTTTTTAGTGTATGACATTTTTTAACATACACTTAAGCAATGCCTTTCTAATTTGAGTCAGCAGGAGCATGTTGGTTCTCATTTGAAAAGGATTGTTTACTTTTATATCCTTGCCAAGTTTAAGTCAGATATGCTGTAGGTAAGTAAGCTTAATCCTCTCCTGTGTATAGAATACAAAATTTGTTACATTTTTAGGTCAAAATTGTCAAATTGTTGTTTTTCATATCGTATGTGAAGTTCTATTTCTTTCGTCTTTTTTTTTTTTTTTTTGCCTATGGTATCCACTGTTGTCACTGTATTTGATTTTGGTACCCTGTGTATTGTATATACATTTATCTGAATTATGGAAGGAA
Organism: Dipodomys merriami; assembly: GCF_024711535.1. Lineage (NCBI taxonomy): Eukaryota > Metazoa > Chordata > Mammalia > Rodentia > Heteromyidae > Dipodomys > Dipodomys merriami. The sequence goes on along the minus strand of NW_027202382.1, from coordinate 5,926,469 downwards.
AGGGGAACAACAAAATGGTAAGACAAAGGACAAAGGGCAAACTAAAACCAATGCAATAAGGATACTCATAAGACAATATGCTGGAAATGAACTGTACAGCTTGCAGGGGTGGGGTGGAGTTGGGGAAAGGGAAAGTGGAAGAGAAAACAAGGGAGGGTAACAATGTTCCACAAGAAATGTACTCACTACCTTACATATGTAAATGTATCCCCTCTGTACATCATCTTGACAATAAAATTTAATTTATAAAAAAGAATTACACAAGGTTCAACAACGTAGTATTCGAGGTAATGCTGAACAATATTACCCACAACTGAGTAGACTTGAATTGTAGGTGTCAAAGCTCTAGGACACTACATAAACTATTCATACCACTGTATGCAACAAGTCAGTCTTTGCTTGTCTGAGTACCATGTTTCTGGTGGTTTTCTATTTCAATTTTCCTCAATTTGTTACCTACTTCTTTTCGTTTTTTTGAATTTACTTCTCACATTATAAGTTACACTTGATTTCAGATCTCAGACTTGAGAATCCCATATTTTTTTTCCCAAAACTAACACATTTCTTGCTTTCTTGTTTTTTTTTTTCTTTCCAAATTTGGTGCCTGCTTTTTTATGGCAGGTCCTTTGACCCATGACATCCATTTAAGACATAGGTTGGTATTTTTCACCAATTTAAAAATTTATTATAAATCAAATAATAAGTGGCAATTTGGTTGCTAAATAAACTATACTTAATATATTTTAAAGAATCAGCTGATTCTATCACTTTGTTTTCTGAACTATAACCCTCATCCTATCATAATCTTTCAAATACAACCTGTAAGCAGGAAATCCACTGGATGAGGTAATTTTCTTAAAGTTGTAAACTGCTTGACAGTTTAATGGTCAAATGTATTTGTCATATAGTGTGTTCATAAGTCTAACTTGGTTTTATCCTTGCAGCTGCCATAGTGTCAATTATAGTCATTTTAAATTCCTAAGAAACAGATATTTATGGCTACATATATATATATATATATATATATATATATATATATATATATATATATATATATATATATATACATACAGATGGATAGATATAGGTGTATATATATATGTATATATAAACTTCATTTTCTTTAGGACTCTTACAAATTCTTTGTATGTTTTCTATTTCATTTTTGTAATCTAATTTTTTTTCTCTTCTAGTCTTGCCCACTATTTCTTCTTCTAAGTATGTAGTCTCCTTTAAGATTCTTCCCTTCCATTATAATTGTTAAATGTCAAGCAAAATGTCATAAATATTTGGAGATTCTGAAACCAATTCCATAAACTTGTGAATTACAAAAATGCTAAAAATGTATGTAATACTTGTAAATGTCTTCATTGAATTTTGTTTTGTTTATTTTTATTTGTAGTGTAATAGTGTAAGATAAGAAAGATTCAACTCCTATAAAATGTATTTTAACAAAAACATTTTATAAATGTAATGGGAAAAACTTAATTTCAGTTTGCTCTTGAAAGCCTCCTCCAAGTCAAACAGGAGTCATGGCTCACACCTGTAATCCTAGCTGCTAGAAGGTGAGATCTAAGAATCATGGTTCAAGGACATACATAGCAAGAAAGTCTATGGAATTATTATCTCCAATTAAGCACCCAAAAGAAAGAAAAGAAATGGAGCTGTAGTGCTAGCCTTGAGCAAAAAAAGCTCAGAGACAGTGCCTAGGATCTGAGTTCAAGCCCCAGGACAAACACACACACACACACACACACACACACACACACACACACACACACACACACACACACACACACACACACACACACACACACACTCTTCCTCAAAGTCAAGTTCAATACCCCTCATTTCTACTGACTTTTGTCTGAAAGAGGTTATGGTTAGTTTATGTAGAGAGCAGAGATATGAGTGTATGGCCTGAGTCTACCCCTTCCTTATTGATGATACTTGGCAAGCGAGTTTCCCTAAAGAGACCTGTTACTCTTAGTACCTAGACCTGGTGGCATGTGAGTTCATGAAATATGCATATTACACTGTATGCTTGCTTTGTATGGGTATGTAATGTAAAGATTCACACAATTAAAGGAGAAATTGTGATTACTTATTTGTTGTATACTTATTTTCTCAGTTATGTAACATGGAAATCTCAATTGTAAAGGAAAATTCCTATTTTGGATATTGTACTTTAATCTACTAAATCATTTTACATATTTCATACTGCTCATTTTCTTTAAATATAATTGTGTATTTGAGAGGACAAATGTTATTATGACTTAAAAAAAGAGAAAGTCAGAATGGATTTATGACATGGTTAATGATTGATAAGCAAAATCCAAAAGCCATGATTTCTTGCTTTCTATTTGACTTCTGTTCCTAGTATACAATGCATAGTCATACATTATAAAAATGTTGATTATAGAAAATGGTACTGGGCTGGGACGGTGGCTCAGTGGTAGAGCATTTGCCTTGCATGCCTGAGGCCCTGGGTTTGATTCCTCAGCACCACATAAGCAAAATGAAAAGAGCCGGAAGTGGCTCTGTGGCTCAAGTGGTAGAGCACTAGCCTTGAGCTGAAGAGCTGAGGGACAGCGCCCAGGCCCAGAGTTCAGGCCCCACGACTGGACCCAAAAAAAATTGTACTGTTTTATGGCTGGCTGCGTATGATACCTAAAAACATAAACTTTACAGTTAGATTTAGAATGTGTAAATCCCTTACCAGTTGAGTGAACTTGAATGTGTCCTTTTTGTTTGCAACAAAATAAATTTATTATAATGTTATAAGGACTAAATGATGTAACATATTCAAATTGCATAGCCTAGTACTTGTCACATACTAAGTTTTATATGTTTTCTATTAGCATTAGTATACCTATCAGATCTAGAGAAACATTGTAATCAAAGGAACTCTAATTGCAAATAATAGAAATCTATCAGATATAGCATGTAAGCAGATATTATCTCATTTTTATTTACAATGACAATAATAGATATGCATTAGCCACACTTACAGATGAGGGAATGAATAATCAAAAGTATTTTTAAAAAACCCTCACTCAAGTTCATGTAACTAATATATGTCAGGAATAGGTAGGAACAAAGATCTCTTTTACATTATGCCATTTATAGATTATCTACTGGGAACCTAGGGCAGAGAAAGGTAAAAATTTATTTTGGGCATGTAGGGAGCTCTGGGTTTGATTCCCAGCCTTCTGTAAAAAAAACTTTGGTGGGGGGGAGTAGGGTTGGGTGGGGGAGCGGGGAAAGGATGGGATGGGAAGGGGAAACAAAGGAGGAGGCTACAATGCTTGATAAGAAATGTACTCATTATCTTGCCCATGTAATTGTTACCCTTCTGTACAGTATTTTCATAATAAAACAAAACAAAACAAAACCCTATTGTTTTATTTTTCACGTGTATACACTTAGTGATGAAGGAGACTACCTGCAGGGTCTAGGAATGATGTCTCAAACCAGCACCCTAGGCTCTTAAATTCAGGTTAGTTTTAACCTGTGATTTCAATAAGTATTTCTTTTTTTAAGGTAATATGTGATCCCATATTATTGTCACTTCTTTATATGTTAAAACTTTCTGTGGAGAATACGGACAGAAAAACATTTCTCAGATTAATGAGGCATTTGTTCCCTGTATCCACAAACCCTAATAGAACGACAGCAGACTGATACATAATTCATAGAAGCTAACAAATTACAATAAATTTGCAAAATTGACCTGTTCTTTCCTGCTTATTTTCTATGTGGTACATTAATGTCAAAAATAACATAGTAGAAAATATAGACAGCATAGTACAACAAATAATATTGGAATAATGTATTGGTATAACCCATACCAGAAATGCTAGCAAGGCAATCAGAGTGTTCACACAGTTCTAAAATGAAGTCAAAAAGGTCAGCCAAGCTTTTGCTCCAGCAAATGTTATTTTATGCTTTATATTATACTTACAGCAAAGATTCAAATCTCTATTACCAGGAAGCTCAATCATACATTCCAATTTCCATTCTTAAATCCTAGTGAATGGACTTTGTTTAGACTATTAAGAATCACATAAACACATTAAGTATAAGAACTATACTACTAACCAACACTTCACTAATAACTGAAAATTAATATAACCCCACATATAACTTTCAGAATGACAAGTGTTTTAGATCTGCTAAAAAAAAAAACCCAAACCCTGTATAAGGTAGACAGGAAAAGATTATGGAGGAAAAAAATGTCTTCTCTTTAGGATAAAAGCACAGTTAGAGTTTTCTCACTGATTTTTAAATTTGAAGATAAGAATACAGGACTGGGCTGGATAAAAAGATAGATCAGAAATAGATACCACAGACAAAATTATGGGTTCTTGCATGTGGTGGGAAAGTCACAACTAAATTAAATTATAAAGAAAATTTTGATATGTTAAAATATTTGGAGTTCATGAAAATATAGATTAACAAAGCTATAATTTTAAACAGCACCAAGCCTTTGTAATGCCAGTAATTAGGAGATGATGGCAGGAACAGTATAAATAAAGATAAGCTATGCTACATAGTGAGTTCAAGGCTAACCTAGGAATCATGACAAGAATCTATTTCAAAAAAATAAAAAAGCATAAACGGACATAATATTTTATTTATTCAAGTATTAGCTTAAATAAAGTGGTTGGAGAAATTCCAGCTGATATTCTAAACAGTGTATCAGGATTCCTCCACATACATGATTCTTGTTATTTGTGGATAGGCAACTGATTTTTATTCTTCTTAATAAGTGGTACTTATCTCATGAGTTTGCCTCTTTTTATTTATATGAATAGTCTGCACACAGATCAGAACTAAGAGCTTCTTGTCATTACGGAAACAGGATGGCTACGCATTCAATCATAATTCAATATGAGACAGAACAAACACTAAACAAGCATAAATTAACAGGATTGTAATTTTTGGATATATCAATACAAATTATTAAATGATAAATACCAGATTCCTACAAAGTTCTTAAGATTTGTTTAATCATAGTCAAGTTTGTAAATATTCATTATAAATGTTTTCTGAACCAAAATAATGTAGGTAGAATTGATCTCTTAACATTATTGGTGTTACTGTTGTTGAAAAGGTGAGAATAAACAGTAATATATATATATATATATATATATATATATTTAAATATAGGGCCTATGAAGCAGAGACATTAGTCAGAGTTCTGTTGATACATCTTCTCTCCATAAGGATCCTAGAAAAAATGCTGTTTTAGGCTTTAGGATTTGAATCTATCTATCTTCAAGTGTTTCATTCTAATGTTTACCTTTATTATTATAGCTCATCTCCCTTTGACCCTTATAATGACCCTTTCTTTATAATATGGTCTTCCTTGAATAACCCAGGGAAATCTTCCTATCTCAAGAGCCTTAAACTAATTGCATATACAAAAGTCCCTTTACCACAAATTATAACATAGTCACAGGTTCCAGAAATTAGGAAAGAAACATGTTTGGAAGCCATTTTGATGTATTCCTTCCATAGAGAACTCTATTGAACCTTGCCCTACCCAGAGGCTCTGGAAGTCATGCATTAAAGCCATTTCTTTTATTTTTTGGGGGGGAGGGGAGCGGCCGTGGGGCTTGAACTCTTGGCTTGGGCGCTGTCCCTGCTCTCTTCAGCTCAAGCGAGCGCTCTACCGCTTGAACCACAGCGCCACTTCCGGTTTTCTAGTGGTTTATTGGAGATAAGAGTCTCCTGGACTTTCCTGCCCGGGCTGGCTTTGTACTGCGATCCTCAGATATTATCCTCCTGAATAGCTAGGATTATAGGTGTGAGCCACCGGCGCCCAGCCATTAAAACCATTTCAGGGGCAAATATTACTCAAGAACTAGTATATGCCCAGCAAAATGCTGAAGATAAAAAGTCGTATCAATCCTGTTGGCAAATCTTAAAAGATTTAAGTAAAGATTTTCAGGAAGAATCAGTAACTACAGTAATCCAGCATGGGTGGCTTAAGACCTAAGAGTTTGAAATGTATGTAATAGAGTACAATTGTAAGCTTGTCTTGAAAAGAAGTAAGTGACTGTGAAAGAGTTTGGTAATAGTACAAAAACAGAGCTGTGGAATAAGGGAATAGAAGACCTAGAAATAAACCCGTGTAACTGTAGTCATCTTATTCTTGACAGAGCATCTAAAACCTACATTGAAAAAATAAAGATACTTCTTTAATAAATGCTGCTAGAAAACTGAATATACACATGTAGAAGACTAAAATTAGAAAGATCCCTTTCTCAATTCCTGTAAAAATAAACTTGCAGTGGACCTAAGACCTTAATCTAAGACCTGACACTGAACCAATAGGCAAATATAGGGAAAACACTTAAGCTATAGGCACAGGCCTGTGTTTTCTCAGCAATTAAGAACAAAGTAAATATGTTATTTGCAGGAAAATGCCTATAACTGGAGATTATCAGGTTAAATAAAATAAGCCAACCACACAATAAATAGTAAATGTTTTCTGTCATATGTGGTATCCAAGAAAGAAACAAGGATATGAAAGATGGTAAAGAATAACTAGGGATAAGGTTGGTGAAGGGAAACTGGGTAGAAGGATGGAAAAGAAAGAAAAATTGAAGGGTAAATATAAGTTCATTATTTGCATACAGGAAAAATATCATAAATATAAAATAATAAAAACAAAGAAGCAAAAGGCAAGTGATCCGTAGTCTTGACAAATGAGAGAATTAATAGATCTATTTGAGAACTTTACATTTATTCAGCCTCTACAAGCTGTTAGGTCCAGTTAAATGTAGACTGAGAAGAAAATGGTAAATGAAAAGATTTAAAATTTGTTCACATGGATCTTATATTCTAAGATCCATTTGACTTATTCTTGAGACATTGATAAGAAATTCAAACTTATCATATGGCAAATGTCAAGTAACTGAAAATTTTTATACAGAAGAGGAACATGATGAGATTTGCATTTTGAAAAGATCACTGTATTTGAGAATGGATTTAATGTGTTGAGGTGAATGCAGTGTGTCTAGTGAGAAATAGAAGGAACGCAGTGTCAGCAGCATTGCTCTAGGGAAGAGTTTTGAAATAGTAATGAGATAGAATTTACTGAATTTGTAGAGTGGCTTGAGAGGTGTGTTCAAAATAAGGATTGTGCTTTCTACATTATGTGGTAAGTAATAGATGGGATATCAATAAGAATATATACATGGAAAGCAATGTGAAGATATTGGACATATTATTAATGAAAAGTAATATGGATATATACCAGGACTGCAAGACTGTATTGAGCTAAGTCATGTAGTGCATTTGCAACTCAGGATGTGTATTGTTGATGTGCATTGATGTTATTTTAGCCATGTAATTAGATTGAATCAACAGGAATGGTGTATAGTGAGAAGAAAAGACAAAAAAGCACAGAGACCAATATTTACAGGATGATCAAAATGGGATTCCACAAAGAATTCTGTAAAGACAAGGAATGATAATATACATATATGTATATGATAAAGGAAAGAGTATGAGATTATATGGAGCAATTGAATATCTATCCAAGAGATTGTACAAGGAAATAACGGAAGTGTTCAGTCCAATTTTGTGATCAGAGCATGTCTAGTAATATTGATTGATGTAGTGTGACACAATGGGTAGTGTTTGACTGATTGCAGTAGACTGAGAAATGAAAGAAAAAGATTTGAGGGAAGTGATTATAGTTTTAATAAGCTTGCATTACAGGGAATAATAAGGAATTTCTCTGAAGAGAACCAAGTATAAGAGAGTGTCTTCTTTTTTTTAAAAAAAAAAAAGGAACCACATACAAATATTTGGTATTTAGGGAAGAAAAATGTAAGGATAGGATTAGAGATTTCAATAAAGTAAATGAATAAGTACAATGAGAGCAAGAAGGAAAATGTGGTTTGGGCTTATATGGTTATTGTATAGTATATGCTTTTTCCAAAGAATGAAAACATCATAAATGACTTAAAATTTTAAAAAACAACTACAATTGCTTGTTCAGTATAGAACTCAACAGCTTTCCACATTAAGTTTTGATTCTCTTTTCCTCACTTGTAACCAGCAAGGGCAATTAACATAAACAGGCCAGTGATACTCTTGACTTTGCAAGGTAATTAACTCAGCAGGAAATGTGTTCTAGGGCAGGTAGTTTCAAGAAGAGTGGGTGGAATCTTAATGGGATACTAAGGATGAGTAAGCAAGTTAGGAATTCCTGACTGTATATAGTTCTCACATCATTAAAGTCTCCTGGTTATTTTTAAAAGGCCAACAACCTGGAAATAGATTTTACCTTCACTTGAGTTTAATCAGATGTCTGGACTTTCATTATTATTTTATCATTGTTCTGGTGATAGTGGCGCATACAGAGACGCTCCAAAACTGTCTAAAAGCCTACCTAATTGCTAGCCTTACATTATCTTCCCAAGGCCTTACTTAAGCAATAATGACCTTCAGATTAGATATATTCCTTCATTAATGATAAATTTGAAAGCATTGTAGTGTCAGGTGAAACTGGAGGCTTCTAATGGAGCCTGTTGTTAATGGCCCAAAAATGCCTAACTGGAGGTCATTAGTGTGATTATAAATCATACTAATGTAAATAAAAAGGAAAATGTTCAAGTTACTAGTTGAACATCAAGTTGCCATGGATACTGTTTTTCTAGATATAGCACCCAGACCTCTAAATAAAGGATGAAAATTCCCATTGCTTACAATTCCATTTAGAGCTATAATTGTAGTGTGTATACAAATATTGATCCATTGACTGAAACAACTAACATTCCTACTGCATTAAGGTACGAAGAACCTTTGAATGCAAAGACCTATGGGAGCTATTCCTTCCAGTTTCTGCTACCACAATAATGAAAGGATGAACTACTTCAATATCCTTTCATGTTTAATATATTCCAGGAAGAATAATATAGATTATCCTAGAGAAAAAGACAGGGATGGATCCAACATTTACAGACTTCACAATTAAATAATTTTGCCTTATAAAATTCTCCACCAAAAGAAAAGTAATCCAAATTGCCATAATACCCATTTCTTCAGGGCTCCCAATACAAGAGGAAATGTAACAGATAGCTATTGCATTGTTCACAATTGCAATTTATTACATTTGCAAAATTTACAAAAATTCTAAGACTATATCCTATATAACTCTCCAATAAGGTAAAAAGGTCTACTAGTCTTGATTCACTTCATGGTAAATTCTCATCTGATCTCTCATTAATAATCCTAGAAGTTGGGACAAGTAAGAGGACAAGAGATTATCTAGTAATAAAGATATTGAAATTGAAACTCAAACACTACACAGAGGGAATCCCAGCAATGAAAATTCCATTGACTCACTCTTTTCTTCACTCAGGCTTTGAAATTTTCTTGAGGAGGGTGCTGACTTGACTGGAGCCTCAGTGATGTTTTGGGAGAATTTTCAAAACTCCAGAGAGGCAGATCCAAAGGGAACATATTTGTATGATGCTTAATAAAGGTATTAAGTAACCTAGAGAAAAGAAATCAGTTAATTTTAATTTAAAAAATGAAGCAACCTGAGTAATGGAAGTCACTAGGTTTCTATTTAATATTAGATACCTTCTCTATTTTCTATGTAAATGAATTAAAGAGGAACATTATTGGCCAAGTATATCTTGATGTCTTAGCCCACTCTCTTTTTTAAAACTCTTATTGTAAAGGTGATGTACAGAGGGGTTACAGTTGCATGTGTAAGGTAATGAGTATATTGCTTTTTGAACAGTGTTACCCACCCCCATTTTCTACTACTCCCCTCCCACACCTGACTCCCCTCCTACTGAGTTGTAAAGTTGGTTTCCAAAATAGTGTCTAGAGAGTGTCACTGTTGCATTGTTCATGCTTTGTTCCACTATTTCTGTGATTCCCTTTCCTTTCCCGAAATCATATAAATTCATATACAAGACAAACGGTATGAAATCAAAAACAGTGACATCGAGGAATAAACCAAGGAGGTTAAAAAGAAAGAAAAAAAAGAAATAACTGCAAACAGTACAGTAAAAAAGCACCCTTGTTTCATTTCTTGGAATTTCAATAAGTTCATTTCAATAAGGATAATTTTATATTGTCATATGAACAGATATTGAGCTTTTGTGGTCCTCTGCTAAAAATATCTTAGACATATTCTAGTTTTTGAAAATTAGGAAAATATGAAGCCTATGTTTCTTTGGGTCTGTCTTGCTGTGCTTAATATAATTTTTTCCAAGTCTTTCCATTTCCTTACAAATGAAGTAATGTCATTCTTTCTGATGGAAGCATAGAATTCCATTGTGTATGTATACAACCTTTTCTTGATCAGTTCATTTACTGAGGGACATCTGTGTTGGTTCCATGTCTTAGGTATGGTAAATAATGCTGCAATGAACATAGTTGTACTGGTAGCTTTTGTGTGGCCTTGCTTGTGGTCTTTTGGATAAATGCCCAGGAGTGTGATTACTGGCTAAAGACATAAAGAGAAACTTCTCTAAAGAAGAAATTAAACTGGCCTAAAGACACATGAAGGGATGTTCAATATCTCTGGCCATAAAAAAAATGTAAAACAAAATAACGTTGAGATTCCACCTCACCCCAGTTAGAATGACCATTATCAAGAAAACTAATAATAAAACATGCTGGTGGGTATGTGGCCAAAGGGAACTCTGCTACATTGTTGATGGAAATGTAAACTTGTTCATCTACTCTAGAAAGCAGTATGGAGGTTCTTCAAAAAACTAATCGTAGACCTCTTTGCCCATTCTTAACAGTAGGTACTATTCTGAATTGAGAAAACAAAGATTAAATTCTGCATTTCTCTTTATTTCATTTCACTGTTGTATTTCAATACAATCACTTGTTTGAAAGGTAAAATAAGGGCTCTTATGTTAAGGATTTAAAGACCACCTATTATTTCTCAAAAGTATCAAGAAATATGTCCTTTGGCTATTTATGAACATACTAGTAAGTGAGTGGCATCTTACAGTACATGAATAGTGTCTCAAAGATGATTACTTTTAAAGCTCTGAGTGTCTAACACTTCGGTATCACAAATAAATCATACTTGCTAACTTTTTGACACTTTCGACTAATTTTTCAGTGATCACATTGATCTTATTATAGTTTGTAGTAAAAAGTGGTTTTTAAATGTTGGAAATGCTTCCAGATAGAATTATCAAATTATCAGTTTTTTACAAGCCAAGTATAAAAGAAAAGATATGAAATTACAAATCCAAGGTAACTGCTTACCACTTGAAAAGAACAATGATCCAAGGACATACATCATTGGGACAAGGAAAAAAAGATTATTTGGGAAACCCACAAACCAAAGATAATGGAGTCCATCACCAGCAAAGACCATTCTGCTTAGGTACAGCAGGAGAACAGCTTCTAAAGAGAAATGTGGAGAATCACATCAGACAGGTGGGAGGCACAGTCATTGCATACTCCAGGATCATTTCAAATGTCGGGTATCTGTTTTTCTGACACACTGCTGCTTATATCTATGAGATTGAGGATATCCTGGGTTGTAAAAGTCTGAAGAAAATTTACTGATTAGGACTAAGTATAGGATCATTTGCCTGCTAGCCTAGCTATGTGAGAGGATCACCATTCAAGACAATCTCAAGACACTCCCACTCCTACCCCAAATTAGCTAGACCTCATTTCAAACACAAGACAAGTATGATTATTCAAATCTGTACTGCTAGCTACATGGAAGGTCAAGGTGGGAGAATAGTCCAGAACCAGTCTGGGCAAAATACCAATACTCTACCTGAACACTAACTAAAGCAAAAATAGCTCAAGGGGTAGAATACTTACCTAGCAAGAATGAGGTTCTGAGTTCAATCCCCAATGCTACCAAAACACTAGGCAATTAATCAGAAAGCCTTATGGTCATATCATTGTTACTCCTTTTACCAGGAATAGATGATTATACAGTTTTAACAGTTAGGAAACAATACATCTTCCCTGTAGCTCATTTATCTGCTTTCTATCTTCAGAAGAGAATAAAAAGGACTGGATACCATAGAGCAAAGCAAGTTTCCCCCTAAGGAAAGCAAAGCAGAAGATTGACCACAGGGCAGTTGTTACTGAGTTAGATGGCTTCTCTCAGTAGTTCCAACTACAGCAAATTTAAGGAAGGAATGTAAGAATGTATTGCCCAACAGTATGGCTTCTAAAATTTGTGATTGTAAGCCAAATGAGAACACACAAAACTAGAGAGCTTATTTCCATTTTTTCTCAAAAATATGCATATGAATCTGTGTGACTCTTATCCTTAGAATTATTTTATTATTTTATCCTTCTTTTGGAGGGGCAGTATCAGAGTGTGAATTCAGCGCTCACATCCTCTTAGCTTCCTTCCCCACCTGGTGCCCTATCCATGGGTCTTCTAACCCTGCCTTTTGCTGGCTGTTTTGGAGACAGAGTCTTGTGGACATTCTGTCTTACAAACACAATCCTCCGGATCTCAGCTTCTGAATAGGTAGATTTATAAGCATGAACCACTGGCACCTGACCTTACTATTTTATCTTGAGATGCATAATGATTTAAGCACAGGTTTTTATGTCAATTGTAGAATATATGTATGTACTTACGGATATATACATATGAAATTATTGATTTCTGTTGCTTCTTGGTCAAAACTCTGTCTGCAGTTTTTTTTTTTCTAGTTTGAATATATTTTGATACTGACCTCAAGGGAAGAAAGACAATAACTGTAGAATATAGTTGCAGTCATGAACACAAATACTCAGACTTCTGTCAGCAGCTCATCATCAAGCTGGCATGGATGCCCAAGAGACTGGCAACTCTGCGGGGCTTGTCTAGATGGAAAAGAGTTATAGAGAGGTGTGAAGACTCTCAGGGTTACAAAAACAGGAATTTAGTAATTAATGAGTACAAACTGATTCTTAGATGTGTGATTATCCTAATGACTAAATAAACAGAATCATGATTTTCAAAAGGGAAGATTTCCTCCACTGTCAAATTTTTACTTCTTTCTCTTCCCTTCTTCAGCCAAGTTCTGATAGTTTGGATCCTGGAAATAATTTTTAAATATGACTCTTTTCAGACCAGACTTTCACAGAAATTATTACCTTATCCCTTCTCAGTTTTACTTCTCGATCTATCTAACTTATTATCTATTCCACTAACTCTGTTCAGGTATGAGGTAACAACCAGTGAATTCAGATCAAAAGGAATATATTTTTTACCCTCAAATTCATCAGACTTAAAAGTCAAATCTTGTACAAAACAGTTCCTTTGAACATGATGTTCTTTACTTATTTTGGATTAGTGTAAAACTAACACTGACTCCTGGTGATATGAAATAGTTACTTTTGATCACTGTTTCTTAAATTGCAATGACATTTCCTAAGGTTCTAATACCAAGGACACTCACCTGCGACTGATGGGCTCTGTCTGACTGTGAAAGCTCAGTGTAGGAAGCATACAGGGGCTAGTTAATGCAGAGGGCGAAATGGAGCCTTGACACCCGGAGGATTTGGGTTTACAACCAGCTGAGCTCATTGCTTTAAGGAAGCTCAGGTCAGTCCCTGTCTGTTTTCTACACATTGCAAACCACACTACTGTTCAACATAATTGACATGTTACTTCTCTGACGGGACTGTGTGCTAAAATAGATTTTCTGTGCATTTACTAAAAAGCAATATCTAAACACCCACACAATTCTGATAGTTTGAGGTAATGACTGTATAAAAATTCTGAATTTTATTTCAAGGTTGACTTGGCTTCTGAAAGTTTTCCACAGCATGCAAAAGAATTAAAAATAAACTTTTGGCATGCTTTAGTAGTGGATCTGATGATTTGTGAGCACCCTCAGATACTGAAACACCTTGTCATTGGCTCCTAACAGAAGTGATTAAAAACATTATGAAGACATCAAATCATAAAAGTATCTGTGGTTTATGGAATGGTTTGCCAAAACTTGACAAGAAATAAGAATAATATTTTATGGTACTGAAAGCAAACAGGTCTTGAAAATAATATGTCTCTAAAACAGTAGGTCATAAAATAAAATATACTTTTAGAATAAAACAAATCTGGATATCTAATTCAGAACTATGATGATCAGCTAAGCTAGCTTTTCATAGTGAAGCTTGACTTTTGGGGACAAGTTTAAATATTTAAGTGTGTTAGACAAAATGCCTCAATTTATATTAACAATCTTTCTTATATTAACAATCTTTATTATTTATATTAACAATTTATATTTATATCAACAATCTTTAATTATAATATTTAACAATATTTCATCGTTTCTCTCATACTTATAAAAATTATTTCCATGGATTATTTCTCCAGATTCATTTTATTGTCAATGTGCCCAAACAATTAAATAGATAGTGTGACCCCCCAATTAACAGCAATTATATAGATATCTCCAGAACATAATGAATATGGAACTATTGGCATTCTCAGCTAACTGACTCTGTGTGGGAGATTTCCTTTGTATTGTAGGAGGTTGATCATCAACCTGTATACATCTACAAGATTCCTGTACCTCCTTCTCTAAACTCCATTGAGACAATTAGAAATGTCTGTAGACATATAACTAATCCCTTAAGGCCAAGACTTCTCCCATTCTTTGTGATAGAAAGGACTTTTCCTTGGCCTTGACTGGTTTTATATTGTCCTTCCTGTATCTTGGAATATCCCAAAGTATCTCCACTTCGGAGACATAATCAAATCACCTAAGTAAGTGTTTCATTCATTTCTTTTCATTAGAATGAGTTTATAACTCTTAAAATTCATACCATAAAACATTGCCTTTTTTTACTTCCATGATTATCTTCATTCCTATTTGTTATGCTAATTAAGTGAAAATTAAAGTTATTACCTTTTCTATGTTACATTCTTAGATACCATCAAAATTCCTGGGATGTAACAGGCTACCAAAAAATATTTACAGAAAAATATTTAAAAAATGCTTAAATGGCTGGAAATTTTCTAAGAAAATTCTGACATTTTGATATTGATGTTTTGATATTGAATATTTAGCTGTAAAGAAGCATTTTGTAAGTATTTTCCAAAGAAGATTTTGTTGTGGTCATGCAGGAAATTGTCCTGGACAGAGTTTGAGTACAGTGGCCTAAACTATTATTATTAAAGTTTTGGTAAATGAAATAGTAATACTATCCATCAGATTTTGCAAAGTTTTATTTTATTAGATTACCACTTACATAAAAAAACTGACAACTTCTATGATTGGTGAAGCATATAAGTTAAAGAGTTCAGTTTTGGAAAGGTTAAGTTTGAGATGTGTATGAGATGAGCAATTAGTTTTTATTTTGAATTTCAAAAGGATATATAATAAGTTGCATATAGTATTGGTCAGGATTTTCCAGAAAACAAAACCAATAGATTAAAATATAGATAGATGATAGACTATAGATAGAAGATTCATAAATAGACAGACAGACGGACAGCTAGCTAGCTATTTGTTAGCTAGCTAGATAGTTCTGGCTGAGTCTGAAAGTCTAATGATCAAAAGAGCTAATGGTTTAATTCCTAGTCTAAAGTGAAAGCCTAAGTATGGAATAGGGTTTGTAGTAAGGATTTAGGCAAGGGAACCGGTATAAATCCTTGAGTCTAGAGAATTCAGAACTTGTAACTTTTATGTTTTAGAGGAGAAAACAATGTCAGTCTAAGAAAGGAGAGAAAAAGAGAATCCCACCTTTCTCTATCTTTATGTCCTATTATGGACCTTAATCAGATGATATCTGCTCCTACTGAGAATGGGTCATCTTTCCTAAGTCTACTGGTGACACCCCATCTTTAACCATACCATGCTCATAGTACATCTAGAAATAGTGTTTTTCCAGTAACATGGAATCTCTCAGACCAGCTAAACTGGCACATTAAAATTAAAGTAAGTCCATACATTTGTCAACTTGACATTCAAATACAGCTCTTTGAACAACACTGGTTTCCAAGTAAAGAGACCAACAGGTTATATTTTTACTTAAGTTTGTAAAACAATCCTGCTTATAACCTAAGTATACCAATTATTTCTCCAGAAGAGAAAATAAAATCCTTGATTGAGTTTTCTCTTTTCCTGTCATCTTGTAACTTACACACAATATAAAATTAATGGTACTCAAATAGTGACATAAACTCACTTCCTGTTATATTACATATTAGAAAAATAAGAAAAAAGAAAACATATTCACTTAGTATATGCATATATACCACAAAATATATTCATAACATAAAAGGAAATATTCACAACAATTACATCTGTAATTTTTATTTGGGTTTCACTGGTACCAAAAACTACCTTTCCCTAATAAACATTTCTTATTCTTTTGTTTCATTCCTGAAGAATTTGGGTTATCTGTAGTCCTGCCTGCACTGTGTTGTTATAGTTTTCTATCAATTTTAATCACAAGACATGGAAATACTAAGAGATACTCTAGGAAATCTGTTTACTCAGCCCTGCCAGATAGTAACACCTAACTGTTCCTATAATTGAGCCTTAAATGGGTTGTTCCTATTGCTGATTATTCCAGCTACTTGAAATAAATGGAGGCATAGTAAGATGGTGAAATTCTGTAAGTGTATACCTATATTCACCACTGAACTTTGTAAAATGAAATTGGTGGTCAGATACAATGCTATGTGGAATACCCATTCTGTAATTCCCTGGATAGGAGTTTCCAAACAAAATCTTTTAAGTTAGGAAAATCTGTATGCAGAGTAAGTATACTATTCCAATATATAAGTATACTATTCCAGTAAATACCATCTTTTTCACCATGAAAGTTGTCCAGCAAGGTCAGCCTATCTCCTAGGGTTGATCATCCCAGAGAATAGTATTGTACTGAGGCCTCATTGTTGACTTCTGCTGATGACCAGCTTGACTTTGATACCAAATTTGTTACCAAATTTACTATCATGTCCTTTCCAGGTGCCTTGATCATACAGTCAAACCATTATATAAACCATGTATCTTCTTATTTCAATATATATGGATATTTGTCCTTCCAAGTAAAGAGTATAACCAGGTGAACTGCCCAAAATTCATGCTTACAGGGAAGATTGCCTTTTCACTATTTATCCTTTTTTTTCTTTTTTTTTTTTTTTTTTGTCGGTCACAGGGCTTGAACTCTGGCCTGGGCGCTGTTCCTCAGTTTTTCAGCTGAAGGTGAGTGCTCTACCACTTTAGCCACAGCACCATTTCCAGTTTTCTGGTGGTTAATTGGAGATAAGAGTCTCATGGGACTTTCTTGCCTGGACTGGCTTTGAACCATGATCCTCAGATCTCAACCTCATGAGTAGCTAGGATTAGAGGCATGAGCCATCGGTGTCTGGCTACTTATCCTTCAAGGATGTTTGAGAGGCATTCATATTTCTCTTTTTGATGCTGCCACCTGTCATGAAGAACAGAACCATCTAAAGATGAGGACTGTGTCTATTCTTCATCTTTCAGCTGATTGTAAGGAACTTCTCATGAGGCCACAGATACAGATGGGAGAGAGAAGGTACTGTAGCGAGAACAACGACCATGGACATTTAGGTCTTGTGTAACTGACTTGTACCTTCAGCCTCTTCATGGACCTGATCATGGAGTGTGCTGCGTCTATCCAACAGTATAGCTTTTGTGCCAGATTATACTTGATCCATGATGTTTGATAGTTTAGCCGTCCACGTCAAGCTTTCATGAAGTATCTACTATAGTCCAGTAGCAGGTCAGGAGCAATGTATCAAAGCAGTGTTTGTAGATTATGGAAAAGCTTCATCCTAAAGACCTACACTGTGATTTCTTTATGAAAATCATGACAAAGGCTGCAAAGAGCATTCTTTTCTACCACTGGCAATTTAAGCCCCCTTGGATTTGTTGGGAGTTAGGCCCAAGTGACAGAGCAGCTTGTATAACAATCTGTTTCAATTGCAGATCTTTCTTTTGTTCTGGATACCACTCACAATTGGCAGCTTTCTAGCCCACTCAATAAATTAGCTGGGATAATACATAGCTGAGGATAATAGTGCCTTGAAACTCTACAAACGGCCACTAGGCATTATATTTATTTCTTGCTTGTAAAAATAATCAGATGGAGCCAGATGCTAGTGGCTTACCCCTATAATCCTACATACTCAGAAGGCTGAGATTGGGCAGGAAAGTCTGTAAGTCTCATCCCTAATAAACTACCCCAAAGCCATAAGTAGAGCTGTGGCTCAGTGGTAGAGTGCTAACCTTGAGCAAAAAAGCTCAGGGACAGCATCCAGGCCCTGGGTTTAAGCCCAGAATTTGAACCAAAAAAAAACCCCAAAAAACAGATAAAACAACATATTCTCCACCTAAGTTTTCCAAGGGCTCAAAAGCATCAAACGTGCAGTTGCTTAGATCCTGTCTTCCTATAACAGGTTGATTAGGCCTATCCAATATAGATGTTTTGCATATCTCAATAAAAAATCCAAACCATGACTAATGAGTGCTTTCTTTGCTCCTGGAAATAGTTATTTGTGTGTTTGAATAGATTCATATGAGAGAACTAAATTCAGAAATTCGAAGGATCAATTTCAGAAGATTCCTCCTTAAAACTCTTTTCCTGTAGAACTATGTAATGTAATGTAATGTAATGTGTTTGTGTGTGTGTGTGTGTGTGTGTGTGTGTGTGTGTGTGTGTGTGTGTGTGTGTATAAAAGAGCAAATGAGAGTAAATGAATGAAACATCAATGTTTAAAGGCTTTTTAAATCCTTAAGATGAGGGGAATAGCAAGGCATAAAAATAAGATCACAAAAAAAGTTGATGGAACTATACTGTACTATGACCCTCTCCATCATGAAAAGTTTGCACTCGTGACTAGAAGTGGAAAAATTGAGAGGAATAGACACAGAAGCAGGGAAAACCAAGGAATGGAAGAAATAACCTTGAATCCTAGAACAGAAAGTATTTTAATAGGGAAATTTGCTTAATCTCCATTTATTAGTGTTTGAAAATTGATCCAACAGATAACCCTATATTGCAATCATTTTAGTAGATTAAATTTCTAGAAGTAGATTATTTTGGGAAATATATCAACTTAAAAGCTGATCATATGAGACAATTGCTATAAAATGGGGGTTGTGGAAATTTAATTTTCTATCTCCAAAGTAAGGAAATATACATAAAGAAAAACACACTTTGCTTCCTCAAGAAATGAGTAACATCAACAGCCTATCAAAAGGAGGGCCTAAACTGTCTTGTGCACTTAAAATACCCAAATGAGGATAAACATCACTGATCTTCAATTGAAACAAACAAGAAGCATGAATAATCAGTCCCCAAACTTAACATGTATCCAGGCTCTTGATTAGCTTTCAGTGAATAAGATTTTCCTACAGTAGGCAGGAGACTCATGTTGGAAGCCAACTGGAACAGGATTAATATGATTATGGAAAATATCTGATATAGTCAGTAGAGCCCCAGATGTACAACTACTTCTAATGGTATGCTTTCCTAGCTTCCAGACATCTAGTTATCATCCTACTATTCTTATTTAACCCACATATCATTACTACTTCAGGTAGTGTTTTTTAATTTTCTCCAATCTACTCTAGATTGAAAATTTATAACACTATTGCAGATGGAAAATACTTGCCACTACAGGAAGATAACTGCAAAATAAGCATAAGAGATACAAAATGTTATTATATTTAAAGCTGATGTTATTACTTGTTAAGACTTTAAATTTATGCTCTATAAAAAGAAAATTAAGAGAAGAGTTAAAAGTATAGTTTTTCTCTACATGGTACACTTACAAAGTTGTAAAAAAAAAAAGAAATGAAAAGTCAGCTTAAATTATATCATCCCATAGACAGCATCTTTTATTTTGAATACCATCTTAGTCCATTAACTAGAGAAAAAACAAGTCATAGCTCTTATTTTTTCATTGGAATATTGTAATTGCTGTTGAGGAAGAGGTCAGGAGTCAGCTATATATAAAACAAATCTCATTTTCCAAACATCTTACATTGTGCCAGATATTGACAAATATTTTCACAAATTTTTAAAGGTTATGTTCATTTAAGTAATTACATATTATTTTTGTAGCTGAGAAGGGATTAGAGAAACTATTTGACATAAACTTTGTTTTGAGAAGAGGGACGATCTGTAGACATGTTCATAGGTGTCTGACAGTAAAAAATCTACACACAATGACTTTAGACCATGGCTTATTCACATTTACCATTTACTTCACAAAGGACTGCTTTCTCCTTTGATCTCAGAGCCTTAGAAAAATATTATGGGTTTTAATTTGCTTGGGGCCTTTGGGAGATTATTATACACTTTCATTAATTATAAAGAGATTGCCCCAATGAGAATATTTAGAAGATAAGGACTATGGCCTGTAACCATGGAAGAAGACAGTAAGCAGAGGACAAAGAAAAAACTAGGAAAAAATTACTGAAGATCAATATACTGATTCACTGAATTACACTTTGCGAAATGGCTTCCCATGCACATTCATATGTATCAGTGATATAGACAAGATATCTATTCTTTCATATCATATATAAATTAGGTATTCTAAATTCCAAGGGGATGTTGAAAAACTTCAGTTCAGTGACCAATTAGAAAGCCAGTTGTATATCAATACTGTTTAATAATTTTACCATTTGTTGAGCTGAAGAGGGATTATGGAAGCCACTAACATGAATTGTAGTATAAGTACATCTCATGATCTCTGCTTGCCAATGAAGTCAGGAAGAAATAGCACATATTATGGAAAAGAATTTTGATTTTCTTAGAGTCCCACAGCACTCATATTTCATATATGATTTTTGTTGTTGTTTCTTCCACCTTAACCTTATGTTCAATTGAGAAACAGATGAAATGGGGATGCATTAGTCAATGAGTTGTGCCTCTGCCCAGTCCCCCAAATCTTTCAAATTTCACATGTAGTAAATGGAACTAGAACTAACTAAGCAAAACAATACTCATGAAAATTGTTTTGTAACTTTGGTCACAACAATTGTCTCTTTTTAAGGCCAACCTATTTTTACAAGGGCAAGAATTTAATATAGCAAACAAGCCACACATTCCCCTAACAGAGAGAATCTGTACTTATGTGTTGATGAATCTTTGTTGAAATAGAATCTCTTGGATCACTGCTCTGCCCAGATACAAATAAAACTATGTGTGTTTTATTTACAGTGGCACTATTTAAAATAAATATTTTTTGCTCTAGAAAAAAAGTAAATTAATAGGAGCCTACATTTTTCCTCATATCTATTTACATTTCCTGAATGTCAGTAGTTTTTAATTAAAAAGAATTAACATATTGATTTCTTGAAAATGTAGTAAATTCATTCCTGAGGACAAGAGCTCAGAACCCCTAAGTGGAACATATAAGTTATATAGAAAACAGACCTGATACAAAATAAAACCTCTGCTTATTAAAAAAAATAAAGACTAGGTACAGAAAATTAACTTTTATAAAGGATGAGGGTTACACTTGAACATCCAATTATTGTTTTGTTTTCATTACCAATGGCTTAGTGTTGGAGACCAAAAGACTGCTGAGTAACAAAAACATTATACGCCTTTTGAGTCTATCATAGAAAAAATTGACTTTAATGCTATTATTTGTGGTGATCAATCAGTAATAATTACTGAGGATATATAATAATGGTTGATTTAGGGGAGGATATTGTGATTACTGTCTTTATGCTATGAATGTTAGAAATTATTTTAATAAAATCTTTATATATTCAAAGATTCTCAAATACAAATAATAAAATATGAATACATTATGAGATTATTTATATGTATGTATATAAAAATTATTACAGTATGTATATATAACTTATTACAGTATCAATGGTATGTTATATATATATATATATACATATATACATGTACATTTGTATATTCATTTGCAATTTTTAACCTAATAACAGTAAATATTTAGGAGAGAAAGTGACAGGCCATGGTCCTATTTATAGTTAATTATACAAAAATATGGAAAAGGCATCATGCCACTTTCCCAACAGAGCCTTAGGAATTTCACTTTAGTTTTGTTTCTAATTTTCACTTACTGATATTTGTAGATTCAGCTAATTAGTTGGTAAAATATATAAATTAATAGATATCACAAAAAGGTAGAGTATTTTAATCTTAGAGAAATCCAATTAATGACTATTTGTCCATTGTTATTGCTTTTTTGTATGGTTAAGGAAATTTTTTCCTTCACTGAAGTTATTCTCCTCACATGAGATGATATTCAATTCATTGTGTATTTAGGGTATTTATGAGTCAGATTGCTTTGCACATGAATAAATGTTACAATTATTCTCATATTTCAGTGCATGTATATATCAGTATTAGATGGAACATAATTACACATTAATGGTGGAGAAATATCT
This sequence comes from Dipodomys merriami, assembly GCF_024711535.1. Taxonomy (NCBI): domain Eukaryota; kingdom Metazoa; phylum Chordata; class Mammalia; order Rodentia; family Heteromyidae; genus Dipodomys; species Dipodomys merriami. Next base: position 5,904,075 of record NW_027202382.1, on the reverse strand, counting down.
AGGAATGAAACTATACATCACCAACTACTTTTGTTAAACATGTGTTTCCATCTCTTTTTAATTTGGGTTATATATTAATTTCTACATGTTCTTATATTAAAGAAAATGAGTCATTTTTCATATATATGTGGGGTTAATATATTTTCTAATTTATTGCTTAATTGTTTTTCATTTTCTTACTGCTTTTTATAAGGAAAGTAGTTAATTCAGTGAGATCAGTTGACTATGTGAATGTGTGTGTGTGTGTGTGTGTGTGTGTGTGTGTGTGTGTGTGTGTGTGTGTGTGTGTGCTAGTCTTGGGGCTCTCAGGGCTCTTGCTATGCTACTTGAACCATTATTCTACTTTGGGTTTTTGCTGGTTAATTGGAGATAAGAGTCTCATGGACTTTTCTGACCTGACTGGCTTTGAAATGTGATTCTCAACCTCCTGAATAGCTAGGATTTTAGGGGTAAAACTCCCATGCTTGACCAATTGTCCTATTTTCTTATTTATATTTGGTGTTTTATTGTCTTGTTAAAACTTGCCTACAAGATCAAGAAGATATTTTTCTATCTTCTCTAAAATTCTCAAAGTGATTTTTTAGTTTTTGTCTATAAATTTATAACAGACATTTGTGTATAGTGCCCGATAATTTTCAAGGTAGCTTTTCAAAAGAATACAGTATTATACAGTGATTTAAGCAGAATTTTTGTTGTTGTTGGTCATGGGGTTTGAATTCTCAGCTTGGACACTGTTCCTGATCTCTTCAGCTCAAGGCGAACTTTCTACCACATGAGCCTCAGCACCACTTCAGTTTTCTGGTGGTTGGTTGGAGATAAGAGTCTCACGGACTTTCCTGCCTGGGCTGGTTTTGAACTGTGATCCTCAGATCTCAGCCTCCTGAGTAGCTAGGATTACAGGCATGAGCCAACAGCGCCCAGCTCAAGCAGATTTTTTAAACAAAATATTGTCACTCTATCAGAATAGCTTAGAGACATAGACAAAAAAAATCTCTTGTATGTGCACAGAGTTATTTTATGACTCTATTTTTTCGTACAGAGTTAGTGACCTATTACCAAATAGAACTTGATAGGCTTAAAATAGGCATATACTAAAGATACTTTGAGGAACAATTTTAAATTACTAAACAAAATTATCAAACAAATCAAAATTAATTATTACACAAAGCAGACAACATTGAATAAACTTTAGGAAATTCTATGAAATAATTCTATTTTACAAATGATGCCTTTGGGTTGGGCTCTGGTAGCTCACATCTATAATCCTAGCTACTTAGGAGGCTGAGATCTGAGGATCATGGTTGGGAGCTAGTCTGAACAGGAAAGTCAATGAGACTTTTAGTTTTGTTTCTAATTTTCATTTACTGATATTTGTGGCAATGCACTATAGACAACACCAGATTTCTTTTAAAAGTTATTTTGACAAATACCTGACACTATACACAAACATGGTATAAATTATAACCAAAAAATATCACTTTGAGGATTTTAGAGAATATAGAAAAATATCTCCTTAATCTTGTAGGTAAAATTGTAGGCACACTGCAATAAACTACCAAAAAGGCGGGAAGTAGAGCTATGAGTCAAGTGATAGAGCGCTAGCCTTGAGCAAAAGAAGCTCAAGGAATGTACACAAGCCTTGAGTTCAAACTCCAGGTCCAGCACACACACACACACACACACACACACACACACACACACACACACACACACAAGAATGCTGCCTTTATTAAAAAAGATATTATCTAAAAACTTGTTAAAAAGTTTAAATATGCAAAGTATTTTATGTTTTAAAATGCACAAATAGGTAATATAAAGGTTTCTGACTACATATTCTAAATTACACAGATACAGATTTTCTAGAAAAAAATCATTTAATATACTTCATTAAATCTTTTATACTGAGAACTTATGAAACGGGCAGCTGAATAGGCTTACCTTTTCATTACCACAAGTAATGGGACCAATTTCTCAACATTACTACCAGCATTTTTTGTTTGTACTACCTTTTTAATCATTGTAAATGTGTAATGATATGTTACTGTGGTTTTAATTTGCATTCCCCCAGGGCTATGGCTGTTGACCCACTGTTCATGTGTCTCATCTCTTCTAAATACTCTTCTCAATGAAATGCCTATGACTGTATTTTACTTGTTTTCTAATTGGATTGTTGGATATTAGAGTTCTATTTATTGTAATGGTAGTCTTTTGAAAGACATACTGTTTACTAATGTTTTAACCTCAATGTAGCTTGTCTTTTCAACTGCTTCACAGTTTATCAGAGCAATAATTTGCAATGTCGATGAGGTCTAGCTTATCATTTCTTCCTTTTACTAATATTGTAATTAAATCTTGGAACATTACCTAGAGCTTAGTTCCTGAAGTTTCCAATATTTAAAAAAATATGACTAGATATACATTTAAGGTTATAACCAATTTACTGTTAACGTTTGACATGAAAATTACGATTCTTCTTCTTCCTTCTTTCTTCTTCTTCTTCTTCTTTCTTCTCCTTCTTCTTCTCCTTCTTCTTCTTCTTCTTCTTCTTCTTCTTCTTCTTCTTCTTCTTCTTCTTCTTCTTCTTCTTCTTCTTCTTCTTCTTCTTCTTCTTCTTCTTCTTCTTCTTCTTCTTCTTCTTCTTCTTCTTCTTCTTCTTCTTCTTCTTCTTCTTCTTCTTCTTCTTCTTCTTCTTCTTCTTCTTCTTCTTTTCTTCTTCTTCTTTCTTCTTCTTCTTCCTTCTTCTTCTTCTGTGTATCATGGGTCCTGAACTCTATGCCTGTTGTCCCTCAGCTCTTCAGCTCAAGGCTAGCTCTCTTACCACTTGAGCCACAGCACCACTTCTGGCTTTTTCTGCTTTTATGGCGCTGGAGAATTGAACCCAGGGCCTCATGTATGCAAGGCAAATACTCTACCATAGAGTCACCTTCCCAGCCCTCCGCGTCGTTTTTTAAATGCATATGGTTTTCCAATTGCTTTATTTGTTCAATCGTTATTCTTCTTCTGTTACGCTGAATTTGCTCACTGTAAAAATCAGCTGGGGATATTAGAGTGGGCTCTCTGCTTGGTTCCAATTACACCATTGGGGAAAGGGACATGAAGGAGTTACGTGCTCTTTGAACTGTGACATCAATTTCCTTCCAACTAGTGGAAGTAGAGGCTGAGCTCCTCCTGAACTCCGTTGATACTGCCCCAGAAAAGAACCAAAGCACAGCTTGCTTCTGCTGTGCAGGGACAACTGAGTTCCCTTCATGCTGTGTCAAGATCAGCAAAGTATGTAAATCAGAACACCTTCTCTTTCTGTCATGGTGTGGGGGCATGTGCCTAGAACACATTGCCTCTGTCCATTTCTCCCCGCTAAAGTCATAGGGTAGAGCCATCCTGTTCTCTTACGCGCCTTTTATTCCACCCTTTTCTTGTCATTGACTAGGAGAAAAGTTGTCTTCCTTGTATGCTTGTTGGTGGTTGTGTTGGAATTTCCTGACAAGCTCTGTCTTGGATATATAGGAAACAAGATACAACTGGAAGGTGCTCTGTGGCTCAAGTGGTGGAGTGCTAGCCTTGAGCAAAAGCAGCTCAAGGACAGCACCTAGTCCCTGAGTTCAAGCCCCAAGACCAGCACAAAAATAAATAAATACAACAACAACAACAACAACAAACTTGCCTGGGTTACAGAGCAAGAACTTATCTCAAGAAAAAGAAAGCCAGGTGATAGTGGCTCATGCCTGTAATCCTAGCAACTTAGGAGGCTGAGATCTGAGGATCACCGTTCTAAGCCAGCCCTACCAGGACAGTCAGTGAGACACTTATCTCCAATTAACTACCCCAAAACTGGAAGTGGAGCTGTGGCTCAACATGGTGGAGTGCTAGCCTTGAGCAAAATTACTCAGGGACAGCACCTAGGTCCTGAGGTCAAGCCCAAGACTGACCAAAAAGAAAAAATAGGGGGGGGGGGGAGATCCAAGTATGAATTCATTGCCATGCTATTGGTCAAGTCATGAGGTACATGAACAGTCTGCTATTTCTTTCTTTCTTTCTCATTTTAAGAATTTACAGTGTGAGGGCTGGGAAGGTGGCTCAGTGGTAAAGCGCTTGCCTTGCATGCTCAAGGCCTTGGGTTCGATTCCTCAGCACCACATAAGAAAAAAAAAGCCAGAAGTGGCGCTGTGGCTCAAGTGGTAGAGTGCTAGCCTTGAGCTGAAGAGCTGAGGGACAGCGCCCAGGCCCAGAGTTCAGGCCCCAGGACTGGACCCAAAAAAAAAAAAAAAAAAGAATTTACAGTTTGATTCTTGGAATTTGGGGTTGTAAAAGGGAAAATATAGAAAGGAACTATGTCATCATGGTCAGAACTGAAGTCCTCCAAACATGTTTTAAAATTACCAAGTATGTTATTAGTATATATTATGCTAGTATATATATATATATATATATATATATATATATATATATATACTATACATATATATGTATATGTATAATTTCTATAATATTGTGTTTAATGTATGAAAAAATAGATACTTTGAAAGGAATTTGCTGTCATATTTATTGTTTAATTATGAATTTATTCTTAGATATAAATACGTTTAACTTTGTAATTTTCTCATCTCTTTCATAAATATACTTTATGTATGTTACATTTCCCTATGATTACAAGACCCCAAGTATTGTATCTATAAAGGTATTTATTATACATGTAGGATTTTCACTATAAATATATGATTACTCTGGCCCATGCAAATATCTCTGGCAATCTTACATGTATATTATCTTATGATTGTATGACCCAAAATAAAGTCACATAACTAAAAATAGATTTCATCTAGGCATATTTTTATATTTTAACTAATCTCTTTAAACTATTTTTACTTGAAATACTGGGAAAACAACCTTATGCATATAAATGAGAGCATTAAGATCAGTTTTCCATATTAACATTTTAAGTATGTAGAATCATTTGTCCATTTTAAACTATACTTATCCCAAATTAGTATTTTGAAGTTTTCTGATCTTTTTTTAAATGAACTTTTACTGTGGTATTTTTCTTTCTGTAAGATTGAGGATATATACATTTGTTTGTAATTGTCTTCTAACTAGTTTTCTATTTATAGTACATTGCAACAAAAATAGCATTCTTAAAATAATCTTTAACATTTGCAATCTCAGTGATACATTTATTTGTGATGATGCTATTTTATAAAAGAATAAATAGCTAGATTAGTAAACTATAAATGGTTATAAAACCCTCCATGGCGCTCGTATGAAGTAATCTGCCAGGCCACATTAAGGATACTAGACTACCTTTTAATTGTAAGCTACAATATTAAAATGTATATCTCTCTTCTATAAAACCAAAAGGAAATAAGGGAGGGACAGCAGATAGGAATAGATAGGGACAACATTCTGGAATCTGAAATAGGCCCTCCCCCCACTTCTGTTATTGGTGCTTTTTTATTCTCATTTTGAAAACCCAGAAATCAAGTTTTTCTTCATTTTCATGAGAAACCATCTCCAAAGATAGTGACCTCCGCCCTTTCATTAGGTCAGAGCCCTCACAACTTAATCACCTCTGAAAAACCCATTTATCCTTCTTGTGGTAGGAAATAAGTTTCCAACATATTAAATTTGAAACAGATTCAAATTATAGTATTTAGAAAGAAAAAAATTAAAGAAATCCCAGACCCACATGATCATGTCTATAAGTTGTTTTTTTGTTTTGTTTTGTTTTGTCAGTCGTGGGACTTGAACTCTGGGCTTGGGCGCTGTCCCTGCACTCTTCAGCTCAGGGCAAGCATTATGCTCCTTGAGCCACAGCACCACTTCCATGTCTGTAAGTTTTTATGCAAACTCTTCTAAAGTGTGTGTGTATAGATATCACATATATATCATATATAAGTATATATACATATACATATATCATATACATAATCTTATACAAACTTCTAAAATCTGTATGTACACATATATCCAAATATATCAAAGTCTTTCTACACTAGTGCACACATATATTGCCACTTACGCATAGAACTGATGAAAAAAAGAGCATAAAAATATTATTACCTTTTAAAATACAGCATTAGTTACAAAATAGGCATTATTCACAGATTTTATTAGTATGTTTGTATATAGGCTGATATAGGCCCTTCCCCCCACTTTTATTGTTGGTGCTTTTTTATTCACATTTTGAAAAACCTCCCTTATTTCCCACTGGTGATTAACGATTATGTACCTTATTGCAAAGAAGACCTATATTCAATAACCTCAAAGAAGAAAGTAGTTAGTTTTATAGAAAAGATATACATTTTAACTTTTAAGTTAACTTTGAAAACTGCAATAATTTTTGATGCTTGCTAGTTGAATGAAACTAGAAATGGTTAAATTAAAATATAATTAGCAATGATTAACACAGAAAAAATTAATAAAATAATATTTTTCATAATTATTAACCATACATGGCAGTAAGTCCACTCAACATTTTATAATATCATATATTTAGAAAGAAAGACTTTTAGAAGGGATCACTGGGAGCAGAAATGGAAAGAATGAAGAAGGAAGAGTAAACTAAATATGGTTGAAATACATTATGTGTGTGAAAATTGCATAATGTAACCAACTAACTTTTTTTAAAAGAGAGTGATAGGAAAGAGAGAATAGTAGGGTTGAATATGACTGAAGTACATTTTTTCCATGTATTTGACATATAACAATGAAATCTTTCATATAAGTAATGTATGCTAATAAAAATATAAAACTTATGCTTTTGAAATCATTATATGAAAGTATAAGGTCCAGTTAGAAATATTTGAAAAAGCAAAGTCATTTGAGACCTATCACCACAATCATGAATTAAAAAGTTAATATTATAAAGATGAAGTTTTCTGCATTTTTATGAATAAAATTTAAATTTTGATATCATTTTAGTAGGGAATTTTATTGAAGTTAGAAATTATTATTAAGTTTTATAATGAGTCAAAAAGTGTTAAGAAGATTAAAATTAGTTTTGTAAAAGAACAATTTGACTAACGCTATGAAACATCAAAGCTCATGAAATATACTTTTATCATAACCTAACATACCTTCTAATAATTGTGACCATTTAAATGAATATCTATATATAATTAATGAAATTAAACTTTCCCTACATATCATGTATAAAACTAATTCCTGGAGCTTTGTATACCTAAATGTGAAGGAAAATACTAATAAAAAACAGTTAAAAGTTTGTGCAGAACATCTTCATACACATTAAGAGATTTTTTTATTAAATAAAATGTAATTACATATGTAAGAGAAAAATGGCAGATTAAGACTTGTAAAATTAAGAGTTCTCATTCAATAGAGCCAATAACCAGGAATGAAAATGAAAACTGCAAAGTTTTCTATTATTTTCTAAAACAATATGGTAGCAAACACCACAGAGCCCATGGGGGAAAATATGGACAATATACTGATGTAGTTACTTCACAAAAGAAGAAATAGGTCCCATGGTTTTCCTTATTTGCAATAACTAGTATATGTCTGAGACAAACAGAAATGGTCAGGTAAGTTGATGTTAGGCGAAATGAACCCCAAGATAAGGATTGAAATTTTTTTTCTTTCTTGCGATTGTTTCTAACATATTTATAAGATGATTTCTTTGTTGCTTTGTATGGCCCTCCCCCATGGTATAAATCCTATTTTCACTGTATTTGATGTTGGTATACTTTGTGGACGGGAAGGGAAAAAATTGTTTAAATAGGGATACAGGTGGACCCATTGCAACAATGAGATGTACAAGACATTATGTCGAAAAACGAACTTTTCAACTTTGGGGGAGGGAAGGTGGGAAGGGATGGAAAGGGAAACAAAGGAGGAGGCAACAATGCTTGATAAGAAATGTACTCATTACTTTGCCCATGTAATTGTAACCCCTCTGTACGGTATTTTCACAATAAAAAAGAATAATCCCAATTATAAATATAACATAAAGTATTCAGCTGCATGAGTAGTAGGAAAAAGAATAATTATGGGTTCAGTATCTGCACATCCAAATTTTCAACACTTTTCTAACTGATGCCAAGATGTACCTCACTCTAGTGGTGTGACTTCAACTTGATATAAATTTGGGAAGCCTGTTATCTAGTTAATGATCCAGCTTGTTATGGTGTTGGGTATTTATTCATTCAGCAGAGCCCTCATACCTGATTGTTGCCCCAGCATTGGTAAGATAGTTCAAATCTGGCATCAGATTTGTTCAACAACAATGTAAGACATAATGAAACAGCTATATTTTGACATTGGCACACATTCTAATGAAAATAAGAACACATCGAATAACAGTGGATTACTTTTACCAACATAAAATTGAATGATTTAGGTGCAAGCACATGAGGCTACCTATGCCAATGATTTAATTTTCAAAAGGCCAACAAAAGAGGTAAAGGTAAATGAACTTTTATATGTGAGTTAGGTGGATGTTAAAATATTAAAATGACACAGAAATTCAAAGAAATGACTGTTAATAACGACAGAGTAGCTTGAGATATTAGAAGTTGTGAAGATTCATAAAATGCATTTTGGGGATAAAATTCGTTCATTTCTTTGTTCAATTCTATGTTGGTAATTTAAATGTTCACTCATATTGTGAGCTTAAAATGTATATATTAATTCTACAGTTGTACTGTTTGTGTTGTAAAAAATATATTTCTATATTATACATATAAACATATATGTTCATGTATACACATATGTTTACAAACATATATTTACATTTCTAAAGTGATTATGAATATAGGAACAACATTTGGGTTAAGAAGGAAACATTAGGCTCTTGACAGTATCATGTTTAAACAAGATAAAACAATCATATATGTCATATATGACATGATCATTATGTCACATGTTCATTGGGCAACTTCTCTCACACTTTTTTTTAACTCTGTATGATAAGCAGGTTTATAAACAGAATACAATGACCTGGTAATGAAATAGGGTAAAATCCTTTGACAAAAGTTGTTCTTCCTAGTTGTTTCTAAGTATTAAATGGTTTATTATCAGCTTATACTGAAACTATACCCCAGGCTATTGTGGCCTAGGGATATACTTAATATAGCAGCATTAGGCAAATAAAATGCAAGCCAGCTATTTTATATTCTGTATTTAAACAAGCCATCTATCTATAACTCACCAGTTATAGAGATTGTTTTTGGAAACTCCATAATATATTGTTTTTAACTTTCATCACATTTATTTTCTTTTATTTTTTAATTGTGAAAATACCATACAGAGGGGATACAATTACATGGGCAAGGTAATGAGTACATTTCTTATCAAACATTGTTGCCTCCTCCTTTGTTTCCCCTTCCCATCTCTTCCCATCTCCCTGACACCCAATCAAAGTTGAAAAGTTCGTTTTTCGACATAATGTCTTGTACATCTCATTGTTGCAATGGGCCCACCTGTATCCCTATTTAACAACTTGATTTTTCCCTTCTCCTCCACAAATTATACCAACATAAAATACAGTGAAAAAAGGGTGATACTCTAGGGGAGAGACATACAAAGCAATAAAGAAATATCTTATAAATATGTTAGAAACAATCACAAGAAAGAAAAACACATTTGAATCCTTATCTTGGGGTTCATTTTGCCTAACATCCACTTATCTGACCTTTTCTGCTTGTCTCAGACATATACTAGTAATTGCAAATAAGGGAAAGCATAAGACCTATGTTTCTTTGGGCCTGGCTTACTTCACTTAATATGATTTTTTTCCAAGTATTTCCATTTCATAACAAATGGGGCAATGTCATTCTTTCTGATGGAAGCATAGAATTCTATTCTGTATATATATCACATTTTCTTGATCCATTCATCTACTGAGGGGCATCTGGGTTGGTTCCATATCTTAGCTATGCTAAATCATGCTGCAATAGACATAGTTGTGCTGGTAGCTTTAGTATGGTCTTGTTTGTGATCATTTGGGTAAATGCCCAAAATTGGGATTTCTGGGTCATAGGGGAGCCTTTTGAGGAACCTCCATACTATTTTCCAAGTGGTTGAATAAGTTTACAATCATACCAACAATGCAGTAAGGTTCCCTTCTGTCCACATCCCCTCCAGCATCTGTTGTTATTAGAGTTCTTGATTATAGCCATTCTAACTGGGGTGAGGTGATATCTCAATGTTGTTTTGATTTGCATTTCTTTTATGGCTAGGGAGGTTGAGCCTTTCTTCATGTGTCTATTGGCCATCCTTCTTTCCTCTTCAGAAACATTTCTCTTTAAATCTTTAGCCCGCTTATTTATTGGGCAGTTGTTTCTTTGAGAATTTGTTGTTGGGGGATTTAATTTTTTGAGTTCCAGGTATATTTTAGATATAAGACACTTGTCCATTGTACGGCTAGTGAAGATTTTCTCCCAATCAATGGGCTTTCTATTGATCTTGCTAGCTATGTCCTTTGCCATGCAGAAGTTCTGCAATGTCATGCAATCCCATTTGTGCAACCTTTCTTTGATTTGTTGTGTTTCTGGGTCTCTATTAAGAAAATTTTGGCTTATGCCACAGAGACCTAGGGTTTCTCCTCTTCTATCCTGTAATGTTTTCAGAGTGTCTGCTTTGACTCCAAGGTCTTTGATCCATTTGGAGTTGATTCTGGTATAGGGTGATATATAAGGATCTAGCTTTAGTTTTGTACAAGTGATTAACCCATTTTGCCAGCACCATTTACTGAAGAGGCTGTCTTTTTTTCCATTCTATTTTTTTAGCTCCCTTATCGAAGATTAGATGGCTATAGGTTTGTGGGTTCATTTCTGGGTTTTCAATTCTATTCCATTGGTCCTGAGGTCTGTTCTTGTGCCAGTACCAAGCTGTTTTGATTACTATGGCTTTGTAGTAGAGTTTGAAATTTGGTATTGATATTCCTCCAGCACTGTTCTTTTTGTTAAGGATAGTTTTTGCTGTTCAGGGTTTTGTATTGTTCCATATGAATTTTTGATTGCCTCTTCTATTTCCTTGAAGAATGAGGTGGGAGTATTGCTAGGCATCACATTGAATTTGTAGATAGCCTTGTGAAGTATTGCCATTTTCATGATGTTGATCCTTCCAATCCAGGAGTATGGGAGTTTTTTCCATTTTCTAAGTTGTTTCTATTTCTTTTTTCAGGTTTTTAAAGTTTTCATCATAGAGGTCCTTCACTTCTTTGGTTAAGTTAATTCCTAGGTATTTTATTTTTTGTGGGGCTATTACAAATGGACTTGCTTTCCTGATTTCAGCCGTGTTCTTCTCGTTGTTGGAATACAGAAAAGCCATTGATTTTTGAGGGTTAATTTTATCCCCTGCTACCTTGCCAAAGTTTTGAATCAGCTTGAATAATTTGGGAGTGGAATCCGTGGGATTCTGTAAATACAAGATCATGTCATCTGCAAAGAGGGAGAGTTTTACTTCATCTTTCCTTATTTAGATCCCTTTTATGTTTGCATCTTGTTTTATTGCTGAAGCTAGGCATTCTAATACTCAGTTGAACAGAAGTGGAGAGTGTTCAACTCATTTATCATAATATATATATATATATATATATATATATATATATATATATTTATATGAGAACTATCATCCTAAGTCAAGATAAATAGGAAGAGAATATTTTTGGGGGGGAGGGGATGTGGTTTGATCTAGAGCCTGGACACTCTTCTTGAGCTCTTTTGCTCAAGGCACAAGCTCTACCACTTTGAACCACAGTATCAATTACAGTTTTCTGGTGGTTAATTGGAGACAAGAGTTTCACATACTTTCCTGCCCTGGATGTCTTTGAATCATAATTCTCAGGTCTTGGCCTCCTGAGTAGCTAGGCTTACAGGCATGATCCAGTTCCTGGCTAACACACAGAGTTCTTGATGACAAAATGGTCTCAACACAGAAATTATTAGTTAGATAGTATGTAATCCACATATCATGAGAAAATATTTATCTAATAATAATATTTAAAACATGCATATATAAAATTTAAACATTTTGGTACTAATACTGCAGTTTTCCTGGCTCACACTCTATGTTCATTTTTTTGGTATTTTCAATACAATTTTGAAATCATTGCTGTAATGCTTTATTTGTAGCTCACCAGAGCTACAGGCCTGTATCACTTTTTATATGGAAAATGCCACGATTGTTATTAATGTCAAATAAACAAATACCAAACTCAGAAAGCAAGTATATTCAGAATGCAATCATGTTTTCTGCAAATCAGTGAGAAAATGTTTGGTAAAACAACAAAAAAAAAGAAAATGTGAAGAAAAGCTAAATCCAGAGAAGAGTAATCATAAGTGACTGCCAAACATTTTATATTTATCACCTTGATCTTTGACTTACAAGTATTTACAGCTGTGAAAATTAGTTTCTGTTGTGTACAAGTTACCTAGTTCATGATACTTGTTATAGAAGATGTTTCTAAGCCAGGCATCAACAGTATGTTCCTCTTTGATGCGTACAGTAAAACAGGAAATGAAATTATTTAAAGATAGTTGCTAATTAAAAAGAAACTAGAACTAAAAGAAAATTGGAAAGTTGTCAGTCTATCCATACTAGCAAAAAAGGGAAACTATTATTTGCCAGAAATCTTTAAAGATATGGCCAGATTTGATAAAGAGATTAACACAGACTAGACCATGTCAACAGAAGCTAGAAATAGCCAGACAGTGGGGACATTAGTCAGTCATCCAAACTAAAGCTTGAATTGGTTGTCTGAGACATAGAAGAATGACCCAGAGGATGTTTTAGAAGTCCTCAGGGTTCCTCATTCCCTCACAGGCCCAGACTACAAGGACCTGGAATACAGAATGATTTGAGCAGAGCGGTCTTATAAAATCTCAGAGCATGTTGTCTTACACTCTATGGGCTGCCCCAGGCATGGCTCAGGCAGGCCTGTGAGGTGTCACTGTATCCAGCAAAGTTGTAGGAATGAGTCTATTTTTTTCACCTAAATTTCAAAAAACAACCTCACTGTGGGATGGGACCCAAGCAAAAATTGCGATGAAGCAGCACCATTACAGAGTCCTCACCAAGCTAGTCCCCCAAAAATCCAGATGGACAGGACTAGTCCCTAAGGAAAGACTAATAGAATCACCAATGTTCAATTCCATTTAGGAGAGCCATAAGCATGTAACTCCAATCATGAGAAGTATGGAGTTGGACCCCAGCTGGGGGCATGATCCCTGGTACAGTGTGTTCAGAAAGTGGAACTCTACCCTATCCATCTAAAGGGCAAACTGTTAAGACAGAAACTAATACTCTTGAATCCTAAGGCTTGGAATTCGTTACTTTTCTCTCCTAATTTCCCCTGAGAAGTCTAGCTTTTGGGTTTTCTCCAGCAATCCATTTTGGAAAGACATTACATGTTTGATTTTATATGATCATAGTTGGGGAGCAGTTTGCTTTGCTGTGGGATGAAAGAAATTCACCTATATCTGAGTTAGATGGTATTTAGATGAGACAATGGAAGTTATAATAATTACTAGGGGTAATATTGGTCCTTTCTTTTATCGACAAAATAATTATGAAGCAAGAAAAGTAGGAATAAAGGCAAAGTTTATTTGGAAGAAAAAAAAAGAGTAAGTCCCCAGGGAAATTGCAGAACCCCTCTTAGCTATTAGACTCTCAGCTTGGAAAGCTACCTAATGCCATATGAAGTCTTGTCCATCTGTTTCCTAGGCAAGAAGGAGGAGAGGAAGAAGAATACAGGCTTCTTGGTATAAGAGAACAAGAAGTGAGGCCTGACACATTGGTAGCCCACTCACAGTATTTTAGGATCTGTCTTTTTTATCCCTTTGAATAAGTCTCAGCTGTTTGTGGATCTGCTTGGGTCAACCAGATAAACATGATCTCCGCCCAGTAGAGGGGGACCTGTCCCCTGTTCAGTTCTGCTCTAGGATTCTCAGCCACATTGTTTCAATAAGGGTTTATCTCAATCTCCCAAGGTCTTCAGGAAGAGAAGGGGCTGTTAGAGCCACTAGGAGTCTCCACTTCCCAGGCTTCCCCGAAAAGGAAGGTGTGCAATCTCTACTCTGTCACTGGTTCCTTCTGTCTACCTAATCTGTTCCCTTTTTGCTTCTTCATCCCTTAAGACTTTTAAATTGATAGCTCAACTAGTTAAGACCCCTGGGGTTATTGGGATTAAATGAATATGTTTTACATGAAAAAATGGGATACATTTTGAGAGACCAGGAATTAGATGGTACAGCCTGAATGTTTGTGTCCTTCCACAAAATTCAATATGATAGTGTTAGAAGTTGAAGCTATTCAGAGGTGATCAGGACATTAAAATAGTATCCTTATGCAAAGAATTCATGCCCTTGGAAAATGAGGATTAAGCTGTGTGCTGGTAAGTCACGCCTGCAATTCGAATTATTCAGGAAGCTGAAATCTGAGGGTCGTGGTTCCAAGTCAGCCTGGGCAGGAAAAATCCATGAGATTCTTGTCTCCAATTAACCACCAGAGCGAGAAGTGGCACTGTGGCTCAAAGTAGAGCACTAGCCTAAAGCAAAAGAGCTCAGGGACAGCTCCCAGGCCCTGAGTTCAAGCCTCACAGCCAACAACAACTAAAAGGCTTAGGAGAGCTCCGTATTCCTCTTCCACCATGAGAAGATACAATGAAAACCTGCCATCATGAAGAAGTTCATCAGAAACTATGCTTGCATTCACCTTGTTCTTGGATATCCCAGACTTCAGCACTGCAGTATTTGTTTCTGTTGTTTACTAGGCATACAGTGCATGGTATTGTGGTTATAGCAGGCTGAATGGATGAAGACAATGGCTTATGAAATATGAATATTAAGTATTTGATGACTTTTATCTTCCAAACATTGCAATCTTTTCAGGAAAAGTTATTTTTTCTGTAACTAATTGCCCCCCAAAAATGAAGTCTAAAATAATCATTATTTTCTTTGCTAGTGGATTTATCTAGCAGACAGAGCTCAGTAGAGATACCTTAATTCTTCTCCATGCATTGTCAGCTGGGCTCACTCACATGGTCACAGTTTAGGCTGCAGGACTGAGGGTGGATTCACTGTCATATATCTAGCTCTTTAACTGAGGTGGCCCAGATGCTAGATTCTCTTTAGTTCTTTCCATCTTCAGGGCTTCTTTATAGGTTGTGTTTCAATTTCCACACTTCTTTCTACATGTGGACTCAATTCTCTTGAGTCATATTGCATAAGCTAGAACTAGCCATAACTTCAGTTCCACTATTTGTATTGTTGAGAGAAAGTCATGAGATTCAAGAACAAATTCAAAGGATGTGGGGAGGGGATATCATTTAATCTACTGAGGGTATTAACATATTTCAGAAGTCTGTGAGCAAAGAATACAAAAGTATATAGCTGAAAATATTTTTTTAAAAGTTAAACATGCGATCTGAGAGCATTGTGTGGAGAAGGGTAGGATCCTAGAGCAATAAAAATAGATGCATTTTTGCCTTCTTTTATTTAGAGGGAAGAAAAATGTTCTAAATATTTGGAACTAATGGTATGAAATATTTTCAGTTTCTGTTTTATCTGCTGAACTAACACTCAGTATTTGCACTTGTAAATTAAACTGCTTTCTGAAGACTTGAAGTCAAAAGTGCTAGCCAGGGGAGTACAATTCCTATGCATCCAGCAGAAATCCTCTTCAATCTTATCTAATAGAAATATGCTAGCAAAGGCCAAGTGCTCCAAAAAAGCCAAGACATACAGAACTGAGAAAATTTATTCAAAGTAAATATCTGAAAGATGGAACTAAAAAATAATGCCCTTAAGCCAAACTTAATTAAAAACATTTAAATTTTTGAACCACTTGGATAAGTTTTTCCGATTGAAATTTCATTAGGAGTTTTGTTTGCTTTGTGTTGTTTTATTTGTCTTTTTTTAACACTGAAGCAGAACTCTTAGCTTCTAGAAAAAGAAAAGTCTCTCAAGCTAAGTATTAAGTTCTTTGGGATTCTTAACATGCAGAGCCCTGAACTAACATACCCACTTGTTTAGGGTGAAGCATTTCAGAAAAAGGAAATTTATATACTTCATTTAGTCTTGAGATGAGCACCTTAAATGGAACTAATTTTGAAAAAATCTTAGAGATATTTCCCCTTCATACAAAAATAAAAAAACAGAAACGTTGATAATATAGAACATACCAATTTATGAGATGGTATTCAACAATTTTACTGACTTCAAAATTCTGTGCATTCTGTCTATTCACCCTGTCTTTCTTATTATCTTTAACTAGTTGCACAAAGGAGTTACCATTCACCAAAGCTGTTAATGTCTTGTTCAATGTCATTCCTTTCATCATTCTCCCCCATCCCTCTCCTCCCTACTTCTTCCTTCAATTTTCTTAGTTTTGTAGGACATGTATTGAATTTTATGACTTCATTTCCCCCCTCCATCTTCATACTATTTGATCGTATATTCATCAGAACCCACAGAATGTACAGTACGAGCAAGGAAAACTAACTACCTATGACCTTTGGGTGAAAATGACAGGTCAGTGTGGGCTCATCAATTATATGTCATTATAGCTTCTGATGTTGATAGCAGGAGAGACTGTGCCTATGTAATTCAGATCATGTATTTAATCTCTACATACTTTCAATGGTACTACACACCTAAAACCACTCCTTAAAAAAGATTACTTTGCAATAAAAATAAAATTTATTAAAAATATAATTTGCAAGATGGAACATTGTCTAGAGAAAAAATAAAATGCCAGACACATTCCCAAGTCCGTTGCTGGCTTTCTGTATAATCTTAAAGCTTATCATTGAACTCTTTTGTAATCTTTTTTCCAACTTTGTAAGGTAATCTTTAAGAAATCAATGCATGTTCTTTTATTTATACATACCTAAAAACACATAGACACTTTATAAAAGGATATGCAAGTACATGGCAATATTGTATGCTTCCTGGGCTCTTTGGGTTACAGAAACGCACAGTAGACATAGTTTTCTACTCTATATTTTTTAATTCTATTACAGTGTATACCTAGTATATAACAGGTGGAGAGCTGGGCACCAAAGGAGAAAGAGAAGGAAGGAAGGAGCGAAGGAAAAAATAAACATCTTGACTCATTTACATTCATAGCTAATCTAAGGCTCTGGTTAACATTTATGTTATTCACATATTTAGGGAAAGTATGTGTATATTTAGGGCATATCCTTAACATCATTTGGGTAATGGACTTCATATTTCATTGTCAAAGCTGATTTGCTTGTTTAATTAATTAATTAATTAATTAATTAATTAATGTATTTTTGCTTCCTATCATCCACTCTTAACCTAGCAAACCAGGTGAACAGGTGCACAGTAGCTCCTGAAATGATCACCATTACATAAACAGAAACAATGGTGGTTTATTATCTATTGATACAGACACATCTACGAATACCTATTATCTGGTAATACAGAAGCATCTGTTATCTACTAGTATAATGTATAGGGACACCTTAAAATTCATAAGCTTGAGTAGGAAATGAAACAAATCACTGAAGCTCACAACTCATCATACCCTTTCAGTTTTGAGCAAAAGCGAACTCATTTTACCTTTTAAGAATAGAAATAAAGGATGGATAGACATAAAGGCTACTTAAAAGGACCATATGACTAAGCATAGTTTTGGCAGAGGAAGCCAAAACCACTATCCATGTCTTGCATTTGAATCTAGAAGGGTGTGAAACACCTGCAGGAATGAGAGAAACTCGGAGACATTTTATTTACAGTTAGAATTCTTCCTGTTCACTCTAAATTCACCTAGGTATGGGATATGTATGGTTACCTGGAAGGAAAGATCGCAAGGAAAACAGTCTGTGGGGGATGAGAATTTTAATATGCACAAGCCAATGCACTTCAAAGATGAGTACCAAATTTGAAATGTTGTAGCACTGGGGTTCAGATATGGCTGTGAGATACAAGCTCAGTCATCCTCAAGCTTTTGAAGAAGAAGCAACAGGAGGCAAATCAAGAAACACATCAAAGTGCCTTCCTTGAATTGCCAGGGAAAGGTGAAACTGCAAGTGGGTCTGTTAATAGTGCTCTGTGCGCCAAGGCCACAGCCAGTGCATTGCTTGGAACACAAAGG
Source organism: Dipodomys merriami (assembly GCF_024711535.1). NCBI lineage: Eukaryota > Metazoa > Chordata > Mammalia > Rodentia > Heteromyidae > Dipodomys > Dipodomys merriami. Next base: position 5,886,000 of record NW_027202382.1, on the reverse strand, counting down.
ACTCTTCTCATTAACTTTCTGTCTCTCCTTTAGACACCTCCCAGTGGGCAACAGAGTCCTGTCAATGAGTTTGCACCCTCATCCCTTAACTGAGAGCCCCTGGCTGTGCACTGACTGCAAATTCATATGTTGACACCTGACTAGAAGGAAACATCATTTCTTTCATGAACTCCCTTAAGAAATTTTCCAACTGCTGTATACTGCCATTGCATCCCATGTCCAGAGGGGAAAAAGGAATGCAAACATCTCCTCCAATTATAATACACAATTACTGCAATGGAATTATTACTGTTGTTTCTAGGCTCTTCATCTGTATAATGCCCACTGTGGTGACCACTTTAGAAGATTTGGGACAATTAGCACTCAGTATACCTTTTATGGGATAGAGTCAGCCTTTTTGGAAAATTTACTGTAGGCTTCAGATAGAGTTAATTATTGCTACAGTATTAAATACATATTAAGTTTCATCCCTCAGATAGAGAATTTCTGATAAAGCACAGCATGCTCATTCCACACTGACAGAAGGTTGTATGTGTGTGTGTGTGTGTGTGTGTGTGTGTGTGTGTGTGTGTGTGTGTGTGTGTGTGTGTGTGTGTGTGTGTTCTGACTTCCCCAAAGGTTTGAATATTCTCTCCCTGATTCTAATCTCTAGTTCACTCTTCAATTCATCCACCTCATCATTCATTTGCATCAGCAGTACTGGGATTTCAAATCAGGGACTGCTGTTGGGCAGGTGTTCCATTGCTCAGCAATGCTTCCTGATGTCAAAGCAGACTCCTTAAATACTTGTGATCATGTTGGACCCCTAGCAGTGAGGAGAAAATCTGTAAGCTCCATTGGTTATGAGGGAAAATATGTATTGTCTAAAAACCTAATGTAATCATGGCTTTGATTTCATGCTTTCTTCGTGTAGAAGCACTGGAGTATTCTGCTTCTTTCATTTCCTTCATTCCTGTTGAAATGATGTTCCTTGTGTATGTCCATGTGACATACCCTTAATCATTGCCCAGCCCATTTTTATTGTCCTTCTGTTTTTATAGCCTTGCATATACTGACCCAATTCCCTGTATGAAGACATTTGCTTCTAAACTTGTATCCATGTAAGATGTTAAAAAGATCAAGCCCCATTAATTTTCTATATTTGTTTTTCTTTCTGAATTAACCAATATCTACTGAACATCTTATCATCACAATTATAATTATTTAGCTCAAATATAAACTAGGAGTATATTGGATTCATTAAATCTACTTGTATTTTATTGGCTGGAATTTTTCTCTAAAATTTAGAATTTTTCTCTAAAATTTACAATTTCTGTTTCTATTAACAGGAGCTATATGGAGAGACTGACATTATTTAAGTTGTGTTGCTAAGGTGAGCACCATCAATTACTGAAAGTTACTTTCTGTTATATTGCAGCCATTTCATTCCACATCAACACATTTAGATGAAAAAAAATTCTAAATTCTCTTTGAGGGACAAAGTTGGCTGGCTTGATTGGGGAAACATCAACAGGCCCCTCGGCTCATGGTTCCAGGCAGCATCACCAGAAAAAGAGAATGTGAGACTGAAGTGGACAACTCCATTTATCTGTTTGGATTTGCTCTTTGAATCTCTCCTCGATCTAACATAAGTATTCTGTTGTTCTTTTCATACCATTCCTTTAAGTGAAATAATCCTCCTTTCTCAAACTCACTTATAACTGAACTTAAACCTGTTTTCCTCCACTGTCCCTGTAATGTGGATCAGCATATTCAGCACATCCCAGCTCCATTTTGCTCTGTTCTGCCAACATCTTAGATTTCTATAAGTTGTTTCCAGAGTTCTCCTTCCATCAAGGTAAACCCTGAAGACCATGCTGCAGCTTCAATTGAGAATGCATTATGGGAATAGAGACATTTTAGTTTTCTTAGGTGTGAAATCTCTATGTTCTGAATGCTTTGCCACTGACCCAGATACATACAGGAGTCCTGATTATGACAGCATGCTTACATATAGTTATCTATATTTACTCAACTGTCAAGGACTTATTCTGATAGAGAGCAATGTATACATTTATATATAGAAAAAGACTTCAGCACTTAAGAGATATTATACGAAATTTTTAACTCTATATAAATCATAGTACACACTTGAGAAATCTGGTTTTTATTATCCAAGTAGATAGTAACTAATGCAAACTACATAACAGTTTGACTTTTGAAAGATTGTTTCTCTTTAGTTTTATATTTACATTAAATTCAGCAGCATTATACTTGGTCTACAGCTGCATACACTACAGATTCACTCTCAATGATGTACAAAATTGATTACTTGGATTTAACCTTCAGTGATTCAAAAGAAATTAATAAAAATGGTAATGTCCTCAGAATTTTTAATATTGCCTAAGCATGAGTGGAATGGCAACACTTAGCTTTTATTATACAAAGCTCTTATTGCATGCCAGTGACTAAAATATCATGAAGTGTTTTAAGATATATGTGTGTAAGAGAGGTTCTGTATTATGGTTAATGTACAGGTATTTTATTTCTATCAATTTCATCTCAATCCTGATGAGTGTCAATAGGATGAGATTTTTTTTTTCAGACAAGTGCCATTCTAACGGAAGTGTTAACAAAATGCCAACCATACTTTTAAAATATATATTCTTTGTTGATTAGGTTACCCATTTTCCATAGTGTTTTCATGGTAACCATGGCTACCCTGTGTGAGTCAGATTGTGCAGTATCTGTTCATCTCATCTCATTCTATTCCTATTTACCTCGAGAGATGCAGAAAGCCATTTTGCTATAACAGGAAAAATGACAAAATATTATAGTCACAAAAATTATAAAAATAAAGAATGCTCTTCAATTCTCTGTAGGCCAGGGATTGAGGAGTAATAAAAGTTCATTGCTTTCTGAAATGATATAAAATATTAGCATAAGAAAATGCAATAAAACAGTACCATATCCAAATGATAACTTGATATACATTCAATGTAAACAGGAAAGAAGAAAGGGGAAAATAAGACAAACAAAACTATTATTTTGAGCAAATGAGAGTTGTTTTAGGGTCCCTCCATATATTTCTAAGGAAACACTGATTTAAAAAATAAGAACAGCAAATATTTTTTGAAAAGAAGAAAATTGCAAATAAACCAAGACAATGCTCATCCCATTTTAGAGTTTCTCAAGTAATGTCTCAAATTTAATACAGATTTGCTTGTACATTTCATTGCTCAAATTAAACAATAAAGATAAAATAGCAGAAGGCTTAGTTTACCATTCATAGTGTGGATATCATCATCGTCAATCCTACCTTTGCAACCTTAGTAACAGAAAAACACCATTAAACAATTTAGTAAAAACAATTTGCTGAATAATAAAAACATTATTCACTAGTTTACTGGGTAAAATCTTTCACTGGCTCTAGTGACTTTGATCACTTTATTTTGCCTGTTGCTGTTATCACAGTCTCTAGACAATTGTCCCTCTTTATATATTGTATTTCTCTCTGATATTTTTTAAAATAAGTATGGCTCTGTTTATGAAGGCACAGTTATATTACATATGAATTTTCTTAATCTTTCCAAACATTTAGGAAATAGTTTGGGAAAAGGAAGAGAAAGAATAAGAAGGGATAAAAGGAAAGGAGGAAGGGAGTTGAATGAGAAAGTGCTAATAAAAACTTACTAAAAGTCTCTCTGAGCCAGGAGTTTGTGGTACAACCTCTAATTCTGGCTACCTAAGAGCTGAGATCTGGAGGATCATGGATGAAGGACATTTTAAGAATAATCTAAATAATCAGAAAAATAAAAAAAGAAAGTAGAGTGCCAGCCTTGCAAACATGCATGCAACTCTGAGTTCAAACCCTGCTATACCAAAATTAGGCTCACAAAATATTTTGAAACCTATGCATACATCATATATCCACATGCTGTTTACATATGTATGTGTATATATACACTCATGTTATTTGTGTATGTATATACATTATACAAATTAAGAAGCACTCATTAGAGAACTAAAAGAATTCAAAATGTATGATTGATTGACAGATAATTATATTGAAAGTACCAAAAACCATGAGGAGTCACTTAAAAAGCCATTTAGGTTATCAACTGACTCTTTAAATAATAATGATAAAAGAAGGCAGTGAAATAGTATGTTTAACATAATAACAGTACCTGTCAGCCTTGTTTTCTATAAGCACATTATTTGTCTAAAGGAAAGATATGGCAAAGAATTTTGTAATTTCACTAAAACTTTGCTTCTTAATTTAAGCTGGTTTTGTTTTATTCTCTTTCATGTAAATCATTTTAGAAATATTTTATCTGACATTTCCTGTTCCTTTTATTAAAAGTTCCCCATTATAATATAATACTATTATGAATAATTTAAATGAGTAGTCTCTACACCATTCAATGTTTATATCTATGTGGGAAAATGTATAAATGCTTTATAATAGTATGTTCTTCTGTCTCATTTATAAAAATGTTAAGTGCAATCTTGATTTCCAGTGGGCTACAGAGAAAGCTACATTCTATGAGCCTAACTGATAAAATACTGACAAGACCTTATCCCTAAAGTTAATCAGATCATGAGGGAAACAGTATCTGAATAGCACCAATAATAATAACATTATGAGATAATTTAAAGAATAAATATTGAGAGAAGGAATATCATACTAGATAGGAATCTTAGTAGAGTCCTTTGGATATAAACAAAATCAACTCAGATGTAAAAACAACACTAAAGGCATAAATAACAGTTATGTTTATTGTATATATTCTATACAGCTGTAAAACAAATACATTAAAATACACATTTATAGATTTATACTAACAAAAATGCTTTGGAATAAATTGATTCAGTGAGGAAGAGCTCTGACTGCTAGTTTAAAAACAACTTTCATAACCAATAACTAGAATTCAAAATGATGAAAAGCAAGGAAGAGAAGTGTTGAAGTGATTGAGATTCTGAATCTGGTCGGCTAAGTGGCTAGAGATAGCATTGCTTGACAACACACACTCCTCTCCAAACATTAGGTAACACAATACAATGTTGGTTTAACCTAATTGGTCACATACTTTCTTTTGAAATTTCATAGAAATATGAAATTATTCTGAGAAATATTGGAGTGGCACAAGGGTTTTGAAGTTAAAAAAATCCAAAAATTGCTGCTCCATGGACAAATTAGAATATTTGGTTCAAACTCAAAATATATTTAAGTTTTGATTTTAAAATACTATCGATTTTTTAAGCATGTTAAAAATTGTATAACAGTGCTTCATTGTAACATTTCTACATATGTATGTAATACGAACTTTGATCAAAATCACCCATTTAGCTATTCATTCTTCTAAAACAAATTGTTGTACAGGGGACTTAACAATTTAGCATGTTCAATTATGTATCTGGAATATCTTGATCAGAGTCTTCCCCTCCGTTATTCTCATTGCCTCCATCTATCCCTTCCTCCACCAGTCACAACAAAACTTTACCAATTCCTTATTCACAGATGTATATTGAATATTGTGAATTCTTTTTTCCATTCATCCTCCTCCTCCCACTAACCATACTCTATTCAAAAACATATTTCAGCTTCCTGATATTCTTATTTCATTAAACTGTTTGTCAATTGTTCAAAAGGGTTTATAACATGGGATTCTATTCCTATATGAACTACAGTTAGGTTTCTCATGTCACATACTTCCTTTTGAAATTCCATAGAAATATCGAAATTATTCTGAGAAATATTGGAGTGCCACAGTGTGAACTTCCCTGGGAGGTTGTATTTGGGGTCTATGATGCATATATGATGTCTAACGCCAGTCAGAATGGATATTATCAAGAAAATAAACAACAAATTGTAATAATGTGAGAAGTAAAGGGTTCTAAAACACTGTTGGTGGGAATGGAAATTAGTGTAACCACTGTGGAAATCAGCATGGAGAACTACTCTATAATCTAGTGATGCCACTCCTGGGCATTTGGCTAATAGATTGCAAGATGGGATACAACAAAGGCCACTGGACACCCATTCTCATTGAAACACTAGTCACAATAGCTCAGGTATGGAATGAAGTTGTTATTTTCTGGGAAATAGATCTGTAAAATATCATACTGAGTGACATAAGTCAGGCTCACTCTCATTTTAAAATAATTTTTACTAGTTTCATTTTTATTTTCTTTCATACATATAAATATTTCACATGGAACTAATTAATTAGTGACAAATCCCACTTTTAGCACAAGAAGATATAAAGAACTTTCTCAAAATTTTGCTAACAAGAGCATATAACCCAGTATATGAAGGAATTAAAGTTTATTTAAATGTTATTATATTTGTGAGTAGGTAAGAAGATTTAAACTAATAATTTAGAAAACAATGGCCCATAGAGTCAAAACAACATTATCCAGTTTTTAAGTTATGGAGGGACACCAGGAAGTGGACAACTCTAGAGTTTGTCCCTATTCATATATATATAATATTTGCCTAATGGTGCTTGAGGAATTCAAGTTTTGTTCCTCATTGATAAATTTTTCATTTCTCAAGCATGGATACTTAGATGTAGTTGTAAATAGAGATTAGTTACATAAATAAAGATATAAATATATATGTATATATATATATATGTGTGTGTGTGTGTGTCTGTACATACACTGTTTTATTGATTGCCCAAAAAGCAAACATATATTAATTTTATTAAAATGCCTTATGATTCAATATTACTAAATTCACACTTTCTGCAGTTATGTTTTCCTCTATCAGTAATTTATAGTTGTTAATCCACAGTAGTATTTTATATTATTATAATCAACTTTTCATTATTAAAAAATAAAAAGTACAATATAAATATAATAATGTATCATATTCATGATAAAATTATTTCACAATGAGTGATAATTGTGAATTTTATATTACTCTATAATCCTTTAATGATTAATTGCAATATCTTAAATTTTGTAGTCTAGAAAATACTTTTTGCATATGTTCTCTTATTGAATTTCCAGAAAATCTATATATAATTTTATTATATATAGATGTAGAAAATGAGGTTCAGGAATAAATAGTTTGATAAAATATCAGACTCTTTTTTTAATAAGTTTTTTTATCGTGAAAATACTGTACAGAGGGGTTACATTTACATTGCCAAGGTAATAAGTACATTTTTTATCAAGCATTGTTATACAACAAGCATCAGATCTTATTCAAAAGTCAGTTTGAAAAACTAAAGACCTTTTCTAAAAATAGTTTATTTCTTTTATATTATGTTTATATAACATACTGGAGCATGTTTCTAGAATGTCAGTATGTCTTTAGAAAATGAACACTTGTTTGCCAATATATTCAGACCCTTAGCTCCTAACTTAAACTGGAGTTGAAGATGAGTGAGTTATTTGGGTTGATAATAACATGACATGTGCTGATGATTTCATAATTTTAGCAGTCACCATGAATTCTGGTTTGCTCTTGCTTTTTTTCATACTGAAATAGCTCTTGAGATGCAGTAAAATTTGAATGAAAGGAGAAAAATTTTTGTGTGTTTATGATTCAAAAATGCTCTCTACAAAAATAACCTTAATGAAAGAAGATCAGAGTTTTTCACATCAATACAACAAAACAGAACATTTATGCAAAAATCCCAATTGAGTGTTACCATTATCAGACCATTCTTTATTGATTTAGATGACAACATGATGAACTTGATACCATAAAGATGCAAAAGGAGCAGCTCTGAAGTATGCCTTTGCTTGAGCAAATAGAACTCAGTGACTAGCTTTATTTCAAGATACTCTTAAACCTCTTGGATATGTTATAGCTGCTTCCATTCATAAAAATATAGGTAGCATATGGAGCTTGAGAATACCACAGTGTATTCTGTGGCCTCATTCAGAATGACAGGTCAACAGAATAAACACATGCAATATCATTTCTACAACTGGCATAATAACAGCTCAGCTATTTTATTAAAAAATTCTCTGTCATTCATGGATTCAAGATGGAAAGATAATATGAGCTATCAGAATCTCACCAGATATAAAAGACACTAAAAAGAGATTGTGGTTTGGACAAATTAAAAACCAAATATGGACCAGCACATAATTACAGAAGAGAAGAGAGTGGGCACAAAAGCTCATGCTTGTAATACTAGCTACACTGGAGATTTAATGCTGAACAATTACAATTCAAGGTCAGCTAGGGCACAAAGTTCATTAGACCCCCCATCTCCACAGAAAAAACTGGACAGGTTGGTGTGCTCTTTTACTCCAGCTATGTAGGTAGCATAAATTGGAAGATCTCACTCTAACCTGGCATGGCTCAAGCAATAGAGTGCTTAAATGCTTTCTAGAAAAGCTGAGGCTCTCTATTACCACAAGAAAAGGAGAGGGGTGTGAAATGGTAATTTGTGACTGTTTCTCAAAGAAATAATATGTAAGTTGCAAGGCAAATGGACAAAGAAAGTTTGGAGACCTTACGTTTATAAATAGCCCAATTGGATTGTATTCTAGCAACTGAAGGTGTTCAGTAAATAAACATGTATGGCCTTAACAAGAGGCAAAAATCAAAGATACCAACAGAAATAAGACAAAGGAAGTGTGGAGCTGGAAGGGAACGGATGGTAGGGGAAAAACAAAGGAGGAGACAACAATCCTCGATAGGAAATGTACTCATTACCTTGCTCATGTAACTGTAACCCCTCTGTATGGTATTTTTCCAATAAAAATCTTACAAAAAATTAAAAAAGAATTACATGGACAGCTGAGGAATTTAGAGTCTATGATTATAACATTTTGGATTCACAGTGGATTATCTAATTTCCTTTTGACTTACTGTCTACTTCGGTTCCCCAGACTTGTCCCATATATTAGATTTCTGCAATGCTTGAAACATCTTCTCCCTAATCAATCTTAAAATGTCTCATAAAGGAGACATTATTTATTATGGAAACTATCAACAAACTGAGAAGCTTCCAAAGTTCAAATTCCCCATGGAATCGCCTATGTTACTGAACTGTGGGAGAAATAAGACAGACAGAAATGCTAAGCGTAACTAAGAATGAAACATTTGTGACATGACCTTACCAGCAAGTCCTTGAGATTTTAATGTAATTATCCCCACAAAAGTAAATGCTGGGTTACATGCTGTTTTAAAAACTTGTTTGTTACTGTTTTCCCCTTTAAATAATTTCTTTCATCTTAAGATCATTATAACTTGGAAAGGGCATACATAAATAGCTTTATTTTATAAACTGAGGGACAATACTCTATCAAGTTTAAAGTACCAGTCATGGGTGCAGCTTACTGTTAAAGTCTATCTCTGTTGGAGTATAGGTGGTAAGTTCTGAATTTTGAAATCACTTGCCTTTCCTTATTGTCACTATATCTTTTTAGGGGGGGGGGTTCAACTATGTTTATTATATTTAAATAGTTTGTAGAAAGAAGTTTCCATTCAACAAACCAGTTTATGACTACAGTGTGTCTTGTTCAAGTTCACCCTTTGCAATATTCTTACCAACCACTCCCAGCCCTCATTTTACTAATTTTTTAGGATATTTATTGATATTTTTGCCACTTAACAAAGCAGTTCATGTATGAAATGTATCTTGATCTGTGTCATCCCTTCAACATTTTTTGAATTTTTTTGTTGTCAAGGTGACGTACAGAGGGGTTACATTTACACAAGTAAGGTAATAAGTACATTTCTTTGTCAAACTTGTTATGCATTCCCTTCTCCTACTTTCCAGCCCTTCAAATCCCCCACTTCAAGTTGTACAGATCATTTCCAAAAATATTCTCTTGTGAGTATTACTGTTACATTGGTTCCCCTTGTTCTTTGTCTCACTATTCTGTTGTTCCTCTTCCCTTCCCTAATTCAGTTAAACATATATACAATACCAGAATACCCAAATCAAATACAGTGACAACAGGGTATATACCATAGATGGAAGAACATACAAAAGAAATAAGAAATCGCATAGTACATTAAAAAGAACAACAACAAATAAAAAAAACTCTTTGTCCATGTCTTGAAGTTCCATTTCCTTTAGCATCAGCTTATATGGTTATATGTACATAGGTATTGAGCTATTTTGCTCATCTGCTAAGATTTTCCTAGATGTATAGTATTTGCTGCAAATAAGGTAAACCATGGGACCTATATTTCTTTGGACCTGGCTTACTACACTTAATATGATTTTTTTCAAGTCTTTCCATTTCCTTACAAATAGGGCAGTGTCATTTTTTTCTAATGTAAGAATAGAATTCATATATAACACATTTTCTCGATCCATTCAATTACTGAGAGTCATCTGGGTTGGCTCCATATATTAGCTATGGTGAATAATGCTGTAATAAACATCGTTGTGCTTGTAGCTTTAGTGTGGCCTTGTTGGTAATAATTTGGGATGAAGTGGGATTGCTGGGTCATAGGGGAATTTGAGGAACCTCCATACTACTTTCCAAAGTGGTTGAAAAAGTTTACACTCACACAAAAAATGCAATAGAGTTCCCTTTTGGCCACATCCACTTCAGCATCTGTTGTTATTAGATTTCTTGATTATAGCCATTCTAACTGAGGTGAGGTGGAATCTAATGTTGTTTTGATTTGTATTTCTTTTATGGCCAGAGAAGTTGAGCATTTCATTCTTTTTTTTATTTGTGAACATATTGTACAGAGGGGTTACAATTACATGGGCAGGATAATGCATACATTTCTTACCAAGCATTGCAGCCTCCTCCTTTGTTTACCCTTCACATCCCTTCCCAGCTCCCCCCCACACCACCCCCCCCCCCCGCACCGACGTTGTAAAGCTCATTTTCGACATGACAACTTGTACTTCTCATTGTTGCAACAGGTCCACCTGTATCCTTAAATGACTTGTTTTTCTCCATCTCCTCCACAAGTTATGAACCCTTAGATATGTATTTTAACGTTTTTTTCTTTCATGCATGTGTTTCTAACGCATTTATAAGATTATTTCTTTGTTGTTTTGTATGTCCCTCCCCCACAGTATAACCCCTGCTTTCACTATATTTGATGTCAGTATTCTTTTGTTTTTTAATAAGTCTTTTATTGTGAAAATACTGTACAGAGGGGTTACAGTTACATCATCAAGGTAATGAGTACATTTCTTATCAAGCATTGTTGCCTCCTCCTTTGTTTTTCCCCTACCATCCCTTCCCTCCCACCTCTACAACTATCCCATCCACCCCTCACCTCCCACCCTATTACCTCCTCCACCCTACCTAAATTGTAAAGTTGGGTTTTCAACATATTGTCTTGTACATCTCATTGTTACAATGGGTCCACCTGTATCCCTATTTAAACATTTTGTTTTTTCCCTTCCCCTCCCCAAATTATACAGACATCAAATATAGTGAAAACAGGGGTTATACTGTGGGGGAGGAACATACAAAGCAAAAAAAAATCACATGGTACCTTATAAATACATTAGAAACAACAGCAAGAAAGAAAAAACCACTTGTGTCCCAATCCTGGGTTTCATTTCAATTAACTTCATCTTATCTGGTCATATGTACATAGGTTTTGACCTTTACTAAAGCTACCAGCACAACTATGTGTGTGTGTGTGTGTGTGTGTGTGTGTGTGTGTGTGTGTGTGTGTGTGTGTGTGTATGTATGTGTATATATATATATATATATATATATATATATATATATATATATATATATATATATATATATACACATGGAGCATTTCTGATGTGTCTATTGGCCATTCTTATTTCCTCTTCAGAGAAGTCTCTCTTTAAGTTTTTAGCCCACTTTTTAATCAGGTGGGTTTTTTTGAGGATTTGTTGGGGGATTTAAGTTTCTGAGTTCTAAGTATATTTTCTAAGTATATAGTGTATCTTGTCTGTTGTATGCTAGTGAAGATTTCCCAAGCCATGATCTTTCTACTGATCTTGCTAGCTATGTCCTTTGCAATACAGAAGCTCTGCAGTTTCATACAATCCAATTTGTCCAAGCTTTCTTGGATTGGTTGTGCTTCTGGGTTATTAATAAGAAAATTTCAGCCTGTGCCAAGAAGCCCTAGTTTATCCTATTCCTTTCTGTAATGTTTTCAGGGTGTCTGCTATTGCCTCAAGGTCTTTGATCCACTTGGACTCGATTCTGATGCAGGGTGATATACAAGGATCTAGCTTTAGGTGTTTTTTTTTTTCTTTTATCTGAACATTGAATTTCTTTTTTTAATATTTAATTTAATTTAATTTTTATTGTGAAAATAACCATACAAAGGGCTTACAATTACATGAGCAAGGTAATGAATACATTTCTTACCAAGCATTATTACCTCCTCCTTTGTTTCCCCTTCCAATCTCACCCCCCCCAACCCGGCCGGCCACTCTCCCCTCCTCCTCTGCCAAAGTTGTAAAGTTCGTTTTTCGACATACAAAGCAACAAAGAAATAATCTTATGTTAGAAACAATAGCAAGAAAAAAAAACCATTTACGTCCTTATCTTGGGTTCATTTCACCTAATATCAACTTATCTGACCGTTTCTGCTTGACTCAGACATATACTAGTTATTGCAAATAAGGGAAACCATGGGACCTATGTTTCTTTGAGCCTGGCTTACTTCACTTAATATAATTCTTTCCAAGTCTTTCCATTTCCTAACAAATGGGGCAATGTCATTCTTTTTATGGAGGAGTAGAATTCCATTATATAGATATACCACATTTTCTTGATCTACTGAGGGGCATTTGGGTTGGTTCCATATCTTAGCTATAGTAAATAATGCTGCAATAAACATAGTTGTGCTAGAAGCATTAGTGTGGTCTTGTTTGTGATCTTTTGGGTAAATGCCCAAAAGTGGGATTTCTGGGTCATAGGGGAGCTCTATGTGGAGTCTTCCATACTACTTTCCAAAGTGGTTGAACAAGTTTACATTCCCACCAACAATGCAGTAAGGTTCCCTCCTGTCCACATCCCCTCCAGTATCTGTTGTTATTAGAGTTCTTGATTATATCCATTCTAACTGGGGAGAGGTGGTATCTCAATGTTGTTTTGATTTGCATTTCTTTTATGGCTAGGGAGGTTGAGTATTTCTTCATGTCTCTATTGGCCACTCTTATTTCCTCTTGAGAGAAGTTTCTCTTTAAGTCTTTAGCCCACTTATTTATTGGGCAGTTGTTTCTTTGAGAATTTGTTGTTGGGGGATTTAATTTTTTGAGTTCCAGGTATATTTTAGATATGAGACCCTTGTCTGTTGTATGCCTAGTGAAGATCTTCTCCCAATCTGTGGGCTTTCTATTGATCTTGCTAGCTATGTCCTTTGCCATGCAGAAGCTCTGCAATTTCATGCAATCCCATTTGTCCAACCTTTCTTTGATTTGTTGTGTTTGTGGGTCTCTATTAAGAAAATTTTGGCCTATGCCAAGGAGACCTAGGATTTATCCTATTCCATCCTATAATGTTTTCAGGGTGTCTGCTTTGACTCCAAGGTCATTAATCCATTTGAAGTTGATTCTGGTGCAGGGTGATAAATAAGGATTTAGTTTTAGGTTTCTACAAGTGATTAACCAATTTTGCCAGCACCATTTACTGAAGAGGCTGTCTTTCTTCCGTTCTATTTTTTTAGCTCCCTTATTTAAGATTAGGTGGCTACAGGTCAATGGGTTCATTTCTGGGTCTTCAGTTCTATTCCATTGGTTTGCATCATAGAGGTCCTCCACTTCTGTGGTTAATTCCAAGGTACTTTATTTTTTTGTGGGGCTATTACAAAAGGAGTTGTTTTCCTGATCTCAGCCATGTTCTTCTTGTTATTGGCAAACAGAAAAACCATTGATTTTTGAGGGTTAATTTTATACCTGCTACTTGCCAAAGTTTCAGATTAGTTTGACTAACTTGGGACCAGAGTACATGGGGTTCTTTAAATACAAAATCATGTATCTACAAAGAGGGAGTGTTTTATTTGATCTTTCCCTATTTAGATCCCGATTTTGTTTGCATCTTGCCTTATTCCTCGATCTAGGTATTCTAATACTATATTAAAGAGGAGTGGAGAGAGTGGACAGCTTTGTCTTGTTCCTGAATTTTTTTTTTTTTTGGTCCGGTCATGGGGCCTGAACTCTGGGCCTGGGCATTGTCCCTCATCTCTTCAGCGCAAGGCTAGTGCTCTACCACTTGAGCCACAGCGCCACTTCCGGCTTTTTTTTTCTTTTTGCTTATGTGGTGCTGAAGAATCGAACCCAAGGCCTCATGCATGCAAGGCAAGCACTCTACCACTGAGCCACCTTCCCAGCCCTTGTTCCTGAATTTAGAGGAAATGGCTTTAGCTATCGCCATTAAGTATACGGCTAGCTGTAGATTTGTCATACACAGTCTTTATTATACTGAAAAATGTTCCATGGATGCCTAGTTTCTCCAGAGCTTTCATCATAAAGTGGTATTGGATCTTGTCAAATGCTTTTTCTGCATCTATTGAGATGATCATGTGGTTCTTATCCTTGCTTTTGTTAGTATGATGAATTGCATTAATTGTAACTTGCATATATTGAACCAGTTTGCCTCCCTGAAATGAATCCTGTTTGATCATAGTGTATGATTTTTTTTTGATGAATTGTTGAAGTCAATTGGCCAGAATTTTGTTAAGAAGTTTTGCATCGATGTTCATCAAAGAAATGGGTCTCTAGTTCTGTTTCTTTGATGAGTCCCTATCTGGATGCTGGTTTCAGATAATGATTTTGGTACTGAATTTTCACTTTCAATTTCATTGAAGAGTTGAGTTTTGCTTTGAAGGCCTTGTAGACTTAAGCTGTGAATTCATCTGGTCCTGGGCTTTTCTTGGATGGGAGGTCTCTTATTGGAGTTTCTATTTCAATGCTTGATATGAATGAGTCTATTTAGTTGTTTTAAATCTTCTTGGTTTAGATTGGGCATATTTGCTAGAAATTCTTCCATTTCTTCCAGATTCTCAAATTTGTTATCATATAGGTTTAAGAAATATTTCTTTATAATGTTCTGAATCTTGGTTGTTTCTGTGGTGATGTTTCCATTCTCATCTGTGAGTTTGTTTATTTGGATGTGTTCTCTTCTTTTCTGATAAGATTTGCTAAGGAGCTGTCAATTTTGTTAATTGTTTTAAAGAACCAACTCTTTGTTGATTCTTTCTATAGTTCTTTTTTTTTACTCTAATTCATTTAATTCTGATTTTAATTATTTGTTTCTGTCTACTGGATCAGGGTTTGGCTTGTTGCTCTTTTTCAAGGAGCTTCAGGTACATCATTAAATTGTTGGTTTCAGATCTCTCCAATTTGTTGATGTAGGAATTCAGAGCTATGTATTTTCCTCTGAGTACTGCCTCTGCTGTGTCCCAGAGGAGCTGGTAATTTGTGTGTTCATTTTTGTTCAATATCATGAACATTTGAATTTCCTTTCTAATCTCTTCCGTGACCCACTGGTGTTATGGAGTCTCTATGTGTAACAGGATTTTCTTTGGTGGCTTTTAGTGTTGAATTCTAATTTTATTCCCTTGTAGTTTGAGAGATTACAGGGAATAATTTCAATGTTTCTGAATTTGGACAAATTTGCTTTGTGACATAAAATGTGGTCTATTTTGGAGAATGTTCCATGTGCTGCTGAGAAGAATGTGTATTCTGATGCTGCTGGGTGAAATATTCTGTAGATGTCTGTTAAGTCTAGTTGGCCTATATAGTTGTTTAGATCTGAAGTTTCTCTGTTGAGTTTTTGCCAGGTACATTTATCCAGTGACGAGAATAGTGTGTTAAAGTCACCAACAATGAATGTCTTTGGATCTATGTGTGATTTTAAGGGAAATTAGTGTTTCTTGGATAAATCTAGGTGGTCCGATATTTCACCCTTCAATATTTTCACCCCCCTTCAACCCATCTCTTCCCTTACTTTTCTTAATTTTGTGGCACATAAAATAAATTCATTTTTAAAGTTTTTAAAATTTATTGTAAAGGTGACATGTGTCGCATTACAGTTACATAAGTCAGGTAATCATTACATTTTCTTTTGAACAATGTCACCCTCTTCCTCATTCTCTCCCAGTTTTTCCCTTCAAGACTCCCCTCCCTGCAAAACTGTATAGTTCATCTACATCATAGTGTGGGTGAGTATCTCTGTTGAATTGGTCTTCCTTAACTGCATTCTCTCCTCTTCCCCTTTCTCTTGTATCTTCCCTTGGTCCCACCCCTCTTCTTACAAGTACCTATTTCCTGGTACTTAGTTTGTTGGGTGTTGATTTAGTCATTCTAAAGAATTATACCATTTGAGCTGTGTATATAGTCTGTTATACTTCAGTTAATTCATTTATAAACACTTGTTTACCACCCAATATGTTTACTTTAGATTTATAGGCACATTCTAGCTCCCACACATGAGAGAAATCATGCAGACTTGTTCCCTTGGGTGTTAAAATCAGCTTTTCTACCCCACAGTATAACCCCTATTTTTACTGTATTTGATGTCAGTGCCCTGCATCTTGTATATATACTTCTGTAATTCAGGGAGGGGAAGGGAAAAAACAAAATGCTTAAATAAGGATACAGGTTGACCCATTGTAACAATGAGATGTACAAAACACTACGTTGAAAATGAACTTTACAACCTCAGTGGGAGGGGGAGGGATAGTTGTGGAGGTGGGAGGGAAGGGATGGTAGGGGGAAAACAAAGTAGGAGGCAACAATGCTCAATGGGAAATGTACCTTGCGCATATAACTGTAACCCTCTGTACAACATTTTTATAATAAAAATGTACAAAAAAGAAGCTGGACATTATCTGTAATAAAGAATACAGTATTATAGTTTACTTCAGTTCCACAGTACGCATTGCCTGTTCTCAATGTAATTTCTTAATGAAAAGTTTAACCTGTTACAATATTCAGTTGAGGTTCAACAACATTAAAATTTTGGTAGGTAAAAATACTATGTTGATAAAATTTGAAATAGGTATATGCTCTTATTATCAGAATTTGGACTAGTCTTCCAAAACCTGTGTAAAGATCTCCTTATTCTTCAAGCACTCACTATGGAGCTTCTTCAATGAACATCTGCCAAAGGTAATTATGAAAAAAAACTAAATGTAGACTCTAGATGACAGTTTGTGGAGTTAATACTAACAAACGGAAGCTCAGGTCTTTAATTTACCAGAGAGAAGGAGGAAATATATGTATCAAGGGCCTATTATGTTCCTCCTTTAGTCATAAAAACCATATACTGTTATGATCCTTAGATTATCAAAGAAAAAATTCAGGCCTAGAAAAGCACATTTTAGTAAAGTTCCACAAAAATAAATACACTGGTGTTCAAAGTTTATTCAACTAAAAAACCCATGTCCATACATCTGCACAGAAGCTTTATTAGTATAGTTACCCATTGGCTGAATGCTATGGTCTAATTTCTTCTAGGTTCCATCGTCTAGCTGTTCATGGAACTATCTGCTTCATGACATCTTCCTTTTAAACATCTCAACTTGTTCTTTCAAATTACCTACCCTAATCGGGTCTCCATTGTGGATTTTGGTGGAGCAGAGAGGGAATGCTGTCATTCCTATAGCACCGTTATACATAGTTTCACAAATCCTCTTCCTCTTTCTCAAATTCAGTGTCATTTCTACTCTTACCTTGAAGAGGCAGTACATTACCACCTACAATCCAACATCTCATTCTCAGCTATCCATGACAATACTTAAGACAAATAGAAGGCATTGAACAGAAGGCATTTTGTAAATACATTTACTGATGGTACATTTACTGAAGTAAGTAATGTAGTGTTACCTAGCTTATGATATTTCATAGCATAAAAGACAGTTGTACAATTAGCTTATTCCTGCTCAGCTATCTTAGTGTGTTTGTGGTTCTATAATAAAGTGCCCGACAGTAGCCTATTTATAAAGAACAAAAATTTATTTTTTCACAGTTCTTGAGTCTGGGAAATCTAAGATCAAGATTTTGGCAGGTTCAGTGTCTGGGGAAGGCTCACTTCCTGCTTTCCAGATGCTGCCTTGTGGCTGCCTTCTCACATGGTAGAAGGTGTGAATGTTAAATCCAAATACAGCAAAAAGCAGAATGGAGAGTGGTCCGAATTAGACTCACTCCCTCGTACTATTCTCTAAAGACACTAGTCTTCCTCTTGGTCTACTCATTTCTTAGGAGTCCAACCTCTTAATTTTAATACACTGGAATTAAATTTCATCATGGAATCTAGAGAAGGCAACCATTTAGAATAGCATTCCAATCATGAATCTCCCAATTCATGTCCTTCTTATGTACAAAGTACATTCATTTCAACTTAAAAGACTTGAAGTCTAAAGTGGTAAGTAAATAAAAATATAGGTAAGATCCAAGGAATGGTTCATCCTGAAGAATCCCTCAAGATTTCATAGCAATTCTCTTTATTGATCCTATTTCTACCAACATTATGGTCATGACAACCTATATAATTTGTAATAAGATTCAGGACTTCCCTACATCCCTTCTCTTCTTCTAGGACCCATGACCAAAATGGCTTTTTATGATCTGGCCTCTACACAGAGATCAGTTCCAAAGTAACTGCCAAAGCTTTAGATCTGTTATGGTAATATCTTAATTCTCAGGGCCAATTTCCAGTTCAATCTGCCATACCAAGTATACCTGAGACTGGGTCAATTATAAATAAAGGAAAATTATTTCTCAGAGTCTGGAAGCTGAAAGACCAAGATCAAGATGCTGTGAGAGTGTTAGTATCTGATGGAGTCCTGATAACTGCTTCAGAGCCTTGTTGCTGCATCCTTACTTGGCAGAAAGAGTGAATGATGTATCTTCACATGGAAGAGGGTAAAAAAGATGAACTTACTGTCTCCGGTACTTTTATAATGATGATAATTTCATCTATGAAGGCAGAAACTTTCATTCCTATAAACCCCAGCATTTAATGTTTCCTCATGAATTTTGGAGAGGATGAAAACATGCAAACTATAACATTAAAAAATGCTGTATATTCATCCTGCTTTTCCAATGAACTTGATCATAGAGATACCTGGATAAGACCAAGTGTGAAATTTTTGATGCTTTATGTCTTAGTAATCTTTTGTTGAAACAAATGAATTAGATTTTAGGTAGGAGAGAACCAGGACCACTCAAAATGAATTAAGCAAACTGTTGATCACTTATGTTCCATTGAAACATGCATAATCTTTAGGGACTTGTAAATTCTCAAGAGATCCAGTTGAATAATGATGGATTAATTTAATAAAGAATAATTAAAATATAAAAGGTAGAAAAAATGACCTATCTTATCCTAAAAAAGAACATATCAATTATTTATTGTGACTCATAACCATTTTACTGAATTATTAGTTACACAATTATCTCCATTTTACCATTTATATTGACTCTTCATTCCTTAATTCATGTATTTTTGTTCAATCAATTATTTGAAAAAGTAAATATCTGACATATAACAAACTATTGTTTTCTATGTGTAGTAAGAGTTGGTAATGAAAAAAGTGATGAAAAAGACAAGTACTTCCAATACAGAGGTGGGAGTCTGGCTGAAGAGAGAGACTGAAGAAACAATATAGTCATAGCTATCTAACTGTAACTGTTAGAAATGCCAAGCAAAACTTAACTCCTCAATGGTCCTAAATTATATAATAAGAAAAATAAATCTAAATTAAGATTAGCTAGTTTGACAATTTTGTCTATCAAAAATGTGATGGTTGCTGAGTGAGCTCAGACATAAGGTCTTTTAGTCAAATTCTTAGTATCATAGAGAATCAAATTGGTTTGAATACCTTGTAACATGCATTAGGGTAGAGTTGGTTTTGTTTTTTGTGTTTGTTTTTTTAATCAGGCAGGCCTTCATGTAAAATTTGACATTGAGAGAATAGGATTCTTTATGAAACCTATGAATATTAAAAGTGTTATTCTAGAGCTGGAGAAACATGAACAAGAAGCACCATAAATTCTAGGCCAGATAACACATACTTTTCACAGAACTGACAAAAACTTAGGCAGAGCCAGATGTCTTTTTACATTGTGGATGCAAAATGACTCTGGCATTGCCATATAATCAGGCAGGAATTCAAGTACAGAATACCATGTAAGGAATAGACATGTATGTGCCAGTACCTAGGTCTCAGAGAGCAACTTAAAGATAGAGTTTTCATAGTGATTCTGGATTTCTTCGATATTTATCCTTATTAGACACTCACCTTGGAGAAGCAGACATTTACATTGTGTGCAGATACAAAGCATTTGCCAGCTCTTTCTCTTGAATCTAACAGCTACTTACTGCCACCATGTGGAAGTCTTTCAGTTGAATAGATGTCAATATCTAACTTGTTTTTAAAATGTTTTTCAGAACTACAATCAGAATTTTCACTTGTCAAGTAGAAAGGAAAAGTCCCATGGGAATTTTAGTAACAATTATCTCCATCTTTTATGTGGCTGAGACTTCAATCTGTACTACTATGTCACAGAATGAATCTGAATTGAAAAGTATTTTGGTTTTGTGGTTTGGCTGAATTTTTTCTTAATTATTAATTGTCCCATTTTCTTATCTTTTTATAGTGTAAATTCTTTCACACAATCTGTTAGTAACCCTCTACCCCCATGTCCCATTGCTCTTGTCTTCAAGCAAGAACTATTTCTTGAAAGTCTTTACTTCTACTCTGTCTTCTAACCTTTAGCTGTGTTTGTTTTCCTATAAACAGCAGATCACTTAATAACATATTAACATAGCTAATTGAACCTAAGTCACTCTATAACCAAAGGTTTAATGAATTGAGATGTACTGAAAAAACTCAGCCATAACCATAGCCTAAAAAAATAAATAAAACAACATCATTTAAACATCTGATGCTATAAATTCATGTGGTTTACTTACTCTAGCAGTTGGATCTTATAATGCCATTGATGAAATGATTGCTTCTTTGTGATACAATCCTTGAGACAGTACAACACTGGGGTGCATATTAGAATCACTAGGAGAATTTTTTTTTTTTTTGTCGGTCATGGGGCTTGAACTCTGGACCTGGGTGCTGTCCCTCAGCTCTTCAACTCAAGGCGAGTGCTCTACCACTTGAGCTACAGCGCCACTTCTGGTTTTCTAGTGTTTTACTGGAGATAGGAGTCTCATAGTCTTTCCTGCCCAGGCTGGCTTTGAACCAAGATCCTCAGATCTCAGCTTCCTGAGTAGCTAGGATTACAGGTGTGAGCCACCAGTGCCCAGCTAACTAGGAGAATTTTTTTAAATGTTTCTGATGAAAGTGCCAGGCACAGTAGTAGCTCATATTTATAACCCCAGCCACTTGGGAGATGGAAATCAGTATCAGTTGGAAAAAGTAGATAGATAGATAGATAGATAGATAGATAGATAGATAGATAGATAGATAGATAGATAGATAGATAGATAGAGATCATAGACAGTAGACAGATGATAGATACATGATTGATAGGTAGATTGGTAGATTGATAGATTAATAGGTAGACAATTTGAGGTTATTTGGAGAAAAAGTTAGTGAGACCCCCATCTCAATCAACAAGCCAGATGTGGTGGGTCACACCAGTCATCTCAGCTGTGAAAGATGGGTATATATAACAGAACAATCATCATCCAGGCCAGACCCAGGCAAAAATGTAAGAGTCTGTCTCAAAAATTACTAAGTCCCTGCCTGGTAAATGTGAGGCTCATCACCAAAACAAAACAAAACAAAATCAAAAAAATGGATGGAAGAAGATGTTGATAATAGATAGGTAGACATACACAGATAGATGATAGATGATAGAGAGATAGATTGATAGATTAATACACAAACATATATATCAAATGCACAATCTACACTCTAGATCAATTATGTCAGCATTTTAGTGTTGCCATCATCACCCAACCCTAAATGCTCTGCAAGTAGTTCTAATACATAATCAATGAAAAACTGCTCCATATGTGAAAATATTATTTAATTTGGGACATTATATATCACCAAAAATCACTGAGAACAATTGAACAAAAAACTCTCAATGTTATTGCATAAAGTTTAATCCTCAATTATTGGAAATCTTTAAGTATAATATGAAATAAAATGTAAATTTTCTTTTTTAAGAAATTGGAAATGCTTCTTAGATAAGTAGAACTCGAATTGATTCTAATTTGATATATTACAGATTTATCTTGTGGTTGTTTTCTTATGGATTCTCTTAAATCAGCTCATTGACTTTTGGGATGTTCTAGTAACACAATTTTTCCTGAATTAGTTCAGTATATATCAAGGGCCTCATTTGTTACTTATCATCTTTTTGTATTTATTTCAAGTTTGTCACTAACACAGAATTTACTTTTATTGAGTCTGTGATCTCCAAAACACACAATGGAGTTCTATGCTTCCATCAGAAAGAATGATATTGTCCCATTCATAAGGAAATGGAAAGACCTGGATAAATTATATTAAGTGAAGCAAGGCAGGCCCAAAGAAAAGTAGATTGCCTGCTTTCCCTAATTTGTAATAATTAGAATATATCTACGATATTCTTAACAGGGGATCACAATAGCCCAATTGCTAAATGCATAGGACCATATAAAATGAAACCTATCAAAACTCCAAGAATTGGAAACAAGAGGCTCTTATTATGTCCTGTATGCAATTATTTCTTCATTTTCTGTTTTAATTTAATTTTAATTTCCTGTAGCTTTTGTCTTGTATATAAGTTTATCTGATCCATGGAAGGGAAAGAGAATCACAGAAACAGCAGGACAAAGGAACTAATGCAAAACTGATACTAAATACTATGTTGAAATGAACTTTACAACTTTGAGGGAGGGGTGTAAGGAGGGGTAAGTGGGAGAAAATGAGGGAGGGGAGAAATTCACTCATAACCTTACTTATGTAACTGTGACTTGCTGTTCATCACCTTTACAATAAAGATTTTTTAAAATGCCAGCTTATTGCTTTACATAGCTGAGATGTCTTTGAGCATATGCTATTCACATCTTTCATATGTGTGGCTCTTGGCCATCCATAGAACAAGATCTACTAATTCTGTGTTTTACAAAAATCATAAATCCAAAATTTCATACCAAAACATAGTTCTTTTTTTCCCACATGCTGAATCGTGATTGATATTATATTGTCTAGCGAATATAATTAAAGATAATATAATTTCCATTATTTAACCAAGTTGTAGCTATAAAGATGTATATGAACAACTATTAGATTTTTATCTTTAATTGAATATTAATATCAAACAAATAATTGTCTTTGCAACTTTCTATCCCTCTTATCTTTGTATGTATTGGATTGAATTTGATATTTTCAAAATTCTGATGAACTATATCTTATTTAATAGAGGATAGTTACTTCTTGTAGCAGTGTAAGAAACTCTTACAGACAAATAAAATTTGGATTATTAAAGGAATGACTCTCCAAGAGTTAAACATAATCTAGAGTAATAGGTTCATCAGAGAAAGGACTGCTGATACTTTCTGATGAAATTTAATCCCCCAAACTTCTCAGATAACTTTATTTTCTTGTTAGGCTCAAGGTTGAATCTCCAAACAAATTTAGATCACCCAAAATATATATGTTATAACAAAAAGCTCCAGTCTAAGAAACATGTGTAAAATAACAAGGTACTCAAAACCAGTAAGATAATGTTGGGTGAAATATTCTATCGATGGAGCCAACCCAGATGCACCTCAGTAGACGAATGAGTCAAGAAAATGTGCAATGTATATATACATGCATACATATATGTACATATATGTATATATAGATATATAATTCCATGCCTCCATCAGAAATAATGGCACTGCCCCATTTGTTAGGAAATGGAAAGACTTGGAAAATAATCATATTAAGTGAAGTAAGCCAGACCCAATGAAATAGAGGTCTTTATTTGCAATAATTAGTATATGACTAGGACAATCTTATCAGATGAGCAGAAAAGTTCACAAGCTATGTATATATGACCTTATAAGATGATGCTAAACAAAATGAACCCCAAGATATGGACACAAGAAGTTTTTCCTTTGTTATTGTTGTTTTTAATGTACTATGTGATTTTCTTTTTTTTCATATGTTCTTCCCCCCTATGGTATATCCCCTGTTGTCACTTTATTTGATTTTGGTACCCTGCATCTTGTACATACATTTGTCTAATTTTGGGAAGGGAAGGGAAATAACAAAATGCTCAAGTAAAAACACAGGATGACCCATTGTAACAATGATACTCACAAGATACTACATTGGAAACAAACTTTACAACTTCTGGGGAGGGGGGAAGAGTACGGGAGGTGTGGGGGGAAGGAAAATAACAAAGGAGGAGGTAACAACGTTTGACAAGAAATGTACTTATTACCTTACTCATGTAACTGTAACCCCTCTGTACAGCAGCTTTACAATAAAATTAAAATGTTAAAAAACACTAAAAAAGCCCAGTAAGATATATCTATGACACAAATTTATAGGGAAATACGAATACATCTTCAGTTAGAAATGTTCTTAGGAAAGTAAACATACAAGTCTAACTTAAATCACAATTACAAACTTCTCCAATGAATCAGTAATTGCAGAAGTAGATTTTAAAAAGTCTAGAAAGAAACCCCATTTTTTCAGGAGCTACAAGTACTTTGGCTTTAATGTAGAAATGTAGAATGCAAGATAGAAAACTGTTCAAGATGAAGCTACAGAGGTGATTAAAAAACACGTCAACCATCTTGAAATTTAATCCCTTGCCTTTGTTTTTCAACTCATGCCTTTTGATAATCTCTCCCAAACATCAAAAATGATGTGTTGCTTTCTAGTTCTACCTTTTAGTCAAAGAGAGCAGCTCAATGTATATTCGTGAGGGAGGGGGTGACACTTCAAAAAGAAATGTACTCATCACCTGTCTTTTGTAACTGTGACCCCTCTGTACACCTTTTCAATAAAATTTAAATTAAAAAAATTATATTTGCATCTAATATTTTAAGCAAAGCCTAGTGAAATTAAAACCAAGAATTCACAACTATCCTGACAACAATAGGGAACCGATTTCCCTTTAATCCAATGGGTTATCATGATCAGACGGAGGCCTTAAGCAGGTTTCTTTGGCAGTATTTGCAGATTTTGAATTCAAGGTTAAATCCTGTGACTGAAAGACCAGTTAGCAGGTGCATTTTAGACTAGTAGGTAACTTCTAAGTGGCCCTGCTTACAACAAAAGAGACTTAGGTCTGATATGCTGGTGTATCACGTGATAACTTAGTTCTTTTCAATATGCCTCCTTTTGATAAAAATATAACAATAAATCATAACTGGAAGAAGGCAATTGTGTTTGAGTTTTACAATTATTAAACTATCAAATACCTCCTGGCTGAGACCATACTGAATGTTTAACCCAGATTTCTGTGTTTTTCCTGACAGGGCCATGTCAGTATTACTTGGATCTGAATCAAGGGGCTTCATTTGCATCTGCTGTGGTATCTTAAGACAATGTGGAACTGGGCGCAGGAGTCCAGCACATCTGAGAAAAGTCCTGGTTTTCACCTGACTCTTGAGTCTTCAAACAACAGAGAAAAACATCAATATACTTTTAAAGCTTCTTGTGTCAAGCAGATGTCCTGTAGTAAGACCACATCAAATCACCAAGCTTAAATATGAAGGCTGAGAAAGATATCAAGGAAAATGTTTCACAACTTTCTAATAAGAGCTGCAATGCACATAAGGACTCATTCAGAAATTGGAAGAATGTGTTTTCAATTTGCAAAGAGTATGAATTACCCCAATTTTTGAAACTATTTCTTTAAATGATCAGACAGTAGAACTTTGTGGTCTTTCTTAATAGCCCTTTCTGTTTCATGTATATGGGGGACACTGAAAGTCATATACTTTATTTATTTTTTTGCTTGAAATGGTTTACTTCCTTCACACTTTGTCCAGTTTCTCTTCTTGTTTCTAACATAGAAAACAACTTAACTCAATGAATTCTACTAGTCATTTTAATACTAAGTGGATTGTGTCTGAATAAAATCTACAAATTGGACTTCATAAAACACTGTGCTCTAAAGAATTCAATTAGCTATATTGATTGTGTTACTCATATAAATTAGATTACACACATCAAAACTTTCCTATATTTAAATTCACATTCAGGTATTTTTCGGGTTTTTGTTACATGCATTCTTAAGTAGTTGTATAAACGATTTCAATTCAACAGGTCATTTTGACAGAACAATGCATCATGGTCAGTCAATCCTTTCGTCATGCTATCCCATTTCTCCCAATCCCACCCATCTTCTCAGTTTATTCTAGAATTCTTCAATTTATTCTTCACTAATAATCTCAAGATTTCATTCATGTAATTGGCACTCAAATATCTACAAGTAACTTATTTTCTAGGATCTTGGATGTCTTTTTTAAACACTGTAAATTATTCTCTCTAAAATATCTTTATCTAACTCCCTCCCCTTGCCCTTCATCACAAATGTGTACTTATGCTAATTCTTTAGTAACACCTTAAATGCTTCACCTAAAAAACGTTTGGTAAGTATCATCCAAAGTTTGAAGAATATCAGATTTCAATAATTTGATTGCCAAAAATTACAAAGATACTTACTGCAGATTCAGAACATTAGCCTGTTTTTTCCTGTGCCTTCTCCAGGGTTTCCTGTATAAAATGCAGGTATCTTCTTTAGTTGATGCTAGTATGACCACATAGAGTATTTGATTTAAGCAAGGTAATGAAAGTAAATGAGCCAAAGGGAAAGTGATGATTTTTACTCAAGAAGTAACATGTGTTTAATAGGACTAATTTGTACATATATTAGAATGTAGTTGAATACACGTTTTACTAAATTTGTTTTCCTAAAATATCTACTGTCTTCATGTAGTCTGCTTTGCCAGTGGAAAATGTTTAGAAGTGATGAAAACGCTATTTTTTATTTTGTCAAATGTATAATGACTTCCTTAAATCTACTTATTTTAAGGCATGCATTTAATCATACTGAAAATACTGCTATATTTTAGAAGTACCTATATACTTTAGAAGTACCAATATGAACATTGTAAAATATAGCAAATCAGGCTTTCTGTATTTTAATCATTAAGACCCAAACTGTCTCAAATGTCTAGGGCCCAACTGTTCCTGTAAGGCTTATTGAAAATGTATTGTGTCCTTTTCTTAGCTATGCTAAATGAAGCTGCAATAACCATAGTTGTGCTGGTAGCTTTAGTATGTCCTTGTTTGTGATCATTTGGGTAAATGCCCTGAAGTGGGATTGCTGGGTCATAGGAGAGATCTATGTATAGACTTTTGAGGAACCTCCATACAGCTTTACAGAACAGTTGAACAAGGTTACACCCCAACCAACAGTGCAGTAGAGTTCCCTTTTGGCCACATTCCCTCCAGCATCTGTTGTTATTAGAGTTCATGATTATAGCCATTCTAACTGGGGTGAGGTGGTATATCAATGTTGTTTTGATTGGCACTTCTTTTACGACTAGAGAAGTTAAGCATTTCTTCATGTGTCTATTGGCCATTCTTATTTCGTCTTCAGAGGAGTCTCTCTTTAAGTCTTAGCCTACTAATTAATGGGACAGTTGTTTCTTTGAGGATTTGTTGTTGGGGGATTTAAGTTTTTGAGTTCTCAGTGTATTTTAGATATGAGGCCCTTGTCCGCTGTATGGCTAGTGAAAATCTTCTCACAATCTGTCACCTTTCTACTGAACTTGCTAGCTATGTCCTTTGCCATGAAGAAGCTCTCCAGTTTCATGCAATCCCAGGAGTGAGGTGGTATCTCAATGTTATTTTGATTTGCATTTCTTTTATGGCTAGAGAGGTTGAGCATTTATTCATGTGTCTATTGGCCATCCTTCTTTCCTCTTCAGAGAAGTTTCTCTAAAAGTGTTTAGCCCACTTATTTATTGGGCCATTGTTTCTTTGAAGATTTGTTGTTGGGGGATTTAACTTTTTGAGTTCCAGGTATATTTTAGATATGAGACCCTTGTCCGTTGTACGGCTAGCGAAGATCTCCCAATCTGTGGTCTTTCTATTGAGCTTGCTAGCTATGTCCTTTGCCATGCAGAAGCTCTGCAATTTCATGCAATCCCATTTGTCCAAGCTTTCTTTAATTTGTTGTGTTTCTGGGTCTCTATTAAGAAAATTTCAGCCTGAGCCAAGGAGACCTACGGTTTCTCCTATTCCATCCTGTAATGATTTCAGAGTGTCTGCTTTGACTCCGAGGTCTTTGATCCATTTGCAGTTGATTCTGGTGCAGGGTGATATATAAGGATCTAGATTTAGTTTTCTACAGGTAGTTAACCAATTTTGCCAGCACCATTTACTGAAGAGGCTGTCTTTCTTCCATTCTATTTTTTTTAGCTCCCTTATTGAAGATTAGATGGCTATAGGTCTGTAGGTTTTGATTGGCACTGTGGGTTTTCAATTCTATTCCATTGGTCCTGAGGTCTGTTCTTGTGCCAGTACCAAGCTGTTTTGATTATTATAGCTTTATAGTAGAGTTTGAAATTCAGTATTGATTCTGATCCACTTTTCACCTCCCAAATGTGATATTTACCTTTTTAGTTTTAATTCCAAAAAGCCATTTGAAATTCATGTTGAATAAGCATGGATTTACCAAATGAATAGATTGTAAACGCTTAAATACATACCTTTTGAATAATTATGGCATTAATTTTCTTCTGCTGTTATGTTTTCATGTGCCATTATACTGTTTCTTTTTTCATATAAGCTTCTGATACAGGCATTATTACTTGTGAATACAGTAGGAAACTGGAAATTGAATTGCTTCCAAAGTTCCAATCAGTAAAAACTCAAAACCAATGTTAAAACTAAGAGTTATTGATTGCCATACCCTTTTGATTATATCATATTGCTAACAATATTTCTTGAGATTTAAAGGTAAAATTAATGACTGAAGTTGCTTTCAATGAGATAAATTCTGTATATCGCAGCCCTTTGAATAGAAGTTCAAGTCTATGGGTTTCTGCTATCTTCAAAGAATTAAGAAATATTTAAATATTTGTAGGACAATCATGTAGCGTATATTTCAGTTTTCAAGTGCCATATCCAAACTGTCCTTCTTGTAGCTAAGATTACAGGCATGAGCCACTGGTGCTCAGCTCAAACTTTCCTTTTTTTATATGTGTTTTCCCCAACATGCCAGGGAAAAATATTCTACCAAACACAGTTTCTACCTCCAAAGGAAGCATATTAAATTGTTTTTGAGTGTATGTAACTTACTACTATAATTCTTTAATCTCTGATCTTTCAGATGAAAATTATATATTTCTTAGTTGAAGACTCATTCTTAGTGATTAATGAAAATAATAGTGATGTTGAGAATAATATTTGCAGTCATTTATCTGTCACATTTTTGTTTTTGCTTTTTTAAAACATTTTTTATCGTAAAGATACTATACAGAGGGGTTACAATTATGTGAGTAAGGTAATGAGTACATTTGCTGTTGAGCATCATTACCCCACTTTGTTTTTCCCCTACTGTCCCTTCCTTCCCCACCTCCCCAACTCTTCTCACTACCCCTCCTACCGAAGTTGTAAAGTTCATTGTCAACATAGTGTCTTGTATGTCTCAGTGTTACAATGGTCAACCTGTATCCTTGTTTCAGCATTTTGTTATTACCCTTCCCCTCCTCAAATTAGAAAAATGTATATACAAGATGCAGGGCACCAGAATCAAATACAGTGACAACAGGGGTTATACCATACTGGGAAGAACATACAAAACAAACTAAAAATCACATAGCACATTAAAAACAACAATAACAAAGAAAAAAACTCTTGTGTCCATATTATTTCACTTAGTATCATGTCATATGGCCATAGGTAGATAGATATTGACCTTTTTACTTGTCTGGTAAGATTATACTAGTTGTATACTTGTTATTGCAAATAAAAGGCTATCTACAAATTCAGTGCTATACCTATCAATATCCCAACCTCATTCTTCAAGGAAATAGAAGAAGCAATCCAAAAATTCAGATGGAACAATAAAAGACCCTAAACAGAAAAAAAATCCTTGGCAGAAAGAAAAGTGCTGGAGGAATATCAATACCAAACTTCAAACTCTACTACAAAGCCATGGTAATCAAAACAGCTTGGTACTGACACAAGAACAGACCTGAGGACGAATGGAATAGAACTGAAGACCCAGAAATGAACCTACAGACCGATAGCCATCTAATCTTCAATAAGAGAGCTAAAACAAAATAGAATGGAAGTAAAACAGCTTCTTCAGTAAATGGTGCTGGCAAAACACCTTTAGGAAACTAAAGCTAGATTGTTATATTATCACCCTGCACCAGGATCAATTTTAAGTGGATCAAAGATCTCAAGATAAAAGCACACACCCTGAAAACATTGCATAAAGGAATAGGAGAAACTCTAGGGCTCCTTGGTACAGGCTGAAATTTTCTTATTAAAGACCCAGAAGCACAACCAATCCAAGAAAGCTTTGACAAATGGGATTGCATGAAACTGGAGAGCGTCTGCATGGGAAAAGACATAGCTAGCAAGATCAGTAGAAAGGCAACAGATTGTGAGATTTTCACTAGCCATACAGCGGACAAGGGTCTCATATCTAAAATACACTGAGAACTCAAAAACTTAAATCCTCCAACAACAAATCCTCGAAGAAACAATTGTCCCATTAATCAGTGGGCTAAGACTTAAAGAGAGATTTCTCTAAAGAGAAAATAAGAATGGCCAATAGACAAATGAAGAAATGCTCAACTTCTCTGGCCATAAAAGAAGTTCCAATCAAAACAACATTGAGATTCCACCTCACCCCAGTTAAAATAGCTATAATCAAGAAATCTAATAACAGATGCTGGAGGAGATGTAGTCAAAAGGTGACCCTACTGCACTGTTGATGGGGTGTAAACTTGTTTAATTGCTCTAGAAAGCCGTATGGAGGTTCTTCAAAAGTTTATATACATAGAGCTGCCCCTTGACCCAGAAATCCCACTTCTGGGCATTTACCCAAATGACCACAAACAAGGCCATACTAAACCTAACTATGTTTATTGCAGCATTATTCACCATAACTCAGATAAATGAATGGATTAAGGAAATGCGTTATATATATATACATATATATATACATATATATGTGTGTAATATGTGATATATATACATGTGTGGTGTGTGTGTGTGTGTATATATATATATATATGTATATATATACACACACATATGATGCTTCCTTCAGAAAGAATGACACTGCCCAATTCATTAGGAAATTGAAAGACTTGGAAATATTTATATGAAGTGAAGTAAGCCAGGCCCAAAGAAACATATCTGTCACATTTTATAACATATTTCTAATATAATTATTTAAAATTACTCAACAGTATGAGTGTGTGTCATTTTAAATAAAGTAGAACAGGTTCAGAGTATTTACATAATGTTCAATGGAGCCAAAACAGAATTATTTGAATCTGTTTTGATCTTACACTAAGGCTCACTTTCAACATAGTAGGATTGACATTGCTTTAACTACCGAACATTGTACGTTGCTTATCTGACACACATTCTTGTGAGAGATTCATGTGCATTATCTTCTGACATTCACCAAATATGTGTTCCCATTCTTCAGAAATGGAAATTTAGAATCAAATAGTTTAGCTTGTATAACATTCTCGATATTCAATTACAGAACTTACACCCATTCCCTAATAATCTGATTTCCTCAGAAATGTACATATCCTCATTTTAGTACTGTCTGTGCTGCAGACATTCCTTCTCAGATTGTCTAGACTGTTGTGTCAGTGTCGGCTCAAAGGAATATGCTCACATTTCCTCAGCTGGAAGCCGTTTAAAATCTATTTGTTGTAGATTTAATCCAAAATTCCTCAATTTCTGATATATAGTAGTATTGGCTTCATTTGTGTAAATCTAGTGGTAGAAAGAACCAGAGAAAAGAACATAGAGAAATCTGCGGAGTTTAGTACATGTGACTCTTTCTTCTTATATTTTATCATTTATTAGAAAATTCTTTATAGAATATTAGACAGGTTTCTTTTGCTGCATTTTGAAGTTCCTGTCATATTTAGAAGGAAGTATATTTCATGAGTATTTAACCTGTATATTTAAAAGAAGAATCTTCTAGATGGAAAGTATACAGAATGTTGTAGGAAGTTGACTGTGTGTCATTGAAACACACCAGACCTTAATAGAATGGTATAAACGAATTTTTCAACAAAATTGGTGAATTACAACCATGACCAAAAATAATGATTGAGTTTTCATTACAAATATTCATGTTGTTAAATGTTTTATAGTTTTGAAAGACAGCTAAAATATAAATTATTATTTAGTGAAGAAAATTAATGGAAGGTTAGCATTTTCATTGTTCATAACATCTAATCTTTTTGTTTCTTAATTATGAAGAGTTTAAATTAGGGAAGGATGAAGCGTTTAAATTATGGAAGGAAGGCTAGGGAGTGATTTCAAAGTTAGATAAAAATATAAAAATGCATAATACATCAATACCAATTATTTAAACAAATATTGACAAGATAAGTTCAAAATTTGCATAAATATAAAATGAAGGGTTTTTGTTTTTGTTTTGGCTAGGTGGTGGGATTTGAGTGTTTCGTCTTTATACTTTTCTGGTTTATTCACTTTCTCCATAATGTATATAGATTACATATATAATAGAAAAAAATAATAAAAAGTAATATTTATTACTCTGGAAAAATGGATATTCTATGGGTTAAATTTTACAATTGCAGAAAATCTCTGGACATACAACATGTAGAATAACATCCTTTAATGTTTAAATAAGTGGCAACATTTCTGAGATTCACAGTATACATAATCAAAGAGCACCTTTCTGTATTGATTTTTATATTAAATATATTGTGAGAAGTTCTAAGCATAAAAATGAAGGAGATTACTGGCATTCATAATAGTCATTACCAACATTTTATATATATTAATATTTTGTCATTTATTTTAGGTTTTACAAGAAAATATTACATATAGAAATGATGCTTTCTGTCCTTCATTCTGTTTTCTCCTTCATTGGTTCTCTAGAGATGACACACACATAATCCTCATAACCTCTTCAATTGCTATGTAGAGACTACCATTTTCTTGAACATTCTTACATGTTTCTGTAATATACTTTTTGTTAGTACTCCTTTCCTCCTCCTCCTCCTCCTCCTCCTCCTCCTCCTCCTCTTCCTCCTCTTCCTCTTCCTCTTCCTCCTCTTCTTCCTCTTCTTCTTCTTCTTCTTCTTCTTCTTCTTCTTCTTCTTCTTCTTCTTCTTCTTCTTCTTCTTCTTCTTCTTCTTCTTCTCCTTCTTCTTCCTCTTCTTCCTCTTCTTCCTCCTCTTCCTCCTCTTCCTCCTCTTCCTCCTCTTCCTCCTCTTCTTCCTCTTCCTCCTCTTCCTCCTCTTCCTCCTCTTCCTCCTCTTCCGCCTCTTCCGCCTCTTCCTCTTCTGCTGCTGCTGCTGCTGCTGCTGCTTCCGCTTCTTTTTATTAATAAGTTTCTTTATTGTGAGAATACCGTACAGAGGGGTTACAATTACATGAGCAAGGTAATGAGTACATTTCTTATTAAGCATTATTGCCTCCTCCTTTGTTTCCCCTTACCATCCCTGCCCTTCACCCCCCTCACCCACCAAAGTTGTAAAGTTCGTTTTTGACATAACAACTTGTACATCTCATTGTTGCAATGGGTCCACCTGTATCCCTATTTAAACAATTTGTTTTTTCCCTTCCCCTCCCCAAATTATACCAACATTAAATACAGTGAAAACAGGCATAATACCGTGGGAGAGGGACATACAAAGCAACAAAGAAATCATCTTATAAATATGTTAGAAACAATAGCCAGAAAGAAATATTAGTACTTTTTATATGACAGGACTAATGACTAAATATTCCTGTAGAGTAGAATACAGAAGAATTAGGGTGTTTCTAGATTTATTACCAGAATCATGTTTGATGAACTTCCCAGTTAAAGCTTGAACATGGCTTCTCAAGATGAACTCACTTTCAAGCTCCACTGGGTTCTTTGCAACATTCTCCCTAAGATTCCTAAATCTTCCATAAAGACATTTTTATCTACAGATGGCAGTCAACTTGTTATTGTTTCAGGAGAGCATGAGATCAGATGTCATAAATTGTCTTGTTGATATCATGATCCTGTAATTGTCTTTTACTTTACTTTTACACACCTTAAAACGACAGCAGATAATGCTATGCATTTTTAACTATTAAATAAATGCATTTTGGAAAATTTGATAAAAATAATTTGTTTTCCCATTTATTTCTTTTTATAAATATTTTTATTGCAAAAATACTGTACAGAGGGGTTACAGTTACATGAGCAAGGTAATGAGTACATTTCTTATCCAGCATTGTTGCCTCCTCCTTTGTTTTGCTTCTACCATTCCATCCCTCCCACTTCCTCAACTACACCCCCTGTGCCCACCCCCTCCAGACCCCTCTCCCCCACCCCTTCACTTCCCCCCACCTAAATTGTAAAGTTCATTTTTCAACATAGCTACTTGTACACCTCATTGTTGCGATGGGTCAATCTGTATCCCTGTTTACACATTTTGTTTTTTCCCTTCCCCTCCCCACATTATACCAACATCAAATAAATACAAGGAAATCAAAACAGAACTTAGAAAGTGGAAAAACCTCCCATGCTCCTGGATTGGAAGGATTAACATCATGAAAATGGCAATACTTCACAAGGCTATCTACAAATTCAATGCGATGCCTATCAATATTCCAACATCATTCTTAAAGGAAATAGAAGAGGCAATCCAAAAATGCATATGGAACAATAAAAGACCCGAATAGCAAAAACTATCCTTAACAGAAAGAACAATGCTGGAGGAATATCAATACCAAATTTCAGACTCTACTACAAAGCCATAGTAATCAAAACAGCTTGGTACTGGCACAAGAAGAGACCTCAGGACCAATGGAATAGAATTGAAAACCTATTTGTTTCATAATTTGGTTGTTCTTTCTTCATGCCTAATTTTTTCAAGTGTCCAAGTATCTTTTCCAAATTGTCTAATGAATTGCTAAATGCAATTCTCATAGAATAATTTTGACAGCTTTATTTTCTTAGTTTTCCTTCATCTGAAACTGTTATTTTGCCTTTACCCAGCTTGTAAAATTACATGGTACCTGCTACTTTTTTCAATACTTCAAAGTGTGCAATGCTATTTCCTTCAAAACCCATGATAAATAAACTGATATTTGAATCATTGTTCCTCTATTAGTAATGCATTTTTTATGGATGATTTCAACATTTTTTCCTTTTTTTCCTATTTTCATACTTTTAATTATGATGTGTGTAGGCATGGATTTCTTTGGGAATACCAATTTTAAGGTTCTAGCACTGTAAGCTTTGAGCCATTATTTCTTTAAATGCTTCTAGCTCCAAAATATTTCTTTTCCTTTTCTGGAACCCTGATAATAAAACTTTCAGTTCTCTAAACACTATCGAACAGTGTCTTAGTGTTCTGTATACTTCTTAAGTTTATCTTTATGCTTTTTTGTTGTTGTTATTGTTTTTGTTTTTTTTCGGGGGTCCGGTCGTGAGGCCTGAACTCTAGGCCTGGGCGCTGTCCCTCAGCTATTCAGCTCAAGGCTAGCACTCTACCACTTGAGCCACAGCACCACTTCGGGCTTTTTTCTTTTTGCTTATAGGGTGCTGAGGAATCGAACCCAGGGCCTCATGCATGCAAGACAAGCGCTCTATCACTGAGCCACCTTCCCAGCCCCTATCTTTATGTTTTTTATTCCTTCTATTGTTTGGATTCAATCATTTCTATTGACCTAACTTCAAATTCACAGACTATCTTCATTTTGGAATCCTATTTTTCCAAAGTGGTTTTTATTTACAGTTGCATTTTTCAGTTGGTGGCTTAAGTCTAATTTTAAAATATTTTCTACAATTTTGTTGCTAAATTTCATTGTCAGTGTGTTCTGAGGTATATGTGGTTATTCAGTATTTTCTGAAATAATCACTTTAAAGTCTTTGTTAGATAATTCCAACATCTGCATCATCTTGTCACTGGCATCTGTTGATTATCTTTTGACATGCAAGTTGAGATTTGCAATGTTCTTTGCATGCTGAGTATTTCTTAATTGAGTCTTGATATTCTGAATATTACTCTATGAGACTTAGGGTCTTATTTAAATGCTAATGCTAATGTTGATATTTTTATAGGCACTTGACATTGGTTTAAACCACAAAGTCCTACTCAATCAAGTGCTTTGTTCAAATATCAGTTCAATATTGTAAAATGTTGTCTAGTTGTTCAGGTCAATCACCCATGAATGCCAAGAGAATTCATTCTGGGAATTGAGTGAAACTATGAAGCTATATACATTAAATCAGTTCTTCAAATCATATGCCAATTAGCATCAGGTCCATGCATTGGAAAGTTAGGAACTTGCTTTGAGTTTTTGCTCTTTTTATATTTTTGCTTGGAAAACCTGGTTGCCTTTTGTGTTGCAGTCAGAGGAAGATTATGCAACAAAGGGAGCATATTTGGCTCAGTGAAATAATGAGAATTATAATAAGTTAAATTCAGGAGATGAAAACACCAGAATATAAATATTCTGAAGAAATATCAAAGTAGAAATGTGCATTAAGCATTTGGATTTGCAAGTTTACATATCAAGAGAAACCAGAGTGTTCTTCATCTAAAATATCCAGATTCCCCAGAATGTAAAGGTTAGTTTTATATATGAACCCTCAAAATTAAAAATATCTATGACTTGGGAGTGAATATTTTTATGTGTGCCTCAAGTTACTAATTTGTAAATGGCATCAGCAATCTATTTCCAAGGTCACTCTTTGTTCCTAAAGAGAGGTTTTCTATGATTGCCAAAAATAATTAAAACATATTTTTTGACATACCACTCTCTGGGGAAAAGAGAAATACTCTGTCCTTTGACTACTGTGCTACCAATATGCCTTTGAGCTAAATGGTGCAGATCGTTGTGAAGTCTAGGGAGTTGCTGATTATGAATCTCAAGAGCTCTTTTCAAATTTGGCTCTTTTGAAGTGCAGGCCACATACACACACACACACACACACACACACACACACACACACCACACACACACCACACACACACACACACACACACACACACAGCAGGTACAGTTATTGGATGGAGACCCTGCTGAGTGGTTAAGTCTTTGCTTGCTGTGTCTAAACCATTTGGCAAACACAAGAGTCTTCTTTTCCTTCACAAGCCTAAATTTGTCCCATTTGGCAAACAAATAGTATAGCTCCATCAATGCAGAAATTCATGCAATCATGTTTACTGGCAACCTAAAAATTCATTTGAACATATGAATCAATTAGTATCTAGAATTTCAGTTTGAAGCATTGAATACCTATCTCACTTAACTTTCTACATACACTGAAAATTCATGGATCAAAGATAGATAAGGACTCAATGATGAAACAGTTCATTTTGGTAGTTAATACTTTCAAAACAACAATAATCTTCTTTGGTCCAAACACATTTGTATTATGCAAAGAGGAGAATTGATTCTTCATGGTGATGCAAAAGTTACTTTTTAAAAATAGACATCTGACCACATTTTTCCTTACTCATTAGAATATGGTAATATATTCATGAGCAACATTGAATAAATTATGTTTCTTTATATGATATACAATAAGGAGCACCTATAATCCTAGCTACCTGGGAGAATTGCTTGGGCTGGCCTGGACTGCAATCTTCCTATTTTAGGTTTCTCATACAGCTGAGATGATAGATGCACTCCACTATATGTACCTGATGGTTGAAATGAGATCTCCCTAACATTTTGCTCAGGATGGACTATAACAGTGATCTTAAGATTTCTTCCTCCTGAGTAGTTACAATTACAGGCATAAATCACTATGTTCAGCTCTCAACTTGAGAACACTTTACTTCACCTGCCCATTTATTAGGTACATGATTTTTTCTTTTTAACTGTTTATATACTGTAGGTGTTCAATGAATAGCTTGCAAATCTAGGCTGTGTTTAGATTCTAGCAATTATTGATTTCCAGAAACTTTGTAATTTGACCCATTCAAATAATTTGATAATTCTTACTCTTGTTTTCTAACCAATCAGAATCCTACTCAGAACATTATTACTTATGCTTATATCTTCAAATGTTTTTCCTATGACTTCTATCATTTTCAAAATTTCAGGTCTTTGAGGTCTACCCAACATTTCAAATTGACCTTTCTGCAGGGTGAGAGTTAGTATTTACATTCCATCTTCTGCATGTGAATGTGCAGTTTTGCCAATACCATTTGTTTATGAGGCTGTATTTTCTCCAACCTCTATTTTGTAACACCTTTGTCAAAAAATCAGAAAGAGATGGCTGTATGGACTTATTTCTTATGTTTTATGTTTTATTTCATTGGTCTGTTTTTGTGAAAGTGCCAGACTAACTCCACTTGGAAGAGCACTTTTTCCTTTGAAAGTAATATGTGTTATTTATTTTGATAAATTTTAAAGAATGTAAAGTTGTTCATCAGAGACAAGTTGGTTGTTGAGGCCAACTTGGAAATATAAACTTACTCTCTGATAACTACCTGGATCCTGGATAACAGTTTCCTTTAGCAGTCACCAATAGGATGACTGTTTTTTCTACTTCTGTTTTGCCCCCCACAAAAGTGCTTGGGATTTCTCTGATCTGGCTTTGGCCCTTCTGGGACATATGTAGTTATTTCTGTAGTGTATATATCCATGAAATTGTAGCCTTCATATGACTGATAGTCTCAGTGGTTAGGTCTGTATGTGAGCACTTACTCCAGAGTTCTCTCCTCTGAAAATTCATTGCTACACTTCTTACGTTTTTTCCCTTTTCCTGTTTACTATAATTTCTACACCCCATAATAGGTATGTGCTTATTAATTCTGCCAGAAGGGAGCTCATCATCTATTTTCACCATGAATGACATGCATTAGCAAAATTAACTGATTTGGATCAACTTAAAACTGTTTTGTAAATCACATGTTTTGTGGCATGTTTCCTGATGGAACCATGGGGCTGTTCTTGGGTCAATTCTATTTTTACTTACATACAGAAAAAGGAAAAATATTTTTTAAAAAATATCAACTGTATTTCTTCAAATGTATGTCATATATAATAAGTCTAAAGTCATTTGGGGAATTGTACACATTTATAGTCAGCTTTCAATATTTGTATTGTGGATGATTTTGGTGTATGTTGTTTTGTAGGTTGTTCAAAATTTTAAGGTTTGGAACATCTACAAAAATACTTCTTATTTCTAAAATGTCAAGATAATTTAAAAAGTTGAGTATGTAATTTTAACCAATGGATGTACTCTGAAATGTGCTATAGAAGAGACCATACTGAATGTTGAGTTAATTTTGGGGACTTGAACAAATAGCCAGTTCACAAAAAATAATTCTAAATTTGAAGAGCTTAAGAGAAGGAATATATTTCCATATGATTTCATCTGACATTGTTCTCCATTTACTAGATAAAGCAATTCCATTAAAATAGGTTAGGGCATGTTGTTCATTTGCATCTATTATATATGGCAAGTCTATCAGTGAGTTACAGAGAAGCTTACACTTTAAGAGGTCAAATCAGGAGTCCTTATGAGAAAGCCAGTAACTGCAAGTGGACTCAGTTCTCAAATAAACTTTGCAGTCCAGAATATCCTACCACAAAGCTTACAAAGGCAAAAAACCATACTGAGGCTAATGCTGCATGGTATGGGGATTAGCAATAATTGTTTTTGGAAGCAAAACAAGCCTGTTAAAGGTTAACTATGGGGAGCATTTGGAGATTGTTAAAGGTTATAGAAGTTATCTGGGGAGAAGAATGAGGGGTAGATTTTTCCCAGAATCTAACAATCTTAACAACCAAGGATAGGGATTTCTCAGAGTAAAAAATCTATGATACATCTGCAGTTTTAGAAATGACCTGGGCCCCTTCTATAGTTCTCAGAATTGAGTAGAATGTCCCCATCACCTGTTAAGGCATCATGGTGGTGATGAAGACAAGATGGCATTACTTAGTCCCAGTATCTATGTTTCATTTCTCATTGATTTTATATACATGGAATCAAATCATTGATTCTTCAGTGTGACAGCTATATCAGGCGCTTAGGACCATGAACTTAACCAAGTTAATATGATTTTGAACAAAGTTTACAAAACAGTTGAAAAGGTAGGGATCTATGGTTAGACCCAGGAGAAATAGAATTAAGGGCTCATGGCTGCAGATGAAAGCTGTTATCCTTGTGGACCAATTAAACAAGTTTTGGAACCAGTTCTGGGCTTTGCCAACTTTTGCTTTCTTATTTCTATGTTTTGCCTCACCATAGAGAGGCCCTCCTGTATTCTACCTGTTTCATTGGCATAAGAACAACATATTTCTCTTAAGCTTGAGCAGAGTCCCTTCTGTTGTGGAAACAGAAGGTCCAATCCCCTTCAGTGTTGTCTGGGCTGAGCCCAGCTGCAATCTGAGTCTCCAGTAGTTAAAGTTGGCTCGTTAAAACCAATAGCTATCTAAGGAGGCATTGAACTTAAACATAACTAGAAGTCATTTCCAAGATAAGGCTAGGTAGAGTTTACAAATCTATGTCAAAACGAAGAAGACTCTAAGGAAGGAGTTGACAGCAAAGGAGAAGAGTTTTGCATCCTTGTGATGCAATGTCACAATGATGCAAAAGTCTTAGCTTAGTGGATCTGATGTGATGTGTATCTTCCATCCTGAGTTAGCAGGTTTTATCGATGTGTGGTGGAGCCAAGCAAGGATCCTGTCTACCTGCAGTGGGAGTGGTCAGGACATTGGTGTGAAGGAGTTGACAGCAAAGGAGAAGAGTTTTGCATCCTTGAGATGCAATGTCACAATGATGCAAAAGTCTTAGCTTAGTGGATCTGATGTGATGTCTATCTTCCATCCTGAGTTAGCAGGTTTTATCGATGTGTGGTGGAGCCAAGCAAGGATCCTGTCTACCTGCAGTGGGAGTGGTCAGGACATTGGTGTAGGGTCCCTTCCAGGTGGGAGTAGGCTTTCTTAATTAACCCAGATAGAATCTCCAAGTTGGAAGGGATGACTAGATCTGAGCTGGGAAGTAGCAGATTCTACTAGACCTGTTTATGAACCTCCCATTGAGTTACCTGTAAGTTCTGCAGAAATAAGTAAGGAAGCATTAAATTTAGTCAATATTTCAGAGTGAAGCTTGGGAGTAAGGGAGAGGATCTTCCAAACTCTATTTTAAATGGGGGAAACCCTGCTCTATAAGGAGTACATCCAGTTTTTAAAAATAACCTAAGGTGGGAAACCTGACTTTAGTGAAATCTATTTCTCAATGCTCCCTTGGAATATTTCCTCGGGCCCTTACTGCTGTGGGGTGGGAGAGACTTTTTACCCTATTTTGCATTGACCTGAGCATAGGCAGGTCACTTGGAGGTATTACTTCAGCTCTCTGTTCTAATTTTTGCTGATAGCAGTATAGAACCACATGGTCAATACTAGAAAACAATAGCCTTTTCCAACAACTGACAACAAACAGAATTTGACAGAATCCCCATTCTTAAACAGATTATCAGGAACAGAAAACCCTTATAGCAATTTTAGAAATGGGACATAGCATACGATTTGTCTTTTTAACATTTCCTTGGTGGATCTTAATCTTCTTTTGCAAATTTTTATTGTGATTAAGTGATTACATAATTTCACAGTATTGTGGGATACTGATGTTAAAGTCACAAACACATTTTAACCTTCATGGGGTAAATTGTCTATTGTGGTCTATAAAGTTTATGAGTTCCATGAGCTTTGACAATAAGGTTATTTCTTCTACATTGGGTGATATGTACATTCCTTCCCTTTTGCATAGCATCAGCTGTTCCCTATTTCCCATTATTCCCTCCCTCACATCACTGCCATTGAGTTGCTTAGTTCATTTTCATCAATGTCCAGTGCAGCTGATGGGTCCCATTGTTATATGTTTTCCCCTGTTTCCCTCTTGTTCTGTGTCTGGTGGATCTTAATCTTAAGGGCCTGAAATATTATTGGGATAGGATGAGTGCCCAATCCAGATTACTGTGGGAAAGGGACAGCAACTCTCCCAAATTGTTTTATAAACTTTACATAAGTTTAAGGTGAGTCTATTAACTCCCATCCTATACCAGAAGTGGGTATTTTGACTCACAGAGGTCTGTGAATTTGCTAGGAGTTCATTTTATAATTTCCACAAAATTCTTCTTTATAAAAATTTTAACCATTTATTTTAAGCAGTGGACTTACCATGTTTTTTCACCTATTTTTAGACTACAGCACTTTTCATAATTTATATTGGGACCACATTATATTTATTACACACAGTGATTAATTTTTTTCTTAAATCCCTCTTTTTTAATGTCTTTAAATGTACTTTGGGACAATAGGCTTACTATGGGAAGAACCGTATTTCTAGAGACTGAGATGCAAGAGCAGTAGATATATGCAACAGAAGCCCACAGACTCCACTCCCAAATTACTCAAGCTGATTCAAAACTTTGGCAAAGTAGCAGGGGATAAAATTAACCCTCAAAAATCAATGGCTTTTCTGTATGCCAACAATGAGAAGAACACGGCTGAAATCAGGAAAGCAAGTCCATTCGTAATAGCCCCACAAAAAATAAAATACCTAGGAATTCACTTAACCAAAGAAGTGAAGAACCTCTATGAATAAAACTTTAAAAACCTGAAAAAGGAAACCAAAACAGAACTTAGAAAGAGGAAAAACCTCCCATGCTCCTGGATTGGAAGGATCAACATCGTGAAAATGGCAATACTTCCCAAGGCTATCTACAAATTCAATGTGATACCTATCAATATTCCAACCTCATTCTTCAAGGAAATAGAAGAAGCAATCCAAAAATTCATATGGAACAATAAAAGACCCCAAATAGCAAAAATGGTCCTTAATAGGAAGAACAATGCTGGAGAAATATCAATACCAAATTTCAAACTCTACTACAAAGCCATAGTAATCAAAACAGCTTGGTATTGGCACAAGAACAGACCTCAGGACCAATGGAATAGAATTGAAAACCCAGAAATGAACCCACAGACCTATAGCCATCTAATCTTCGATACGGGAGCTAAAAAAATAGAACGGAAGAAAGACAGCCTCTTCAGTAAATGATGCTGGCAAACTTGGTTAAATACCTGTGGAAAACTAAAGTTAGATCCTTATATATCACCCTGCACCAGAATCAACTCCAAATGGATCAAAGACCTTGTAGTCAAAGCAGACACTCTGAAAACATTACAGGAAGGAATAGGAGAAACCCTAGGTCCCCTTGGCACAGGCTGAAATTTTCTCAGTAGAGACCCAGAAACACAACAAATCAAAGAAAGATTGGACAAATGGGATTGCATGAAGTTGCAGAGCTTCTACATGGCAAAGGACATAGCTAGGAAGATCAATAGAAAGCCCACTGATTGGGAGAAGATCTTCACTAGCCATACAACAGGGTCTCATTTCTAAAATATACCTGGAACTCAAAAAATTAAATCCCCCAACAACAAATCCTCAAAGAAACAACTGCCCAATAAATAAGTGGGCTAAAGACTTAAAGAGAAACTTCTCTGAAGAGGAAATAAGAATGGCCAATAGACATATGAAGAAATGCTCAACCTCTCTAGCCATAAAATAAATGCAAATCAAAACAACATTGAGATACCACCTCACCCCAGTTAGAATGGCTATAATCAAGAGCTCTAATAACAACAGATGCTGGCCAAAAGGGACTGCATTGGTGGTAGGAATGTAAACTTGATCAACCACTTTGGAAAGCAGTATAGAGGTTCCGCAAAAGACTCCACATAGAGCTCCCCTATGACCCAGCAATCCCACTTTGGGGCATTT
This sequence comes from Dipodomys merriami, assembly GCF_024711535.1. Taxonomy (NCBI): domain Eukaryota; kingdom Metazoa; phylum Chordata; class Mammalia; order Rodentia; family Heteromyidae; genus Dipodomys; species Dipodomys merriami. Next base: position 5,842,135 of record NW_027202382.1, on the reverse strand, counting down.
ACCCAAACGATCACAAACAAGACCATACTAAAGCTACCAGCACAAGTATGTTTATTGCAGCCTTATTTGCCATAGCTAAGATATCGAACCAACCCAGATGCCCCTCAGTAGATGAATGGATCAAGAAAACCTGGTATATCTATACAATGAAATTCTATGCCTTCATCAGAAAGAATGGCATTGCCCCATTTGTTAGGAAATGGAAAGACTTGGAAAAAATTATATTAAGTGAAGTAAGCCAGGCCCAAAGAAACAAAGGTCCTGTGGTTTACAATAACTAGTGTATGGCTGGGACAAGCAGAAAAGGTAAAAATCTATGTACCTATATCCATATAAGATGATGTTAAGCAAAATGTATCCCAAGATAGGGACACAGTAGTTTTTTCCTTCTTGGTATTGTTCCAAACATATTTATAATGCACCATGTGATTTTTTTTTGTTTCTTTGTATTCCTCCCCCACAGCATAACCCCTGTTTTTACTGTATTTGATTCTGGTACCCTGCATCTTGTATATACACTTCTCTGACTTAGGGAGGAGAAGGGAAAAAACAAAATACTTATATAGAGATACAGGTTGACCCATTGTAACAATGAGAAGTACAAGACACTATGTTGAAAAACAAACTTTACAATTTAGGTGGGGGGGGGGGATGGAGTGTAGTTGTGGAGGTGGGAGGGAAGGGATGGTAGGGGAAAAACAAAGGAGGAGGTAACAATGCTTAATAGGAAAAGTCCTCATTACCTTGCTCATGTAACTGTAACTCCTTTGTACAGTATTTTTACAATAAAAAACATATTTTTTAAAAGAACAGTGACATGAAAGACAAGAGTTATTCAACAGATTGGTACCAGTTTCTAGGAAAGCAAAAACAGAACCAAACCAAACCAAAACTCTCTGCTGATGTCTTAAACCTTGAGAGCCTGTTGGGGCATATTGCTTTTGGTCAATTCTCTTTCACAACAGTTCAGATAGAAAGATCTAAAAACAAAAAACAAAAACAAAAATAAAAAAACACCCACAGAAACAGAAACTTACCCACCTTCAGCGCTCTACTGAGTGACTCCAAAAATATTTAGTGGCATGTCAGGTTCCCGTGGTGTGGCTTTCGAGCAGTGGAGCATCTCCTATGCAGTTCCCATTCGCCTGCAACCCAACCACTGAGGCCATCTGCTAGTAACTTCTAGAACTCAAGTGGCTCCTGGCACTAGGATCTCTCTGTAGCCTCCAAATGTTTTTTTTTTTTTTTTTTTTTTTTTTTTTTGACGGTCGTGGGGCTTGAACTCTGGGCCTGGGCGCTGTCCCTCAGCTCTTCAGCTCAAGGCAAGCACTCTACCACTTGAGCTACAGCGCCACTTCTGGTTTTCTGGTGGTTTATTGGAGATAGGAGTCTCACGGTCTTTCCTGCCCGGGCTGGCTTTGAACCGCGATCCTCATATTTCAGCCTCCTGAGTAGCTATGATTACAGGCGTGAGCCACCAGCGCCCAGCTCCTCCAAATGTTATATGGGAATTCTAGTGTCAAGTAATAAAGAAGCCCACACTTTGAGAGGCTGCATTGAAAGTCTTTACTTGAAAGCCAGAGACTGTAAGTGGACTCATCTCCCCCCAAAACTTTCAGTATACAATGTAGCTAGCACAAAGCTTATTAAGGCAAATGCCACATGGGATGGGGATTAGCAATAAGTGTTTACTGAGGCAAAACAAACCAGGTAAGGGTTAACTAAGGGGAGCAGTTAGAGATTGTTATAGAAGTTATCTAGGGGGGAACAATCAGGGATAGAGATTTCCTGGAGACTAGCAATCTATGACATATCTGCAGCTTTTGGAAAGACTTGTTCCCCCATTTAAAGTTCTCTGAGTTGACTGAAATGTCCTTATTACCTATTATAGTGTCAAGATGGCCATGAGGACAAGATGGAGTTACTTAGGTCAGGTATCCATATTTTGAAAACTCCAATGGCTGTCCACTTCTTTTTTTATTTTTATTTTTATTTTTTGTCGGTCATGGGGCTTGAACTCTGGGCCAGGGCGCTGTCCCTCAGATCTTCAGTTCAAGGCAAGTGTTCTACCACTTGAGCTACAGCACCACTTCCAGTGGGGATATAGTTATGTAAGTCAGGTAATAAGTATGTCTTTTTGGACAGTATCACTCTTCTGTCAGTTTTTTTCTTTCCTGACCCCTTCTCCCTCACAATTGTATAATTCATTTTCAAAATAGTATCTAGTGAGTATCATTGGTGCTATATTCACTCTTGGTTCCATCATTTCTGTGCTCACTTGCTTTACCTCCCCCAAACAGATAAACTTTTATACAAGCAAAGGGTACAAAAGTCAAAACGGCAACAAAACAGAAAAAACAATAACAACTCTTGTTTCCATTTCTTGGAACTCATTTTAATAAATATCATTTTATATGATCATATGAACATAGCTATTCAACCATTGTGACTTTTTTCAATCACTTATCCAGATCTCTTCATTTTGGCCACATAGAGTCATAAGTTTCATTGAATTTGTATTATTAAGTTATGTGTATTTTCTTTTCTGATGCACAGAATATTCTTTACTAACCTATTTTTTTTTACAATTTTTTTCTGCCTCAGTTCAAAGGCCATTTTATCTCTGAGCCTTAATAGCCCAGGCCTGCAATCCTAAATACTCAAGAAATTGGGATCTGAGGATTGTGATTTGAAGTAACCAAGGCAGGAAAACCCATGAGACTCTTATCTCCAATTACATACCAAAAAATAAACAAGACAAAAATCAAAACAAAAACAAACAACAAAAAAACAAACACAACTAAAACCAGAAGTGGAACTGTAACTCAATGTCTGAACACTAGACTAGAGTAAAATGCTCAGGAGCAGTTCCCAGGCCTGAGTTCAAGCCCCGGGACTAACTTTAAAAAATAGTCATCTTTAAGAAACATTCTCTACCATTTTACACTTATAATTAACCCATAGTATTTAGTTCATACTACTATAATTTTTCTTTTCTAATTTTTTCACATTTTCTTTACAGAAAATAATTTTAGTAATACAAAATTTGATTAGTGTTTAGACCTTCTGAACCACCACCACCATCAAAATATAAAATATTTTTGTTTATTCTCAGAATATTCCCTTCTGACTATGGGTATTTAGAGCCCTATCCTGATATAGGCTCATTGGTTTCCTCATGCAATGACCATAAATTTTTGCCAGCTGTAATAATTAAGCTAAGCCCTAGCCCTTTTTACTTTAGTACTTTTGATTCTTTGCTTTTGTTTTTGATAGAGGCTCCTGTTTTTCTTTTCACTAGAGTAGGCCTGTGATCCTCCTGATGGCTTCCTTTTCAGTAATTGGTATTACTGGCTTGTCCCACCATGTCCTGCCTGTATCTTCTTTTGTTGCTTTTTTAGTAATGTATACACATATAATACAATTGTATTTATCCTTTAGGAAGAATATTACATCATTTGCAAAAAATGGATGTACATGGGAGAAATTATATTAAGTAAATCAGTCGCAGAGAGCCAAAAGATGTATATTTTCTCTCATATGTGGAAGCTAGATCCAATTTCTAAAATCCAAGCAAACAATATGGGTGCACAAATAAATTTACCAAAGTGTGGTATATGCAGAAGATAATAAAATGGTGTAATTCCTTAGAAAATCTAAATTGTAATCCAGCAAAACAAGTACCAGTAAGCAAGTACCTGAAATGTGAGGAAGGATGTCAAACATCAGTAGGTAGACAAATGAAGAGAAGAGATGTAGGGAGAACAAAGACTTGCTATTCAACGCATATCCTATAAAACTAGAAAAATTGAAGGGCAGAGGTTGGATTCAGAAGGATGGAGGAGAATGATGGAGCAGTGGCATCAATCAAGATGAATTATATTTAGCAGCTGATTTGTTGATCATAACCCCATTTGTACAGCTACTTTAAAAGATAATATATATTTTTTAAAGAAAATGTTATTTGCTCTTTTATCAGTTATTTTTCCTCTGGAACTTCAGTGCTTTTTTTTGCCACACTTGAAAAGGAATATCTATGTATTCTCAATGTATTTCTCAACCTCTTTCTGCCACAGACAATTAGGAATTATTTTTAAAATTTGACAATAATTGTCTCTTTTTCTTTAATGGATGGTTTATTTGACAGTACAACTCACTAAAAAATACTTTGACTTTATATCTCACCGATGGCAATTACACCTGGATGTGCAGCTCAATGGTAGAGCACTTGCCAATTGTGTGTGAAGAACTAAGTTCAAATCCCAGTAATGGGGAAAAAAGATTAAAATGATCACTATATGACAATAGCTACACTAAAATTATTTTAGACATATTTTCATAAATTTCATTCTCATTAACTTGAAACTTTCATAATACTGTGAAAGAATGCTCTGTTATTTTTTTCCTCATAAGCAGTTTTAACTAATGATACTGTTTTATAATGGATTAACCACATTTATTCAGAGGTTATGGAACATAAGACTGTGTGCCTTCCACTCGTCTTTGTCTTAATTTCTTTGTCTTAATTTCTCTTAGTTGCTTAAAGCACTTCTCAATTATTTTTTTCCAATACTTGTTAGCATCTTTTCAAGCTGTAGGTCCCGGAGTCTCTGGATTCTCTTTTCCCTTTTGTCATATTTAATTATTTTCTTAGCGTATATCTCTTATGAAATACTCTATCAGATATACTCAATAGGAACTACCTAAACCATGTTCTTATTAACATATTGTTTGTCTTCCAAAATGTTATTTGCAATGATTTTAATAAATGTCCTGTAACTTGTAACAGACATCATAGGCTATCTTTAAGACCTCCTGAAGAACTGCATTTGGTCTGATGTAGTCTAGAACTTTGATTATAGCAGAACCTTACTGATAATTCTTTATCAGCTTATGGTAATTCATATCATAATAAAACAAATATTTTAGAAAAGTAAAACTTTATTTCTCTCTCATACTTAATTGGACCACAACTCTGCTTTGGTTAATATCTCCTTTATTTCAGGATCAAGGCTTACTAGCAGAATGTAAAAGAACAAAAGATAAATATTTCAATAGCATAATAATAGTTCCCTAGAACTTAGATACATTAGGTACAGTCAATGCAATAGAAACATACTAGAGCTCATTCTTGATATTGAACATTCTGTGGCTACAGACAAATGTACAGTGACATGAATCTATTATTATAGGATCATAAGGATCATATATTAGTAACAACAGATCCTGGAGGGCATGTGGCCAAAAGGGAACTCTACTGCATTGTTGGTGGGAATGTAAACTTGTTCAACCACTTTGGAAAGCAGTATGGAGGTTCCTCAAAAGACTACACATTAGAGCTCCCCTATGACCCAGCAATCCCAATTTGGGACATTTACCTAAACGATCACAAACAAGGCTATACTAAAGCTACCAGCACAACTATGTTTATTGCAGCATTATTTGTCATAGGTAAGATATGGAACCAACCCAGATGCCCCTCAGTAGATGAATGAATCAAGAAAATGTTGTATATCTATACAATGTAATTCTATTCCTCCATCAGAAAGAATGACATTGCCCCATTTGTTAAGAAATGGAAAGACTTGGAAAAATTATATTAAGTGAAGTAAGCCAGGCCCAAAGAAACATAGGTCCCATGGTTTCCCTTATTTGCAATAACTAGTATATGTCTAGGACAAGCAGAAAAGGTCAAAAGCTATGCACATATACCCATATAAGATGATTTTAAGTGAAATGGACCCCAAGATAGGGACACATGTGTTTTTGTTTCTTTTTTGTTGTTGTTTTAAATGTACTTATAATGTACTATGTGATTTTTTTGTTTCTTTTGTATGTTCTTCCCCCATGGTATAACTCCTGTTTTCACTGTATTTGATTCTGGTGCCCTGCATCTTGTATATACATTTTTCTAATTTGGGGAAGGGAAGGGAAATAACAAAATGCTGAAATAAGGATACAGATTGACCCATTGTAACAATGAGATGTACAAGACACTATGTTAAAAACTAACTTTACATCTTCTGTGGGGGAGGGAGGAGTAGCAGAGGTGGGGAGGAAGTAGCAATGCTCAATAGGAAATGTACTCATTGCCTTACTCATGTAACAGTAAGCCCTCTGTATGACAATTTTACAATAAAAAGATATGGAAAAATAAAATAAATTTTTCAGCAATTAAAAAGTGTTGAACCAATTAGAAATTATACAACTTGTGGGGAGGGGAGTCTGGAGGGGAAAAACTGGGAGAGAATAAGGGAGGGGTGACAATGACAATCATATATTATATTTTCAAGCCCTGAAAGTTCTTTATTGATTTCCAGTATCGTTCACAAAATAAATCCTTTCTGCTCTGCCAATTAAGCCCATTACCTGGAAACTTGAACACTCGTCACTTCAATGTACTTTTGCTTTTTGTCAGAATATCATTTGATAGAATCAGACAGTCTGTAACCTTGTCCAAATTGGTATCTATAGTGATATGAGTTTAAGTTTCTTTCATGTCTTTCCATGGCTTTCAATCCTCTCCATTTTTCAGTATCCTTTAAAGATATATAAAATATTAATAAAGCTCAGTTTATTATTATTTATTTCCTTTATGGATTGTGCATTTGGTGTCACATCTCAAAGTTCCTTTCCAAACCTAGTGTCATCTAGATTTTCTCTGGTATTATCTTCTTGGAGATTAATCATTTTTCAGTTTACATTTACAGCTATGATCTATTTCTAGTTGCAATACATATTTCTGGCTTCACCTATGTGCATGTGAATTTCTAGTTGCTCCTGAGCTACGACCTAGTGAAAAGAGCATATATTCTCAATTCCATTATCTTCACTTGTTTGTCAAAGATGAGTTGACTGTATTTATGTAAGATTATTTTTTGGATGGGTGTCCCTATTCTCTTCTATCAATCAATTTGCTTATAACTTTACCATAATCACATTGACTTTATCACCAAAGCCTTTGAGTCTTTGACTGCTAGTTGTTCAACTAATCACAAAGCCTCCCTCACATATAAAGATGAATATTTGTTTTTAATTTATGAGTCACTATGTAGCATTATTGACTGTTGATTTGTGTTGATCTCAGTGATCTCAGCTAGGACCAAATAGCTTAGGATTCACTTTTACGTTGAATAGAAAGAGTTTTCTTGTGTCCATATTTCTTTGTTGTTGTTGTTTTTAATGTACTATGTGATTTTTTTGTTTCTTTTGTATGTTCTTTCCCCTATGGTATATCCCCTGCATCTTGTAAATACATTTGTCTAATTTGGGGAGGGGAAGGAAAATAACTAAACTCTGAAACAAGGACACAGGATGACCCATTGTAACAATAATACTCACAAGACACTATGTTGAAAATGAACTTTAAAACTTCAGAAGGGTGGGGAGGTATGAGGGATATTGGGGAAAGAAAGGATAATTGGAGAACAACAAAGGAGGAGTTAACAATACTCAACAAGAAATGTATTCATTATCTTACTCATGTAACTGTAACCCCTCTGTACAGCATCTTCACAATAAAATAAATTTTTTTTATAAAGAAAGAGTTTTCTTTCTTGAGAGTGAATTTATAAATGTGACAAGCCTGTTGAGACCTTATTTTGGAATTAGCCCACTGTCATGTTCTATTTCCAAAACAAATTTACCAACTATCCCAGATTCAAAGGTTGTACATTTTTTATCACACTGCAGAGATTCGGATATAATGAGATAGTTAATTAAAGCCAAAAATATAGCCAATCAACTGTGCAACACAATCATTTATCCTCAGTTTCCTTTATTAAAGTATAAGCTCAAAAAGAGAAGAGTTTTGATATTTTGTTGAACACATTGATCTAAATTGCATGTAATTTGTCTGGCATGCAACAGGATCTTGATAATTACATATTAGCCTCTATAGAGCCTCTATAGAGTCATTTTTTCATATTCAATTTAAAACCTAGTCATATAAAAGGTAGGTAGTAAATAAGTATGAATAAATTAGTGAAGTAATGACAGAACTAGAAGAGAAATGAAAGGGCAGTCAGTCTCCTTCTGAAGACATTAGATTTTTCTTATAGATGATTTTTCTAAATATTGTCTTGAGGCTTAAATAACTTATTGGAAATAGTTTTTCCAATATAGAATGGAGCTCAGTGCTTCTTGTCAGTTATGGCAGTCTCAGAAGCACATGGCCTATAAAGATTAGAAAGCAGCATCTGTATACAGCTACAAAGGAAAAGATACAGGCATTAAGATATGATATGTCCACTTAATTTGGAAGATTAATTGTAATTATAGAAATTAAACTGTAATTTCGTTCCAAGATCATCCCTCGAGTTTCATTAAGATTAACATGACTCATCTGTAATTGCATTGAACAACATGGCTTTGCCAAATTTCCAGACAGAAGAGCCTGTTGGTTTGGTATATATTCAGATCTTTTTACAAACAAGTGACCTAGAGAACTAGCATTTTTTTACTCAAAAATTATTGTGGAGATCATTTTAACATGTCTAAATTACTCCTTCACTCTCATATTAAGAGAAAAGAGCTTGGATAAATGGAATGTTTGTATGTTTTCAGTTCTTTGGAAGTTAGATAGTTTGTATAGCATAATTTATCATGTGTAAGTATTATGGTCACATGCATTTTCTGCAGATTGGCTGAATTGTATACTGTTACACATGTCTGTGTTTACAATTTTACACTTTTATATTTTACATTTGGATTGCCTTATTTATATTAAATTGATGAAACACATGAATTTTGTATAGACCTCAATTTTTTCCAACTTTTTCATGAATGTCATCAAATGTGTAATTGGCTTTCCATATCTCTTTTAGCTCAACCTCAGTCTTTGAAAGCTTTATGGTGTCTTATTTCTTCACAATTACAATCATTCTTCCAATTATTGTGAAGGGAAGAAATTAAACATGTAGTTCAATATTAGGACACATTAATGACCAAGAAAAGTTGACATATTTAACTTTTATAAAACAGGATTTTACATTTTTGGAGGATAATGTACAGATTATCTTGATACATTTCAAACTCAATATGACAAGATAAAGAGGGGCATGTAATATATCACACAGATTAAAATACTAGAGATGACTCCACTGGGGAAAATATCAGTGAAGAGAATTATTACCCACAGCTATATAAGTATTTCTCAACAATAGAATAAATTTTGGGGTCTGATAAAAAAAAGCCATTTCAATTAGATGTTAGTTTTAACTGATTGTCAATGTTTACTCAAAAGCTGAAGAAAGGTCAGAGCATTGAATTCATAAAGGGAAGAATTCATTTGATTGTACTATGACAATGGCACAGACAGGCAAACCTTGTAATCAGTCCTGTAAAAAAGTTCCCATTTCTTGAGTTAGACATTCCAAGACAAAGCAGAAAGAGAGGTGTTAAATATTAGACTTGCAAATTTCAAAATACATAGTGTCAGTCTAGTGATGTTTAAACATCCATTTAGAATAACTCACAGAGGAACTGTAGCATATTACAAAATGGAATCATGAATATGCAATGAGCAAATGGTTCTGGTGCCTGATCACCATCTCTGTCAATTATAGCCGTCACTTTCTTTGATGGTACCCTGGCACTTTGACAGTGATTATACCTTTACATGATGTATTGCAGATATTATGCTTCAGCTGTTTACAAATAGAACCATATCTTACTCTTTCACTGTGAGAATAGCGTGTTTTAAGTAAAGAAAATATTCCCATAATAAATCTTCCACTTAAATCACTCATGCATGATCGAACTGGGAATACTGTACATTGTCACTAAAACAAGACAAAAGCAAAATCCAGATCCTCCTTTTTTATTATTTCTAAAAGGAAAAAAAATGGAGATTTTTTCCAGTTAACTGAAAAGGAAGTGCATGAAAGATTAATTCACAAAGTAGTGTCCATCACTTTGAAAGAGAAATCTAGTTAAAAACTGAAATTAATTTCAAAACCTGGAACAAGATGCCAAGAAATCACTATAAATGCCAAATAGGTATATATTATCTTGATGCAATATGATTTGGCTTGCTCTTTATCCTTCTAAAATTGGTTATTTGTTTGGTCATAGTCGTTAAAAGTGTCTAAACATGACATCAAGTGAGTTGCTCATATACTAATATTCTCCAGTAGTACTGATAGGAAAGAGTATCTGGAATAATAAATTTAATCAGCTAGCTCCTAAGCTTGTAACTTAATTTTGTCTACATATTTAGTTGAATGAAAACTCCAATATCTGAGGCTGCTACAGATTATGTGAACATACTATACTACTTCTAAATATCCAGGGATTTGCCACCCTATAGATAATTTATGTAAATTTTAGGTTTGCTTATTTATGATTTCTAAGTACATAAGGTCCTACAGATCCAAGATTTTAACAATTATTTTCAGAATTTGTGAAAAAAAGTGAAAAGCATAGGTCAATATTAGGACAGATTCATTTCTATGAAAAGCTGATATATTTAAGTTTTATTAATCAGGATTTTTCATTCTTGGAGGATAATCAAAATACTGGAGATAATACTGCTTAATTTCCTTCATTCTCAAAATTCGTGGGCAAACATTATTCATACCAACATGAAATTTATCACAGATCACAAAGTTAGGATCAAAACTAGACTTTCCAATCAGCATTTTTATTTTGTTTACCAACTTAGAGACTGTTCATGTGTTTAATGTAACAGAATGAAACAGTGATTATTAGAGAAGAAAGAAAATGAGAAGGAAGCCATGGACTAGTTGTTCCTGATGGTATCTTAGCCCTATATATTCCACATGCTAATAAAGAAATAATGGCAATAATAAGATTGTTCCTCTTAGATTAGATTAGATAAACCTGATTCAGGGTATTAAATTATAACAGAATGGAAATATTTTATTACATTTATAAAGCTAAATTCTAACACTTCATCCCATCTTTTGTATTAGCATACATTAAATTGCACAAAGTTTCCTTGTGATAGTTCCATATATCCAAATAACGTACTTAAGTTACATACATCTCTTTTAGTCTTTCTTTGCCCATTTTCCTTCTTTTTTTATTGTGAGAATACCATACAGACCAGTTACAATTACATGGGCAAGATAATGAGTACATTTCTTATCAAGCATTGTTGCCTCCTCTTTGTTTCCCCTTCCCATCCCTTCCCATATTCCCCCTACCTCCCCGCACATCCCCCCACCCGATCCTCTCCCCTCCCACCAAAGTTGTAAAGTTCGTTTTAAGACATAACAACTTGTACATCTCATTGTTGCAATGGGTCTACTTGTATGCCTAGTAAAACGACTTTTTTTGCCCTTCCCCTCCACAAATTATACCAAAATCAAATACAGTGAAAGCAGGGATTATACCATGGGGGAGGGACATACAAAGCAACATAAAAATCATCTTATAAATATGTTAGAAACAATAGCAAGGAAGAAAAAACCACTTGTGTCCCTACCTTGGGGTTCATTTCACTTAACATCATCTTATCTGAGCTTTTCTGCTTGTCTCAGACATATACTAGTGATTGCAAATAAGGGAAACCATGGGACCTGTGTTTCTTTGGGACTGGCTTACTTCACTCAATATAAGTCCAAGTCTTTCCATTTCCTAACAAATGGGGCAATGTCATTCTTTCTGATGAAGGCATAGAATTCCATTGTGTATATATACCACATTTTCTTGATCCATTCATCTACTGAAGGGCATCTGGGTTGGTTCCATATCATAGCTATGGCAAATAAGGCTGCAATAAACATAGTTGTGCTGGTAGCTTTAGAATGGTCTTGTTTGTGATCATTTGGGTAAATGTCGAAAAGTGGGATTGCTGGGTCATAGGGGAGCTCTATGTGGAGTCTTTTGAGGAACCTCCATACTGCTTTCCAAAGTGGTTGAACAAGTTTACACTCCCACCAACAATGTAGTAAGGTTCCCTTCTGACCACATCCCCTCCAGCATCTGTTGTTATTAGAGTTCTTATTATAGCCATTCTAACTGGGGTGAAGTGGTATCTCAATGTTGTTTTGATTCGCATTTCTTTTATGGCTACCGAGGTTCAGCATTTCTTCATGTGTCTATTGGCCATCCTTCTTTCTTCTTCAGAGAAGTTTCTCTTCAAGTCTTTAGCCCACTTATTTATTGGGCAGTTGTTTCTTTGAAGATTTGTTGTTGGGGGGTTTAATTTTTTGAGTTCCAGGTATATTTTAGATATGAGACCCTTGTCCATTATATGGCTAGTGAAGATCTTCTCCCAATCAGTGGGCTTTCTATTGATCTTGCTAGCTATGTCCTTTGCCATGTAGAAGCTCTGCTATTTCATGGAATCCCATTTGTCCAACCTTTCTTTGATTTGTTGTGTTTCTGGGTCTCTACTGAGAAAATTTCATCCTGTGCCAAGGACTCCTAGGGTTTCTCCTATTCCTTCCTGTAATGTTTTCAGGGTGTCTGCTTTGACTCTGAGGTCTTTGATCCATTTGGAGTTGATTCTGGTGCAGGGTGATACATAAGGATCTAGCTTTAGTTTTCTACAAGTTATTAAATAACCAATTTTGCCAGCACCATTTACTGAAGAGACTGTCTTTCCTCCATTCTATTGTTTTGGCTCCCTTACCGACCATTAGATGGCTATAGGTCTGTAGGTTCATTTCTGGGTTTTCACTTCTCTTTCATTGGTCCAGAGGTTTGTTCTTGTGCTAGTACTAAGCAGTTTTGATTACTATGGCTTTGTAGTAGAGTTTGAAATTTGGTATTGATATTCCTCCAGCACTGTTCTTTCTGTTAAGGATCATTTTTGCTATTCGGGGTCTAATTCTAATTCACCAAACAATCGAGCACCCAAATTTATCCAAGAAACACTACTTTCTCTCAAATCTCACATAGATCCTAAGGCATTAATTGTTGGGGACTTTAACACACCACTATCCCCACTAGATAGATCAACTCAGAAAAAACTCTACAGAGAAACCGCAAACCTAAACAACTGCATAGATCAACTAGATTTAATAGTCATCTACTGAATATTTCACCCATCAGCATCAGAATTCTGCTTCTCACCAGCACATGGAACATTTTCCAAAATAGAACATTTTTTAGGTTACAAAGCAAACTTGTCCAAATTCAGAAACATTGCATTTTCTCAGGGAATAAAATTAGAACTCAACACCAAAAACCACCAAAGAAAGTCCTGTAATACATGGAGGCTGAACAACACACTGTTGAACCACCAGTGGGTCATGGAAGAGATTAGAAATGAAATTCAAGTGTTCATGATATTCCACAAAAATGAACACACAAACTACCAGCTCCTCTGGGACACAGCAAAAGCAGTACTCAGAGGCAAGTTTATAGCTCTGAGATCCTACATCAACAAATTGGAGAGATCTGAATCCAACAATTTAATGAGACATCTGAGCCTCTTTGACAAAGAGCAGCAAGATAAGCCCCAATCCAGTAGACAGAAATAAATAATCAGAATTAAATGAATTAGAATCCAAAAAACTATAGAATGAATCAACAAAACAAAGAGTTGGTTCTTCGAAAAAATTAACAAAATAAGACAAGATGCAAATATTAAGAGTATCCAAATAGGGAAAGAAGTAAAACTCTCCCTGTTTGCAGATGACATGATCTTGTATTTAAAGAATCCCATGGACTCTGCTCCCAAATTACTCAAGGTGATTCAAAACTTTGGCTAAGAAGCAGGATATAAAATTAACCCTCAAAAATCAATGGCTTTTCTGTATGCCAACAATGAGAAAAGTGTGGCTGAATTTAGGAAAGCAACTCCATTCATAACACCCCCACAAAGAATAAAATACCTAGGAATCAACTTAACCAAAGAAGTGAAGGACCTCTATGATGAAAACGTTAAAAACTTGAAAAAGGAAATCAAAACAGAACTTAGAAAGTGGCAAAAACTCCCATGCTCCTGGATTGGAAAGATCAACATGGTGAAAATGGCAATACTTCCGAAGGTTATTTACAAATTCAATGCCATACCTATCAAAATTTCAACCTCATTCTTCAAGGAAATAGAAGAGGCCACCCAAAAATTCATAAGGAACATTTTCCTTCTTTATGAAGCTTTTAGTATGTTTCTTCATTCTATTTATAAGTTGTAGATAGTAAGTAATGAACTTTGATTATAACTCCTATAACTCTAACCTTTTACCTGATTCTCCAGCTGGTTCTTCCCCCAAACCTTCTCCACTCCCTCCTGCCCCCATATTTAGGTATAGATTCTTCATATGAGAGAAAGCATATATGTGATATTTGTCTTTCTGAGTCTGACATGATACTCTCCAATGTCATTCATTTTCTTCCAGATGGCATAATTTTATTACCTTTGTCTAAATAATGCTTCCTCATATGTGTTAGGTTTTTAAAAAGAGGTTGCTGAGTAAGAACTGCACCAGCACGCACGTGGTATTCAGGTAAGGGGTAGGTTTATTCAGTAGACCTGCTGGGACCAGGCAAGGTTGGCACTCCACGTGGCTGGGAAAGGCCTGGGAATGAGAGAGAGCTGGGAAGAGCGAAAGAGAGAGAAAAGAGCAGAAAGAGGGGTAAGAACAGCAGCACTCACGTGGTATTCAGGTAAGAGGTAGGTTTATTCAGTAGACCTGATGGGACCAGGCAAGGTTGGCACTCCACGTGGCTGGGAAAGAGAGAGAGAGCAAGAAAAGAACAGAGAGAGAGCTAGAATAGAACAGAGAGAGCAAGAAAAGAGCAGCAAGAGCAAGAGCAAGAGCAAGAGAAGAAGAGCAAGAGAGCGTCTGGGCCTGGGCTAGGCCTTATGTAGGGTATGGGCGGGGAAAGGTGTGGCCACATCAAATTCAGATGTGACCTCAGCGGATGCAGATGTGACCTCTTCCAGGTGTCCCAGTTGCCTAGGTAACGCAGGTACTGGGTGGAGACTTCGCTGTGAGGAGGGTGGAGTCTGCTCGCCATCCAGGAGCGGACCTTACAATGTGTATATAACATATTTTTCTTTTGCCAAACATTGTCAGCCCATATTTATCTGAAACATTCTCCACCATCTATCTTTCCTACTCTGTGAAAGAAGTGATATTACAGAAAACTACCACTCACAACACAGTATTCATTTCAGGTAAATGCACTCTGATGCAATGGAAGAGGAAAAAAGTATGCAATAATTCTACTCCATAGAAAAGAGAATAATAAGTAGCATAAAGGAAAATTGTATGGCAGTTCTGGCCGAGCTATCAAATAAAAGCAAAAAGACATGATAGAGTATGTAAAAAGTAGATAAAGTTCCTAGCTCTGGAAAAGATATTCATGAATCAAGAATAGATTAATCTCAATCGCATCAGAATGTAGAGCGACTTGATAAAAATAACTTAATAAAATTACGTTTCAAAAATGAAAAATAAGTGTAATTAATCAAGACTGCAGACATATGAAAACAGAAGTCACCAAAATACAGTAATTCTGAACTGACAAATAAATGAAGAAGAAAAATCAGTCTACTGAAATGGATACCTTTTCACAGAGAAAAAAAGATTGAGATAATGCTAACTAATGTAGATAAAAAAGACAAATTGATTAAGGCATTCAGAGACAAGCTAGTAAACATGAAATGAAGATAAACTTAAGAAAAATTGGTGTGTTTGAAGTAGAAAACTCATCAAATTAAACAGAGATGCAGTTAAATATTTATGATAGTCTTACTTAAAGTGAGGAAAGATTCACAGGGTCAAATCATGAAAGTACTGTACTCATGAAAATAAAAAAATTAGGCACACAACATCAAGGTGTTTTGACTCTAATGCTGTAAAAAAGTAATCAACAAGGGGGCAAATCAACCTGGCATCAGATTCTCCACATAAACAATCAACACCAGGTGGCAAAGTAATATTTACCAAATTCTCAAGAGATGAATAAGCTAACATTATGCCCAGTCAACACTTTATTCCTCTGTGAAGATGAAATTATTTATGAAAAAGAACCCTAAATAATAGAGAATAATAGGATTCCTTCTTTAAAATCATTAACACAAAACTAGATATGGTAAAGTTTAAATCATTAAAATGCAAAACAAAATTAAAATAAAAATCAATGTAATGAAAAAGTAATGATAAAATGGCTGTAGATATTTGACTACATTTTAAAATAAACTGATACAGGATAATTTTTATGTATGGACTGACAATCAAATGAGAATATTATAGCCATATAAATATTTACATGTTTGTAATTGGCAGTGGAACCTGACAATTAAGAATATGAGAAGGAGTCGGGAGCTGGTGGCTCACGCCTGTAATCCTAACTACTCAGGAGGCTGAGATCTTAGGATCATGGTTCAAAGCCAGCCCAGGCAGGAAAGTCTGTGAGATTCTTATCTCCAATAAATCACTAGAAAAGTGGAAGTGATGCTGTGGCTCAAGCGGTAGAGCACTTGCTTTGAGCTGAAGAGCGCAAGGGCAGTGCTCAAGCCCAGAGTTCAAGCCCCGCAACCAACCAAAAAAAAAAAAAAAAAGAATAAGGACATGAAATAACCTCATCACCATAACAGAGGGTAAGAATATATTGTGTAAATTTGAGACACCATCTTAAAAATAAAAAGAATCAAGTCACTTAATGCTCTTTATGATCTTGAGTCTTACCTCAGAGAAGAAAACAACTTTAAGATCTAATTTTATGTGACAAATATACATTTAATAATTTTATTTACATTTTTGCTTAAATACAAAATATTGTCATTTTGCTTCACTGGTCACATTTTTTTATAATAAATGCCAAAGTCTCAGAAATAAGCTCTAGAAATTATTCTTTCATTCATTACAGAAGCAAATTTTCAAAAGTAAAGAAAGACAGATGTACCAAGAGAATCACAGCCAAAAATCTAACCTAGAATTAAAGTCACTAGAATCACAAACGCCTATGTATTAAAACTCGTTGTGATGAGACACAGGAGTCTGAGTACAGAGGATGCTGAGAAAGAGACTGCTGAGCCTGTACTCTAGGAGAGAGGAAGTTAGATTAGGGTGGCATCATTTGTGATGTTAATAATCAGGGATATTACAAAGAACTTACAATAAAAAGCCTAAGAAAGATATTGATACAGCTCAAGAGATGATCAAGAGATGAATGGATGAATGTAGGAATGTGGGGGAGTGGAAGGGAACACTTTTTACTATTAAGGCACACTCTTGATTAAGGAAGAACAATTCATTCCCTCTCTTTCTGTCTCATTCTCTTGCTCTGTATCTCTGTCTCTGTCTCTCTGTGTGTCTCTGCTGTTTCTCTCTCTCCTTCTTGAGCCTCCTATATTATGTATGGTGACCAGTTTAGAGCATAGACATGCTAGCAAAACAAAACACTACAATTTAATCTTTACATTATAAAACACTTCATCTCTTCCACACTTGGCCAGTACCTCAACATTGCTTTAAGATCTCCAAGAACAATGAATCTTTAGAGAGAAATAGTTAGGGAAGCTCAAATCAAGAGTTGGTGAAGACACTGAATGAGTTTGAAACATCTTGTAGCTGCAGACATGTAGTCCAGCAAACATCCAACATAGCTCTCACTGAAGCCGGATTAATAAAAAAAAATCTTTGCACTGAAGACTATCAGCCTTATTACCTATTATGTGATACATCATATCTGGTTTTAAAATTGCCAAAGGGAAAAAAACAAAATCTGAATGTAAAAGCCAAGTCAAAATAAGATAAAAATCAAATAATAATAAATAATATAAAACAATGTTGAAATTATCAGAGAAGGCATTTAAAATAACTATGATTAATATACTAAAGAGCTTAAAGAGAAAAAAGTAGAAAACATACAAAGATATGCTATATAAAAATAGGGTAGAGCCTCTCAGAAAAATACAGAAAGGGATAGATAACAAAATTGTTGTAATACATGTGAAGACTGTCTTTAATGAACTAATCAAATTCTAAACATGCCCAAGGAAAGAATAAATGAGCTGGAATGCAAATCAATAGAAATGTTCTAGACTGAAACAAACAAATAACACAACCATGCAAATAGTGGAACAAATTGAAAAGTACTATGTGTGAGTGTGTAAATATATATATGTACACAAACATATATGTATATGTATACATGTAACTACAGTAGCAAAAGAAGGAGAAAGATGAATCATAAAAACTACCTATAATAGCTAAGAGAAGAAAAATTAATGTTAGTAATCAAACAGAGATCCAAGAAGTTCAGAGAACACCAAAAAAGAGAAATAGCAAAGATTTAAAAATGCTTATACCAAAAAAGTGTTATATGCAAACTAAGGGCAACCAAAACAAAGCAAAAATCTTGAAAAAAAAACAAAAAGAGGAAAAGTACACCTATATTTATATTGAGGAACAAAGATAACAAATACTGTAAATCTAAAATGGGAATACATCATATTGACAACCTGGTGCTAAAGTTTATCTGAAGAGCCAAAAGACATAGAGTAGTCAACCCTATATTGAATAAGAACAAAGTTTTAGGAATCATGCTACTAATAAAAGGAACCAGAAATATGTTTAATTTCAGGGGTGAGCTATTTGTACCCAAAATGCATCTTAAAGATCTTCTATTTTCTGAAAATGAAACCAAGTTACAAGTGAAACAGATCAGTGGCATAGCATGTCACCAAGTAAACATTGGCAAAACTGGAACTATCTAGGCAACAAGTAATTGAAGTGATATTGGTTATAATTGCCAGAATATAAAATAAATATACACACGATTACATATGGTGGAATAAATAAATTCATGGGGAAGAATTGTACATAACATTGGTTAAGTATTCCACCTTCAAGGAAGTGAAACCACTTTTTTCATTTCTACACATAAATTGTGCATAATGACTTTCTTCAAATAAATACATATGGTGTAGAAAAAAATGAACTAACTTTACAATAAAGAGTCTTAACAATTTCTACCCTTCCAGGTAAAGTAGGAGAACAGAGGTATGTCATCTACTATCTCTCTTGATATATTGTGATTAAGTATTTTTCCTTCATACTGTTCCTCTGGTTTTCTTTTTCCTTTTTCTTTTTTGTACTTTTTTTATTGTAAAAATACTGTAAGAAACCGGGCACCGGTGGCTCACGCCTGTAATCCTAGCTCTTCAGGAGGCTGAGATTTTAGGATCGCGGTTCAAAGCTAACCCGGGCAGGAAAGTCCCTGAGACTCTTATCTCCAATAAACCAATCGAGTGGCGCTGTGGCTTAAGCGGTAGAGCACTCGCCTTGAGCTGAAGAGCTGATGGACAGCGCCCAGGCCCAGAGTTCAAACCCCACGACCGACAAAAACAACAAAAAAAATTCTGTACAGAGGGGTTACAGTTACATGAGCAAGGTAATGAGTACATTTCCTATCGAGCATTGTTGCCTCCTCCTTTGTTTTCCCCTACCATCCCTGCCCCCCTCCCCCCACTGGCTCCGCTGCCGAAGTCCTAAAGTTCGTTTTCAACATAGTGTCTTGTACATCTCATTGTTACAATGGGTCAACCTGTATCGTTATTTAAACATTTTGTTATTTCCCTTCCCCTCCCCAAATTAGAGAAGTGTATGTATAAAATGCAGGGCCCCGACATCAAATACAGTGAAAACAGGGGTTATACCATGGGGGAAGAACATACAAAGCAACAAACAAAACCACATGGTACATTATGGAAACATTAGAAACAATAGCAAGAAAGGAAAAACACTGTGCCCCTAACTTGGGGTTCATTTCACTTAGCATCTTATATGGTCATATGTACATAGCTTTTGACCTTTTCTGCTTGTCCTACACATGTACTAGTTATTGCAAATAAGGGAAACCATGGGACCTATGTTTCTTTGGGCCTGGATTACTTCACTTAATATAATTTTTTCCAAGTCTTCCATTTCTGCACATGGGAAGTGTCATTCTTTCTGATGGAGGCAAGAATTCCATTCTTTATGGTTTTCTTTTATGAATAGCCATAGTAAGTCTTTTATGAAAAACCAGTAAATGATTTATTACAAAAATTATTGAAAATTATTTCATTTACAATCCTGAAAACTAACAGAATTCTTTAAACACAGTTACAAAGTATAAGACAGCAGCACAACCAAAGGAAGTCTAAGAAGACACAATGAATTTTAAAAATAATTTGATATTCAGATAAGATCTGAGAACAGGGGAATGACATGTAAAACATAAGAAAATTGGAATAAAGAATGTGCATAGTTAATTAATAATGTATGAGTATTGTTTAATTAAGTCTAACAAATGTACCATACTAATATAACATGGTATAGTATTATATGTAGAAATAATGAGAACTCTCTGGACTATCTTCAAAGATTTTCTGTAAATTTAAAAGAGATCTAAACTAAAATACACTTATGCAAATAGGAACAAAAATAAATGAAGACAATTTATTAAACAGTAGGATAAAGTGCTTAATGAGCTGAAAGAGTAAAGCTGTCAACCTGGAATTATACATCCATTACAAACATCATTTATAGCTTTCCTATTATAGAAATATATATATATATATGTTATATATATATATATATATATAGTGCAAGTATATCTTTCTGTAAACAAAGTAACAATATCAATAATACGACAAAAACAAATAGAAGGTATTAGGTTTGGACTGTGTAGTGGTCTGTATATATCACTCATATTCTTCCACTCTTACCTGTCTGTGCCCTTTGCATAAAACTCTTTTTAACTTCCTTTATTGCCAAGGGATTACACCAACCTAAATGCTATGATTAGTCATGTAATACACTTTGACCAATTGGACTAGTAGTGAATTAACAAGATATAAGCAGAGGCTGTTTAAAACTGAGCTTGTTTTCTTTTGCACCTAAATTTTAGTACGAGAATTTTCCTGTTATGTTGATGGAAGGATGAGAGACACTTATAGTGTGGAGTTATACTATATTCACTGCCCACCCCAGCAAATAGCCAGCCAGGGCTAGACAGGAAACCTTAGTGAGAACAAGCACAAACACCAAAACTTATCCCTAATTATCAAATGCGCACCTTGAATAATTTATTAGGCCATGAGTTACTGGGTAGCTTTAAGTACAACATTAAGCAGGCAATATATATTTCTACTCAAAGATGACATGATTCTGTATGTGAAAAATTCCAAAAGAATCTACAAACCATTTTAATTTATTAATTGCTTAAGGAAGCTGCCTGGGTCCAAAGTTCATGCAGAAAATTCAATAATGTTTGTACACACTAGCATCAGGCATTTGTACATGAAGTGTTTTAAATATCCTTTATAGTACTATAAAATACTCAGACTTAGGGATCATTCAATAAAATATAAGTCAGACTTCTATACTAAAATTTGTGGAACATTGTATAGAGCAACCAAAGAATACTTCAATTACCTCTGCTCAATATTAATATGCCAAATAACCAAAAATCTATCTACAAAGTCCAAACAGTTCCAAACAATAGTTCAGCCATTGTTTTGGTACAGATTGAAGTGTTTATGATATATGACATAGAAAAGCATGAAGTTTATAGGGAAAGATAAGACAATCATGTAATGAAAATCCTTATAGCTCTTGTACTTCCAACTTTAAGACATGAGAAAGTTGTGTTAATTAAGGACCTAATTGTAAAATGTTGGACAAATAGATCAGTAAAACAGAAAACAAAATTTGGAAACATACTACATCCAGTCACTCAACTCAGTGACTTAATTACTCAGGAGCAGACAGATTTTTCAAAAAGTGATTCTAGACTGATTAGTAAAGCAGATGGAAAAAATATTGAAATGCAAGGCTTTTAAATCACTTCATTCTCAAAAACTAATGTGAACTTGATCTTAGGCCTCAACGTAAAACTAAGTCTAACTTCAAGAAGTCAGTATAGCGTATTTTCATGGCCTATGTTTAGTAATAATTGCTTTTGATGTTTAATAAGGACACCTTAATAGAAACAGCGATGGCAACACATTTACAAATTAATCCACTGAATATTATTAAAATTATATATATATATATATATTTGTTCTTCCAAATAATGATTAAAAATTAAATATGTAAGTCAGAGATGACTTGTTTATAAAACTTGTTTATAAAACAAGTACCTACTAATGTGTAAATATACAAATATATAATATACCCCTACAAACCAATAAGAAATTGGCACAGGTAAACAATTTATAATCTCTAACCAAAAGTGGCTGTAAAGGAACTTGATATGATTGTTATCATTACCCATTGGGAAATGCAAATTAAACAGACCGTGATAAATTCACCTGAACATTTAACATAAGATACTGAAGACCTGGAGAAAATGAAATCCTGTATGTTTTCCGAAAAGGGGAAGAATAGAATTCTATTGTTGATGAACTCATTTTCTTTGGATTATACATAAAATCAAAGTCATACTGCTTTTATCATTTTATTTGTCTACTGTGTTTCACTTTGCATAGTGTCTTTCAGGATTATCCCATTGCCCCTAATGGCAGGATTTCCTTTAATCTTATGGCTGAATAGTATTCCATTGTAAATATATATCACATTTTCAGAAAATTGTTGGCTGACAATTAGTTTCCCTACTTTGCCTTTCCAAAATTATAGATTTAAAAAGTTGCTTTAGTGACAAAGTAGGATGACCTCCGTCACTTTCTAAGCAAAAACTATGTAGGAGCTGGAACATACAAGATTGGGAATTTGCTGTAAACAAGTCATTTATAACTGGAATTCAGAGTGAATACCTAATTCAATAACCAATTTGCTGCAACTATTTTGTTGAACTAAGCTCAGGGAATTGTTACAAACACATTTTTTTGGAAGCTTAAGATAGAAGCATATGAAAAGCAGTACTATGAAATCACAAGTGACAGCCTGCAGCTTCCTTACAAATACCACCTGATTGGATCATTTTGAGGGGCTGTCTGTCTTTGATACTCTTGTGTGTTATATGGTAGACTGAAGTGGGAGAAAATTAGGGAACTTTCAAAATGAAAACTGATTTCATAAATTACAGCCCAGAAAATAACAAAAAGAGCTGTCATGCCCTTAGCAGCTTTTCCTTTAATTTCTGCAGAATCTTTTGTCTTCACCCTTTGAGCCTCACTATTGTCTCTATTGTACTCAAAGCAGAGCTTTTCTTCTCCAGTGCAAGTGTTACAAAGGATACATGATGATTTTTGTGCTGATTAGAGGGGAACTTGCATGTACAGATAACTTTTGCAAGACACAAATTGCTTAAGACAGAATACTTGGAAAGGTAAGATACATGGAAACTAAGAATAACTATTACCAAAAGTAAAGTTAAATCACCACTGCATAATAAGTATATAGAAAGTATGCCTGGTCCATCACCTTGTTATCAGAGAGACAATTATGTAGAACAGAAACCAATACCAGATCTTTGGAAGAGTGAAATCAACATGTCTCAATTTGCTCTTTTGAAAGGATATAACTAGAAATATGGACCAAAATGTAATCATTTCCAAGAGGTTCATATGTGAAAGGTTTTTTTTTCTTATTCAAGATATATCTTTATTGTTTAATTTTAGAATATGGTTTTTCTCCACACCCATAAGATACACTACAGTAAAAAGGAGAATATAATGTGTTGCTTAAAAATATCCAATTTGTTAATTCACATCGACTTATTCACATTATATATGAAGTTCAATCACATATGCATTTATCATAATCACTAAAAATCACATATACAAGAGAATATTTATTACAATTAAATACAGGAGATGGAAATTAGATTGTGGG
Organism: Dipodomys merriami; assembly: GCF_024711535.1. Classification (NCBI taxonomy): domain Eukaryota; kingdom Metazoa; phylum Chordata; class Mammalia; order Rodentia; family Heteromyidae; genus Dipodomys; species Dipodomys merriami. The sequence goes on along the minus strand of NW_027202382.1, from coordinate 5,818,424 downwards.
GGCAGGGCGGTTGTGGGGCTTGATCTCAGGACCTGAGCGCTGTCCCCGAGGCTCTTTGTGCTCAAGGCTAGTGCTCTATCACTTGAGCCACAGCACCACTTTTGATTTTTGAGTGGTTATTGGAGATAAGAATCTCACTGGGACTTTTATGCCCAGGCTGGCTTAGGAATATGAGACTCAGATTTCAGCCTCCTGAGTAGCTAGAATAGGCGTGAGCCACCTGTGCCCAGAGATCCTTATTTCTTTTTTGCAGTTTTTTTTAATTTAATTTTATTTTATTTGAGAACATACTGTACAGAGGGGTTACAATTACATTGGCAGGATAATGCATACATTTCTTACCAAGCATTGCAGGCTCCTCCTTTGTTTACCCTTCACCGACTTTTTTTTATGTATATGTCTTTGGGAGATGCAAAAATGGAGGGACAAAAGGTAAACAAAGCAGCTTGGTACTCCCTGCACAATATGTTGAAAATTAACTATTCATCTTGTGGGTGAGATGGGAGGGAAAAATCGGGAAAGAACAAGGGGAAGGAGTGACATTGTCCAAAAGGAAATGTACTCTTTATCTAATTTATGTTACTGTACTCCCTGTTTTTAGCATTTTCAACTAAACAGTTTTAAAAAGCAAGAGCAAGAGTTACTTCCAAAACAAATCATGTATCAAGCACATCTAGTTGCTTGGTATGATGTCATGAACACAGAGAATAGGAAGAAAAGTGTTGTGTTTCTTGAAAGAATGAAGGTAAAATACTATGTACACTACAGCTGATTTGTTTGATTAATAAAATTCTACAAGGAAAACTGAGAATGAAAAAAATTGGTAAAGTTGCTTAGCATAAAATTACAAAGGTTTTTTAAAAGAAAAGTTTACTTTTTTATAAACTAAAAAGTTTACTTTTTTGTGCTAAATATTCATAGGTTAATAATAGATTTGAAGACATAAACATACAAGTAAAAATGTAAATGAAAATATTGCCTCAAATCATAAACTCAGAAAATTATATTAAAAAACAACAAAACCACCACCAACATCTAAAGAAACATTCATTGATATTAAGTAACCATCATATCAGGACCCTGTGTATGTGTATGTATATTATGCATATAAAAACAAAGAGGTAGAGATACCGTTGATATCTTGACTGGCTATAAAAAGTTAGATTATACTTATTTTCCATAGATATTGCTACACTGTGTAACATATCACTGAGGAGAGGTAGAGCATATTCATCTAATTTTTTAAAATGACATGGCATCCTGAGGAGATGTATTGAACATGAAAAATTCAATGGAGAAATACAGGAAGCAGGAAATAGAAGGATGAAATCTCTCTAAGAATGGTAAAGAAATACTCTAGCAGTAAAACCAGCCACCATAAAGAATAACTATTTTCTCTGCCAGGTTCTGGTGGCTCACACTGAGTTTAAGCCCCTTGACAGACAAAAAGAGCAAACAACAACAACAAAAGAATAACAATTTTCTGTCATAAATGTGACCATAAATAGTTTGTGCCTTCTGAGAATCAATTTCTGAATAGGTCAAATGAATATGACGTTCATCTTGCAACAGCATAGTGAAAATTAAGAGGAATACAAACGGGAGGAGCTGAGCCCAATGTTTAGCTTATTCTTAAGAAGTCATACAGCATATGTAATAGTCTCAATGGTAGTTGGATTGGTTGTTAAATATTATAATTACCTTAAGTTAGTACTGTTCTAATATATGAATGAAATCAGTGCTTGTATTGTAGCCCCCTGTTCTGTCTGCAGTGGTTATAGCTTGACAAATATCATGAGTTATAAAGATGCTAGAAGCAGGAAATTGAATCTGCACAAATCAGGCACCCTACTTTGTAGCCCACTTTTGTGGGAAGTACAAACATTTTCACTATTGAATAAGATTTACTGTTTATAATAAAACCTATCTATTCCTCATCTACATAGACTTTGCTCTTAAAATTCAGCTGTCAGTCTAGATACTTCAATCCTGATGAGGATGCTTCTTTAGATTGTCAAGAAGATAAAAAAAGAACTAAGTAGCACTCTATTTTTGCATAGTCACAAAGACCTATTTATTTTTAAAGTAATGAACAAGATAAATGCATAACAATTTATTCCACACTCTTATCTACATAGGTATTTGAGTATGAGAGAGGCATTGTTTTGAAGTTCAAATCATGTACATTTCCACTATATTTGACAACCATCTCTATGTAAGCTTTCCCTAGGTCTGTCTTTCTTTCTACTGAGATTCCAAATACTGTTCATGTTTTACTTTGACAATTTCAAAATTTATTTGTTGAATATATCATTCTGCCAGAGACTTAAACATGGTTTTCAAGGCAATAACTAAGTAATTAAATCACTTATTAATTAACTTCTCACCTCAGCTGTATATTCATCTAACAAATCCATAAGCTTTATGTTGATGGAGATTTATCTGATTTTTTTAAGACCTAAGAATCAAGGGAGTTTCTTGTTATTTCCTTCACAATTTCATTCCCTGTCCTAGAAATATAAATTTCAGGATGGTACAGACATGAAAATAATGACTATGGATTTAAATGTATCCGACTAAAAAGCATGTAAGCTTTCTCTGTCACTGTGGTAATAATTACAGGGGTTAAATCAAAGGATCTTACAGGATCGACATTAAGATCCATGGCACACAATTCACAACGTAATTGTGTAGTTGTCTGCATTTAGCAGATGGGCAATGACTTCTTTATTAATAATTACTCTGCCTAATGTATGTTAATATATAAATATTAAATTACTTATCTACTGTTCATAAGTCCTTGGTCCTAATTTTGTTTGATTGGTTGTTGATTTGTTGGTTAGCATATACCGTTTCTTTCCATTTCCCCAACTAATGTATATTTACCATGTTGTACTCTTTTAAGAGAAACACATGCCTTATATTAACTCATTAAAATGGTGCCAGAAATACTGATGCTCCAAAACTTTTTGAACTAGAATAAATTAGTGTGATTTGTGAAATAATACTAAACAAGTAAAATGTTTTACACACTGGTTAACACAGAAAGACAGAATTGTTTTGTCTGGAAATTTTAAATTACAGGTATTTGGGACATTTCCCAAAACAAATGCATCACTATCTTTGTCATGAGTAGAATAAAATATGATTGTATTTGCTTTGGAAAGAATATTTTCTCTTGGAAAACATATAGGCAGATAGATAGACAGACAGACAGACAGACAGACAGATAGATAGATAGATAGATAGATAGATAGATAGATAGATAGATAGATAGATAGATAGATAGATAGACAGACAGACAGACAGACATTTTTCCTTTCCTTTAAGTTCTAAAATATTTTTATTATGTTTAGTAGTTGTACAGAGTTATTTTTCAACACATTGGTTTATGCCCTTTTATGATTCTTCTCTATCTCTCCCAAACCTACCCCTCCCCTTATTTTTAAAAATTTTCTAGTATATGCATTAAATTTTATGACTACGTCTCCCCTCTTTCTCTTTAGTTTTAGAAACAGACCATTCACAAAAGCAGTATGGAACATACCCCCAATGCACACCCTACATATATATAGGATAAATATTTTAAAAAATTAAAGGTATAAAGTCAGTGTCACTCTAAAGTTGTTGTTTATTAAGATATAGAGCAGCCTACATTATCCAATACTAACTATGGACATTAAGAATATAACTTTCCTCTCACAAATTAAATTAAACAGTGCATCACTGCATAGACCAATGGAGTATTTTATAACACATATAGTATAGATGCACACTGAATAAGCATCCAATTGTAACAATGCAGGAGACCTAAAATGTAACAGTGCAAATAGAGAATTTTGTTTCATCACTGACAATCATTAGAATTTATAGAACTCATTTTTGATGCTATAGTAAAGGAATATTTTTCTCCAAAATAATTTTTATTGAACATTTATTGATATTTGCCTATATTCTAGTCTGTGAGCAGATGGTTCCTACTCTCCCTTATGAAACAGTGACATAAATATGCCTATAACTGCAGCTCAACAGAGCTCAGAAGTCACACATAGGTGCAATATAGATTGGAAACCTTCACTGAAAGTTAGTTTCCTTGTTCTGCTGTCATCAGACTTCGATAGCTTTCCCCATTTTATTCTCCTACCTTCTCTAAGCAATGAATAATCCTGGGGACCAACAAATTGACCAAAGAACAGGGTGCCAAAGGAGAGAGTAAGGCAATGAAAATCAGCACTCCTCCTCCAAGCAAACAGTTCTTTAAAAAAAAAAAAGTACAAAAACAGGGTTAATTGTAAATTGAAAAGTTGCATTACAATGACCCACTGTTTATCATCTCAGCTGTTTGGGGAAAAGTACAAAACAAAAAGAAAGAAATAGGGGCTAGGAATGTGGCTTAGTGGTAGAGTGCTTGCCTAGCATGCATGAGGCCCTGGGTTCCATTCATTGGTGCCACAAACACAGAAAATAAGTAAAATAAATAAATTTTACAAAATAAGAAAACAATAATGGACCCTCTCCTTTTGTCTTCTTTTATGATCTTTTCCCATGAATGAAACTAATTTTTATTGTAATACATGAATGAAGAAAGGGTGACAAACATTCCAGAAAATCCAACACCAAAGAAAATATTTGTATGTTCTTTCCCCTATGGTATATCCCCTGTTGTCAGTGTATTTGATTTTGGTACCCTGGTATTGTATATATGTTTATCTGAATTAGGGAATGGAAAGGGAACAAAAAAATAGTGAGACAGAGGACAAGGGGGGAACCAATGCAATAGTGATATGCACAAGGAAATACGTTGGAAGTGATCTGTATAATTGCTGGGGGAGTTCTTGGGGGGGAAGGAGAGTGGGAGAAAAATAGGGGAAGGGTTAGCAAGTTTGACAAAAAAAATGTACTTACTACTTTACTTATGCAACTGTAACCTCTCTGTGCATCACCTTGACAATAAAATATAAAAATAAAAAATGAAATATGAATTAAACGGGAAGAAGGTCGCTTGGACCTACCACCATGCTAGATAAAGGAAAGGCCTCAAATATGGCAAAAGTCATGTAACCAGGGCTATCTTAACCCTCTTACCACTAGGATAAAAACACTAGGATAAAAACAGCTATGTTAGCTGTCTTGGTAGAGGCATATACATATATATATATATATATATTATATAAGTAGTGTATTATTTATATATATATGTAAATATTGTGCCTGTCTAGCTGTGAGCCACCAAATAATGTTAAACTGGTTAATTCATAGACAATTTATCTTTGTGTTTATGTTCCTCCAAAATAATGGCTGTTTAATTATATTACAAATGAGTTTTCCCAGCCAATTGTAGAGCAGATGTTATTTACTCCCAGAACAACTGCCAAAAGTCTAAAGACAAAAGTAGCACATTTAACAATCCCAAATGCAGTGTACGGAATTACTTTTCTCGGGCAGTTCTTCTCTCATCCAGCCAACAGATGTTTCCATGCTGTAATGGACAGTGGCCTTAAACATAACAACCAGCCAGATATCTGGTTGTTAATGCTAGATGGTAAAGGAACAATTAGAACTAGTTCGATTCTACCTGTAATAGAGGCAAAGAGTTGTCTGTTTTTATTTTTGTTTCAAAATTCATCAAGTGTTCAAAACAGTTTATATTCTAGCACTCACCAAGAAATTCCATGATGATGGATGCAGAAAGAACAAATCACCCATTTTTCACAATTTATGCAGTGAGCAGTAGGCACATATTTTTTTCACACAGGAGCTTATTTTCCCCCCACCAAATGCTGTAAAACTTGAGAGAATTCTTTTATTTGAGTGCTACAATAATTTGAATTTAGGCATCACTTCCACAATAAGCTTATTCTGGGTATTGTTTAAACTTTCCCAATCTCATGGGAGCATTTTACTATGTCTAAAACTTGCTTCAAATAAAACCTTCTAGGGAGAGCTGTGCTGTGGCTCTTTTTTATGTAGTATGGTGGGATCATGCCAAGGTTTTTAATAAGGAGGAAAAATAAGAACTCTTTAAAGTTTAAAGCCCAATAATCTAGGAGCTAAAATCTGGTTAAGAGCAAAATAAACCGTCTACAATTAAATGACTCAGTAACATATGAAAAGAAAGGAGAGCCTAAGAAATAATTCTTACCAAGTTAATTTCACATACTCAAACAAATCAGGATGATGTCTCTGTTAGAAAAAATGGCTTCAAGTAAAGGATGGGCTCTTCTATCTTTCAGTCCTAATTACATTCTACTGTGGAAGGTCAACCACAGATTTTCTTGTTGGGTGTAATTACACAAGATTCATTTATATATGACTCATGCCACTAGCACATTTCTGTATCACAAATTGACACAGAAATGGGTAAACAAGTAATCTAAAGTGAATTATAACTCTTTCCCAGCCACATGGAGTGCCAACATGGCCTGGTACCAGCCAGAATGATGAATAAACCTACCCCTTACCTGAATACCACGTGCGTGGTATGGTTCTTACTCCACCTCCTCTTCTTTAAAACCTAACATAAGTGGTCTGTGAACTTGGGAAGGGCTTAAAGTCAGGATAGGTGGGTTTCTCTCTGTTGTTTTTCTTTTTTTTCTTTTTTTGCTCTGAGGAATACCCCCAGTTCTGACAGCCTTTTTGCGAACGTGTCTGCTGTGGACACAGTGCATCAATATCATTGCTGGCCTCTGCATCCACCTTGACACTTCTACATTTTGGTGAGTGAACTACTGTCTAAGGGTTTTCTGACACTGTCTCTCTCCAGACATGGTACAATGCTGGAGAACCTGCTAGGCCTTTAACTGAAAGGCCAGTCACCTTGACTCTGGTTCTTTGGCCAATCCTCCCTAGAGGCCTCGGTGGTAAGTTGGGACGCCACTTCCACCCAATAAGCCCTCGTTCACTCAGTAATTTTTTCTCTCCTACGCCTTTAATGGGGTGCTATGTGTCACTCTGGTGCCGTGAAACCCTCTGAAATGCCTCCTGTGCTCCCTGGAAAGCCAGAGGGCCTAATTTTTTAATGCTGTTCTCAGATTTAGACAGTTTTTGCCTCTGCAATGGTATATGGTCAGAGGTCTGTTTACTTTCAGGCTCTCCTTGCTCTCTGCTAATCATGTCCAACTTTCTCTATCTCTCCCTTTCTCTTTTCTACAACTTTTTGGCTTGTGCCCTGATTAGTGCGACATGGGCTGGGTGCCGGGGACCTTCCCCCACGCCAGGTTCCCTCTCAAAGGCTAGCCACCCTAAGTTTGAAAATTGTCAGAGTTTCCATTTGTTCAGGTTTTCTTTGCACTTTTTCAGATATTTACCATCTTGAGTTCGCCATCTTGGCCACAAGGTAGGTTAAGGGTTTGATCTCATCTGACCCTTGACCTTCCACCAAGCTTACTACTCCATCCATCTATTCTAAGGTGCCTTGCTAACAAGTTGCTCTTTTCACAGGCCCTGGTAACTGAGGTGCAACCATATGATGTGCTTTGTTAGCAAAGATGTCTAAACATTGTTGTCAAAAATTTTAGGTTTTGAGTTTTGCCTTTTTTGTTTGGTGTTGTGTATTCTACTACTGACTATGTAGTTCTAAAATATGAGGCATATCTGTGCTGAGATTCTCATCATATCTAACGAGTTTTGTCATTGCAGAATATTTGTTGGTCAATTCTTGATAAGGAGGAGGTAAGCTCTACTTATTCTGTTTGATCTCCTTGTTGCTTTAATTGGAAATAACAAAGGGTTTTTGTGGCAAAGATTGCAGTTCAAAGCCAGCCCGGGCCCAAAAAATACCTAAGACTCCATCTCCCAACTAACCTTCAAAGAGCCAGGCTGAAAGCATGGCTCAAGACTCTTATCTCTAATTAACCAGCAAACACTGGAAGTGGTACTATAACTCAAAGTGGTAGAGTGCTAGCCTTGAGCAGAAGTGCTCAGGGACAGTGCCCAGGCCTTGAGTTCAAACCTCCATGAATACTAACTGGAACAAGCAATCCCAGCAATAAGCACCTATCCAGTCTGGGAAGCAAGGGACCATGGAGAGGAGTAAGAGGAGATGATGTCATATCAGCCACTTTGTGCCTGCCCTTTCAAAATTAACCAGAGCCAGGAGGTCAATAGAAGTAAGAAGCCTGCCCATCTAATGTCCATACCTGTCTACCTTTTAACTGGACGGGAATTTACATTCTTGCCCTTGTTACCTGACTTCTCCTCTATCTAGTTGCTAGATGTCAGAAGGAGCTGGGAGCATTTCTACTAACCTTTTCAGCCCCAAGTCCTTCCTCTTGCCATTTTTTTGCTCTCTAGTAATTTTTTCCAGCCCTTCAATGCCTCATGGGACTTTCTCCAGACTTCATCTAAGGACTCACACCTACCAAGGGACAGCTGCTGCTCACTGCCTTCTCTGGGAGGGGACCACATTCCAGCCCTAATGTTGACCCCCCTTTGTCAGCAGGAAGTAGCCAGAGAAAATCCACGCCCTATTTCATGATTATTAAAAGACTGGAATGTAAGGTCCGCTCCTGGATGGCCAGTCAACTCCACCCTCCTCACAGCAAAGTCTCTGCCCAATACTTGCTTTGCCTAGGCAACTGGCACACCTGGAGGTCACATCTGCATTCGCTGAGGTCACATCTGGATTCGATGTAGGTACACCTTCCCAGCCCCTAGATAAGACCTAGCCCAGGGCAAGACACTCTCTTTCCCAGTCACATGGAGAGCCAACATGGCCTGGTGCCAGCAGAAATGATGAGTAAACCTACCCCTTGCCTGAAAAAATAAATAAATAAAGTGAATTATAAACTACTGATTTCTGCACCAAAATCCAATCTAATATAATATTCAATTTAGGCTCCATTTGCCTCATTCTGAGAAAAAAAAAAAAAACAACAACAAAAGGAAATGTTTGTTTGAGAGATACAGCTACTGAGAACTTTGTCCCTTCTAGTACTTCCTGCAGTAGAATCCTCTTGAGACACAGACATCAGTTGACTTAGTTAAATAGTCTGGCAGGAAAACCTGTCAGAATTCCAAGCTTTTATTTTATTTCTTTTCTTTTCAAATTTAAATAGTTATACAAAATGTTTACTATTCAACATGCATCTTGATCAATCACCCCTGTCATCATTCTCCAAACATTTATTTTTATATTGAAAGCAAAATGGTGAGATTTTACTACTTTAACCAATTTACTTTACTTGTTTTCTTCTTTTTTGTATATCTTTTTTTTATTGTGAAAATACTGTACAGAGGGGTTACAATTACATGGGCAAGATAGTGAGTACATTCCTTATCAAACATTGTAGCCTCCTCCTTTGTTTCCCCTTCCCATCCCTTCCCACCCTCCCCACCTCTCACCTCCCCACTCAATCCCCCCCTCCCACACCAAAGTTGTAAAGTTTGTTTTCGACATAATGACTTGTACATTTCGTTGTTGCAATGGGTCCACCTGTATCCCTATTTAAACGATTTACTTTTCCCCTTCCCCTCCACAAATTATACCGACACCAAATACAGTGAAAGCAGGGGTTATAACGTGGGGCAGGGACATACACTTTTCTCCACATGTCCTCTATGTATTATTATTTGGTGACAGGGACATAATTTGCTAGTCACTACTTTCTATAACCTGAAATAATTTTGGGGTTATATACTAGTTTATCAAAGGTACTTGATCCAATAATAGTAAAACATTAATTATGTTTCTGATAATATTGATGAATTAAACTGATTGTTGAAAATCATATTTGTACCACATCATACTTTCATAACACTGTATTTGCCTGAGTTTATTTGAGTTTATTTGCCTTAGTTAGCTCCTGTACATTGTAGTGCTTTTTTTTTTTTTTAAATTGTATTTTATTTTATTTGAGAACATACTGTACAGAGGGGTTACAATTACATGGGCAGGATAATGCATACATTTCTTACCAAGCATTGCAGCCTCCTCCTTTGTTTACCCTTCACTTCCCTTCCCAGCCTCCCCCCTCCCCCCACCCAATTTTACCCCCCTCCCCCCACCCAATTATACCCCCTCCCCCCCACACACCGACATTGTAAAGCTGGTTTTGACATGACATTTTGTACTTCTCATTGTTGCAACAGGTCCACCTGAATCCTTAAACGACTTGTTTGTCCCCATCTCCTCCACATGTTATACTGACATCAAATATAGTGAAAGCGGGGGTTACACTGTGGGGGAGGGACATACAAAGCAACAAAGAAATAATCTTATAAATGCGTTAGAAACACATGCATGAAAGAAACGAAAACATTAAAATACATATTTAAGGGTTCATTTTTCCTAACATCACATTATCTGACCTTTTCCGCTTGACTCATACCTATACTAGATATTGCAAATAAGGGAAACCATGGGACCTATGCTTCTTTGGGCCTGGCTTACTTCACTTAATATAATTTTTTCCAAACCTTTCCATTTCCTAACAAATGGGGAAATGTCATTCTTTCTGATGGAGGCATAGAATTCCATTGTGTATATATACCACATTTTCTTGATCCATTCATCTACTGAGGGGCATCTGGGTTGGTTCCATATCTTAGCTATGGTAAATAATGCTGCAATAAACATAGTTGTGCTGGTAGCTTTAGTGTGGTCTTGTTTGTAAACATTTGGGTAAATGCCCAAAAGTGGAATTGCTGGATCATAGGGGAGATCTATGTGAAGTCTTTTGAGGAACCTCCATACTGCTTTCCAAAGTGGTTGAACAAGTTTACATTCCCACCAACAATGAAGTAAGGTTCCTTTCTGTCCACATCCCCTCCAGCAACTGTTGTTGTTAGAGTTCTTGATTTTTTGCTGTTCTAACTGGAGTGAGGTGATATCTCAATGTTGTTTTGATTTGCATTTCTTTTATGGCTAGGGATGTTGAACATTTCTTCATGTGTCTATTGGCCATCCTTCTTTCTTCTTCAGAGAAGCTTCTCTTTAAGTCTTTCGCCCACTTATTTATTGGGCAGTTGTTTCTTTGAGGATTTGTTGTTGGGTGGTTTAATTTTTTGAGTTCCAAGTATATTTTAGATATGAGACCCTTGTCCGTTGTATGGCTAGTAAAGATCTTCTCCCAATCGGTGGGCTTTCTATTGATCTTGCCAGCTATGTCATTTGCCCTGCAGAAGCTCTGCAATCTTATGCAATCCCATTTGTCCAACCTTTCTTTGATTTGTTGTGCTTCCGGGTCTCTATTCAGAAAATTTCGACCTGAGCCAAGGAGACCTAGGGTTTCTCCTATTCCATCCTGTAATGTTTTCAGAGTGTCTGCTTTGAGTTCAAGGTCTTTGATCCATTTGGAGTTGATTCTGGTGCAGGGTGATATATAAGGATCTAGCTTTAGTTTTCTACATGTAGTTAACCAGTTTTGCCAGCACCATTTACTGAAGAGGCTGTCTTTCTTCCATTCTATTGTTTTAGCTTCCTTATCGAAGATTAGATGGCTATAGGTCTGTAGGTTCATTTCTGGGTTTTCAATTCTATTCCATTGGTCCTGAGGTCTGTTCTTATGCCAATACCAAGCTGTTTTGATTACTATGGCTTTATAGTAGAGTTTGAAATTTGGTATTGATATTCCTCCAGCAGTGTTCTTTCCGTTGAGGAGCGTTTTTGCTATTTGGGGTCTTTTATTGTTCCATATGAATTTTTGGATTGCCTCCTCTATTTCCTTGAAGAATGAGGGTGGAATTTTGATAGGTATCGCGTTGAATTTGTAGATAGCCTTGGGAAGTATTGCCATTTTCACGATGTTAATCTTGCCAATCCAGGAGCATGGGAGGTTTTGCCATTTTTTAAGTTCTGTGTTGATTTCCTTTTTCAAGATTTTAAAGTTTTCATCATAGAGGTCCTTCACTTCTTTGGTTAAGTTAATTCCTAGGTATGTAGTGCTTTTTTAAATCAATGTTCGTTCACATCAGCATGAAATTACCAACATTTGTGTTCTTAACTTTTTTTAATTCTCTACTTCTCCCTTCAGAGTTGCCAAACAAAAAATAAATAAACTAAAATACAATATAGATTGGAACCAGAAACTTCAGCATAAGCCAGCTGCCAGGAGATAGCTACTTTAACTTGAAAATAATAAAATTTATACTCTTACTATATTTATTTTCAGACTTGTTATCATTCTGTATTAACATACTTCTCTCTGGACTAATATATTGGGACATCATTAATTCCAAGGAGGTAACAGACTTAAGGAATTCAGGAAATAAACACAACCACCGGCACGGGTTACTTCACAGCTGAAATTTGAAACTATTGATAACAATTTAAAATCATAAACCAAGCAAAGAATATTTTCCAAAACAAAAATATTGCCAAATTTTGGGGAATGAGGCTCCAAGTGAATTATATGGAGATAACCCATTTATTAGGATAAAATATATATGCTATGTTTTAGCATAAGAAATATCTTGAAGCTGGTTGCTGGTGGCTATAATCCTAGCTACTCAGGAGGCTGTGATCTGAGGATCACAGTTTGAAGTCAGCCCAGGTAGGAAAGTCCGTGAAACTCTTATCTCCAATTATCCACCAGAAAACCAGAAGTGGTGCTGTGGCTCAAGTGGTATAGCATTAGTCTTGAACTGAAGAGTTCAGGAACAGTGTTCAGGCCCAGAGTTCAAGCCCCATGACCAAGAAAAATATATATCTATATAGCTATGTAGCTATATAAATAGAATTGCTATGAAATTCACTATGTCATGAGTGTAGGTCATAATAACCTATTATATACTCATAAATCACTAGAAAAGAGATTAGTGTTCCAAATACAAAGTAATGATGAAGAGATGGAAACATTCTGATTTGATTATATTCTATATTTTATCCATGAGTTGAAATAGAACATGATACTGCTTAAAATGAACATATTTTCATCAAATAATTGAAATGTTTTACCTCTTTTGATTTGATGATTATAATGTGCATGTGTTAAATTATGCTCCATTAACTTGTACAATTAATGTGGAGAAAAGAAAGAGATCAAAGAAAGAAGGAAGAAAAGAAACAGGCATCTTTAAGAAAATCTTCATCTATTATTTTAATGCACATATTCAAATTGAAAGCAACATTTACTGTAAAGCATGTATTTAAGGGGTTAACTATTGGTGGAAAACAAGATGACTTTATTATGAAGTAAAATCTTTGAATACCTCAGTGCCAAGTTGATGCAGTTAAGTGAATTTCTAACAACTTTGGACAGTTGGCAAAATTGGGCAAGTATAATTTTTTAAATGAGGTAGACCTAAGCTTAGGCTGTTGTTTTCCTATGATTTACCATTTGCATGGAGTTACATAGATTATTGAAATTTCCCAATCCTGAAATAGAAGTATACTTTCTATATCAAAAAGTCATAATGGTACTTACATAAGGTAGTGGTAAGTGTCGCTAAATTACTCTCAACTAGTATATGTATCCACACACATACACACACATCCACACACACATCATGGCATATATGTCATTTATCATGCTATATATAGCATATATATGATATAACTGTGTCTATGAAAAGTAAAAATTCCGATCCCTGCATTGAATAACATTGCTAATTCCTTAGGCATCACAGAATACCATTTCCACACATGAATATTAAATCACTGAATCGCTTGCATGTTTGGGATGAAAATCGTACAAATAAGGCACCAGGGCATCCATTCAATTTCAAGTTATTGAGTACTCAGGTTTTGTGTTTTAATAGTTCATGGATTAATTTGCATGGATTAATTTAGTTTACAATAATTAGCACCTTGTTTGAACTGTCACCATTATCAAAAACAAAAGTGCCTGGCTCAATTATTTTCCAAGCAGTGTTTGAATAAAATGAATCATATCATTAGAAATTTTTACCATTTTGTTAGAATGAACTGTGGGGAACCCTCAGAATTATAATTATTAAACAATAGGCATTTATTTTAAGCCTTGGAGTACAGGACTAAGGTGAACAGTGCATTCTTCTACATATGTAGGATGTAATGGATGTGTAGACACACATTTATCTAAGAAAATCAACTGGTAGAAACATGACAGAAGTCTCAAAGTGTGAGGTACTCAAACTTTGTTTCCATTATTATGGTAATTGTATAATAATTAGAGTTATTTCAATGTACTATCAAGAAAAAATAATGAGATTCACTGTCATTGTTACTACACAGATTCTGAAAAGATGCACTAATAAAAACTACAAACTGATGAAATAACTACACGTTATTCTTTATCTCATCTACTTTTATGGAATAGCACTAAATCAGGAAAAATTGAGATGAGAAAGTGCAGATAATTTATGACCAGTTGCCTTCTTCAATTTTATCCTCCTTTTGTTCTAGATGCCTACTTCATGTCAACATCTTAAATTTCCTGGGAAATCTCACAAGCAGCATTTCCAGAAATAAGTCTTCTGTATTCATCCTTCAACCCTGAGCTTGGGATGTATTTTATACTCTTTGAATCTTGTCCCATTCCTCAAAGCTAAGCATTCTCCAGGTCTTGTTGATTTCACTGCTCTTTTGAGACTTTTTCTGCCCCAATCCATGTGACTACTACTCTTTTATAATCCAGTAGCTTTTTAAAAAATATATTTTTTATTGTAAAGATACTGTACAGAGGGATTACCAATACATAAGCAAGGTAATGAGTCCATTTCCTATGGAGCATTGCTACCTCCTCCTTTGTTTTTCCCCTACCATCCCTTCCTTCCCACCTCCCCCACTCCCTGCCCCCCCCCAAAGCTGTAAAGTTCATTTTCAACACAGTGTCTTGTACATCTCATTGTTACAATGGGTCATCATGTATCTTTATTTCAGCATTTTGTTATTTCCCTTCCCCTCCCCAATGAATTACTTTAAGTGGTTCCCTAAAACATATCCTGCTTCTCAGCTCCATATTCCATACTCCATGATTTCAACGTTTCCTTTTACAGGAAGCCTTTATTTACTGAAGAGATCTGTAGACATGACTTTTGCCACCATAACCAAGTGATTACACATGACATCAACAAGAGGGGGGTAACCTAATACCATGATCTTCACAATGATATGCAATATGAGTTCACCTCGTAAGTTTCTTGACAAAAAAGTATATAATGAAAACCTAATTCTACAAGCTCCAAATGAAGGGTCTTCTACAAAACATTTAGCTGTTTTATGCAAAAGATATTGGAAAGATGTAATAATTATACTATATAGAAGTATATAAATGTATTAGTATACTATCTGGTTGCTTCTGTGGAGAAAGGAGTACACAACTTGCTTTTTTCCCCTTTCTCTCCTTATTTGGTAACTATTATATGTATACTTGATTTTTTGGTAGGTAGTGGCCTAGAAAGTTTCAGAGATGTCCTGGCTGTTTGGCACACAATAGTTGTTTGGAAGAAAAGCATCAGTGGTGGCTTCTCATGGGCAACATGTACTGCAGACATTACCTACAATGAATGTTCTGTCACAGAAGGACAGGCCAGGAGCATCTGTTAGAGTCTTTTATAACCGTGCAGTGTACAGGCAGTCCTGCCAGCAAAGGTTTTCTCCATTATAAAACAATAATCTTCGGTAGAATTGGAGTCACTAAAAGGAAAACAGCTTGCCTTATGAAAGATGCCACCTTTTCTTGCAGCCAAGAAATCACCAATCTGATGTTAAGTTCCTGCTATTAGTCTTTCTTCAGCCACACGGGTGGCAGCCCGTTCAGTGCTCCAGTTCAGCTCCCCAAGGTTACAGCTGTGAACCTGGGTAATGGCTGTGTTTATTCTCTGCCAAGCTTAAAAGTCTTCAGGGTAAACTTATTTTTTCTTTTACTTGCTTTTCATTGAAAAAATCCCTTGTGGAACAGATGTGCCTCTCTGTCTTTTCTGTCTTTTCTTTGTTGTGGAGTAAGTCTAGCACTATTTTTGTTTGTTTGTGTTCTGGCTTTCTAATAAAGGGAGATGTCGACAATTTTGAAGTTATTTTCCACATAACTGATTCATTTCGCTTGGTGCTAACTGAAAATATTCAAGGTAACCTGGATATAAAAATAATTAATGCATTGACCATTATAAATGTATATTCAAGTGTGTGTCTAATTTTTGTTATTATGTATATTTTCTTGGTACTGCATTCAGGGACTCTTGCTCAGGCACACTGGCTCCTTATCCCAATTGCTGTAGGAGCCTGTAAGTTGTGTCTCATTACTGCTCTTGAATAAGTCATTGTATGACTGCCATAATTTCTTCTCTCTGGTTTTGATCTCAGTAGGCATCCCCTATTATAGTCTGTAGCATTAGTGCTACTGCTCTGGTGTACTGAAGTCCTCCAATCTGTTTAAAATACACAGTAGTGGGGCTGGGAATGTAGCTTAGTGGTAGAGCGCTTGCCTTGCATGCATGAGGCCCTGGGTTCGATTCCTCAGCACCACATAAGCAGAAAAAGCCAGAAGTGGTGCTATGGCTCAAGTGGGAGAGCACTAGCCTTGAGCTGAACTGAGGACAGTGCCCAGGCCCAGAGTTCAGGGTCCATGACCCACAAAAAAAAAAATCCACAATGGCGCTTACTAGCACCATTGAGTTCCAATGTTCTAAAATCAATCCCGTATATATTCATGCTTTTCTTTCTTTCTTTGGCATTTACAATTATTAACACTTCACTTCTAAAATGAGACTAACATTGTTATCAGAACTGCAGATTGAGTAACAACAATGACATGGCTTAGCTTCATGCATTTGATCTACTGGGATTAAATAAAATATACAAATAATACTTGTGTTGATACATACTGTAATTGGAAGATGTCAGCAGGTACTTCTCAAGTTGAATTCAAGACTCCAGAAAAATGTTTCTGACAGAATGAGGATCACAGAGATGAGTACAATTTATTTATGTGAAGCAACGTAAAATAAAAAGGAAGAGCACAAATCGGCTTAACATTGTGTCTGCAAATTCTAACTTGCTTTTTCATGAAGTGAGGTGTATGTGCCAATAACTTACATATACTTTTAATTTCTTCATACATTCTGGCTTGCCACAAAGAAAAATATATAAAATTAATATCTATAAATTGGGGCTGGGAAGGTGGCTCAGTGGTAGAGTGCTCGCCTTGCATGCATGAGGCCCTGGGTTAGATTCCTCAGCACCACATAAGCAGAAAAAAAAAGCCAGAAGTGGCACTGTGGCTCAAGTGGTAGAGTCCTAGCCTTGAGCTGAAGAGCTGAGGGACAGCGCCCAGGCCCAGAGTTCAGGCCGCATGACCGGACCCCCCCCCAAAAAAAATTAATATCTATAAATCTATTTATTAGCTTGATCTATCAAAAACTAAATATGGTAAATTAGATTCTCTACTTTTAACGGGATTATCCATTTATAGCTATGGATGTTTAAGCTATGTTAGGATATGAATTAAAGTTTGAATATTCATGCAATCATTTTATTGAGTTCTATGTTCAAATAATAATGGATTCTAAGTTCTTTTCAACACTATAGCTATGTAGTTTTCCTTTGCTTTCTATAATTTTGTGTCTTAGTACTTCAAATGTACCTAATGTAAAGCATCAATTGGCAGGTTTTCTTTGTCATTAAAAAATAATTATCTTTTCACTGAAGAGCTTACCCTTATTGTTATTATAGATATATTTGTACAAATCTGTACATTCTGTTTTAGCCTTTTGGCTAGGCCATATGTTTTAATTAACCTTTGCTTTTTAATTGTTGTTGTCTTCTTATAACTTTTAAAAATTTCTAATTCTTTTCTATTATCATTTCTGATAGTATCTTGTCTATGGTGGTTTTTTGGTATGTTAATCTGTGATCACACATCTACCTCATAAATTCAATAAAAAATAAGCATATTTCACATCTTTACTTTCCATAAAGTACCTATAAAATTACAATGACAATAAAATCTGGCATAATAACATAAAAAGCAATTTAAAGTTGGCATTACTTCCTCCATTTAGTGATATTACTGTTATATTTTTTCAATTTTTATTTATATATAAGGAAAACTAAGAACATAGTACATATAGTTTTATACAATGTTTACTTAGATTTAACTACATATTTAATAACATAATTCATCACTACTTCTTACATCTTAGAATCTGAGCTCATTTTTACTACATTGAAATTTGTTTCTCATAATATTTTTACTGAGAATCTCTTGGAAGCCAGAAGTACTATGTTCTAAAGAAATAAAAATAAGGGCTGGGAAGGTGGCTCAGTGGTAGAGCGTTTGCCTTACATGCATGAGGCCCTGGGTTCGATATCTCAGCACCACATAAGAAAAAAAAAGCTGGAAGTGGCGCTGTGGCTCAAGTGGTAGAGCACTAGCCTTGAGCTGAAGAGCTGAGGGACAGTGGCCAGGCCCAGAGTTCAGGCCCTATGATGGGACCCAAAAAAAAAAAAGAAACAAAAATAAAAACAAAGTCACCTTTTGTCCTCGTTTTTTCAGGTATTTTATTAGATATATGATTCTAAAGTTTAATATTTCCTCAGTACATTTAAGTTACAATTCTGGTAGGCAGAAATTGTAGTATGTAGTAAGACTACATATATGCTAGATTTATCAGTCATGATTTCTCAGCGTACTGTGAATTCTATAGGTTCAAAATTACTTTTTCTCTGATGTGATTTCACATTTTAAAATGGCCTGCTAGCATTATTTACCATAGCTAAAATATGAAACCAAATCAGATGCCCCTCAGTAGATGAAGGATCAAGAAAATATAATAGATACATAGATAGATAGATAGATAGATAGATAGATAGAAAATGGAATTCTATGCCTCCATCAGAAAGAATGGCATTGCTCCATTTGTTAAGAAATGGAAAGACTTGGAAAAAAATTATATTAAGTGAAGTAAAACAGGCCCAAAGAAACATAGGCCCTGTGGTTTCCCCTATCTGCAAAAATAGTATATGTCTAGGACAAGCAAAAAAATCAAAAGCTATGTACATATGACCATATAAGATTATGCTAAGAGAAATGAAGCCCAAGATAGAGACACAAGTGGTTTTATCTTTCTTGCTGTTGTTTTTAATGTACTTATAATATACCATGTGATTTTTTTTGTTTCTTTTGTATGTTCTTCTCCCGATGGTATAACTCCTGTTTTCACTGTATTTGATTCCGGTGACTTGCATCTTGTTTATACATTTTTCTAATCTGGGGAGGGGAAAGGAAATAACAAAATGCTGGAATAAGGATACAGGTTGACCCATTGTAACAATGAGATGTATAAGACACTATGTTGAAAATGAACTTACAACTTCAGGGGCGAGGCAGGGGGGAAAGGGAGGGGTTGGAGAGGTGGGGAGGGAAGGAATGATAGGGGAAAAACAAAGGAGGAGGCAAAAATGCTTGATAAGAAATGTACTCATTACCTTGCTCATGTAACTGTAACCCCTCTGGACAGTATTCTTACAATAAAAATATACAAAAATAAAATGGCCTGCAAACACAGTGTTGGGGTGTTGTCTACTCTTAGAATAGAAGATTTGGGTATAACTTATGGAGAAAATATAACTTTGAAAAAACAGAAAATATAGCTTTGTTCAGGCATGAGTTATACACCTCTTGGTCATTGAGTTCAAGATTCATTAACTAGTAATATAATAATATATATCTATTATATATTATTAAATATTCTGTAATGATATTTCTAAACATGAACTAATAATGTAAGATCTTCTTAAACCAAAGCATGTCTAATAAGAATGATTTGTGCTTTGGTTTGGATCTTGTCTGCCTGCCATGTTTTGGTGTTGATGGATTGGTTGCAAGTTAAGGGCACTATTGTAAGATGATAGAAGTTCCACAAAATGAGGCTTTGTTGGATGAATTTGGGCACTAGATTTCTGCCTTTGAAGGGACCCTGGCCCCTTTCTTCCATTCCCATCTCTTTTTTTCTTTCCCAGTATGTGAACAGCTTTGCTCCAATACACAATCCTCCAACCTAGATGTTTTTGCCTTGCCACGAGTACAAACACAGTAAAATCAAGTAACCATGGACTGAAACCTGTCAAGCTATGAGCCCAAATAAGTGCTTTCTTGATTTACCTTGTTTTTCTCAAGTGCTTTGTCATAGAAACTGAAAACTGGCTAGCAATGTAGTTATCAGTTAATGAAAGTAATTTCTTTTCTCTCTCAGGTTTTAACCTCATTAGGCATTCCCATCTCTAGCTGAAAGTATTCCATTATTCCTATGCTGAAAATATTATCACTGGAGACTTGCTGTTATCTAATAATAGATTCCTTGTAGCAATGGTTCAGCAATTGCTAATTCAGTGTTCATGGCAACTTTGTAGAAGCTAATAGTGTCAATGATGAAGAATATATGTTTTTGTATTATTAGAGAAGACAAGGTTATAGTATAATTAGATCCAAATAAAAGTCTTTGTTTCATATTTCATTTGCTAAACATTGTTTCCCTAGCTTGCAAATGGTTCTTCTCTATGTGGTGATTTAGGGAGCCTGACCTTCCCCAAATCTGTAGTTTTAATGTGTCTTGAAGATGTTTTGATATCCAAGTCATGGAGAAGAAAAGGCAATGGTCCTATCTTTGAGCCAAAAATGGTGTATATACAGTCTGCTCATATTTCTTTGGTTAGAAGCTAGCCATATGGCCAAACTCAACTACAAAGAAATCTGACAATTTTAGACCATCTGTGCAGACCAGAAAGAAAGTAATTTTACCTTTTGGAATAGACAGTATTTTATATCAAACCAAAAATATTATTTAGAGTTAAGGTAAGATTATTTTCTATCAAATATCTGAAGTCACATTTTCATATAGGCTAAAATTAGTGTAAAATACACATCAATCACTAGGAAATAAAATTTGATAGGGCATTTTCTGTTGAGGCAACATCTGTAAACTTAGTAAGAACAGTTTAAGGACATTTTTAAGTACATTAAGTACATTATAACTATGTTGGATAAATGAAGTTTATCTGTTAGCCCAAAGTAAAGGTTCAGAATGCACTCATTATTGAACTTATTTACAGAAAACCTGCTTTTCTGATAAGAGTTTCCTGATCAAGGTGTGCAGAAATTCCAAACAGTTGAACTGGCTTGAGTACTTGACAGCAGAAAGCTAAACAGAAATTAATTGACGTCAAGTGGCATGCACCTTGCTTGGCACACTTTTCCTGGGAGCAAAAAGATGAAGAATGACAAGTTAGAGAATATGTTTTAACAATATGCCATTTATCAGGATATCTTTGAAATAGCTAAGACACAGTAATAAAATAATTATAACGAAGGCTCAATATGACACAATAAAAGGCACTTTTGTTATATAAATCCTTTGAGACAGGTGGGTAGAAAATATTTTGGTGGTGTTGACTGAAAATTAAAACATTCTATGCACTTAGAGACATTATAATGGCATTCTGATTTTAAATAGATATAGACTTTCCTTTAAGTAACATATAAATATATATCACTAACAGTTATAACAACAGTCTTACTTTCTTGCACTGCTGAATAACACAACTAGAGATACTGAGATTATCAAGATTTTACTCTGCCTTCTCCATACAAACTTGAGATAAGAAAAAGATGTAAAATATTATTGCTAACTTTGTAAAGTATAATTTGTACAATGAACATTTTATTCTTATATAGATGAAATTGCTAAAATATTTTCTAGTAGGATCATTGAGCTAAAATGGAAACAAGTACCCAGAAGCATCACATATTTATCCACAACAATAAATTAGAAAGTAGAATTTTAGTTTTGTTTGCTTGCTTGTTTGCCTGTTTTGTGGTACCAGGGACTGAATCAAGGGCCATACAAAGCAAGTATTCTACTACTTTCATTACATTCTCAGCCTTTAGACTAATTTCAAAGTTCTCTTTTAAATAATGCCTAATTTAATTCAGAAGTTGAATATAATTTGAATGAAGTTGTGAGATGAAAATCGCATGATTAGAAGTGGTTTCCCTCTGGGATATGTGATATGGGAAACACTGATTTCATTTCTGGCCACTGTAACGTTCTCACTCACATTCCTCTTAAGGATGTTCTCTTCCACCCTTTCTAACCTAACCAAATGTTTGCCTAAGATTATGAATATTAACAAGACACCCTTTGAATTAGAGAGCTAGCAGACATTTTATAAGGTCTATAGAAATATTCACATTCTAATAACAAACATATTCCATGTTCTTTTTCTGCAATTTCCTGAAGGTTCACTAAAATTCAGCATAACTCAAACAGATTTGTGCAAGTATGTCCAAAAAGTCACTTCCTTTTATCAGTATCTCTCAAGGGGAAAGATAGAAATGTATTTCATAAAAGTTAATTACTTTATCTCTCACTTTTAAGTAGCCAATTATGTGACTGTAAGTTTTTAACAACAAAAAAGGAATTATGGTAATAGCAATTTATATATGGCAATTTTAAAACAAATTAAATTAATTAGAATCCTAATTACATTAACTCTGCTGGCCTTCTTATCCTTATGAAGCAATTAGACATCATGTATCTTTACTTAAGTGATGCAATTTAGTTTTATGTCATTTTGTGTAAAATGCTTTTGTTTCATTGCAGCTTAGAAATTTGATTTAATTTAGTAAGATATTGTGTGCTGCTTGTTTAGATTTATAATTGTCAAAATGAAATGTTCACATAAATGTAGTAAATATTTAGCCTTAAATATTAAATTCATTTAAGTTTAATAATGATCAGTTTTTCATAAACTAATGAATGCCTAGTAAAATCAGCTTTCTGGATTCCATTATTATTTTTTCAAGCAATATTCATTTCTCTCTGTTTTCCACTGGGTTTAACTCCAAAGACTTAATATTTTGCTATTACAAATACTAGATGATACATTTAAATGCAATTAGTATAATCTATGCCTTGGGTATTTACACTAATTCCAAATTTTGTGTTTCAAAGCTACTAGGAAGGTAGGAAAAGAGGGAGGAAGGGAGAAACAGAGGGGAGGGGAAGAAGTGGAGGGAAAAAAAGGTAGGAAGGAAAGAGTAATTAAAGTGGTATTCCTGGAGCATCATGATTACAAAGCCTGGTTAATTAAATAAGCATAAATTGCCTCCTAACAAATCTTTTTGTATTTTCCATTATCAATAAGATGATTGAAAAACACTACAGTGTTCCTTACAACACATCAAAAATATGTCATGTGATTTTCCTGACAGCTAACCTATTACTATAAAATGTGCATAATATATGTATATAGGTATAATAAATGATTTAAAGTCAAAGCATAAGTAGGTCATCATTTCATATAAAATATTTTCTCAAGCACACAAATCAAAACTAGGAAACTTGTTCATTCAAGTTTTTATTCTAAAATAATCTTTGCAAACTTTTAGCTTTTCCTCTAAAGAGTCCCTGATATTTTGCTATTCACAAGAGGAGATTATCAGCACCATTACCAGAAGAGCATAGTAATATTTGAGCAGAGGCTATGTTCTGTGATAGTATGTTTGCACATGACTAGAACACAAAAACAATATTTAACTTTCATCTCTGAGTTTAGTGAAGTGGAAACCCTGCAATTCTTTCTGTCATTGCCTAGTAGCTCTTCTGACTGGAATGTCTTTTCCATAAGATAAACTCCATGACTACAAAAACTTAGGGATGTCAGAAAAACGTCACAACCAAGGCAAATATTCTCTTTAAACTACTAATTTTTTTTAAAAAATCAGAAAATTTCCTTGAAACTTAAAAAAGTGTACATGCACATAAATAGTAATGTATGTGAATATTTGGTAATTTAAAAATATGTCACTATTTAAAAATTTGTGCAGGAAGTTACTACTTAAATAAGTGCATTTCATTCTCAAATTTTAAAAAGATTTTTATGAATTAACGATAGTGCATTTTAAACAAAAAAGTACTTGAAAATATTTTCAAGTATGGATACACCTTGAGCAAGCAAAAACATCAGGTACATAAATGAGTGTATATGTGTGTATATATACATATGCTTATCATGTGTTCATTATTCATAAAGAATAGAAACACAAGTGTCATCAAAAGTGAGTTATCATGAATACTAAAAACCTCTACTGCAGATAAATTTTAGTGTTAATAGTGCTAAAGTGGCAAAAAAAAATGTTAACACCAGTGTGCATACTTGCTTTTGTTGTTTTTGTTTTATCAATATTAGGATGAATTATATAAATTAAGTAAGGACTTGAGAATAAAAGGAGACTATGGCAAGTTGGTGGTAGCTATGATACAGGTTTTGAATATCATTGAATCTCTAGACAAAAACAGTTCAAGAGAATAAATAGAAATGTCAAAAACACAGGGACAACCTTTATAATGAAATTCAGATATGATGCATATCTATGAACCCAAAAATGTAAGTTAACAATAAAAATAGGAAAAATTCTGCCTAGTAGTTCGGTTGTTGGGTGAAAACTATAACTATATCCACATCTATTTACCTATATAAGTCTTTTTTATAAATATATGCATACACATACAAACATGTATACACAAATATCTATACATGCAGCACTCATATACACATATATACATACAACAAATATGCATGCAGTTGAATATTTGATACACATAAGAGGAAACGTAGTCCAAATAAGCAATAGTTTATGCATTTGTGAGCAGCAACTAAAATTAGGAATACTTGGGCCCATTGCAAAATAAACAACTTTGGGGATTTCTAAGAAGGTTTGAAAGAAGTGGAGCAAGTTTTAAAACTTGAACAATGCAGAATAGCTAAGACATTAAGAAAAAGGCACAAAACCAGCAACAACAAAAAATCCCCAAAGAATGTAAAATTCTCAGCTAGGCATTAGTGGTTCATTCTTGTAATCCTAGCTACTTAGGAAGCTGAGATACAGAGTACTCTGGTTCAGAGCCAGATAGGCAGAAATCCCTGTGATAATCTGTCTCCAATCATCAGCAAAAAGCTCAAGAGTGGTAGTGTGCCAGCTACAAGTGAGAAAACTGAGTGACATTGTGGAACAAAGAATCTAACACTGGTATCACACACACACACACACACACACACACACACACACACACACACACACACACACACACACACAATGTGAAATCCCCAAAGTAATAGACCTCATGATAAAATTTAGAGGAACAAAAAATATTTTCAGATGTGAAAATAAGACTAGAGGGAATATACGAATACACACTACAGGTTGGAAGATAGTAAAAAGGCTAAATAACTTGAAAAGAAATTCAGAACACCTAAAAAAGTTTTCAGATTGGTAACACAAAAGATAAGAAAGCTAAAAAAAAGAAAGGAAAGAAATCTAAAAAATGGGTAATAATAGCTTCTGAGATTAACTAATAAAACAAAATTAACCAACTAAATAATTTTAAAACACTGAGATCAAACAGACCTAATACCATGACAGCAGCTGTGTGGAGAAAAGGGAGCCACAGTGTCTTTATCACTGGGTTTCTGAGTAGATAGAACATGGATGGCAGACAAAACAAAGTTGTTATGCTCTAACAAGGCAAAGGGTAAATAGAAGCCTAACATGCATGGTTAGCCACCCCCTTAAATTTTGGCAAAATTTCCCAGACATACAGTTTCCTCTGCACAGGTTTCCAGCTGAGGAACTAAAAAAGCAGTCTTCTTTGGGTTTTCTACACTTGGTGTACTTAGCTCAAATTTTGCAGAACATCCTAAATATGGAAGAATGAGACACAACATTGGTTGCTTCCAACAGATTGGTGAAATATATATATGTATGTGTGTGTGTGTGTGTGTGTGTGTGTGTGTGTGTGTGAGTGTATATACATATATATGTATTTATACATATACATATGCAACAACAAAAATATAAACAACCACATTTTAAAATGGACAATACAGTTGAATAGACATTTTTCCAAAGAAGATATGTGTATGGCCAATAAGGGCAAAGGGCATGCCTGTAATCCCAGTTATTTGGGGAATATAAATAGGAGGACTACAGTTTGAGACTATCCTGGGGCAAAAAGTTAGTAAGATTCCAACTCCTCAAATATGCAAGGTATGGTGGTGTGTATTTGTTATCCAAATTATGGTCGAAGAGCATCATAATAAAAAGCAAACTAGAGGCACAATAAATTCCTATTCACAAGTAACAGTACACTATCATGTTTAAAACAAAGGAATGTATAGGTGAGGAGGAGATGGAGAATTGGAATTTTGTGTCCTCCTACAATAATAGGACTACAATGTAGCACACTACAAATGGTAATACAAAATGATGCAGCAGGCAAGAAAAATTCCACTCACAGAAGGGCATTTGGATCATTCCACTTTGGAGTTAATGTAGGTAATGCTGTTGTGAATACTCAGGTACAAGCTTTTGTTCTAGCATTTGTTTCCATCTCTCTAGTTTTTATAACTTTGCAAACAAATTCGACCTTAAATATTCCAAAAAAGCAATTTTGGAAGATTATTCTTTGCTGGGTGCTTGTGCCCCACGCCTGTAGTCCTAGTCACTCAGGAGGCTGAGATCTGAGGAGCTCAGCATAGCCAGGAGATTCTTTAAAACCCTAATCCTCAGTTTACCACTAAAAAGCCAGAGTGGAGCAATGGCTGAAGTGATAGAGAGAGCAGCAGCCTTGAGCAATCAAACTCAAGGACAGGAACAAGTCTCTGGGTTCAAGTCCCCACTGGCGTGCGCGCGCGCACACACACACACACACACACACACACACACACACACACATGCACACATGCATATGCATATGCATGCACATGCACGCACACACATAAATTATTTTTTATGAGTACAACTTTGCATTATGAATTTTTGCCTTTATCAGTACTAAAACATGAAAGGGAATGGAAAATAACCCTAGCCTGTCAAAAAAGGGGAACAGTGATATTCTTCCAAAACCTCACATGAAGGACCTAAACCTCACTTCTTTGATAGCTGCTTCCCACAGAACAAACTTAACTCTTTTATGTTATCCAAAATACCCTGTGAGTTGTAATGATGATTATTCCTTATGTCTAATGAAAAAGATGGGACCTCCAGCTAGCTCCGTTCCTGATATCCCACTGCTCCTGTGAATCACCACTGACTCACACACATACCCCCTAGTGAATACCTCGCCACACATTTCCCTTCACTACTTAAATCTGACAGATCAATTGGATACAATTGCACAGGTGGAGCATTTAGGCTTAGGTTCCTTCCTCCTCCCTCCCCGTTGTACTTACTCTGTAATTCTCCCCTCATCACAGTTCATTTTGCATGAGGATCCTCTTTTTAACCTCCTATTTCATTTGCTTCATTCTTACATCCCTTTCCCCAACCTACTTATTTCCCCCCACACTCCTCCTGTCTTAAAATACTGTTTCTTTCTTCCTTTTTTTTCTTTTTTCTTTTTTTTCTTGGTCCTGGGGCTTGGACTCTGTGCCTGGGCACTGTCCCTCAGCTCTTCAGCTCAAGGCTAGGGCTCTGTCACTTGACCCATACCACCACTTCCCATTTTCTGGTGGTTAATTGGAGATAAGAGTCTCAGGGACTTTGCTGCCTGGGCTGGCTTTGAAGCACGATCCTCAGATCTCAGCCTCCTGAGTAGCTAGGATTACAGGCATGAGCCACTGGGGCCTGGCTTCTTTCCTCCTCTTCCACTTCCTCTTCAACCACTCTCTACAGTTGCTTGGTGTCAGTATTGATTTATTTTGTATTTTTGTATTTTTTTTAAATTTTTTGTTGGTTGTGGGCCTGAACTCTAGGCCTGGGCACCATCCCTCAGTTCTTCAGCTCAAGGCTAGTGCTCTACCACTTAAGCCACAGTGCCATTTCTGGCTTTTGCTGCTTATGTGGTACTGAGGAATCGAACCCAGGGCCTCATGCATGCAGGACAAGCACTCTACCACTGAGCCACCTTCTGAGTCCCCAGTATTGAATTTTTTTTTGCCTCTTTCCTTATCAGGGTTCAATTCAATCAACTTGGTGAAAGGATATGCAACTAAGATGTCCTTCTAAATCTTGCTTTTTTTGTCAGACTGAAAGAGGAGAAAAATGAATAAATCTCAGCTTCAGTGTTAAATGGCATAATTTTCTTAGGAGCTTGAATGATCCCTGTAAGTTTTGTTCTAAAGCACATTCATTTAACCATGAATTGATATGTCTCCATATTGGTCAGACTGCAATTCTTCCTCCAATCAATTCTTTCTTCTTCCCCTGGCTTTGTTCATTGTTTATGTTCCTTCTTGTCAAAGTCACAGTGCAGTGCCTTCCGTTTAACACTGTTGGTCTCTCCTTTTGCTTCATGGTTTCCTTGCCAAGTTGTAATTTCTGAATAGGATGAATCTATTCTCTCTCACTTTCATTTTTTTCCTCCTGCAAGAATGGACACTAGGGACCTAATTACGATAGTCACAATGGTTCTAATAGATATGTGTGTTCTGAACACAATGCATGATGTTTCTAGCAGTCTTCTGAGAGAACTGAATTACTGGGTCTGACCTGCTGTTGTTATTGTTCAGGAACCACATCACAGCTGTTCTACAGAAGATTCATTTCAGTTATCTGATTAAAAGTTATGGGATTTATATTTTTGACATTGTAAGCCTTTTCATATATATTATCATTATCTGGCATTTATTGAACACCTACCATGTGCTAGTCATTTTTTAAGCACATCACATTATTATATCATTTAATCCATCAAGACAGTGAAGTTAATAAAAAGTGTCTCCATTTTGCATCTGCAGGAATGCCAACACAAGAAGTCTGGAATTGCACATCATCTAAAACATGGTGGTCTAACCCCCCCCCCCCCCGCCCTCACTTCCAAACTTTTATTCTGTAGCTGGCTGTATAGATAAACATAGTGAGACAGAGTTGGGCTATGTCACATTTAAATACCAAGTGCTTTATAATGTAGTAGTTGCTTGTGCTAACAAACCTCAGGAATACAGGAAATATTGTCATTTTTTATGGTTGGTGAGAATTAAACAGTGTGATTTTACAATTTCCTGGTGTCCTCTAATAACGACTGCTAGCCAGTTCACTATTTCAGATAGCAGGAAACATTTGGACTTCATGAATGGAAGAATAGTCACAGTATCATTATTAATGCTGCATTTCTGAATTTCACATTAGGAAAAAGGAAGAATTAGAGAACTCTAAGAAATTATATACACTGCTATTCAAATTGTCTTCCATATTACAAACAGAGAAGCCGAAACATTCTTCGGAATGAGAATCCTAAATGAATTTAACTAGCACTTATTTTGACCATTACATCACTGCCCTTTGCTCAGCACGGTGCAAGGCCCAGTGAGGAACATGATATTGCTCCAATGCAACTCATTACAGATAAGGTTTTATAAGGAGATTCTCATGCTTGTCATTTGTGTATATGTATATAAATCACATTCAGTCCAGTCTTAGGAGTGTAATTGATGACAAAAGATAAATCAGAGAATCTTCATGGAATGTCACTTAATAATACCCTTAATGCCCTTTCTAAGGCCAACTCTTGTCTCTGTGTCCCTGTAATGAGAAGTAGAAAAATCAACTTGCATATAGGTAGGATAAGGATGAAAACAGTTAATAATGATGATAATTGCTATGATCCAGAAGCAAATAGCAGGATATATTGTAGGTCAGATTCATTAGTCATGCAGTGGATTACTCTCTTCCCCACTGACAACTCCCTCACCAATAGAAAGGATAGATTTTTTTTTGACAACAGACTACATCAGCAGCCTCCAAATATTGGAACCAATGTTTATTTTAAGTCATAAATATAATAGAGGTATTTAAGATTTAGAAGTAAGAAAATGACTTCAAATTGTCCCCTCAAATTTCTCATTGCTGTTTTCTGCATCCTGAAAGTCTTTGAATGGCTGATCAAAAAAGGACTCACAAAGCTATCCATTTCTAGGCACATGCAGAGCAGAACAAGAAAAGAAAAAAAGAAGCCCGCTTTTCCCATTTAAGCTAACCACAGATTTTCCAGAAAGTTCATTAATGTCTTGACCAAATAATTATAGCAGGTTTAACTCCAGAGCATTTTAGATGTAAATATCATTCAGTGCAGTTATTGACCCAGGGGGGTTATGCCACCACTATAGCTCTGGAGGACAGTTTATCCCGAATCTATATGAACATGTCCAAGGACAGCAAAGCCCAGCATGGAAACAATAAACCAAGCAGTTCATCCCACTGTCTCACTTCTTTGATAGTCAAACCTTTTAGAAAATAAATAAGGGCTTCCTTATTTCTGAGACACTGCCATTCAGATAGTAACAGCTCATCTAAGAGAATGGCTCTGGTGTGTTTGGGAACAACTGCTAGTTACACTCTATAGCTAAATCCTTTAATTTTCAGTGTTGATCAACTTTTAATTATCTGACGGTATTAGTCATAAATTTTGTTTTTAAATCCTTCCATATGCTAGTCACAATCATGGACATGATTTTATTGGGCACTAGTATGAAATCATGTGGTATATTGTACCATGAGAAAAAAAGAAAGCAACTTATGATCAGGGTAAATTAAACAACAACAAAAATAAGTCATCTGCAGGCACTACACAAAAATGATAAAATATAATCTCTCCTGATTGAATAGTATGGGGTATTTTCTTTTTCTCATTTAATAGCCTTAACCTAACTCAATATCTGAATTGAGTGCTGGGTTATTTTTTAATTCTTTACATTCACAGCCTTAGTTTCTTTTCATAAAGAGAGGGAGAGAGAGAGAGAGAACTATTTCTTACTTCTCATGCAAAAAAATTGTTAAGTAACAACTACTAAAACCTTTATCTTTGCTGAATATCATGAACATTTGAATTTCCATTCTAATCTCTTCCATGACCCACTCGTGATTCAGCAGTGTGTTGTTCAGCCTCCATGTGTTACAGGATTTTCTTTGGTGGCTTTTGGTGTTGAATTCTAATTTTATTCCCTTGTGGTCTGAGAGAAT
The DNA here is from genome assembly GCF_024711535.1 of Dipodomys merriami. Classification (NCBI taxonomy): domain Eukaryota; kingdom Metazoa; phylum Chordata; class Mammalia; order Rodentia; family Heteromyidae; genus Dipodomys; species Dipodomys merriami. The sequence continues at coordinate 5,787,549 of NW_027202382.1, read as the reverse complement.
GTAAGGTATAAGTTCAATGTTTCTGAATTTGGACAAGTGGTCTATTTTGGAAAATATTCCATGTGCTGCTGAGAAAAACATGTATTGTGATGCTGCTGGGTGAAATATTCGGTAGATGTCTGTTAAATCTAGTTGATCTATGAAGTTGTTTAGATCTACAGTTTCTCTGTTGAGTTTTTGCTGAGTTGATCTATCTAGTGGGGAAAGTGGTGTGTTAAAGTCCCCAACAATTAATGTCTTTGGATCTATGTGGGATTTGAGGGAAAGTAGTGTTTCTTGGATAAATTTGGGTGCTCCAGTGTTTGGCGAATAGAGATTTAGAATTAGACCCTGAATGGCAAAAACGATCCTTAACAGAAAGAACAGTGCTAGAGGAAAATCAATACCAAATTTTAAACTCTACTACAAAGCCATAGTAATCAAAACAGTTTGGTACTGGCACAAGAACAGACCTCAGGACCAATGGAATAGAAGTGAAAACCCAGAAATGAACCAACAGACCTATAGCCATCTAATCTTCAATAAGGGAGCTAAAAAATAGAATAAAAGGAAGACAGCCTCTTCAGTAAATGGTGCTGGCAAAATTGGTTAATCACTTGTAGAAAACTAAATCTAGATCCTTATATATCACCCTGCACCAGAATCAACTCCAAATGGATCAAAGACCTTGAACTCAAAGCAGACACTCTGAAAACATTACAGGATGGAATAGGAGAAACCCTAGGAGTCCTTGGCACAGGCTGAAATTTTCTTAATAGAGACCCGGAAACACAACAAATCAAAGAAAGGTTGGACAAATGGGATTGCAGGAAATTGCAGAGCTTCTACATGGCAAAGGACATAGCTAGCAAGATCAATAGAAAGCCCATGGATTGGGAGAAGATCTTCACTAGCCAAACAATGGACAAGGGTCTCATATCTAAAATATACCTGGAATTCAAAAAATTAAATCCCCAAAAACAATTTTTCATAGAAACAACTGCCCAATAAATAAGAGGGCTAAAGACTTAAAGAGAAACTTCTCTGAAAAGGAAAGAAGGATGGCCAATAGACACATGAAGAAATGCCCAACCTCTCTAGCCATAAAAGAAATGTAAATGAAAACAACATTGAGATGCCACGCTGAATATTCTTTACAAAGAAGAGCCCAAGCCTACCTTGGCTTTCATATTCCTTCTCTGGAGAATTTTCATAAAGTTTGAACTTTTTTTCTTACTTCTATTAATCCTTACTTCTGATTACATCTGCCAATTGTTTTAATGCCAAGTACTAAGTAAAGGATGGTTCTGTATTAGCTAAATTCACATTTTGTTCCACTGCTCACTAAGCTACTATCGTCTCCTCAAAAGCTGGAAAAAAGGAAATAGTACCACATAAATTCTACTGGGTAACTAATCAGGGCTAAAATTAGCCCTATGATTTTACTCTAATAAAGAAGATGTTGCTGCATTATAAAAATTTTTTCCAGTATTTTTTTTGAAAAATCCATCTATGTGGTGATCTGTATTAATAAAAATTCAAAGAAAATAATCCAGTCATGTAAATGAGGAAAGGTTAAAAGAAAATTGTTTATCAAAAGCAAATTGTCCATTCCAAAGTTTCACAAAATTGTAAGTATTACAAAGGTTAAAAATAAATGCCTGTGAAACAAAGACAGTGGGTGGTAAACCTAACGTTAAAAGGAATTCAAGTCTTTCTTAGAAAAACAGGAGTCAATGTGTATAGTAGTTTTATATTTTCCTCAAAATATCAAGCAAGTCTGCAATTTTAGAAAATAACCAATGCAGACAAAATCTGTAATCTCTGAAAAAAAATAATTTTGTTGTCAAGTTACCAGGAGAGTTAGCAATTTTTTGGCCTCTTCTTTTTTTTCAAATGAAATTAGACTAATATCTGAAAAACAAATCATTTTCTCTGCGTATTTCTTGATCATGACTAATAGAGCCTAATTTCATGACAAAGGACCTCATCCAGCATCTAGACAGAATAGTCGAAATCTATTAGAAATAAGAAATACTGTTACATACAGTAGAAGTTAATTTTGTTAAATAAAGGTTAAGAGATTTGAAATGAAGTTTCTGAAGTTACAATGCTTTGAAGGTTTTCATTTTATTTGTCACTAAACTGTCATTAGATGTAGGAAGACAAGAACCATATTTGTGTTTACCATTATTTATTTAAAAGGATAGTTGAGTGAATGAAAGAATGAAAATCTACCATTCCTCTTGCATTACTATATATCCATGACTTGGTGTGCCAAGCATGTATTTCCACACGTATTTCAAAGCAGGATTTCTGTTTTCCTTGCAGACCGTTAAGTATTCACTCACATGACTAATTATGTGACCCAGTGCTAACACCTTGTTGCCACAGATACTGAATCCCAGGAATTTGAAGAAATATTTAGTATGAGACTCTTGGTTGTAAGAAAACTTATCTGCAAAGGCTACCATATGGGAAGTTCTTCAATGAGAATCAAGTTAACAGTGGGTACACACAGTGATGAGAACAGCAGGGGGAGGAATCATTCTAGATAATTTAATTAATTTTGACAATTTTTGAATCTTAGCTTCTTAAACAAGTTTCCCAGTGGGCAACCTAGTGTACTAATTGTATACTAAAATCTTGAACCCCATTAGGACTTTACCTGCCTATTTCTCTGTAACTGTTCTACAAAATGTAAAGGTTCTCTTCTGAATATAAATATTCCCATTTGTGATCATTAAAAATTCTTCATATTCCAGCAAAAATTACTTTTTATAATGAATCATTTTGATTTGGAATAATTTTAGTACTAATAAATAAGCTAATAATACACTCCTCTTTAAACAAATGGAGTACAAAGACAAGAATGCTGTACACTTCCTTAGGTATAATACTTTGCAGTGAGAAAAATTTTGACTAGAGGCAATAGTTCCAACTTGCAGCTCTTCCACCCATCTGAATCTCCTTTCAATACTACACTGTGCTTACTAACATCATGGAAGACTCAGTTAAAAGGAATACTCATCATTTTATATTCATATCAATTCAAAGAATTCAAGAAAGTATGTGCCTACACAAGATGTATTCCTTTTTCTCAATGAGATTCTTCCATGTGAGAGGCAGGATTCAAATCTCTGAGTTCATTTGGCCATTTAACTTTCTGCTGAGACTTGCCCATACAGGATTAAATTATGCCCAAAGGGTACGCTAAGAAATAAATTAAGTAAAATTACTCGTTGAAATTCTAATTACCAGAAACAGCACTTGTCCATTTGGCAGGTAATTTGTAGTAGTGTTTGGTAACTGATAGTAATTTCTAGTAATTAAATTCTGAGCCATTTCTTCACTTAATATGGTTTCACTTAGTGAACCTAGTACTAAGAAAAGGAATTAGATGTTGATGGCCATATCTGGTATTTAAATGCTCTCATATACAAAGAAAGTATGATGATAAGAGGAAGGAAATTGCAGACAAGATTGAATTGTAAAAGTGATTCTGTACTAAAGTAGCTTAATCAGATTAATGCAGTAACAAGCATTGGAGTGGAAGGAAAGGAAGAATTAAAAAACCAGTTAATCTATTGTTTAACAGGTAAACACCAAAATATCTTTATTCTCATGACAATAAAAGTGAACATATTAAAAGGAAGGATTTTTGAGTACATGACTAGAGTCTTCAATCATCATTGTGATAACATATAAATCAACCGATCAGGATGGCCTCTTTGCTAAAATGGAATATCTTTTGTGATGTACTTTTACTTTAGATATGAAAGGAGTAAACTCTGTTGGGAATAACTTCATATTTTATTAAACTATTAAAAATATCCATATGGTTACTGATTTGCTTAAGATCTGATTGGATGAAAATTGCTTAAAATGCCATTAATCTATTGTATATACATGAATAAAATGAAATATGCTTGAAGAATGTAAGTGCATCTATCATAAGATACAAGTTTTCAAAGTCAGATATTTTTATTTTCTTTTTGAAAAGTTGACCAGTATTTCCTTCTCTATTACTTATTAGCCTTTCCATGTTCTCAACCCTTTTCCCATCCATCCCACTACCACAGCACTTTGAGAGGTCTTGGTGACTCTTGTTTAATGGCCTATTTTTCAGGGTTGTGTTTTTATTTATTTTTTTTTGGGGGGGGGTCCGGTCGTGGGGCCTGAACTCTGGGCCTGGGCACTGTCCTTCAGCTCTTCAGGTCAAGGCTAGCGCTCTACCACTTGAGCCACAGTGCCACTTTCGGCTTTTTTCTTTTTGCTTAGGTGGTGCTGAAGAATCTAACCCAGGGCCTCATGCATTCAAGGCAAGCGCTCTACCACTGAGCCACCTTCCCAGCCCAGGGCTGTGTTTTTATTTGTGCAGAAGACTTTGCAAACCTAAAAAAGCTAATAAATTACATGATTATAATTGTTAATAACATCTCATCCTTAGTGGTCCCCTAGATAGCAGAAGAGATAAGTTTAGCATCCATTCTTTCTAAGTAAATATGGAGAAATGTTAATATTAGTGACTTGAAATACTTCAAATGACAAGGAAATTAAGTAACCATCACTCAGTAGCAAGTACTGTATCTACATCAAATGAAAAGGATGTATAATATTTCCTTCTAGATCTTTTTCATAGTATGATCATTGAAGTCATTAATATAGTTCCATTAAGTCTTTAAATATGTGAAAACTACTATTTTGGAACTTAGTATACTAGCATGACTTTGAAATGCAACTAAAGGAGGTAAGCTATATACCTTCAGGCTTGTTGCTCTATTTAAGTTTATCATAGTTGAGCTATCATCAAAATGCAAGGGCCTATTCTGTCATTGAAATAGAGCCACGATGTCCAATTCCAAAGAGAAATGCCTTCATGTAACTCTCTTTGGAAAGGTTAAAACACTTAAAAGTACTGTTAGCTCTACACAAAATCATGAAGTAAAAGAAGTTAGTCTCTAGTTTATGCCCATTTAGATAGCTCTTCTTTTGTATCTCCATCTTTTCTCTTTCTACAAGAACTGAGTATATGTATATAGCTCCAAGTAAGTTTATGTTCAAATCTCTGGTCTAAGATCTATCAGCTATATATCCTGAAACAATGGCTTTCATCTCTTTGAAACTCAATTTTTGTGTTCACTTCTTCCCTACTTCCTTTCCCTTCTTAGTTCTCTTCCTTCTACTAAAAATAATGAAAATAAGACTCATCACTTTGATATTGCCTAAGGAAAAATTAAGAGTATTCAAAAGACAAATTGTGCCACTACTACTGATAAGCTTTATTTGGAGTTTACTAATATCAGGCACCCTCATCCCTGAAATATTTAATAATATTCTCCATTTACTATTATTTCTTTTTCATTTGATCAACATAAATGCTTTTTATGTGTTGTGAATCTATTCACGTATGTATCAGCCTTACTTGCTTCACAACATTATAAGTTCTTGGAAATAATAGCTTCTTCAGCATCTTTTACTTCCTGTCTAATCATGCTACTTTAGTAGAGAATTATACTACCACAAAAAAAATGAACCAAGTTGAATTTAAAGAGATTAATAAATAGCCCACTGTGGAAGTTTATCTTCTTTGACACAGACACACCAGCACACAGATAGAGCATATTGTATGATCATTAGATTTTCTTTTAGGGGTTTAAAATTGTTATTGCTGAAAATTGTCTGGTAAGGGACAATGCCCTGGTTTTTAATCCTACAAATTACTTCAAAGATTTTAATTGGTCTTAAAATATGTCAACCTCAGGCAATAGTATGCTTTTGGATTTTTAAAAAATAGTTCTTATTTCAAAAAGCATATCGTTTGTAATATAGGTACTCAGTCAAAAAATACTTAAGTTTTTAATCCAGAGCACTTAGTAGCACATTTTAGACTCTTCTAATAAATTGTTCTCAGAGAAAGTTGGTAGAAACTTAGTTTCTCAGGGGACATAGCCTCAGGATTCTTTAATTAATGAGACACATGTTATGCCAGGTGCCAATGGCTCACACCTGTAATCCTAGCTCTAAGGAGGCTGATGTCTGAGGATCATGGTTCAAAGCCAGCCCAGGCAGGAGAGACCGTGAGACTCTCATCTCTAATTAACCACTTGAAAACCAGAGTGGTGCTGTGGCTCAAGTGGTAGAGCACTAGCCTTGAGCTGAAGAGCTGAGGGACCCCAGACCCAGAGTTCAATCCCCATGACCAACAACAACAATAACAACAACAACAAGACACATGTTAATTTTTGCACTTCTGTATTCTCTTTCTCTAAGAAAAAGGTCAGAGTTAAATTTTGTTCTCAAAACAATTTATTCACCTGTCCCCATACTTTCATATTATCCCTCTTCAATTACCAATATTGCAAATTTTTAGTAACATACTTGCCTTCTATTAGGATATATAAAATCCTTTTATCCAAATAAATAATTTAGAGATAAATTAATAAAAAGTGTTTATCTTTTCCATATTTGCACCTCCATTGTTGGGCTGCTTTCTACCTTCGATGCCTTGCTAGGTACTCGGTGGGAAAACATTTTGCTTATTTTACAGGAGTGCTTAGCCTTCTGTTGTTTTTCTCTTCCATAATTTCTCAGCTGCAGTCCATCACATTATCCAGGTTCACACTTTTTCCATAACTAATGACCAAAGCTGGGACATCTCAGCATGTTAGGACAACTCTTAAGGAATATTTTAGCTTTAGATTGGAGTTTTTCTAGTTGTCGTTGGGAGTGTATCATGGAATGACTTCTCCCTCTGCTTAAACGATTCAAGTATTACCTTTTTTCACTAATTTCATTCTGAATAATGCCTCTTAGTAAAAACTTGCACATAACTCTTCATCTCAATTATTTCTTCTCATGGAACCAGTCCTACAAAACTATGTATTAAAAACCAAATACTAGGGGGTGTGTGGGGGGTGGGAGGGCAGGGATGGGAAGGGGAAACAAAGGAGGAGGCAACAATGCTTGATAAGAAATGTACTCATTACCTTGCTCATGTAATTGTATGGTATTTTCACAATAAAAAACGTATTAAAAATAAAAATCATATAAATATGTTAGAAACAATCACATGAAAGAAAAAACATTTGAATACTTATCTTGGGGTTCATTTCACCTCCATATGGTATTTTCACAATAAAAAAATAATAAAAATAATAATAAAAAATTAAAAAGTTAAAAAATCAAATACTAGGATTGGGTTGAAGGAATTGATAACTTGCTTTGTAGGATTGTAGGATCCCATCAATGACACAGTCTGTTGGGGGGGGCGGGAATACAAGATGGCTATTCAATTGTTAAAATTTTCATTGGTATTAAATGGAAATGATGTTGTGACATAACGAATTTGCTGGGTCAGTGAGTCAAAAGGATAAGAACTATCAAGGAAATTCTCATTTACCTAGACAAAAAAAGTGTGAAAATCGAAGAGGATCTAAAGTGTGAAAATCGAAGAGGATCTCTCTGCTACCAAATGAGAGCATTCTTCTTCCCTCAAGTATGAGTATAGGAAGTTGTGTATCATTCCAAAATCTCTCAAAAGAAAAGTAAGTTAGATTGTCAAGGACAAGATCCTGTTCAGCAGAAGATATGCTACAGATCTTAGCGATGGTATCCATGAATAGTCTAGAATTTCAATATTCTCTGAATTTTCTGAGATAACAGAAGTGGACTCAACATCTCAAAAGCCGACATTTCCCTCTTGCTTATAACAATTCAGAGATTTTTCAAGTCGACATATGCCCCATGACACCCTTCTGGAAATAAAGTGTGCAATAATGCCAAGTCACAACATAAAGCAGGTAGCTGCTTTATTTGCCTCCCGGCAAAATGTTGTAGAACCTTATGACATTAACAGTATATGATAGGAAAGATGCCATGGGTAGGTTATGAAAAAATACTTATAAGAATACTAATTGCTGAAGTTCTAGAACAAGGCAATGCCATCAGAATTAAGTGCCTTTCAAACAATACTTCTTTGTGTACTAACTCATCTGGTCTAGATGGAGTGGCTGACAGTGGAGCCCCAATAACAATTGAGCTATCCCTGCCTACCTTGAACTAAGTTCCTGTAACACTACTAAGTGGTAAAGCTGAAGGGTCTTGCAACCATTTACTGTGGATTCTAATCATAGTGCGTGATTAGGGGGCCCATATAAACTGCACCAGCCACTTGCCAAGCTTGCCATGTCACCCAGCATGCTACTCCATTACCACTGTCCTGACTCATATCTATAACCAGAAAGAGGATCCTTACACTTGAAAAAGGATAAAAGACAAAGCAAAGGTTGGTTTATGATAGGGTAAGTTCAGTACATGGGTAATATCTGAAACTAGATTTCACATAAGAGAAGACTTTAAGGAACAATTCTGAGGAAAATTTCATCTATTGTGTACAATCTTGGTGAGGTCCACTGTCATATACTTTGGGTAGAAATAAATAAAGTCAAGTTCATAGTATATATATATATATATATATATATATATATGAGAGAGAGAGAGAGAGAGAGAGAGAGAGAGAGAGAGAGAGAGAGAGAGAGAGAGAATAAAGAACAGTGGCAAATGGTATGGTTGGGTGGTCAATGTCCTTAAAGAAGACAAGACACAAACACAAAATTGCTACAAAAATGGATATATGGGAAAGCTCATAAAGTATGAAGTTTCTTCCCCACTGCACTTTAGTAGTTACCAGAGATCATCATGATGGAATAAGCATTAAAATCAAGAAGATATAAAAAGAGCCAATTTCATTCTCCATCATCAACTACACCAGTACTGCATTGAAAAAAAAAAAAAACATGAAATGACCAAGGAAGTAAGGATGGAGGCTATGCATTAGCACACATTCTTGAAGTCTGACTACATTATCAAAGTTTCTGCTACTGAGAGCAGAAATATTCAACTGTCATTAACACTCATGGTACCTAATACAGAAGCATCTCTTAAGACCACTAGACACTTGATAACAAGACAATGGAAGGATAACTAATTTATTTGTACAGATGAACATATGTTTTAGATTTGTACTCCTTTTTTTTTGCTTTCAGGAACTTAGCCAGTCCTCATATGTGAAAACTTAATAAATGTTGAGACCTTTATCCCATATAACACCAGCCAGGGACCCCAATTTACAACAAAAAAATTACAAAGACAGACTTTATGACTGTAAGATCAACTAGTTGTATAATATATGATGCCATACAGAAATGTATAGACCATCTGAAGAACAGAGCACAATCTTCTGAGCTATGATATACTCATTGAATCAGTAATTGCATATGCAACTGTGCCTTCCCTCATACAAACAATAAGAAGAATGCATAGGTCTAGGTACCAAGAACTTGAAGCACAAGTGATCTCACAAGGCTGCTAGTACATAGAGATGGTGGAAATAACATAGGTGACACCAACACAAAAGATCCCATATTCCTTGCTGAGTTGTGAGAATATGTGGAAAAGAGCAACAACTGCAACTTTAGAAAGGTATAATGACCAGGAACTTAAAACACTAAGACTTCAGTAGAGATGTCAATGAAGAATAAATACAATATAAAACGGATAATGAAAGAAAGAGTTGAGCTTCATTTGTTCCCCTTATACGTAGCAGCTGTGGAGTATAGAGGAGAAAAAAATAAAGGATGGAGATGATAAGGGGATGAGGGAAAGGAAGAAAGAAATAAAGGAAGGAAGGAAAAAACAAAAGGAAGGAAGGAAGGAACGAAGGAAGGAAAGAAGAAAGAGTAGAACACAGTGTTAACCACATAAAGAAAAATACATTAATGCTATTTTGTATTTTATTTAAAACCAATAGCTGCAACGTTATAAAAATGCCAAGAATGATGTTATGCTGAAAATAGATTGACTATAAAAGTTTTTGGAAGCCTGAGCTCTTGCATTTCTCTCCCCTTCCCCTTTTTAAATAATCCTCTGTGTGTTTCTCTGGCAGAAGAAAAAAATCTAAAACTATTTAATTGTACAATTGCAATGGTATGCTTTCATCTGTCTTGGAGACAGTGTTATGGCTGAAGAATGATAGTTTGCTTATTCTTAATCTGTTAAGAAGCAAGATTAATCTAGTAAATTGAACAAACTGATAAGAGATTTCTTAGGAAGAGCATCAGCTTTAGCACTCAGAGAGAATTCTGTTCAAAACTGCTTTCCAACTGCCAAACTGTGAGAGTTCAGAATGGCTTGATTTCTCTGGACCTCAGTTTCCTCATCTATAAAACAGAAGCCAGGATGTCTACATTATAAGGCTCTTATATTTAACCCAGCGCAAAGCAGATGACCATTCAGTCATAGTGCTTCATTCAAATAATGAAGTAATTCATTTAAATATAAGGCATCTTGTCATTATAATAAACAGATTATCAGGTGTCCAGAGTACAATAAGAACTAATAAATCATGGCTACCACTTACTTCAATTTACTACTGTTAGATGATCACCATGCCTTTGTTAGGAGATTCATAAAGAATAAATATGTGATATTACATAATATTACTTATATACTAGTACATAGTAAAAAGATCAATTCACATGCTTTTAGAATGCATATTGCCATGAGCTAATTATTTAACTCATGATTTTCTCTAATTTACTTTTTTCCCCTGTTTGCTTCCACTCCAGGATCAGACTGTTCATACACTTAATGAGGCAAAGAAGCATAGAAGTATATCTGAGCAATTAAAACCCCTTTAGTCAGACAGTAATAAAACCTGCAATTGTCTCCTTTTCTGCCTGGAAGTACAACTATATCATTTATTGAACAAGTGCGACTTTTTTTAGCTCTAATAAATCTTCTTTATTGTCTCTACATTTTCAACTGACTCTACAAAAGGAGATTTAAATGGAAGGAATCAGAGATCCATATTATAAGGGTATATTCAGGTTGAGTGTTTTCACCAAGCACAAGTGTTCTTTGTAACCACTTCAGTGAAACAGATTTCTCTCACCAGTACTCAACCTTCTGCTTACAATCCAAGTTTGTTCTGTCACTGCCTACATATGAAACAATTAGGACTGTCATAGTTTATTCAATCTGTTGAATTCACTACTGACAGAGTAGCCCCTTCACACGCTCTGGGACTAGGAAATCTTCCCATTAACTAAACATATCCTCTTTGGCATAAGTGGCATTTACAATTTGGAAAACATAAATTGACCTTGTTTACATTCCATGTTGACAGTTACTGCTTATTTGCACTGGGCAAGCATCTTTTGGGAAAATTATGCACAGATCTGCAATCTCTGACTGAAAGAAGGATCTAGAAAAGTGCAGAGGAGGCTCCTAAGAGTGCCATAAATTGTTTACAAGTTTAGAGATAAAGTTAATGAACCTGGAATTCTGTTTCTGACTCAACAGGCTGAAAGAGTAGCTTTTCAGTTGAGTAAGGAATGTTTCAGAAAAGAATGAACAGGGGCTTGTGCTTCCAGAGCACAGGATGAAATGAAATGGGCTTAAGGGTAACGGATCTGGTAAAAAAAAATATCAGGGTGCTAGTTAAAGTTACCTTGAAGTGAACTAGATTATTATGTCTCAGGAACTTGAGGAGATGTGCATAGCTTTCTCAGGATAGTCCTGTGAAAAATCAATAACAACAACAACAACAATAATAGTAAGCACAGAGATAAATAAAAACGAAAAAAGAGTAAAAGAGGAGAAAATAAAATAAAAAGGAGAAAAAACAATAATTTCTCTACATTAAAAAATGGGAAAAGATAAACTGGGGGGGAAGGGGTTGGGTGGGTAGAGATGTGTGAAAGATGGGGTGTCTGATTGAGACACATTATTCTCTCAAAAGGGCATGTTGAATTAAAATTCATTGAAACCCCTTTGAACAACTACTTAAGGTATTAAAAGAAAGAAAACCAAACTAAAATAACAAGAAAGCTGTAAATTGTCCATCTGAATGGCTAAAAAGGCTGGTGGCATAACTCATGCACTAGAGTGCTTGGCTAGCATGTCTAAAATCCTCAGTTCAATCCTTAAGATGGAAGAAAGAAAAGACTACTACTTCCTTCCTGTGACAGAAGCAAAATATGCATAGCCCTATTGCCAAAGCCATATGGTCACCAATGACTGAGGCAACTTAGACATTCTAACCCAGTCCATTTATATATAGTCTCTGAAAGAACAAACCTCTTAACTCACAGTGATGCATGACACAACCCACTAACAAGAAAAGAAAACTTACCATCACTCCTTCGGTTGATGAGAAACTTGTAGCACTGAAAATCATACGAATGTTACAACACACTCGCACACACACACACACACACACACACACACACACACACACACACACACAAATAGCATGTTTACACACTCTATTAACAAAAATTCCAGATAGAGAAGACACTTAGAAAGCAAAAGTGCCTGAAATTACCAATCAAAAAGTAACATCACCAAAAACCCCTCTCCCTTCTGCTAAACAAACAATTCAATACCAGCTTCTTCATAATGACCACATATTTTCAGCCACAGCAGGTTGCTGCCTAGTCCCTGCAGGAAAATGACAAATGAAAGCTGTTTAATATTTTGCTTGAACAGTTTTTTCTTTCAGAAGACTATTTGCAATACAATAATGAGAAGAGCATAGCTGCAGAGGGTAGCATTTCGTAAGGATGACTACCTTTCTGGGGCATTTCATCTGATACACACTTTGTTTATCCGGAGTGAATGCAATGGTTAAAATGATTAATTGAATCCATTTTATGTTACTCATACTAGGTCTTGCAAAAGAAGTGATTGCTATTTTTTCCCCTTAGTGAGTCATACAAAGATGCCAGCAGTTCACTGGCAATAACAAAATGACATTTCTAAGTTTAGCAGTTCATAAATCTTATAAAATGCCAGCCCCATCCAGTGCCCCTCCCCCATCCTCCTTCCTGTACTTGCTCAAAAGTGCCAAAGACTTAAAAGTGTTTGGAAACGAAACAGAGACTTCCTCAGGGATCAAGGTAGGATCCATCTTCAATACCTATCAGCACCCCTATGCACTCTGGTAAGAACAACATGTGTATTTCTCAAATGATAGCTTTTATTATCCCATTAAGATGCTAAATTTTTCTGGTAAAAACACACAGAATATGTACACATTTCCAAAAGAATCCAATTCAAGGAGTCATTTTCAAGTGGCACTGTGGAAAGTAGCAAATTTCCTTCAGCTTTCCTATGTTATCTATTTCGTGACATGAAATATGCAGTAACTTCACAGCCTCAGGAAATGAGAAAATTTTCCCTCTGTAATTTTCTATGGTTTACATAAGGCGCTTACCAAATGTCTCCTGCCTTCTGTATGGCCTTTTGCTCATCATTCTGAGACTACAGGGCTAACTGACCTCCAAAAAATTCAGTAACATATGACTCACACAGGTAGTCAGCAATGAAGAGACTATAAGATCCTCAGAATGGATAAGCTGAAAACCACCATGGCTGTTAAGAGAGATCACTGAGCAAAGTAGCAAATAGGTATTATTTTTTTTTAAGTTGGTAATTTTGATCCCTCTTTCTCACTTTTTCCCTATGGAATTTTTCCTATCAATGAATGAATCAGACCATGACATTACCCAAACTAACTATTTTACCATTCCTCTAGTGTTCTTACACCTTTTTGTTAAAAACGCAACCTCCCACAAGTTCCTGGGGGCTCATAGCTACAATTCTAGCTTCTTAGGAGGCTGAGACCTGAGGATCATGGTTTGAAGCCAAGGCAGGCAGACAAATGCAAGACTCTTATCTCCAATTAGCAAGCAAAAAGCCAGAAATGGGGGTGTGGCTCAAATGGTAGCTTGTGAGCCCTTAGTGAAAAAAAAATAAAAAATAAAGAACAAGTGAGAGTATGAGGACCTGAGTTTAAGTTCCAGTATCACGACAAAAAAATATCACCATCTTCTTCAGGCCAACAACTATAATACACTTTCAAAGAGTGAATATAATGAGAAAGTGCTCGTTGAGTATATTAAAAGCCTGTGATCTATAAAAAAGTGGCAAAGCTGAAAAGTAAAAATATGCATATTGTAATAATCCTGAGGCTTTTTAGTTGAATTAAGGCATGGATGTTTTATGACCCTACAGAAGTCTAGACAAACAAATCCTTCTTCACTCACATCTTCCTAAGTCAGAAACTCTAAAACAGAAACATTGTTAGCTGGTCCTGGAGACATCCAGAATTAGTCACAAGACAGCCATATGTTTTCTTTGTCAATATAAGACTTTAAAGACGTTAACTTTTTATTTTATTTAAGACATCCTATGTAGAGATGGTTTTCAGTCACTAGGTATGCGAGGTGCAAGAATGTAGGTACTCGAGTCTCAGGTGTTGATGGAAGGCCCGTGTCACTGGAAATGATGTGATAAACTGGTCCACACTGATTAAGCTGGGCCATTTTCACAGCTCACATTGGTAAATTTAGGGGAGTAGAACTACTAAGCTGTCAATCCAATTCTACCCGCTATCCCCAGATATCACACTTGGCTCCAGGATTCTAGGACAAGCAGATGCTCATTCTGCCCCTGATACAAAGTCACCATTTTATGGGCATCAATGCAATTTATTTAGACTACTTCAATCCCTTTGGACTCAAAGCTTTCAAAAGAACCAGGGAATTAGAGAGACATGGCTTGTCATAACCAAACTCCTCAATAAGGGGGGAGGCAAAATGTGTTCCACCTAAACAGATGTGACAAAACAAATGTATGAAACCAGTATAATTGCATTTTCTCTCCTTTTACCATTCATGGTAGATCCTATCATGTCACAGTAATTCTACACTTGCACTTTGTAAAACAATGAGGACTTTATCTAATATAAGTATAGCATATATCACAGAATTTTCTTCCTCTTGAATATGTGGTAGCTGTTCCTTCTTTTAAAAAAAAATCTGAAATCTGAGGGAATTAAAAGACAATTCAACGAACAATGCAAACCTCATTGTCCTTCCTTTGTAAGAAATGGAACTAACAGAAATTTCACTAGGTTAGCCATAAAAAGCCAAAAGAAAAGATGAAAACTCACAAGACTAAAAAATATGATTTTAGTGAACTGCATGCCACTCACTGTTCAGGCAACTGAGAATTTAGTTCAGACCATATGCTCGCTTTGCATTGTTCTAGCAAGGTTAGAGAGCTCGAGAAATGCCATTGCTTCTTAGTAATATAAAATTGAACCAAAACACACATTTTAGAAATAATCGACAACACCATCGTTTTTTAAAATTGCTATACATAGACACAACAGACTCCAGTATTATGCACCCTCCATGATTCTTTTTTTCTTCCTCTCCCTTGTCTCCCTTGTCTGTCCCATATTATGATGCCTATGTATGTGTGTGTGTCTTTTGGGACTAGATTCCACATGTGAGAGAAAGCATTCAACATTCACTGTTTTGAACATAGCTTCTAGCAGGATGAGCTTCAGTTCTGTCCATTTTCATGTAAATGAATATTTTATTCTTCTTAATGGCTAAGTAATCCATTGTGTATACCACACACACACACACACACACACACACACACACACACACACACACACACAAACAATTGTAGAGCAACTGGGCTGCTTCCTTATACTGGCCATTGTGAATAGTGATACAATAAATGGGTTACAGTGTCACTATTGTATTCTGATTTACATTCTTTCAGATATATGCCCACAAGTGATACTAGGGATCATGTGGTAGTTCTGGTTTTCATTTCGTTGTTTTCCATAGTGGTTGCGCTCATTTACACAGTCAACAACAATGTATTGCTTTTTTTTTTATTGTGAAAACACTGAACAGAGGGGTTACAATTACATGGGAAAGATAATGAGTACATTTTTTTATCAAGCATTGTAGCCTCCTCCTTTGTTTCCCCTTCCCATCCCTTCCTATCCTCCCCCGCCCCGCCACCCAATCCTCCCCTCCCCCACCGGAGTGTCCCCCCCCCCCCCCCCCGCATCAAAGTTGTAAATTCGTTTTCGACATAACGACTTGTACATCTCATTGTTACAATGGGTCCACCTGTATCCCTACTTAAACGATTTGTTTATTGCTTTTTATCTCCACATCCTTGTCGACAATTTCCCTTTTCCTTTTTTTCTCCTCCTGGGACAAACTCAGTGCCTGGTCACTGTCCTTGAGCTTTTTGTTTGTTTGTTTTTACTGTTGCTAAAGGCTTGTTCTCTACCACTGGAGCCACAGTGTTACTTCTGGCTTTTCTGTAATTTATTGGAAACAAGAGTCTCATAAACTTTTCTTCCTAAGCTGACTTCGAACCAACAATCCTTAGATCTCGGTCTCCTGAGATGTTAGTATTACATGCATGAGCCACTGATAAATGGCTTTTATATTCTTGATGGTAGCAATCCTGAATAGAGTGAAATGAAATCTCAGTATCATTTTGAATTGATTTTTTTCTTAGGATAAACAGAGGCAGAGTATAGTCACTGATCTACATAGGGCCAACATTTACTTGAAAGACAAGTAAGACTGGGAAGCAAGACCTTAATGAAGAAAGACCCTGTAGTCAAGGGGAAACAACTCTTCTTTAAGAAACTACTAAGTCAAGAGTAAATTCTCCAACTATTAAACAGAGTTAGCATTTATACTTGACATTTTCAGAGATATAGGATAACATATGCTAATACAGAGCCCCATAGAAGTTATTAATAAAGCAAATTAAAATGTGGAAAACAATGAATTACAGCTAATACAAGAAATGAAATTATTTCCTCCATCATAAAGACTGGAACAAAGGATTTTTTATTTGCCTTTTCTTTTTCTGGTGATTCTGTATTATTTACCTTATGTGCAGTGTTGTCATGTGCATATTTGTGGGAGGGTGAGGAAGAAGGCTCAGAATCCAAGGAAAATGGGTGAAAAAGTGCAGCAGTGGTTCTGAGTTTGCAATCACACCTAAGGAATGCGAAGTCTGCTCAGTTCTAGGTTTAGCAGTCCAAAGGCAGAGGGAACAGATTTTAGGCAATCATGGGCAATGAGTATTCATTTCCCAGAAAATTATGTACTTTGTTAGGATAACCTGGAGGTTTGATATACTGGACACACACGAACATGGATAGGAACATGTAGGTAATCAAAGCTAAGTGCACTGAGCATTACTATCTTATAATCAACTCTTGCTTTTTTGTGCTGAAGTAACTTCCAATACCATTTAATTACCAAGAAAAATATCTCAGTAAATTCATATACTCCTACATTCTTTTCATGAAAACTTTATTAGAGTGAATTGGTGTCTTTGAATCTGATCACTGAGAACCCTGCATGAAACGGCTTTTTCGAGACTTATGTGAAAGGCAAGCCCCTGATGATCATTCCATCACAGTCAAAGTCAAGGCATTTCCCAGGTAACTTCACTCTGTATTTTCATTCACCATACAACCATTTGTTATTTCTTTAATAACCACTTCACAAAATTGTTTCTGATATGGCATATTATATATATATATATATATATATATATATATATATAAATCTACTTGATATAAGAAATTATTTAAGATGACCCAAGACCTGGGTATAACCAGAATAATTCCTCCTCCTGAAAACAAACAAACAAAAAAAAAAACACATCCTATCATCCTGATCCCTAGAATCTTGACTATATTGCCTTAGCTAACAAATGGGAATTTACAGATGTAACTAAGATTAAAGAATTTGAAATGGGAACTACTCAAGTTAGCCCAGTAGAATCACATAATATAATTCCTTTTAAGTGGAGAATCTTTCCTGGCCATTAAGAAATATATCAACTAAAGCAGGGTCACTGAAATATGTTGTCTTCAAAGGTGAGACAAACTGAGGCATGAGCCAAGAAATATAGGGGACCTTTAGAAACTAGAATAATCAATAAAGATTAATAAGATGGAAAACATAATGCAAATTAATTCTTTCAAATAAATACATCCACTAGAATCTAGGAATGAAGTATTTATATCACTGAAAATAACCTTAGAGAAATTATTTATAATATAGTTTAAGAAATGTGAAAATACCTGTAATGGTGTGAATTTTAAAAGTACAATGGAATAATATTGAGAAAAATAATATTTTTCTGAAATGCCTTTTTCATGCATAACAACAACCTGCATCCATTGTGAAATATTATGAAAAATTATGTTATACAAAAGTAAATTTCTGAAAACAACTTGAAGAATAAGATAGCCCTTATGGTAGAGAAAAAAGATGTAATAAATGCAAATGCTCTAAAGCAGACACCTGTGAAGAAATTGCAGGAAAGAGATCACTTTGCTAACTACTAATTTTAGGTACTGTTGTTAATTTTGATATATATATATATATGTATATACATCTCTCTATACATATATATCCTTATATAGATATAAACATATATATCATACACAATATATATACATATTTATACAATGGGCATGTATCAAGTTTTACATATAATATATATTTATATTATATAGATTTATAAAAATAAGTATATAGGTATACAATATAAAATATATGTCTTGATACATAGGCATTGTTCAAGAAAGAAGCATTCACATTAACTTGCTCTTATCTCCATTTTATATCAATGGATGAATAGAGAATTTTCAGGTGCACATTGAGAAAATTTTAGGATACTTCTGTCTATTTCACTTTTTAGTAGAAATTATGTTATTTATTATTTTCTCAAGTGCTATAGTCATACATTTGTTCAAGGTACATTCATTTTGTTCTTGTTTTCCATCAAATATACATAGCTACTTATCTTGGAGAAACACATCTTTCATTCTCTTCTACTCTATATTCTTCATGAGGCATATTTCTATTTGTAGTAATGTTTTCATGTTATTGTCATCTCCTGTCTATAAAAATGAAATTATGTGCCAATGGAGCAAACTTTCCACTCTGCACATAAAAGTTAATGGCTTTTATAACTCCATGTGTTTCAATCTGATAGTTTTGCAGCTAACATTAAGTTGGCTTCTGGACAGTTGACTGAGAATATTAGCTATTCAATGTGATGGCACTAAGTTCAGTAGAAAAACAAGGTGATATGTATCTTTCATTAATAGCTACCTATGAAGAATCCTATAGTTACACAGAAAATCTTCCTTCTAAACTCTACTCTTCTTCTTCTCCTTTCTTTTACTTCATCTTCTTCTTCCTTTTATTCTTTATAGTATCTGGTATGCCAGCAATGTTAGAAGAACAATATCAGACAGTTGTTTAACCCCAATCAAATTTAATGTATAAGACCATTTTATCCAACAGGAGTTTAACACAATAAGAATTAAGATTACTAAATTTATCAATATTCATACTTATTTTGTTTCATAACATTTATTACCTTTAAATAGTAGTGCAAAAGAATCCAATATGTCAGTTTATGTGTACAATGAATCTTAAACAGTATCATTCCTTCCCTCATTCTCCAATACTTACTTTTAAAAACTTGTTCAAACAAAAGTTCTATAACAAACATTTGCTTGCTTAATTTATTTTTCCTGCTGCTCTGTATGGTTTTGGATCAATATTTTATAATTTTTTTACTTTTATTTTTTCATTTATTTAAATTACAATGAAAGTTTAAAGAAATGATAAAGAACTAGGCTTCTATAAATAATAATTATAGGAAAATAGAAAGAACCACAAGGTAAGTTGCCAGCTAAAAAAGTGGAAGGTAGGGAAGACTAGTTGCAAAAAGGAATTGATAAGCTCTAGTGAGGAGGGAAAATAGATCACTATGTAACAGAAATAAAAGGAGTGGAGAGAAGGGAGAAAGAGAAGGAAAGAAGGCAGAGAGAGGCAGAAGTTCAAAGCTACAAGGCCTAGAAGATAAACAAGTCAAATTGCTAAGAGAAAATATTTGTCAATGATTCTATATTTAGGAAAGGTAATAATAAATTTGGGTTTGTAACTTAGCTTAACTATTACTGTGTGGAACCAGATTCATGATTCAGTACAACTTAACTAGCATAATTCCTATATAGGAATAAGCTTTATATGCCCATTAGAGGAAAAGTTCATTCTTCTGGTCTAAATCTTTGGAGTATCGGATATGGAACTGAAATGATCATTTGTATATTCCCACTCTAGGAGGACTTAGCAGTCAAATTAGGAAAACATCATTGAAACTGGTTGAAACTATACTTTGTAAAGGATTATAAGAATTTACCATCTAGTTATAGTATACAGTGAACTAGGATTGCCACAATGACAATTCACTATTAGTGATAAAATTAAACAACCTAAAGAAAATATTTACAGTTGTTCTAGAAGAAGCTGTAGCCAGTCTCGAGGCACATGAAAGATAAGGGCAAGATAACTTGTTCAGTTTTTAATCATACATAGACTTAGCACAAGTTTTAGAATACAAGAACCACTCATTAAAAGTTCATAAAATAAATACATGAAGCTATACAGTAATGTAATATTTCTAAATCCTGTATATCCAGAGTTTTGTTACATTGTGAAAGCTTCTAGTGATTGTGAGAAAGAAATAGGGCTCAGAGTAGACTTACTTGGTATACCAATGACCTCAAAGAAATAATTTTATTTTATCATGTCAAAGTATCAAAATCGACAGTGGAATTCAACTCCTTATATTATCAGTACTTTATTTTATATCTGTAGCTTCATCTAAGGGTTATGTGTATATATCTATTCACTTTGCTATAAATAAAATATACACTTCAAGTTATCCTGCTTCTGTTTTCTTAAGAACACTCAAACTTACTTTTCAGAAGCAGAGAAAGGGTTATCACAGACATAAGTGCTATAAAAACATGTCTAGTTTTTTAGGTATGCCCTTATCCCCTTCTGTGTCATCTTGTTAGTGTAAGATATCTAGAAGTCAAACAAAACTCAACTCACAGCATGAATTAAGGTATGGTCCCAGGAGATCATTATGATAAACAAAGACATTGCTATCACTGTAGAAATTCCAAATGTAATGAAGTTTTATTCCAGAAATGATTGGGAATCATCAGAGATTATACAATACATATATATGTGTGTGAATGTCTATATGTATATATAATCAGAGATTATAAAATAAATGCACGTATTTATATGTATACTTATATGTTAAATTGTTATATATATACCTGTAAATATTACATGTATGTGTATAATCTGTGATATATATATATATATATTATGCATGTATATATTTTATATACTCTCTTTGGATCCTGTGCTTCAAGTTCTCCAAGTCCCAAACAGACAAAAAGGTAGACACATATACAAACATATATGTGTGTGTGTACTGTGTGAGTATATGCATATATTTGAATGAATGCCAAGATGCTAATTAATGAGCTTGTTGTATGCATATACTGTCCTGAATAAAGAGAGAATATAAAATCGTCAATTATATTATGGAAGCCCAGAGCATGATTGCTGTGCTGCAATGAGGAGACTATATATAACACCAGAATCTAGGAGGTAAAGCAAGAAAAATGGAAAAGACTATAAAGCACACAGAAAATGCCCATTAATAGCATTAACGTTTCCCTATCACCAGCCTTTTTCTCTATCATATACCTAAGCACAAAGGAGAATGAGGTCCAAATTCCATTTTCAATTTCCCTTGTAGTGTGTTTTCTCTACCGTCGCTTATCTTTGTAAGACCAGGGAAATTATAACCCTTTGAAGCAATAAAATTTTGTTTCACTTGGAAGCTTTTATTAAGATATAATTAATAGTTAGGAAGAACTTTACTAGACATTTGGAATGAATTGAACCATTGCCTAATTATCATACTAAGGAATTACTTAAAAAAAAAACCTGAGTGTACAAATCACTTAGGAAATTTTAAATTCTATTTTAAATGTGTTGTGATGTTTGTATATTATACTGAAGTTTCTCAAAAAATATATAAACTGGAAACTATAAGCTTGAATTGAACATTTTTACAACCATTAGCATATTGAATTTTTGTTAATTACAGAAGTCTACATATAGTAAAAATTTTGAGTGGCTTATTTTCATGAGATAAGACTTTTTAAATTTGAAATTTTATATTATTGAGCTACACCTTTTAATTTATTCGTTAGTAGTATCTTAATATATCGATCTAACTGTCAACAAGCAATCCCACTTTTGGGCATTTACCCAAATGTTTACAAACAAGACCACACTAAAGCCACCAGCACGACTATGTTTATTGCAGCTTTATTTACTATAGCTAAGATATGGAACCAACCCAGATGCCCTTCAGTAGATGAATGGATCAAGAAAATGTGTTATATACACACAATGGAATTCTATGCCTCCATCAGAAAGAATGACATTGCCCCATTTGTTAGGAAATGGAAAGACTTGGAAAAAATTATATTAAGTGAAGTAAGCCAGGTGCAAAGAAACATAGGTCCCATGGTTTCCCTTATTTGCAATAACTAATATATGTCTGAGTCAAACAGAAAAGATCAGATAAGTGATGTTAGGGAAATGAACCCTAAGATATGTATTCAAATGTTTTTTCCACATTCTTTTCATTTTTTAACTCCCCAAGAATCTCTAAAACCAATGATAGTGCATATAAGCAAAGCACTTCAGCTCCACTTGTCTAACTACAGATGAAGAAAGGCATTAAGTGAAGAAAATAATCATTAAAGGATCTTTTATAGTTGGCTGAGGGATTGTTATGATTGGGAAGGGAGGGATGTTAACTTTCACATTACTCAAAGCAAAGCATAATGATATATTTTACACTTTAAAGAAGCCCTGAATTCTACACAGATCTTTCTCAATCACATAAGGGAAACAGCTGAGAAATTTCAGAATAGCTATCTAACTATGTTGAATTTAAGCATAATTGATCTCTAACATTTGGACACAAAGGACCACTACCAGCATATATCCTATATAGTTATTCCACCACTGGACCAGCAGGCTTCTAATTGTGTGATTTACATGGTTTTTTCTAAGAGGCTCAGTGCCCGCCAATGCTGTGGTACCAATCACATCACAATCCTAAGAGGGGTTGAACAAACATTAGGTTAACAACAGGGGTTTTAATGTGATTAACTTCTTTGCATCCTATGATTCTAGTTCTCCAAAGTCACAAACAGACAAGGAAAGCCAAAATAAGTGCTGTTTGAAATATAAACTCTACTACATTAAAAAAGGATGGAATCACTTCACAAATCCATCTCTCTGGTTTACAAATGTCTAGCAACTTTCAAATGTGATTGTGCAGGAACTTCACAGTTCTCTTCTACATTGATGGTGCCAAAAAAAAAAAAGCTGACCTAGTCTCCTCAGGAAATCAAAGCTAAGAAATACAACAGAAAGTTCATAATTGTAGGTCTAGTAATGAACAAAGCTTGTATTCAAAACTTGTATCTTACACCAAAACCATTGTTCATTCTCCTATAATAATTCTTCACCATACATTTAAACATAAAATTGGCCTTTACTTACACATTAAGGTTCTAGACCAAAGAAATCTCTTTATATCTGAAAGTTGGTACAATTTTCAATTGCAGCTTATATTATGTCTGTCCTTTAAATTTAATGTCTGTCCTTTAAATTTATTCTAGTCTAAAACCATTCAAAACTCATGGTATGAGTCTAATAATCAGTTAATATATTCATTTTAAAGGAATATTTGGTATATGCAAATTTATGCTCCAGATTTGATGAGAAGACATGTATTTTTAAATAAGTTTTTTATTGTGAAAATACTGGACAAATGGGTTACAATCACATGAGCAAGGTAATGAGTACATTTCTTATCAAGCACTGTTGCCTCCTCCTTTGTTTTTCCCCTCCTTTTTTTTTAATTTTTTTTTAAATATTATTTTATTTTATTTGAGAACATACTGTACAGAGGGGCTACAATTACATGGGCAGGATAATGCATACATTTCTTACCAAGCATTGCAGCCTCCTCCTTTGTTTACCCTTCACCTCCCTTCCCAGCCTCCCCCCTCCCCCCACCCAATTATACCCCCCTCCCCCCCCCCCACCGACATTGTAAAGCTGGTTTTGACATGACATTTTGAACTTCTCATTGTTGCAACAGGTCCACCTGAATCCTTAAACGACTTGTTTGCCCCCATCTCCTCCACATGTTATACTGACATCAAATATAGTGAAAGCGGGGGTTACACTGTGGGGGAGGGACATACAAAGCAACAAAGAAATAATCTTATAAATGCATTAGAAACATATGCATGAAAGAAAATAAAACATTAAAATACATATTTAAGGGTTCATTTTCCTAACATCACATTATCTGACCTCTTCTGCTTGACTCATACCTATACTAGATATTGCAAATAAGGGAAACCATGGGACCTATGCTTCTTTGGGCCTGGCTTGCCTCACTTAATATAATTTTTTCCAAGCCTTTCCATTTCCTAACAAATGGGGAAATGTCATTCTTTCTGATGGAGGCATAGAATTTCATTGTGTATATATACCACATTTTCTTGATCCATTCATCTACTGAGGGGCATCTGGGTTGGTTCCATATCTTAGCTATGGTAAATAATGCTGCAATAAACATAGTTGTGCTGGTGGCTTTAGTGTGGTCTTGTTTGTAAACATTTGGGTAAATGCCCAAAAGTGGGATTGCTGGATCATAGGGGAGATCTATGTGAAGTCTTTTGAGGAACCTCCATACTGCTTTCCAAAGTGGTTGAACAAGTTTACATTCCCACCAACAATGAAGTAAGGTTCCTTTCTGTCCACATCCCCTCCAGCATCTGTTGTTGTTAGAGTTCTTGATTTTTGCTGTTCTAACTGGAGTGAGGTGATATCTCAATGTTGTTTTGATTTGCATTTCTTTTATGGCTAGGGATGTTGAACATTTCTTCATGTGTCTATTGCCATCTCCACAACTACATTCCCCCAACCTCCCTACCCCTGCCGCCTAAATTGTAAAGTTCGTTTTTTGACATAGTGTCTTGTATATCTCATTATTGCAATGGGTCAAACTGTATTTCTATTTAAACAATTTGTTTTTTCCCTTCTGCTCCCCAAATTATACCAACAACAAAAATAGTGAAAACGGGTTATATCATGGGGGAGGGACATACAAAGCAACAAAAATCATGTGGTACCTTATAAATACGTTAAAAAACAATAACAAGAAAGAAAAAACCATTGTGTCCTTACATTGGGGTTCATTTCACTTAACATCATCTTATCTAAGCTTTTCTACTTGTCTCAGATATATAATAGTTATTTCAAATAAGGGAAACCATAGGACCTGTGTTTCTTTGGGCCTGGTTTACTTCCCTTAATATAATTTTTTCCAAGTCTTTCCATTTCCTAACAAATGGGGCAATGTCATTCTTTCTGATGGAGGCATAGAATTCCATTGTGTATATACTACATTTTCTTGATCCATTCATATACTGAGGAGGATCTGGGTTGGTTCCATATCTTAACTATGGTAAATAATGCTGCAATAAACATAGTTGTGCTGGTAACTTTAGTATGGTCTTTTTTGTGATCATTCGCGTAAATGCCCCAAAGTGGGATTGCTGGGTGATAGGGGAGCTCTATTTGGAGTCTTTTGAGAACTTCCATACTGCTTTCCAAAGTGGTTGAACAAGTTTACACTCCCATCAACAATGCAGTAGGGTTCCCTTCTGTCCACATCCCCTCCAGCATCTGTTGTTACTAGAGTTCTTGACTATAGCCATTCTAACTGGGGTGAGGTGGAATCTCAATGTTGTTTTTATTTGCATCACTTTCATGGCTAGAGAGGTTGAGCATTTCTTCGTTTGTCTATTGCCCATTCTTATTTCCTCTTAAGAGAAGTTTCTCCCCATATGTATACTCTATATTTCAAACAAATATTTACTTGTGAATATGAATCATATACAGGTATTTGAGGACAGTGGTTTGTAAATGAGATTAAAATGAACTTTTTAGAGTAATACTTGCAATAATGTAGGTAAGAAAGACTTGAAAAGATGTTGGATTTGATATATGTAGACAGAACTACAAGAACTTGCAGACAAATCATATGCAAATAGTGAAGGAAAGAAAAAAATTGAAGACTGAGGACAGGTTTTCAGCTAAATAACTGGATTAACAGTTAATCTATTTCCTAAAGCAAATTGGAGTAGTTAGAGGTAGATTTGAAAGGCTAAGGTTTTAACTTTTTTAACCCAAATGTCAGCTATTTATCAGATACCAAAGGGAAATATGAAGTAGGCAACTTGAATAAATACATGTCTAAAACTCAAGTCATTGCTATACAAGTAACATTTACAACCAATGGAATGCAGTGAGTTTATTTAGAGAGAATTTGCATTTAAAGGACAAAAGATAATCTAGAATTACAATGTTGAGCTAAGGTGTAGTTTATGGTAGCCTAGGAAGCATGAGACCCTGAACTAATTGGATTCACCAATATTATATACATGTGCAAGCACACACACACACAGACACACACACAGAATTTTAGGCTTAGAAAGAGGTCACAGAGTGTCAAAGACTATAGCCTAAGAAGTAGATGGAAAATAACATTTCATAAAATATAAATCCACTATATCAAATAATGTCCAAGTTCAATAGTCAACTGATTTTTAGTATACTTTTACCAAAGAAGATAATACAAATCACCAATGTCAATATCATTAATCAATGAGCTGAAATTTCATATCCAGTAAGAACCTACAGTCCAAAAGATATACTTTGTAAGGATACAGAGCAATTGGAATTCTGATACATTGCTACTGGGTTTTTTAAATGATGCTATCATTTTAGTAAAGAAATTTTTTCTTTCTTGCTATTGTGTCTAACATATTTATAAGACATTTCTTTCTTGCTTTGTATGTCCCTCCCCCATGGTATAACCCCTGTTTCACTGTACTTGATGTTGGTATAATTTGGGGAGTGGAAGGGAATAAACAAATTGTTTAAATAGGGATACAGGTGGAACCATTGCACCAATGAGATATACAAGATGTTAGTTCAAAAATGAACTTTACAACTTTGGCCCAGGGGGTGGGGGGAATAGGAAAGGATGGTAAGGGGAAACAAAGGAGGAGGCAACAATGCTTGATAAGAAATGTACTCGTGGAGGAGAGGAGAGGGAAGATGGCGGAGGAGAAGCTGGAATCTGAACAAGCTCTTGCACAGAAAGCAGTTTTAGAGTTCCAGTGAACAGTCCTAAGCCAGAGAATCATACCAAGTGTGCCATCACAGGACAGAGAGTTAGAAAAGAGAGGGGAAGCCAAGGCAAAAAGACACATCTGATCGCCTGCCAGCAGCTGCTACGGCGGAGGCGGCAGGGTCGCGGCAGAGAAGGCAGCCAGGGCCATAACTGAGCTCTCAAACAGAGTCCAGAACGAAGGAGCTAGACTCAGCGGGCGAGCGAATCTACTCAACACCAGCAAGAACCAACAAGGAGCGGACATCTTCATCGTGCAGTGTGCAGACAAGAGACGACCCAGGATCCAAGACTCAACGTGAGTAGAAGCCCGACGTCCTCACTCCGTCTCAGGGAGCAGAGGAGGGAAGGCCACCCCAAGAGACGACCCAGGATCCAAGACTCAACGTGAGTAGAAGCCCGACGTCCTCACTCCTTCTCAGGGAGCAGAGGAGGGAAGGCCACCCCTCCCCCACCAGCACCGCTGATCTCCATCTTGGATACTGACAAAGCTCGGAGGAGCTGCCAGCTCCAACCCAGGCCTTGGAATAAAACGAGTCATTTAGCAGGTCATGAGAACTTAACGGCGGCGAAGTGACCTGCCAGACTCGGCTCCATCCAGGGAAAAGTCACCCAGCTCAGGCACCAGCCATTGGAGTGGCTTTCCTCACTGGGTAACCAGAGCCAGAGGCTGCCCCTCCCTCTAGCAGCCTCAACAATCAATTGACAAACAGAAACCCTGAGAATGGCTCCAGGCTGGGCTCTGTGAGGTTTTTTCACAAAATAGCCCCAGGAAAAAGCTACTGATTATTGAAAGGCCTCAACTCTACCCAGAACCTAGCCTCACCACTGCATCCCCCTCTTTTGTGATTCTCAAAGCAGATCACCCTCCCAGTAAACTAATCTGGGAGGGGGATCTCAAAATCTTGGGTAAAGCAGAGCATTTTTCTGCCTGTTCGAACAAACTGACTTAAGAAACCAATCAAGCCACAGGACCTCAAGCTGACCAGAGACTCCAACAAGAGGCGGGTTACAGACAAAAGGGAGATACAGGATTCTTCCCACCCCTCCCAAAAAAATTTAAAAAAAATCAAAGAACTTTTTTTTTTCTTCCTCTTCTTTTCTTTTTTTTTTCTTTTTTTTTGGTACCTTATATATATATAATTTTTTTTCCTTTTCTAAAAATTTTATTAATCTTTAATTTTTGCCTTTTTTGAAAAAATAATTGTTTTCCAGTAACTTTTTTTTCCTCTTATAATTTTTATTTTAGGAATACATGAATGTGAGTTTTCCTTTCTTTTCTTGTCTTCTTTTTCTTTTTCTTTCTTTCTTAACTATCTTTTTGTTTTTTTGTCTAGCTCTACTGAACTTCTGATCTTTTTTTCTCCCTTTCTAATCCTTTTCACCTTTTCCTCTCTTTTGATCTTCTTTATGTGACTTAACTCTTGTCCTGCACATACTCAGATAAACCCGTAGTTAACTAGTAGACCCTATCCCCCATTGTGTACACACTTAAACCACAAATTTATTACTCAATTCAAAACCTCTGAGACTTAAATTCCTTAATAGCAGTATTACCTTTTTATACCTACATAGTATTTCAAGCATTTCTTTAAGTTTTTCACTTCTCCTCTATGTCCCTACCCTTCTATTAATATACTCACATTCCTCTCTAAATAGATGGTCTTTTAATCTCCATAATAATATTAATTTTTACGTTTCTATTTTTTTCTTGTCTCTTTTCATTTCCCTTTCCCTTTCTTCTTTCTCTCTCTCTCTCTTTACTTGCATCCTACCCAACATATTTCCTGTATTGAGATTAGGACATAGTTAACTCTCCCTGTGCCTCCCCACACCAATCTATTCCTATTTTTTACCCGCATCTCTCCCTAACCCTAAAAATTTCCGGTTTTCCAAATTCTTCTCTGCGGTTCGAAGCCCATTAACATATAGTTGTTTGATGTTGAATAGATGTATCTGTTGAACTAGATTGTATCTGTAGACTATTGACTGTATAAATGCAAACGTTGGTTGATGGTTGCCTTACGATAGTGTTCTAGCACAAAACTGGTGCTATTTTCATCTCAAATGGGCAGAGTAAGCCGGAAAAACACAAGAAAAATGGCAAATCCGGGTATCTCAATTCCCAATCTTGATAATCAGGGGTCAGATCAGATAATGAACAATCCAGAGGAGAGTTCCCAAATAGCTCTACAAACACTGGTGGCAAACATGATAAATGAGAAGTTTGACAACTTACAAAGGACTCTGTATGAGCGTGATAGGGAGAGAGAGGAGGCATCCCAAAAGTTTATACAGGAATATCATAAGCGTGAGGAAGCTACTCAAAAACTGATACAGGATTTGCATGAACAACTTGAAAATACTCAAGAGAAAGGGAGGAATGGCATGAGCAGGCAGAGAACACTCAAAGAGAACTGCAAGAATCCCACTAACTGGAAGAAAGAGAACTGCAGGAATACCACAAACGGGAGAAGCTAATCAAAGAGTAATTCAGGAATTGAGAGACCAAGTAGAGAATACACAAAGATCACTAAAGGCATTCATGGAATACATTAACAAAGAGCTGAAGGAAGTCAGCGAGACCACAAAGGGAATGCTGAATGGAACCCAACAGAAAGAATGGGAGTCCAAAGAAATCATAACCAATCAACTAAGTGATTTGAGAACAAACACTGAACACCAAATTAAGGAAGTAAAGAAATTCATACAAGACCTAAAACAGAGCTTCAACAAAGAACTTGAAGCCATCAAAGCTGACCAATTAGAAGGAAAAGAGATAAAAAACAAAGTAGAGAGTCTTGACAGCAGGTTAGACCATGCAGAAGATCGAATCTCAGGGATTGAAGACAGCCTAGATATTATAGAGAAAGAATATACAACCATCCATGACAAGTCCAAGAAATATGATAGATAGATCCAACACCTGGAAGACACCATCAGAAGGCCTAATCTAAGGATAATGGGTGTAGAGGAGCACCTAGAAAGAGAAGTTAATGGTCTAGGAAATTTGTTCAACACGATCCTAGCAGAGAACTTCCTAAACATACAAAAAGATAGGTCTATTCAGATACAAAAAGCTTTTAGAACCCCAAATAGACCAGACCAGAATAGGACATCCCACTGTCACATTATAATCCACACAGTTCAACTCAGACCAAGGAAAAGATCCTTAAAGCTGTCAGGGAGAAAAGGGTAATCACCTACAAAGGGAAACCATTTAGAATCACCTCAGATTTCTCAGCAGAGACAATCAAAGCAAGAAGAGCCTGGAATGATGTATGCCATGCCCTAAAAACAAACAACTATCAACCAAGAATACTGTACCCAGCTAAACTCTCCTTCATAACTGAAGGCCAAATAAAAACCTTCCATAGCAAAGAAAAATTGAAACAATACATCTACACCAAACCAGCCCTACAAAAGATTCTTAACGATGTCCTACACATAGAAAACTAACAAGACCGCAACAAAGACCAAGAAACTGCACCCAAACTGAGAATCCAAGAACCATAGGAAGAACCCAGTTTTTGCAGCCCCCAAGAAGGTGGATAACATGGCAGGAACTCCCAAATACCTCTCAGTCCTATCTCTTAACGTTAACGGACTGAACTCTCCAATTAAGTGACATAGACTGTCTAGTTGGATTAAAAAACAAGACCCTTCTATCTGCTGCCTGCAGGAGTCACATCTTGCCCGTAAAAACAAACACATTTTTAATGTTAAAGGCTGGAACAAAATCTACCAAGCAAACGGCCCCCATAAACAGGCGGGAGTTGCAATCCTAATATCAGATAAAATAGACTTCAAATTAAAATTCGTGAGAAGAGATAAAGAAGGTCGCTACATACTAATTAAAGGATCTCTCCTTCAGGAGGATATTACAATTCTAAATATCTATTCGCCGAACAATGGAGCACCCAAATTTATCAAAGAAACACTACTTTCCCTCAAATCCCATATAGATCCAAAGACATTAATTGTTGGGGATTTTAACACACCACTCTCCACACTAGATAGATCAACTCGGCAAAAACTCAACAGAGAAACCTCAGGTCTAAACAGCTGCATAAATCAACTAGACTTAACAGACATCTACCGAACATTTCACCCAGCAGCATCAGAATACACGTTTTTCTCAGCAGCACATGGAACGTTTTCTAAAATAGACCACATTGTAGGCCACAAAGCAAACTTGTCTAAATTCAGAAACATTGAAGTTATACCTTGCATTCTCTCTGACCACAAGGGAATAAAATTAGAACTCAACACCAAAAGCCACCAAAGAAAGTCCGGTATCACATGGAGGCTGAACAACACACTGCTGAATCATGAGTGGGTCATGGAAGAGATTAGAAAGGAAATTCAAATGTTCATGCTATTCAACAAAAATGAACACACAAATTACCAGCTCCTCTGGGACACAGCAAAGGCAGTACTCAGAGGCAAGTTTATAGCTCTGAGCTCCTACATCAACAAATTGGAGAGATCTGAAACTAACAATTTAATGACACATCTAAACCTCCTTGAAAAAGAGCAGCAAGATAAACCCCAATCCAGTAGATGGAAAGAAATAATCAAAATTAAATCAGAATTAAATGAATTAGAATCCAAAAAAACTATAGAAAGAATCAACAAAACAAAGAGTTGGTTCTTCGAAAAACTTAACAAAATTGACAGACCCTTAGCAAATCTTATCAGAAAAAGAAGAGAACACACCCAAATTAATAAACTCAGAGATGAAAATGGAAACATCACCACGGAAACAACCAAGATTCAGAACATTATAAGGGAATACTTCTCAAAACTTTATGCTAATAAGTTTGAGAACTTATTTTTCGTAGCAAATATTGACATGCCAAAACTAAACCTAGATGAGTTAAACCAGCTTAACAGGCCCATATCAAACATTGAAATAGAAACAGCAATAAGAGACCTCCCAGCTAAGAAAAGTCCAGGACCATATGGTTTTACAGCGGAATTTTACAAGGCCTTCAAAGCAGAGCTCACACCAATACTCCTCCAACTCTTCAATGAAATTGAAAGAGAAAGCTCACTACCGAACACATTCTATGAAGCCATCATAACCCTCATTCCAAAACCAGGCAGGGACTCATCAAAGAAAGAGAACTATAGACCCATTTCTTTGATGAACATTGATGCAAAACTTCTCAACAAAATTTTGGCCAATCGACTTCAACAATTCATCCAAAAAATCATACACCATGATCAAACAGAATTCATTTCAGGGATGCAAAGCTGGTTCAATATACGCAAATCAATTAATATTATTCATCACGTCAACAGGAGCAAGAATAAGAACCACATGGTTATCTCAATAGATGCAGAAAAAGCATTTGACAAGATCCAACACCCTTTATGATGAAGGTTTTGGAAAAATTAGGAATCCCTGGAACATTCCTCAATACAATAAAGGCTGTATATGACAAACCTACAGCCAGCATTATACTCAATGGTGAAAAACTAAAGCCATTTCCTCTTAACTCAGGAACAAGACAAGGATGCCCACTCTCTCCACTTCTCTTCAATCTAGTATTAGAATGCCTAGCTACAGCAATAAGACAAGATGCAGACATAAAGGGGATCCAAATAGGGAAAGAAGAAATAAAACTCTCCCTCTTTGCAGATGACATGATCTTGTATTTAAAGAATCCCATAGACTCCACTCCCAAATTACTCAAGCTGATTCAAAACTTTGGCAAAGTAGCAGGTTATAAAATTAACCCCCAAAAATCAATGGCTTTTCTGTATGCCAACAATGAGAAAAGTGTGGCTGAAATTAGGAAAGCAACTCCATTTGTAATAGCCCCACAAAAAATAAAATACCTAGGAATTAACTTAACTAAAGAAGTGAAGGACCTCTAGGATGAAAACTTTAAAATCTTAAAAAAGGAAATCAACACAGAACTTAAAAAATGGCAAAACCTCCCATGCTCCTGGAGTGGAAAGAATAACATCATGAAAATGGCAATTCTTCCCAAAGCTATCTACAAATTCAACGCAATACCTATCAAAATTCCAACCTCATTCTTCAAGGAAATAGAAGAGGCAATCCAAAAATTCATATGGAACAATAAAAGACCCCAAATAGCAAAAACGCTCCTCAGCAGAAAGATCACTGCTGGAGGAATATCAATACCAAACTTCAAACTCTACTATAAAGCCATAGTAATCAAAACAGCTTGGTATTGGCATAAGAACAGACCTCAGGACCAATGGAATAGAATTGAAAACCCAGAAATGAACCTACAGGCCTATAGCCATCTAATCCTCAATAAGGGAGCTAAAACAATAGAATGGAAGAAAGACAACCTCTACAGTAAATGGTGCTGGCAAAATTGGTTAACTACATGTAGAAAGCTTAAGCTAGATCCTTATATATCACCCTCCACCAGAATCAACTCCAAATGGATCAAAGACCTTGAACTCAAAGCAGACACTCTGAAAACATTACAGGATAGAATAGGAGAAACCCTAGGTCTCCTTGGCTCAGGCCAAAACTTTCTGAATAGAGATCCGGAAACACAACAAATCAAAGAAAGGTTGGACAAATGGGATTGCATAAAGTTGCAGAGCTTCTGCAGGGCAAATGACATAGCTAGCAAGATCAATAG
Source organism: Dipodomys merriami (assembly GCF_024711535.1). Lineage (NCBI taxonomy): Eukaryota > Metazoa > Chordata > Mammalia > Rodentia > Heteromyidae > Dipodomys > Dipodomys merriami. Next base: position 5,753,839 of record NW_027202382.1, on the reverse strand, counting down.
AAATCCCACGTATTGGGAGAAGATCTTTACTAGCCATACAACGGACAAGGGTCTCATTTCTAAAATATACTTGGAACTCAAAAAATTAAACCCCCCAACAACAAATCCTCAAAGAAACAACTGCCCAATAAATAAGTGGGCGAAAGACCTAAAGAGAAACTTCTCTGAAGAAGAAAGAAAGATGGCCAATAGACACATGAAGAAATGTTCAACATCCCTAGCCATAAAAGAAATGCAAATCAAAACAACATTGAGATATCACCTCACTCCAGTTAGAACGGCAAATTCAAGAACTCTAACAACAACAGTTGCTGGAGGGGATGTGGACAGAAAGGAACCTTACTTCATTGTTGGTGGGAATGTAAACTTGTTCAACCACTTTGGAAAGCAGTATGGAGGTTCCTCAAAAGACTTCACATAGAACTCCCTTATGACCCAGCAATCCCACTTTTGGGCATTTACCCAAATGTTTATAAACAAGACCACACTAAAGCTACCAGCACAACTATGTTTATTGCAGCATTATTTACCATAGCTAAGATATGGAACCAACCCAGATGTCCCTCAGTAGATGAATGGATCAAGAAAATGTGGTATATATACACAATGGAATTCTATGCCTCCATCAGAAAGAATGACATTGCCCCATTTGTTAGGAAATGTAAAAACTTGGAAAAAATTATATTAAGTGAAGTAAGCCAGGCCCAAAGAAACATAGGTCCCATGGTTTCCCTTATTTGTAATATCTAGTATATGTATGAGTCAAGCTGAAAAGGTCAGATAATGTGATGTCAGGAAAATGAACCCTTAGATGTGAATTTTAATGTTTTTTTCTTTCATGCATGTGTTTCTAACGCATTTATAAGATTATCTCTTTGTTGCTTTGTATGTCCCTCCCCCACAGTATAACCACTGCTTTCGTTATATTTGATGTCAGTATAACTTGTGGAGGAGATGGGGAAAAACCAGTTGTTTAAGGATACAGGTGGACCTGTTGCAACAATGAGAAGTACAAGTTGTCATGTCCAAAACGAGCTTTACAAGGTCGGTGCGGGGGGTGGGGTGGGGTGGGGTGGGGTGGTGGTGGGGGTGGGGAAGGAGAAGGATTGGGATGGGGGGAGGGGGGAGGCTGGGAAGGGATGTGAAGGGTAAACAAAGGAGGAGGCTGCAATGCTTGGTAAGAAATGTATGCATTATCCTGCCCATGTAATTGTAACTCCTCTGTACAGTATGTTCACAAATAAAATTAAATTAAATTAAAAAAAGAAAGAAATGTACTCCTTATGTTGCCCTTGTAATTGTAACCCCTCTGTACGGTATTTTCACAATAAAATTTAAAAAAAGAAATTTCAAAAAGTTAAATATAAGGCTACTTTATGATCTATCAATCCCACTACTAGGCATATGCCTGGCCCTCCAAATTAAAATATGTTCACAAAAAAAATTCATACAGAAGCAGGGTGCCAGTGGCTCAAGCCTGTAATCTTAGACTTAGGAGGCTGAGGTCTGAGGAATGTGGTTCAGAGCTAGTCGGGGCAGGAAAGTCCGTGAGACTCTTATCTCCAATAAACCACCAGAAAAACGTAAGTAGGGGTGTGGTTCAAGTGGTAAGGCATTAGCCTTGAGCTGAGGAGCTGAGGGACAGAGCCCAGATGCAGAGTTCAATCCCCCCATGACTGACAAAAAAAAATCATACGGAATTATTTATTGCCCCCCAAATAGAAACAACTTGGTATCTGTTAACTTATGGGTGGATAAGTATAATATAACCAACCATCAACTGAAAAGTATAAAGTGGAATGCAGTACTCTCACACGATATGAAATGGAGGAAATATGCTAAACTAAGAAAAAATCACGAGCTAAAGTCTAAAAAAATTATATTTATTAAAATGCCTGGAGCAACTAAACTTAGTAGAGAATAGGTTAGCTTCTAGCAGGGACTGAGTGGAGGGATATAAAGCAGTGATTGCTATGGGTTACAGGTTTCTTGTAGAACTGATGGAAATTTTATGAAATTAAACATTTGTAATACATAACTCTATAAATGTATAAAAGACACCAAGTTTATACTTACAGGGTTGAATTTTATGGAATATAAATTATGTCAATAAGATCACAATACAAGAAACTATGTCTCTGAAAAATAATCAGGATTACTCAGCACAATCTTATAAACTGAAGAGGCAATAATTACTCATGTGAGAATTAAGCCTAAAAATTAAAGAAATAGAAATTTCAGACATAGACTTAGAAAAAGAATCCTGTGTAGTAGACAATTATGATGATTTTTGAGACCCTAAAAATTAATTTCATATGAAAAAATAAATGAGAGGAGAATATCCAACTCACAGAGGAAAATGAGGGACAGTATCTTTTGAAAATTGGCTGAAAAGACTTCTTGAGTCATATGAAAAAGCAGGAAATGAGTTGATTTGGTGGAAGGAAATGAGTTATCTTAAATAGAGGATACTACAGGAAATGTGGCTGACAAGACAGAACACAGGCAAATATGCATAGTATACCTATACTACATCAGAAACACCTGGAAATCAGCAAGTAATATTCATAAAATTCAATTTAGAATAAGAAATAAAACACTGAACTCTTTTACAGAAGGGAAATGCCAAAAGCTAATGAGCATACAAAGAGGTTTTTAAATCCCAATTATAATAAAAATACAAAATAAGTTAACAATATACCTTGTCATTATGTGATAGACAATTTTTTAAGAAAGTTTTGGTAATGATGAAGTAATTTGGAACACACTTGACTTTCCGTTGAGGATTTTAATTTTACACTTGTAGTTTAGAGTGAAATTTTGAAGTATTTGCCAAAAGGACATGTGAATACTCTATGACTCAATAATTCCATGCTTGGGAATATACTCCAGAATAAACTTAACACTCCTACACTAGTTACATATGCAAGGATGCCAATCAATTCCAATTCTGCGCTACTCCTATAGTATAGCATTGGAAGGACTTCAGTCATTTTCTACATGGCACCAGTCCTTGCCAATCCACCCATCAATTGTTGCTATTTTAACTTTTAAAAGCCTATCTCTGCTCTATCTCAAGCTTGAAAACTGTCAAAGCCTCTTATCCATTATTAAATGCACTTGATATTCCATGGGTAGTAGTTTAGGACTCTGTGAACTAATACATATGAAAATATAATAATATAAAAGATATAAACATAATAGCAGTGACAATATTCAGCCAGAGCAGAAGAAAGGAGGTTTGATGGTTCTTTCTTTATATGGGAAAAAATAAAAGGCTTGACCTGACTATAAGATACTGTGCTTCTCTACAAAATAATAAATTCATGGAAATAGGCTAATCAAATTAGTAACTATAGAACCAGAAGGGTGAAGAAAAAATGGAAATGTGACTTAACTTCAGATGTCAGTTTAACCAAACCAGAACATAGCAACCTGCTTGCTACTATAACTTCTTTCATTGCTTTTGACAGCATTTGGATGTCAAAGATGTATGTATCTTAATTTCTAGAACCCATCTGGTTGCATCCCTTTCGTTGGATAGCAAACAGGAATTATGATGATTGAATCAAAGGTGAATACTTTGGATGGTCCAGATAGATTCATGTTAACACGTGTTCCTTAAAATCGGGAGAGGGACATAAAAGAAGGAAACGCAAGAGAGAAAAGCAAAAACTCACAAAGTTAATAGCTCTGTATACTGAAGAGAGGAAGAGTCAAGGAATATGGCTAGCGTCTTGGGGTTTGACAAGATTAGGAAGAGATTTTCCTCCACAATCTCCAGAAGAAAACACAGCCCTGATAGGGCCTTGATTTTGATTTTTAATTCAAGAGACTCATGCTATATAAGATATAAATGGATACTGCTTTAAATTATTATTACAGAAGGAATAAGAACCTAGTATAACACCCTGAGGAAATGTTTGATAGCACTCTCCTTTGTAGCATAAGTACTACGTCTCCTCACCGAGGTTCTATGTGGGGCAGGAATGGCCCAATCATTATAGCATCTTTCTACACAGGGCACTTACCATCATATGTAATGAGGAAGTATAAGTGTTTTGTTTTAAACCTCTTGCCCTTTAATCTGTATCTAATATTTTAGTTTGTACCTCAAACTTTCAGACATTTGGTATTGTATTTTTTAAATCAAGTCCCACTTTCTGAGTTCGGAGGTGACAAATTTCTTTGGACTCATCTAGGTCGCAGGATAAAATAAATAAATAAAATGCATGCCAAAGTAAAGATGATAAGAAGGAAGGATGGGGGGGGAGATAAGATATAAAGAAGGGTATAAGTAAACAATTTATAATAGTAATACATGGTAAAGTTCCAATTTACATCTTTGCATAATGTACTTCACATAATGGTCCAACTACTCCAAAGTAAATATCCCTTCAGAATGGATGGAAAACTGTCTTTATTCATTTAAAAAGTCATATTTGTTAAATGAATGCATGTCAGATTTTCATAGATTTTTTTGATCAGCATATTGGGGAGCATTGTATATTTTGAAGTTGACTTTTCACAAATGGTTAGTAGATTGGTTAACAATTCAAATGGAGCACATATAGTTTGCCAATAAGACAATGATATGGTGAAAAAATGTGATGCTTGAGCTCTTCTTGTAAAGACAAGTACTATTTTACACTTATTTTTTAAAAAATCAAGACCAGAGAAAGGGATGACACTGTTCAAGATGCTTTGTAATTATAAACTGATTTGTTGAATGGTAATTCCTTTGAATAGCTTTACTCACCCATTAGGAAGAATGATGTTGTACCATTTGTAAAGAAATGGGAAGACCTGGAAAAAATAATGTTAAGTGAAATTAGTCAGTTCTTCCTTATATGTAGGAGCTAGACTTAGCTTATATACTTATAAGTGAATATGTTGGGTGGTATGCAAGTATATATAAATGTATTAACTGAAACACAGTAGATTGAAGGGAGAACTCAAATAGTGTAATTCCTTCAAAAGGCAAAGTTCAGCAAAATCAAACACCAGGAACTTGGTATTCAAGAGGTGTGGTGAGGGGTCAGCGGGAATGGGTTAGACTAATGAAGAGGAGAAGTGAGGAGAATACAGTCAAGAATCCAATGTATATCTACAAAATTAATAATAGTGAGAGAAGGAGTTGGTAGAGAAGGGATAGGAATGCTGACACTGGTCAAGATGTATTAAATTCATAAACTGCTTTGTTAAATGGAAAATGGTACAACTACTTAAAGATAATGAAAGAAAGAATAAAAAGAAAGGAAGGAAGGAAGGAAGGAAGGAAGGAAGGAAGGAAGGAAGGAAGGAAGGAAGGAAGGAAGGAAGGAAGGAAGGAAAGAAGGGAAAGGAAAGGAAAGGAAAGGAAAGGAAAGGAAAGGAAAGGAAAGGAAAGGAAAGGAAAGGAAAGGAAAGGAAAGGAAAGGAAAGGAAAGGAAAGAAGGGAAGGGAAGGGAAGGGAAGGGAAGGGAAGGGAAGGGAAGGGAAGGGAAGGGAAGGGAAGGGAAGGGAAGGGAAGGGAAGGGAAGGGAAGGGAAGGGAAGGGAAGGGAAGGGAAGGGAAGGGAAGGGAAGGGAAGGGAAGGGAAGGGAAGGGAAGGGAAGGGAAGGGAAGGGAAGGGAAAGGAAAAGGAAAAGGAAAAGGAAAGGGAAAAGGAAAGGAAAGGAAAGGAAAAGGAAACTAGAGACCTGTATTCTTATGATGAAAATTGGAAAATCAGCAAAGGGTTACACTTTTACCATAAAAATTCCACTAGAATGTGAATCACATGATGCTCCAAGATTATATGCGAAATTCTTTTCTATACCTTTAGAACTAAGATATAATGTAAAGCAATGACCTTATACCTTAGAAATGATTGTGTCAAACCATTTGAATGTTAATATCTGAATTCCTGTCTTACCTCTATCACAGATACTGATAAAATACTTCAGGTAAGTTAATTTTTGGAAAATTATTGTACCAGAGTGTTTTATTGCTTTGAATGCAATTGTGATCCCTTTTTGAGTAGCAGCTTTCTTTACTTTTCTGAGCATGTGAAACTTACTTGTTTCTCTAAATGGCTTAAATTTTTACTGAATTGTCTTCGAACCAAGCTTATACTCATCTGGACTTTTTATAAAACATAGCTGTTTATCCACTAACTGCAACTGTATTTTCCTTTCTTAGTGATTAAAATTTCGAGGGCCATATGCTCATTCTTGTCTAAGTTGTATCCTTTTGGGTTTTGGCCTTAGTCTTCCTTGCTGTTGGCAAACAAAAGGAAATGTTTCCAATATGTAGGGCTGCCCTTTAGTGAAACCTGTAAGTCCAAAGGGGACACTCACTTCTAGAGGTGGATTTGCTTTTAAATTACCTTTCCAAAGCAGATAATTCTCCAGGCTCCCTCTCAGGTTGAGCTGCCAAGCCAGCCACTTCGTTAGCATTAGCATGGCTTCTTGAATTTGAGAACTACAGATGGTGAAGGCATTTAACTAAGTGTTAGGAAAATTGGCCTTCGGCAAGAATTCCTAACCAGCATAACCCATCCATGCCCTTCCCACTTGTCTTTTGACAGCAAGCACAACATGCAACTTAAATGATTCATTATTGAAAATCGACTTTAGTGGTATTTGCCAAACCTGGCTTGTTATGTGGGCTCTGAACACTAGTAGAAAGAAAACCTGTTTCTTTCTAAGTAGGTCACAGATCTGAATACTCTTAACAAGTTGAGCATAAGGTATTTTTCTATTAATAATTTATTTTATCACTGCAATTCTACCAGTCTTTTCACATGTATGCTATAATTTCCATTTTGCTACAGTATTGATAGCACTCACAAGAAGCATCATGCCCATTTCCTTTTGTTTATTAGCCATGGTTTCCTGATCTCTTTATCACTTGCTGATAGCAAAAAATGTACTTTTGACCTCACGATCTCTAAATATCAGCATTCAACACAAAAGACAGAACAGGTTTTCTTCTAGGTAAGCTTAGATAGGCTTAGACATGTGGTTTATTTCCTTGGAATTTTTTTGCTTTGATTTCATTATTCAAAAAATATTTGTCATCTCTTAATTTCAATCATATATCTAGATAGATAGATTGATTGATTGATAGATAGATATCATATCATAGATATAAGCTTTGGTTTCATTCATTACAAACAAGCAATAAAAATAAATGTGGTCTGGTTACTTAAGACTGTATTTTTCAATAAAATTATTAGCTTCTGATGATTTTTATTATTATTTTCTTAAAGTTTAAAACTATTCACATCGTGATATGAATTTATATCATCATGCAAAAATGCAGAGCATTGCCACAAATTTAATAAAGTCAGTAGATTTTGAGGGGTTAAGATGAGTTTGTTTTATTGTTTCTAATTAGAATTAAATCCCTATTAAAATATAACAATCCATTGTAAAGAAAATGTATTTTATCACCCACATATACAAACCAGATGGCACTGGGAAAAGCAGACACAGAGGGCTCACCTTGTGTTGTTTTAAGACCTAAGCAGTGAAAAGTTACTGTATACCAATATACAGAGATTCAAACTGAAAGGATAAATACCGGTCTAGAAAATCGTGGTTTGAGGCCAGCCCATACAAAAAGTTAGTGAGCCCTCCATTTTAGTAAATAAGCCAGGCATGGTGTTATATATCTAACAGTCCACATTTCCTTTTTAATTTTATTTCTAGTCCCAATATTAAATTTAAAGTGAATTTTATTGTCCATAGGGCTTTATACCTCCACAATGATCAAGTAATCTTCTGTCTTTATGAATATATGAGCAGGTTTTTTCCCATAAGACATCTTGGAAATTCTCTACCATAAAGCTCATTCTGCTACTCAGCACTTTATAAAATACAGGAAAAATAACAGATGCCCAAAATATGATCTCATTTCACTTCATGTTTCCCTATGAGGAAGAGTGATTCTTTTCAAATTGTAATTTGCAAACATTTCATGTATAATTGATTGTCATACACACAGACACACAAAGCCATCAGTGGACTAGATTTATAAATATTTTTCTGATTTTGGCCATTTTAGGATGATAAAGACATAAATTTACATCATTTACCATATTTAAAAACCATGAAATCTTCTGCAACTTATTAAATTTTCTTCTTTCTCTGTAATCTTGCCCCTAAAATGAATATATTCGTTTTCCTACCTATCAGCTCTATTAAATGAGGGCTGGAAATGTGGCTTAGTGGTAGAGTGTTTGCCTAACATGCATGAAGTCCTGGGTTTGATTCATCAGTACCACATAAACAGAAAAGGCTGGAAGTGGTGTTGTGGCTCAAGTGGTAGAGCACTAGCCTTGAGCACAGAAATACTCAGGGACAGTACCTAGTCCCTGAGTTCAAGGCCCAGAACTGAGAAAAAAAGAATTAAATGAATTAATGACTGTATGTACTGAAATCAATCTCTAACTAATAGTACTAATTAAAAGTTTCCAAAGGGCTGGGAAAGTGGCTCAGTGGTAGAGGGCTTGCCTTGCATGCATGAGGCCCTGGTTTCAATTCCTCAGTACCACATAAGCAGAAAAAAACTGGAAGTGGCTCTGTGGCTCAAGTGCTGGAGCACTAGCCTTGAGCTGAAGAGCTGAAAGATAATGCCCAAGCCCATAGTTCAGGCTCCATGACCAACCAAAAAAAAAGTTTCTGAATATGATATTCTCTTCCTATTTAATTTTTGTCTTTCCAATTTATCTCACCCAATGTGATGCAAAGAATTAAAAGTGGAATTATATATCAAGATTTGAAAGACATCTCATCCACCTGCAATATGATTAATCAGATAAATGGTTTATTTTTTTATGTATTCCACAGCTTTTTCACATAAAGGTACAGCGAAAATAGTATTTCAGCCACTCTGAATCTCACATTGTTCCTTCTAGTGATGGAAATCCACATATCAGCATGTGCCTGCTTGCACATGTTACAGCATGACAGGAATATCTACTCCAAGTTAAGCCCCCACTTCTTAAATAGAGCAGCAATAATACCAAACCCAGAAGTTTTTATAGGCGATAAAAAGATAACTGGGAAACAGCTGGCCCACTGATCAGCAGATGGCTAACTGCTCAAGTATTCTGATCTCTCACTCCACCCACCTTGTCCTCTATGGTTCATCTACCTGAAGCTGCTTAAAAACTTAAAGAACAGTTGTAGCTTTTCATCTTCCCTTACATGCCAGCCCTTTTGTAAGGAATGATGAATTGGTTCTCTATTACTGTGTGACAAATTATCACAAATTGAAATACTTAAAAATACATACATTATCTCATGGTTTTGATGACTGTAAAGTCACTTACTTGAGGTCTCACAAGGCTACAGTCCAAGTTAGCAGCCAGTGGATGTTCTTATCTGTAAGTCTAACTTGGTAAGAATTTGCTTCTAAGTTCACTCACATTGTTGGTATAGGCATTGTTACCAAGGTAAGACTCACGGGAGACTAGCATCACTCAGCCAACCTGTTCTTCATGCTATTTGACCCTTTCTTCATTCTGTTTTTTCCTTAGTTCTGGAAAGCAAGAGCACATCACAGGATTTACAGGCTCAGAAAATAGAGTCTGGGACTATGTCCCAGAGTCTGGCCTCTTTTCTTCTTCTTATTTCACTTGGATGTACATGGGCCTTCTGCCATCGACAATTCTTACACATTGCCAAAGTAATTATGGCATTGGGGGTAAAATAAACACCCAGCTTAGGCGCATGATTTCAGGCACATACCTGAAATCCTAGCTATGCAAGAGGCTGAGATCTGAAGATTGCAGTTCAATGCCAGACAGGGCAGTGAAGATTTATCTCCAATTAACTACCAAAAAAGCCAAAAGTGAAGCTGTGGTCCAAATGGTAGAGCACTAGCCTTGAGCAAAAAGGCTAAAGAATATCATTTAGGCTCTCAGTTCAAGCTCCAATACTGGCACACACACATACACACACACACACACACACACACACACACACACACACACCCCTACATACACATTCACACTCAGGAAACCATTTATAATTGGAATGGATGAATCAGTCAACAATTTAAAATAAATGGTATAGTTTAGGAAGCAAAAAAAGATTTTAGCAATATAAAGAAAAATAAATCTTTTTTAAAAGTTAATTTGTGGAAACAATGTATATCAGAGCTATTCAAAGAAAAGAATACAACTTCAGAATATGGGAATTAAAGAATGATATTGAAAGTTCCAAAAAAGACAAAGGAATGTGAACAGGCAGTAGCTATACAATTAAGACAGTCCACTTGATATTCGAGCCTTTCAAATTGTGTGTGATGACCAAAAGGGACATGAGAGATGTTTAACCCTCGCTCTCCATTCTGATTTTATGTGCCCATATCTTATCACTGGTAATTTGTAAGGTAGATAGGAGAGGGGAGGAAATGAAAATAATAAGAGAAGGGAAAGCATGAAGAAATACACTGGTATAAAGTATTAGGAAAACATGGTTACAGAGAACACTAAGAATAAAGCAGATCCTTTCTCAGGCAGACGTCCATGAAAGAGAGTACATAGGCACACCTTGGTGAAACCTTCTTGGGGAAAAATATAAAATAAAATAAAACCTGATGAACAGCTGGCTAATTCTCTGATTTTCTTGGTTTTGAAATTTTTAATGAAATTATCCTTACTATTGGTTAGGAAATAAATGTAAAATAATCTCTTCAGTTAACTTTGCATTTGAAGTTTTCATATTGCTACCATCTTTCTGAGCCAATTAACCATACCTTTATCAGGCCTCCTAGTGGGCTTATTCAGTATGTGCTAAATGGTTTAATTAAAATCTGTCCTCTTTCCCTAATGCCCATTTGGAGTAATACTTTTCTCAAAATAGCAATTAAATATAAAGCAATTCATTGCTTGCGAAGAAAAAAGAATCACCAATTATCCCCTGAAGATAAACAAGTAGACTTTCAATTATCTCATTTAAAAATCTTACTTTACAAAGATATAATGGTATTTTTCTTCTTTTTTAATTGTATTGAGCAAATTAATCACCCAGTCTGAGAAATTTTGATGATTTACAATGGAAATTTTCTTATGAGTATTTTAAAGAAGGGCAAATATACAATGAAAAAAATATGGTGACATTGTCAATAAGAAAAATGGATGCTTTGAAAACCCAGAAATGAACCTACAGACCTATAGCCATCTAATCTTCGATAAGGGAGCTAAAACAATAGAATGGAAGAAAGATAACCTCTTCAGTAAATGGTGCTGGCAAAATTGGTTAATCACTTGTAGAAAACTAAAGCTGGATCCTTATATATCACCCTGCACCAGAATCAACTCCAAATGGATCAAAGACCTTGAACTCAAAGCAGACACTCTGAAAACATTACAGGATGGAATAGGAGAAACCCTAGGTCTCCTTGGCTCAGGCCGAAACTTTCTGAATAGAGATCCGGAAACACAACAAATCAAAGAAAGGTTGGACAAATGGGATTGCATAAAGTTGCAGAGCTTCTGCAGGGCAAATGACACAGCTAGCAAGATCAATAGAAAGCCCACGGATTGGGAGAAGATCTTTACTAGCCATACAACAGACAAGGGTCTCATTTCTAAAATATACTTGGAACTCAAAAAATTAAACCCCCCAACAACAAATCCTCAAAGAAACAACTGCCCAATAAATAAGTGGGCAAAAGACTTAAAGAGAAACTTCTCTGAAGAAGAAAGAAGGATGGGCAAAAGACACATGAAGAAATGTTCAACATCCCTAGCCATAAAAGAAATGCAAATCAAAACAACATTGAGATATCACCTCATTCCAGTTAGAACGGCAAAAATCAAGAACTCTAACAACAACAGATGCTGGAGGGGATGTGGACAGAAAGGAACCTTACTTCATTGTTGGTGGGAATGTAAACTTGTTCAACCACTTTGGAAAGCAGTATGGAGGTTCCTCAAAAGACTTCACATAGAACTCCCCTATGACCCAGCAATCCCACTTTTGGGCATTTACCCAAATGTTTACAAACAAGACCACACTAAAGCTACCAGCACAACTATGTTTATTGCAGCATTATTTACCATAGCTAAAATATGGAACCAACCCAGATGCCCCTCAGTAGATGAATGGATCAAGAAAATGTGGTATATATACACAATGGAATTCTATGCCTCCATCAGAAAGAATGACATTGCCCTATTTGTTAAGAAATGTAAAAACTTGGAAAAAATTATATTAAGTGAAGTAAGCCAGGCCCAAAGAAGCATAGTTCCCATGGTTTCCCTTATTTGCAATATCTAGTATAGGTATGAGTCAAGCGGAAAAGGTCAGATAATGTGATGTCAGGAAAATGAACCCTTAGATATATTTTTTTAATGTTTTTTTTCTTTCATGCATGTGTTTCTAACACATTTATAAGATTATCTCTTTGTTGCTTTGTATGTCTCTCCCCCACAGTAAAACCCCTGCTTTCACTATATTTGATGTCAGTATAACTTGTGGAGGAGATGGGGAAAAACCAGTTGTTTAAGGATACAGGTGGACCTGTTGCAACAATGAGAAGTACAAGTTGTCATGTCCAAAAGGAGCTTTACAATGTCCATGCGGGAGGGGGAGGGGAGGGAAGGAGAAGGATTGGGATTAGGGGGGAGGGGGGAGGCTGGGAAGGGATGTGAAGGGTAAACAAAGGAGGAGGCTGCAATGCTTGGTAAGAAATGTACGCATTATCCTGCCCATGTAATTGTAACTCCTCTGTACAGTATGTTCACAAATAAAATTAAATTAAATTTTAAAAAAATGGATAAGTGGAGTTTCAGTATACAAATGAGTAAGTATACAAATGGGTAAGTATACAAATGGGTAAGCACTCTGTCAGTCTTTTCATATATGACATCAAAAGTCCTTATGAAATTTTAATATTGTTATTCTCATTTAATATTTTTATTCTCATTTATAAATGAGGAAGAGCAAGATTCCAGAAGTTTAGGACTTTCTCTCAAATCACTATGTTATTAAAAAGCAAGCCTGGGCTTGCTTGACCCTGAATCTGTGTTTTATAGATGTTCCTTTCCTCATTTCCAGCAGAAATTACTGAAGAATGTCACTGGTATTATAAATTCATCACCAATTACAGCCTTTGCCTGAACTTACTTTACTTCTTTTTCCTAAAAAGACTTTGCTTTCCATGTACTAATTGATACAACACATAACAGCCCTACTGTGGACCCTGAATAGCGTGGGATTTTTCTGCGTTTATTTTGTAAGACACCGCATGTAGGAAATTATATGGCATCATGACTGGGATTGCTTCAATGAATCAGAGCCTATAAGAATAGGTGTTTAGGGTCACTAAATTATTACATCTTTCTCTCTCTTATTAAGAATAAAAGAGATGAAATGGTATGATTGAGAAGAGTGCTGAGATACTCATCAATTACACTGTTGTGTTTTTAGTCAGATTTTTAATTCTTCCTTAAACAAAGCCCTGTCAGAGGATGGCTTGATATATTTTTCAAAGTTCAATACAATCTAGCTTTAGCTGGCCCTCCCAGATCTTGTCTAATGTAGACTGGCAGAGGTACACCAGTGAATCCTAAAGAGCTAACCATTTCTGCTAGATCCATTATGTAAGGAACCGAAGACTTAATTCTCCAGGGATGAATTCTCATGCATTTCTGCCAACAATAAAGTCACCTTAAATAAAAGGAAAACATTAAAAATTAAACCCATTAATATCTTTAAATGGTTAAGATACACACTAGAATTGAGTTGTCCTTATGCTTACTAAGTATGTTTAATGACTGAAAATCATTTGAAATGATATTCTAAATTCAATGATTCACTTACAATTGTTTAGGAAATCTCCAATTTCTTTTCCATTTCTTTGGTGGATAATAAAGCAATCCTTGAATATAAGAACCTAAAATTCTTTTTCATGCAGGAAGCATAGGCTCAGATTTGTTTGCTAGGGTTATACTGGGATCCTGGAAATGTATTTTTAACAAGCACCCCACTAGACTCTATTGCTTACAAAGGGAATTCTGTTAAATCTAAAGCACATTAGTGTGCCTAGAATATGTCCTTTGTGGCCCTCATGCATCAGGAATATAAGAAAAAATAGAGAAGGGTGGAGGAGGTTGTTTGGTATCTTCATAAGGACATATATAGGCCCATGCAGGGTATGGCTAATAATGGGTTGAGAATCATTAAGGAAGAGACTGAATTTAGAAAAGCTGGAGCCTGAGGATGAAAACACAGCCAATGATTTGCTGGGGAAAGTTATGTGAACATGTTCACTACATGTTCACATGTAGTGGAAAAGAAGACAGTACTTGAAGTGATGAATAGGATTCAAGCAGGATCATATCAAATCAGCTCAGAAAACCAAATGAAAAGAACCTTCCTACTGAGGAATCTATAACTGCCTTCACTGTCAACAGATTTATTGATATCACACATACAGACACTCCTTATATTTGCATCCTTCTTTTTGCTTGTTTGTGTTTTTCTTTAGTAGCCATGGACTCTATCTATCTAGCTTTGTTCTAGGGCCCACTGCCAGGTTGCACAGCCAGAGTAGCCATGAGTAGTGATAAAAATTGTTTTTTCAAAACACTACCTAATTTCTCCTAAATTACTATACAATGCCTTCCTCATCCCCAGCCACCAGATTTTACACACAACTGTATGGTAGGTATCAATTAGGAACTAGATAACCATCCTAAGAAAAGATTGTGCTCATTTCCTATTCTAACACTCCCCTTCTTTTTAAATAGTTAATTATGAATTTTAGGTATTTAAAAGAAACAGCTTCACAATCTGAATAGAAACTCTTAAAGAGATTGTTTGAAGGAAAGTACTAAAAATGCCTCATCTTCTCCTATAAAATCTGGAGAAGTTGATGACAGTCCAGCTGCTCAGTAAGGACTGTTTACCCTTTATGGTCTCCCAGAGCTCCCATGCAACATAAAGAAATTCATATTTTTATTGCTTCATATTCTCTCAGCATGAAGAAGAATTTACATTTCTTAATTGGATTTTTTTCTCTGGATACATGAAATTACAACCATCCCACTAGACTCTATTGCTTAGAAGCCCCTAAGAAGCAGTTGTATAACTTATTTATAAGACAGGTGTAGGGCAAAGTTTTCCAGTAAAGTTCAATGACGATTCATTTCAGAATTGCCTGAAATGCATTGTAGACTATATTCCAGAGCTATGAGAATCAGACTCTAAAAGTAAGACTAAGAATTCTGCATTTTAAAGAGCTTGGGATGATTTTGTTAGTTTAAAACATTAGCATTATCAGTTTAATAGACATTGTAGAAGTACTGAAAACTATCTGATAAATTCTTCCTTTTAACTTTTTGTTCAGTCTGGAACAGTACCTTATATTTGAATTCTGCTATTTCAAAAAAATGGAAGTGGAATTTATGTAGTTAGATTTCTCAATTTCTCTAACAAAGTGGAAGGTTTATGTATTACTCAAGGTGATCTAGAAGAACAGAACCAATGTTTGAGTATTTGTTTGTTTACTTTTTATTTATATGAGAAGATTCATTGGATTGGCTTACATACTCAGGTTGGCTACTCTCAGTCCAAGAAGCTGGAAGCCTCAGAATAAATGAAACAATAGTGTAGCCCCAGACTAAGCGTGAAGATCCAGAAGCTACCTAGAGAGTCACTGACACAAATCTGCACTCAAAGCTTGAAGGATGTAGAAACTGATGTCTTTGGGTGATTGCTCCATAAAGAAGGAAAAGAAGGAAGGAAAGGAGGGAGCGGAGAAGAGAGGAAAGGAGAAGGGAGGAAAGGAAAGGAGAGAAGAGAAGAAAGGAGAGGAGGAAGTAAAGAAAAGAAGGAAGGAAAGAAAAGTTGAATAAAATATGGAATGTGTGGGTGTATATTAGTCTATAGGTTTGCTGTTATGCTTTATAAGTTAATTCTAACCCTGTAGAGTATAATATCTATTTGAATATGAGGAAGCAGAGAAGTTTTAGGAATGAAGTAAATTTTCCTGAGTTTTAAATAGCCAAGATAAAGTTGGAGCTCAGTTGTGCTTGAATACTTTTAAAACATGCAATTTCTCTTGACACAATCAAAATAAAGCAGAAAAGCAAGGAAAGAAACAGAAGAGTAGTTGTAAGAAAGGGTAAAATATTCCGAGAAGTTTCCATGGTGAGCTTTACAGAAAATACAAAGAAAAAAGAGTGATAAAATATGTTCTAAAGGCAATATAGTTTTCCTGTAAAATATCACAGTAGCATTTATGGTAATCTATTTCATAAGAAAGAAGACATCTCTGCTACTCCATCTGGCATTAACCCCACACAGCAACAATGACTTACCAGAATGTCTTTATCCATTAGGATAACAGAGAGAATAAAAATATCCTTTAGCCATCCATTTCTTAAGTGTTCTACAACAAAGTTCTTTTTTGAATCATATTCAATTGGAGACACTTTGGCTCCTATTACAATTGTGCCACTAAACATTTCTTTTTTTTCTCTTAGCTAAAAATAAGTCCCAGTGGCTAAAAGGTACTATTTTCTTTAAGATTGAAGTGTTAAAATGCTTGAATCTTTATGCAGGGAAATCTTCATTCTGTGGAAAAAAAATTGGAGGCCAGCTATCAGGGCTCATAATTCCTTCATGCCTCTGATTCTTAAAAAAATCAAGTATAAATGGACATTCATCTTATTTCATTCTTTTTCGTTAAGTTTTGAAAAAGTAGGTGGTTTAGGGACAATTGGAAGGGTGTAGAATGACTGTAACCAAGTGGAAAAAATGTAGGAACTTTACTGAGTGGTACTTGAAAAAGTCATAGTTCTCCTAAGATCTGATTATTTTATTAAATGTCAGTGGTATTTTTATGACCAGATCTTCCTCCCTAAGAACTTTCACGGCATCTTTGAAGAAAGTTTGTATTTTAAACATAATGTAAGGGGTCACTATTAGATTAAAACAGGTTAGACCTGGCTGGATACTCTAAAATGAATATAATGTGTTATATGAATTATAGTCCAACCACTAGTTTCAGGTCTGAATATATATCAGACTGTTCAGGACCTGATTTAAATACAAATGCATCCTTCCGTGACAGTGGGATATTTCTGAGGTTTTCGTTTGTTTGTTTGTTTGTTGCACTGGTCCTGTGTGTAAGGTCTGCCCCTGGCCATGCAGGCTCTGGCCTCCCACCTCCTAGATAAGTCTCTGCCCACCAGAGGTGAGGAAGCCAAGTCCTGCATGGCCAGGGGCAGACCTTACACTGTGGCTTGAACTCAAGCATGGGTGCTGGCCCTGAGCTATTTTGCTCAACACTAGAGATCCATTTCTTGCTTTTTACTGGCTAACTAGAGAAAAGAATCTCACAGACTTTCCTGGCTGGCTTCCAACTGCAATCCTCAGATCTCAGCCTCCTGAGAAGCTAGAATAATAAGCATAAGCTAACAATGCCTGGCTTATTTCTGAGTTCTTCTACTCCTAAGATTCATTTGGGTTGCATTGCTGGTTATAGGAAGGAGGCAGAAAGAGAAAAAAATAAGGAAATTGGGGATGAAGGGGAGAAATTATCTTTATTCCAAAAGTATTATTGTTCAGGGTTTTTGGTTTTTTGTTTTGTTTTTTGTTTTTGTTTTTGTCAGTTGGGGGCTTGAACTTGGGGCTTGAGTGCTGTCCCTCAGTTCTTCAGCTCAAGGCGAGCACTCTACCACTTGAGCCACAGTGCCACTTCTGGTTTTCTGGTAGTTAATTGGAGATAAGAGTCTCACGGACTTTCCTGCCCGGGCTGGCTTTGAACTGTGATCCTCACATCTCAGCTTCCTCACATCTCAGCATGAGCCACTGGTGCCCGGCCTTGTTCAGTTATTTTTTTGGGAGGGGGTTTCCAGTCGTGGGTCCTGAACTCTGGGTCTCGGTACTGTCCCTCAGCTCTTCAGCTCAAGGCTAGCGCTCTACCACTTGAGCCACAGCGCTCAGGCTTTTTTTTTTTCTTTTTGCTTATGTGGTGCTGAGGAATTGAACCCAGGGCCTCGTGCATGCAAGGGAAGTGCTCTACCACTGAGCAACCTTCCCAGCCCCCCAGTTATTTTTATATAATACTTCCATAGTATCATTTTTTTAAAGTAGTTCTGCTAGATGGATGGTGAGCATGTAGTATTATCCTTTCTATTAATGCTACAAACATTTATTTTTTTTTCATACCATTGGATTAATCCTTTGCCAGGTTTCTAGCCATACCTCAGCAATTTGGGGGCAGTTGTATTCATTTGACTCCTCAGCTAACTAACAATCTTTTCTTTAAGCTGTTCATTCATTCATGACAATTCTTAGAAACTTAAAATATTTTTTTCAGCTCTTAGGTTTCTGACACACATAAACACACAGAGAAGTTATTTTTATTATTTTACTATGAGGTAAGACATACTTGAATGTGTACCTTAACATCTACCTTCTCTCTTGTTCAATTAGAATATTTCCCCATCAATCCCCTTTCCAAGTTTTTATAAAATCCTTAAAAGAAGAACTGGAAAGGGGAAAGAAAAAGTAACTCATGAAAGAAGGCAATATATTTGAATAAATATTCACATTTTTCAATAATCATCCTGTTAACTATAATTCACTATGAGATATTCTTGGACTATCACTGGGCACATAGTAGATAGAATTAAGCACATCAATTTTATCATGGAGAAATTAGTTTGGAGAGCAGAACATAGCATGAGGCCTCGGTGGAATGATAATAACCCTGGAATTATCTGGACTTCTTCCAACTACAGGCATGAAAATCCAAGACAGATATACCCTTTTATCAGGTAAAATCTTACTTTCTAAAAAGGCAGCTGTCTCATAAAAAATAATGAAATTAACATAAGTATAATATAAGTATGCCAAGTTCTTTCCAAATTTGTCTATCACAGTACATCATTCAATGAATGAAGGTAATGAATAAAGGGTAATGGATTAAAGAATAGAAAGAGACAAGAGATTGGCACATTCCCTTGGAAAGTCACATTCACTTGGAAAGAAATATGAAGACTGGGAACAAGAAATCTCCCCCACCAAATTCCCTTGGTTTCTAAAACTTTTAGTAACAGAGATTCATTCCTTTCAACACAACTTCTGGAGAAGGCAAATAGCATTAATTCCTAACATTTTTATGTTAGTAGAAAAATGGAGATGCTTAAAGAAAGAGAATTAAAGTGGTGACTCTATTTCTGGTCAAGGTGGGGTGAAATATTACAAATAACTGAAGTTTTAGAAGCTTCAGAGTGTAAACTTGTTTAACCACTCTGGAAAGCAGTATGGATGTCCTGCAAAAGACTCCACATAGAGCTCACCTATGACCTAGCAATCCCACTTCTGGGCATTTACCCAGAAACCATACTAAAACTACCAGCACAACTATGTTTATCCCAGCATTATTCACCATAGCTAAGATATGAAACCAACCCAAATGCCCCTCAGTAGATGAATGGATCAAGAAAATGTGATATATATATATATGTGTATTAAATATGTATTATATAATACATATTATATGTTATATATTATATATATAATGGAGTTCTTTGCCTCCATCAGAAAGAATGACACCACCCCATTTGTTAGGAAATGGAAAGACTTGGAAAAAATTATATTAAGTGAAATAAGCCAGACCCAAAGAAACATAGGTCGCATGGTTTCCCTTATTTGCAATAACTAGTATACATCTAGGATAATCTTACCAGACAAGCTGAAAAGGTCAAAAGCTAAGTAAATATTGACCACAAGAAAAATGAACTTTACAACTTTGGTGGAGGGGGAGGAGCAGGTTGGGGGAGGTAGGGGGAGTATGGGAAGGGATGGGAAGGGGAAACAAAGAGGAGGCCATAATGCTTGATAAGAAATGTACTCGTTATCTTGCCCATGTAATTGTAACTCCTCTATACAGTATTCTCACAATAAAATAATTAATTAATTAATTAAAATAAAAGGATGAGGCTAAGTGAAATGAACCCCAGGATATGGACACAAGAGGTTTTTTTCTTTGTTGCTGTTGTTTTTAATGTACTCTGTGATTTTTTTTTTCTTTTGCATGTTCTTCCCCCTTTGGTTAATCTCTGTTTTCACTCTATTTGATTCTGGTGCCCTGTATCTTGTATATACATTTTTCTAATTTGGGGAAGGAAAGGGAAATAACAAAATACTGAAACCAGGGTACAAGTTGGTGTATTGTAACAATGAGATGTACAAGACTCTATGCTGAAAACGAACTTTACAACTTCTGGGGGTGGGAGGAGGGAGGAGTTAGAGAGGTAGGGAGGGAAGGGATGGTAGGAGAAAAACAAAGGAGAGGGTAACAATACTCAATAGGAAATGTACTCATTACCTTACTCATGTAACTGTAACCCCTCCATACAGTATCTTTACAAGACAAAATATTTAAAAATTAAAAAATGATACAGAATTTCCTTCAGTACTATTACCTTCTGACTGTGGGAAACTTGAAGTAAAAGCAGAGATGGGACTGCACTCTCACTTGCTTTGGGTAGTAATAGCAAAGGTGGCAGATGATCAGATACACACAAACGATTTTCTGTCTACATTGGGAGTCCTGGCTTGTTGAGATCTATTTGATTTTAACTATTTATAGAAAGAACTGAGCTACCGTCACTCAGTGATCTTGGATCTTAATCTCTTTGAAACCCAAAGCTTAAAGCCTAAAGAAAAAGAAGTAAGGTTTTTGTAAATATGCAGACCATATTTTTATAGACTTCTATATTCCATTCTTCAAAAGAGAAGTAAATGTCTCTTTTGTATCTCTTCACTTAGAGGAACCGCAAATAAAAGACTGAGAGAGCAGACTATGATGGAAGATTCATTATAAACTGAAATCTAAATCACCATAATTACGAACAGTTCGTAAGTTGAAATGGTACCTATCTCTTGGCATATTAAAAAGCCAAGTGATGAGCCATATTGCTGAACTAAATATGCCTATTTAATAAGCCACTCAAATCAACACTCCAGTTATCCCTTGACACACGGGCAAAAATTGTATCTATAAGTCTAATAAAATCTCATTTGTTATACCTGAAGTTCCTATGAACCACCTGGTGCCACTCTTTGCACTTCTTAGTCTCTATTAATGTATGCTTGGTGAAATTGGTGCTTTAATGTGATCATTCTTTCCACCAGCTTTCAATGATTAGGTCAATGCATGTGTTCAGAACAAGTAGCTCAATATGAAACTATCAAGAAAAGAGTTGAAAATATCAAATGATATCAGAAATCCTAGATTGCAAAATTTTTACTTTAATTAGGCCTGTGATTTCTTTTTGTAATAAAGGTTTGTAGGAACTACCGTACAATGCTAGCATACATTCACAAAGCACTTGTTCCTAACACTCTCAATTCTTGATGAGGAAGCCAATGTTCTTCTAGCACTGAACCTATAAAATTCACAGCACATGTGGATGACTCCAACATCAGTCTAAAATCCATTTTCTATTTTGATTTATATTTAGTGAATATTCTGAAAAAAAGACAGATAAATAAATACAATGAATAACTTCAAATTTGAATTTAATACTGCTTATTAGGCAAGGAACCCAAGAAAATGTCCCCTTTCGTTATTGCTTCTGAAACAGAAAATTAGCAACCAAAATAAGACATATTTTCATACTTTATTAAAGTAAACTTGTTGCTATTTTTCTTGAGAAAATCAGGCAGACAAAGGAAAACTTCCCTAAGCAAAAGTATTGTAAGGTTAGCAAAGAAGAGCTGCTCATATCACAGGCTGAGCTGGTTCCTCCACAGAAATGTTCTCAAGGAAAGATGGCAGACCTGATGAAAATATTGTCATTTGTAGACAATGTATGAACAGGGAAAGGGAAATATCCTCTGGTCAGGTGTAATTATAAAGTTACTACTTGGCCTTCCTTCTCTGTAGTTTGTATTTTTTTATTCAGTGTTGCTCTTTCTCATCTACCATAAAATGTTACCTTAGATCAAGGATTTAGTAAGATACACTTATTTCCTACAATTTTAGAATCTGGTAGTCAAAGGTCAAGGGGAACAGATCTTGTGTCTGTCAAAGGCTTGTTCCCTAGTTTTCAGATAGATAAGAATACGAAGGAAACAATTTCTCTTGTATCTCTTATCACTGGGACATTAATCTCAGTCCTAAAGGAGAAGAGACACCAATAGTTGGTACATAGTGTCCTGTGAGTTCCTGCTCTCTAAAACTTAACCAACCTTTGACAGTCAAGAAGTGATACTAGGGAAATAGAGAGTTACATTGGACATCTTTTCTAGTCCTAGCTGTCCTGGGGTCATTTTCTAAAACATCCTTATTTTATTGTATTAAATATGAGTCATAGAGAAATCATTGTTTTTCCAAGACTGTTCAGTTATGATTTATTTAATAAATAACTGTAAAAAAAGTTTTTCTTCACCCATTTCTTTCTCATAGATTCCATATTTCCCACAAAAGTACGTATCATTTGTTTACTACAACATAGCATGATTTCTTTGTATTAAAACTCAGATTTGAAGTGATTCTGCATTTCTTTTACATACAAGTATCAAGTGTCTTATACCATTCCTTATATAAGATGCTATTTGTTGACACGGAGGCAGACTTGATTTCTATCCAAGGAGCAGAAACTGTATATATTATTGGCAATGAAAGAACAGAAATGGAGAGCATTGGGAAAGGTGTGAGAGGCAAGAATGAATGTGTAGGAAGAGCCTAGCTGATATAACCATCCTGAAGAAACATAGATGCTAAGGACATGTAGAATCTCTGAGATGAATAATTTTCCCAGTGATCAAAACTAAATGGGTAATCTAGATATGCCTTCATCCTGTGATTTGTAAATTTGGAATGGTTATATTTAATCTAGAGAATTACTGTCAGATATTCAAGTGCTATATTTTTTGGGGGGGTCCAGTCGTGGGGCTTGAACTCTGGGCCTGGGCGCTGTCCCTCAGCTCTTCAGCTCAAGGCTAGCGCTCTACCACTTGAGCCATAGCTCCACTTCCGGCTTTTTTCTTTTTGCTTATGTGGTGCTGGGGAATTGAACCCAGGGCCTCAGGCATGCAAGGTAAGCGCTCTACCACTGAGCCACCTTCCCAGCCCCTCAAGTGCTATTTTTATATGATGTCATTATGTATGATTTTTTGTTTTTAACAACATTTTGATTCTTTTGTAGTCTTCCAATGTTTTAAGTATAAAATATTGATAGGGATGCATTTCATAGGTGTTTTGAGTTCAATGTCCCATACTAGATCCATCTTTTTTTTACTTTTGGTTGGTCATGGGGCTTGAACTTTGAGCCTGGGCACTGTCCCTGAGCTCTTCAGCTCAAGGCTACTGCCCTACCACTCTGAGCCACAGTGCCACTTTTAGTTTTCTGGTGGTTAATTGGAAATAAGAATCTCTTGTACTTTCCTGCCTGGGCTGGCTTTGAACCACAATTCTCAGATCTCAGCCTCCTGAGTAGCTAGGATTACAGGCAAGCCACCAGCACCTGGCCTAGATCTATCTTTATATGCTTTGGGTGATAATTCCAAAGAAAAGTCTAATGTAAGATCTCCAAATTGCCTTTATTACGGAAAAAAAGAGAAAATACTGTGTTGGATAAGAACTCTTTGTCTCCTGCCTCACTGTAACTTGTTTTTTGCCAGACTATGCTGTGTCTGTTTTCTGTGACTAATTCTATTTCAGATCCTATGTTACATTCAATACAGTGGACAGTAATTGTTAAGATCCTCTGGTATATGTGGAACTGCTCAACACATAAATGATGAAGTTAATTGGGGTGGGGGAGGCTACACTACAGAGACTTTTAGGGTTCCATCTTACTAGAGGGTCATTTTTTTCACTTTTTGTCCTGCTTGTATTTGAAACCTGAAAAGATATTTAGCATTACCTTCAATGATCTCTCTCGTAAAATCCTTATAATTGCTGAAAAAATCTAGTGCACTGCTCAATGGCTCACTCTTGCAGAAGGCTGGCTATGTGGAAAGTAAGTGCCTGAATTTACGTGGCAAATTCTCAAGCTGCATAATTACTCTAGGATGTAATACAATCTAGAAATATTTGGAGTATATACTTTCTTCTGGTTACCATATGTTGTTAAGGATCTACATTACTTTTCCACTTAATACAATGACCTAGGATAAGGTTATTTTTGGACTAATGACTAATGACAATGACCTAGGATAAGATTATTTTGGACTAAAAATGTGGCTCAGTGGTAGAATCCCTGCTCAAGCAAGCACAAAACTTTGAATTTACTCCCTAATACCTCAAAAATTCTATTATTTAATTTCTAGAATTTACCAGGTGCAATTGTTGTATGTAACAATTGTGTGGGCAAATAGTTTATCTATGGATAAACTATGCTAGGTATCAAAAGTCATCTCATTTAACTTTCTCAACAATTCTGAGGCATAACTAAAATAGTCCCATGAACAACTGAGTAACAATGACCCATACAAGGATTTGCAATGATAGGTTCTTAATAATCTTTCAATTGAAACTAAAACCACATTACCCAAAAAGCAAACCAAGTTTTGAATTATATGTAGTCTAAGTTTCATAAACTTCAGTCATTTCATCCCTGTTTTGTGAGCCAGACCTTAAGTTAGCCTGGAATTGAAATTATAATCTATTTTAACATGCTATTTTTTATTTTGTTTTTCTTTGCTTTGTTTTTAGGATTCAGTAGCCTAATCTCAGTTTCCTAGTTTGGTTTGAAACTCCTGAATTCACAATTTTATATATCTCTGTTTGTAATGTTTACCCATGGTTTTGCATTAAGCGTGAACAACAATGATACTCACCAGACAATACATTAGAACTGAACTTTACAACTTAGTGGGAGCAGGCAGGTTGGGGATGAGGGAAAGTGGGAAAAACAAGGGAGGGGGCAACAATGTTCTCATAAGGTAATGTATTCATTACCTTATGTATGTAACTGTAACACTTCTTTACATCACTTGACAGTAAAATGAAATTTTTAAAAAAAACAACAGGAAAAAAAAGAAATCTCAGACATATGTGATTTTCTGTCCCATCAAGCAACTGGTCAGAATCAAAAAGAAACTGGGAGGCACAAAAGGAAATTGTGATAAAAATCAAACTATTTGTGACATAATCCGTTGTCCTATTAATGATAGATCTAGGGATTGCCAAGTAAAATATTTCTAAAGGAAATTAAAAAAAAAATCTGCCCTGTTCTACCTCACCTCAAACTGTTGACGAATACCATTAGCCCTGCCAATCTCATGCACACTGACTGTGTTTAATATAAAAATTGGGGTGTGAGATCTACCAGATTAGGAGATCATCCTGTGCATTGGGCCTGACATGTAAATAACTCTCTGATCACTAGTTCGAGATGTGAACATGGTGCTCCCTTTTCTCATCTTAAATTCCTTGAAATTATGCATTCCTCTTCTTCCCACAGCTTCATCACAGTGTGAAATGACCTAGCTGGAAAAGAGAATCTAGCAATAATCAAGCACATGGAGGTTAGTGGCTTAGCAGTAAAGATGATGTGAAATCTGTGGATATTAAGTCTGAGTCCCTAAGCTGTGAGGTTAATTTTAAAATAATATTTCTAGTTAAATGGTAAAAGATTTCTCACTTCTACAGACTCTGTTTTATCTGAAAAACTACACTAAATACTTCTACACACCCCCACCCACAAATAAACATTTCAGATTTTGTGAAAATACAAAATAATGCCTAATATTCATTTCAGGTATTATCTTCCAGGTATCATAAACAATTTTACATGCATCATCATAAATAAGAGGACTAATGGTTGACACAGGTTAAGGAACAGGTACAGTAACATAGCTAGCAACTGACAAAGATGGGATTTTGAACACAAGTCTGTTTTGGTCTTAGGAGCCAACTTCTCAACTGCTACTTATACTTTTTTTTCTTGAAAAATAATGCAGCTTGGGTTATTTTCTGCCTACAAGCTCATTTCCAATGGAAGAGATGGATAGGCAAAGACATAAACCAAAGTAAAATATTAATGAAGACAGCAAATCTCAGATGTAAACACACTGTAAAACAAAACATGCAAAACAAAATACTAAACAGATAAAGGTAAGGATAATTTCTAACAAATAGTTACTACATTCATTCTGCCTCACTTGGAGCCAAAATTTAATCCACTCTGTTGGTTCCCTTAGGGTATGGGGGCGGAGGGAAGGGAGGAGTTAGGGAGGTGGGGAGGAAAGGGATGGTTGGGGAAAAACAAAGGAGAGGGTAACAATGCTCATAGGAAATGTACTCATTACCTTACTCAGTTAACTGTAACCCCTCTGTATAGCATCTTTACAATTAAAATATACATATTAAAAAATTGCTCAGAGGAAATGGAGGTGTTTCTGGAACAAGAAGACATTTAAAAAATATTTAATCCACTCACTCCTAGTCACCTTTGGTTTTTCAATATATTTGTGGTAATGCCCATCTGGCATGAATCTCTTTCTGTGATAAGCACTGCGAATTTCCATTGGCACCTGCTTATCTTTCTACAGAAATACATAATTTTGTTTGTGACCTGACCACCTGGCATGGAGACTAAATTTCAGTGTGAATCAATTTAGGCTTTTGGAATATAAATGTAATTTGCCATGATTACATAAGTTGTTACACTAAATAAGTTGGGAATGTACTCAATGACATAGAGTAGATGGTTGGTTTATGATCATTGGTTTATGATCTCTACCATTACTCCAATGTTTCTGAGACTTTATTATTCCTAACTGATGGAAAATAACTTAAACTGAAAACATTCACCTTCTCCCTGAAGGCCTCATCTTAGAACTGTACAGTCTCCCTGAATCACTTCCTCTCCCCTTCCCCCTAAACAAACACATTCTGCAGTTTCGGAAGACAGCCCAAGACCAAGACCATACCTTTTGCTGATGCTCAAGGCAGACGAAGATGTTGTTGAGATCTTGAAACTCCTAAATCAAAATAGCATTGCTCTCCCACTCCATTTTTCCCTCACTTCATTTCCATCTCACTATGCCTGACTTCTCTTTCTGCCTAATATTTAAAGCGACCCTGGTTCTAAGGTTTGTAGGGAGGGGCACACCATTTCCATTTGGGAAGAAAGCTAGTTGCTCTTCCAAGGTTTTCCTACAGAATAACCCTACTGCATTGTTGGTAGGAGTGTAAACTTGTTCAATCACTTTGAAAAGCAGTATGAAAATTCCTCAAAAAAACTCCACATAGAGCTCCCCTATAACCCAGCAATCCCACTTTTGGGCGTTTACTCAAATGGTCACAAACAAGACCATACTAAAGCTACCAGTGACACTATGTATATTGCAGCATTATTTACCATAGATAAGATATGGAACCAAGCCAGATGCCCCTCAGTAGATGAATGGATCAAGAAAATGTGGTATACATACACAATGGAATTCTATGCCTCCATCAGAAAGAATGACACCACCCAATTTGTTAGGAAATAGAAAGGTTTGGAAAAAATTATATTGAGTGAAATAAACCAGGCCCAAAGAAACATAACCCATGGTTTCCTTTATTTGCAATAACTAGTATATGTCTGAGACAACTAGAAAAGGTCAAAAGCTATGTACATATGACCAAATAAGATGATGTTAAGCGAAATGAACCCCAAGATAGGGGCACAAATGGTTTTCTCTTTCTTGCCATTGTTTCTAATGTATTTATAATGTACCATGTGATTTTTTTGTTTTTGTATGTTCCTCCCCCATGGTATAACTCCTGTTCTCACTGTATTTGATGTCAGTACTCTGCATCTTGTATATATATATACACTGCACTAATTTGGGGAGGGGAAAGGAAAAACAAAATGTTTAAATAGGGATACAGGTTGACCCATTGTAACAATGAAATGTACAATACACTATGATAAAAAAACTAACTTTACAATTTAGGCAGGTGGGCTGGGGGGGTAGTTGTGGTGGGAGGGAAGGGATGGTAGGGGAAACAAAGGAGGAGGCAACAATGCTTGATAGGAAATGTACTCATTACCTTGCTCATGTAACTGTAACCCTTCTATACAATATTTTTACAATAAAATAAATAAATAAATAAAAACTGTTTGGACTGCTGAGTTTGTCTTTCTGCTCCTTTAGTTTTCATATAATAGCATTCTTAGTTAATCTCAAAGAGGTTTTCTATAGCACATTCTAAAATACAACAGTGGATCATGGAATAGGATAATCCAGTACTTCCCAATACAAAGCTCAACAGCAACTCCTATGTCTTCCCCCCCCCCAATTTCTGAATATGAATAAGAAGTTCATAAGTTACTGATCTAATTTTTTAGCTCTTTGCTTTTTAAAAATGGACAATGCAATAAACTTTCAGTACTCAATATGCTCAAAACAGTACCTATCTGTTGTCGGTTTCTGGCATTTTGGCTTTGCTGTCAGTGGCCACTTGCAAACTGGATCCACATAAAGAAAAAGCACTCTTGTAACCTAGAATAGTGTACAAAATTGGAATCAAAACCTTGTCCTAATGTAGTTCAGAAAATTTCCATTCCCCAGTATTCAGTCACATTTCTCCAAAGATTTTTTGTTGCTAACCAGAAAATATAAATGTCATGTGTATTAAATGTAATCACAGAATCATTATCAGCTGGGCGTCAGAAACCAAACTAAAAATTTTAGTTGACTGATGTTGAGAGTGACGCATTTTTGACGCATTTTTTCAGGTCTTTTTAGTCTCTTACTATCTTCTGTCTAGTAGATTTATTTCTATTCTGTTTGGTTTTTACTCATGCACCATAAGTGCTATTCTTAGTTTCAAGAGATATGTCAGTGAGATATTTGATTTTGATATTTCGTTTGTCATTGAACCCAATATTGGTTTCTGTAAGTTTTTTTTTTTTACTTTTTAAATTCTCAAAATACCAAATGTTTTAATAGTATATATTGAACACTAAAGACAAAAAGTGTCATTTATAATGTAATCATTTGCTTGCTATGTATACCCTTTGCTTGTTTTAATAACAGCTTGTCTTAAATATTTTAAATATACTGGATATTTGCTTATTTGGAGTTTAAATACATGGATGTAAATTTTGTTTTGGTCTATCTATAATAAAGGTGATAATTTAAGGTGCGTATATTCTGATGAGTGAAATTTTGTACTCGTATGTCTAGACTTTTATAACATACTAGACATTATGAATTTACATTATTGGTTGCTGGAAGATGGGTAATCCTTTAAATACTGTTGAGCATGTTTAGGGTTGACATACAAAATGAGACGAAACCATGTGAGTCATAGATTCAAATCCCTGATTGAGTTAAGCTTATGCTTCCTCTAGACCCACAGTACTGAAGGAAAAATTCAAACTTTCTGAATGACAACTCATTGCAGCTACATCTCTCTGGGTTTTCATCCCAATAAATTCCATCAGACTTGTTTTTCCCAAATTCCATTTTGTTTCTAAAACTTAGCAAGTTCCTAGGATTTACTGTGAGCTCACACTAGGTTCTGACTCTCAAGAAGTTCCAAAAAAAGTCTACCTAAATTTTATTTCAAATTTGATGAATATTACATTACGTACAAAGTTTAAGGAACTATACTGATAACATTGAATCTTCAGAATTAAAAATACAGTATTCTTCAACATTTTGGGGGTCTTGAAACTTTAACAGTTTAGAAATACTGTGCATAAGTTTATATACATATATATGCCAAATTGGTTCAAAATATTCTTGATTTTACTATAATGGGATTATTAATTAATTTTTATTTTCTTCCATAATTAGTGCATGGAAATACAATATATTTTATATCTGAAACTTGCATTTAACAACATGCAAATGCAATTTTTTAATTTTTTATACTTTTTTGGTAAAAATACTGTACTGTTACAGTTATATGAGCAAGGTAATGAGTACATTTCCTATCAAGCATTGTATTTAAACTCATACTTTTCAACTTAAAATGGAATATATTTTCTTTCAAATTCACATTCACAGGGGAGAGAATGGCAATAAAACCAGGAGTGCTATCACTTCCATTGAAATTTTTAAATTAATGCCCCAGATGCTTTTGCCTTGGTTTTTGTACAAATGCAATTTATTGGTTTTAGTTTTGGTAGAATCCTTAGGATTTTTTATGTAGACTATTTTATCATTTTCTTTTTTTTGGGGGGGGGGGTCTGGTTGTGGGGCCTGAACTCTGGGCCTGGGTGTCCCTCAGCTCTTCAGCTTAAGGCTAGCGCTCTACCACTTGAGCCACAGCACCACTTGCGGCTTTTTTTCTTTCTGCTTATGTGGTGCTGAGGAATCGAACCCAGGGCCTCATGCCTGCAAGGCAAACGCTCTACCACTGAGCCACCTTCCCAGCCCATATTTTATCACATTTTTAAGGTTAACTTGTGGCCTTTTGTTCCATTGTCTTGTCTTATTAATAGCACTTATAGTAAAATACAAAATAAAAGTGGAGAGATATCATTGTTCTTTTTCTACAATTATGGAAATGTATTAGCCCACTTGCAATTTAAAATTTTTTGCCTAAAGAAGTCATCAGATTTTTCTTCCTCTATTATTCCATCTAGAAACAAAGGCAAAGCAAACGGAGCAGTGATTTTCAGAAATTGTATTGAACAGCACCCAGCAGTGACCCTCAAAGAATGAAAGATGATCTTTAACAGCATCCTGGCCTACTTCTAGGAAGGACAGTGAAAATCACACGAGATCTTAGAAATTTACTGACTTTTGGAAACAAAGAATTTGAGGAAAATAAGTTTGATGGAACTTGTTGGGAAGAAAACCAGACAGATGTAGCTCTAAAGAGAAAACATATCCAGCTTGAGTCAGCGAAGACCCTTGAGCTGCTAACAGAGCACCAAAGTATACCAATATTTCAGAGCTAGGAAAAGGAACAAAAAAGAACAGGCAAAGGATCTCTGGAATGATATCAGAACTATAAACAGATTTCATTCACAAAAGCAAAAGAGAAAAGATTTCCTAATACAAAAATTTTCAGAAGACAGCTTTAGATTTAAACCAAGTTATCCTTAGAATAAATACTCCTATCCATAAAAGCAGTCTTTCAAGCAAATTCTAATTCATTAGCCACATTCCAAGTCAGGTAGTCACCTGCTCATTAATTCAGTTAGGCCACCATGAATATTTGGCCCCTACTTTCTGAATTGGCATATGGAAAGATCATTCAGGCTTAATCCAGGAAATCATGAGGACCAACTTCTTCTTAGGAATGAATCTCAGTCCTCACTACCTCAAGTAAAACTGCTAAACCTGTGGGTTCATATCACTTGTCTAGTTTTATACCACAGTTTAATACAAGCTAGATAAATTGGAAACTAGAGAAGTCTCCATAATTCCAGCATGGCAAAAGCAGCAATCCACCATATAGCAGTGTCAAATTATGTGATATATGTTTTACTGTCTTCTCACACCCAAACTGGATTGTGGCCTAATCTTCAGTGATTTCTTTTGTAAGCAAAGAAGAGTTTTAAAATATTACTTCAGGAGTTGGAGGCATGGCTCCATTGGTAGTGTGTTAGCCAGTGAGTGAGAATAGCAGATACTGAGTTTGAGTCTCTGTCCCGGAGTTAAAAAAAATAAAATAAAATATTACTTCAAAGAAGGCTTATAAGCATACCCCTCATTTCCCATTTCTTTGCAACTATGATTGCTAATGTTAACTTGGGTTGGATAATTTTGATCTTCCCAATCTCTATTATTTAAATTAGCCTCTCAGACAGTGTAGATTTCAAGCTGCATATGGAAAAACTACAGTTAGAAATGCCTTTATTGACTTCTATTTTTTACTTTCACATATTTGTTACTTCAAAGAAAGTTGATTTCCTGAAGTACTGAAAGTATAGAGAAAGAAGAAGCTTGACTCATGTTTGAACAAGGCTGTGGATCTATGAATTCTCATGGTTTCAATTTTCTTCTGTATGTCAGCTTCATTGCCTAGTTGACCTTCCTTACATTAGAAACATGATTTCTTATATTGGAAGCACTCTAAGCTTTGCATATATGTCCCACACCATACCAGAAATAGAAATGTCATTTGTGTGACAGAATTGTCATGAAGTAGGATAATGACTGATTAATCGAGATCACATTCTCCATGATCCGACACAGATGCTCAAAGAACAAAAGGGGTTATGGAAAAAGGAAGAAAAAATGCATTGGAGGGGGCACTGTGGTGTATCTTATAGTTGTACATTGATTGTATTGTTTTAATATTACATCACAAGCAGTTTTCCAGTTCTTAAAATTCTTTGCTACAATTGCATTGACCCAATAAACTGTTCTTGAAACCTCAGAAAAGTAAAAATATATTCTAAAGAAGACCAAAGTAGTCCCAAAGGCAACCACATTTGAGTTTAAGGTTGTTTTATATTATTACTTTATTACTATTATTTTTTTTTATAAAATACAGCAAAGAAAAATATTATTAACCTACTTCCAATCTACAGAAAAATAATTACATCATACTATATTTAAATGATTAATTCAAGTTCCCAAAGAAACTCAATTAGTACAATGTGAATTACCATACCAAAATTTCTCTCATCAGACTTACATACCTTAAATCTTTAGTTGTGTTATGAAAAAGATAGATCAAGCCATAATTTTCCAGCTGTATATTTAAATTCCAAATAAGTAAACTTTTAGTATTTTTAAATATTTAAGATGGGACATTATTAAATAAGTCAAAGGATATAGAATGGATATTTATTTGCAAAGGTTAAATTATAGTACATATTGAAGATATAAGATCCTTTGTTATAGTGTTACCTATAAATTATTATGTTCTCCACAGACATGCATCACTCATTATTCTGAAATCTTATCTTACCAAATTAGTATCAAATCTTTCCTTCTTATGATGTTTCTTCACCCCTTTCTATTCTTTCTTTGTTTTTTCTTATCTTCTCATCTCTGACTATGTAACTAAAAGACAAAATTGTTAAAATGGAACATATTTGACATTAATAATTCTACTCTTTTTTGTAAGGAAAATTCTTCTTCTCTTTCTTTTTTTTAGTATTTTTATTGTGAAAATACTGTACAGAGGGGTTACAATTACATGAGCAAGGTAGTGAGTACATTTCTTGTTAAGAATTGTTGCCTCCCTCCTTTGTTTCCCCTTACTATCCCTTCCCATCTCCCCCCCATCTCCCCCACTACACCAAAGTTGTAAAGTGTGATACAAAAATTATAATTACTGTAATTATATACCAACTACACCTGAGCTAGCATAATGTCAAGAGCACTATACAATATACTATGATATTGTACTCTAGTTGCATGCATATCACTTTCATAGGTTTCATCACATTTTCTCTATACCTAATAGTCAAAGGGGAATAAAGCAATTAATTTGTAGAACATTCTTAGCAAAACACCTGGATAAAGTACACAAAAGATATTATCACTGGTCTAATTAGTATTTTAGAGGTACATGTAAGTGTTGTCAATTATACTTGAAATATTTTTAAACTAGCATAATATGTTGAATTAATAAATATGATCACCCAATAAAAAGCCATGCTGCATAAAATGTTCAAATTAAAGGGCTGGGAAGGTGGCTCAGTGGTAGAGTGCTTGCCTTGCATTCATGAGGCCCTGGGTTCGATTCCTCAGCACCACATAAGCAAAAGAAAAAAGCCAGGAGTGGTGCTGTGGCTCAAGTGGTAGAGCACTGGCCTTGAGCTGAAGAGCTGAGGGACAGTGCCCAGGCCCAGAGTTCAGGCCCCACGACTGGACCCAAAAAAAAAAAAATGTTCAAATTAAAATTCCTGATGAGGGGCTAGGAAGGTGGCTCAGTGGTAGAGCGCTTGCCTTGCATGCATGAGACCCTGGGTTTGCTTCCTCAGTACCACATAAACAAAAAGAAAAAAAGCCGGAAGTGGCACTGTGGCTCAACTGGTAGAGCGCTAGCTTTGAGCTGAAGAGCTGAGGGACAGTGCCCAGGCCCAGAGTTCAGACCCCAACACTGGACCAAAATAAATAAATAAATAAATAAAAATAAAATAAAATAAAATTCCTGATGAACAGCCATGTTGCTTCCTAGTCCTAAGTGCTATGTGGCCAGTTTAGTTTATGGATGACACTTTTTCCTACAGAAAACTAATTTTCCAAGCATTTCCTTTGGGAATAATGGCTGAAATTTCCAAACAGAGAGAAAAAATTCAGAGTCCTATAATAGGAGCTATAAGAAATACAATAGGGAAACTAACTTGTAAAAGAAAAAGATTTCACAATTAGAACAGCCTGTAAATTGATATTCTTAGCCTATAATCAGCACTTTAAAAGAGTGAAATTCTACTGGTCTTTTAAACTGCTTGATTCATCTTATTACTTTATTCAAATGATAAGAACAGCTGAAAATTGCAGGAGATGAGATGTTTTGCAGGAGGCCAAAGACTTTGTAACCTTAAGTAAGATTAAAGAGCTTTTTTCCAGAGGGTCAACTCAGACAGATCCTGAAGTGTTTTCCTGGTCCTCTGACCTCAGACACAGCTCTGTAGCTCAGCCTCCCACTGGGTTACTGTTCCCACCCCTCACTGTGGGGAAGAATTAATTAGTGTCTGAAGCTTTTCCAAACTACTGTCCAAAGGACATACATAACAGTGGCCTCCTCCAGCATAATCATCCCGTCGTCTTTTACCACCGATGGCCCATTTACACGGCGGATGTTTTAACACATAGTCCTGCAGTAAATTTAGCACAGCAACATGGACAGTGTTAATATTCTCCAGGGTGAGCATATTTCATCTTTTCTTTTGCAGATTAGCAGCACTAGATTTACTCTTCTTGCTTTTCAGGATTGCCTTTTATTTTGGCATGTGACCTGAATAGAAATGTTTCCCTAAGCCCTTGAAACACAAACAGCATCAGAACAATTTGCAGACCAGGGCACCAAATGGGTGTCAGTCAGAATAGAAGATCTCGGCTGTAAGGGGATGGAAGACTACCACCCACACACCATCCATCACGTTTTCCTGTCTGCAACACAGAGTGGGGAGTTTGTCACCTCTGCTGCTCGTGGGAGTGTGGAAGCTATCAATCTAGCCATTCCAGCTCCATCCACTCTGCCTTTCCCTCTCCACATTTGCAGAGGCGCCGTCTTTCTGCAGATGATCCCTGCCCTTCCATCTGCTGTGACATCTGTGTGAGGAGCAGGAGACGAGCTTCACAGCTGTGGTTTCCCTGGCCCAAGCCTTCAGGACACACCCTGCAGATGCTCTAAGCGCAATATAATTGGGATCGTCTTTGAACTGCTGCTCGCATGTTCTTTTGGAGTTATGCAGAGAAGAAAATAAAATCCATCAGATGTCATTCCCGAAAAGTAAATTTTCTTCTCTCTACTCAAAGACTCACAAGGAATTATCAAGACAAACCAATTACTAAGATTTGTACTGAGGATGATTCAAATCACTCATGAACTGGTTTGGAATGATTGGGAACAAACACCATGTGGTACTGAGGAAAATATATATAAATCAAGGCAACTTGATTTCCACATTTTTCACTTTATAATGTGTGGAAGTGTGTGTGTGTGTGTGTGTGTGTGTGTGTGTGTGTGTGTGTGTGTGTGTGAAAGAGAATGTGGTGTGTGTGTGTGTGTGTGTGTGTGTGTGTGTGTGTGTGTGTGTGTGTGTGTGTAAGAGAGAGAGGAGAGATTCAGAGAGAGAGACAGAGTTACTAAACTTGTGTCCCTGGAATAGAACACACAGGCTAGAGAACAGAAATTTATTTCTCTGGCATCTGGAGGCTAGAAAGTCAAAGACCAAGGAGCTAGGATCTGGTGAGGACCCTATTGTTCTATCTTCTCATGGTGGAATTCAGAAGAATAAGAACCAACAAATCCAGGTCCGGCCTACAGACACTTTCTATTAAGACAATCTATTCATGGGACAAAGTGCTCATAACCCAAACACTTTACAATACATTTGGGGATCAAGCTCCAAACACATGAAGTTTGCAAGAGACAAAATATTCAGATCACAGCAATGTGTTTATGGAAAAAAAAAACAGTGTAGTCTAGATTTGTGGGAACTATCGACAGTTATTTAGAACAGTGTTGGAAACGTATAGCTTGGAAGACAAATAGAACTCAATGCTTATTTTTATAAACAAAATTTTCTTGGGACACACTTTTTCATCTTCTGCCTATTTCTACTTTTAGCTACAAAAGGAGAATTGATTGTTTTGGGTAGAAACATGATGGCCATCAAAGCCTATAATATTACCTGACCCGTTAAGAAGAAGCTTACTGACTTCAGATTTAGAAGAAAACAAAACATATTCATTATCTGAGCACTTAGACCTAAACACAGCCATAGTTTTTATGTAGTGATTTCCCTTTCAGCTCTTAAGGAAGGAAAAAATAACTACCTCAGAAATCTTATTTTCTTTTCTCTTTAAGAGGAAGAAACTCAGAGACGCTATGAAACATGCCTGTGTTTCTCAATATAGGAAAGAGCAATAAATCTTTCTTCAAGTAGATGATCTTCTGTTTACTGCTTCTTGTATTCCTCAAAAGGTAACCATTGGTCAAGTCAAAGTTTTGTTTTGTTTTGTTTTGTTTGCTTTGTTATTCTTTTTTATTGTGAAAATACCATACAGAGGGATTACAATTACATGAACAAGGTAATGAGTACATTTCTTATCAAATATTGTTGCTTCCTCCTTTGTTTCCCCTTACCATCTCCCCCCCTTCCCCACCCCTCTCTTCCCTGCCCCTCGCCAAAGTTGTAAAGTTCATTTTCAACATAACTTCTGGATGTTAAGCGAAATGAACCCCAAGATAAGGATTCAAATGGTTTTTCATAAGGAGCCTGTACTACATATCATTTTCTGTTGGCTTGTGTTGCTGGTCTAACTCAAAGTACATACAATTAGTGTATTATCCAGTGTTTCATTGCTCTTAAAAATAATTGAGACTGCACATATTAGGAGAAAATCTTCACTAGCTATAAAACAGACAAGAGCCTCATATCAAAAATATACTTAAAACTCAAAAAATTAAGCCCTCCAAAACAAATCCTCAAGGAAACAACTACCCCATTAATAAGTAGACCAAAGAATTAAAAAGAGACTCCTCTGAAGAGGAAATGAGAATGTCTGATAGACACATGATGAAATGTTCAACTTCTCTGACCACAAAAGAAATGCAAATAAGATTGAGATTCTACCTCACCCCAGTTAGAATGACCATTATCAATAAAACTAACAATAACAGATGCTGGCAGGGATGTGGCCAAAAGAGAATGCTGCTACTTTTTTGGTGGAAATGTAAACTTGTTCAACCACTCTTGAGAGCAATATGCAAGTTGATCAAAAGTATAAACATAGACCTCCTTTATAACCCTACAACCCCACTCCTGGGCATTTACCAAATGACCACAAACAAGGCCACACTAAAGCTACTAGCACAACTGTGTTCATTGTAGCATTATTTACCATAGCTAAGATGTGGAATCAACCCAGTTACCCCTCCAAAGATGAATGGATCAAGAAAATGTGGTGGGGCTGGGAAGGTGGCTCAGTGGTAGAGTGCTTGCCTTGCATTCATGAGGCCCTCGATTCTATTCCTCAGCAACACATAAGCAGAAAAATCCAGAAGTGGGGCTGAGGCTCAAGTGGTAGAGAGCTAGTCTACAGCTGAAGAGCTGAGGGACAGCAGCCAGGCCCAGAGTTCAGGCCCCACGACTGACAAAAAAAAAAAAAAAAAATTAAAAAATTAAAAAAAAATGTGTTGTAGCCATAAAAGAAATACAAATTGAAACAACATTGAGATTTCACTTCACCCCAGATAGAATGGCTATAATCAAGAAATCTAATAATTACAGATGCTGGAAGGGATGTGACCAAAGGGAACCCTACTGCATTGTTGGTGGGAGTATGGAGGTTCCTCAAAAGACTATACATACAGCTCCCCTATGACCCAGTAATCCCACTTTTAGGCATTTACCCAAATGATCACAAACAAGGCCATACTAAAGCTACCAGTAAGCTGGGCACTGGTGGCTCACACCTATAATCCTAGCTAATCAGGAGGCTGAGATCTGAGGATCACGGTTCAAAGCCAGCCCAGGCAGAAAAGTCTGTGAGACTCTTATCTCCAATAAACCACTAGAAAACCTGAAGTGGTGCAGTGGCTCAAGCAGTAGAGCACTCACCTTGAGCTAAAGAGAGCAAGGACAGCACCCAAGCCTGGAGTCCAAGCCCTACAACTGACAAAAAAAAAAAATCTACCAGTACAACTATGTTTATCACAGCATTATTTACCATAGCTAAGATATGGAACCAACCCAGATGTCCCTCAGTAGATGAATGTATCAAGAAAATGTGGTGTGTAAGATCAAACAGGGATTAATTTCAGGGATGCAAAGCTGGTTCAATATATGTAAATCAGTTGATATAATTCATCACATTGACATGAGCAAGGATAAAAACCACATAGTTATCTCAATAGATGTAGAAAAAGCAATTGACGAGATCCAACATCCATTTATGATGAAGGCTCTGGAAAAATTAGGAATCCACGGAACATTCCTCAATACAATAAAGGTTGTATATGACAAACCTGCAGCCATCATTATACTTAATGGTGAAAAACTAAAGCCATTTCCTCTTAACTCAGGAATGAGACAAGGATGTCCACTCTCTCCACTTCTCTTCAATTTAGTATTAGAATGCCTAGCTACAGCAATAAGAAAAGAGGCAAATATAAAGGGGTTACAAATAGGGAAAGATGAAGTAAAACTTTCCCTCTGCAGATGACATGATCTTGTATTTAAAGAATCCCACGGACTCCATTCCCAAATTACTCAAACTGATTCAAAACTTTGGTAAAGTAGCAGGGTATAAAATTAACCCTCAAAAATCAATGGTTTCCTGTATGCCAACAATGAGAAGAGCAGGGCTGAAATCAGTAAGCATCTCCATTTATAATAGCCCCACAAAAAATAAAATACCTAGGAATTAACTTAACCAAAGAAGAGAAGGACCTCTATGATGAAAACTTTAAAAACCTGAAAAAGGAAATCAAAACAGAACTTAGAAAGTGGAAAAACTTCTCATGTTCCTGGATTAAAAGGATCAACATTGTGAAAATGTCAATACTTGTCAAGTCTATCTATAAATTCAATGAGGTTCCTATCAATATTCAAAACTCATTCTTCAAGGAAATAGAAGAGCCAATCCAAAAATTCATATGGAACAATGAAAGACCCCAAATAGCAGAAACAATCCTTAAAAGAAAGAACAGTGCTGGAGGAATATCAATAAAAAATTTCAAACCTGGGGCTGGGAAGGTGGCTCAGTAGTAGAGCGCTTGCCTTGCATGCCTGAGGCCCTGGGTTTGATTCCCCAGCACCACATAAGCAAAAAGAAAAAAAAAAAAGCCAGAAGTGGCAGTATGGCTCAAGTGGTAGAGCGCTAGCCTTGAGCTGAAGAGCTGAGGGACAGTGCCCAGGCCCAGAGTTCAGGCCCCACGACTGGACCCCCCCCAAAAAAATTTCAAGCTCTACTACAAAGCCATAGTAATCAAAGCAGCTTGGTACTAGCACAAGAACAGACCTCAGGTCCAATGGAATAAAATTGAAAACCCAGAAATGAACTCACAGACCTATAGCCATCTAATCTTTAATAAGGGAGCTAAAATAATAGAATGGAAAAAAAAGACAACCTCTTCAGTAAATGGTGATGGCAAAATTGGTTAATCACTTATAGAAAACTAAAACTAGATCCTTATGTATCACCCTGCACCAGAATCAACTCCAAATGGATCAAAGACCTTGGAGTCAAAGCAGACACCCTGAAAACATAACAGAAAGGAATAGGAGAAACTCTAGGTCCCCTTGGCACAGGGGACCTAGAGACTCAGAAAACACAACAAATTGAAGAAAGGTTGGACAAATGGGATTGCATGAAACTGCAGAGCTTTTGCCTGGCAAAGGACATAGCTAGCAAGATCAATAGAAAGCCCACAGATTGGGAGAAGATCTTCACTAGCCATACAACAGACAAGGGTCTCATATTTAAAATATACTTGGAACTCAAAAAATTAAATACCCCAACAACAAATACCCAAACAAACAACTGCCTCATAAATAAGTGGGCTAAAGATTTGAGAAACTTCTCTGAAGAGGAAATAACAATGGCCAATAGACACATGAAGAAATGCTCAACCTCCCTAGCCATAAAAGTAATGCAAATCAAAACAACATTGAGATACCACCACATCCCTGTTAGAATGGCTATAATCAAGAAGTCTAATAACAACAGATGCTGGAGGGGATGTGGACAGAAGGGAATCCTATTGCATTGTTGGTGGGAGTGTAAACTTGTTCAACCACTTTGGAAAGTAGTATGGAGGTTCCTCAAAAGACTCCACATAGAGCTCCCCTATGACCCAGCAATCCCACTTTTGGGCATTTACCCAAATGATCACAAACAAGACCATACTAAAGCTACCAGCACAACTATGTTTATTGCAGCATTATTTACCATAGCTAAGATATGGAACCAACCCAGATATCCCTCAGTAGATGAATGGATCAAGAAAATGTTGTATATACACACAATGGAATTCTATGCCTCCATCAGAAAGAATGGCATTGCCCCATTTGTTAGGAAATGGAAAGACTTGGAAAAAAAATATATTAAGTGAAGTAAGCCAGGCCCAAAGAAACACAGGTCCCATGGTTTCCCTTATTTGCAATAACTAGTATATGTCTGAGACAAGCAGAAAAGCTCAGATAAGTTGATGTTAAGTGAAATGAACCCCAAGATAGGGACACAAGTGGTTTTTTTCTTTCTTGCTACTGTTTCTAACGTATTTATAAGGTACCATGTGATTTTTTTTTGTTGTTTTGTATGTCCCTCCCCCACGGCATAACCCCCGTTTTCACTGTATTTGATGTTGGTATAAATTGGGGAGGGGAAAGGAAAAAATAAAAGGTTTAAATAGGGATACAGATTGACCCATTGCAACAATGAGATTTACAAGATGCTATGTCAAAAAAAAACGAACTTTACAATTTAGGTAGGGAGGGTCAGGGTGGGAGGGGTGTAGTTGAGGAGGTGGGAGGGAAGGGATGGTAGGGGAAATACAAATGTGGCAACAATGCTAGATAAGAAATGTACTCGTTACTTTGCTCATGTTACTGTAACCCCTTTGTACACTATTTTTGCAATAAAAAACTTAATTAAAAAAGGAAAATGTGGTGTGTATATATACATATATATCAATTCTATATATACATATATATTTATATATTAATTCTATGCCTCCATCGGAAAGAATGATACCACCTCAGTTGTTAGAAATTGGAAAGACTTGAAAAAAATTATATTAAGTGAAGTAAGCCAGACTCAAAGAAAAATAGGTCCCATGGTTTCCTTTATCTGCAATAACTAGTATATATCTAGGACAAGCACAAGAGGTCAAAAGCTATGTACATATGACCATATAACCTGATGCTAAGCGATATGAACCCCAAGATAGGGACACAAGTGGGTTGTATCTTTCTTGTTGTTCTTTTTAATGTACTTATAATGTACTATGTGATTTTTTTTTGTTTCTTTTGTATATTTTTCCCCCATGGTACAACCCCTGTTTTCATTGTATTTGATTCTGGTATCCTGCATCTTCTATATATATTTTTCTAATTTGGAGAGGGGAAGGGAAATAAAATGCTGAAACGGGGATACAGGATGACCTGTTGTAACATGAGGTGCAAGACTCTATGTCGAAAACGAACTTTGCAACTTTGCGGGGGGGGGGGGGGGGGGGAGTTGAGGAGGCGAGTGGAGGAGGTGAGGAGGAAAAGGATATGGGGGAAAAATAAAGGAGGGGTAACTAACAATGCTCAATAGGAAATGGACTCATTAACTTGCTCATGTAACTATAACCCCTCTGTACTGCATCTTTACAAGAAAAATATATATTAAAAACAACAAAGAAAGAAAATGTGGTATATATACACAATAGAATTCTATGCTTCCTTCAGAAAGAATGGCATCTTCTCATTTGTATGGAATAGAAAAAATTGGAAAAAATCATGTGAAGTAAGCTAGACCCAAAGAAACATCTGCT
This sequence comes from Dipodomys merriami, assembly GCF_024711535.1. Classification (NCBI taxonomy): domain Eukaryota; kingdom Metazoa; phylum Chordata; class Mammalia; order Rodentia; family Heteromyidae; genus Dipodomys; species Dipodomys merriami. The sequence continues at coordinate 5,711,761 of NW_027202382.1, read as the reverse complement.
CCATGTTTTCCCTTATCTGTAATAATTAGAATATATGTAGGATAGTCCTAGAAGAGGTTCACAATAGCCCAATAGCTATGTACATATGACCATACAAAATGAAGCCAATCAAAATGATCTCAACGTTGTGAAAACAAGAGGATTTTGTTTTTTGTTGTTGTTGATTTTTGCTGTTTTTTTTTCTATTTTTTTTTGGGGGGGTGTCCAGTTATGGAGCCTGAACTCTGGGCCTGGGCGCTGTCCCACAACTCTTCAGCTCAAGGCTAGTGCTCTACCACTTGAGCCACAGAGCCACTTCCGGCTTTTTTCTTTTTGCTTATGTGGTGCTGAGGAATCGAACCTAGGGCCTCATGCATGCAAGGCAAGCGCTCTACCACTGAGCCACCTCCCTAGCTCCGTTTTTCTATTTTTTTTTAGTGTACTATTTGCAGTTGTTTCTTTTGTCTTTCTTTTTTTCTCCTCTGGTTTATTCCCGTGGTCACTGTTTCTGATTTTGGTACTCTTTGTCCAGTGTATAAGTTTATCTGATTGGGGAGGAGAAGGGAGTCACAGAAACAGTGGGACAAAGGGTGAACCAATGCAACAATGATACTCACTATACACTATGTTGGAAATGAACTTTACAACTTGGGAGAAGGGGATTCAGGAGGGAGGGAAAGCAGAAGAAATCAAGGGAGAGGGTAACACTGTTTGAAAAGAAATGTACTCACTACTTACTTATGTAACTATAACCCCTCTATACAGCAACTTGACAATCAAATTAAATTTAAAAAAAATAACAGGCTAGGCAACTTAAAACAGTTTTATTCTGCTCATAGTTCTAAAGGTTCATAGTCAACTCAGCACTGATAAGGACTGCATCCATTGGAGAGGAGGCAACAACAAGGAAACAGGAAGCTGCAACACTTTTCAGGGGCCAGATTCAATCATGTTTTGATCGGCCTTTTGATTAAAATGAATGCAATTCTTTCCTGGGGAAATTCCCCCACAACTCCCATTAATCTGTGCCTATTAAAAATCTCATCATGAGCCAGGCACCAGCCTGTAATCCTAGCTACTCAGGAGGATGAGATCTGACGATCACAGTTCAAAGCCAGACGGGGCAGAAAAGCCCTTGAGACTCTTATCTCCAATTAACCACTAGAAAACCGGAAGTGGAGCTGTGGCTCAAGCAGTCGAATGCTCGCCTTGAGCTGAAGAGCTCGGGGATAGCGCCCAAGCCCAGAGTTCAAGCCCCACAACCGACAAAAAAAAGGTCTCATCATGTCTTACTGGTATTACGTTGACAAGCAAATATCCCAAACATGAATCTTGCGAGAGCAACTACATCCACATCAGACAATTGACTTGGGAAGAAGTCAGCAGTTCTACATAAAGCAGTTCCATTCTATGCAATACCCAAGACTTCAGAAATCCATGTGTGACACTATCAGTTGCTGCCTCTCGTATGGGGTGCTTCATATGTACATTCTTTGATTGGCCCCTGAATGATACGGACTCTGATAAACTTGCTATTTACAGTACCAGAGGTAAATATGCAAAGATTTGTGGTATTTTTCTTTATCTTTTTCTATCACATAGGAATTTAACAGAATGGGGAAGAAAGGTGGAGGAAGAAAAGTCTTATTTTTCCCTTCCCATTTTCTGTGTCCCTACCTTTTCCTACATAACCTTACATATTCTAAAGGGAGCTGCATCTCCTGATGGAAAATTCTAACAAGGAAATAGTCCTCTTGTCTTGGATATAATTCCAACCTTTAACAAAAGGTAAAAACATCTATTTCTCAGCAAGAAAGGAAAAAGAAAGGAGTAAAAAGCATTATTTCTCCACAATACTCTCCTGTCTCAACCTTTCCTCTTCAAAAATAAGAACACACACATCTTATGTTTTATTGAAAGACAGAGGGAAATTGCATGGGTTCCACTGAGCTATTGTCAATTCCTCTGTTGAATACTGTGGAATTTCTGTCTCCAAATTACAAACACTTAAATATTGTCACTCTCCAAGCACATTTTCCCATGACCTGTTATTTGAAAAATATTATTTAAAGTTGAATTTTTTTAGTCTTCCGTGAATGACAAACATGGTGTTCCCAAAGTTGTGATTTATTAATGTGGAAATGAATTTCTTCATGCGCCACAACAAAATAATGTCTGTGTTGCTATTACTATGAATCTTGTCTTAGTTAATCAGTCAAATATTTTAGCATAATAATCTGAGTAGCTGAAATAATGAGTATAACTAAACAAAGATCACACATCTAATATTGAAATTCATATTTGTTCCTAACTATCTATGAAACTGGTAAAATGTTAAGTCTGACAAGGAATTATTGTTTCATTTGTTTCTGAGAAAATAATGATTGTGGAATTGAGAAAGTGCTCAATAAGTAATGACAGATCAAGCTTACAATATTATTGCAACCCTGAATATTAGGCACAGAATCAGGAGAAAATACATTCTTTTTCTATTGCTTTTATGATCTTGTAATTTTCTTTGTTTGTTAATAAGAATCTATCACAGTAAAGTGTAGCCTAACAGAATCTTATAAGCCATTAATTTGTTAAACTATTGTTTCATAAGAACTTTATGAGACTTTTTCATTAAAGCTCTGAATTGTAGAGAGGTAAATGGAAGGAAGGCTCAAAGAACATTTACAAAAGTATCTAAAATAATAAAATTTAAAAGGCAGCCTTCATTATTACAACATTTATCTTTAGAGGAACAAATAAAATATTAGGCAGGATTTCATGCATGGTAGGAGTGGGAAGAGAAATAAACTGCTTCTCAGACCAGCAGCCTTTGTGCTTCCCAATTCTCTTTAAAACTTGTCTACACAGCAAAATAGTAACATGGGACTATAATAAATCATGGTGCTATTTGAACATTAAGAAGTGGTCTTCTTGTAAATGTGTTCCAGGTCTTGCTCATAAACCAAGACAGTTTTCTTAAAATTATCTGGTTGCATGGAAAAGAAAGACAGCCATGTTATGTTATACACAGGGAGAGGAAGTGTTTTGGAAAAACTGCAGGAAAATATCATTGAACTTCATGAAAACCAAGTGAGAAAGAAATCTAAAGTCAGCCCAAACCAATGTAGCAACTCCCCTGGGGGTCCGGGGAGTTTTTTCCCTATTTTTCTCTAAGTGTCTATTATATTTTTTCCTTTACAAACCAGCTTCATCTGATACAGTTTCGTGTGAGTCACCACTGGTTGTGGAGGCCACAGCTTGTTTAAGTGCCCTAGAAAGAATGAGCTCCAGTAACTGTGCCTCAAATCCTAATTCCTGGGAGAGAGAATCTAATTGGCTGCTTGTAAGCCAAAGGGTAACCTCCTGCTGAATTAGCTGTGGTCAGGAAATCTAAGTCATTTTGTACCAATGTTGTCCTTCCTAGGGCTATCATAAAAATTTGAGCTGGGCAGAAAACGTGACCTAGTTTCCAGAATAGAGTAGAACTATTAGAACACCACAGACTCCATGTTAACCAGTAGCCTTCCAAGCTCAGCGCCAAATATATAGATCCTTATTCAGCTTTAGCTATGCACAAATTAAGATATAGATCCTTCTTTATTTAAAAAAAAACCATGTTGAGCAATTTAAAGAACTTGTAGAGTACAAAATAACTAATTTCTTAAAGAATATTCTAACTCTAAATTTTTAAAGAAGTATTTAATTTTTTCCAGTTTTTGTAATGATACTTAAGTATGCTACAAAAGAGTTTCAATTTGACATGACAACCTATGAATTTGATGCATCATGATCAACATTTGATGTCTTTGGCATGCAGTTAGAGGTCTATCTATACAGATAACCATTTAGTTAACAGGCCCTAATTTTAGCTGCCAGATTATGTCCCCCAACATGCCAATTCACTCAACTAACTCCATGAAAAGTAAGATAAAAACAAAATGTAAAATAAACAGAAAAGAAGAATATTACCATCTCTCATATTCTAATCCTGATACAAAGTATCTTATCCAGGTATAGATATCGATCTTTTTCTTCTTTCCCCCTTTCTTTGCATTTTTTTTGTGTTACTGAAATTTCAAACACTGTGTCAAAAACTACTGAGATAATAAGTTTAAAAGGAGGAAAGGTTTACTTTGAACCATGGCTTCCAAGTAAATTACAGCAGCCTGGTATAAGATTCTTAGACCTAAAACGATGGCTGTGGTTTCAAGTTATGAGTGTACCACGGATCCAAGAAAAGTTGGAGAGTGACCACACAGATAGGCAAACAAGGGTCCACAACAGTGAGGAGGCTATCTTTCCAGAGAGTAATGAAAGTGGCTTGCCATTCAGAGCATCAGTCAAGTAAGGAGAATGTCTAAACAGACTTAGGAAAACTATGTATCTTGTGAAAAGGTTCATTGTTTCTGGCCTGCTTTCACTATTGAAGCTTCTTATTATTGGTACTGCTGTTAGCTACATGAACCTTTTTAGCCTGTGGGCCAAAAACTGTACAAGTCACTGCACAAGCCCCAAGGTTTTGTCACCAAGGTTCACAAGTTTCTAAGCTCAGGAATGTTTAACAAGTGCATTAGAAAGTTGAGGAGCAAACAGCGCACAGCAATAGGCAGTGACAATTGAATAACTGAATCACAAAAGTACTCTACCAGTTGCACTCAGACCTTTTCAGATCACACCTGGCAGTTCACTTCCTGGTGGGAGGGAGGATGCTTTGAAAGGCTGGAAATCTTGAAAGGGATAGATTCACTCCTCAAAGTTCCCATCACCCCAGCCTCTAAATGCATGAGCTCCTCACTGCTCAGACTTTTCAGTGGGTCCATGTCATGCCTTCTCCCTTTATGTTACCAGCCCTCACAGCTGTCCTCCACCTAGACATGGTAGCATGGTGTCCTAAGACTAATAAGCAAAAGGTAAAAGAATAAATTTCAATGGGAACATCTGTCATAACATACTTGCTTCTACTGATGAAAATAAATGTCGCTTGGAATGGAATAAATAAAAATTATTGTCTACAGGTTGGGCTGAGAAAATATAGCATATGATATTATTTGGGGGATTTTTTTAAAAACAGTAATAAATGATATAAATCTACTTCATGAGGACTACAAATCCAATTGTGACATATTCTAAAAAAACAAATGACTTGTAATCTTTAAAAGTACAAAGGGGAGGGTCAGTTGTTGGTGGCTCATGCCTTTAAATCCTAGTTACTCAGGAGGCTGAGATCTGAGGATTGTAGTTCAAAGCCAGTGTGGACAAGAAAGTCTGTGAGACTCTTACCTCCTACTAACCTCCAGAAAAGTAAAAGTTGTGCTGTGGCTCAAAGTGGTAGAGTGCAAAGAGCTAAAATGCTCTGGGCCAGCACCAAGGCCTAGAGTTCAAGTCCCATGACTAGAAAACAAAAAAACAAACAGACAAAATACCTCTGTCTTGAAAATCAGAGTCTTATTTGTGATCAAAGCATTAACCATGAATTGATTTTAAAGTTAAGGCTTCAACTAGTCTAAGCTGATATCAAACCTAGCACACTTGAATTTTTCTAGATACTGAACCATATGATCTCAGCCCTGTAGACTCATCCTAATTATCTCTGGGATCCTGCCTGTAATTGTTCTTTTTTTTTTTTTTAGGTAAACAGAGGAAAATGAAAATAATGAAAGTATAAAGACTCTCCAATTAGTAATCTTTTACTTTTGTTTTGCATGTATTGGTTCCTCTCTATCATTTAGTCCCTTTACTGTCTTCGAAAGTGGTTAATATTAATTTGTCTCCTTAATTAGCAATATCTAGAGTAGATTCTGACACAAGTTAACAAATGAGCAAATTGAGGCTAAGATACATAGACCAGGAAGATTGGGAAAGTTAGGTTTACCATTCTTCATTTGAAGAATGGGTCTGAGTCAACTAATTCTAATTTGAGGACAAGGAAAGAGAATCATTTATTGTCATATAAGAATTTATAGTAATCTCAATAATACAGCCTCAAGGCAATGTTTCTTCACATACTTGAGAAATGAAAAAAGTTTCAAACAATTTAGTATCTTCACTTCAGTTGGCCAATTGAATAGAAGGGGTTTGAAAACCAAAGTGAGGCTTTTAAAAAATGTCTCTGTTTCTGATTAAATTCCATTCCATGCTACTGTTTCTTTTATGCACCAGAGCCCTCAAAATTTATTCTTTACCTTAACTCATACCTTCTTTTTCCTTTCAATTAATTTTCAGGCTCTGAAACTCTGTGCATAAGTTATATTATTTCATCTTAACAATATTACAAGATAAATATTAGTCTTATAAAGATCAGGGTCTCTTAGTACCTTATTTCCAGAAATTGCCTGGAAAAAATTCTGGAGATTTTTTTAATAGAAAATCTGAATTGTTTATTTTCATGTACTTTCTAATCTCCATACATGTGTTGCATACATGTGTTAATCTAAACTGAAGTTGAAAGTTTCAGTGTTGCCAAAACATGCTGACTGGCTTCATGAACATCACTCATAGTCATACTGATGCTTCATATGAATTGAGCTTCATACAATCCATATAGCAAACATAAACCTCTGCATGTATGAATAACTATGAATGAAGCTTTGGAGGCTTAATGTTAAGGTCACTAATTATGTAGCATCCTAAGGGTCTTCCAGTCTTGCTCATGTGGAAAAGGCTTATGAACTGGGGGGTAAACAGAGTACGCTTATTTTCCTATCCTTTATTAACCTTTAGAACCTGTTTCTGGCTTATTTCTAAAAGGGTGTTTTACAAAAGAAAGAAAAACTAACTGTATGTATCTATTGCCTGAACCCAAGTTGAGCATGTCATATTGTAGTCTTGGTCTAAGTTAAACAAAATGGTTTGGGGATTTAGATGATTCTTAGTGCTCTGACGATTGCACTTAATGGAGCTGAAGTGCTGCCACATTATCGGCAATCATCCTGGAACTAATAACAGCAGCTATTGGGCCTAGAAACTCCTAGGAATTAACAGCCAACCTCTTTTTTCTCAATTTACAGAATCTCATGATCATTAAAAGGTAGTTAAAATGATAATCTGGCACTGTAATTCATACAGTGGGTAGTGAAGGGTTATAAATGAAAGTGCTGAGGCTGCAGTCCTGGCGTGGCCTGTGGTCTTGGATGTTCTTCCTCTTGGGTGACAGCTTGGGAAATGCTTGAAGTGACAGAAGATACATGATTTTAGATCTTAACTCATTTCTTAGGGTTGACCCCTTTCTAGTGGCTCTAAGGAAAGTCCTTTCCCACCACAATAACAATTTACAGTAAGTCCATTTATGCACAAAGAAATACAGTCCTTTCTGGAACAAAGAAATACAGTTATCACAGTCAAAGAGATTAGGAGAAGCAGAAAGGAAGAAAACCCATGAATACAACACCCAAGGTAATTCAAGGTCAATGATATGCAAAAGGCAGAGCATAAGAAAAACAATGTGAAATATTATTCAAACCAATAAGCATTTTCTGAATCCCTGCTGTGCTGCAAGCTTTATGCTATGTGTAGGAAAAAATATATAGAAGAATACAGAAGACATGGTTCTTTTCCTCTCAGAGTGACATTTGTCTGAAAAGATAACACATAGCATGAGTAATAAAAATGCATGATAAATGCTTATAAAATATAATAAAGTGAAAAGTGTAGAATTTCATGGAGTATATAACAAATAATTTTAAACAAATCAAAAAGTTCAGAATGGAGAAGCACAAGAAGACATAGAAAAATTGAAAGAAAAATGAAACTGGTTTAATTAAAAATAAAGCAAAAGTAAAGGCTTTAAGAATCAAATGTTGGAAATCATCAAAATAAGTGGAGTACAAGAATCTGAAGAAAAGGCAGCTACATCAGAACACAATGAATTATAACTGTAGCATTAACACTAATAACTACTATTTATTTTGCTCTGGCTTTATGCGATGCTAAGGGGTATTATATTACTTACATGTCAATTTCATTAAATATTACAGATTATATTTATAGATATATAAACTAAAATTGAGATCATTTCTCCAGCATTACATATCTGGAAAATATGAAATCCAGAAATTTAATGTAAATCAAACACTCGTCAGAGTTTGGTGTTTTATTTAGCCAACATACTATATTGCAATGCCAAAAATAAATGAAAAGTAGTACTTGAGATTAAATAGCTGGAGAACTTTCCTTGGGAGGGAGGGAAGAAAAGAAATATATACATTATTCTAGTTTGTTTATGAATTGTCCTTGCTTCTATTAATATGTTGTATTATACATATTGATTACATATATTGAGCCAGCTGTAACCCCCATGTGATCAGAGTTTATGATTCTTTGATTAGTGATTGAATTGGATTGACCAGATTTTATTGAGAAGTTTTGTATTTATGTCTAAAGAAAGATAGGTCTGTAGTTCTTTTTTTTTTTTTTTTTTTAGATGGGTCCCTATCTGGCTTTGGGATGAGTATTATGCTGACTTCGTGGAATGATTTTGGTAGTGATCCCTCTCTTTCTATCTCATTGAAGAGTTTGACAAGTACTGATGTTAGTTCTCTTTTGAAGAGAATTTGGCTATAAATCTATCAAGTCAAGAGTCCTGAGGAAGATGGCAGAGGAGGAACTGGGGGCTAAACAAGCTCTTGCTTAGAAACAAGTTTTAATGTTCCAGGGAAAAGTCCAAGACTAGGTAGTCACACCAAATGTGCCATCATAGTACAGAGAGTTTTGCCAGAGAGGAAAAATTCAGGCAGGTTGGTTAAGGAGACAGATTCAAGTACTCACTGGTGTCCATGGAAGCAGCAGCAGCAGAACCAGCTGCTACTGACTGACGTGCCATAACAAGAGAAACCCCGGGACAAATGCACCAGAGGTGGTGTGTAAGCAGGTTCTACTCACTGCCAGCAAGAACTGACAAGGTCAAAAAGCTTCATCCTGCTGGCCACAGACAGTTGCAGCCATGGACAGCCCACAAACCAAGAGAAAGGCATGAGTACCCCACAAGACATCTTTACTCCCTTTCACAGAGCAGTGGGAAGGTAGCCCCACCCCCACCACCTGAGCAGGACTTCATCATTGTTACTGACAAGGACCAGGCCAGAGCAGCTAGCAGTTAACTCGGGCCTTGGAAGAAGACAATAGCCAATCAACAGGTCAAAGAAGACTGACCTGAGGGCTCAGCTACACCCTCAGGGAAAGTTGCCCTTCCCAAGAAGAGGAAGTTCTGCCCATGGAGGCATGACTTTCTTCACTGGGTAAACAGAGCCAGAAGCTGCCTCACCCCACTGTTCACAGGCAGCAGACCCAGCCTAAGGGTAAAAGAAAAACAATTAGAAACTCAGTAAACATAAATCCTGAGAATGGCTCTGTGCTGGGCTGTGTAGATATCTCAGGAGGTATCTCAAGGAAAAGCTATTGATTGCTGACAGGCCTCAATCCTACCCACAATCTAGCCATATCACAGCAACTCAAAGCTAGAGGAAACAGACATCTCCCTCTTTTGTGATACTCAAAGCAGATCGCCCTCCCACTGAACTAGCCTGGAAGGAGGGTCATAAAGCCCCTGATAATGCAGAGCTTCTTTCTGCCTGCTGAAACAAACTGATTTAAGAAACCAATCAAACCACAGGAAAACCAAACATCATAAGCAAACCAGAGACTCCACTAAGAGACTGGTTACAGACACAAGGGGGACACAAGATCCGCCCCCCCCAAAAAAATCAAAGAACTCTTTGTTCTATCCAATTTTTTTAATTGTTTTCTGTTTTTATCATTTTCATTTTAGTTTTTTTTTTTTAATATTCTCTTTTTACTCTTTTCCCTTTTGGTCTTTTTGTTTTTTTGCTTTACTTAATTGCTCTTCTGTTCATCCCCAGATAAATACTCATCTTTAATTATTAGACACCATTCATTGTGTATATATTTAATTTAGATATTTATTACTCATTTCACAAACTCTCAGCCTTAACTACCTTAATTGTAGTATTATTCCTGTATACTTATATATTTTAAGTGTTTAATTTTTTTTTAAATTTTTTTTGGGTCCGGTCATGAGGCCTGAACTCTGGGCCTGGGCACTGTCCCTCAGCTTTTCAGCTCAAGGCTAGCGCTCTACCACTTGAGCCACAGCACCACTTCCGGCTTTTTTCTTTTTGCTTATGTGGTGCTGAGGAATCGAACCCATGCATGCAAGGCAAGCGTTCTACCACTGAGCCACCTTCCCAGCCCAAGTGTTTAATTTTTTAATTTTCCTTTTTCTTTATCTCTCTTCTCCTTTCCTTCTATCCTTTACCTCTCTCTGAATTTAGGTCTTGGTTTTATTCCCTTTCCCTTACCACTTTCCTCTAATCTTATTTTCTCCTTACAATTCTCCCTAAACCTATTAATTTCTTATTTGATTTTCCTAGTCCATTGATCCCTAGTTGTTGCTGCTGAGCTAGATTGTATCTGTTGAACTAGATTGTACATATACTCATTTTGACTGTGTCAAACGCTGTGCAACTACAGAGCTCTAGTTGATGCCTGCCTTAAAAGAGTGTTCTAGCACAGAATTGGTTTTGTTTTCATTCCCAAATGGGCAGAACAAGCTGGACAAACACAAGAAAATGGCAAGTCCAGGTATCTCAACTCCTGCTCATGATAATCCAGCAACAGAACAGTAAGTGAATAATCCAGAGGAGAGTTCCCAAATGCTCTACAGACACTCCTGGTAAACCTGCTGAATGACAAAATGGAAAGCCTGCAAAGGATTGTGTGTGAGCATGATATGGAAATGCATGAGCATGATGAAGCTAACCTAAAATTGATACAGGAAGTTCATTAGCATGAGGAGGCTAATCAAAGATTAATAGAGGAATTGCATGACTGGGCTGAGAATAAACAAAGATTAATAGTGGCATTCATGGAATCTAATAACAGATAGCTTGAGGAATCCATGGAGGCCACAAAAGGAATACTGAATGAAGCCCAACAGAAGGAAAGGGAGTCCAATGAAGCTATACCCAAACAATTAAAGGATTTGAGAATGAACACTGAAAGCCAAATTAAGGTATAGAAGTCCATGCAAGCTCTAAAATAAAGCTCAAACAAAGAATTTGAAGCCAAAAAAAATTGACTAATTAGAAGGAAAGGAAATAAAAAACAAAGTAGAAAGCTTTGACCAAAGGTTAGACCATCCAGAGGATTGAATCTCTGGGATTGAAGACAGCCTAGACATTACAGAAAGAGACAAGTATTCAAGACAGATCCAAGAGGGCTGGGAAGTTGGCTCAGTGGTAGAGCGCTTGCTTTGCATGCCTGAGGCCCTGGGTTCGATTCCTCAGCACCACATAAGCAAAAAGAAAAAAGCCAGAAGTGGCGCTGTGGCTCAAGTGGTAGAGCACTAGCCTGGAGCTGAAGAGCTGAGGGACAGCGCTCAGGCCCAGAGTTCAGGCCCCACGATTGGACCCCCCCCCAAAGAAAAGACAGATCCAAGAAATGTGATAGATCTAGTCAACATTTAGAAGACATCATCAGAAGGCCTAATTTAGTTCACTGGGTATAGAGGACAGTCTAGGGACAGAAGTAAAATGTCTAGGACATTTATTTAACAGAATCCTAGCAGAGTGTTTCCCAAACATGCAAAAAGAAAGGCCGATTCAGATACCAGACCAGACCAGAATGGAACATCACACTGTCACATTGTAATTCACACAGGATAATTTGAGACCAAGGAAAGGAACTTAGAGCTATCAGGGAGAAAAGACAACTATCAACCAAGAATACTGAACCCAGCAAAACTCTCCATAATTAAAGGTCAAATAAAAACCTTCCACAGCAAAGAAAAATTGAAACAATATATCTCCACCAATCCAGCCCTACAAAAAGATACTTAAAGATGTCCTATACATAGAAAAGCAACAAGAGCATGATAAAGGCCAAAAAACAGCCCCTAAACAGAGAATTCAAGAATCATAAGAAGAACCTAGTTGGCACAACCCCCCAAGAAGATGGATAACATGGCAAGAACTACCAAACACCTCTCAGTGCTAACTCTCAATATTAATGGACTTAGCTCTCCAATTAAGCAGCATAGATTATAAACTTCAATAAAAAAGCAAGATCCTTCTATCTGCGGCCTTCAAGAGACACACCTTGCCCACAAAAACAAACATATTCTGAAGGTAAAAGAATGGAATTAAATCTACCAAGCAAACAGCCCCTAGAGACAGGACATAGTAGCAATCTTAATATCAGATAAAATAGACTTCAAATTAAAATTAGTGTGAAGAGGTAAAGAAGGTTATTATATAAGGGATCTCTCCTTCAGGAGGATATTACAATTCTAAATATCTATTCACCAAATAACAGAGCACCCAAATTTATCCAAGAAACACTACTTCCTCTAAAATCTCACATAGATCCAAAGACACTAATTGTTGGGGACTTTAACACAGCAATATCCCCATTGGGTATATCAACCCGAAAGAAATTCAACAGAGAAAACTCATATCTATACAACTGCATAGATTAACTAGACTTAACAGACAATTGCCAAATATTTTTCCCAGCAATGTCAGAATACACATTCCTTTCATCAGCACAGAGAACATTCCTCCAAAATAGACCACATTTTAGGTCACAGAGAAATTTTGTCCAAATTCAGAAACATTGAAATGATGCCCTGCATTTTCTCAGACCAGAAGGAAATTAAATTAGAAGTCAACACCAAAAGCCACCGAAGTCCTGTAACAAATGGAGGCTGAACAACTCACTGTTGAACCACCAGTGAGTCATGGAAGAGATTAGAAAGGAAATTCAAATGTTCATGATATTTAACAAAAATGAATACATAAATTACCAGGTCCGCTTGGTCACAGCAAAGGTAGTACCAAGAGGAAAGTTTATAGCTCTGAGTTTCTACATCAACAAATTGGAGAGATCTGAAACCAACAATTTAACAAGGTACCTGAAGCTCCTTAAAGAAAAGCAAGAAGCTAAACCCTAATCCAAGAGACAGAAATAAATAATTAAAATTAAGTCATAATTAAATGAATTAAAGTCCAAAAAACCTTAGAAAGAATCAACAAAAGAGTTGGTTCTTTAAAAAAATTAACAAAATTAACAGACCCTTAGCAAATCTTATCAGAAAAAAAGAGAACACACCCAAATAAACAAACTCAGAGATAAGAATGAAAACATCACCATAGAAAAAAACCAAGATTCAGAACATTATAAGGGAATACTCCTCAAGCCTTTATGCTAATAAGTTTGAGAATCTGAAAGAAATGGACAAATTTCTAGCAAATATTGACACACACAAACTAAACCAAGCTGATTTAAACCAACTTGCGACCTATATCAAGCACTGAAATAGAAAAAGCAATGAGACTTCCCACTAAGGAAAGCCCAGTACAGGATGGATTTACAGCTGAATTCTACAAGCCCTTCAAAGCAGAACTCACCCAATACTCCTCCACTCTTCAGTGATATTGAAAGTGAAAGTTCACTACCAAACTCTTTCGATGAAGCCACCATAACCCTCATCCCAAAACCAGGCAGGGAATCATCAAACAAAGAGAACTATAGACCCATTTCTTTGATGAACATTGATGCAAAACTTTTAACTAAATTTTGGTGAATAGACTTCAACAACTCATCAAAATACCATACACCTCGATCAAACAAGATTCATTTCAGGGATGCAAAGCTGGTTCCACAAATCAATTATTGTAAAACATCACATCAAAAAGAGCAAGGATAAGAACCACATGATTATCTCAATAGATGCAGAAAAAGTATTTGACAAGGTCCAATACTCCTTTAAGATGAAAACTCTGGAAAAACTAGGAATCTATGGAACATTCCTCAATACAGTAAAGGCGGTGTATGACAAACCTACAGCCAGCATTATACTTAATGGCAAAAAGCTAAAGCCATTTCCTCTAAATTCAGGAATGAGACAAGGATGTCTACTTTCTCCGTACCTCTTCAATTTAGTATTAGAATGCTTAGCTAGAGCAATAAGAAAAGATGCAAACATAAAGTGGTTCCAAATAGGGAAAGGTTAAGTAAAACACTCCCTCTTTGCAGATGACATGATCTTGTATTTAAAGAACCCCTGGACTCTATTCCCAAATTACTCAAGCTGATCTGAAACTTTGGCAGAATAGCAGGGTATAAAATTAACCCTCAAAAATCAATGGCTTTTCCGTATGCCAATAATGAGAAGAGCACAGCTGAAATCAGGAATGTGACTCTTTTTGTAATAGCCCCACAAAAAATAAAATACCTATGAGTTAACTAAAGTTAAGTACCACTATGATGAAAACTTTAAAAACCTGAAAAAGGAAATTAAAGCAAGAGTAAGAAAGTGGTAAAACTTTCCATGCTCCTGGATTAGGAGGATCAACATCGTGAAAATCGCAATACTGACAAAGGCTGCCTACAAATTCATTGTGAGACGTATCAATATCTCAATCTCATTCTTCAATGAAATAGAAAAAGCAACCCAAAAATTTGTATGGAACAATAAAAGACCCCGAATAAAAAAACAATCCTTAGCGGAAAGAAGAGTGGTGAAGGAATATCAATGACAAGTTTCAAACTCTACTACAAAGCTATAGTAATCAAAACAGCTTGGTACTGGTACAATACCAGACCTGAAGACCAATGGAATAGAACTGAAGACTGAGAAATGAACCCACAGACCTATAGCCACCTAATCTTTTTATCTTTGGAGATAAAAAAAATAGAATGGAAGAAAGCCTTTTCAGTAAATGGGGCTGTCAAAATTGGATAAGCATCTGTAGAAAACTAAAGCTATGTCTGTATTTATCACCCTGCACCAGAATCAACTCCATATGGATCAAAGACCTCAAAGTCAAAGCAGACACCCTGAAAACATTACAGGAAAGAATAGGAAAAACTCTAGGGTTCCTTATCACAGGATGAAATTTTCTTTATAGAGACCCAGAAACACAACAAATCAAAGCAAGGTTGGACAAATGAGATTGCATGAAATTGAAGAGCTTCTGCATGGCAAAGGACATAACAAGCAAGATCAATAGAAAGCCCATGGAATGGGAGAAGATCTTCACTAGCACACAATGGACAAGGGTCTCATATCTAAAATATACTTGGAACTCAAAAAACTAAATCCCCCAACAACAAATTCTCAAAGAAACAACTGCCTGATAAATAACTGGGCTAAAAGCTTACAGAGAAACCTCTCTGAAGAAGAAATAAGAATGCCCAATAGACACATGAAGAAATGCTCAACTCCTTTAGCCATAAAAGAAATAACATATTTATAAGGTGATTTTTTTGTTGCTTTATATGTACCTCCCCCACGGTATAACCCCTGTTTTCACTGTATTTGATGTTGGTATAATTTGGGGAGGGGAAGGAAAAAAAACAAATTGTTTAAATAGGGATACAGGTAGACCCCATTATAACAATGAAATGTACAAGATGCTATGTCGAAAAACAAACTTTACAACTTTGGAGGGGGGGGAGGGCAGGGATGGTAAGGGGAAACAAAGGAGGAGGCAACAATGCTTGATAAGAAATGTACTCATTCCCTAGCCATAAAAGAAATGCAAATCAAAACAACATTGAGATATCACCTCACTCCAGTTAGAACAGCAAAAATCAAGAACTCTAACAACAACAGATGCTGGAGGGGATGTGGACAGAAAGGAACCTTACTTCATTGTTGGTGGGAATGTAAACTTGTTCAACCACTTTGGAAAGCAGTATGGAGGTTCCTCAAAAGACTTCACATAGATCTCCCCTATGATCCAGCAATCCCACTTTTGGGCATTTACCCAAATGTTTACAAACAAGACCACACTAAAGCTACCAGCACAACTATGTTTATTGCAGCATTATTTACCATAGCTAAGATATGGAACCAACCCAGATGCCCCTCAGTAGATGAATGGATCAAGAAAATGTGGTATATATACACAATGGAATTCTATGCCTCCATCAGAAAGAATGACATTTCCCCATTTGTTAGGAAATGGAAAGGTTTGGAAAAAATTATATTAAGTGAAGTAAGCCAGGCCCAAAGAAGCATAGGTCCCATGGTTTCCCTTATTTGCAATATCTAGTATAGGTATGAGTCAGGTGGAAAAGGGCAGATAATGTGATGTTAGGAAAATGAACCCTTAAATATGTATTTTAATGTTTTCGTTTCTTTCATGCATGTGTTTCTAACGCATTTATAAGATTATTTCTTTGTTGCTTTGTATGTCCCTCCCCCACAGTGTAACCCCCGCTTTCACTATATTTGATGTCAGTATAACATGTGGAGGAGATGGGGACAAACAAGTCGTTTAAGGATTCAGGTGGACCTGTTGCAACAATGAGAAGTACAAAATGTCATGTCAAAACCAGCTTTACAATGTCGGTGGGGGGGGAGGGGGGTATAATTGGGTGGGGGGAGGGGGGTAAAATTGGGTGGGAGGAGGGGGGAGGTGGGGAAGGGAAGTGAAGGGTAAACAAAGGAGGAGGCTGCAATGCTTGGTAAGAAATGTATGCATTATCCTGCCCATGTAATTGTAGCCCCTCTGTACAGTATGTTCTCAAATAAAATAAAATACAATTAAAAAAAAAAGAAATGTACTCATTACCTTGCTCATGTAATTGTAACCTCTCTTTATGATACTTTCACAATAAAAATTATTAATGAATAAAATTATAAAAGAAATACAAATCAAAACAACATTGAGATTCCACCTTACCCCAGTTAAAATGGTTATAATCAACAAATCTAATAACGGATGTTGGAGGGGATGTAGCCAAAAGGGAACCTTACTGCACTGTTGGTGGGAGTGTAAACTTGTTTAACTGCTCTAGAAAGCCATATGGAGGTTCCTCAAAAGACTATATCTAGAGCTCCCCTTTGACCCAGCAGCCCTACTTTTGGGCATTTACCCAAATGACCACAAACAAGGCCACACTAAATCTACCAGCATAACTATGTTTATCACAGTATTATTCACCATAGCTAAGATATGGAACCAACCCAGATGTGCCCCTCAGTAGATGAATGGATCAAGAAAATGTGACATCTATCTATCTATCTATCTATCTATCTATCTATCTATCTATCTATCTATCTATCTATCTATCTATCTATCTTTCTATCCTACATTGACCTATTTGTTAAAAAACTATGTACATATGACCTTATAAGATGATGCTAAGCGAAATGAACCCCAAGATAGGGACACAAGAGATTTTATTTTGTTGCTGTTGTTTTTAATGTACTTATGATGTAATATGTGATTTTTTTGTTTCTTTTGTGTGTTCTTTCCCCATGGTATAACTCCTGTTGTCACTGTATTTGATTCTAGTGTCCTGCATCTTCTATATACATTTTTCTAATTTTGAGAGGGGAAGAGAAATAAAAAATGCTGAAATAAGAATACAGGTTGACCCATTGTAACAATGAGATGTACAAGACACTATGTTGAAAACGAACTTTACAGCTTTGGGGGGAGAAGTTGGGAAGGTGGGGAGGGAAGGGATGGTAGGGAAAAACAAAGGAGGGGGTAACAATGCTTGATAGGAAATATACTCATTACCTTACTCATGTAACTGTAACCCATCTTTACAATAAAAAATATATATTAAAAAAGAAAAAAGAAAATAAATCCATCAAGTCCCAAAAGTACACGTGTTGGAGAGTTTGGGTCCTTAGCAGATAGTACCATTGATGGTAATGAGAATTTTTTTTTTCTTTTTGGGTCCGGTCGTGGGGCCTGAACTCTGGGCCTGGGCGCTGTCCCTCAGCTCTTCAGCTCAAGGCTAGTGCTCTACGACTTGAGTCACAGCACCACTTCCGGCTTTTTTCTTTTTTTTCTTATGTGGTGCTGAGGAATTGAACCCAGGGCCTCATGCATGCAAGACAAGCACTTTACCACTGAGCCACCTTCCCAGCCCGGTAATGAGAATTTTTAAGAGATGAAATTTAGTGGGAGATGGTCTGTTCTTTGGGGGTCATTTGGAAGCATGCTTTAAAAGGTTAGAACAGTATCCTAGACTCCCTTTTTTGCTTTCTGACCGTGTAATATGCCCAGCCACAGGCTCTAAAGCAACACGACCAAATGATCATGAAAAAAATCTCTAAAATTATTAGCTAAAGCAAACTTTTGCTTTCTATAAGGTAATTGTTTCAGATATTTGTTACATTAATGTCAACATCTAACACAGACATCACATGTTGTTCTCATTGTACTAGAAAAACAATTCATTTAAACAGTGGACATAATTTTCTTCAACCTGTGATTAAGAGACATTTTCTACTAAGATCTTAATATAAAACAAAGAGCACAATCAAATGAATCCATT
This sequence comes from Dipodomys merriami, assembly GCF_024711535.1. NCBI lineage: Eukaryota > Metazoa > Chordata > Mammalia > Rodentia > Heteromyidae > Dipodomys > Dipodomys merriami. The sequence continues at coordinate 5,693,470 of NW_027202382.1, read as the reverse complement.
AGTAATGTCTTCCATAATTTTTAATCAGGTTATTTTCAAATAATGCCTTCCTTTTAAAATAGGTCTTACAAACAACTTTTGAAATGTCTGCCTAACTTAAAATCTACAATGCCATGCTATTATTGTCTATATATCTACTGATTCTTGTCAGATATTTGATCCAAGATTCACAAAAGAGAATTTGACCTGACAAAATGACTAGAAAGTTACAGTGGAATAAAGTATGGCACAGCTTTAAATCCAAGTTGACCTGTTCCTTCAACTCTTTTACCCATAATCCCCACTTCCAGTGGCCTGGTTCTCCAAATTTTTCTTGAATTTCATGAACTATTCCAGGAGCTTTATAAAATATTTCCATTTTGTGAAAGCTATTGTAAGTCTAATCCATTGATATGTTCATATTTGGATGGCATTATGGAAAAATGACAGAATTAGAATATAGGGTCTTGTTAGAGGAAGTAGTTCACTAAAGGCCTGGCACTGATGTACCTTGTCTTAGCTCTTCCTATTTCCCTGTTCCCTGATTACTATAAAGTGAACAATTTTTTCTTTCTCTCCTTGGACAATGGACCACAGGACCAAAAATAATGGAGTCAACCATATGGATTGCTACCTCTGAACCAGAGGGCAAATAAATTTTTCCTTCTTTTAATTTGTTTCTCTTGGATATTCATTACAGTGATTAAAACTAACACAGAAAAATGATAAGTAGAATCTTTACTGTGGTTTTCCTGATGTTGTTTCAGAGGCTTGGCAACTGGTTTATGAGAAGCATTTGGAAAAATATTTGGAAATATGACTAGAAAAGTCCTCACCATAGAGATTTATGGGTAATTTAGAAGGAAACACAAAGGCTAGAATTCTAATAAATCTATAAAGGGTAAAGACTGTGCTAATTACGCTTCATAATACAATGAAGGCTCTATTGTGTATTTGACTAAAGGTCACACATGTTACATTATGGCAAAGAACTTGTCTGTATTTTGTCTATCCCTTAACATTTAGTATGAGGCTTGAAAGGTAATAGGAAAACTAATCAGGATAAGGACTTTTCCAGGCAGCCTGGCAGTCAGATATTGCCCTGGGTATTGTTAGCTCCTTTTAGCCATATTTATAGTAAGAATGCAGAACAAAAACTAATTGGAGAAAAAAATTCAAAAGTTTTCAGTTTGGTCAGAAAAATTGAAGCTAAGTAAAACAGGGTATCTGAACAGATCAACACCATTTAAACGAAGCCAGATACTTTGCACCAGGGAAAGAGGAAGATGTCTGAAGCTTCCCTTCAATGTGAAGACTCTTCATTGCTAGCTCCAGGATATAAAAGGACAAATTCACTTAAAAGTCTTTCCATTGAGAAGAAAGGACTACCAGGGCAACCTACTTTCAAAGGACAATCAAGGATATTGTTTACCCTAGCATTTTTCACAATATTCGGTTTTCTAGATGCGCAGAGGCCAAATACGTCTAGTTAACACTCAAGCTGGGGTAGACTTTGATGGTTTCCACATGACACTGTATTTTAGGCAAGCAGAATAAGGGTCACAGAGGCTTCCTTTCAGATATGGCAGGGTCAGAATCCCTGTAGGAAGGGGCAGAAGTTAGGACACTGAAAATGAAGGTGCAATGGAGACATCAGAAAATCATAGATGCCAAGAACATGGAATCCCTGTTGAGAAAAGCTGCTGACAGTGAACAGAGTCAGCACAGGAGAGACTATTCAGAGTGCAAACCACCATGCCTAAAATGGGGTCAAAGGAGTGGCTAAAGCCACTGGAGCTCATACTACATGCCCTAGATGCTGGAGATGGAGCCACTGAATTAAGTATTTTCTCTGTTGGGTGTCAATCTTGTTTTTGTCGGGTTCTTTCTTCCTCTTCTCCTATGAGAAATGTTTACTCTATGCTATTTTATCCTGAAAGATTATCGCTTGTTTTTTGAATTTTAAGAGGACCACAGCTAAGAGTTTGCTTTGAGGCTTGGAAACTTTTGAAGATGGACTAAATGCATTTTGAATTATAGGATGAATTTTGAGGGGGATGGGGCATGGACAAAATGTTATGATTTGGTTATGAAGCATTCTCCCAAATGGTTCATGAGTTAATGGCTTGGTTGCCAGTTGATGGGGCTTAAGGGAAGTGACTGAATCATGATTGCTTTGAATTCCTCACTGATGGATTCATAATGTGAATTTCTAATGTGCCATTAGGAAGTCATAGGAATGGGAGATAGACTTTGATTGGAAGTGATATACTTTGCCCTCACTCTTTCTGTCTGTATCCTGGACAATAGGTGATGAGTTCTATCCTTCTGCCATGAGGTATCAGACCCATAAATGATGAAGAAACCAGGATAGACTTAAACATCTGAAACAGGAGCCAAATAAACTCTTCTTTTTAAAATAGTTTCTCTCAAGTATCTGTCCTAGTGATGAAGTCTGACTAACACATTTGAAAATTCTTCATTAGTCCAATTGTGCAGCTCCAGGTCCAAGAATCACATAAAGGCATCATGTGCAGACTAATTGAATCAATATTCTTTGTGTTATAATTAAAATATAATGATTCAGAGGCATTAATGGCTAGTTCCATTTATCAACTCAGAAAAAGTAAAAAGTTTTGAAAATGCTACTTAAACAGGAGTCTACATAGTATGTAATGAACTAATCAAAGGTTAATAAATGTCTTCTACCTTTTCCTCATGATTTCTATTAAAGGAACCAAACAGTATTAATATTAGCTTTCTGCTAATGTCATACAAAAACACTAATGTTAAAGATTATATATTTATAAATATATTTTATGTATATATTTATACATACACACATATAATTTATTGAATTCCAGTTCCATACCAAGCTTAGTATTATATGCTCTGCATTTCATAAAAGCAAACTTGAGGTTAAATTTTTTTTGGACTTAATATTCCTCGGTACCTTAGAGTCTGTACCCTTTGAGACATGAGAATCAAATAAGAACCAAAATGTGAATTGGAGAGCTATCAGAAAACCCTGGCCAGCTTGGGCCCAAGGATACTATAGTTTTTCTATTTCTTCCCTCTGTCCATTTATTCTCTGGGCTCAAGTTTCTCCCTATTTTTCCCTTCATTTTTTCACTTTATGGGTACACACCAAACTTTCTTTTGACTTAGTCAACTTATGACAATCTGCATGCAAAGATCAAATCAAATGACTAATAGGAAGAAGAGCTTATTTTGAATACTCTCCCTTTGCAAACAAAAGAGTGAAAAAAATTCTTACCAAATCTTGCATCTTGCACCTGTCTCCAATCATTGTATAAGATATGGAAAAAGGAAGCAGAAGTTACTCCCGTTCTACTGATCCCTCAACAGTAGAGTCTTTTCCCTTCTGTGAAACTATTCCGTGCTGGCCAACATGGTTGCCTCTATCTGAAGTGTCAAAATGCATCAGAAATTATGCATAAACACCTCACACAAAATGTGTTTGTTTACAAAACCCATAACAGAATATTTTTAAGCTATGTCATTGTAAAGGACATTTCAAAGTAATAAGTAGGATACAAACATGGGGATGATGAGTTCAGACAGAAGGAACAAGAGCAAAACAAGAACATATGTGCATTTAATTAAAATTGGGAGAGGCAGCACAGTAGGAAGATATGCTTTGCTGGCAGGCAGGAGAGTCAGGCATATCGTCTTCTACATGATGTGACCTGCCTGGAACAAAACACTGAAACCCATGGGGCTCAAGCCCCTTATATTGAAAATAATTTGAAATTTTCTGGAGGAGTTAAACAAAGTAATCATTTCTATCTTGCCTTCTCATTGACTGTCTTCTCTCTTTTAAAAGCCTGACATACGAGAAAGTACCCAAGCTAAATTATAGACATAAAAACAGACTTTTCTCCTTTTATCTCATTCACTCTATATAAACTAAGGCAAATCACTGCCAGTTCACAAATTCTGCCATTCTCTGCTTTTGCTAGAAGGTACAGACTTACATTGTATAAAAGCATTGAGACCTGGATGTTGATCCTGATAGAAAAATAACATAGTCTTATATGTTCATTTTTATAAGTTCCTTAGAAACATCGAACTGCTTATGGAATCTTTGAAATTTGCCTACGCCAATGACCACCCAGGCAAATTATGTCCTATGCAGCTGCTGCTTAAGGATGCTCAAAGCCCCAGTCTGGTGTGTCTTTATTGGGAAGAAATTATGGGGAGTGGCTAGAAGCCTTTCTATATTTGATTCTAGTGTTAGGAGTCTCTACTAATATCAAAAGCCTTGCTACTGGTGGACTCCAACTGACATAGTTTGAGCCCTAAATATCTGCTTGGCCTTTTTTTTTCTTTTAGTGGCAATTGGATTAAAATTCAGAGCCTCATGTTTACTAGACATGTGCTCTACTATTTGAGCCATGTTCCAGGCTCTCTTCGTTTATCTCTTGCCTATTTCCCATAAGACAAGCTACAAATTATGTTTATTTCTCTATGTTTACTAATACTGTAGCATTCACCTGCCCGGAAGGTTATAATAGACAAATACTCTGATGACCTATCCTTTCTACTATATTTGACTTCCCTGCCTCCTGTCTCCAGAGTGATATAAACCTGTCCCCACTGTTGACTTTTTCTAGTGTGTGCTATACTAAAGCTGTGATATATATCAAATCTAGGTCATTCCTTGAGCTTCTTTTCTCCCCTTCCCCTTGGACCTATTCCTGCTATGCCAACAAATTACAGAGCAAAGCAATCTATCACACAACAACTTTAGGCTTTGAACTCTGTGTTCTCTACCTATTTAATTAGAAAGGTTTGCAAAGCACTGAAAACTACTTTTAACTGAAATTAATTTATACTCATATATTACATTTATATAATAAATGATTCTAACAGTTCTTTAGTATTTTATAATTTTTTGCCTAAGCCTCATGCTTTCTACCTATTGCTATAAAATATGTGAAGTTAAGTTATGGGGTTTTTGTACACCTTGCCTTCTCTCCTTTTTCTAACGTTAATCTTCTCCCCAGTAGCTAGCATAATATTCTGGCTCTAAGAAGCACTCAAGGTTTATCCAATTAAATTGAAAGGATTTTTTTAGCCAGAGAAATTATGTAACAATGTTTTGGAGAGAAGTCAGGAGAACACTGGAATTGTATGGAACCAGAATTATTGAGACAAAGGTGATAAGACTAGACAAATTATTGATATCTTTAAGATAAAAAATTCAATAAGATTTGCTGAGAGATTAGATTTGAGATATGAGAGAGAAGTTATGATTTTATTAGAATATGCTCCAAATATTTTCTGTGGTCTGCTCTGCTGAACACATGGCAAACTTTTCATTATGATCAGATGCTCTTTAAGTGAAAGTCCATCCTGGGCTAATTGTTTAATTGTAGGTAGGTTTTGAGAGCTCCAGTTTCTCCCCACTTAGCATGAGATAATGTTTGAGATAGTAACTATTAATCCAATGAGAAAAGACCCTCTATGATTCATAATTAACATGTAATTAGTGTGTGTGTGTGTGTGTGTGTGTGTGTGTGTGTGTGTGTGAGGTGGGGGGAGAGAAAGGAAGAGATTAGAGAGAAAAGAGATTGACTGCTATTTAAGGCACTACGATTCTGGAGAATAAATCATATAGCAAAATAGCATAGCCTTATTCATTGATTTAAAATGTTCCTTAGAAATACAATGCTATTCTAATAAAACTTAAAATGAATGAGTGTTATATGAGTTAATACTAAATCAGTATACAATATAAATAGGATATCAGCATGTGGTAGCTACCCTGGGCAACATGTGACAGGGTAATATAAGAATGGAATTGAAAGAATCTTCCAGGTCACAAACAGATGTGAGAAGAAATAGGGAGGTCCAAATATTCAAGAATCTACACTAGAAAGAAAGGCTGTAAAAGAAAGCAGTAAATGAACATTTATAAAACATACTGAGTGACAAAGCACATCAATTCCCAGCTTATGGGTCGCATCACACCAAGTGCATGGTCAACACAGCCACTTTTTAAAACCTTGGAATCAACTACCAGGTTGAAAGAATCAATGCACTATTATGGAAATCCTAGCCGTTTTACAAGTGGGATGAGAAATAGATTTCTTCCACCAAAGTCTTGTCAGCTCCAGATTCCTGTGATGAAGTTGAGAAGAGAATAAAGGTGCTACAAGGAGGACCATGGGTTTCACTTTGGCACATCATTCTGATGAGAATCAAACAGACAAAAAGCTAAATTAATTTCTGAATGGCTCTTTCCATTATAAAGGATCAAAGACTTAAACAGAAAAAGGCTTGAACTGCTTACATTCCCTTAAATGGCTGAAGAGTTCCTAAACATGTAGTAACAGGAAGCCGTAATGTCTGCCCAGTCTCCAGCAAGTGCATATTCTACATTACACTGCCAAAAGGGATAAATAAGAAAAAGGAGATCCCAAGAGTATGGAAACTAGAGTTATTATGAACTTGAATAATTGAACAGCATTCTTCATTTCTAAGTTAAGACATTTTATTTTAATTTCTGGGGGAGGAAAGCTTTATTTTCATTTGGACCCAGGCTTAGGAGGGCTCCAACATGATTGGTTAGGAAGCTTCCCAGTTACTAGAAGGAAAAGTTCAAGTGGAAGCCTTGATGCCAGGCAACCTAGAGATGCCCCTCAAAGGCTGCTGGGCTCTAAGGCATTCTAGTCATGCTTAAGGCTGAGACCAGGCAATGGACCACAGCCTCCACTTCAATGGAATAATTCTAATGAATCATAGTCATTGGTACACAGCTAACCACCAAACTGGGGAGGAGGAGAGAGACTGGCTGATCCTGGAAGCAGAAGGGCAAGAAGATAAGGATCAGGGGTTGGGAATTGGAGAGGAGCACTCACTGCCCCAGATCTTAAATTTTTGGATGAATGGAATTTTATACACATCAGAATTGTAACATTACTGTGTGACTTCCAACCTTTCTCTTTCTCTGTGCTGTTTTCAACTGTGTCTTCAGAAGAGAAACATTTCCCTCTAGATAATAGGAAGCTAGATCTAGAGGAGCCACATTTAGAGCCCACTGTGAATCGATTAGTGAGTGTAGACTTTGAGCTGGGGGAACAACTGGAGATACCTTTAATGGAGAAGAATTAGTCAATTCCATGTGTAAGAATGAAAAGGAATCAAATATTTGGTGAAAGAAAGCTCTGTGTGTTAGTCATTGGTTTCACATCTGTACTTGTTTTTTTTTCTCCCAGGTCATTTGTATATTTTTCTCCCACTTTCCTTATTAGTCTTAGAAGGGAGAGAATAATGATGAATTCTCACTAATGAGTCATGAGGAGAAGTAAGGTTATAATTTTAGAGCAATGATATAATCACTAGTGTTAGACCATCTCTTTTTCCTTTGGCCTGGAGCCAGCAATTTTCAAGGAGGATACATTCTATCAGCCTAGATCCCTGAGTGAATACCATGACAGAGATCCTCACTAACCCATAATAAAAACTAGAGGGAGTAAAACATGTAACCTGCATTATGTAAACCACTAATGCTGAGGTTGTTTATTACCACAACATTAGCATAATACCTGTTCTGATTGAGATAGGAAGGAATCTTTCCATCAAACTATTCCTTGTGAACAAGCAGTTTGTACTCATATAATTATAGAGAAGCTATGTTTACTTTTTAACCATTTTTCAAGTGTATAATTCGCTAAATCAAGGTTAATGGAAGACCCTAATTATTTAAAAAATTGTGTTTTTAATGCTATTGAAATTTGTAATTCAAACATACTTTAAATTAAGCATTCTTTTCTTTCAAAAGTAAAATGAGTAAAGAAGAAGGTGGCATAGCACCACTGATAAATGTTAATCAGACAGGTTTCTGTGTGCTTTATATTAGGAAATAAACTTTCTTTCAAGTAACTCAACAATGTTACAGTATTCTAGTTGGAATAGTCATAGGTTTAGATTGACATGTAATCTATTTTCCTTTTATGATATTGTACATCAAGACCTTAACTGTAATAAGAAACTAGTGAAATCAAAGAAAGATCAACATAATCACAGGTTGCAGATATTCTTTGGACTTAAGATCATGAATTTATTTCAATAAATATCATTACTGGGAAGAAAATGAATGCAAATACAAAGACTGAAGTCCTTTAGGGAAGCTGAATTATTTGATTCCCTTAAGAACAACATTGCCAATGCTATTTCTTTTATGCTAGTAGAAAGTGACAGTTTCTTCTCATTCCCAAGGGCCTATAACAGATTCTGTGTTTGGATATTTAACTCCTAAAGCCCAAATCATCAAAGAGTCAGAAGTCAGAAACATGGGGTGAAACAATCCAGTTTACGGCATAAAGGTAGAAAAATGAATTTTACAGAACCGGTTGTTTGTCCAGATCATAATGTTTATTCTCAAGTGAGCCAGTGAAGGTGATTTACATAAAGATTTAGATAAAAGCAAAGTTCTTTTACTTTTTTTGGTTGCTTAAACAGCCATTATCAAGTGGTCAGGATTCTTAAAAAAGATTAACTATTTCAGCAAAAATCAATTTTAATATAGGCTGAAACCATCCCATGGCATTGGATTGTTCACTTAAAAAATTTTAAAAACAGCAATTATTTAATTTTTTCTAAATACGGGACGGATTTTATACCTGATGAATTCTTAGTCTTTTTCTCTAGGGGTCTAAAAAGCTATAATGCTCTATATAATATATAAAAATCTTCTGGGTCTCTGTCTATATTTATAATCTTAGCTTAGGTTCAAAGCTCACTTGGGTAGACAAATCTAAAAGACTAGTTCCAATTCAGCAACAAAAAACAGGAAGTAGATGTGTAAATCAAGTGATAGACTGCTAACTGTAAGCATAAAAGTTAAGCCACAAAGATGCCCTGAATTTAAGCCCCAATACCATCTCTCTCTCTCTCTCTCTCTCTCTCTCTCTCTCTCTCTCTCTCTCTCTCTCTCTCTCTTACACACACACACATACATACACAGATGATATTTAAATATGTCCTCTTATGTTCTCCAATTTTGGCCTCACACTTAAGAATATGCTATTTAATTCAGCCACTTAAAAGAGAACAATAATGAGTTATGACAGACCTTGAAAAACTCATAGATTTCTCACTGTTCCCTTTGGCCTTAATATTATATGTATATATAATATATAATATATATGTAAGATATACCTCTTATGATTTATATATGAGTGTGTGTGTGTTGTGTGTGTGTGTGAGTGTTTCACAAATAGTAGCCCTATGACTTTGAATGAGCTAAGACCAATACCATCATTTAGCTCTGTGCCTAGTAATGAAAAAAGGTGAAGTAAGGTCAATCATCATTCACTCTTAACAGGAATAATGAAAACAACACAGGAGAATTTGGGATGATAACTTGTATTAGTATATAATAGGTAAGCCTTTGAGGTCTCAAACGGTAAGTTTTTTTAAAGCAAGAATAGTACAAGTTTATATGTGTTAGAATAACTACAATGTCTTGTAAAAAGTAAGCATGCTTGTTAACTGACTAAAATTCCTTAAATGTGAAGCTGAAAAGTAGTTTCCATGTGACCTGATTTTCTATAAGTGTTAGTGTTTTCCCTGTGAGTTTACCAGTTTCATAAAGGTCAGTTTCCTCTGCATGCAGATAGCATCTTGTCAATGTGAGGAAAAGACGTAACTGCTTACATCACTGCTCTGGTTTTATTTGTGTCTGCTACCATTGGACAGCATAAAATAACTTTCCATATTTAGAAACTAGTGAGATACAGCCCAAACTTTGGGTTTTCTAAATTTATTCTCAACTAGCAAAAAAAAAAAAAAAAAAAAAAAAAAAAGAGTATTTTCCTATCTTGACAGGACTTAAAAATGCTCAAATCTTTGCAAACAACTCTTGAAAGGAACATTTTAATGAGTCAAATGTAAATATATGTGAATAAATTAAACTCACACAAATTAACTTTCCACATAAGCACTCATAATTAAGAAGAAAAAAGGGGAAATTTGGGTTTTGCTTAGCTTTAGCTATCCAACAGAAACAAATCATGCCCAAACTTATCCTGAATATATTATGGGGAAATGTAGACCATTACTAATTTCCCTGGGTTTCCACTGGCAACATAACTCTCAGAGGTAAAGATTCGTGTAACCTACAGAGAACCAACCTACAGAGATAACCCACCCATGCCTAACCCATTCCTATGCACCCCTCCAATAAGATACCTTCCACAGAGTTCTTACATCTGCAACGATCCCCATTGCCCATTTACTCATGGTCATTCATTACAAATTATTAAGTTCCTACAAGTGCAGACATAGTCCCATAGCATTCAGACCTCTGTTGATTAAACATTAATCTATATTTTTGGTTTCATTTTCCAGTAGTGAAAAGATACTTCCATAAATTGACATCTTTTTTTATAAATCATCCACATAAATTCTTCATTGTTCTTTAAATCCTCCTAATAATGTAAAAGAACGTAACCCTGCATCTTAACAAATACCTTTTACAATGAATCTATTGTTAATATCTACTTTTTGTTGCAATTCATTTTAATACTTTTATTATCTTTAAGTAGTTGTGCAAAGGGGTTGTCATTCAACTATTCATTCATTAGCAGTTCATCTATTTATTCAAGCATCTTAATTGAGAATCTACTCTGCACCAGGCATAGGCAATACAACACACAATTGGAAGCACCTAGGTGCTTCTTGTATCTGAATTCCATATGGTAACTTATTGGGCCAATGATATGAGATAGGAAGAAAGGTGTTTAAAACTCTGTGGGTTCCTGTACTTTATGTTATGCTATGGATTAGGAGGAATGAGTAAGAATGTTGAAAAGGGTGACATTGATCAAGACACATTGTATTCATTAACTGCTCTGTTGACTAGAAACTTAACAATATTACAACTACCTGAATATAATGTTATAACTACTTAAAGTTAATAAAATATTCAAAATAAATGTAAATAATTTTTAATATGATATAACTATACCATTTTGAAACTGCTTCTGCTCTGAGGCCTTCAGAAATTTTTGCATTACTTTCTGTGAAAAGGAAATTATAGCAAACGTGTTTTGTTCCCAATTTCTGCAACATACATTTGAACATCATTTTCCTTGAGATATTCAGTGTTCCCCCAAATTACCCTGTGTCCCCATCATCTGCCTTTTATAAACGGATTGCCAACTGCCACAAAACATTAGCCTTAAAGTGGATGAAAGGCTGCTTGACTCACACATTGGCTGGATTGCAAAGATGAGAAGGTTAAGGCAATGTAAGGCCACTGATGAATTTCAGTTAGGTCTTAAATTTAAAAAAAAATCATCACAGTTTATAAGGCCTGACCTAGATGAAACCCCCAAGAGCCAGGTTCTTACTTGCGAATGCACATCAGTGTCTTCATATTTGATTAGTGTGATTTTTCCAAGACATAACCATAGCTCCCAGCAAAGTGTCCAGCCACTGGAAACACAATCAATCATACTAGAAATCATAGCTTAATACAAACACCCCTAAGTGCATCATAGACAAACATGGGGGAAAGTCAGGAAAACAGTTAAAGCTTTGAGAGTAAACATAATTCACATTCAGAATTTAAATTTTCTCTTCTCAGTCATTGTAAGGAGAGTACCCTGAGTGTAAATAGTAGAGATGTGATAGCTAAATAAATTTCTTCTGGAGTTATCCTTTGACATGATAAGATACTAACCAAAGAAAAAATATCCAAAAGATTTCTTCTCACCCTAGCATGTTTATAAAAGAGTATCTACAAGAACATTTTCTTGGAGGTTAACAAATTAATTGACTTGTCAGAAGTCACTGGCCACGGATGTCCTGAATTGAGCTCAAAGTAAAGTCTCATTGGTCTGTAACTTCTTTGCAAAAGAAAAGTGACTAAGAGTTCAAAGCTTTGATGATTCTCCCATGAAAAGTCTAAGATACACAAAACACTACTAGTTGAAGAGGAGAAAAACGTAGAAAAAGTATAAATTTTCTGCTATCAATAAGCTTATACCTAATATGGTACTATCTTAATTCAACAACGCATGTGGAGATGATGTACCCAGACCATGCATATTTTACTGATGGAGAAGCTAAAGTCACATAGATGAAATTTACACCACCATAAACTCTGGACTAAAATTCAGTTGTTTGACCTCTTAGCTCATTTCATTATGGTAAGTCATATATGCCCGAGCAAAGGAATGGTGTAGAGTATTTCCTGGTCCCAGATAAACTTGAGATATGAATATACCTGCTAAGAGATATTGGGTCATACTGTTGAACTCATATTTATGTGGTGGTTTACAGAAAGCCTGGGGATCATCCTAGTGAAATGATGTAGATATAGCCACAGCTGGAGTGTGCTACCACAGTGTGCTATCACAGTAGGGTTTCGCAGACATGATATGTCTATAAGAAAATAAAGAGTCAAGAAGAACTGGAGAATGTCTTCTCCTCACAACCCTCACCCATCTCTGTTTCTCTATTGAAAATTCAGAGAAGTGTTTCATGTACATTAATATCTTGTGAATAACTCAGAAGCTGTGAGAGAAGGTAACAGTTTATTACAGTTCTTAAGATTGTGAGGCATCGGTGGCTAACACTTATAATCCTCACTCCTCAGAAGGTTGAGTCTAGGGGTTGCCATTCCAAGCCAGGCCAGGCAGGAAAGTCTGTGAGACCCTTATCTCCAATTAACCACCAAAAAAATCTAGAAGGGGAGCTATGGCTCAGATGGTAGAGCATCAGCCTTGAGAGAACAAGCTAAAAGATAACACCTATCATCTGAGTTCATGTTCTAGTATCTAGTACCAGGACATATGCAGGTGCACACACACACACACACACACACACACACACACACACACACATACACACATACACACACACACACACACACACCAGCTGAAGCTTAAAAGTACCAAGCATACAATAATATTATCTCTTTTTATCAGGATAACTTATATCCCCCCAACAAATACCCAAGGATAGGGAAACACACTTGCTACTGGATCCTGAATGTCTTCCCAAGGCTGTTTTGAAGGCTGTTTTGAAGGGGACCAGGGAAAAGTATGCGACATTTTTGAAAGGGTGAGACCTTAAGAGAAGTCTTTAGTTCACTGGGCTGTTTACTTGAAGGGGATTGTGAGAACCTAGTTCCTTCTCTTTCTATCCTTTTTTAATCTTTGGTAATGAGCTGACTGCTTTTGTTCCAGCACAGATTTCTACCATGATGGGCTGCCTATTACAGGCCCAAAATCAAAGGGACCAATGGAACATGGACTGGAACCTCCAAAACTGTGAAACCTTTCTCTTTACAAGTCTATTAAGACAGGTCTTTGTTATAATGATGGAAATCTAGCTACATAACACCCACCCATAGAAAACCAAGGCCAAGGAAATAATAAGAAACAGAGATTTCCAAAGAAATGTATACTAATACTCAAAGGCAACTTAGATGCAAACAAGTACTTTCTTACAGGAAGAAAGTTTAACCTGTATCTTTGCCCCCAAAGTCAAAGGCAGGATTGTAGAACTAAAGTTCTACATAATTGTATTTTTTGAATAAATTACCTTTGAAGTCTACTCAGTCTCACAGACAGGTTTGTTTCAAGCCATATTGTAACCTCTAGTTACAAGTTAATTTAATGAATATGCTTTACCTCAACCTCAAACTACTTTATTTAATCAAATTTCCCCCTTAAAATCTACTTGTATTCCCCAAATGATAATCTGTGATTTACTTAAGACAAAATGCCAAGTAATCCCTGAAAAATTGCTTTCTTTAATCCAATGATCAGTAGAGTGAATATTTACAAAGAATTAGGAAAGCTAGCCTATGTTACCAAGTCCCTGTGGTCCAGAGCTCATTGTTTCTTTATGATTAGCCAGAAGAAAGTACTTCAATCCTCCTCTACCTGCAAAGAAGAAATGCAGAAGGTTAAAAAAAATAACTGGGCTGGAATAAATCTGGAAATGAACATCTAGGAGACGTTTAAAAGGGAAAATTTGGAGAATTTACCATTATAGCACATCACATTTGGTCATTTTATTATAGAGATTAAGTCAAATTTTCCTCAGTGGAAGTAAATGGTGAGCATATTATATTAATGTTTTCAAATTCAACTTTCAAACTATAATTTTCCTGACACCTACATTTGCTAAATTGGAGGAGGCCAAAAATTCTTTCAATCTTCCATATCAGCTCTCTCTTTATTTGATAAAACTATTTGCCAAGAGTAATCTTAGAGGCTTATATACATTTGGTATGTATATTAGTATTCAATCAATCTAACAAATTACTACAAATTTAAAGTTTAAAGATTGTTAGAGTTAGGCACTGGTGGCTTATGCATGTAATAATAGCTACTTAGGAGCTGAAGATTTTAGTATTTTACAAAGCCATTGCAGGCAGACAAATTTGGGGAACTCATATCTCCAATTTACCATCAAAAAATTGAAAGTAGAGCTGTGACTCAAATGGTAGGGTTCTAGCCTTGAGCATAAAAGTAAGGAATAGTGCCAAGGCCTAGAGTTCAAGTCCAAACACCAACACACACAAAAGAAAGAGAAGAAGAAATGAAGGAAGGAAGGAAGGAAGGAAGGAAGGAAGGAAGGAAGGAAGGAAGGAAGGAAGGAAGGAAGGAAGGAAAGAGGGGAGGGAGGGAGAGAGAGAGGGAGAGAGGGAGGGAGGGTGAAGAAAAGAAAGAGGGGGATAGGGAAGAAAGGTCAGAAATATAATACACATCATTAGCATAAGATGTAAGTGTTTCATTGGAATTGTTTCCAGAAGTTCTAGAAACATTTCTCTGCCCCCATGGTTTCTACAGGGTATACACATTCCTTGCTATATGACCTTTTCTCCACTTCAAAGTCAGCAGAAGTGGTTTGAATTTTTCCACAGATCACTTTATTCTGCCAATTCTGTGGTCACACTTAGCTACCTCTAATTTGGATGGCTATTCCATTACTTTTGGCTTGCCCATATAATCCAGGATGATTTCTCCACTTCAAAATCCGAAATTATCTGCATATCCTTAATTATTTCTACAAGATAGTTTTTGAAATTGTAGGGGATTAAGATATGGGCATCTTTGTGGGACTATTATTTTTATCATAATATTACATTGAAAACTAAGACATTCATCTAGATAGAGGTACTGTCTTTAATAATGTGAAAAACAAAATGACTGTATCCTACAAATGGCTGTTCTTTCAACAAAGATGTTTATAGCCTATATAAGATATGTAAGCCTGGGCCCTACATATTCTTTAAAGCTAACTAGATTCTTGTTTTAAGTTGCTTCAGAACTCTGGTGAAAGCTATCCATTTAGGAAGACGTGACAGAATAAATTTTCATAGCTCATGTTGATCAGTAGTGCTTTTAGAAATAAAATTATATGAGGTATTCCTCAGATTTATTGGGAACATGGAGTATTAGTAGAAGCATTTGATAGAGAAGCAGACATTCATCAAATTGACTCAAAGCTCTATTGCATACTAACTCTATGCAAATGACTTAACCTCCTTCAGGTATAGTTTCCTCATCTGTGTAAAAATTATCTTAGATGGCTATTTAAAAATACATGAAAAGAAAGTATTTCATAGTGAAATATATAGTACTGGAAAATGTACTTTCAAAATATTTTTACACATTTACTTCCCAGTAGATATATAATCTGTCAAACTAAACTATGTTATGTTTGACATTTGGAGTAACTGGGTTTTCTTAAGATATGTTATTGATTTTAAATCGAGAATGTGTTACTCCTTAAATACCAATTTCCACTTACATACACATTTACAATCATAAAATAAATGACAGTAAATATGATATTTATTTACAATGTTTCATGTGCATTCCTTTCCACATATGCCAAGAGCTACTCTTCCATTTCAGATCTTTTGTAACTTACACCTAGAAGGTTGAAATCGCCTGTTTTGTGTCCGTATCCAATCTGCTTTATAAACTAAGCTAAAATAGTGTTGTTGTCTAATTTTCCTTGTATTTAGCCCCAGGAATGATGTGCTTCAGCTCTTTACCAATAAGCATATTTTTTGAGATTTTCCTTTTTTTTTTAATTGTGAAAATACCGAACAGAGGAGTTACAATTACATGGGCAAGGTAATGAGTACATTTCTTATCAAGCATTGTTGCCTCCTCCGTTGTTTCCCCTTCCCATCCCAAGACTCCAAATAAAGCTCCACTATGACCCAGCAATCCCACTTTGGGGCATTAATCCAGAGGATCACAAACAAGACCATACTAAAGCTCCCAGCACAACTATGTTTATTGCAGCATTATTCACCATAGCTAAGATATGGAACCAACCCAGATGCCCCTCAGTAGATGAATGGATCAAGAAATGTGGTACATATACACAATGGAATTCTATGCCTCCATCAGAAAGAATGACACCATCCCATTTGTTAGGAAATGGAAAGACTTGGAAAAAATTATATTAAGTGAAGTAAGCCAGGCCCAAAGAAACATTGGTCCCATGGTTTCCTTTATTTGCAATAGCTAGTATATGTCTGAGACAAACAGAAATGGTCAGATAAGTTGATGTTAGGCGAAATGAACCCCAAGATAAGGATTCAAATTTTTTTTCTTTTTTGTGATTGTTTCTAACATATTTATAAGATTATTTCTTTGTTCTAATAAGCATATTTTATAGGTATAAAATAACCTCAATATGAACACTGAAATTTCTGAAATAAAAAATGAATAACATACCTTTTTCTAAGAGAGATATTTAATAAAATTATTTCAGATATTTGGTAAATTTTACAAACTCATAGAATATATGTGATGTAATAAACCTTGAAAGTTATCTAATCAAAAAATCATTTACAAAATGTGAAAAGTGAGGCCAAGTAAAACTAAGTCATGTGCTTGCTTGAAGTTAAACAGCAGAAGAATTCTTGGCAGAGTTGGAATTTAAACAGAGGTAACTCAAGTCTTAGTAAAAGTTCTTTAACTTTATATCTTATTGCAAGTTACTTTGGGACTTACAAAACCATAGCAACTATCTCCAAATATTTACTTTAAAGCAACTTCACTAAGTAGTTAACTTGAAAAAAGAAAAGCCAGTTGGATGCATATGTATGAATGAGTATGTGTATTCCATGATCAATAGTATTTTCATGTAAACAAAATGTCTGAGCCATACTAAAATACCTGTATCTGTCTCCAATTGATTAATGGCTCATCATAGATTGATTAGGAAGTATTTTTCCTAACTACTTCCATACAGAACAAAAATAATGAGATCTATGAAAATTGAAATGTTTCCCTGGATGAAGAAGACCAAAGCAATGTCAAACTAATATTCTAGCACAAATGATTAGAAAGAAATTAATTCTGGTAGAAAGCCACTGTTTCTAAAGGAAGTCAAGAATTTGGCTATCCAGGATAACGTATTTTAACTCTCTTCTGATTATTATTCCATTTTAGCTTTTCAACTCATTTTAATTTAAGTTTCTATCCTGGTTATCACAAATACATAAATATACTATATGCATTTAGGGAAAGTATAATCAGACCCTATAAATAATGGACACAAACATGAATAGGATGAGGGTAAAATATTTCATACTAATTGCTTGATGATTTTGCAATGAACATTTGACAAATATGATAAGCCATCCAGAAGTAATGTAGGACAGTTAGTATAATTTTACAATTTACTTTTTCCCTGACAATGTTGACAAATCTCAAAAATACTAAGCAAAATGAAAGAAGTAAGTTTCTGGAACATTTGTACACATAATAATCTAAGATTCCAATTATATGGGGTAAAGAACAGGCAGTACTTTAGGGATGATGAATAGGGTCATAGATTCAAATTGTTCAGAGTGAAGGAAGTTGAAATACAATAAATATGATGGAATTGTTTTTTCATGTTTTATACTCAACAATGGCTATGTGAATCATACATGTGCTAAAATACTTATAACTTATACCTGAATGTAAATTGCAAAATCTGCTCAATATAAGTTCAGAAATTTCCTGAGCATAAATTTTAACTAGCAACAACAAAATATAAAATAAAATAAAATGATATGAAAGCAGCTCGTGTCAATTTTTGAGTACACACAAAGCTACATCAAATATAGACTATTATGAAGAGTTTAGAATTTGTTCCAAATGAAAACAAGAGCTGTAGCAAAAGTGGGGAAAGACAGAATGGAATGATGTGGTCAACCTTTTTAGAAGCACCTCACTCTAATTTCTAGTGACATTTCTAGGGAAATGTCACTCTTTCTGATGGAAGCATAGAATGCCATTGTGTATATATACCACGTTTTCTTGATCCATTTATCTGCTGAGGGGCATATGGATTTGTTGCAGGTCTTAGCTATGGTAAATAATGCTGCAGTGAACAGAGTTGTGCTGGTAGCTTTAGTGTGGTCTTGTCTGTGGTCATTTGGTAAACGTCTAGGAGTGGAATTGCTGGATCATAGGGGAGTTCAATGTTTAATCTTTTGAGGAACCTCCATACCGCTTTCCAGAGTGGCTGAACAAGTTTATATTCCCATCAACAGTGTAGTAGTGTTCCCTTTGGCCACATCCCCATCAGGATCTGTTATTATTTTCTTGATAATTGCCATTCTAACTGAGATGAGTTGGAATCCCAATATTGTTTTGATTAACATTTATTTTATGGCCCAAGATGTTGAATATTTCTTCATGTGTCTATTGGCCATTCTTGTTTCTTCTTCAGAGAAGTTCTTTTTGTTAAATCTCTAGCCCCATTCATAAGGAATGGAAAGACTTGGGAAAAAATCATATTAATGAAGTAAGTCAGACCCAAAGAAACATAGGCTCCATGGTTTTCTGCATTTGTAATGATTAGTATACACCTAGGTTAATCCTAGCAGAGGATCACAATACTTCAATAGCTATGCACATATGACCATACAAAATGATGGTAATCAAAATGAACTCCAAGATATAGAAACACGAGTGTGTGTGTGTGTATGTGTGTGTGTGTGTGTGTGTGTGTGTGTGTGTGTGTGTGTGTGTGTGTGTGTGTGTGTGTGTGTGTGTGTGTACTGTTTGTAGTTATTTCTTTTTTCTTTCATTTTCTTCTCCTTTCCCCCTCCCCCGCTTTGGTCTATACCCTATAGTCACTGTTTTTTGTTTGTGTACCCTTTGTCTTGTATATAAGTTTATCTGATTTGGGGAATAGAAAGGCAAATCACAGAAATGTAGGACAAAGTGTGAACCAATGTTACAGCGATACTCACTAGATACTATGATGGAAATGAACTTTACAACTTGTGGGGAGAGAGGATGGGGAGGAGGAAAGCAGGAGAAAATGACAGGGGGGTATTACCTTACCTATGTAACTGTAACCCCTCTGTGCATCACCTTTACAATAAAAAGCCATAAATTCAGTACATTTTGAAGACAGAAATGGAATATTTTAAAACAACACACTGATTTAAACAAAATGACTGATTCCTATTCAGATCTATTCATTCAAGATGAAAACCATTCCAGAGAAACTCTCTTATTCTCTTTAATGAAACACTTGTCTTTATAACCCAGGTGCAGAAGTTCCATTATCTTTGACACTTGGCAGGTCTAGATTCTGCCAGGTCCTATAGCAACATTTCCACCTCCTATCAACTCCACTAACATTGCCCTCCATTATCCATGCTAGATCTTAATGTAATCATTCTAACATTTTCAAATTGATATCTCTGCTCAGGAATTGTCCCTGCTTTCATACATGTTATAACGCTAACAGACAAATACTAATTAACCAGTGCTTCAGTGATTTAAAAGATGATTTAAGAGATAATGACAACTTCTAACACAAAGCTTACTTAGCATTATTCAAACCACACTAAATGTATTAACTCATTTAATATTTAAAACACAAACTAGAATAGGATGACTTGCCAAAACTACCCAATTAAAAAGTGGCAGAGAGGAAATTTAAGTTCAGTAAGTCTAAGCAGAGTCAATGCTCTGAAACCAAGTTAAAAAAAGCTCAACCCAGCAAACCCAGGTCAACTTTTCAAATCTCATTTCTCATTTGTTTCTTACATGGACCAGATTCTCCAGGCAATCTAGGTTTGTCCATGCCTTCTCACCCATGCCTTCTCTCCTTGTCCCAAAACTCAGAAGCCATTATAACTCTTTCTCTTCCATTCTGTGTGAAATTCTTCCCATCATTTTTGAGCAAAATTGGGATCTGACCTGATAGAGGCATCGAAAGATTCTCTGTAACTAAAGTGTTGAGAATAGATTAAGAGGCAAAGATAGAAGTAGACCAGTTGGATAGCTAAAGAATAGCCTAAGTAAATTGTATACATAGCTCAGATCACATATATACAGATAGATACATAGATATACATATATTATATATTAATTATAAATTATATTTATATATTATATTAAATATATTCTATATTAAATATTGAATATACTATTTAAATATGTTACATGTTATACATAATATATGCCATATCACACATATATTTATATACAATATGAATATATATTTATATATAATATGAATAAAAATATTAGAGTATATTTTTTCCTTTAAACTTATACATAAATACATACATATGGGAAACTCTGGGATGTTAGCAAGTAGAGGAGAGAGGGGCAGAGGAAGGTAGATGAAGTAGCTGGTGAAGGCAATAGGTCAATTTCTCCTCAGCCTGGACAATTAAAGCTCTGAGTGAAAATGCTGCCATTTAGCTGAAATTATGTAGAGGATAAGTTAATAAATAAATTCACACCCCCTCCAAAACAGCAGGAAGGTAAAACATCTTTAAGAGAATTTGAAACTCACCCAGAAATTTCCATTCTCTGAGCCAAAATATATCAAGAGACCGTGGAAATATTTTTTATTTCTTTTTTTAAACATATGTGTACAGTAACTCTTCAAAACCAGAGACTGGCATCTGCCTCTAAGTCTTCAATGAGACTGACTGGCCCCATCTTCACATAGGCAACCACCAACACAGAGGAAAGATGTGAAAATGATTCAGTTCCATATAGCATGTTCTAGAACTATGGTATACTGCTGTTGTGTCCATCAAATATAGACATCTTATTGTAGTATTGAAAAGTAAAGATTTTGCATCTAGTCCTCTTAGCAGCCTTACCAATCAATTATAGGACAATAAAAACAGAATAAACATTACACATAGATTTTTTAAAAAACTTTTAAAGATTTTAATCTTTTGTACTTGAATAAAGACCCATACACCTTTAGGTCCTTGTTTTCCTCATGGTTTTTCTAATTAGTCTTCATAGTTCTTCACTAACCTTGAACTCTTTTTGTCTTTGTTGAGCTCTCAGTTATACACAAAAGCAATTGCAATCACTGTTGAAAGCAGTCATGACCTCACATAAAAAAAGACTGCAATACATGAGAGATTAAGAGAAAACAAAATAGGAAACACAAAGATGCTGAACATATTTGATCTCTGTTTCTTATTCCTTCCATGTTTGCAGGACTCCATGAATGATCTCAAAGGCCATAAAGACTAAAGTCTGAAGAGCATTCTCT
The DNA here is from genome assembly GCF_024711535.1 of Dipodomys merriami. NCBI lineage: Eukaryota > Metazoa > Chordata > Mammalia > Rodentia > Heteromyidae > Dipodomys > Dipodomys merriami. The sequence goes on along the minus strand of NW_027202382.1, from coordinate 5,671,939 downwards.
ATGTGTATCTAGCACACTGTGCTCAGAGGCTGAGAAATAGCAAAAGTCAGGGCCAACCAGCTTGACCATACAATGTGAATCCAACAAATTTGGTGCATTTTTATTTAGTCTCATTCACATTGAAATGCAATTACCTTTTAAGCCATATTGTTTGACTAAAACTAAAATTTTCTCTCTACTACAGAAGCCTTTTTATTTATTTCAGTAATTTCATATTAAAGCATTAATAAAAAGTCATGCACAAATATATCTCAAACAAATGCAATTTACTATCTTTACCTTGGTAATATCCAATTCCTTGACCATTCCATGTACAGAGATCTTTTTTTTGAAAATCAGTGCTTAATCCTTCTGCAGAGTCCACAGTATGATATTCTTTCTAAAAATTGAATGAAAACTTTTAGCCAGAAATTTTAAAAGTGAATTTTATTAGTTTTGTTTCTTTACATTTATTTTCAGAAAATAACCTGTTAAAATGATCATTATCTTTCCACAAAGAATGCTAATGTATGAACAGTGATGCAAAAACTTCATGGTGGAAATTTAGACACATTCAAAGATATTGATTAAGCTCAACCATTCATTGATATCCTTATCATTCACTTTTTATCAAGAGAACCTGGAAATAATTTTGAAGAAGTCAAGCAAAAGAAATGTTATTTTTGTTTTGGTGACTTGGCTGCATTAATTTTTTAATGTATTAACTCAAATGGAAGAAATTAATTTCTGTCCTAAGTAATAGACCAGGACTGAACTATAAAGAAGAAAACAATAACTTGCCCTGCTTTAGACAATTGCCTGCCCAAATCTCATTCCTTAATTCTTAATAAGAACCTCAAATTTTATTATATGAGGTAAAAAGACCTAATTAAAAATATCTACATTCATTTTACAGTTAGAATTTGGTATCAAAATTTAAATTCCCTGGTCAATGAAATGAAAACAGTAGTTGCTAGATCATTCTATATTTGTTAGGTTATTGCCATCTGCCTAACAGCTAAAAATCATAGCATTTCTCGAAATTTTGTAAGCATTAGAAACCACCTGTCAAATTCAATGAAGCTTTATAAAGCTAGGATGAATTCTCTGGTATCTCTTTATTGTACTGATAATATTTTAAAATTCATATTATGGCTTCTGAAAGGGAGATTCTGCTGGCAAGATCTGGTAATTGTGTCGATAGAACAGTCTAAAGTAATAATGTGTGCTTTCTTCTGAGATGTCAGTACTATTTATGAGATTTAAGCTTTATTGGTTGTTCCTTAAAAGAAAACCATCTATGATTTCCAAAGTTAGAGAGATCTCATTTTCATTATCTACCAACTAAACTGATGTCACAGGGCTTAGCCCTACATTTATTATTATTTTTCAGGTTCTCAAAGAAAGTCAATAGGAAATTTAGGACAATGGTACAGTAAAGGTCATAGTGGATCTGAATCAGAAGGCCAGAATTCACTATGCCAAGAGGTATGATGTATGAAATCATGAGATGAGGATTTTAAATTTCTCCTGATATATACTATGTGAAATGTATGTATCCTGTTATCAGTCATGACACATAAGCTTATGCTGAATAATAAACAACCCCTCCAAAACTCACCAGATTAAACTAGAACTTTTAATATCTTTTCCCTATTCCATGTCTACAATAGCTAGAGTTCTTGTTAACTTAAGGATGCAGTCTGCCAAAGCTCTAACTGAAACACCTCTGTTAGAGAAAACAAGGAATTTCTCATAAGTGACTTTTGCTCATATTTCACTGTGGAGAGATGAACATGGTATGACCTAATCACAGCGTGAGAAGAGGAAGAAACCCAATCCTGTTGTAGACCCTGAAACCAGAAGGCTAAGAATATTCAGGAAGCAGAACCAGTTACATTCAATTAGTGCTTTTAAAAAAATATTGATAGTTGTAAATGGAAATATTGACAATAAATGTTTATCTATTGCAGAGCAATGACTGATTTATATTTCATTTATCTATTTCTTTGTCATCATTAGATTTTTTTCACAGAATTACAGAGGTTTCATATCATATGGCAGTTTGTGAGTACAACTCAACTTGAACCACATCACCCCTTTCACCATTATATTTTCTCCAATAAGTATTTTAATTAGCTTGGATTCTTCAGAGGGACCAAAAAAATTCAAATTGAGAGTTGCTAAAATAATATCGAAATTACCCTCTTAGTTTCCAAGTCTGAAACTCATCACAAAATTTGTTAGAGCATTTCAAATTGTAATGCACCAAGAATTTATCCTGCTTGTTTCTCATTGTGCAATTTTTCACCACTAGGTCATCCCTAGACTGAAAAACTCCAATCAGCATTTGACTTTCAGGAGCAGAAAAAAAGTGGGAAACCAATTCTTTCTCAGAAAATACTCACAATAAATTAAGCTTACTGCTTATGCTAACATCTTCCAGAGTCTTTTTATCTTCAAGGGAGGCTGGGAAATAAAGATTTAGCCCAGTTAAAACTGTATAGTCACATATCATAGATTCTATTGCTGTTGGGAATTGTTTTAATTGGTATTCGCTGTAACTTCTGTTCATTTTCATCAATTTTCTTTCTCTAATCATCTCCATACTGTAATCTGAAAGTGTCGTTTTCAAATGCTTATTTTTAATGAGTAGGAAAATACTACAAACTCATTGTCTTTGCACACATCCCCTTGTGTGCTTTGCCTTGTCTTGTGATACAAATGTGTGTGTGTTTGCGTGCGTGCGCAAGCGCACGTGCGTGTATTCTTTACAGTTACAACAAATTTTTTTTTCTTGTTTTGTCAATTTTGTGGCTTAAATTCAGGGCCTAAGCTCTTTTGCTCAAGGCTAGTACTCTACCACTTTGAGCCACAGCTCCCCTTCCAGCTTTTTCTGTGATTAATTGGAGATAAAAATCTCACAGGGACTTTTCTGCCCAGTTGGGCTTCACACCATGATCCTTAGATCTCAGCCTCCTAAGTAGGTAGGATTACAGGTGTGAGCCACTGGCATCCAGCCAAAACACTTTAAATAAAAGCATTGTTCTGCTTTGTACCTCCCTTCTCCCTGATGGAAAAAAATAAAAATCTTTAATAAGTTGGTGTGATTCCGATGAAATCAATTTCTTCCATGGAAATTTTAAGATAATTTATAGTTTACTCTCTTGATATACTACTTGGCTGAAGGAAACAAATAAACCACCACGGAAGGTGATTGTATTTGATGCAGGATCTGTCCACTGCTGTTCCACTTCACATATTAACATTTGGAAATTATTTTCTATCTCTCTAGTGTTCAGCTCAGTAGGATGGATCATCAGCCTTGCTCTTGATGTGGACAATGCCAGGCAATTAATCACTCAGCCCTAACGCTTTCTGTTCTCTTGCTTACATCTGCAGCTGCCCTGAAGCCAGACACTTATTCTTATTTAATTAATTTATTCCTATATCATCTCCAAGAGTAGACTGTAGTTTACCTCTGTTAATCTTTTAGTTGCCTTTATAACTTCATTCTAATTTTATTGATGTGAAAGCAAAGCACAGTTCATTACTAAAGGCTTCACTTTAATATTTGGAACCAATATGGCTCCAAAGCATATCATATCATATTGGTCTTTTACTTGAATTTGTCCATGAACATGAATAGAGACTGACTGAGAATTCCTAGTCAAAAAAACTGAAATCCAAAATGTTCAGAGTCCAAACAATCATGAATTTACATTTTGGTCTCAAGCATTTCAGATGAGGGATATTCAATTATATCTTCCATAAGCCACTGAGTTCTGAATTCAAACGCTTACTCTTAAAATCTCCCTAAAACTTCATATTTATGTGTTCAGCAGACACAGATTCCTGTTTGTCACCTCAAAACTTGCACCACCCAAAGCAAATACATAATCACTGTCTACCAACTTCTTCTGTTCATGTCTGCTCCTCCAGTTGTCTTTCCCTGCTCTAATAACTATTCTCAGGAAGGAACACTCAGTACTTAGCTATAGGAGAATAAATCAATACTGTTTTTAGGAGAAAATATTCATTCAAGGACAAGGAGGAGGAAAAAAAACCCTAAACTTGGGATTTGTAGGAGTCAAGATGGATTGACTTGTTTAAATTCTTTTTTTTCCCCCGTCGGTCATGGGGCTTGAACTCTGGACTTGGGCACTGTCCCTGAACTCTTCAGCTCAAGGCAAGCACTCTACAACTTGAGCCACAGCACCACTTCTGGTTTTCAAGTGGTTTATTGGAGGTAAGAGTCTCACAGACTTTCCTGCCCGGGCTGGCTTTGAACGGCAATCCTCAGATCTCAGCCTCCTGAGTAGCTAGGATTACAGGCGTGAGCCACCAGCGCCTGGCTCACTTGTTTAAATTCTAAAAAGTAAATAAGGCTGGGAGATTATGAAGTAAGCATTTTTATGCATGAGCCTGTAACAATAATTATTACACAAGACTATTCCAGAGTCAAGTTTATTCTGATTCAATCTAAGCCTGATGCAACAGATAAGCATGCTGGAGCACCCAGATCTTAAGATGTTCTTTGACAGAAGAAATTTTACACAACAAAGAAAATGTGAAACTGGTGAACAAGCTGATGGAACCATTTAATATGAGGATAAACCTCCAGGTGATTTATGTAATTGGATAGCTTCTGGCTACATTCCTTCTTAGACTGTGCTATAAATATTACTTTTACTTTCAGGTTTGAGTATCAGGCTCTTTTTAGACTAGAACTATATTTTTTTCAGTGTTTAAAGATGAAGATTGTCCCCTCCTCGTGTACTTTTTGAACAACCACAAAGATAATCTTCTAGTAATAGTTTATCATCTGGCTAAAGAGCCTGAGATAACTCCAGGTATGAGACAGAGTCCTATCCTCAGCTCTGTGTCGCAATGCAACAGGCATCAGTCAAGTCAGGCAGTCACCATCTCCAAACCCTTCAAGACTAAGATATGAACATAATGAAGATAAATGAAACTTCCTTTTTAAATTTACTTTTAAAAGGTAGGCTTAGAAGATCCACCTATACTGTTGCTTTTCTATATTTCTTTTTTTTTTTAGTTGTTTTTGCCAGTCCTGGGGCTTGAACTTAGCATCTGGGCACTGTCCTTGAGTTTCTTTTGCTCAAGGCTAGCACTCTAACACTTGAGCCATAGCTCCACTTCCAGCTTTATGTGGTACTAAGGAATCAAAGTACTTATGTGGTACTGAGGAATCAAACCTAGGGCTTCATGCATGCCAGACAAGCACCTTTCTACTAACCCACATTCCCAGCCTCCTTTTTTGTATTTCTTTGTTAAAATTACTTGGACTAGCTCTAATTTTTAAAGCCCAAACTGAGGTTGGCTATTCCACAATTAACATTTACTCACTGGATACATATTTTGTAAAGACCTACCAGACTACTAGAAAATCAAACAAATATACTTGTTCTTAAAAGAAAATTTCAAGTCAAGTGAAAGAGACAAAAAATATGTACAGAACCAATCAAAAAAATGTGTAAGAAATACCACATTGGTAGTACAGAACACTCAATAAAATAAAGCTGAATAGCAAGGCACCAGTGGTTCATTCCTGTTACGTTAGCTACACAGGATGCTGAGATCTGAGGATCACAGTTTGAAGCCAGACCCTGCAGAAAAGCCTATGAGGCTCTTATCTCCAGTTAACTACCAAAGAGCTGGATGTGGAGTTGTGAGTCAACTGATAGAGTGCTAGCCTTGAGCAAAAAAATCTTAGAGATAGCATCTAGCCTCTGAGTTCAAGACCAGGACTAGTAAAAGAAAAAAAAGATGCATAATGATATATACTAAAGTAAGCTTTTAATAGCTTCAGTTTATGTGACTATAACCTAAATTTGAAGGCTAGAACTTAACTTCTCTTCCTTTTCACACAATGTGACATCATAAATCAAATCGGTGCTTGAAAATGGAATTCCCAAAGAGCAAATAAAGAGCCTTAGAACCATCATCCTTAGAAGCTGCTGGTGTTCAGATATTCTATGACTTTTCTTTTTAAACCAATTGTGAAATCTCCATTGTAGTGAATTTCTTTGGTTCTGCTCTTCTTTCTCTGTAACAAAAGGATAGTTATTTTGAGTCAATCCCTTGATGCCAAGTGAAAAGAGAACAACCTTGCATAGGAGAATTAGACACATTTAGAAGCTAAATATGGCACTCCTGTTAAGCAGTCTTAGAAATTTTCAAGGCAGAAATTCACAAGGAAATTGCAATTGGGAAAAGAATAACATGCATCTGAAAGCCAGAGAATAGAAGACTGGGTTAGTTAGAAGTACAAGGTTTGAACCAGCTAATTTGAGGCAAAGTGTATTCCATGCTTTGAGTTATTCAACATAAGTCATCATATTATATAAATGAAAGTATTAGCTCAGACCGAATTTTTCCAATATATAATTAACAATGGAAGAAGAGTTTCTAATACTGCAACAATTCCACTAAAGTTCAGATGATATGATTCTTTCAAGAAAAGCACTCAAAATACGCTACCTATTTTCATGCTGAGAGTACAGACTAAGTCAATTGTGATTATACTCAAAATCTCATGAGTTCTGATAAACACAGAGATCAATAGGGAATATTAATTAACTTGCACAGAAAAGGATATTAAAACATTTTCCCCACAAAATGTTTTTAAGTAATAGCATAGACTTCAAAGTTCCATGAAGTAAAGCCATGCAAACTGTGTCAAAATCTACTTATTACTACTTGTTTAATCCCATTTTATGCAAATTCTTGAAGCTTAATTCCAAGCCATCTTTTATTCCCTTTCTCCTTCTACTTCTCTCTCTTCTTCCCCCTCACCAATTTTCTCATGAAAAATCTTATGATTAAATTACAGTCTAGATTCTGCTAGTAATATCTCTAGTCAAGGCTTTGCTTACAAAAAACTTACTGATATTTATTCAATTTTTATCCCAAAGTGAGTTCATGAGCTTGACTCCCCAGCCTATTCCTCCTCTGGTGAACATCACTCATTAATTCCTCAATACAACTTTAGCAGTTATCATTGACTCTTACAAAACTCTTCTGTCCTCTGTCCCCATTTAACTTATCACTGCATCCACACATTCTACTGCCTAAATGTTAGATGAGTCCAGGATTGTAATCATAAAAGCAAATGCTTTCAAGAAGCATTTACTCTGAACTCACGCATTCCTATTACCATAAATAAATACTATTGTTTTTAAGATATCTATTTACAAAAATGACTGGAAGGCAGAAAAATCTTAAGGAACTTGCCCAAAGTAGACCAACTGATTTTGTAGAGGCAGGACTTGAGCCACAGAAACTGACTCTCAATTGCATGCTCTGGCTACTGTGGCCCTACTCACAGCTGACAAAAGAGCAAGGAATTTCCAAAGAGCTGATAAAGGACCTCAAAATGTCCTTGGAATCTTCAGATGTTCAGATGCTGTGAAGCTTTCAATTTAGTGAATTTCTTACTAGATTATTCTACAGCATCCTAATGCTCACTCTTCTTTATTTCTGCAGCCTTGTTTTAAATTGTATTTCTATTATCTTTAAGCAGATGTACAAAGTGCTGGTCACTGTTCAATAAGTTGGTGTCTAAGTACTGTGCATCTTGATCAATGACACCACGTTCATCTTCTCCCCATTACTCCCAAACCAACCCCTGCTCTCAATTTTCCTAGTTTCACAAGATATGCATTGAATATTATTATTACCTTCTCCCCTCAACTTTCACTCTTTACTCTTCTACCTCCCTCCCCTTGTCCTCCCCATACAAATATTCTGTTGAATGATTATTTTGACCACCTCAGTTTTATTCTTTATCATAAACAGTAATAATTTTTAAATCTATTCAGAGTATACTATGATGATAAAAATTCTTTATTATCTCTCTATTACTTTTGGTTGTTGCTGTTATTTGGCAGGTCCTCGGGCTTGAAATGAAAACCTGGGCACTGCCCCTGAGCTTTTGTGCTCAAGGCTAGAGCTCTACCACTTGAGCTACAGCTCCACTTCCAGTTTAGGGGTAGTTAATGGAGATAAAAGTCTTACAGAGTTTTTCCATTTCCTAACAAATGGGGAAATGTCATTCTTTCTGATGGAGGCATAGAATTCCATTGTGTATATATACCACATTTTCTTGATCCATTCATCTACTGAGGGGCATCTGGGTTGGTTCCATATCTTAGCTATGGTAAATAATGCTGCAATAAACATAGTTGTGCTAGTAGCTTTAGTGGGGTCTTGTTTGTAAACATTTGGGTAAATGCCCAAAAGTGGGATTGCCGGGTCATAGGGGAGTTCTATGTGAAGTCTTTTGAGGAACCTCCATACTGCTTTCCAAAGTGGTTGAACAAGTTTACATTCCCACCAACAATGAAGTAAGGTTCCTTTCTGTCCACATCCCCTCCAGCATCTGTTGTTGTTAGAGTTCTTGATTTTTGCTGTTCTAACTGGAGTGAGGTGATATCTCAATGTTGTTTTGATTTGCATTTCTTTTATGGCTTGGGATGTTGAACATTTCTTCATATGTCTATTGGCCATCCTTCTTTCTTCTTCTGAGAAGTTTCTCTTTAAGTCTTTCCCCCACTTATTTATTGGGCAGTTGTTTCTTTGAGGATTTGTTGTTGGGGGGTTTAATTTTTTGAGTTCCAAGTATATTTTAGATATGAGACCCTTGTCCGTTGTATGGCTAGTAAAGATTATTTGTAATATCTAGTATATGTATGAGTCAAGCGGAAAAGGTCAGATAATGTGATGTCAGGAAAATGAACCCTTAGATGTGTATTTTAAGGTTTTTTTCTTTCATGCATGTGTTTCTAACTCATTTATAAGATTATCTCTTTGTTGCTTTGTATGTCCCTCCCCCACAGTATAACCCCTGCTTTCACTATATTTGATGTCAGTATAACTTGTGGAGGAGATGGGGAAAAACCAGTTGTTTAAGGATACAGGTGGACCTGTTGCAACAATGAGAAGTACAAGTTGTCATGTCCAAAACGAGCTTTACAATGTCGGTGGGGGGGGGGGAAGGAGAAGGATTGGGATTGGGGGGGAGGGGGGAGGCTGGGAAGGGATGTGAAGGGTAAACACAGGAGGAGGCTGCAATGCTTGGTAAGAAATGTACGCATTATCCTGCCCATGTAATTGTAACTCCTCTGTACAGTATGTTCACAAATAAAATTAAATTAAATTAAAAAAAAAAAGTCTTACAGATTTTCCTTCCCAGGCTGGCTTCAAACGCAATACTCAGACTGTAATTGACAAAATCTCAGTGTATATAAGACACTATTCTAGAATTTGAAGTTCCAAAATCTATAAATAAAATGAGCCTTCTGAAGGAAGACACAGAAACAGAGGGAAAACATACAACAGTGGGACCCATCAGCTGTACTGGCCATTGATCAAAACAAACTAAGCACTCAATGGCAGTGATAGGAGGGAGAGAATGAGCAGCAAAGAGAGAACAGCTGACACTAAGCAAAAGGAAAGAAATGTACAGATCACCCGATGTGGAAGAAATAACTGTATTGCCAAATCTCATAGAACTCATAAACTTTATAGACTACAATAAAGACAATTTGCCCCAGGAAGGTTAGAATGTGTTTGTGACTTTAACTAAGTATCACTATCCCACAATACTGTGAAATTTGTGAAATTTATGTAATCACTTACAATAAAAATTGCAAAAAATGACGCTTCTGAGATTTCAAATGGAAACATCTCTTGTAATGACACCTGTTTTAATGGAATGGCATATTTAAACTTCACTCATTTGATAATTAATATAAACAATGGCCATCAAGCCGTCAGTAGTCTTCTATTTCATAAGATCCCATAGTTCCATTGGCAAAATGGAATGTATTAATTAAAAATAAAACTAAAAATGCAATGTAAAATGTGCTAAGTGACAAATTAGTCATTTGAGCTATAGGAATTTGAATGTTTTTTTTTTCCAGCAAGGCCTGGCTAGTGTTTTTGTTTTTGCTGTTGTTGTTTCATTTGAGGGGGAAGGATTCTCTACTAATGGTCCAAATTAGTTGGATTTATCAAATGCAGTTCCAAAAAGTGGATGAGTAAGTTAAAGAAATCTATTTAGCTTTATTTAACCTGGTAAATTCTATCTCTTATGATTGTTAGTATCCTGGGAATGGTATTTCTTGGAATATGTTGTGGAAAATGATGCAAGAGAAAAGTCAACAATTCACTATATTTACTTGTTGATTTTTCAGAAATATAACTAGAGAATCTTCCCCAACAACCATACTCTTTCTATCTAAATTTTTATTAGTCCAGTAACAGGATTCTCTCATTTAAAAGGTGACCTTGGTACTTCATGTCACTCTACCCCATCTTTTTGCTTCAAAGCACTTTGACATCAACCATACCTATTCTGTTGAAATTTTATATCTCATTATGCCATATGTCATCTGTTTTGCCCTTCTTCATGTATCTTTACAACATATCTAATTAGAAAAATTTACCTTTTTGTCAGTGCTATAGACTATACCCATAAAATAAAACATTGAAATGCAGAGTCATTATATTGGTCTATTTCTCTAATAATGGCATTATGAAGTATACTGAAATAACTCCAGGAATGGAAAAAAAGAATTTTTTTGCTTTTTGTCTAGTTTATTTGTCTCTCTTGGGGGTGGGGGTAAGTGGGGAATAGAAATGGACAAAAGGTGAGCAAATGCAGCAGAAAAACAACTTGAAATGTTGACTCCAGTTTCTGTTTCATGAGTTTCAAATATAACTCCTCCAAATTACACTTGCCTCAGTCCCTAGCTCAGCATGAAATCTCTCTCTCTCATTTTCTTCTTCAGGCATTTCATACACTTTGGATCTAATTTTTCATTAACAAATGTTTCAGGTTGCATTAAAACAATAGGGTATTCACTAGTCTGACTCCACTAGATTATGTCCTATTGAATTCTTCTCTATAGTTTCCAGAGAGTGTGGCAAAGTGGAAAGTATAGAAATTGCAATAGAAGAGAATCACATTTAAATTTTAGCCCAGTGAATTTAACAGATGCATGCATAACTTTCAATCCTAAACTAACACAATTGAGTTTACACTAACTTTCATGATTGTAGACAGAATTAAAAAGATAGCTTGTACAAACTTCCTAATATATAGTAGGCATCCTGTAAATGGTGGCTACCATTTGCTCTTTTCTATTTTTTCCTTTTCTTTTAATCTGGTACAAGGGTTTGAATTCAAGGCCTCATGCTTGCTTGATCTGCAAGGGCTCTACCACCTGAGGCACACCTCCAGCCATGCTTTTTAATAATTCCTTTGGAGATGGACTCTCCTACTCTTCTGCCTAGATTGGCCTCAAATTCAAATCCACTGAGCTGCAATTTCCTAGGTCTCATCATTCAAATTAGCGTGAACCACCTGCTTCATTTGCTTTTTCATAATAGATTTAGTAAAGTTGCTAGGAAGGAAGGCAGGAAGGCAGGAAGACAGGAAGGCAGGAAGGCAGGAAGGCAGGAAGGAAGGGAGGGAGGGAGGGAAGGAGGGAGGGAGGGAGGGAGGGAAGGAGGGAGGGAGGGAGGGAGGGAGGGAAGGGAAGGGAAGGTAATGGTCCTACTCATTTCATGTCATCTGATGACACTGGGTTAGGGGAGGAGATACAGTGTGAGACAGAAAGATGGACCTACAAAGACTTACCCTGAATCACAAATCTAAGATAATATCGCATAAGTAAGGAAGAAAGGAGTAGAAATTAGAAGACAATCTTCAATACTTCTTGGCTGTAAAAGAAACCAAGAACAGTAACAGAGAAGCCCAACTATGCAGACTGGTAGATTCTATGTCTGGATACATGAATTATGCCCAAGGTGGTGGGGTGTAGTAAAGCTATAAATATGTCTATTGAGATGGGAGAGAAAAACAGAATTTATCAGAGCGTATACCTGGAAGAAATCAGTAGCTATAATTGCAGTGTGAATCTGGTGTAATAAAATATGGAAGAAATATGATAAATACTCAGACTGAGAAGACAGAATCACATCAACCAGAATCAGGTACTGTGAAGAGTCCAGGAATTCCTGGGAAATACAGTATAGCAGACAGGTACATTTTGTTTTTCCATTTTGGAAAACAAAACCTTTAAAGTATTTTTCAAAACCTTTTAATTCTCAGGGAAGGATAATGTAGGCCTGATTTCCAGGCCTACATTTTGAGAGTTCATTTTGGCATTGAAGAAGTTTTAACTCCATCATGATGGCAAACTAGAATCTAAAAGTTTCTGAAATTGACTCGGGCTTCTTCGAAATTCAGTGTGATATCAGGTCAATAGATAGTCCAATATACTTGTACAGATACTAAGGAGAACCAAGAAGATAAAATACAGGATCTAGGAAGGAAGTGAGGGAGGAAGGGAAAGAGGGATGGGGAAGATGAAGGAAGAAAGGTGGAGAGGGAGAAAGGAAGGAAGGGCCCTATTACTATTCCATAAAAGGAAGCAGGGGATTGGACATATCTTACGGCAAGTTTCTTGCTGTTTTTTCCAACTAGAGATAAGTAATGGTGGCAAATAATAATGGTGGCAAATAATGAAAGCAGAAAAAATAGTTGAATGGAAATGATGGAAAAAGCCAAAAGCACAAGTGCTGATGGGAAGGTTTCAGGTATTCAGTGAAGAAACACTGAATTGTAAGTTTTATAAATTTTCAATGGCAATTGGCATGCAAATATTTCAATATCTTTGAAGTATACTATAATTTGAGGTCATGGAACAAAATTAACTAGCTCCCCCAAATGGAAACAGAATGTGTCATTTCTTAGTGACTGGAAGAGAGGAGTGAACACATCAAAGCATGATTTACCCAAATGGAATTGTAGGGAAAGCTGCCACCTGCCCATTTTAATGTGAGTTGTAGCTTAGTTACTCTGTGGTGACCTCTGCACTTCTGCTCCTTCTTATAGAATATCTAGTGAGTCCTCCACAATTCTGACAATGATTTTTCCTAACTCTTCTAAAGGAAATAACAGCCATCTTCCTGAGTGTTGTTTTAATTATATTCAGCTTAAAAGTATTTTGTGTGAGGGTTGGGGGAAGTAGATCTGGTGATGATGATCTTTATATTTAGACTCAGATTCAATTGGACAAGATAATCATTTTCATCAGCTGATCTCTGGTGTGTGAGTCATCTTTGTGTCTCATATTCTGGGAGCACCATACAAACACAGGATTGTTGTGTTTCATTTCTCCTGCTTTTTTGCCTGGTTTCATCCCTTTTCTTGAAACCTGCTATGTATGGTCAGGAAGTAGAATGAACACCTGGTTTATGCACCAGTTATTTGGGGAGATGATGGGGGGGACTCAAACGGCAGCAGGAAAAGTCACTTTTTCAAATTGTTTCTGACACATCTAGGCTCTAATGAGTCACATTCTCTTCCAGATTAAGTCACAACCAATGAGATGCATTGTTTCCCCAAGTCCTATTTAACCCGGCATCCTATTGAGATAAGGGTCACAGCTTCTCTTGCAATATTGAAGTAGTTTACATAAAGAAAATTGATATAACTAGAAAGGGAAATAATTGCTTCTATCACAAGAAGAGGTAAAAGATTATGCTTCCTGAGATAATCTACTAAGGATAGTATTTCTTTAGCTTAAAAAACACATATAATTTGTAAGTACTTGCTAGCTTTGGAGGTTTGTTTTTTATTTTATTTTATTTTTGTGATTTTTTTTCATTTTAAAGCTGATGAAAAATAAGTTTCTAGGGGTTCATTTTCTGACTGTCAAGAGGACTGCAGAAAGAGAAGTCCAGTAATGCCCCTCTGTGGCAAAAGCAAGGCATCACAGAGTTGCTTAGATTGTATGAGGAGCCACCACAATGCCAAACCCACCTGGACCCTCCATTTATAAATTTACTGTTCTAAAACTGAGCAGCCAAAATAGAAATAAGCTGCATTAAGCCTGGTAACATAAATCATTAATAGGACTGTAATATGTTGAAATAAAACTAACCATTGCAGAAAGTTTTTACGTATTGCAGAAATGCTACAGGCAGCAGAAATTTTTGAAGCATCCACTTTTAATATAAAGAATGGCTAAATCATTACTTCCACACATGTTTTTGAGCATGAAAGATAAATAAATAAGGCATAAATAACACAGTGATAAGCAGTGCATTTATATTTCTTTCTTATTCAATTCTCAGCATCTTAAATACTAAATAAGAAACCAAAATGGAAAGGGTAGGGTAGAACAGTATTACTTTGGAAATATTCATGGTAGTATCTCATTTCATTATGGAATATATGGAGGCAGCCCCAGAAGTCATTTCTAAGGATGGGGAATATTAATGGATTGATACCTTCTACATGGTATCCCTCGAGGAAAGAAGCGAAGGGAGAAAGAAGAGAATAATACAAAGAAGGTGGAAAGGGAAATGCACTTGTTGAAATGAAGGTCCCAATCTCTTTGACTTTTGCATGTCTCAAAATATAAAATGAGCCCTTCAGAAAATGAGCATTTGTCAGAGTTTAGTGTTCATCAGTTTCAAAGCACAAAAGTGCAGCCATTCAATGGAGTCACCATTCAGCCAATGGTTGGGGGTATTTTATTACCACGAAGAATAAACCACAAGAGATGTTGGAAAACAGTTGGCCACCATCACAGAAAGTATGCACACAATCTTCCTGGTACGACTGTGGGGCCTTCTGTGACCTGCCCCTACTGACTTCTACAGTTCACAGCTCCTCCTCTGTGGAAAAGGGATTTGGCTTTAGGAAGACCAATAGGACTCCTTCATTGCTATCCTTACCATCACGCAATGGATACCCACTAGATTCTCTTACCTATTCTCATTTCTGCAATCTCCCCTTCCAGTCTCTCAGCCTTCAAAATACAGTGCTTTTATGTGTTGATATTTCCTCCACATGAAACATTCCACACTTCTGTATGACTTGCCTTCTCATTTGTCTTGATGATTGATAGTCCTTCATTGGAATCTTGGGTCAGGTGACCCACCTTCCAAGGAACCATCCCTCACTCCCCATAATAAAGAACAACCCACCCTTTCTCTCTGCTATTAATATCTGCTTTTCCGTTTTTATTATATTCAGCAGCTTATAGATGATCTTCTACTTAGTAACCCAGAAGAGGGACCCAACAAAAGAAGAGATTCCGCTTGGTCCATAATCCTCAGATCATTAGTGATTGTGCTCTTAGTTTTGATGTGGCCTCTGGATAGTTTGTTCATCTGTGTCATTGTTATACATTTAATGTACAGTAAAAAGTGAAATACAAAATATAAAATTTTGGATATAATGGAAGAGTACAGCTCAATCCATCCCACTGTTACAGTTTGCACAATAACTATAGATGTTGACATACAATTCATTTTGAACAAATGAGCTTTACGTAAGCAATATATGCGTTGGAATACATTGCTTTGTGAGAAAAAATAAGGGTTTATTTTGAAAGGCCTTTAGTGTTTCACTCTTTTTTTTACTATACTTCAAACTCCATATCTCAAGATTCACATCTTATTCTTCCTTTTATCCTAGCACCCAATGCAATACCTCATGTACAGAAGTACTTCTAACTACCTTAAAATGCCTTTATGAAATCACAATAAGATCCACAAGAATAAAGTGCATAGCTTTACTCTTTCATCCCACAGCCTTACAACTAGACGATTTTTCAGAAAAGAATTTTCTCTCCTTGAGGTAGTTGTACCATAAGAATAGAAATACGATTAAATACTCAGCTTTAAAACATACTAGCAAGATTAACTTGGTAATAAAGCTTGCTAATATTAATTCATATATATATATATATATATATATATAGGCAAATGAGTGCTGCTTCTCTAAGTTGAGAGAAAGAAGCCACACCACTCTGTGACTTAATCTCTACTGGTTCAGTGGTCCATGGAAGATTTTTCACTCATTTGCATGGTAGGGGTAGCAACAGAGGCATGCGGAATTTGAAGGCATTGCAGGATGCAAGTCAAATTTCCTGATACGAAGTTGGCATTGTTACTAATATTACTGATAGTTGCATGAAAATCTACTTGCTGGAATAATACTGCTCCCACATATCAACAAAGCAGGCAATGGCTGCTTTATCAAGCCCATGAAAAGTATGGAGCCATGTTCAGAAAATAATTGCCTCAAATCTACACCCACGAACTCCCAACAACTCTGAGATGTCATGCACTAAAAGGTATCAGAAAGGTCTCAGACATGTGGCACATGACCTGTAGAAGCAACATTAGCCAGAAACTTTCAAGATCCTACACTCTACTAGATCTACTGTGTCTAAACAAGCTTTCTAGGAGATAGATGGATACTCAAGTCTAAGGATTCCTTTTCTGCTGTGTATAATTAGTAATATATCTACCAATTGCTATACCTGTTTAGCAATCACTGTTCACTGTTGTCAAGAGGCTGCATTCCATTGGGCTAATCACTAACACTATGATATTAACCAAGTTATTCATGTGATTTGAAGATTCAGAAAGTTTAAAAAAAATCAAAATATCTCTTGCCTAGAAATTAATAAAAACAAAATAAAACACTTCTTTTCAATATGTTCTACAATAAATAAAGTCATTAAAATGAAAGTGTTACACCAGGCAATATTACTGTGGTTTATTTAAGTTTTTGTGTAATAGTGCTACACATCAAAATTAGCTTTGTGCTTGCTAGCCTATTGCTTTACCACTTAGCTATATCCCATTCCTATGACTTAATTACCCAGACATTTTAATAATAGATTTTTGGATGTTATTATTATATACCTTCTAAAGCACTTTGTCTAGAGTCTGGGAAAATTATTTCAGTCATTTTAAAATGTGGACTCAAATTAAATTTATAAAAAAGTAAAAAGATGGGGTTTATGATAATATCTTAAACTGTAAACTCTGAGTATGTTTTAAGATAATATAAGAAAAAGATTATGAAGCTGATTCCAAGGAGAAAGCTGACTGAGGAGCCATTTCAGTTTTGAAATATCTTACATGCTTATATCTGAATCAATCTCAGACTGGAAGAGATAACACATATTATCCCAACAAGCCAGGTTTAAAAGTGTTGTATTCACTCTGCAATACCTCTGTCCAGAGTAGCACAGGCTAGTCCAGTACCACCACTGAGAACATACTATCTTATAGAAACAAGTTTGGAAAGTTCTACTTGTTAAGAAGTTCTTCCTTATACTGAGATGTTCTCTATCTAAAAATTCAGCCCATTTATCTGACTTCCCCCTCTTGGATTACATCAAAGTTTTTCAAAGGACTGTTTAATCAGTTTTAGAGTATGCCTTTGAAATACTTTATTCATGTCTCTAAGACAGATAGAATCTATTCTCTAAAGAGATCCAAATCCTCTTCATTAGCGCAGTTTGAAGCTCTTTACCTCTAGTCTCTTTTAAAGATGTTTTAGTTTGTCTAATTACCAACCTCTCAATGTAATCTCACCACTAAATCAGCACAGTACTTAAAAACTGGGGTCTCTGTCCATGTTCATTTATGCATTCCTATTTATGCAATGGATGCATTCCTTTAGCCATTCACATTAGCTCTGGGGACATCTAAATCACACGGCTGATTTCTAAAGATATGACTGTCATCTATACCTCTGAGCATTTTCACACATTCTGCTCAGAAGCTTAATTTTTCATTTGCTGTAAACACAGTTGTATATCTGTTTTCTGACCCGAGTAGAGGACTTTATATTTGTCCCTGTTAAATTTCATTATGTTATTTCAGTTTAAATCATTCCAGCTTGTCAAGATCTTTAAGCATCCTTAATACTATCATCCAACATGTTCTGTATCCCTCCCAGCCTGTCATCTACAAATCTGATAAGACTTTCCTCTATAGTTTTATCCAAGCCATTAATAGTAAAATAAGTAAGCAGGACAAGATCATGGACAGGTCACAAGGTTGTCAGTAATAATTTCTCTCCAGAAGGAAGAATATCTACAAATCAGTTCATTTGGTTACTGTTCTGTCAATTACTAGTTCATTTTATTACAAAGACACTCAATTCATATCTGTCTTACTCACAGGAATACAAGATATATTTTGTTTAGTGAATTATTGAAGTACAAATACTCTATGTCAAATGCTGTATCTCCATTTCAAAACACCATTAAAAAAGAGCTGAAGCTAGCTCCATTTTCTTTGCTTAGCTATCACACATTGATTGTAGCTATCACTTTTTATCACTAGCTAGTATTTAAGACTTAAGAATATTTTTTAGTAACTCATTCCCAGAACAATTGACTTGCTCAAAGACTGACCTCTTCCTGTGAGAACGTACATTATTATGTGAAAGTTATTAGACTCACAGAAAAATCTTTCTTATAGAATGAAAATTAACTCAACCCTGCAAAAATCATCAAACAGAAAACTCGGACCCATTTTTATAAGAACCCATCATCTTGAATAAGAATCTCTGTATTCATATGAAACCCACTCCTGAGAGAAATGGCCAATTCACAGGAGAATCTGTGTATTCTTGTGAGGGAATGGACTCACTCACAAACTTCATCCACTGCCACAAGAAATATTCTCATGGGAGGAGAAAACCTCACTTTTGTGAGAATCAACCCCTCCAGAGAAAATCCACACATTCATACGGGAATGAAGTACTTGTTCAGGATCAATGTTCTTGTATGAATATCAAGAGTAGAAGTCCCTGGTGAGAACACCTGAGAAATCTACACACTCCAGAGAGACGAGCATTAATACATCTTAATCTTAATGACTAAATCACCTCTCGTGTGTGTGTGTGTGTGTGTGTGTGTGTGTGTGGTGTGTGTGTGTGTGTGTGTGTGTGTGTGTGTGTGTGTGTGTGTGTGTGTGTGATGGTTTTGGAGCTTGAATTCAGAGCACTTGTTCCTGAGCAATTTTTTACTCAATGCAAGCACTCACCACATTGAGCCACATCACCACTTCTGGTTTTCTGGTGGTTACTTAGAGATAAGTCTCATGACATTTCCTACCCGGACTGGCTCTGAACTGCAATCCTTAGATCCTCCTAAGTAGCTAGTATTATAGGTCTGAGCCATTGGAGCCCACCTCAATCACATTTTAAATGCCTATCCCCTACTCTGCAATAGTAGTAATCAAATTTCAACACGAGTTTCACAGAGGGATAATCCATATTTAAGCTTTGCATTCTCTGACTCCTGTACCATTCAAAATTCTCATGACAAGTCACCCAGACATCAAAATTGTCATTCCTGCCTCTATCCTTACCAAATATAGTCTGTTCTCTCACTAGCAGTCATAATTTTCTTAGGAAAAAAAAAAGTAAGTTCCCTATAGAAGTTGATTTGAAATCCAAACCCCTGCTTCTCCAGTAATGCTTTTGATCAACCACTAAGCTCCAAACAAAATACCATCCTTGTGCTTCTGAAAACCCTCCACGTTCATTTCCACCTCAAGCTATTGTTCATTTCCACCTCAAGCTATTTCTGCAGCCTAGAACAGTGTGTCAATTCCTGGTAGCCTGTTCCCTGGAGCTTTATCATATAACTCATCCTACCATGCAACCCCATCTCCCCTCAGTAGTCACTTCCTCAAAGAAATCTGCCTTCTAAAAATGAGACCTATTAGTCACCAGACAACCAAATCTTTTCTTTTCTTCACAGTACTTACATAACCTGAAATTATCCTAGGTATCTATCCCACTGCCATGTAAGCACCATGAGCACAGAGCTTATAAAGTGCTCTCTTCTGAATACCAGAATCCTGGAACACAACCTAGCTCACAGCAGTGCACAGATCTTTGAAGGCATAATTGATTTTTTTTAACCCACTAAAGCACAATCACCTTCTGAACATCCTTCTCCTTATAGTCACATACTAGCTTGACTCTTAAAAGTATCATCATGAATTTTTATCATAGAATGCATTCTCCATGCTGCTTACACAGAAAAGAGACAAGTAATCTCACAGAATAAAAACAAAACAAAAAAATAAGACATGTATGGAGTACAGGTACTTTTCAAGCCCCACAACTCCATTTCATCTTATTTTTCAATTCATGATTGAGGAGATTGAAACTTCAGTCAGGAGAGAAGAAATGTACCATATTAGACTGATAAACTGAATTTAAATACAGGATAGCAAAAGCAAAATATAGATACCCCTAATCCAAAAATGCCAAATCTGAAGTGCTCCAAGGTTTGAAACTTTTTCATAAGTAGAAAGGTCCACACTTCACTTCCTGTGATGGGCTACAGTGAAAATATAGGTATGCAGAATTTTTGTGTATTATTACCTGTAGGCTTATGTATATAATAAGGTGGTATATGAAACATCTAGTTCTTTCATAGTTAAAGCTGGGTCCCACCTATAAGATATCTTATTTCATACATGCAGATCTCCCCAAGTCTGAACATAAATCCCAACATTGGCCCAAGCAAGCATTTCTGATACAAGATACTCGATTTGTATAGCTAAATATTAAGAAATTATCTCTTGGCATTTTAATATGAGATCTTTTCTTCTTTTAGGAACAGTAAATGGACTGGAAAGAGACATGAGAGAGTTGAGAGACTTCAGAAGCTATAGAACATTTTAAATACAATTTAGGAAGTGGAAAATTAGTATCCATTGCACATGGGAATGGCCATGCAATAATCATACAATTATTGGATGAAGGAATAAATAAGGCTTGGATTGCAAAAAATATATAATGTACAAGTTTGAAGAATTGTCCTAACTTCTAAGACAAGATTATGAATTTCTTCTAAGTTGACTTGAATTTTTTAAGCCCTAAAAAGGTAAACCAATCAGGAAAGACAGATCAAAGTATCAGAAGGGCCATGAGGTATAAGTCATTAAACTGAAGAACATGTAAATCAAACATATATCATTTATATTCTTCAATTTAAAAATCAGCTTCTGGAATCTTGTCATGGTGGCACATGCCTGTAATCCTAGCTGCTTAGCAGATTAAGACAAGAGGGTCATTCATAGTTCAAGGCCACATAGCAACATATAGAGACTCTGAAAAAATAAAGATAAATTTTAAAAAGCATAGCAAACATGAGCTAGCATTGAGTTTTTCATCCTTTTTAAGATATTTGAATATGATATTAAATACTCTAACCATCAGAGCTGTGATAAATTTCAAAAGTCTACAGCTCACCAGTGACGATATCACATATCTTCTTTCATATTAGGAACTGGTTTTTCTGCCTTAGAATTGAATGATCTGGGAAATGGCCCCCAAATACATTGAGTATTGAAAAGCGAAGTCTCAGGTGTATAGTAAGTTAGGATGTCAGATTAGTTGCTATTACAAAAGGGACCAACTATGCATGGTTGAGGGGGAGTATGGCCACTTCATTCTGTCAGAGGCACAGAAATATTCAGCCTCAGCACCCCCTTTCCATCTCATAGTAAAGGATGGTTCTGGGGTCCGATCATCAAGTCAGCATCCTTCCCCAAAATAGAAGAAATTATCTTTTCCTTTTATGGCCACAACACAAAAATTACATATATTGCTTCAGTTTCCATCTCATTAGCAATCATTTAATCACGCAGCCACATTTAACAGCCAGGGAAACTGAAAAAATGGGAAGAATGATTGGATGCACAAACTTAACGGCTTTATTATAGCTGTTTTCATTATTCATAGTGTAAAAAATAGTCAAGAAATGTGCTCCAATTTCATGTTGTGTCTAATAAAAAAGTCAACAATGACTCCTTTTGAGCAAATTATTTCATAATAAAGAAACAGAGAAAAATAACTAATTTCTCAACTATATTTCTAGTTACACATCCAAATCTTACCACATACATTAACTAAGAAAAATCTCCATTCTTTTCTCAATCTCATCTTATTTCTGGGATTCTGGCTCAATTTTCATATCTTGACACCACAAATCCAGGCATAAATACTTATCAAGGATAAGCAAGTACCAAAATACAGGCTATGTAAAAAAACAAACCAACAAAAAGCAGTACGGGATTTTCTAAGTTTCTTTTCTTCAAAGCCCAGCTCATGTCGATATTCCTTTTATCAAAAATTTTGGAATATCCCCAGAGACAGAGACAGCCAGCTTCCCTAAAAAATTTTCACACTGTTCAGACATTATTTCACATAAACTACTCTAGATAGAGAAACATCTAGTTAGCTCCATACCCAATACTGCATGTTTAAGAGTAAGTAGAGCCCTCCTTCTTAGAGTTCAAGTTTTGTTGTAAAACTTTTCCTCGATTCAAAAATTATATTAAGTGAAGTAAGCCAGGCCCAAAGAAACATAGGTCCTATGGTTTCCCTTATTTGCAATATCTAGTATATGTCTGAGACAAGCAGAAAAGGTTAGATAAGGTGATGTTAGGGAAATAAACCCTAAGATATGTATTCAATTTTTTTTCTTTCATGCGATTGTTACTAACACATTTATAAGATGATTTCTTTGTTGCATTTCTTTGTTGCACTCCCCCACAGTATAACCCCTGCTTTCACTGTATTTGATGTAGGTATAATTTATGAGGGGAAGGGGAAAAACAAATCGTTTAAATAGGGATACAGGTGGACCCATTGCAACAATGAGATGTACAAGTCGTTATGTCGAAAACGAACTTTACAACTTTGGTGGGAGGGGAGGATTGGGGGGTACGGGGGGATGGGAAGGGATGGGAAGGGAAAGCAAAGGAGGAGGCTACAATGCTTGATAAGAAATGTACTCATCATCTTGCCCATGTAATTGTACCCCTCTGTACAGTATTTTCACAGTTTAAAAAAAAATTTAAAAAGTCTTAAAATAAAGTGGTCTTATAAAAGCAAAAAAAAAAAACTTTTCCTAGATTCATTAATCACCTAGCTGTGACCCATGTTATTCAGACATTGGAGAAATCGAAGCTTATGTTAGAATGCTCCTACAATGTGTTTGTTTCTATTCTTCAATCTTTGGATGTGACAGTCCAGTCATGCATAAAGAAATCTTTGAGGCCATCATGTAATAAGATCACTTGAAACACATCCCAGTGGGTTGGTGGCACTATACAGAAATCCCTTTTCTAATCTAATTGTAGCATTGAAATTGATTTCATGGAATCGAATACTATGTCAATATCTAGTATAGTTTTGCTTTATTTTACATTTGTATTATCTGGTTTAGGGAAAGGGAGAGATGGAAAAGTATATCACTATATGTCCTTTATTCTAAGGCATATTTCCATAGACAGGAACATTTTTGAGGTAGAGAAAACTTTGCATTGTGGTGCAGATTGACTATGGCAGTATTTACTTTCTGGAAATGCTTTCTTAAATTAGTGGCATGTCTTACAATCAATGATGGCTGAGAAACTAAGAAATTCGACATGGAGACTTGATTAATTCTATTAAAGATGAAACTAAAAAATTATACTTCTAACCTTGCCTTTTCTATAAAGTAGGAACCAGCCACCTAGCCCAGCCTCGTCAGTCCTTTAGACTTTCTCCACTCCATCCATATATTGAAGGTTTGCAGTATGTTCGAAGACCACGCATTTTTTTCATTCCCCATTATTTGGAGACAAATATATATTATAAATAATATTATAAATATATATAATATGGAAACAACCAAGCTGGGCACTGGTGGCTCATGCCAGTAAAACTAGCTACTCAGAAAGCTGAGATCTGAGGATCTCAGTTTGAAGTCAGCCCAGTCAAGAAAGTCTATGAGATTCTTACCTCTAGAATCATATATGGTACTGTGGCTCAAGTTGTAGAGTGCTAGCCTTAAGCAAAAAGGGACAGCTCCCAGGCCCAGAGTCCAAGACCTAGAACCAGAAAAATTAAAAAGCAAAAATATGTTTGATGCTTCATCAATGCTGAATTCTGTAAGAGTTTCTAAATGCTCACTGTTAATTTCTGTATTGGTCTTTCACACACAAACGTGCCTGGAGTCACACCTGCGTGTTAAGTGGCACTAAGACTATCATGACTGAGATTACTGTGTGATACTAATCTGAAAAATGATCCTGCACGTAATTTATCACTTTTGGTTGATTTTGATTAGTAATTAGGCAATATTTCCAATCATACAGTAACAAAGTAACAACAGAAAAAAAAGTCCTAGGGAAGAGTCACGTAAAAATAAAGGTGCCATGCATATTGGATAATTTAGTACAAGAGATGCTTTTCAGGCTAAACAAATCTTGCCTCTCCCTTTCACTCATTAAAAAAGAACAAAATATGAGAATGTATCAATTATTATTATTAATTTACTTTGCTGTTATTTTAGAGGTGATGTGCAGAGGGATTACAATCATATGAGTCAGACAATGAGTACATTTCCTTTCATGTAGTGTCTTCTGTTCCCTCATTTTCTACCAGTACCTCCCTGCCATCTGCACACATGAGTTTCATAATTCACTTTCATCAATGTCCAATGTGCTCTACTGCTGAACTTTTTCACCTTTTATCCCTTGAGTTCTGTGCCCTCCTCCAGTCCTTCCAAAGATGTACACCTGAATATACCATACATAAGGGAAAGAAGACAGAATCACCAAAAACTAAAAGAATAAAAAAGAAGTCTCTTGTTTCCATATCTTGGAGATCATTTTAGTATATTTACATAATTTTATGTAAATATGAAGAGCCACTTAGGCATTGTGTCTTTATGTCTCTTGCCTAAGAGAATCCTCATTTTTACACTGTGTACAAGTATCAAAAATCCTGTATGATTTATCATATCCCAGTGTAGTTTAGATCTAATGTCTGCATATGCCATTTGTCTCTCTGAGCTTGGCTTACTTAATTTAACATGATTTATTCTAGTTCCATCCATTTCCCTGAAAATAAGATTGTTTAATTCTTTCTAATGACTATGTAAAACTCCATTGTGTATATACACCACACTTTTGGATCCACTCATCTATTGTTATAGTTTTTATTTACAAAGCCGTCATCACTAGCAATACCAGCCAACATTCCTTGAAGGGTGTATCTACAGGGAAGATTGATATGTGGTCATTCATCCTAGAATATGTTTCCTCAGCAAGTCTGTTTTAGAAAGATAACTGCTTGATAGTTTCATAGCTATGTCAATTTATGGAGCACAACTTTTTTATCATATAGTAACACACAGGGGTCTATGCAAATGTGGGTATCAATTGCATTTCTTAATGACATACTGGTACACTTTCTTCTGGTTTACAGTCATGGATGCCTGGCTCATAGAGATCACTTTCTTAAGTTAACTACACCTACTGCTGACAGCCATATCTGTGTTGGAATGCATGCCTCACTGGTCAGAATTGATGGAGCTGGAAGTATAAAGTGATGGTATCACACAGTATACTGAAGGCCTTCAGTTAGCACAGGGAAACTTTCCAGAATGCTCTTGAGCTAACAGGAATGTATCAATCACTTATTTTATTATTATTATTAATTTACTTTGCTGTTATTTTAGAGGTGATGTACGGAGGGATTACAATCATATGAGTCAGACAATGAGCACATTTCCTTTCATGTAGTGTCTTCTGTTCCCTCATTTTCTACCAGTCCCTCCCTGCCATCTCTACCCATGAGTTTCATAATTCACTTTCACCAAGCCATTGATTGCTATGTGCCCTCTAGAAAGATACCCCCCAGCAATTGCACTGGCTCTTGTGCTTTCCCAATCTTCATTATTCATTTTTTCTAAGTTCTGTGAGCAGCATGGTGAGAATTCTTTGAAGTCTTCTCTTAGTCTGATTTTCAACCTCTGTCTGTAGAACTATTGTAACACAGTAGTTCTATGGCAATGATACACTGAAAATATTCTTCTGTGCCTATCTTGCCTATAGATGGGAGTTCTTACAGTAGTTTTTCATGGTTCAGATATGATGGGAAAACATAAAGCAAATGATCATGTAAGACTCTTGTGAATTAAGACTTTTTTCCTGTTACTAGTAGCTGTAATTTCATTTTTTTAATATTTTTATTATGCTTTTACTGTAAAAATAGTGTACAGAGGGGTTACAGTTACATGAGTAAGATAATGAGTACATTTCCTATCAAGCATTGTTAAGACTTTTTTATACTGCTTTTTGCCAAATGTCACTGTCAAATGTTTCCATTTCATATTTGCTTTTATTTTAAGGCCCATTAAAACCTTGAAAATTTTATCTTCCAGAGCATTTTAGGAAACTTTGTTCCTCACATGCTTATACACTAGTAATTAGTTAGGACTAGTGGGTTTAATACCTTTGCTCCAAATAACAGAATCATTTTAGGAGAAAAGGTAAAACTCTCCACTAAAAGCAAGCAGTGCCCCTTGGAGAAAAAACTGATGGCTCACATGGGCAATCCTTGACCATCTTGTTAGAACAGAAAATAAAGGGGTGCTCAGAAACTGGTGGAAGCAGCTTGAAATGCACAAATCTGGTATAATCTGAGCATCAAATGAAGCATTCCAGGAAAAACAAACAAACAAGTTACTATGAGCAACAGAAAGGTTCTTACAATAGAATGCCAACGGCTTCTCTCTCACCCCCTCCAAAGTTGTAAAGTTCATTTTCAACATAGTGTCTTGTACATCTCATCGTGACAATGGATCAGCTTTTATCCTTGTTTCAGCATTTTGTTATTTCCCTTCCCCTCCCCCAATTAGAAAAATGTATATACAAGATGCAGGGCACCAGAATCAAATGCAGTGAAAACAGGGGTTATCCAATGGGGAAAAATATCAAAAGAAACAAAAATACACAAAAGAAACAACAGCAACAAAGATAAAACCTCTTGTGACCCTATCTTGGGATTCATTTCACTTAGCATCATCTTATATGGTCATATGCATATAGTTTTTACCCTTTCTGCTAGTCTGGTAAGATTATCCTAGACGTATACTAGTTACTGCAAAAAAGGGAAACCATGGGACCTATGGTTGTTTGGGTCTGGCTTACTTCACTTAATATGATATTTTTCAAGTCTTTCCATTTCCTAACAAATGGGTCAGTGTCATTCTTTCGATGGAGGCATAGAATTCCAATGTATTTATATACCACATTTTCTTGACCCATTCATGTATTGAGGGACATCTGGGTTGGTTCCATATCTTAGCTATGGTGAATAATGCTGCAACAAACATAGTTCTTCTGATAGCTGTAATATAGCCTTGTTTGTGATCATTGGGTAAATGTCCAAAAGTGGGATTGCTGGGAAGCTCTGAGGAACCTCCATACTGCTTTCCAAAGTAGTTGAACAAGTATACACTCCCACCAACAATGCAGTAGGGTTCCCTTTTTGCTACATCCCCTCCAGCATCTGCTGCTATTAGATTTCTTGATTTTAGCTATTCTAACTGGGGTGAGGTGGAATCGCAATGTTGTTTTGATTTGCATTTCTTTTATGGCTAGAGAAGTTGAACATTTCTTCATGTGTCTATTGGCCTTTCTTATTTCTTATTCAGAGAAGTCTCTCTTTAAGTCTTTAACCACTTATTAATTGGGCAATCGTTTCTTTGAGGATTTGTTTTTGGGGAAATTAATTTTTTGAATTCTAAGTATATTTTAGACATGAGGCCCTTGTCCAAAGCAAAAAAAAAAAAAATCTCAGGGTCAGCGCCCAGGCCTGAGTTCAGACCCCACAGCTGAAAAACAAAATACTTGTGAACTATTTTCCTTTGAAACAGCTGTTATAATGAATAATGACACTGAGCACCATTCCTGGCCCTGTAGAAATATTCATTGGTTTGAATGAAGATGAAGGAACATAAGCATATTCACATTTCATCCTTTTCTTCCCTACAGAGAAGCAAAATTCTATCACTTTCTACCAAGAAAGCCATAGTATCTATGCCATTCCTTCTAATGGACTTTCTCTACTGGAATATAATAACAAGTTCTACAGTGTGATTTTGTTATAGTCAATCCCCAGAATTTCTAGGGACACATTCTTTCAATTCTTTGGTATAAAAACAGAGATTTTTTAAAAAATCAATCTATGGCTAGGAAAACTTTAAGCAAAACATTTCTGTTCAAGAATTTCTAAAACGATTTACACAAACTACTATGCAACCTCTAACTGGCCCACTGAAACTGAAAATGACATCACAATGGTGCCAGAACACACTCAGCTATGAAGCAGTGGGAGTTGACATCTATTGAGCACCTGTACCAGGCAAAGCCATAAAATTAGTACAGAACTAAGAAATAACACAGCCAGGATTTGAACCTAAGCTGTTGTTAATCATTGAGCTGGGCAGGAACTTCAGGGGCAAACTCCTCTGTTAACACACCTTCAACATATTTTTCCTTTTTTTATCAGCTAATACTTTATGACAAAAGCTGACTTTTCTCCAAAACATTTCAGTTCATCTTCATGTCACAGGCTGAGTGTGTCCAAAGCGTTCCTGTCTGTCATTTCAGCCTTCTGAACCTCTGATCTATGACTTTACACTGAGTATGTTCAGAAATGTGCATTCCACTACAGTACTTTCCTATATGAATATGTATAGACTTCTTTAAAAAATCTCCAGGCTTCCTCTCTTTAAGTAAGGCATTTCTTTACAAGAAACACCCATTCTCTTCACACTACAATCACTCCAGTCCTATCTTGGTAATCCTTGTCTTGGCTTTACACTCCTCATGATGCAAAAACATTGATTGTTTACAAATTTTGGCCTAAGGGGCTATATTTTTAACCCATACACCAGTGTTATAGGCTGAATTGTGTCTTTTCTGCCAAAATTCAGTTGCTCAAGGCTCAAACACCAGTACTCCAGAATACAACTATATAAAGAAGCAATTAAGCTGGTCATAATGAGAGCCCTGATACAAGCAGATGAGTCTGAAGCCAGCCTGGCTACACAGACAGAAGAGGAGAGGCAGTAAGCAAAGTGACAAAGTAGAGCAGATGAAGGAAAGAAGAAAAGAGGTCAACTGTTCTGTCCCAGCCCTGGTTTGAGTAAGAAAAGAGGTACCTTAGAAAGTAGCTCAGCCAGAGCACAAAGTATAGAGGGACCCAAGTTGACAGCATCAGTGATTTAGAAAAAGTAAACAATGTAACTGAACAGCACCCCTCAAGGCTCAACTTGTGTGCAGGGTCCTGGCAAGCAAAGAGGGAAACATCCTGAGTTCTGGGTCTTGGAGAGATGTATCCACTCACCAAGTAACAGCAGCTTGTGCTCCCAGCATCTTTTTTCCCTGATGAGATTGCTGCTCCTATCCTCACTGATGTGAAGCCATTCAGCCTCCTCTGCTCAGAGGAACAGGAACCTGCCCTACTATTTCCTACTTTCTAGAGTACACTCTTCCTGGGATGAGAGGTGGGGTGGTGCAGGAGGAGATCCATGAGGCTAATCCACATCAGGAGTACGAGTTTAGGTAAAAACACCTGGAGTCTGGGTTTCTGGACAAGCCTGAATGCCAGCATCTCGGGTGTTTAATCCATTTTCCAAAGTAATCACTTCTCCATGATAGAGCAGGGTTCTGACAGGTCAATTCATTTTGTCCCTTCCCAGCTCCAGTGGAGACAAAGGTATCATGCAAGTGGACATTGCAGAATGAAGGCATAGCATCTCAACCTGCAAGAATATACTATGATGCTGACACATTGACAAAGTGGCCTAAATAGGGGTTTCCTAGAATGGATCATCAACTTCGTGAGGTGGAGAGGTCTGTGTATGAACAACAATAAAAAGAGTTAAAAGATGGAAATCTTTTTTTTTTTTTTTTTTTTTTTTTTTTGTCAGTCGTGGGGCTTGAACTCTGGGCCTGGACATGGTCCTTCTGCTCTTCATCTCTAGGCTAGCACTCTACCACTTGAGAGCCACAGCATCACTTCCGGTTTTCTGAGTGGTTTACTGGAAATAAGAGTCTCACGGACTTTCCTGCCCCAACTGGCTTTGAACTGCGATCCTCAGATCTCAGCCTCCAGACTAGCTAGGATTACAGGCATGAGCCACCAAGAGATGGAAATCGTTTACTGAATTTTGTTTTGTTTTGTTTTGGTCCATCATGGGGCCTGAACTCTGGGTCTGGGCACTGTCCTGAGTTCTTCAGCAAGCACTCTACAACTTGAGCCACAGCACCACTTCCAGTTTTCTGGTGGTTAATTTGAGATAAAAGTCTCACGGACTTTCCTGCCCAGGCTGGCTTTGAACCGCTATCCTCAGATCTCAGCCTCCTGAGTAACTAGGATTACAGGCGTGAGCCACCAGCGCCCAGCTATGTGGCTAGATTTCTTTCTAAAAGGACTAAAACAACCTCAAATTCACAAGCTAGTAAAATGGACAAGGCAGTTTAAAACCTAAAGGAATCCTGGTCCTACCTCTCAAGAAGCTTCCAATATTATCAAAGAGATGTCTATGTAAATAAATAAATGATCACATCCATAGAGTCATAGTGACACCTCTACTAATTTAACCAAAAGTTTCTCAATATGCTTCAATAAAGCAGAGAAAATAAAAGGCAAAACACGTAGCAACCAGGAAAACCTGTTCCCATCTCAATAGCGGCAGGTGACACTTGCCATCTTTATAAACAAAAATTAGGCAGCTGTACTCACATGTTTATAACATCTGGTTTTGTATCTGCTTGCCAAAAAAAAACACCTATTTTTGATATTCAACTCTATAAATCTCCAAAGCTCTGGCTAAATGATGTGGTCTTGAGAATGCTAAAGAGCCATACAATCATTCCTGTGCCAATGGCAGTTCTTCAGGCCTTGGCTAACTTTTTTCATCATAGCAAAGGGAAAGAAACAGAATCTGCACTTGGCACCACAACATCCTTGCCTGCCTCACCCTGCCAATAAGCCTGACTTGAAGCATTTACAGAGGTTGTCAGCAGCTTCAAAACACCTCTACAGTTTGGCAGATGGCAGCAGCTGAAGCAGCAGAGGCCATTTTAGACTTTAGGAAACATAGCAGGTACAATTGGTTCCACAAGGAAATTACATCCAACTAAGCATCCATGGTCTCCTTTCTCTGAGTTATTTCTTCCTTTACCTTTTATGTCTATCTACACTTAACACGGTAGCAGTGTCTTGTCAGTAAACTGGAGAACAGGCCTCCCATGTGCCAGTATGATTGCAGAGAAATTGAAGAATGCATCTGGGTGCCCAGGGCAGAATACTAAGAGTATTTTCTTTGAGTGCTTCATGGTACTTCTTTCTCTGAATGCATAACTCATCTTCCTTTGAATCCAGAGTTTGACTTGGGAGGAATCCCATAGGAGTTGAGATCAGAGGTATTTTAATAAGTCGTGACAGAAAAGTTTGGAAAGGGAAAGTAGACTGAGAAAAAATGTCTAAGTATCTCTTCGTTCTTTGTTAATTATTTTTCCCTAGCAACTGAACCCAACTGTATCGATATCAAACACTTCATTTTGTCTTCCAACTTGTAGTTGATTTCAAAGCATGGATGATGCATTCCATTCACTAAATATCTCTTTGTGGAAATAATTCTTCCCACAGATTACAGTGTTTATGATATTTTATCATAAAGATCTTCCCTAGGAAGATGTGGAAAAAGTGAGATTTGAGGATGTAAATCTCACTCCATAAAGGAATGTAACTACACTTAGATTCTCAAACCATAACATTGCATGCTATAAAATTTTCTCTACTGATAATGTATAGTTTAAAAAATTAAAATTAGAGTAAGTGCTTAACATTAACCCATCCAAGGACAAAGCAAGAAATGTCAATTGAGGCACACCTAGAGCCCTGCCACCCTGAAGGGCTCTACACAATGCATCTGTATCACCTGTCTGTCTATAAAGAGCTTATTTCAGTTATTAGAATCCACTTAATCAAAGGTAGTCAACAGAATACAATTTGTTTAATATTAACCTTCAGTGTATATAATTAAGGTGTTAATGCTAAACTGTTGGTGTTTACCACATTAGCTCAAAAGTAAATAGAACTGGACGTGATGATGGTAGATTGTATTAACCATTGACACAAAGACCATCATGAGCAAACAACCTATTGAAAATGTTCTATTGTCTGAAACATTCATCTATTGAGCTACAGAGGTCTTCTTATGCTCCTTCCTAGTGTAATAAAGCTAAGTAATGTAAACTAGTTAGGATAGCTTTTTAAAAACACACATTTCAGATTGTTAAAAGAAAATTTTGACAGTCTTTTAATGGACCTTTTAATATCATCTTTCTCTACACCTGAGCCAGCTAATAGTAATTTCCCTAATCATGTATAGCCTCATCATCAAGAAAATTACCTGATAATGAGCTAGTGAAGACAAAATGGCCAGGAACAGCCCTTTAACCAAAGGCTAACTGACTCTGGCAAACCCATTGGGTCTGGAAATGTCCCAATGTGGGAAGAACTCTTAGTGTAAAAGGAAACAAGCTCGGAGGGTAACAGTTATGATTGGGTTATATTAACACATGCCATTAACACATGCATATTTCTAACACCCAAAGAGCCCACAGCTTCCACCCTCAGTGAATTCTCAGACTTGAGAAAACCTGAATCTTCAGCAGTGTTGCACTCTTGACTCTGTCCCAGCTCACTTTCTTAGATTTAATTTTTCAAGCCAATTTTCCAAGCTGGTCCTCATCTGAAACGCTCACTTTTAGCTGCTAGGGGAAGCTAACCTGAATCTCTCCTTCCTGCCCTCAAGAATAATGTTATGTTAACAGTCTCCATTGTGTCTTTTGTACTGACTCCCCTTTAATTTCTAAACTGCACCCAGCCCCAAAACCTTTCAATCATTTCCATTCTTCCACCTTCAGAAAACCCTGCATATTTTACATTGGTTTTGGTGAGTCATAGGGTCATTGAGAACCTCCAGCTCCACTTTGCAGAATTCCATCCATACTTCTCTGTAGCCTTGGCCAATTTCCTTCAGAGAAGCAAAAGTCACATGATCTGAAAAAAACTCAAGTGGCCATGCAACACCAAGACTTTCATTTTGTTTTCTTAGGGGATGGCACCACCATCTTCATAACAATGTTTTAACTTGAAAATACTTTGAACATTTTTTTTTTGGTTGATCGTGGGGCTTGAAATCTGGGCTTGGGTGCTGTCCCTCAGCTTTTGGCTCAAGGCTAGCGCTCTACCACTTAAGCCACAGCACCACTTCCAGTTTTCTAGTGGTTTCTTGGAGATAAGAGTCTCACAGACTTTCCTGCCTAGGCTGGCTTTGGACCTCGATCCTCAGATCTCAGCCTTCTGAGTAGCAAGGATTACAGGCATGAGCCACTGGTGCCTGGCTTTGAACATTTTCTTATATGGTCAAAGCTTCCCCAACTGTGATGTTTTCAGGTTTTGTTTTTTCTGCTTAATGTCAGAAATAAATTAAACTCTTTTCTCCATCCTACACTCAAGATTTCACTAATCGGTACAACTCAATCAATGCTTTGAAATTAAGCAATAAACTAATTCTTGCATTTTACTCTATCCCTAGTTCCTTGCCTGGATATCTAATTGATTCAATGTGGAGAAAGCCAAAACCCAATCAGAGTTAACTAAATGTAGACTTGTGAATTTAATACTACTATATTACATAGTGATGTATCATTAATATCACTATATTATGTAGTGACTGGAAGTTAGTCATTAGCAAGGGAAGATTTAATTAGAATAATTAGTAAAATTTCTTGAGGAGCCAAAAGAGAG
The DNA here is from genome assembly GCF_024711535.1 of Dipodomys merriami. Lineage (NCBI taxonomy): Eukaryota > Metazoa > Chordata > Mammalia > Rodentia > Heteromyidae > Dipodomys > Dipodomys merriami. The sequence continues at coordinate 5,638,416 of NW_027202382.1, read as the reverse complement.
ACTCCAAATCATGGAGTTTGAAGTCAGCACCTAGTGAAGACTGAGTATCTGAGTATTATGATTCAACAGAATGAACATCCAGCTTCATTCCTGTTCCTGTTTCTGTTCTTGTTCCTTTTTCTCTGTCTGCTGAGATAAAAGTACCCTAACCATTTCTGACCGGGAGCTGTCCATGGAAGTTCCTCTGAGAGACAGAAAAAAAAAAGCCTCCAGTCATTGATGGTGGAAGCCCTGTGCTCTTTGCCTGCTTCTCCCTTAAAAACATGGCAGCTGAACACTTAACAACTGGATGGAACTGATGGGCTAATTGCAGGAAAGTTTACTCCAGGCAGTGAAAACTGCACCCATTAGTGCTCTTCAGAACTGCAATGGAACGATGACCAGTTCTGCTGAACAAAGGCTATGAATAATAGTCAAACTGTAGGTGACATGTCAAAGAGAGGACCAAATATCCCTTAGCTGTATTAGCACAACTTTGCCTTAGGGAAAGAAATCATGTACAAATTTCTTACCTACTCCCTTCTGTGGATAAAGAACACATTTGCTACATCTCTGCTAGAAGGAGCTAATGATTTTTTGAATACCCCTCTAAAATATCAAGAAGGTTCTGCAAGTTTGGGAGCAGAATTATCTCAGACAGGTGAAAATGAACAGATTCTAGAACCTTAATTAATCTGATAAAATTTACTCTTTACCTCAGACATGTGAGTAATCTCCACACCCACCTCTTCCACATCAGTACAGCTTATCTAATTACCCCAAAGAACAATGTGCAATTTGCTATTACACTCATTTATTCATTTTTCAAACTAGACTTCCTCCCAAAGCTGAATATGAACTCTCTTCCAGCTTGAATTCTGCGTAAAATGGTGTTCAAACCCCAATGCAGCTATGTGCAAGGCCTTGCTGCTTTCCAAGTCAGACCTAAACCCTCTGTTCCCCTTTGATATCATCAATCAGTTGGAGCAGATGGAGCTAAGGAACATCGGATGAACCGGTTTCTGTCTTGAGATAGAGCCACCTTAAAGACCTTGGCTTTTGTGATAATCAGGAATTCCCAATCCAATGCCATAGGGTCTGTTCTGAGACTCAGCCCTCACTTAGGAAGGGCTTCAGTTTACACAGTCAAACCTTGGAACCTTCAACTTTCTTTGAAATCCCATCTCTGTGTTCATCCTGCAGAAGCTTACTTGGCCAGATTGCCAGGCTGAGCAAACAAAGCCCTAATTTTATCTTGACCCTCTAGAGAGCTAGGATTCTAGACTGCTCCCCACAGGTGGGGACTCCCCAGTTTTATTCTTTATAGTAGGAGACTTAAGGCAACTAGGAGATTCCTTTTCAGTATTGCCTCTGTCTTCAGTGTGAAAACCAGGTATTGTAACCTGAAGTTGAATTAGTGTTGCTGTTAAAAGCCTGGCCAGTTATGGGGATGTGTTAAAAGCATTCTTTCAGGTGACAGAAATGGAAATTAAGAGAGGTGCCTCATAAGGAAACATAAAGTTTTCCATGGTAATGTGAGGGACAGTATTAGAGGGGGAAATGTTGACTTGGAGATTGATAGGCCTTTTGGACATACCTATATGGAGTCAGAAACAAGATTCCAAACGACCAGACTTGATCATTAATGAAGGAGTTGCCCCTGTGTTCATAGTTAGAAGTAGGTGGTCACAAGGAAGGAGAAAAATACCATTTGGTGCCATAATTGAAATGATAATAACAATAAAGTGATTGGCAGAGGACTGAGGGAACCTATTTCCTGATGGTCAGGTCACTACTGACTCTGTCTAAAACACTTTAACTGGAAAACTCGTAGTCAGACTTCAATACCTATTTTGACTCACTTTCTCTGAAATTCTTCAACTGACTGATGAGAGCTTAGTTAGCAGCATTTTTCCCTAGTAACTGTATACCTGTTTTGTTTCTACTTCAATCACAGTGTTCATCATGATGCGTTATGATCTCTTGATTTATCTCTCAAACAAGCTTACTTATCTCTGATTGCCTAATGGATGACGGAGGTTGTGATTCATCTTTTCAATGTATATGTGAGGAATCACTGGATGTGTTATCACATAATTTACTTTATAGAACAAGTTTAGTTTTGCAACAAAATTGGTGAGAAAATATACAATTCCCATATACCCCTTACCTTCATACATATTAAACCTCCCCCATTAAATAACTCAGCCCATAATGGTATATTTTGTATAGTGAACCTATAATAACAATTCCATGTCATCCAACATAGTTTATAAAAGGGTCACTCTAAACATTGTATACTCAGTAGGTTGTGTGAACATTTAACAATGTGCATCCACCATGAGAGTACCATGCAGAATAGTTTCCCTGCCCTGTAAAATCTACTCTACTCTGTCTATATGCCTTCTTGTCTCCTATCCCTGTGTCAGTTTTACGATCTCCAAAATTTTCCCTTTCACAACCTCATTCAAAATGAGACTTTCTAAGATTGTCTTTTTCATAGCAATATGCATTTAAGGCTCTTCGATGTCTTGTGGCTTGATAGCTCATTTCTTTTTAGCACTGAATAATTCCTTATCTGGCTGTACTGGTTTATTTATCTACTAAAGGACATCTTGATTGCTTCCAAAATTTGGCAATTATGAAGAAAGCTTCTGTAAACATCCATGTGCAAGTTTTTGTATGGACATACGTTTTCAATAACTTTGGGTAAATACCACAGAGCATTGAAGGATTGTATGGCACATATGTATAATTTTGTAACAAACAATCTGTTTTTCAAGTAGCTTACCACCGATATCCCCACCAAGCATGAGTAAGTCTCTGTTGCTCCATATCCTAGCCAGCTTTTAGTGCTGTCTCAGTTTGGGATTTGGGCCCTTCTAATAGATACATTGTAGTATCTAACTGTTGCTTTAATTTGCAATTCCTTAGTGACAGATGATGGGATCTATCTTTTCTTCTGCTCATTTGCCATTTGGATAGCTTCTTTGGTGACCCTTTTGCTCCTATAATTTTCCCATTGCAATTTTTTGTTGTTGTGCATTTGTTTCTTCCTCTCCCTCTCCCTCTCTCTTCTTCATTCTCTTCCTCCTTCCCTCTCTCCCTCTTCCTCTCCTTCTATCTCTCTCTCAGTGCATGTGTCAGTCCTGAGGCTTGAACTCAGGACATGGGCAATGTTCTTGAGCTTTTTTGCTCAAGGCTAGCACCCTACTACTTGAGCCACAGCTCACTTCCATAGTTTATTGGAGATATTATTGAAGATAAGAGTCTCACAGACTTTCCTGCTTGGGCTTTTTTTGAACCATAATTCTCATATCTCAGCCTCCTGAGTAGCTGGGATTACTGGCATGAGCCACTGGCACTTGGCTACTATTTGTCTTTTATTGTTGAATTTTAAGAATTCTTTCTATATTTTCGATTATAGTCTTTTATTTATTTAGGACTTCTATTCCATACTTTCTGAAAGAGTGTTATAACTGAAGGCTTGGAAGCAAAGTTATTATTTTTGTGTACTTGGAAGTACTGAGCTTTGAACTCATGGCCTTGCTCATAGTTCTACTTGAACCATGCCACCAAGTCTTGTTTGTTTGTTTTTAGTTATTTTTCAGATAGGATCTCGTGTTTTGCCCAGAACCAGTCTCAGACCATAATCTTTCTAACTATGATTCATGAGTGGCTAGAAACACAAACATAGACCAACACTCTTACCTTATTGATTAAGACAGGGGATCTCAACATTTTTTTGTAGTGGCCTTGAACTCTAAGCCTCCCAATCTGTACCTACTAAATAGCTGGAAAGACAACAGTGAGCCATTGTGCCTGGGCTGAGACTCTGTCATTCTAATATTTCATGCTAAGATCTACCATCAAATTTAGAAATTAACTAAGTACATTTCCAGAGTCCAACCCTAGACCATCTGATTTGGTTGTTGTTTATAAAGTCCTCTGAAGTCTCTGGTTTTTTAAGTCATAATAGGTGTTTCTAATGCCAGTGTTGTTTAAAACATCTTTCAATACAGCCTTGGGTGCCAAAAAATAATGTTCAATCCTAGAAAAATACTAAGATTCAGAAGAGTGAGTACTACTTTATAGCTGTCTTATTTAGTCAAGTTTATTTGACCTCTAGGTATTGTAGAGAGCTGGTCTACATGTTCCTCCAACACGTTTCAGGATGATTTCTGTTTATTTCTTTGTGGTGTGATTAAACTATTAAAGTTCAACATGTAAAATCCTCATCAAATTGTTATTTGAAACTGCTATTTTTTAAAGTCACGTTCCAAATACAGGCATGTAATTATAAATGAAAAATGCAATCCCCATAAAGAATAAAATCTATATCAGAAAGCAAATGGATGTGGGAAAGATCTAATAAAAATAACCATGGAGACAATCCAATCTAAAAATACACAAAACTGCCATTTTCATCTCTATTAATTTTCAGAATTCATATTAATTTTTAGTATTTATATATGTTATCTCACTCCCCTACAAAGTATTGATCCCAAGAAGTAGATGAGTTGAAAAAGGAGTCCTAACCTTCACCAGGTTGCAGGCAACACAGTACCACCAAGCTTACTGGGCTCCCTTCTCTACTCAGGCCCTATATTTTTATTGATTTAGTTGGAGATGTTATTTCTCCCCATCATGGCTTCTTCTATATTAAATATCAGACATGGCATATGGATATAGTTTTTAAATATGAATCTTCAGTTTTAATTTTCACTGTACCTTAAATTTTCTTTTTTTTTGGGGGGGGGTCCGATCATGGGGCCTGAACTCTGGGCCTGGGCGCTGTGTCTCAGCTCTTCAGCTCAAGGCTAGCACTCTACCCCTTGAGCCACAGCGCCACTTCCAGCTTTTTTTCTTTTTGCTTATGTGGTGCTGAGGAATCGAACCCAGGGCTTCAGGCATGCAAGGCAAGCACTCTACCACTGAGCCACCTTCCCAGCCCCCCTGTTCCTTAAATTTTTATACAGTAGCCAGGCACTGGTAGCTTATGCCTATAATCCCAGTTATTCAGAAGGCTGAGATCTGAGGATTATAGTTCAAATCAGGCCTACATAGTCCTTGAGACTCTGATCTCCTATAAAACACCAAAAACCTGTAACTGTGGCTCAAGTGGCAGAGTGCTAGTCTTGAGCAAAACAAAACTCTCAGGGACAGCACCAATGCCCAGAGTTCAGGCCTCAGGACCAGCACAAATTTTTAAAGAAGTTGTGGTGAGAGACTACTTTCTCTAACTCTAGAATGAAAATCTCTAGGCTCCATGACTTTAAAGTTAAAGTTTAAGATTGTGTCATCATAATCAACCCAAAGCCCAGTCTGGATTCAAAAATTGTAGCATCCTTGCCTTGTAATGATCAATAGGCCAAACAATTCAGAATTGAAATGTTCCCCTTCTTGCATCCAGGACTTATAGCAGGCATTAGGGAAGACAAGCTTCTGCTTCTCCAATCTTCTTTCTGCAATGTGTTAGCCTTGACACTGGACCTCTGTACAATTATCACACAGAGGGAAATAAACCAGAAGAGGGTAAGAAAAGGCTAAGTAAAACTGGCACTCTGCTAAATGAGCTTTGTGACAACCAGTCCTGTAGGATGTGGAAAGCTGTTTACAGAAATACTGCTTAATCTTCATAAGAGCTTCCTGAAAAAGTATTCCTCATCAACATTAGTTATATCTCTATGGGCCAAGCAAAGGTCAGAATACTGCACAAAGTTTGTATCTCATATCTATACTTCCTGTGCCTTTCTTTAGCACATTTCTTTCTACATATTTATCGGAAATATTCTCTACAGTAGTAAGTAACTTTTCTTCTATGGGATTTATAAGAATTTCCACAAATGAAAATAGTGTCTGACAGAGTGACTTTTCAATCATCCCATAACCACGAATATAAAAATATCCCACCATATACCTAACAACCACAATGGTAACTTCCAAGTTTCAACTCTGCTTCTTAACCAATCAAGTGACATTGGACAGGTCACCCACTGAAACTCTGTCTCCTCATCCATACAACAGAAAGGATCATAATCACATCTATCATATAAACTCATTCTAAGGATTAAATGAGTTAAAACACACACACCATACATATTAAGTAGAGCAGATGCCACAATTTCATATATTGGTATAAGCCACTCTAAGGGATTTAGGCAGGCCATGCACAGATAGGATCTTATCACATGTACTTGATTTTTTTTTGTTGTTTTTGGGATTTTTTTAGAAATTGATTTTTTAATTTTTTTAAACTTTATTTTATTGTAAAGATGCTGTACAGAGGGTTTACAGTTACATGAGTAAGGCAATGAGCACATTACTTGTCCATCATTGTTACCTCTTTCCTTGTCCTTCCACTATCCCTTCCCTCCCCCACCTCCCACACTCCTCTCCATCCCACCCCATCCCCCACCCCGACCAAAGTTGTAAAGTTTATTTCCAATATACTATCCTGTGGGTATCATTGTTGCAATGGGTCATTCTGTGTCCTTCTTTCAGAGTTTTATTATTCCCTTCTCCTCCCCTGAGTAGAGAAATGTATATACAAGATGCAGGGAAATGGAAAGATTGGAAAAAATTGTATTAAGTGAAGTAAGCCAGGCCCCCAAAAAATAGGTCCCATGGTTTCCTTTATTTGCAATAACTAGTATATGTCTGAGACAAGCAGAAAAGATCAGATAAGCTGATGTTAGGTGAAATGAACCCCAAGATAAGTATTCAAATGTTTTTTCTTTCATGCCATTGTTTCTAACATATTTATAAGATTATTTCTTTGTTGCTTTGTATGTCCCTCCCCCACGGTATAACCCCTGCTTTCACTGTATTTGATGTTGGTATAATTTGTAAAGGGGAAGGGAAAAAACAAGTTGTTTAAATAGGGATACAGGTGGACCCATTGCAACAATGAGCTGTACAAGTCATTATGTCGAAAAACGAACTTTACAACTTTGAGGGGGGGATGGGAAGGGATGGGAAGGGGAAGCAAAGGAGGAGTCAACAATGCTTGATAAGAAATGTACTCATTATCTTGCCCATGTAATTGTAACTCCTCTATACGGTATTTTCACAATTAAAAAAAAAAAAGAAAGCCATGAAAAAGCAAAACAAACAAACAAAAAAAGATGCAGGGTACCAAAATCAAGTACAGTGACAACAGGGGATACACCATCAGGGGAATAACATGCAAAGGAAACAAAAAAAATCACATAGTACATTTAAAACAATAACAACAAAGACAAACCTCTTGTGTCCCTATCTTGGGGTTCATTTCACTTAACATCATCTTATATGATCATACATACATAGCTTTTGAGCTTTTCAGCTCATCACATAAGATTATCCTATATGTATACTAACTATTGCAAATAAGGGAAACCATGGGACCTAAATTGAAAGACTTGGAAAATTATCACTGAGAATTGCATTTTAAAGAAATAGTTCTGGCTGGATGCCAGTGGTTCATCCTTGTAATCCTAGCTTCTCAGAAGGCTGAGATCTGAGGAACATGGTTCAAAGCCAGCCCAGGCAAAAAACTCCATGAGACTCTTATCTCCAATAAACCACTAGAAAACTGGAAGTAGTGCTGTGGCTCAAGAGGTAGAGTGCTCACCTTTAGCTGAAAAGCTGAGGATAGCTCCCAAGCCCAGAGTTCAAACCCCACTACAGACAAAAAAAGAAAAAAGAAATAGTTCGAAAACAATTTCATTAAATAAATAAAGGGCTCTATACCAAAATGAAATTTCCATGTCATATTAGAAAATGTATAAAATATGTTCAAAACAGTTGTTTGCTAGATGTGATGTCTTTTTTATATAAATGTTGGAATGACTTGTTCAAAAATACCTTTCCTGCTGGCCCCACGTGACTCACCTGCCCTGTAATCCTAGCTATTCAAGAGGATAAGTTCAGAGGATTGTAGTTCAAAGCCAACCTGGACAGAAAAGCCTGTGAAACTTTTATCTCCAATTAAACACCAAAAATCCATAAATGGAGCTGTTGAGTAGCCTTGAACAAAAAAATCTCAAGGACAAGGACAGTGACCAGGCCCTGAGTTCAAACTCCAGTACTGGTACATAAAAAAACACACAAACATCTTCTCTGTAACAGTAATCCATGTAAAATTAGCACTGAAAATTGACAATTAGAAATCCTCTGGTCCAATCTCTTAACTACTCAGTAATAGGCATGTATGTAACTGACAAGAACACGATGCAATATTTATAATTTGTGCATATTTACCTAAACCATGTCAAAATGCATCCTGAAATTATTTTCATTAAAAAATGTGTTGCCCTATTATAGTAATTTTTGTTGAAAGTTCTTTTCCAATCGCCTCTACACATTTTACAAATTAGTTACTAAATGGACCACAGATCTAAAATCATCAGTGTCTAAATCATCCAACTATAGTAAAGATCTGTGTGCATTTTTGCATTAAATTATAGTTTTATAGGTTAAGTCTTATTTCAAAAGTCACTGGCTTTTCAATTCCCTTACAAGTAATGACTTCTTGCTAAAGTGGAAGCAAACAACTCCCCATTATAATCAACAAATACAGACATTGACTATTAGACACAATGGAGATAAATAATTCCTATCCCTATGGCCACAATGGATGAAGATTCCTATAACAGACCTAGTCCAGTTTCTCAGTATAAGAAAGATCTAGAACAGTATTGCAGTATAAGAAATTCAGTGGCAAATGTCTGAAGGCATTAATTCCTATAATGCTTCACTGGACAGGAAACAAAGTCCAATATCCCTAACCAAATAGTCACTATGTAACACACACCAGATACTAAATTCAATTTTCTGCTTGGGTAAAATGGAATAATACTTCACCTCCTATTCCTATTTGTGGCTGTCTGCTGATGTCACTGAAAAAGAAATGCTGAAACTTCAAAATACAGACACTACTGAAATTTTCAGCAATTCCCATTTCTATCTTCAGCTACTTAGACATCCATTAAAAATAATCATTGCTAATACTAACCTTTAAATTGCAAACATTGAAAGGCATCCATACTAGGCCAATCAAGCCATTTTCTGAACTCCAAATTAACTTTAAAAATGCTTAAGACATTGCCTATGAATTATAAAAAATTTAAAAAACAAAGTTGAAAAATCCAAAGCCAACTAACTTGCACAAGAGAAATATATTCAACGAAATGATCCATATTAATAAAACTCAGAAGACAGCATAGACCAATTCTGAAGTCTTGGAACTTACATAAATATTCCATGAGTCTATGTACATGCTGATTATATTTGACTTTAATTTTGGAATTTACAAAGTAATGCTAGCTGCTTCTTGTAAGTTTGAATACTTTTTCAAAATTAATATAGCCCTTTTAGCCTTGGTGAGAAAAAGGAGTACAGGAGTCATAGTTAACTTCGTCTTCAGACATACTCATCTTGTTATAAGGTTTGCACGTAAGCCAAGATGCAGCTGTACAGCTAATTTCGGGCCTGCCAGCCTTGACGACACTCTTTTTCATGAGCCGCTGGTGATTAGCCATATGGAGACGTGTGATTGAACTCCAGATGGAGTTGACTTCTTCATATAGCTGCACACTATTGGATTTGAGGACAGATATCTTTAGTGCTACTGACTCTTGAATCACCTTTTTTTTTTTTTTTTGCGGGGGGGTCATGGGGCTTGAACTCTGGGCCTGGGCGCTGTCCCTCAGCTCTTCAGCTCAAGGCTAGCGCTCTACCAGTTGAGCTACAGTGCCACTTCCGGTTTTCTGGTGGTTTATTGGAGATAAGAGTTTCACGGACTTTCCTACCCCGGCTGGCTTTGAACAGTGATCCTCAGATCTCAGCCTCCTGAGTAGCTAGGATTACAGGCGTGAGCCACCTGCGCCCAGCTCACCTATTTCTTTAAAATTAGATTAAATTGCCTGGAGCTCACAGCTCACGCCTGTAATTCTAAACTACTCAGGAGGCTTAGACCTGAGTATTAGGGTTCAAAGCCAGCCCAACAAGAAAATCCTTAAGACTCATAACTCCAATAACCACGTAAAAAGCAGAAGTGGAGCTGTGGCTCAGGTGGTAGTGCCAGCCCTGAGCAAATACATTCAGGGACATCACCCAGGTCCTGAGTTTAAGCCCCATAACCAACAAGAACAATAAAAAAAAATTAGATGAAACTGGAATTTTCTAGTGTCTTAAAAGTAGATTAAGACCATTACTGAGTTTTTTTTCTGTCTGCTGGGATAAAGTACCTGGAAGAGGACACCAAATTGAGTAGCTTTCTCTAGTACTTACCTTGGCTAGAGAACATTCTTTTACATGCTCAGAGAATATTTCTAATGATAACATAAATGCTCCACTGCTTTCTGAGTACCAGGAGAAGATACATTTATGACCAGAGACATTTAAAAAGACATCAGTAATATGAATAAAGAAAATATGATTTTGTCAAAATAATTAAATGGTTCTTTCCTCTGGGAGAGTTTGGATATACTAATATTTTCCTATATGATCATCCTGTTTCTTCAAATATTATATGAATTTCATTCAAAGGCAATCAGATAGCAAGATCAAATCAAGATATAAGAGTAATAGTTCAAAAAAAGAGTAATAGTTCATTTTTTTTCATTTTTATTGGTATTGTAATGGTGCTGTATAGAGGGGTTACGGTCAGATAAAGGGTACATTTCTTTTTGAACAATGTCACCCCTCCCTCACTCCCAGTTTTTCCCTCCCATCCCCATCCACGAGTTGTATAGTTATTTTAATTAAATTTATTAATATTCATTGGCTCCAACTCACAGAATTATAAACTTATAAAACATTTATATTTATCTGTGTTCATCATCTATGGTATAAATAGCCATCCAAGTTTTTGGAATAAATGTAAATTTCAAATTTATGCCAGAACATCATCTCTTTAATCACATGTGAAAACCCTAATGATAATGTTTCCTTCACTGTCATTGCTATGATATAACACTGATGTCACATAATTCACACTTATAATTTGAAGTTAACCTTTAAAACAAATGAAGTGTTGGGCTGGGAGTGTGATTCAGTGGTAGAGCTACACTCACCTCAGTGATACACCTCACCCCTTTGGGAAAAATGAATGAGGTAAAGTTTCTTTTACTTTTATCTTTTACTTTAAAAAGTTTATTTTAAAATGCTACTAAAATAAATCTACCATAGGTCAAAACCCAAAGACTAAGGCCAAATGCACTTTATTTAAATGAGTAATGCATGATATTTTATCACCTCTAACTCAGTCGTTAATTGTCTTTAAGTTATATTGTGCAGATTTAAATCTTTCTTCTCATCAAAAGGATAGTGATCACTAGCTGTTTCATCAAATTATGTAAGAAGATAGATAATAAAGTCAGATGCCAATTACACTTGTAATCCTAGCTCCTCAGAAGGCTGAGATTTGAGAAGTACAGTTCAAAGCTTAGGCAGGAAAGTTTGTGATATGTTTATCTCCAATTAGCCCCCAAAAAGCTCAAGAGTTAGAGTGCTAGTCTTGAGCAAAATCTGCTCAGAGACAGAAACCAGGCCCTGAGTTCAAGCCACAGGACCAGCACCAAAAAATAAAAATAAAAATAAATTTAAAAGTAGATAATAGACTTTTGCACAATTTGATAAACATACTTGGTACAAGTATGTTTTGTTGCTGGATATGCAACCCATAATTCACAGAAACAAGAAGAAAAAATCAAGCTAACTATGTCAGCAATGATTTCAATAATTCAAAAACTCTACTACCTATTACATAGAAAAAAAATCATATTTTCCCACATGTTGAAATGTCTTAGAAATCCACCTTTCATCTATTCAATTCTTACAAAGCATAGGTAAATAAATCAGTTTTAAAGAACTATGCATACTGACTGAAAGAAAAATTTAGAACACACAATGAAACATAATAATGTCATTAAATCGTGATCCACAATAAATAGCACAATAAATAATCTGAAGTCTCTCAACCATTAGATTAATAGAAGTACACCAATATTATTGAAAGACAAGCTAGACTCAAAACTGCATTCTAATTGCAAGGCAAAAATAACCTGCAGACGAGTCAGAACAGCTCTACTACAAGTCTCACGCCATCACCTCACATCATGTTCTCTTCCCTTTTGTGTTTTTCACCTTTTAATTTTTCATTCTAAAATACCTACTTCTAATACCAACGTCCTAGATATTTCAAAACTACCTTCTCCATAAGATATACCATCCCATTCAAACCAATAGTGATTGCTTCTCCTCCATTTCTCTTAAAGCACCCTTTGAAGTATTTGAATATGTTAAAATAGTAATAACCCTTAAATATTTTTGCTAACTTTCCTTTTACCAAATACCAAAAGTAAGAATATTAAAATTCACTGTCAATTGGGATCACTCTATACCCAAAACAGAAAGAAATTCATTATCTTTGTAGCAAGAAATAAAATCATAATAAAACAAGAACAGTCTAATTTACACTTGACTTTGGTTTAAAAAATACTATATAGAAATAGAAAACAGTTTGGCTCAGTAGTTAAGAGGACTTTCTTTGGAGTCAAATTGTTTTCAAATCCTAGCCCTACTGTGTTTCCATGACCATCATTAATAAGGAAAGTAAATTACCTTACTAATCTGCAATATTCATATATGTATTATAAAGACAAAAATCTTTTATAGATTTAAGGTTCAGTGAGAGGATTAGTGAATAATATAGAGTGCTAGTCTTGAGCAAAAACTGCTCAGAGAAAGCACCCAGGCCCTGAGTTCAAGGTACAGGACCAGCACCGAAAAATAAAAATAAAAATAAGTTAAAAGGCTAGGACTCTATATCACTAAGTAAGGCTCTCAGTCACTCATGTAGTATTACAATCTATGTATTTGAAATGTGATATATAATAATGTCATTAGTTGGATTAACAGATAGCATACAGTTAACTTGCCTATATTATGCCTGGTCCACAGTTGAGTGACACCAGCTAATATAATATGAAACAAAGTAACTTCAAAGATATTGTGCATCTGTATTTATTTTGGGGGGGGGGGGTCCGGTCATGGGGCCTGAACTCTGGGCCTGGGCACTGTCTCTCAGCTCTTCAGTTCAAGGCTAGCGCTCTACCACTTGAGCCACAGCACCACTTCCGGCATTTTTCTTTTTGCTTATGTGGTGCTGAGGAATCGAATCCAGGGCCTCACGCATGCAAGGCAAGTGCTCTACCACTGAGCCACCTTCCCAGTCCCACTGTGTATCTTTAAAGATGACTGTATATCTTTCCATATCTCAGTATAAAGAAAGCTATACTGTAACATTCCCTACAGAGACTTGACCAAATTTTAAACAAATAGAAAGCAAATTGCTGTAGATTTATGTCACTAAATTTTATGGTAGTTTGTTTCTTAGCAAAAGAAACTAACTTGATGGACTGCTGCCATAGTAAAGTTTTAAAAATGTCATTAATTTTGGAACCAGTTGAAGAACCTAAGCTGAATGATGGCAGTTGACGTTAAGACAATCTCATAGCAGTATTCAGATTAACAAAAGGTGTTTTATGCATTTTAAGTACATGTTTTCTAGATCCCCTCAATCAAATTATAAGGCTTCTAAAAATCCTAATAGTATATCCCATGGCTGTCTCACAAGAAGCCCAAGGTAGACAGATTTATCTTTTAAAAAATGGATATTTGGGGCTGGGAAGGTGGCTCAGTGGTAGAGCACTTGCCTTGCATGCTTGAGGCCCTGGGTTCAATTCCTCAGCACCACATAAGCAAAAACAAAAAAGCTGGAAGTGGCGCTGTGGCTCAAGTGGTAGAGTGCTAGCCTTGAGCTGAAGAGCTGAGAGACAGTGCCCTGGCCCAGAGTTCAGGCCCCACGACAACCCCCCCCCAAAAATGGATATTAGTGGCTTTTGACTATGGTGAACCATAGTGAGAAAACCTTTATATTAGTTAGTTTTGCATTCCTGTAGCAAAATACCTGAGATAATCAATCTAGACAAGTAAAAGTCTATTTGGTTCAGAGTTTGGGTTGTTTCAGTCAATGGTTAGTTGGCCTTACTGATTTTAAGCGACAAGAATCATGTGGCTAAGCCAAAATTCAATCACCTAGTGGGTTACATGTGGAAGAGAAAGAGGCCATGGTTTCAGGATTTGTGAGAAAGACCTCAAAGGCCTAAAACCTTCCATTAGGCCCTGCCTCTAATGACTTTTCCATGTCTTCCAAGAGGGATAAGCTAAGAAATCATCCTTTAACACAGGAGCCTTGAGTGGCATTACAGATTCAAACTATAGCACTCAAGAAGTTAATATGGTTGAAAATGTATGTAGGTGGTTCAAAAGAGGCCATTGAGTCCTAAGCTTTATATACAGGAAGCAGGCTGAGAAGAGTATTTGAAAGCTCAGCTTTCTAGAAGAAAAGAGTAATAATAAATAATAATAATTCAAGTGGCAAGATGAGGCACCCACAGGACATATCAAAAAATCACACAGAGTAACTTCTTACGCCAGAAGTCAGGAATGAGTCCTAAGCAGAGAAAAGTGAATGTGTATCTTGCTTGATTCAGCATCTTCTGGACCTGTGTGGGCCACCCAGCTTCTGTATTTGGGACAGTAGTACCTATAGAGGTTATCGTCAGTTAGAACAAATGACATATTTGGATCTTTAGTTCAAAAATCTTTAGATCAAAGGGAAGATATTAAAGAAATGTCTCTCAGGAAGTCCATCTGAAGATCTTCACCTCTGCAACCAGCTTTGCTTTAAGCAACAATATCCTGATCCTTGAAAGTGAACCTTATGGCAGAATGAAATGAGATATTATAATTTTCTTGAGGGAGTGCTGGGTGCAATTCATAAATGTGAGAAATTACATTGCAGCCACAGGGCAGTATACAGTAAATAAAATGGCTTGTGAGAACTATTATCCCACATACTCTTCTTGAAGATCTTTACTCCTTATCAAAAGAAGTCTGTAAATGCTTTCTTTCATTCCAGATAGGGTAATCAATGCAGTGTGGTAGATAGCAGTACATGATTTATGACTGGTAGTCTCGAAAATGTCACCATCTTCAACCTATTGCTCTTATTGTACCTAGTTTTGTCATCTTGAGACTATGCTATGAATAAATTCATGTAGCTGTAAGAGAATTATACTCAGCTTGGCTATATATTTGTTTCGAACATATCCTAAAATGCTTCTTATTTTGATTGACATAGCCTTTAGTGCTAGTATTTAAAAGGTACTGTGACAAAAAAAAAAGTACTGTGTCTAAAAAAAAAGTACTGTGTCTGACCATTATTTTCTACCAACTCATCTGGAAGTAGATGATTACTCATTAACAGTTTGTATCTACACGTTCTATTAAGTTAACATGTTCATTTATCATTCGATGCCTCATTTTTATAGTAAAACAAGAAAACAGAAAGAATGAAGAGAACCTACAAGTTGTAATTAAAGGATATTTATTGATGATAGCAATCATTTTATACTATTATCTATGAGCTGAACATTTCACAATTTTTTTTAAATCTGATATACATAAACTAAATGAGAAAAATTTTGCAAATCATATGTCTGATAAGTAACTAATGCATAAGATATATGGAGACCTCCAAAAAGGCAACAACAAAAACTACATTATGGATTACACAAAAGACTTTGTATTGTTTGACAGAGAAGCTACAACAGAGTACTACAGGCTGGATGGTTAACATCCCAAATATATTTCCTCATGATTCCAGAAGCTAGAAATCTCAAATCAAGGTGTTGACCAAGATAATTTCTTCAAGGCTCCTCTCATTGGCTTGTAAATAACTATATTCCCTTAATTAGTCTTTAATATGTCTATACCATGGCTTCAAATTATTGCTGCTTATAGTGATATCAGTGATGCTGGATTGGGGCCCACCTTGAAGATCTTATTTTAAAAAATTACTTCTTTAAAAACCTGATTTCAAAATATGGTTATATCCTAAATTACTTGGGTTTAGTTGTTAAACATATAAAGTATAGGGACTATTCATCAATTCAGCTACAACAGACTTGAATAAATATTTATCCAAAGAAGATATATAAATGGCCAGTATGCAAAAAGAAAGATTCTCAGAACCATTTGTAATTATGGAAGGGTAAGTCAAAATTGCAATGCTATAACAATGAATTGCCTTTGAGATGCTACTACATTTAAAAAATAGAAAATAACAAGAGTTTGTGAAGATGTAGAAAAAATTGAACCTTCACAAACTATGGACAGGACTGTTAAATCATGCAACCACTATGGAATACCGTATTCTTATTCTTCCAATATTAAAAATAGAATTACCATATAATCCAGCAATTCTACTTTTAAATAGATACCTAAAAGAGTTAAAATCACAGCCATGAAGTAGTTTCTACACTCATATTCAGAGCAACATGATTCATAATGAGCATGGATAGAAGCAACCTAAGTGCCCATCACACATAAATGGATAGACAAAATGAGGTAAGAAATTTACACACACACACAAGAAAACCACACAGATGAAACTTGAGTATAGTATGCTAACTAAAATAAGCTAGTCACATGAAGAAAAATTCTACAGGGTCTCACTATTAGGTACCCAGAGTAGCTAAGTTAACAGAAACAGAAAATAGAGTTGGGGTGGTCAGAATGTAGAAAAGGAAAAAACGAGGACTTTTTGTTTGATGGGTATAAGTTACCATTCAAGATTTCTTTAAAAGTTCTTGTTATGGTTGAAGATTATGGTCATCCAGTAAAATAAATGAACTTAATGTCCAAATTGTGTAGTTTCAAATAGAAAAACAACGGTAATGTTCATATATTTAGTCTGGGCTCACACCTGTAATTCTGGCTACTCAGGAGGCTATGATCTAAGGATTGCTGTTCAAAGCCAGCCCAAGCAAGAAAGTCCAAGAGACTCTTATCTCCAATTAGCCACCAGAAAACCAGAAGTGGTGTTGTGGTTCAAGTGGTAGAGCTCTTACCTTGAGCTAAAGATGAAGGACAGTGCCCAGGCCCAGATTCAAGCCCCATGACCGACAAAGAAAAAGTTAATATATTTATTTATGTTACCATAGTTGAAATAAATTTAACCTACACATTTATACGAGAAACTTAGTAACTAAATATATTCCTGTTTTTCTTTTGCAGTTGAAGTAACAGAGGCTCCAATAGGCCAAGCTGATACAATTAGCCAGTCCCTAAACCAGTTTTCAATCCTGCTCTGTAGCACACTTTAAGACTTGCTTGTACAAAGAGACAACAATGAACCACAACAACATGTCTTCAGCATTGCTCAACTATTTGTTAGAAAAAGTCCAGAACATTATTTTAAGAGATTGTGACACACGTAGGAATTGATTGGAAAGTTCCATTTGTCAGTACTGCATTCATCTCGACTATCAATGACCTACTTTGTGGGTCAGTAACAAGGCAGTTCACTTGGACCAGATAGTTTACCATGTGGTAAAACCACAAGTATATGTTTCTATAGATGAATAATCAGAAGAAAAATGCATCCCATAGCTGTTCATGATCCTTTGGAGACTATAACTTCGGGTTGTTGGTTATTTTTTTTATTACTTTCCATATGTGAAGAATAATTATTGAGCTTCTCGGGAATAAGAGCTGCAACAGATTCAATGTTTCACCTCAGTTTGTAGAAGAAATTAGTATTAATGCTTATGTAAGATTTCTGGAACACCAGGCTTTGTGCTTCATTTTCACATTAATAAGCTAGACTTCTCCAAAGCCCCAAGGTTACACTCTCAAGAGATTATTTCTTCAGGCAATTTCTTCTTGACTTCAGAGTTTATAAAATAAAACGCTATCTAAGATACAGCGAAAATACAAATTAACAAAACACAAGAGTCTAGCCTCAGATCGGTTACGCAGAGGATTTATGCCCATAAACTGCCAAGCACAGGGTTTGAAACAGACTCTATAGACTTCCAGTTGCTATAGTAACTGCACAGTTTTATTGGATGTAAAAGCAAGCCCAGCTCAGGTATATCATCTGCATTGCCTCTGTTAGCCTCTGAGTGGCAGAAATAAGTTATACATACAATAATCATAACCATAACTTAAACCCTTTACCACTTAAACCCTTCACTTCTTAGTCTGTAAACACCTTTGCCTTAGAATTCAAAGCAGCTTGACTAATTATTCTTTTGGGGGCAGTGGGGTCAATCATGGGGGTTGAACTCTGGGCCTGGGTGCTATCCCTCAGCTCTTCAGCTCAAGGCTAGCACTCTATCACTTGACCCACAGTGTTACTTCTGGTTTTCTGGTGGTTTATTGGAGATAAGTGTCTCACGGACTTTCCTGCCTGGGCTGGCTTTGAACCGCAATCCTCAGATCTCAGCCTCCTGAGTAGCTAGGATAACAGGTGTGAGTTACGGGTGCCTGGCTGACTAGTCATTCTTAAAGAGAAACATTCATTAATAGTTTTGTTTTTAAATAGTTCAGAGAACTCTACCATAAATAGGAACGTAAAATTGGAAATCTTTAAACCTAGCTAGGGACTCCTGGTAATTGAGAAACTCCTGAAATAATGATGGTCTCATTCTAAAGCTAGTTGGAAAGCAAAGTTTTAGCAAAACACCTCTCTACTTGTCATATGTGTGTTCCCAATTCTTGAATCTGTAAAGCCTTAGAGTAACTTTATCAAGCTTGACTTAAGTAATTAACTAATTAATGTGTGTTTGTAGTATCTTGCTTAGTCTCTGTGTTCCTGCTATGTGAAACATTTTGTTTATTCATTTGAAGTAGGAAAATTAAATGCACTTGAAAAAGCAACAAGGTGTGGGGTGCTGGTGACTCAGGCCTATAGTCCTAGCTATTCAGGAGGCTTAGATCTGAGGATCGCAGTTCAAACCATCCTGGGCAGAAAAGTCCATGCGGCCCTTATCCCCAGTAAACTACTCAGAAAAAGCCAAAAGTGGTGCTATGGCTAAAGTGGTAAAGTGTTAGCCTTCAGCACAAAGCTACTCAGGCCCTGAGTTCATGCACCAGGACTGGGGGAAAAAATCAAAAAAGAAAAAGCAACGAGATAACCAGATAATAGTAGATGGTCAATAAGCAGTAGTAGTATCTATTTCTGTTTTAATCCAAACAAAAATAAAAGAGAGCTAATTGGGATAGTTCTCCCACAAACAAGTACCAATAAAATATAGATAGATAGATAGATAGATAGATAGATAGATAGATAGATAGATAGATAGATAGATAGATAGATAATTTGTTATGAAATATCTTTAACTTTCTACATTTCATTTGGCATGAAAGAAACATAGATATTTCGTCTATCAAAAGTGTTTTCCATTACAACCTTAAGAGACTTTTTTTTATTAATACACACAGGGAGTTCCACAACTCTCTCACTTTTACCCTTTATCATTGATACAACATTTGGTTATAATGTGCTGCCTCCGGTATTCCTTCAACTATTCTCTTCAGTCTTCCAGGTTAACCTCTAAGACTTCTCAGTCAAGGTGGAAATTTAGTTCTTTAGCCCATGGAATGCCTGTGATCAATCTTAATACTATTAGTACCATTCATGCTTCTCAACTTTGTAGTACTTATATAAAGAGCAATTTTAGCTTTTACCTTAATGTTTATGTAAACATCCTATCTATATACAATTTACTACCTAATGCATTCTCATTAATGCTGTTTTACATTAAAACCTGAGTGTGGAGTGATGTGAGAGTAAAGAGCATGACTGTGTCTAGGACAAACCCTTCTCCAGTCCATATTTGCCTTAGCTAAGAAAGTAAGGATTTTCTGTATCACAGTTGTGTTTTGACAAGGAGAGGCAATTATCCAGTTCTCCAAAGACCCAGCCTATGTCAGAACTAGCAAAACACCTAAGTGACATTTCATTGCTTATGCAATGTACATTACTTTCTGATTAAACAAAAATTCAGAACTATTTTCTTTAGAATAAATATTTAATTTAAAGCTATGCTTGTCTTTATACCAGTGATAGTCTGATTAGCTAAGATGATGAAGGCAAATATTTTTTGCCTATGGCATTAGTTTAATTAATCAGAAGCCTAGTAATGATTAATTAGAACAATCAACTTTCAAAAGACAGATTAGCAATAAAGTCAGTAGCCTCGATGTAAATGTATCTATTTTTTCTTTCTTTTCTTTTTTTTACTTTTCTTCCTTCTATTTTTTTCCTTTCTAAAATTCTCAAAGAATTAACACCAAAAACTTCTATATATTCTTCTTGAAATTAATTTTAAGATTTGAGCCTGGTGCCAGTGGCTCATACCTGTAATCCTAGCTACTAGGAGATTGGGATCTGAGGATCGTAGTTCAAAGTCAGCCCAGGCAAGAAAGTCCAATAGACTCTTATCTCCAAATAACCACCAGAAAACCAGAAGTGGCACTGTGGTTCAAATGGTAGAGTGTTAGCCTTCAGCTGAAGAGCTGAGGGACAGCATCCAGGCCAAAAGTTCAAGCCCCATGACAGACAAAAAACAAGAAAAAAAAGAAAAGATTTGAGTCCAACTAAAGGCAATTTGAAGCATAAACACTTGAATACATCAGAGACCTTTAAGTTCAATCTAATACTGAAACACTTTGGCAATGGGGTTTTCTTTATATAGAGATTAAGACTTCATATAATACTTGACTTTATGAATTAGTCCTTCAGAAAAAATGGTTTAATTTTGATTTGCTCTTTATTCATAGAATGTTAAATAGAGTAAGTTTTGCATAACTATTGATTGAATAGTTCACTTGAATTATCTATGCATGTTTTCTTTTCCACAAAGAAAAGGAAAATACAAGTATTTTTATTTCTGGGTATTTTTTATTTTAAGGTCAACTAAGACAAAAGTCACATAAAGCAATTAAAGCTACTAAAGTTATGGGTAGGTAACAGTTTATAGATGAGGCTTTTGTCAGAACTGAAAAGGTGAGTTAAGGTCCACATTTAAAGCTTTGGTGAAAGCTAGCTTGGGAACCAAAATCTTAACCAAAGATCTAGTTCTTACCCGAGATTAGAAAGTATAAATATAAGGTGTATATATACATTTGATTTTATAGTAATTCATTAAAATTTACAAGCTCATAATCTTGTTGTATTTCAAGATGTATTTCTTTAAACCCTATTTTTCCAGTAAAATTCCCAAGAAATGATAGCATCCTACATTTCTCTAGGAAGAGAAGCATCTTGTCAGAAAAAAAATATGTAAGCTGAAAAACTATTGAGCCAAAAAACCAAATAAGAGCATGAGGCCTTGTATTCAAGCCCCATTACCAGCACGAGACAGGCACATATGCAAACACAACACACATGCACACACAGAAATATTTAATGTTAAAAGTAATGTAAGCCAGGCACTGGTGGCTCAAGCCAGTAATCCTAACTATTCAGGAAGCTGAGATCTGAGGATTGAGGCGCAAAGCAAGCCCAGCCAGAAAAGTCTGTGAGACTCTTTTTATCTCTACTAAACCACTAGAAAACCAGAAGTGGCGCTGTGGCTCAAGCGGTAGAGCACTCACCTTGAGCTGAAGAGCACAAAGACAATGCCCAAGCTCAGAATTCAAGCCTTATGACCAACAACAACAAAAAAAAAAGTAATGTAAAACTTTAACATAATTCCCAGTATGTAGTAGATTTTATATTTTATTTCTCTTCCCACCATATTCTGGGCTAAAATTAAGCATATGTATATAACAGATACTTTTTTGTTTATTTTTTATTTGAAAATACTAAAAACAGAGGTATTACACTTATGTAAGCCAGGCTATGAGTGCATTTCCTTTTGGACAACATCACCCCTTTCCTCACTCTCCCAATTTTTCCCTCCAATCCCACCCACAAGTTAGATAGTTCATTTCCAACATAGTGCCCAGTGAGTACCTTTGCTGCATTTGTTTACCCTTTATCTTTCCATTTCTGAGCTTCACCTTCCACTCCCAAAGACGTATATACAAGCAAACAAGGCAAAAAGAAAAGGAAAAAGAAAAAAATTCTTGTTTCCATTTCCTGCAGTTCATTTCTATAAATACTATTTTGTATGATCAGATGCACATAAGCCTTGTGCCTATCTGTTCCTCTCCCAAGAGTGAACTCCTTTGGTCTCAATCTGTGTGAATGCCTAGATACCTATGTAATTTATATGTCCCAGTGTATTTTAGATCTAGCTTCTGCATATGAGAGAAAACATGCAGCATTTGTCTCTCTGAGCTTGGCTTACCTCATTTAATATGATTTGTTCTATGTCCATCCATTTCCCTATAAATGGCATAATATAATATTATTATTTCTTTCTTTTTGGGGGAGGTCCGGTCAAGGGGCCTGAACTCTGGGCCTGGGTGCTGTCCTTCAGCTCTTCAGCTCTAGGCTACCACGTGAGCCACAGCGCCACTTCCGGCTTTTTTCTTTTTTGCTTATGTGGTGCTGAGGAATCGAACCCAGAGCCTCATACATGCAAGGCAAGCGCTCTACCACTGAGCCACCTTCCCAGCCCCTAATACTATTATTTCTAATGACTAAAATACCATTTGTATATATATATATACATATATATGTGTATATACAGATATATATCCCTTATTATTTTGAGGTATGTTTCTTGTGTTCCAAGCTTTTTCTGATGTTTTAACATGAATTGATGTTAGATTTTGCTGAAGGCTTTTTCTGAATCCATTGATATGATCATATGATTCTTGTCCTTGGCTTTGTTGATGTGATGCATTGTGTTTATAGATGTACTTATGTTAAACCATCCTTGCATCTCTGGGATGAAACCTAGTGGATCATAATGTATTTTTTTTTACTACTTGTTGAATTCTTAGCTCATATTTTATTGGAGAGTTTTGCATCTGTGTTTATCAGAGAGCTGAGTCTATAGTTCTCTTTGTTCATTGGTTGCCTACCTGGTTTTGAGATGAGAGCAATGGCTGGTTTCATAAAATGAGTTTGGGATTAAACCTTCTTTTTCTATTTCATAGAAATTTTTGAGGAGTACTAGTGTTAGTTCAACTTTAAAAATCTTAAAGACTTAAGCTGTGAATCCATCAGGACCTAGGCTTTTCCTTCTTGGAAGGCTGCAGATTACTTCCTTGGTCCCATTTTCTGTTATGGGCCTGTTTGGGTGGTTTATATCTTCTTGATTCCCCTTAGGCAGTTGGTGTGTTTCTAGGAACTTATCCATTTCTACTAGATGTTCCATCTCGAATATGCGTTTTGAAAGTAGACCTTCATAATGCTTTGGATTTCTTGGATGTTTGTTGAAATGTTTCTTTTGGATTCTCTAATTTTGTTGGTCTGAGTGTTTTCACTTCTTTTCTTCATCAATTTAGCCAGTGGTCTGTCAATTTTATTGATATTTTCAAAGGACCAACTTTTTGTTTCATAGATTTTATAAATAGTTCTTTTTTACTCTCTAATTGATATTTGCCCTACTCTTTACTATCTATGTCTAGTATTTGGGGTTTGGTTTGTTCCTATTTTTTCTAGCAGCTTTAGTTGCTAGTTCATTTACTTACATTGTTTGTTTTCTTTATGTGCACACTTAATGCTATGAACTTTCCTCTCAACCCTACTTTTGCAGTATCCCATAGGTTTATGGTATGATGTGTTTTAATTTTCATTGAATTGTAAAAAAAAAATCTGATCTCCTTTATTTCTTCAGTGGTCTACATGTTGCTCAGTAGTGTGTTGTTCAGTGTCCATGTGTTTCAGTTTTTTCTAAAGTATGTTTATTAATGAGAACTAATTTAATTCCATTGTAATCAGATAGGATACAAGGAGTTACCTTAATCCTTTTGTACTTCCTCAGTCTTATTGCATGTCCTAAGATAGGGTCAATTTTGGAGAATGTTCCATGGGCTGAGAAGCATATGACAACACTTTTTTAAAGAAATGGATGCATATTAAAATCTCCGCATGATGCTTTAAAGACAACTCCATTTTGCACATTTTTGAAAAATTTTAGTAAAATCTCTCTTCTAACCTATTACATCAAAATAATAACATTGTTATGGAAACATTGTACTGGAGATTATAAAAAGAAGATGAATAGAAGAAGATATCTCTTACTGGTTTAGGGTTGAGTACAAGTATATACACACTGATTATTATAATGGACAATTCTAAGACAACCAGATAAATACCTGCAACTTGTATATTGTGATCATCTGTCTGCCACTGTTGGGGCCCGCCCTTCAAATTCCCTCTCATTCTCAGTATCAGAACTCTACCATGCAGTTTTCTCTGGTTCTCCTTATACAAGTATTTATCAACATCCTTCGTCAGCTCACACTTCTTAGAACACAGTGTGCAGAAATACTAGCGTGTTTAGAGGAAGCTGAATCCACCAGGATGGCAACCAAAGCCACAGAAATATCTTGCTCTATTACACATTCCAACAAGTGTGTAGACATGACTTTGTATCTCATGGCAACAAAAATCACTGTTTTCCCCCAAGCAAGCATAGATGTAGCTCTTAATCAGCATCTTTTAAATTCTAAGCCCAGCTTATGTATTTATAGATGCACATGGCCTCACATTACTTTGGGCTAAAGTGGATAAGTCTTGTTGAGGGACTTCTAAGCTTTTGCTATACGCAGAACCAATAAGAATCTTCTAATGCTGGTGTCAAATGCAGTCCTATCCATACAAAACACTTGGCTTGGCATTTTGATAATAACATTTTCAAGGAAGTGGACAAGATGAGATTCTCTTTTATATGGTAAATGGATAATAAATAAGAAGCTTTCTCTTATTGGTTTAGTAGCTAAGAAAACTAGATGGAGTTTGTAACATAAAAAAAATAAGAGACAGAAACCATGATAAATTCTCATGCTGAGAAATGAACACTCTAAATAGCTCTTTCTGGATTTGTGCTGTAATGCCAGTTAAAGGACTGTTCATTCATATGACTATTTCACAAGTGGTATTTGCTGGCCATGCAATGTTAACACAGAAAGCCAACCTTGTACTACATTTTACGTAAATTCCTGCTTATTCCAATAAGAAAATTAAAGGGCATTTTATTCACAACTTACAGAATAAAATAGCTAAAGCCCTCTATGGGGAGAAGGGGCCCTATGTGGAGATGCTGGTAGAAATGGGACTAGAGAAGGAAACAGTAGCTATCTCTTGACCACAGCAAACCTCTATATTCATTCACCAGCCAGCTGTTCTGCATTCCTGCTTGGTCTTTCATTGTATCTTTCTGACTCGTGGCTTGGCTTTTTTAGCATGTTGCTAAAATTAAGAAAAGAAAAATTG
This sequence comes from Dipodomys merriami, assembly GCF_024711535.1. Lineage (NCBI taxonomy): Eukaryota > Metazoa > Chordata > Mammalia > Rodentia > Heteromyidae > Dipodomys > Dipodomys merriami. Next base: position 5,613,200 of record NW_027202382.1, on the reverse strand, counting down.
CCATCTGCTGATTTTTAAATCTTTCTCCCACTAATAATATGCCCATAAAGAAAAGCTGAACAATCACTTGAGCATTGCAGTAAGAATGGGTTTTTTTTTAGCTTAGCAATTAGTCCCATGCCACTAGCCTCTTCTCTCAAAAGAATGATCTGTACCTCTGAGCAATGTGATGGAGCAGGTACCCTCTGTAAGTATCATAATACAGAATAAAACAAGTCCAAAATTGCTGAGACTTGTCCAAGTCAAGCTTGTGTTAGTCCAATTCCTGTTACTGTCACAAAATGCCTGAGATAATCAATTTTAAAGGAGGAAAGATTTATTTGGGTTAATATTTTGAAAGTTCCATGATCACCGAGTCTGCTGTTTTGTGCCTGTGGTGGCACAGACAGCATAGCAAAAGTGTATGGCAATGGAGATCCTTTCACTTCATGGTAACCAGGAAGCAGAGAAAGACAGCTAGACAGACAGACAGACAGACAGAGTGCGCAAGAAGCTGATGTCTCACTATCCCTTCAGTGACTTACCCCCAGAACCCATCTTCTTCCCACTAGTCTCCACTTCTTAAAAGCTCTACTGCCTTCTAATCACTTCCTGGGTAGAAGAACAAGCCATTAGCATACATGTTTTAGGAGACATTTCAAATTCAAATTATAGCAGCTCTCAAAAAAAGGCATGTTTCCTCTGATCTTTTCTGAAAGAAAATATCATATTGCTACCATCCCACTATCCTCTACTCTGAAAAGAATGGCACTTCAGAAGCAAGCAATCATCACTGTGGCTATTTCATTCATAATTTCTAAAAGTTAAAATCCACATGTCTTTTGTATTGTCCTTACTTTTCCAGTTTCAAACACAAAATCTAGTACACAGTAAAGTTGCAATAGGTATTTGTTCAACATGGGAATAGTTGCCCTTCATAAATTACATGGAAAAAGCAAAGCCAGCTCCTTGCAATATCACTGAGAACCAAATCCTCCAAGTAAAACAAATTATTCCATTACAATAAAAATGTGGAATTATAGAACTATGAAAGGCTTTAGAAAACCATCTGATTGAACTATTTTTGTAGCCAATGGAAATCTGAATCCCAAAGAGGTAACAGCTCACCCAAAGTCACATACTTAGCCAGAGGGCTGGGACTAGTATGAGTGAGAATTTGACTTTGTTTATGGGTTTGTACCCTGCATCACTGGAGAAAGGATCCAGGGAAATTGACAAATAATGTTACAAAAAGGTATTAGTGCCCTGAAGCAAAGTTCAATGGAACTTTTCTTGTAGCTTGAAACACTGCTCCTGCAGTACTCATTTACACAAGAAAATAGGATACATTCTCCATCACTGATGAAAACAAGTATTCTGTTTCAGAACTTACTACCCCATGTTTCAAGAGAGATGTCTTTTAAAGTATTTTATTTCTTCTATTCCCCCAATCCAAAAATCCAGCCCTTCAGAAATAGAAGAATTTGGGTTGCTTAATGATACAGATAAGCATTTATGTTTGACTCCATTTTCTCCATCAATTCAGAAAGCCCTAGACTCTCTTTCACATCAATAGGAAAGTAGCAAAATATTCCCCTACTTGCTTACTAAAATATACCACCTTGGGCACTCAAAACAATGTGTATTTTGCATCTTGGAATACAAGTTGCTTATAAGTATGACTGAGAATAAGAATTGTTAATGTTATTTGAAGTTTATACTATTGTGTAACAAAAAGAAGGGGAAAAAATGTCCAGACTGAAGTCATCTGCAATTCACAGCACAGCAAGTAGTTATCACAACCCATATGGAACAAAGATCACCCAAGGCTGAGATTTCCATGCGTGTGACAAGGTGACACACAGGAGTTAAGTGCTGTAGACTTGGGTAGTAGCTCATTTCGTAGGGACACACAGCTCCCAAAATGAAAATGATGCACACAAGCCACCATGCTGACAGGGGTGAAAACTGGGGAACCAAACAAATGTTGCTGATTTTAAGTTGTTCTCCTACGATAACAACCAGCACCAAATGAGTTGCTATGGTGGAAAGCAAGCTGTGCTCAGAGACTAATTGCTGCACTTGTTAGAGTGTGCAAGAAGGTGTTTATTTGTTTTACATGTGTTTGGTGCCAAGACATCCCGGGGATCTGGAGCTGAAGCGGAAACAGAATGACAGTGTTTAGAAAACTAAACACAAAACAAAAGGGAAGAAGAGCAGGTTGGGGGATGGATTTTAGTTTTTTAGTTTTTTATGTGTGTGTGAAAATGACTTGCGCATTAAACATATGAAAAGCTGGAGGCTCTTATCCTGGATGATTAATTCTTCAGTCTCCTTCAGATGGAGCCGTGGGAGCCCACGCTGGAATGGAGTGTATGAAGCCTGGCATTCTTTGATGCTTGTACTTTTATTTAGATGGTGAATTATTCAAAGCAAGGAAGATCAGTCTAAGAGCTTCCAATAGAAATGAAAAGGAATGAACTCAGGAAAAGGAAGGATGTGAAGCACAAAATGTGGGTGTTCAAATGGTTCCACCTGAATGGCAAAGTGCACAATATGCATACTATGGGGAATTTGGTACCCTGTGCCTTTCCAGCTTCAGAAATAATGACCAGACTTGACTAACATCTTTAAAGATTTAATGATGTAATGCTTCCACTGCACAGCCCTTTTTCTTCACTTATACCTCCCAGGCTTCCAGAATCTTCCTTTGACAGAAATGTGTTCCTCCAAATAAATCTGATAAATGATTAAGAAGTAAGCTAATTCTTCCAAGAAAAGTACATGTATATGTTAAAAAGAACTATTACTCATGATTTTGATACATGGAGATATTTAAGCATTAATAAACTTCACAAAGACAAAATAGATGTTTACATCTTCTGTATGGTTAACATACTTTATAAATTATTTATTTAAAAGTGAGTAATAATATGAATAATATTCACCTAAACCTTTTACATAATACATATTACAGGTAAAAAAAAAACTCAATCAAATTTGTTCCCTTTACTATCTCTATGATGCCAACAAAACTTTTTATTTTCTCTCTCTCTCTCTTTCTCTCTCTCTCTCTACCCTACTCCTTGACAGATATTTGAAATATTCTCAAAAAGGGAAGAAATGATAACCTTCACTTTCACACAAGGGCAATGAAGAAATTTTATACCCATCAAAGATTTTTAACCTTTTTTTGAATGTCATTTACTTTCTATTTTTCACTGCTTCCTGTCACATAGAGTGTGAATGGTTCATTAATGTAGTGAAAACATATGTCAGGTTGAGAATCATGCAAATCATCAATCCTGCACCAAAAGCAAATTTTATATCCATGAAAATCTTGCAGCATCTCCAAGATTAGTTTATATTAACTTTGAAACTCTACTAACGTGGTCTTTGAAAGGGTATCAGGAAAATGAAATAGTCTGTACCCTCTTAAAACTAATAGATGAACATGTCATGGTTTTTATATAACTGTCTTTGCACATAGTAGAGTAGATTGTATACAGCCATATTGCCAAGAAAAGTCAACTTACTTGTGAACAGAATGGACTATTGGCTTTGGTTTAATAGAAAGCTCATTAAGTCATCCACACATAGTATCAACCCAACTATTTTAACTAAACAGGAGTTCTTCTGTCTCACCAAAATTCCTAAAGCAGACAAGGATGAATAAAAAAACAAATGCAGGGCTGGGAAGATGGCTCAGTGGTAGAGTGCTTGCCTTGCATGCGCTGGGTTCGATTCCTTAGCACCACATAAGCAGAAAAAGCTGGAAATGGAGCAGTGGCTCAAGTGGTAGAGCACCAGCCTTGAGCTGAAGAGCTTAAGGGACAGCACCCAGGCCCAGAGTTCAGGCCCCATAACTGGAAAAAAAGCAACATATTATGTAGGAATGTGAACTTGTGCATATTTTGTGAGGGCATCCCTATGTATTATGTTTACTTTCATAGTTATAATCCTAATCCAGTACTACAGCATTCCATATTTTTCATTATATCTTTATGTCATCTTTATCTCGTCCACAAGCAATGAGCTCCAAAACCGGGATGTCACTCAAAGAAATATTTGTACTGTATCTATTCCCATCTCTAGAGCTATAGCTCAGAGATTTTCCCAGCAAAGTATAAAACATAGATCTCCTCTCCTCCCCAGGGAACTGCCTTCATTTAGAACCGACTGTGGAGAAGTTTAAGCCTGGGGGCACTGTCAACAATAGTAGAAGTTATGGGAAAGGAAATGCCTCCGTCTGATGAAGATACAGCCTCAGCTATAGGATGGCTAACACAGAGAAGAGATCTAGATAATACAAAGACTAGAAGAAGTGCGTGTTTTGGGAGATGAAAATATGGATCTCAGAAACTAGACCATCAGCAGAAGAAGCCACAGCTTGATTTGATTGGTTCTTAAAGATGCAAGCCCCTAGAGTATTACTAGAAACAAAAAAATAATAATTGGGAAAAGTGGATCTGGATAGCTAAGTATGTTCAGCAAAAAATGAAGGAGAATTTCATTGGTGTCAATGTCATTGCAAGGTGACTGTGTATATCATCAAAGCTCTGCCTCCTGAAGAACATGAAGCAGGAAAGAATCCTAAAAGAATTCAGCTAGTAAGTGACAAATGACAGTAACAAGTCCTAGGAAAGGAAAAATATGTCATATTACTAAAATTGTGCTCTATGCTGCTTGGTTTCCCTCCAAATGATATGAAACACAAAAAGAAACATGAAAACATGACTCGTAGTCTAGAAAATCAGTATGAAACAGGAAAAAAGAAACAGAGAATGAGCACATGTGAGATTTAACAAAAATAATATTGAAATCACCCATTCTAAATATGTGCAGAGAACTAAAAAAGAAACCATAATGAAATAAAAGTATGGTGAAAATGCTACGTTAAATATAGAATATAAAAATACAACCTATAGGGCTGGGAAGGTGGCTCAATGGTAGAGTTCTTTCCTAGCATGCATGAGGCACCACATAAGCAAAATATCTGGAAGTGGTGCTGTGGCTCAAGTAGTAGAGCACTATCCTTGAGCTGAAGAGCTGAGGGACAGTGCCCAGGCTCAGAGTTCAGGCCCCACAACTGACAAAAAAATACAATATATAATAGTTTTTAAATAGCAATTATGTAATTGAAAAGCACAGTAATTAGAGATTCAGATCCCAAATCAACACAGCTCAAAAAGAAAGCTAACAAGATCTCATGTCAATAAATAAACTGGGTATATTGGTTGAGGCTTGTAATCCCAGCTATTCAGGAGACATGGGTAGCAGGGAATATGTCTCATATCTGCCCAGGAAAAAAGATAACCCTATCTAAAGATTTACCTGAAGCAAAATAAGCTGGAAATGTTCTTCAAGTGCTAGAGTGTATGTATACAAATATGAGGACTTGAGTTCATACCCCAGTAATGCCAAAAAATAGTTGAAAAGTAAAGTAGTTATCTTATAATTCCCTACAAGGGCTCAACAATAGACTTGAAATAAAGCACTATAATCTCAGCTACTCAGAAAGCAGAGATAACAAGGCTTGTAATTCCAAGAGATCCCAGATAAAAAGTTAGTAAGAACTGCATCTCAACAAATAACTGGTTTGATGGCACAAGCCTGCAATCCTAACTACTCAAGCAGCATTGGTAAAAGGGTCTGATCTGAAGTCAGCTTAGACAAAAACATAAGTCTCTGTTTGAAAAATAAAGCACAAAGAAAAGGGCTGGAGGCATGGCTGAAATGCTAAGTAGACCATTTGTATAGCAAGCACAAAGCTCTTAGTTCAAACCTTAGTACTGACAAAAAAAGAAAAAAAGCTTAAATAGCAAACTGGAAGAGAGATTCATAGAAACTATCTAACCTTGAGCAGAGATGAAAAGCAGAGCAGAAACTAAGATTTAAGACTATGTGCAACAAAGCAACATGTATCCAATCAAAACACCAGAAGGAGAGAAGAAAAGGAAAATACTCATAGAAATAATGGCTGAAAATCCCTACATTTATTTTTTTAAGACAACCTGCATATCCAGAAAGACAAATCTATTCTAGATAGGAAAGCAAATGGGAAAAAGTCATAAACAAATCTACCAGAGTAAAAATGATGAAAGTAAGGCCAGGAGACAATTTTGAAAGCAACAATACAAAATCAATGTATAGCTTGCAATCGGAGCCCGGTAATAGTATCATCTGAAATCTCAGCAGAAGCAACCAACCCAAAGGTAGTGACATAACATATTTAAATGTACAAAGAATAAAACATAACAACTGATCATCATATATCTACCCTTCCCAAGGGAAAGTGAGGATGTTTCCCATAATAAATGCCAGATAAGTTGTTGCTAGCACATATGTCTTACCATAAATGTTAAAGGTATGCAGGCTGAAAGCTAGTGACCTCAGGAAACAATTTAACATTCACGCAAACCATAGAGAATTGGTAGACAAACTATATAATTAAAAGACTTTGTGCCATACGTTGGTGGATTATGCCTATAATCCTAACCATTCAACTGGCTGTGATCTGAGGATCACAGTTCAAAGTCATCCAGGGCAGGAAAGTGGAAAGTCCATGGAATTCTTATCTCTAATGAACTACCAAAAAGTTGGAAACAGAACTGTGGTTCAAGTGGTAGAATGCTAGCCTTGAGGATAGCACCCAGGCCCTGAGTTCAAGCCCTAGGACACTGACAGACAGAGAGACAGACAGACAGACAGACAGACAGACAGACAGACAGACACACACACACACACACACACACACACACACACACACACACACACACACACGACATTGTAACTGCCTCTTTTCTGTTTTCCTCTCCTAAGATATTTAAAAATCAATACCTAGCATGAACTTATTTTTAAACAGGTGTTAATCCCATTCAAGTGGACAGAACAGTGATCTCCATAAGCTGTGCTAGAATAAGTAACCACAAATCTAGAAAGATGTCACTGAATCTCTAACAATGCCATATGCAGAAAGTAGCACTTTGGGGGCACAGAAGCTATTCAGATAAATTTACTCAAGACTGATAACAGATTAATAATATTGAACACAGTGCCTAAATGTTTATATCCACAGTAAAAATGAGTATGATCTTTCATACTTAATTTTTAAGCAACAAGAATACTGATGTAATAGATTTAATGCCTGCCTCAGCATCTTAATGAGTGGAAATATATGGCATTGTTTTAAAGGCTTCAGGTTCATAGTTATCAGGAGTTACCATTTGGTTTATAGCTTCAGAAGAACTGAAATATCGTTGCATCTAAATGTAGTTCCTAGGAAGCAGAAAAAGAAATCTATTTTTAGTAAATCTAATTCTACGAAAATGAAGAGATCTTTATCCCTAGAGTGCTTTTTCTTTATTTCCTTATATTTTTTTTATTTTTTGGATAAAATGCACTTTGAATGTCATAATGGAAACTTTTTCAGGCATGCTAGCAAAGTCATTGCTCACATAATGGGTTCTGGAGTTACACTTCCAATTTGTAAATCACATTTCCATTCCTCCGCTAGCAGAATACTCAAGCAGCCTTTCTTACCAGAAGAAAATGGATATGTACATAACATTAAATACTTTGCTGAGTTTTTGATAGTTATTTAAGGTGCACTAGAGGAAAATATTTACGTGTGTCCTTACATAATCGTGATTTAAAGTAGCATTTTATTGTAACCAATTTCAATTAATAAACACAACTATTAAACATCTGTTCTGCCTTAAAATACTTACTATATTAAGATCATAGGAGACCTAGTACTGGAGTACTATTGTATCATTTTACTGGTCATTCAACAAACATAATTTGAACACTGGTTATAACTGAAGTACCATGCAAAGTACTATTGTACAATGTTACAATATTTTTGCCAGTATAGAGACTTGAACTCAGGAACTTACTGCTCTCATAGGACATTTTTACTCACAGCTGGTGCTCTATCGCTTGAGTAGCAGCTTTTTGCTGCTTATTTAGACAGATCCCATGGATTTGTCTACTTGAGATTTGTCTGTTTGGGCTGTGTCTGACCTTGATTCTCAAATCCGAGTTTCCTAAGTGTCTAGGGTTATATGCATAGGCCACTGATGCCCAGCTAAGATGCTAGAATTTTAAGTTTGTGAATGTTATGACTTCCCATTTAAAATAATATTTTATAAGTAAATTGCAAAAATAGGTAGCAATATCAAATAGAAAGAAAATGTTAATAGAACAGATGAATTGTATATTCCAAAAACTAATCCCAAAGTATTAATAAAGCTCCTAAATTACTGTTGAGACCACAAATTCCCTTAACCTGCTGAGAACAATTCAGCCTCTTTCAAATTTTTAAATTATCTAGGTTTAATTTTACAGAATTGATACTGTAGATATAAGTGTACACAAAGCAGTTATATATTCAAAAGTATCTTTTGCAATGTTGTTTGTTATAGCACAATATCAAACATAATAAAACATATGCAGTGGTTCGTACATTAACATATACATCCATATCAGAATGCTATATTTGTCCTTAGAACAGAATATCGGCAATATTTTTAAAAGAAAATAAGAAGATATCACATTACAAACACAGTGTTTTATTTTTCCATGAAGACGAAGTCTAAGCATACCAAAGAAGTTAATAAAATAACCCAAGAAAAGTAAAACTGTTCTACTGCATATCTTTTAATATTTTCAAGAACAGCACATTTTAATGTATGAAAAAATAAATTGGTATTGTATTTCATTGAGCTAAAATGGTTGTCATTGGTAAAGAGTCTTTATATTCCAAGTGCACACATTCATGGGTCTCTGTGTGTATGTGTAGTGTGTGTGTGTGTGTGTGTGTGTGTGTGTGTGTGTGTGTGTGTGTGTGTGTGTGTGTGTAAGTCTGTGGCTATCTTAGAACCATGGGACTTGCTAAGAAAAGAGAAGGTCACAATTTCTCCTTTTGGTCTCTAGATTTTGGAAAGCAATGTCTCCATTGAAAAGCATCAGCAATGATGAATTCTATCCGTACTGATTGTCCTTTGAAATAGGAACCCTCTGCCAGGAAATTTAATCTTACTTGGTTCAGTATCTGTAGACAAGTCAGAAAAGCCTTTCTAAACAAGTCCATGATATAGTTTTATGTTTCTAACATCAAGCCACCACATTTGCTTGTCGTGTATAAGGTGTGAAAAATGCTTTATCCAGTTCTGACATTTCTCGAAGTTTTCAGCAGTAGTTCCTCTGGAGGGACAAATGAAAGCTTGTTCAACTAGAACTCGAGGCAAAGACTACAGTAGTAAGCCTCAGGCAATTCCTGCTCTTGAAATGTTAAAGGTGAGGTTAAAATTTATAACATATGGTTATCTAACATTAACGCTTCCATGGATATATTCTCAAGAATTTCCACTTTGATGCACCTGAATCAAAGTTTGTTTCATGATTTATATTCCTAAATGTGTCCCTTTGTAGCAAGCATGGACAGTCAGTCTACAGGAATATTTATACAGACACCATCTACAGGCTGTGAATTAGTTGGACTTTCACTTCTGAGCTCTGGAGATGTGCCAGACTGAAGAAAAAAATTCCAATGACTTTAATTTTGAATCAATGACTCTAATTTTGACTCAATTGGTCATCGTTTTAGACCTATATCCTTTAAACCACGTTTTCCCACCAAAAGTACCTGAGGCTATGGAAAGTTTAAGAGGCTCAGCCTAGTTGAAGAAGATCTTCCCTCCACGCCCTTGAACATGGGTCAGTGGGACCCAGGCACATTTCTCTCCCTCCCCGCCCTCTGCTCCCTCCCTACCCTCTCTCTTAGCTTCCCAGCTTTTTTGGAGTGTGCAGTTTCCTCTATAATGCCCTACTGCCACGATGTCTTGCCTCCCCATAGGCCCAAAGCCAACAGGATCAAGTGAGCTTGGGCTGAAACCTCTGAAATCATGAGCCCAAAGTAAACCTTGCCTTTATAAGTTGATTAGACCAGGGATTTTTATTTAAATCACAGATTCAAAGCTAACATACTCGATTTGCTCACACATGGCAGCTTCTAAATAAATAGGCTTGTCAAACGGTTACAGTTACACATACCCTAAATGACAAGTATAACGTATTTTTAATTAAAAACAAACAAGTGGGAGAATATATACAGCCCCTCAATACCACAGAGGTACTGCTTTTAAGCTATTGTAGCTATGTTACATACAGAATGAGAAAGCTCGAGGACATTCGTGGCTTCCTAGTAGAGAAAATGCCTTGGTAGGACTGGTGAGTATGACAGAGACCTCAGCCTCTGGTATCTCCCTGTCCTTAAATAATTCAGACTTGCCATACCAGATTTTTGCTTCCAAAAGGTATCTGTATGGGGCCATTCTCTCTACATAAAACATCTAGAGCATATGAGCTCCACTGGATATGGCAAAGTAATGTGTGAGTAGTATTTTGTGAAGTGTGAACATCAACTTCAAGTCTTGACCTTTCTGTGAGGCCCCAGTCTACCTCTTCCCTTCAGATAATAATACTTTCTCTTGCTCCTGTCTCTTCAAGCCCTATTTTCAAAAGGATGGGAAATAAAAATTTATACCTGTTCCATTCAGGCCTCAATGTCAACAAGCATCAGATAAATATTCCCTAAGGATTATGATGAATGAAGTGCTTATTTATTACTTCAAAAGATTTCAGTGTTCTTATTGTTCTGTTAATAAGATCACTAAGATTGAAAAGTTTGGGGGTGGAAAGCAATGTGGTAAACATCAACTGAATCACATGGAATCATATGTGTTTGGCTATAAAGGGAATGATGATGTATACTATCCCTTGATTTCAAGTATATTGAGAAAGAATGGCTTTATGCAAATCAGTGGTTTCATCAGCTCAGAGAATTGATCCACTAAAAATATAGTCTTTGCCTCATGTAATTTTGTAAGGAATAAGGGGGGAGATGGGAATCTCACCTGTTTAATGGCTTGGTTTTACTTCTTTTTAGCTAAAGCAACTCCTGGTAACTACAAAAATGTGTTTTATTTCTGGACAGTAATTTGGTTTGTGATTAGAGCTTGCCAGTGTAATACAACAGCAGTGAGCTGGCTCCGCTTTATCACATTCATTGCTTTATATAGCAAGAAAACAATTTTCTCTGCAGGCAAGCAGTTGTATCTGTGTGCTTTCTTCATCAGGCATTTAATTTTGGATCTGTTTTAAGACATAATCTAAATGCAATTTTACAATGTAGTGGCCAACTATTTTAAGTATATACATATATATATATATAACACAAAATAATTCATATATCCTTATATATAAGAACATGTGCAAAAACAGATGTTTTTCTCCAGCCCTTCACTTATCTTTTATATATAATACTATATATAAATATACAGGCTTACCAAATAAATTATAAAATTACATTCATATATTCTATAGTTAAAATATACATGCAAACACAATACACATGTACACATATACACATTTGTACATAAATATGTGTCTGTATATCTACATATAAGAAAGAGAGAACATGAAAGAACGGAAGCTAGCTTTGTAGTTAGATTTGTCTAGAGTTTTATTTTATTACACAGTAGTTAGAACAACTTAGAGAATTACTCAATCTTTCTTGGTGTTTACTTATTTTAAAAATTGGGGTAGGTATTGCCCTTAAGATTTTCAGGAGGATTAAGGAAATAGAATAAACTGCCTATTGTATTGTAGTTAGCACAGGTAAGAATAGCATCTTCCTAAAAACCAATCAATAAGAAAATTTAATACTTCATTAAAATGCATTGGAGACATGGATCAAGATAGAACAAGGTCTTTATGATTCTTGGTGGAACCAGATATTGATGGTATTGAAGTTCCCACAGTAGTACACAGTGCCCTCAAGTGGAATTAAAAAAAAAAACACATACACACTTCTTAGGGTTAGTACATTCTAAGCAATGTGTAAATGGTATGGTACAACTCCAAGGATGAAAAGAGACATCTTACATTGCCTAAGGCTAAGGCTACCATTATGATAGAAACTATTCATTGTCCAATCAATAGTCATTTCCTTACAGTCTTACCTGAGATGATAACACACTCAATTAAGTTACATAATTCCTAGACTTCTTCACAGATATACTAGCATGTGACACTCTCCTGACCACTGAGACATGAGCAGGATTCTACTGGAGTTGGCTCGTTTTCCTTTCCTGAAATATGTACCACCCAATCATATGCCACAGCCAGCATGACTTTCCAGGAAAGCCTGCATTTCTGCCCACCTGCACCCAGTGACATCAGTTTGAGAGTTTTTAAACACTCATGATTAAGATTTCACAATATGTAGAAAAGCATACACTACAATTAAACTCTCCCCAGAGATGTTGTTAATCATTTGCTTGTGCAAAACTGGCATCATAACTTTCTCCTTGATATATCTTTCTCCTTGCTGCCAAAAATACAAATGTGCTTACTAATTACTGATATGTAATAACCATAAATAAACAAAAGAATCACAGGTGATAAGGTCCTAATATTCTGAACAAATTACACCTTTACCTACTGTAACATAAGATATCATCTAAGGCATAGGAGTTTCAACTTGGGAATGAGGTAGGCCAAGTTCCCAGTTCAACTCTGAGTTCTTGTACTTACACATTAACTTAGACATGTTCTTTGATTGCTTCATGCCTCGATGCCTCCTCTGTAAGACAGGAAAATTATATTCTTATTCATATGCATATTCATATACATATTAACTAAAACATAGGCACTCATAAAGTCACAGCTTAGTAAACATCAATTAAAACTCATACTTCTTACAGCTGACCTTGTTTATTGTTTCTGTCCATAGTTATGTATAAAGCTTATTATAAAATAGCATTATGATTAATCACATTTTCCCATACTTAGAGATACTGTTTTTCATTTGTTAGTGTGAAAAGTTATGTTGGTAAGTTTAATTCTTACAAGCTGTTTTTCCTGGAATATTGTTAATTCTATTACTTTTAGACACCCAGGTAACTTTGATTTGTTCATTTCAAGTGACCAATAGTTTCTACATAAAGAAAATTTTCTTTTTTGGCACTTATCTTCTTTGTCATTAAGATATAACAAAGATATGTGTTTAATAAGAGCTTTCTTGCTCTATGTTCTAAAGGAATTTATATGAGCCAGATATTATCTGGTCCTTGGATATTGGATTGAATCTTCCTAGAAACTCTATGGATCTGATGTCCTAATGGATGTAAAGGCCTGAAATTTTTAAAATATACAATGTATTTTCTCAATGTTTGTTGTTCAATTCCACCAAATTTACTAGAAATGTTCATAGGTAATATAAGTTTTCAAAAATTAAGCATTGATACTATTCTCACTATTTCTTCTCTGCTGAATTTTATGTTCTCTTTCTTATATCAGCTATATTTAATTAATTAATGCCTTCTCTAGTTCTTTAGTATGACTTTGTGAGGACACAGTGAAACCTCACTGTGAACAGAAGGATAACTTATATATTAATTTTTCTTGGAAAATTTTCTGACTGCAGAGTACTACAAAAATGAACATTTTGCTGGGAGCTGGTGGCTCACGCCTGTAGTCCTAGGTACTCAGGAGGCTGAGACCTGAGGATTACGGATCAAAGCCAGACTGGGGAAGGAAAGTCCATGAGACTCTTATCTCCAGTTAACCACCAGAAAACCAAAACTGGCACTGTGGCTCAAGTGGTAGAGCACTCATCTTGAGCTGAAGAGCTCAGGGACAGTGCTCAGGCCCAGAGTTCAGGCCCTACAACCAACCAAAAAAAAATTATATATTTCCTATCTTAGTAAACAGGAACACCAGTCAACCCAGTGTTTTAGGTAAGAATTTGGATGCATCTTTTGTGCTTTTCTTTCTCTTATAACTCTCAATCCATAAGCAAATCTTATCTACATTTTTAAAAAGTATATTAATTTGACAACCATCTTTCACCTCCAGTTCCTTTTACTCATTTTATCAAGTCATCATCTATTATGTGACTGAAGAAATAACTTCCAAACTTTTTAACTTCCTTCATACTTTTCAGTGTATCTTTTCCATAGCTCAACACAAATTATCCTTTTACAGTGTATTATAAATGTTTTCCTAAGCCAAAAGTCCCAAGAACTTTATGCATTGTTCTTAGTAAGCTTTTTGTATGATCTGAGTTAAATCAATGTTAACTTTCTGGTTTTCGGTACTAACATTACCCAAGATGTTACCTTTAAAGAAGTAATTAATTAAAGGGTGCAGGAATTTCTCTGTATTACCTATTATAATTTAATGTCATTTTGGCATTATATAATAATAAATTTTAGGAGAATGAAATTAATAATAGGACCAATATTCAGACTTTTACTAGGTTTTTGCTCTAATATCTAATATATGTTATATTTTGAACATATACACACTATATACATAATTGACATTATATATTATATATGATATATGGTTAATATTAGATATAATTAACACTATATATTATATATTTAAAATATATAATTATATAGCATATAATTAAAGCATAATATATATGTTAATATTTGTTAATTTGTTAATATATGTTAATTTTTATCACATATATAAATAAATATACATTCGCTCAGAACATATATACATGTACATATGTATATATTCAGAGTGAGAAAACTACATCATAGGACTTAAAATTGAACAAATAAAAATTTTACATTAAGGATGTCTTTGATTATATTTTGCTCACTTAGTTAAGCTTTAGAGCTATATTACCCAGAATTTCCTTCCCTATCAGGATCCAAGTGAGAGCTGGCCAAACATGAAATATCTATAATTTTTACAGAATGGAAACAGAACTGTTACTCTCAGAATTCATTGAGATAAACCACATTCACAGATTTAGAGGTCTCTAATGCCTCTTAACTTGTCTTCTCTTTATTTTATAACAAGCTATTCTTTAGTGCTGATCTTGCTAGCTGAGAGCAACTCTACTCTCCTCAGTTGATGTTTCAATGAGGACTGACAGAAGGTGCATAGAGTAAACTACTTCCTACAAATGCTTCCCCACATGCCACCTTCCGTCGAACTACTGCTGAAATCCTCTGCAAAGGCTTTGAAGACTGAAATGCTGGAGTGGACTTGTGCTGCATTAACTATTCTTGTACTTCTTAATGTCTCCTAGGAGATTACAAAAGATGGCACTCTTGGTGATGAACGCACTAACATCCTTGAAGGCCTGTGTAGTATATACTGGCATATCCATGGAACTTGCTTTTAAAAAAATAAGTTTCCAGAATTCAAAAAAGGATAAGACTCAGATTATTACTTCTTCTAAGGAATTCACAGTATAGACATGGCTAATACTTGGGCAGAAACAGTAGTCATGATGATTTGACTATAAAGATCTTTGTCATCAACCAACTAATCACTGCTTATAGAATTAAGACTACTGGGAACCTTGCTTGAATCATGCTTGGTTTGCATAAGTGGAAAACTATTCTTTTAAAAAAAGCAAGTTTACTTTGAATTACAGCAAAAAAACACACACATCATGGACACACAACAGATCTCTAGGCTTAAATTTTTTATAGACCCCATACCACCTAAGGAAATGAAGGAGTGATTCCCTTAAATGGATAATTTCAAGAATTTATACTTCACAGTGAGAACACAGGAGATATTCCTAGCAGAGGATCACAAGGGCCCAATAACTATGATGCTTATTGAAATGAACTACAAGAAATGGAGCAAGAGGTTTTTTAATTGTACTTTTTGGTTCTTTTTTTCTTCTTTCCTTTTTTCTTTGGTTTATCTGAATTAGGGAGGGGAAGGGGAAGCACAGAAACAGTGGGACAAAGGTTGAACTAATTAAGCAGTGAAACCCACTAGACACTATATTGGAAATGAAATATACAACATGGTGGGGAAGTTGAGAGGAGAAAAACTGGAAGAGAATGAAGGAGGGTTAACACTGTTTAAAAAGAAATATACTCATTACCTGGATTATGTAAGTGTAACCCCTCTGAACATTACCTTTACAATAAAATTCTAAAAAAAAAATAAAGACCAAAGAACCTAGGGGAAAAAAATATTCCTTCTAATTTTTCTAAAATGTTCTAAACAATTTCACAAAGTATAGGAAAAGAAAAAATATATGCTTATTGTTTTCTGGAATATAGTTGTGGTTTGAATAGGAAATATTCCCCATTTGGAGGGATGTTTTTGGATTTGATGCCAGCTGCCATCAAGAAATAACCCCAAGATAAGGACTCAAATGGTTTTTCTTTCTTGCTATTGTTTCTAACATATTTATAAGATGATTTCTTTGTTGCTTTGTATGTCCCTCCCCCACAGTATAACCCCTGTTTTCACTGTATTTGATGTTGGTATAATTTGGGGAGGGGAAGGGAAAAAACAAATTGTTTAAATAAGGATACAGGTGGACCCATTGCAACAATGAGATGTACAAGACTCTGTGTCAAAAAACGAACTTTAGAGCTTTGGTTGGGGGGGGTGGATGTTAAGGGGAAACAAAGGAGGAGGCAACAATGCTTGATAAGGAATGTACTCATTACCTTGCTCATGTAATTATAACCCCTCTGTATGGTATTTTCACAATTTAAAAAAACTTAATATAAAAAAGAAATGAATTTCTGAATTTTTGTTGCCGTAGATATCTGACTTGAGCACTTTAACTCATTTACCAAATAATCAAATAAACTCTCATTTCTGAGTCAAATCAAGAACGAAAGGAGATTTTACAACAGAGCCCGGCAATCATTCCACCTGTCTTTCCATTTAGGCATGTAACTTTTAAAAAAAATCTAGAGCTTTCTTCCGTATATCATGTTTATAATAATAATTTTGAAAAGGGAGAAAAAGAAGAAAAGATCTGGAGCTTTAAATATCTATGGTAATTAAAGATCCTAAAAGAAAACATTGGCGGCACTTACAGATGAATCACATTGTACCCTATTTGGACTTTGAAGAAGATTTTCAGCTGAAAATTCTTCTACTTTTGAAAAAGAGCTTCTTCCACCTCACAGAGTCTACTTATGGTCATAATTCTTAGTATTAACCAGGGAACTATGAGGCATTATGTATGAACAGATATTGTCTATCTCACCAGTATTTATGGAGCAGTACTCATTTTAAGGGAAGAAATTGGTCTGCTTTTCATTATGTATTTGGAAGTCACAAGTAAGTTACATTAAAAGGTCGCACACATTCCTTTGGTTTCTGTACTGGCCACATTGTGTCTTCTCTTTTATGGGAAGTTGTCTATGAGAGAGAATTAGGACAAACAATGAGAACTTCTTTAACAGATGGTTATACACACTATACTGGAACTACCCAAAGCAAACAGGTAAGGCACTGTAGATATGGCCTTGAAAGACAGTCATGAGGGAAGAAGTGAAAGGTGGTCAGGTGATGGTATTTTGTCTAGAAAGAGAGATGGATAAAATATATATGTCTAGAATGAGTCATGAGCAACGTAGGGCAGTTTGGCTGGATCGACAGCAGCATGGGGTGGAGGGAATTTTATGACTGGAAAATCAGTAACAAGAAAAGGTGTGTGGAAAATCCCCTCCAAATGTGCACCAAAATGAACATATTTGGGTCCAGTAAAGTACTTGCTGAAGAGCAACTTATGAAGAGGAACATCTCACTAATCCTATGAATAAGGTGGCCTAGTTCTTTTAATCCTCATAATTGCGATTTGCTCATGGAGAAAATGATCATGGAGACAGAAAATGGAGATTATACATGAGTTCAGCAGCATAGATTTCCATTCACCAAGTCCAATTTGGCTAGACCCAATTTGGCGAAGAGCAAAGACCAAGTTAGAGCCCTTGAAATGGCACCATTGCCTGAGGAAATCAGCCAGCCACCTGGTGGCAGCTTGATTGTGTTGGATTGTTTACATCATTGAAGGAGTAGCTCTTTGTTTTTACTGGTTCAAAAAATAAAACCCACTATTGTCTGCTGTGGTTTTCCCTTTGCTATTCTTAATGTTTCTCTTAAAACCACCATCTATGGGCTTACCAGCTTCACAGTATTCTATAGGGCATTACCTTGAAAGAGAATGCATTCTATAACAAATAAAGCAGGATACTGGGTTTCACACTTGGGTAACTTACTGGTGTGCTCATGTTCTCCTCAGCCTGAAGCAGCTGGTGTTGTAGAATCCATTGGAAGTCTCATTTATGGCAGAAGTTGATGAAAACCCTTTATAAAGTTAGAATGATATCTTCCTGGGTATAAGATGTGCTCCTAGTTACTTATAAATATGTAGAGCTCCATAGTCAAGACTGATTAGTTTGGGAAACAGATGATAGATATGGAAGTCTTTGGTACCAATCCTACTGATTCACTTCAGTAATACATGTGTTTCCTTTCTATACATTTTTTTTTTACTTTTTCTGTTGGTAAGTCTTACTTCTCAAAAGAAAAATAGTTTCATAAGGCCGTAGGACATTTTACTGGAATCTGAGACTATCACAAGCTACATGAAAACAACAAACATGCCACAAAAACAACAAAAAATGATTAAGAGGGCAGCATTGCCCACATGTAGGACATCTTCTAGAACATTCCATACTAGAATTATCTGTACTAGAACTTTCACTCAAATCTAACCTTCAATATTTTGTAGTAAAAGTTTATGGGAAAGTACAAAAACCTAATAAAAACAGGACTATTTATGACACAGACTCTTCAAAATGAAGATCTGGATCACCTATAACACTAAGCACCTACAATTCCCTGAGACACTTTTAGGGAAAAAGGAAACTATAAAACAGACAGAATGAAGGATCTATGTTTGGTCTTTTGACCAAACAAAGAGACTTTTTTATTTATCATTCATTCATTTATTCATTTATTTACTTCTAAATTGTGTATATGTGCCTGCATGCATACACACACAAATGCTTTAACGCACATAAATCTACATCCTAATAGGCCTAAGTAAACTGAACATAACATTAAATCAAGAATATGGTTAATAATATTTAGACTACCAAACAACATAGCCTGACAAAGCTGCTCTACAAGTATCACTTGCTTACTACTGTGGTTTTCTGGGAGCAAAGTTTCCAAAGATTCCAAAACAGATCATATTACCAATCACTAATAAACGAAGCCAAATCTAAACCTCAGCCTCAACTGAATGTGTATCACTCTTGCACTTACTGGGAAGCCAGTAAGTCATCAAATGGAGCCATTGTAATCAGAGAACTTCAACATATAGCACTTTCTCCCTTCACTAATAACAAAAGATTTCCTCTAGTGGTTAACTGTATCTCAGAGCCAAAGTTACAATCTATCGAAGGGTGGATTTGTTTGGGGTAAAGAGAAATGAACAACACCCACCTATGAATATTATCACTTTGTGGATGCTCTTTAGGGTAGAAGGCTAGCTGGTGTTTCTTATGCAAACAGTAGTTGGATCCATTTTAGGTGCATTTTTGCTTTAGTTCTTATTTGTAAGGAAACATGGTTTACACATGAATGAGTATGGAAGTTATACTGACAAAGACTGCCCTGTACATGACTGTGCTGAGTCAGTTTGGCTACAGCGAGGAATAGTATTTCCTAGAACCCCCTTCCCTCTATTCTTCAGAGTAACAGCTAGCCCTGGAAGAAGTGTGTGTGTGTGTGTGTGTGTGTGTGTGTGTGTGTGTGTGTGTGTGTGTGTGTGTGTGTGTGTGTGTGTGTGTGTGTGTGTGTTTCCCCAAGTAGAGGAGAGACCGAAGTCATCGAAGTGATTTCCAGGCTGCTTCACTTTTCCTTACTGAACATCTATCTCAGCATTCCTCTTGTTTAAGTCATTGCCACTCAACCAGGGGTCTCCTCTAGCCCACAGACCTTGTCACTCAACCAGGGGTCTCCTCTAGCCCACAGACCTTGTGGCTCTGTGGTTTCTTGGTTCCCCAGAGACCATTCCACTACCTGAACAACTGATTAGACATACTGGACTACCCAACAATTTCCAAGGAGTTCCCACTATCCACCCTCTCAATACTTTTTGAAGATTACGTAGCCACTCTCTCATCTGCCAGTTTTTATTCGACAGAAACTTCGCTACCCAGCTCCTCCTTTGTGTTGAGTTTTTGTAACTCCGTATTTTTACATATTCATAAAGGATTCTGTTTTCCTGACTGAATTCTGACCGATAAAGGAACATGAACACAGAACTGTTCCTTTTTTTTTTCCTTCACAAAGCCCTTAAAGGAATCCAAAACACATACAGTAATGTGTTATGAAAGTATGGCTCACCTATGTAATGCAAAACCAAACAGGAAGTCTGGAACTAAGCCTGGATGTTCACCTGGCAATCACTGCCCCTTGAGTTCCGCATCCAGGTAAGTGGATTAAATGTAATTACAGTACTCTTTGTTGAGAAAACCACCAGGGGGCAAAGATAGCATCTTAATGCAAAGCAATAACAGTGAGAGTTATTTAGCTAGCACCCAGTATAGAAGCATTATTGTCCTTTGCAGTTTAGTAAGCTACCTTTTATCTCTATGGTTCTTGCAGGTTAGATATGATTATCCTTGTTTTACTAAGAAGAAACAAATACCTAAAGAAGGTATACAATATTTCCAAGTTATACCACTGGTGAATCCATCCTAGGCCTCTTCAATTCCAAAGTAAGTGTTTCCTTCTAGGAACATTTGTGGTGTGCTTCATAGAAATTATATCAAAGTTTGTTTTCAGTGCCCTTCTGTTTTGTTAGAAATCGTATCTTACCACCTTATAGCTCCTGCTAACCTCTACTCATCTGAATCCCTGTAAATCAGCTCTATGCTGTGTTTCTTCCTTCTTTACCTTCTCCCAGGCTAGTACATTGGAAAAGCTCTGATGAACAAAACAAGTGGTAGCTGAGTATTTCCATGTTTATGGTCCTAGAATGGAACTTACTCATTTATTTATCAGATATTTACTTTTCTCTGATTAGCTCATGAATGATTCTATCTCAATACTAAAGAAACAATTAAAAACTATCAATCAGGTCTCTGACATTTCTATGGGATATTTTCATTGAGAACAGAATGCATTATCACTCAGGGCAACCATTCTACTTTTGGACAGCTGCTAACCGTGAAATGTTATTCCTTTGGTTCTTCTGAATTCCCGCTACATTGAGATTTTGACGTGTAAATTCTCACTACAGTGTATGAAATAGGGCAGTTCAATTTGGTCATATGGTAAATCTTAGAGCTCCTCTTCCTTTTTGCTCAAAATTGGAGGGTTAGAAGTTTATGCCTCCAGCAGCATTCTTTGGAATTAATTACAAAGAACTCAGCCTTGTCAATAGTTCTCATCTTGGTGATTAATTCACTGGTTTTCATTCTCATGGTGATATGGGCTCATAGTAGTCTATGACTAAATTTTCTTTCTTAGTTCTCTCAATTTTTGCATCTGGCTTAATGCATGGGACAAAGCACGTGGTTAAAAACACCCAATGACTGAACAAATTCTTCATCTAATACTTACCTTTACTTCAATCTGTGAAAAAGTATTATGTCACCTATTATGTGTTGGACACTATGCTACACTGTAAAAGACAAAACAAGAATGAATTCTAACCCTCACACCAAATAATCTGAAATTACCAAAGTTAAAAATCTCCACTTCTTGATGACTTATCTATGAAGCTGCTGTGCCTCAACTTGTGTATATTCTATCTATCAGATAGAGTAATGACCTTTTCTATAAGATCAAGTCCTAAAAGTACTATCAAGGGTATGCACTGTACTGAGCATCATGTAGATGCATTTAAAACTTAAGATTTTGAATACTGCCCCAAATGACTGCTTTCAGTTCAAAAGCAATCAATTTCTCCCATGGAAATATGCACACGATCAAGAAATCCAGTAAGTGGAAAATACTATACTTTTAATCCAATTTCTATCATTTAACTTTCTGTAGGGAACAATATTTCTCATTTGATGTCCTCTACAGGAAACAAGGCATTTCAAAAAGTATAATTCAATAAACTCATTAATGCAATAGAATCAACTTAAGAACTGCCAACGATTATAATCAAAACAGCATTTAGCAGAAGAAATCTTGAAATTTTGTGCGAAACAGTGTGTCTGCAGGCCATTTTGTGCAGCTCTTTTATCAGACTCAGAAAAACTATAATCAAAATAATTTCTGCACTTGGTAGGTGCTAATTAAATATCAACTAGTTTCTAAGTATTATATTGGGCTCAGAATATGTAAGCTTTTTTGACAATGTAAGAATATTAAGTACATCAAAATTTTACAGGAGCTTTGATATACAGCATTAAAATCAATGCATAATTATTAAACACATTTGTATCCTAAATCAGCATCAGCAGTTTGATATTTTCTGGTAAAATATGCTATAGAAAAATCTTTAAAAAATATGCTATAGAAGTATATTCTTATTGGCTTCATAGAAAAGACACACATGCACATATTATTCAAGATATGTTTAGTGGATTATGCTTTGCAAATTGTGTAAAATAGCTGTAATTCATACACAGCTAGTTATCATTTAATCCTAACAAGAACAATGAAATCCTTGTCTTTTAGAAAAACAATACCATATTAAGAAAACTTCACAAATTTGTATTGTAAGCAGCTTCTTCGGGACCTTTCTACTGACTGAAATAAATAGCTAAATAGTTTTCAAATGCAGCAGGTGGAGAAAAAAAATATTTTTAAAAACTCAAGAATACCTCTAAGTTTTAATACCAATTCTGTCCCTTTGAATGTTTTATATTTCTACCCAATAGATTAAACAGTATCTCTAGAGATCCAGTCAACACTTTTTATGGGCAGCTAGTGTACTTTTCTGAATAAAATTATTTTTAGCTTTGAGAATGGATGCCCTATTTTTACCTCAAAGGAATGGAAAGAGATATTCCCTGTATACAAACATAAGCACAAGGATTAAAATAAGTATCCACAATAGAAACAGAAACTCAGTCTACATTATGAAAAGTTTATTTTAGGATAATCCAAATTTGTTATTTTCAAATTTGTTAACTTACACTACTTAAGAAATCATGCGTTTCTAACTCACTATGTAGAACTAAATTGCAGTTAGTGATAGTGGACAGAAGATGGCGAACTTTCATTTAATTTATTTAATAGGCTTTAGTGTAACAAAAAATTAACTAACATTTTCTTTGCACTTTTTAAAAATTATAAATGGTAACAAGAGAAAAAAAGACAACCTAAAAAGCAATGAAGTCACATTAAAATTTTCTGCTTTACTACTGATTTATCTGCAAATAAAATGTATGTTAAATTTTTTGATTTTTGGATGTTCCATGAATACAGAACAAAAAGAAGCAATAGTTTTAGAATAATAATTACTTAGAATTAAATCAACTTTTAAAAGTCTGCCCCTTCATTTTATATTATACTAGATTGCTCTTTGTAATTGCATTTTACAATATAAGCATTTTGCAATAAACAACCTTTCAATACAATAAAAACAAGTATGGTTTTAAAACAGCAACTATACAAATAAAAATTCAAGAGAAAAATTCATTGAAACAGCTTTAGTCAAGGCACAGACAATGTTCAAATACTTGTGCTTAATTCATGCTAAAGAAGTCTTCAAATCTAAAGTCTATTACATTGCTGCCCAAAATATAGTATTCTTTTAAGGCCTAGTGTGCTTGTATTGCAATAAATCTGAAAATATTCTGAAACAAGAGAATAGGCAGATCCATTACAGACTGTCCTGATTGGGTCTGAAATACAGCCTACCACTAGTTATTGTGTTTTTACTGGGAAGGTAGGAAGTATCTCTGATCATTCCTGAGAAGGCATAATCCAAAGCTGGCCGGAAAGGCACCGCTGGAACCAACCCAGGTGTTAGGTAGGGAGACATAAAACCAGATAGGCCTCGGCCAGGAGAAGAATATGCCAGTCGCAATGGACTAAAAGCTAGTCTAGGACTTAAGCTGTAGAGACCTGAATCAGCTCGGTAAGAAGCTGATGTAGACTGAAGAGGAGAGAAAGCTGATTTGTTACCTACAGGTCCAAAACCAATTCCAGCTAGACTAAAATTTGAAGCTCTTTGAAAAGTTGTATTTTCCAAATCTCCTGAGAATGGCAGATACCTGGTATCTGGCTTGTGTTCTTTCCCATTCAAGACCTGCTCAATGGCTTGGACTACATCTCCTTTGCAAAACTGTAGGATGCCTTCTAGCCGGCTGCGTTTGTAACTCGGGAAAATCTTGGTAAGAATACCAAGAGGGTCTCTTGATCTTGAGGACCCTGTGGAAAGGCTGGCTCTGGTAGCAAAGCAGTCTCTGGCCCACTCACTTTCAGTTCCTGACTCCAGATCAGAGGATGATAAGGACCTAGGGCTGTCTTCTCCTCCTGATTGGTCCCCTGGACAAGGAGACAGAATGCTACCATGCACGTTTGAATGCTCTGAAATAGATGGATTGATACTTTGTTTCCCAGTGATGCCTTTAGACTGAGGCGATGGTCTCACAGAAAGTTGACATGTGTTGGGGACGGGATCTTCTTGTTCACTCTGACATGAGTCATATTTGCTCTCTTCTTGTTCTGCAGAAAGAAAAGAAAAAGGAATCAAATATAGGAATGGTGTTGCCAGAACCTGGTATTGACCATTCAAAAATAGCCATCCACTCAAAATATATTAGTAATATTTATATGTGCTAAAAACATTTTAATAAATAACTCAAGCCTAAAGATCATTCCAAATTTACCTGTGCTGGAAGAGTGGGAAAATGCTGTTTCTTATATCATTTCAGGATCATAAAGACAAGCAAGATGTAAATGCAAGTCATATTTAGGAAATCAGAACATGGTGTTACCCACAAGTATTGATGTCACCAATGTGAGCACAACATCACACACTGCACATTTGCCTCACCTTGGCAGTTTAGTACTTGCCTAAATGTCTGCCAAGTTTTGTTACATAAAAAAGGTTGTTATCTTTCCATAGTAATATGTCAAAAGGAGTAAGTAAAAGAGTTAGAATTAGATCATAAATCAAAATAAAAAGGGCTGGGAAGGTGGCTCAGTGGTAGAGCGCTTGCCTTGCATGCATGAGGCCCTGGGTTCGGTTCCCCAGCACCACATAAGCAGAAAATAATGGAAGTGGCACCGTGGTTCAAGTGGTAGAGCGCTAGCCTTGAGCTGAAGAACTGAGGGACAGCACCCAGGCTCAGAGTTCAGGCCCCACGACTGACAAAAATAATAAAAAATAAAAATAAAATAAAAAAGAATAATCTTGCTTACATTCGTTAAATATTCTAGTAAGTAACTAATGCTAATTTTCACTATTCCATAGTTTGTGCTCACATTTCAAGTTCCAATTACATCATTGAAATGATGTAGAAAAAAAATGTGTTTATTTTCATTTTAAATTTGAAGTCAGCAGTGACTCCTTCTGTACCAGTCTCACATCATAATAGGTTTGCATATTTCATTTCATGTGGAAAATGATAAAGACTTGGAATTTTTCATAATCTCTTGTAAAATACGCTGTTTTCCTTCTCATATCCTAGAAATATTAAGAAAAGAGTTTTACAATGAAAGGAGAAATATTGATCAAGACATGTTGCACTCACAACTAACATGTTGAATGATAACTCCTTTGCACAACTACCTTAAAGATAATAAAAATATAATGTAAAATAAAGAGTTTTAAATCAAATTGTTTCTAAAAGAAAACTATGAACTTCTCTGTTAAGATCTCTATGGATACTCTGTGCCTTGTAACAAAAAACAATGTATTAATTTGCTTCAAATCACACCTCTCCCCTAACATTATGGGAAATTTTCTAAAAGTGTTTTTATGTGTAATAAAAATCTGACTTTTCTATTTTAGTGAGTTAAGCCTATAAATAAAGAATGTTTCCTTTCTTTTGCCAAGTGAACTCCAGGAAAACAATAATAAAGTACACACTCACTAAATGACTTTGTTTGGGTTTGTATTTCCTCTTACTCTACAAATACATTTTATCCTTGGAAGAGGAAATCATCCAAAGGGGTAGCTCAGAGTACTTTGTATGACTTTCTTTGTCTACAAAGGTCATGAATAAATGAAAATAAGTACTACCTAAAACAATGATCCACAACCATGAGATTTATAGCACTCTTGCATTTTTCTCCAGTTATCTTAAGGAGTGGTCCTTCATTCCAAACAAAAGTCTACTTTATCTTTAAAGATAAAATAAGTGTATACAATTCAGTCTATTGAGGGTCAGAAATGTTGTTGTTGTACCAGAGATATGATGAAAGAATGTAGCTAC
This sequence comes from Dipodomys merriami, assembly GCF_024711535.1. NCBI lineage: Eukaryota > Metazoa > Chordata > Mammalia > Rodentia > Heteromyidae > Dipodomys > Dipodomys merriami. The sequence continues at coordinate 5,586,999 of NW_027202382.1, read as the reverse complement.
TGCAAGATTATAAAGACTCTGCTGTTTTCAACTTTGAATGATACAATAACTTTCCAAATGAAGTCAGCCAAGTGGAAAATGCTTGGCATAGGACTCCCTTCCATTTTACTTATAAATACCAAAACTTCCTCTCCACAGCGATTTATGCATAAAAGTAATAATGTCTTTTGTATTCATAGTACAACTCTATGCAAAAAATGTTGATTGTATAAGCTATTTTAAAATTAAAATGCCTTTAAAATACTAAGATAACATTCATTTCACCTTTGTCTTTTCAACTTCTATTTCCTGCTTTACCTCTTCCAATGTCTTTTATTGTAGTTACAGTCTTTTTATATAAATAAATAAGGCTGTTTTGATAGGAAAATCTGAATCATTGTTGGTCTTAGTCTAATAAATGAATGAATTAAGCAGAATATTGTACTGCAGTTCATGAATAGGTGTAAGAATAAGTACTCAGTTTAGAGAGTTAAGTTGACCCTCCTCCATGGGAGTTTGTCAATTGAGGCCAAATATAGTCATATAATCCCTATAAAACACAATATTCTGGTACCCCAACCAGTGGCATCAGCCAGCTCTGCCCATCAGTTTAGTTTGAGGAATGTTAACATTTACTTGGCTTTCACTATTTCTCTTTTTAGTGATCTTTCTCATCAGCCTTCCTTGATCTTTCATGAGATGTATTTACCTACTGAAATACAGGACGTGTGTGAAATATTCAACCAAGTGTACACAGAATGATCAGCCATATTTCAATAGAGATGTTCATTTTCCAAAGTACATCCTGTCATTTATTGAGTTTTGCAACTTTCACGATTTAAGAAGTGTTTCCAATTAATAGTTATCAAATCCTTTTCACAGGCTTTGTATGAAACAACCTGATTGGGATGCTTCCAAAACAGACTGACATGACATTTTCAGAGTTGGTAGGCCCTGCGGGGGGTTTGTGAAACTCACAAGAAGACTTTTGGGGACCCTTGGGGTTCACATTAGCAAGAATAACTCATTTGGCCATAACTTGGTAAAAATGCAGATGAGATTAATATGCCCGTGCATACGGAGTCAATAAATTAAGAGGAAAAAGTTCAATAAAACTTCTTGGATATGCTACCTTATAGGTTAAACATTTAACTTCTTGCCAAGGGCTTCACAAATCTTTAACACCTACCTATTTCTTGTAAGAATAACTGAAACTTCAAATGGCAGCGCTTTCTACACTTTTGGAGACTAAGAGATATGGGGAGTGGTTAAAGTAACTTACCAACAACAAAGACAACAAAACTAGACTAAAGGGAAGGAAAAATAAAAAGACTGGTTAGTAGATTTCAGTCTCTTTCCCATTTCTCCTAAGGCACCAAAAGTTCGGCCAACAGAATCTTTTTTCCTCCACCAACCAATTAATTTCCCACACAAAATCAGTCACTTTTATAACTGGGAACGATGTCCAGTGCGCTCACAACCCAGCGCCTCTTGCTAAGCTTTCTGAGGCGAGCCCGGCTCTAAGGGCAACTCGGGCCCCAGTCAAAGCCAGCGGGGGACAGGGGTGCGGAGGGAAGGTGCTGGGGCCAATGGCTTAGTTGTTATCTGGCTCCAGCTTACTTTTCCCTCGTGTTTTCCTATCACCGGAGGGAACCAGCAGAAAGCGTACGCGTGGAGATGGCAGCTCATCCCTTCACACCCACACTCACCCACATCCCCAAGCATTTCCCACCCCTCTGAAGCACTTGCTTTTCCTCTCCCACCCTACCCCCACCCTGGGGCGCCGCTCGGCCTTTTAAAGACTTTTTTTTCCTCCCTCCAAACGCCACACTCCCCGGAATACACCCACTCACCGCGCTCGGGCTCCGCGTCTTCTTGCTGGAAAACCTGGAAAGTGGGGATCGCCAGATTCTGCGCCTGTCTCCACGCCCGCAGGCCCAGCGCAGCCGCGGCCTGCGGATCCTCGCTGCGCACGCCGCCTCCGGATGCGGGACCCCGGGTCGCGGAGGGCCCCGGGTACAGGAGCCTCTGCAGCCCTCGCCCTTCGCTCTCTTCCTGCGCCTGTTGGCGGCGCAGGGCCACCTGGGCGGCCATGACGCGCTGGCGCTCGGCGATCAGGGTGCACTTGGCACACGCGCAGTCCCGCCAGCGGCAAAAGCGCTTGTGGCCCTTGAGCGCCGACACCACGCCGTGGTTGCGGCAGCGCGCGCATTTGGGCGTCCTGGGGTACCCGCAGCCCACCGCGCCCATCCCCTTGTCCAGCCCCGCGGCGGCCGGGGAGCAGCCGCCGCTTCCCGGGGCAGTGGTGGCTCGTAGGAAAAGATTGGGGGTTCGCAAGAAAGCTGGAGGAACCGGGATCCCCGAGGGCACGGGCACCACAGGTGATGCGGGCAAAGGTGCCGCCGCCGCCGCCGCCTCGAGCAGCCCCGGGGTCCGGGGGACGCGGCTGCTCGCGCTGGGGTCCCTGCTGCTGCACCGCGGCGGCTCCATCCCGCCAAGGAGTTTCTGCTGAGAGTAGTGACTGTCCCCCGCTAACCAGGTCGGGGGTGGGGGGGAGGATCACAAGTTTAAACTCTTCCTGTTCGGAGTTGTGGGTGGTGGCGATGGCGTCGCGGAGCTCGAGAGGCGCAGCTGTCCGAGTAGTCTCCCCGACGCTGCAGTGCACCCGGAGCGCACCGCGGCTCGGGGCCAGGGCTCAGCCAATGCCCGGGGAGAGGCTGCCCCGCCCACCCGCTCCGCGGGGCCTCCGGCCGAAGCCCAGGGGGTGGGGATGGGGGACGCACCGGGGTGGAGAGTGGGGGCCTGCCGGAAGGAGGGGCGATGGGAGCCCCTGGAAACTGTCTTCTGAAGAGGTAAAGTCGGTCACCTCCCCCCCCAACACACACACCCCATACAACGCGATCCATCCCACTTGCTTTCCCAAAAGTTCTTCAACGTGTAAGTTTTTAAAATGTAAATGTTATTTTCTTGTAAAGATGCTGTATAGGGAGGTTACGGTTACATCAGTAAGGTAAGGAGTACATGGGCATTGTTACCCCCTCCTTTGTTTTTCTTCCGCTATCCCTCCCCTCCCCACTTCTCCACTCCTTCCCCCTGCCCTGCCCCCTCCCCCCCCCCGCCAAAAATTATAAGGTCCATTTCCAACATTGTATCTTGTGAGTATCATTGTTGCAATGGGTCATCCTGTGTCCTTGTTTCAGGGTTTTGTTATTCCCCTTCCCCTCCCCAAATTAGAAAAACATATACACAAGATGCAAGGTACCAATATCAAGTACAGTGACAACAGGGATATACCTTAGGAGGAAGGACATACAAAAGAAACAAAAAAAAAGTTCACATAATACGTGAAAAACAACAACAAAGAAAAACCTCTTGTGAAGAGCTGATTCAAAAAACATTTTATAGTCTTTGCATCCTCTTCGATTTACTCCCAACTTTAACTTTTGAAGTTCGTTCTCCAACTCCACGCTTTCCTATGCAAGTAGGAAGATCTGGATTTTGAGTTCTCTTTTTCTTGAAGACTCTGTGACTCAGTTTCTCAAGTCTCCCAGTCTGTCTCCCAAGAAGTCACCTAGGCAAAGTTAGTGAGAAAGCACAGCTTGGAAGACAGCAAGGTAGTTCTCTCCTGGGAAAGAGGTGTGATTTAGAATGGGTTCAGGGACTGCATCGAACAGGGGCTACTTAAGGGAGTTGATTCCCAGTTGGGATTTATGACATGGGGACCAAGTGTTCGGTTTGGAAATAGCCCTGCTTCAAAGCATTATGAAGCTCTTCCCTGGAACTATATTTAGAGGCAGTAATTATGATCACTGCTTCAAAACTCCTGACACTTCTATTGTAAAGTATTAGGGAAGGTCTTTTTGACCATTCTTTATATATGCTGTCAGAAAATGCATTTTAATGCCCTCAATTGTAGGAACATATTAAGTTGCTTTTAAACCAAAAAAGTATTTGAGGCAGAAAATTCAGTGGTTTCTTCTTAATGAAAGGGAGAAGGCGGGCGCCTGTGCTCAGGACTGTAAAGCTAACTAATTCAGGAGGCTGAGATCTGAGGAACAGGGTTCAAAGCCAGCCCAGGCAGGAAAATCCATGAGAGTCTTACCTCCAATTAACCACCAGAAAACCGGAAGTGGCGCTGTGACTCAAGTGATAGAGCACGAACCTTGAGCTGAAGAGCTGAGGGACAGTGTCCAGGCTCAGGGTTCAAACCCCACGACCCACCAAAAAAGAAAGAAAGAAGCGGAGAATACCTATTTAAGATTAGTACCCTACTGCCTTAAAGGGAAATTTATATTCTAGCATTGCAAGCAAATGATCAGGATGTTTTTATCATTCCATGAGATCCACATCCAGGACAGACATTTCTAAGCAATCTGGGAATTCTGCTTGCCTACTACAAACAATCCCTATCATCCTCCTACAAAAATACCCTATTACAGAGGTCTGCTGAATGCATGGGACTATCCTCAGGACCTCTCTAAAGATGTAGGCATCTAGGCTGATTCTTTTTTATGTGACTTGTACATTCTCAACATAGCAATTACATAAAATAAAGATTCAGAGTTAGCACCCAAACTCCTAACTCCTCTGAAGTCCATATAATGCCCAATCTTTTTCACATTTGCAAAAAAATATAGCTTTACTATGGAACTCACACTCACTATATGAGAAATGAGTTTTTAATGTTATGTGAATCATACAAGTAAAAATGCATTGCCCAGGGAAAAAATAATGTTCTTTTTAAGCCCTTCTGAATACTTAAAGGAAAAATTCAACTTGATGAAAGTATATAACTTCCTTAATCCACAGCCAACACCATGATAATTATTAAATTTTAAAGAAGTTTTTTCCCTAAAATCAGGATCAATACAAGATACTCATGCTATCTCAAATCAACATTGAACTGCCAATGCAATCAGTCAAGATAAAGACATACAGATTGGAACAGACTATGTACAATTATCTTTCATTTGTAAGTGACATAACCACATATGTTTAAAATGATGAAATTTGCAAATGAAACTACTAAAACAAAATGGGTTTTCAAATTTGTAAAGATGTAAGATTCAACATATGAATTTGTTGAATTTCTATAAATTGATATAGACATGCAACATACAACCTTATAGTAGCCAAAAATAAATTCATTAAAAAGTGACAAGGCAAAAATTACTTAATTTTAAGAATTATTATAAATTTCTGTTAACAAAACAGTGAAATAATCATGAAATGAAGAAAAGTCAACCAATGTGACAGAATTGAGAATTTAGAAACAAACCTACACATACAAAAAATAAATGCACAATGTGCAAAGAGTTTTTCAGTAGAGATGTGATAGTTTTTTTCCCATCAAAAATTTTGCTACAACAATTGGACATCTCTATGCATAACCAAAAAATGGTTCAAAATAAATCACAGGCTTAAATGTCTCTAAATAACATATAATATCATGAAGCATAGAACACTTTTGTGGTCTCAGGTTAAGCAAAGATTTCTTATGCACACCACCACAGTATATCCTATAAAAGGAACAGATCATCAAAATTAAATAGTGCCCCTTTACAAAAATAATGTTAAGGATGCAAAGTGAGACTGAGAACATAGTAATATAATAATAATGAATATCTAACCTAATAATAATAAATAACAGTAATAACTATCTATTAGATTTATTATAACTTGTGTATAGAACACATAAAGAATTCTTAAGACTCAATAGAAAACAAATAAACATGTTAGCACAAACAATATATGGATCAAAAATAAAAGACTAAATGCTGAACAACATCAGTCATGATGTAAATATAAATTAAACCTACCAAGAAGTATCACTATGTATTAATTGCAATAGCTAAATAACACCAAAAGTATTGATCAAGTATTGTCAAAAATGTAGAGCAGCTGGGTGGCTCATGCCTGTAATCCTAGCTGGGGATCCTGAGATCTCAGGAGGCTGAGATCTGAGGATCACTGTTCAAAGCCAGCCCAGGCACTAAAGTCCATAATACTCTTATCTCCAATTAACCACCAGAAAACCAGAAGTGGCACTGCAGCTCAAGTGGTAGAGCACTCACCTTGGGCTGAAGAGTTCAGGGACAGCGCCTAGGCCCAGAGTTAAGGCCCCATGACCAACAACAACCAAAACAAATACAAAAAAAGAAGAATGTAGAGCAGCTGGAACTCTTGTTTACTGTTGGTAGTAATGCAATGTGCTCTCATCACCTTGAATGGCAAATTCAGTGTACACATTATGTATAAATTGATATAGGTAATGAGGGTAGGGATGGGAGGGGAAAAGGGGGGAGAATGATGTAAGGGGTGGCTTTGACCAAAATGTATTGTACTCATAACCTGACTTATGGAATTATAACCTCTTTATACAACTACCAAATAGCAAGAAAAATTACTGCCATATAATGTAGCCATGCTACTCCTGAGTATTTGCTCCAGAAGACATAAAGCAAATGTCCACATAAAAGCACAAAATTTCATAATACAGAACAATTGTTTGTATAGTTGTAAAGAAGAAACATCAAGATGTTGATCAATGGGCTGGGAAGGTGGCTCAGTGGTGGAGCACTTGCCTTGCATGCATGAGGCCCTGGGTTCAATTCCTCAGCACTACATAAAGCAAAAAGAAAAAAGCCGGAAGTGGCTCTGTGGCTCAAGTGGTAGAGCGCTAGCCTTGAGCTGAAGAGCTGAGGGACAGCGCCCAGGCCCAGAGTTCAGGCCCCACAACCGGACCCCCCAAAAAAATGTTGATCAAAATATGAATGGATAAACAAATTATAATTCATCCATAGAATGGGACAGTCCTTAGTAATAAAAAGTACTACAGGGCTGGGAAGGTAGCTCAGTGGTAGAGTGCTTGCCTTGCATGCATGAGGCCCTGAGCTCGATTCCTCAGCACCACATAGGCAGAAAAAGCTGGACTGAGCACTGTGGACTGGGCTCAAGTGGTAGAGCACTAACATTGAGCTAAAGATCTGAGGGAGAGAGCCCAGGCCCAGAGTTCAGGCCCCATGACTGACAGAAAAAATAAATAAAAAAATAAAATAAAAATAAAAAGTACTACAGATACATGTTGCAACATAATGAGCTTAATGGACAGGATGGTTGACAGAAAATCAGACGAAAATGTTTTGACTATGATAATGGTTGTACTTGTACACATGTATACCAAGACTCAGTTGAATTATTCAATAAAGTGTGTGTACTTCTCAACTTGCCAATTACACCCTGAAAAGGCTACTATAAAGAAATTAAGCCGGGTGCTGGTTGCTCACACCTGTAATCCTAACTACTCAGGAGGCAGAGATCTGAGGATAGCGGTTCAAAGCCAGCCCAGGCAGGAAAGTCCGTGAGACTGTTATCTCCAATAAACCACCAGAAAACCGGAAGTGGCACTGTGGCTCAAGTGGTAGAGCACTAGCCTTGAGCTGAAGAGCTGAGGGACAGCACCCAGGCCCAGAGTTCAAGCCCCATGACCAACAAACAAAACAAAACAAAACAAAAAGACAAAACAGAAATTAAGCCTTTGGAAAAAGATAAAAAGATATCATGAGGGCAAACTGGACAAAGATAAACTGAATCTTAGCCCTCAATGCTTAAGCAATGACTTAAGTGCCAATGATTTTTCTTAAATATACTCTCATCTTCTCTTTCTCTTTCTCTTCTCTCCTCTCCACCCCCCCCTTTATCTTCCCTACCCTCCTTCCTCTCCTTCTTGGTCCTCTCCTCTTCTCTCCTCCTCTACTCTCCCTTTCTGTTCCTCCCCTCTTTCCTTCTCCCCTTGGTTTCTCATAACAGTACTATGTGTTTCCTTTTTATCTAAAATTATGTAGTCTTTTTCTTTTCAGCTTATATGATAGCAATTGAGTACTGTTAGTTTTTTTTTTCCTTAAGTCACACTGAGAGGATATTAACAGCTACAATGTAACAGTGGCAACAGTTTCATTAAATTAAAAAATGATGTATTTAAATTAAACTTGTAAATATTATGATCCAAATGTATTCCAGTAAAAAGAATCATCTGACAAATGAAAATGTTTAGGGTATACCAGAAGAAAGGAAGGGGAAGTTAATAAATACAATTTTTCCAAGTTATACCATATATGCATTCTATTGTTCAGTCATAGTCTGCTTCGGAACTTATATCCCAAATACTTTGCAATATTTATATTGTTTAATTATTTTTCCCTGAGAAAGGTTGAATATGTGAACATAAAAATACTTTCCATAATTCAGACTTTCCATTTAGGGTAAGCCTTTATAAATTCACATACTGACCGAAGGTTTAAAATTATGCCTAAGGTGTTTGATTCACATTACTAGCTTATTTCCTAGAGGTTTTATAAACTCAAACTCAAACAGGCATTCATTCAACATCATCCCATGTATTCTTTCTGGTTCTCCTACATGGATGTTGTTCTTATTTGGAAATTAATGCTGCAGTCTCCTGAAATAACCAGAATAATCCAAAATTTCATTAGGAAAATAAGCCTACCAGGTTTTAGTTAATACAGATAAAGATAATTTTTGCAAATCGGAGGTAGAGTGTGATTACAGGGACCTGAAGCCAAACTTAACAATTATTATATCTTACAGATGGTTCTTTGGGGAGATTGAACAGGCTACTGTGAGTTTCTTGACTTAAATAATTTTTGTGAAAATGTGCTATTTACTTGTGGACTATAGTAAAAGAACTTTAGTGCTATGGTAGACTAATTGCATGTTCAAAAGCTATATCCTTTATGTAGTGTGCACCAGTGGATTACAGTCTGCTGTGCAAATAAAGTTCCAATTTTATGAAGCTATTTATTTAACTTGTAGGGCATTTCAAGTAAATTCATGCCCAGGGATTAATATAAACTTGTGATTTTTTTCTCATATTGAATAGAGCCCACCATCATAAATTGTTATATGTGGAAACATTTCCTCAGAATTCAGCACTTAAACAAATAACAACATGGTTGGTCTCATTCTGGGACTGTATAAAAGCCCTTTATTTGGCTATTAAAGGTTGTAACAGAATGAATAGCACAAACTAAACACCGAAAGATTTTAGCAAGCAGTGTAAAATACCATATTAGTTTAATTAAAAGGAAAATGATGGTAGCTATTCATCCATAAATCTCTGTCATGAAATAATACCAAGACAGAGTTTTGCTCTGTTTCCAAGACAGGCATTGAACACTTGGGCTCAAGCTATTCTCCTGTCTCTGCCTCTAAAGTAGTTGGGGCTATAGGAGCATGCCACTGCACTATTCTGTATAGTGTCCTTTTCAGAGCTGTTTATTGTATATTGCACAGCATGCTTGAGGATTTGGAAATGTCATGTCATCCTCAAAGCACCTTACTGGGGCCAATTATATCCTTTTACAAATGAGAAAACAGATTTTCAGGAATATTTAGTCCTTGGTGTAGTCTAACACACAGATTCCTTACTAAGCACCCATTTCTCCCCCAGAAACTAAGCCAGCTCCAACCATAACACAGATGCCCAAAGCAACTTGTTGGGAAGATTAGCTGGTGATTATTTACTCCCAAGAGGTCCTTACTGACTTACCTGTCAGCACCTGTGAAAATGCAACTGTTCTTCCTGTTAACAACAGTACAATCTAAAAAGAATGTTTTGATGCTGACAAAGTAAAGGATACTATCAAAAAGACCTTATTTTGTGTCTATTCTCTTCATAAATGTAAGAAGAGAGTTCTCAGTCTGTTTTCTCCTTTTTCCTAGCCCTCTACCATGTAAATAGCAGTAAAATTGAAGTAAAAACAAAATTTTTTTGGTACTTATGTCATTGGATATTTGAAACATTCTTCCTTTTACTATAGAGAATAAGCAAGCCAGGTTTTATATATAGAAACAGTTAAAGGCTTTCATAAAATAGAATTTTTGAAAGAGAAACTTCTATCCACTCAACTAGGAAACCAGAAGGGTTAATTTACAAAAGCTTTATTTTCATATATTTATTCCTACCCAATTGCTTCTGATTGGATGCAAACAATATATGTAAATCAACTCTTCAACTATCAACCTGTATCTCTGGAAGAACTGCCACAAGATGTAGGAAATTTTTTTGTTCATTTTTGTTACAAAATAGGATGGAAGTGACTGTGAAAGATGTTACACATCTCTGTCTTCTATCTTCTGCTCTGCTGGTCTGCCTTTGCAGCTTGTATTAGGACTGTCCCAATTAAAATGTGATGTGTATAAAGGCTGCCTTCTATTCACCACAAGGTTTCTAAACAAGAGGTAAATTTGGTGAATCAGTTCCTCCCTGGCCCTTTGCCATTCACATCTTTTAGTTTTGAAATTCATTTCTTTGTGGGCATACGGTGGTTGTTATGAGGTGTTGTCAGGCCTCTGACAGGGTTATTATGCTTGGAAGAAGGTGGTTGTTTTTGATCAATGTCTTCAAAGTCAAAGCTTGGAAAATAATAGATGCACATCAAAACCCAGTGCCATAATGCAGTTAACATTGGACTCTTTCAGGTGGCCCCAGGGAATGGCTTAATTCTCATGGTGAGCTTTACTATAATTAGTCACCTATAATGGTGGTGTAAGGCTGATGTGCAGACATATAGCTCGAGACTCATTATTAAATAAGGTTCAGGAATATCATTGCCAGCAAAAAAAAAAAAAAGACAAGAAAACTTTCCTACGTTTTGATGTTTTTCCTAATTGATTATATTTCTGCTCTTATATTGGTTCAATATATTTACAAGAATGCTGCTATCAATTTTCAGACAATGATATTCTTTTATTGTCTCATAAATGAATACTGACTTTAGACATTTTGTTGTACTTTATATATTTTCACTTTTCCAAAAAGATATTAAACATTTTAAATTACTTTAAAATTTGGATTTTTCTTATTTTTTTAACCTTAGGGATTCATTGGTAGTAACTCAGAAGACAGAGGTATTTCACTGATATATCTATGAAAATGGCACAATAAGAATTTACACACCCATAGGTGCAAGCACACACACACATACACACAACTTTTTAAGGACACGATAGCATCACAGGTGGAAAATAAATGATAAAATCAAATCAAATAGTATTTTAAAGTTAAATGAACCAACCATCTGTTTCTCTGATACTGAGACACAATGGGGACATTAGGAACTCGTTAAGTCAATGGCAAGAGCAGCTGGACTCAAGGAGATGTCTATTCACTTTATTTCTGAAACCAAAAAAGCAATAGACACAGTTCATTCCTTCTTGGGTTTTAGCTGAACATAACACCATGGGGTCTGTGTGGTGCAAAGTACTAATAATACATCTTCCAACTCAGCACCTAATTGGATAAATGTTACTTTAATAAAAGCAAAGATGACTATGTCCTCTCACTTTTTGAATTTTTCTTAAAAAAAAAAGTTTTCCCAAAGTAGCTAAGTAGTACGGGAAAGCCAGGCATCAAATAAATAGCACCTGATAAATTATATGGGAAGTAAAGAAAGTCTTAATATGTCTGGACTAGTTTTATGGGATGAAGGTGGTAATAGTGTAAGCCACTCCCACTTACAGTGTTGTGCGGTTGGAGGGAAGCCCTGGGTCCTGAAGGCCTTTGTTTATCCTTCTGTAAAATATTCAAGACTCTGATAAAAGCTGTGAGACCCTGGGTACACACATACACAAACAGAATTGCATGTGCCATTGTCCACTCCATTGTGACAGTGGGAAGATAAAATGAAATACTCCTAGAGTCCATTCCAGTTGAAAACTTTGTGACTCTCTACTAAACAATAACAATCTAAAAACTTTCAAGTTCACGAAGTAGATAAGCAAAATGAGAACACATCTCTCAACTCAGCATTATGGAATGGTCAAAGTTCACAATGTTCTTAGCACTCATTCTCTTGGTTTTTTTCTATGAAGAGTTTACAATTAATGATAGCTATATCCATGTTCTAAAAAAGAAAAAAGCGGTGTTCTGAAAATAAACTTGAAAAAAAGTAATGTCCTATATCTTGGCTCAAAAATAATAATTCAGTTTCTTGAATACAGACAGAGTATCTACCTTGAATATTTTTTTAAAAAAACATTTTTTTAAACATGCACCCAGTTTTGCTTTGCCTGTGCAGAGTTTCTGCTCTATTCAAATGCCTGGTCTCATTTTCACTGAAATGAAAAGACTACCAAGTTCCATACTCTGTCTGATGCAGGGAGATGCCTTTATGTCAATAGTTGCTGAGATAACCAGGTTCTCCACAGAGATGTGAATATTTGGAATTGGATTCCACATGAAAAACAAGAAGAAAAATTCTTGACAAAGCAGATCTCCTCTCTGTTGCCTGTACTCCTGACTAATCCCTCGGGTAAGCACCAAACTGGCATCTTGAGCCTGCTTTCTAATACAGAAACAGTAATGTTCACCAGACACTATGTTGGAAATGAACATTACAACTTACAGGAGGGAGGAATGGGGGGGGGGAAATGGGTGAAAATGAGGGAGGAATAACACTGTTCACAAAGAAATATACTCATGACCTTACCTATGTAACTGTAACCCCTCTATGTATCACTTTTACAATACATTAAAAAAAAAAACTTGAGACATAGGGAGGAATTTCTACTTCAAGTCTTAGGCTCTTGATCATCTGATCTCAAATATCAAAATAAGGCAAGTTTTCTGAACAAAACTCTTCAGAAGTCAACAAATTGTAATGAATGTTATCATAGCAGGATAATGAGATCTACCTGAAATTTTTGTGTCAAAAAACATGAAACTCTATTATTATAAAATTCTAGAGGAATAGTATTAATAAAATAAAACCAACATCAGTAGTCTCTTCCCAACTTTTACCATTTTATAGATTTCCTTAGAGCATTTATAGTTTAAGCACTAATTTTATACTCCATAGGTTTCTAAATTATTTATATATTTAAAAAATTATGAACAAATTAAAATGAGATCTGCTGCCAACTATATACATATACATATATGCCTCACAATACTAGCTACAGCTATCAAAAAGATTCCAATATCAATTTAAATATTTTGTTATATTTTCATTTAAAAAATGGAAATTACACTACTCCTCTTTCCTTCTGAGTTCTTTCTAACCTCTTCAGTAAAACTGCTTCAGCTCACAATCTCTTAGAATCCACAATAGTTCATCCTTCAGAAATTAAAGACAATAAACCAAGGCAGAGTAGTCAGACTGGCAGTCAGTAAGGGTAGAGTAATAATGGTATTTGTCTCTCAAGGTACTGATATCATTAATGTAATTTTTGAGAAATTATTTTATCACTTATTTTAATAGCCTTTATAATCCTTCATTTTAATAACATAAAAAGATGTTGCAATTTTGTGGCAAAGATTCTCATTTTCCCTCTCTTGTTCTTGAGCCTCAACCCCTTTTAGATAAGTCAATTTTAACTAGAGAGAGAATGATTATCAACTGGAAATATCTGATTGGAAGCACCAGGTCAGATCTAACACTTGCATCCTTACACTAGCATACACCTGGCAAGGTTCTACAATCCTTGAAACTATGTCCTTCTCATGTAAAAATGAGGTCTACACATAAATATAATAACATCAAAATAGCTAAATAAGTTAGATATTCAGAAAACATGAGTTAAAATTTCAAACTTGAGGAATATTTCTTGCCATTCTCTCCTTCCTTCCCTTCTTCTCTCCCCTCAGCCCCCTCATCTTTTGAACAAACAGTTGGAGTTTTAATTTTATTTTTATTATTAAATAATTGTATAAAAAAGTTACATACCGAAAGTTACAAGTGCAATGCTTTTTCATCACTGTCATCCCTCATTTTCTTTTATTGATTCAGAATTTCACTATGTAACCCAGGCTAGCCTTCAATTTGAAATATTCCTGTCCCGGCCTCCCAAATGTTGAAATTACAAGTACGTGCCACCATAACCAAATTTCTTCACCATATTCTCTAAGATGCCAAGAGATCACTAAATGTTAACAAATAATAAGCACTTTGGAGACTCTTGGTTTCCAATCTAACATGTAAGGTACATGGATAGTATCAACTCCATCAGCAACATGTAGAAAGATAAACTAAAATGTCAACAGCCCTTTTTTAATTCATTTAAATTTTTCATTAATATTTTATTGTTTTGTAAAGGTGATGTACAGCGGTATTACAGTGACATAAGTTAGGTAATGAGTACATTTCTTCTAGAACAGTGTCTCCCCTGCCCTCACTCTCTCCCAGTTTTTCCCTCCTACCCCACTGCCCATATTGTAGAGTTCATTTTCAACAGTGTCTAGTGAGTACTGCTGCTGCATTTATTCACCCTTTGTCCTTCCCTTTCTAGGTAGTCAACAATCTTGAGAGGTAAACATGGAGGGCACACCTCTAATGCCCCAAATTGAAGATACAAACAAGCAAGGGCAGAAAATCACATTCATTGAGGAAGAAAACTAGGTTTCTCTTTGGGAATCAGCACTAAGTAGGAAAACCAAATTCCAATTGATGATTTGTCAGAAGATCAATATGCAGTCTGAAAACTAAAAATTCCAAGAAGTCACCACACCTTCCTGAGTTTTAGCTACAGGACATGTATTAAGTTTTCACAGGGAATATTGAAAACATTTGTATCATGCTTTGGGCATGAGGAGAGAGGATAGATAACCATTTCACAGTTCAGCAGTGAATTCTAGTCTTCTTAACAAGGTCTTCCCTTAAGAGAGACTATTTACCCAGAGTTAACCTGCTAAAAGCTTACCAAATCTTAGCCATAGTTGGGGGAGGGACTCTCCTCTAGTCATCTTGTTCTGCCCATGTGGAAGGAGACTTGACACACAGGTTCTCCACAAGACTAAAATCACTTGCAGAACTATGGAATACTGCCCTTTTCAATGAAAAGTCACATAGCATACTAAAAGGCAAAAAGCACAGTATAAAGAGACAGAACAAGTACCAGAATGAGATGCAAATATGGCAAGGATGTTGGAATTATGATACTACAAGCTAAAAAGAAATGCAGTTAATCCTGACTGGTTTGATGAGAGAAAAAAAGGTAAATGACATGAAAGAAAAATGGCTAATGTAAACACAGAGATGAAAATTCTAAGAAAGGAAAAAAAGAAATGTTAAAGATCAAGACATGGATATAATTAAAGGATCCTTTAACTTAGAAATAGATTGCAAACTGATAAGTGAATACATGAGGTGGTATACCAGCATATACAAATGTGTTAATTAAAATATGTAGATACAAAGGAGAATTCAAATGGTGTTATTCCTTAGAAAGGCAAAATTAAATAAAATAAAAACCAGGAAACAGGTACCTGAAAAAGGGAGTCATGGGATAAGGGCAGATGCATAAAAAGGAGACGTGGTGGAATGTAATCAAGAATTCACTGTATATCCTACAAAATCAAAAAAAGTGAGGGAAGTGGGTGAGAAAGTTCAAAGAAGTGACATTGGTCAAGATATATCATATTTGTAAACTGCTTTGTAAAATGGCAACTCCTTTATACAACTACTTAAAGATAATACAAGGCGAAAATTTTTAAAAAATGAAAAAGAATCATTTGGATGTATCATTAGTACACTGAACAATACTGAGAAAAGAATATCTGAACATCAATATAAACTTCCAGAACTTCCAGACTATAGCATCAGTGTGCTATCATCAGAAATCCAAGAGATATTGGGATCTATTGGGTATATTTATCTTATATAATTCTGGAGCATACAATAACCTGTAAACATTTTATGATGAGAAAACTTTTTGAAAATTTGGTTCCCAAATTTGCACATATAAAAATTTTCATACAATACCAATAGATTTCCAAGACCAATGTCTAGAGCCTCTATAGAACTACACTGAGAGTAGATTTTTAAAATCTTAAAAGGCAAAGAGGAAAAAAATAAGCTGAAAACAACATTAAACAGAGAGAGAGAGAGAGAGAGAGAGAGAGAGAGAGAGAGAGAGAGAGAGAGAGAGAGAGAGAGAGAGAGAATGAGAGAGAGAGAAACAAGCACAGAATACCCCAGTGTAGGGGAAAGACTTCTAAAAGTATAAATACAGCTAATGAAAATAACACCAGAATGAAGAGAGGTAGGAGTAAGGAAAAAAGAAATAGAAGTGTTCGAAGCAACAATTATTGAGAATTTCTTCAAATTAATGCCAGACATCAAACCACAGATCTAGGAAGTTGAGAAAACACCAATCAAGATTGAACAATGAGAGCTTGGGAAGATGGCTCAGTGGTAGAGTGCTTGCCTTGCATGCATGAAGCCCTGAGTTCGATTCCTCAGCACCATATAAGCAGAAAAAGCCAGAAGTGGTGCTGTGGTTCAAGTGGTAGAGTGCTAGCGTTGAGCTGAAGAGCTAAGGGACAGTGCCTGGGCCCAGAGTTCAGGCCCCACAACCAACAAAAAAAGGGATTGAACAATGATTTTTTTAAAGTACACAGGCATGCCATTTTTTATTGTCAAGGTGATGTGCAGAGGGGTTACAGTTACATAAGTCAGGTAATAAGTACATTTCTTGTCAAACTTGTTATCCCTTCCCTCATTTTTCTCCCACTTTTCCTTCCCCTCCAAGTTGTACAAATCATTTCCAACATATTGTCTTATGTACAGCACTGATGCATTGGTTCCCCTTTGTCCTTTGTCTCAGAAGGGATGCTATTTTAAAACTTCAGAAAAGCAAAAATAGAGCAAAATCGTGAATGAAACTATAGGAAAGTACCACCTGTTTTCTATCACAAAACATAATCCTATCTCTTTATTTCTCTAATGGAACAATATGACACTTCCATACCTTTATATTTTACTGTTACACAGATGTGTTTTGTGATACCAGCTGTTCCCACAACGTTCAGAATACATTTCTCCACAGACCTGCAGTTAAAAATGAACCTTAGCAAAACAATGTAAGAGTCACTTGAAATTGAACAATACTATATTGAATTCTATGAAAGGAGTTAAAAATAATAAGAGAATGTCCACAGTGGTGGTTAAAATGGCTCTCAGCACAGGCAGAAAGCAGAGTCATGAAAAACGTGTCTCCTTGCAGTCAGGTTGATTACTTTCATTGCTGACAGGCAGCAGGGCTTCTTTCCACACCAGCTAGTGTCTTGTGCAGTAATGACATTATTGCTGTTAACTGTCAGTGTTGCTAATCTGTCCCTTTGATACCTACCCTGTTTGAGGTTTGAGGTCCCTGCATTGTCCAAGGGTAGTAAGCCAAGTGAGTTTGGTTCTTTGCTTCAGCCTTGTTGATGCAGCTGTGTCAATGGATGGTCTTCAGGGCCCTCAACTAAAAAGATAGGGATGTATACGTATTTTATCCATCAAGCATTTAAGAATGAGCTTGCTAGTTTAATAAATAATGTATGTAAATCACCTTGAACTTAATGTATTCTGTATCAGCATCTCTTAAGGCAAAAGATTAAAATTATATAAATTCTACCCTTGGTAACTGAATTCTTAAAGAGTTATTAACCTCAAAATCATAATGGGAGGACTCGTTTCTTTGCTTCTTCAGAGCAATGACGTGGTATATACTTTGCCTTGTCAAAATTTCTATGAGTCAGCTTTGTTCCATCAACCTTCAAACTGTTTTATCCCTAATGTGACAGATGTCATCATAATTCTCCACAAAATTCTCTAGGGGCCTTTTCAGTCAGCCAATTTCCCACTCCATTCGTTTTCATAAGACTCATCTCTAATCACTTTATTCTGATACCTGAAAATGGGTCGTAATTCAATTTTTTAAACTTTAGAAATCAAAGAACTAAAACACAAAGGCAATCATACTTGATTAAAGTTATAGGGAATATTTCACACTGATCCTTCACAACTCGCTTTCTGCTACTGACTTACCAGTGCTGGTAACTCAAAGAATATTAAATAGATCCATTTGAAGGAAGATATTAGTATGCCATAGTCAGATATCCAAGAGATACTAAGATCTATTGGGTATATTTATCTTATATAATTCTGGAGCATACAACAACCTGGAAGACTTTTATGATGAGAAAACTTTTGAAAAATTTGCACAAAAAATTTTTTCATGCAGTTCCAATAGATTTCCAAAACCAATGTCGAGAGCCTGTACAGAACTACACTGAGAGTTGAATTTTAAAATCTTAATTTTGAGAGTTGTCCTATGACTTTGTTTTAGAATGGAAATTTCCCAGACACAAGTGTAATGGGTCCAATTTGAAATGTCCTCCATTTGTTCACTGTCCCCCATTTGCTCAATCCTCAGCTGGTGTGCCATTTCCCAAGACTGTGAAAACTCTAGGAGGTGGGGCCTAGCTGGAAGAATTAGGTACCAGGGGGATCTGTCTTTATGGCTGAAGCCCAGCCCTTCTCTCTGCTTCCTTGATACCATGAAGTAAGTAGCCCTGTCATATATTACTACCACCATAACGTTTTAACTCATCATGGACCCCAAATCAACAGAACCCCAAACTATAGAGTAAAACCTCTGAAACAAGAGCTAAAATAAAGCATACCTTTGTTAAGATGTTTATGCTAGGCATTTTGTCATAGCAACGAAATGTCTGATTAGTACTGCAAGTTGATAGTTTACATGTAATAAATGCCTACGCTTGCGCAGTTGTTGCTCCTCCCAACACTCATGAACATTAATCAATAAATGAAACATATATATGAGCACACACAGGAGCCATACATAACTACCTACCTTAATGGACTGACAGGAAGCCCACCTCATTCTTTATAGTTGCCAAAATGCAAACATTCCCCAAGAGACACACCTTTGGTGTTAGAATTACGGTTTCTAACCCAAAGATTCTCTTATGGGTTGACTAGTTCCCAGGGATACCAGGTATTCTTGCGACATTTCTATAAAAAGGTTTCCTTTTTCAGTCCCGTGTTCTTACATCAACCTGAGAGTAGATGATCTGTGCTTATCTTAGCTACAGGTCAGTGAAACTAACCATGGCTATATCTTGATGTATTCTGCATTTCTCATTTCCAGCTCTTAGCTTCATACATGCAGTGTTGTCATCATTTTACAGATGAGAAAATAAGACTTGAGAATACTGAATGATTTTTTTTAGCCTCAAACACATAATTTCCATTACACTACAAACACAAATAGCTTGTTAAGAAACTTTGTTCTGGATATATATGCCCCCCCAATCTTACATGTCCAGTCCAAATGCTTTTTAATGCCCAGCAAAGTCACACATCTATAAGAGTATATAAAATAGGTCCTGTTTTGGTCATAGTTTACTAGCACTGACTCCATCCTTTTCTCTGGACATCTTTCCAAATCAATAAATTATAGTTACAGTTTCAGACTCACAGCCTTAACTTGAGTTGCCACCTTGTCATTTTAAGCCCTTGCATCTCTTTCTGCTTATCATTTGTCCACTGTGCAGATTTACCCAATCTCTTTGCTTCTCCTCCCTTTTCTGTTCCTCCTTCCCACCTTCTTCTATTGTATCTTCACCTCGACAGACTGACAGACATAGCTAAGGGCATCTTGTTTAAACATCCACTTTATGACTGCTGAGTGACTGCCTTTGGGTTGGCAGAGTTTTCATTTATCTTTCACTCAGGAATTCAGATGACTGATTAGAAAGCTGCACTGCTTGGAGGGTCCTAACAGATGTCTCTTACTGTCTTTTAAGACCACTGTGAATGCTCAGGAATTCCATACAGACAGTTTTCAAAGGTGTATGACCATCTGTTTGGGGTACTTGGCTACATTGAACGTTTAGCTAAAGAATCTCACATCTATACCCAAGGATTGGTTTTCTTCTGGAAGTAATCAGATGAAAAATCATTTAAAATGTGTGTTTTGTGGGTATGTAACAGGGTCAGTTCCTGGAACTGCATGTTCAAGTGACTGTGAAGAACCTTCAGAATTAAAATACAACCTAGAGGAACCTAAAAACAAGAAGAGGAAAGAAGTTCACAATATTAATGTGTGATAGAAATTACAAAGAATATGGATTTCACAAAATAACTCATTTTTGCAATGTGTCATTTGTTTTAAAGTATCCTTGTGAGACTAATTCAGAAAAAAGAAACTTTGGGTCAGCTATCAAGGATAATTTTGGATTCAGTGGTGCAAATGAAAATACATACAAAATTGAAAAAAATCCATATTATTACATTATACTTCAAATCTTTCAAGAAAGAAAAAATGACACTCCAACTTAAGGCAAAGTTATATTCTTTGAAGTTATATTATTTCAAAGAAATAATTTATGGAAGTAGGGATGTGAATGAAATGTTAGAGCACTAGCCTTGAGCAGAAAAGCTACAGGACAGCAGGCAAGCCCTGAATTCAAGCTCCAGGACTGGCACACACACACATAAAGTTATATCTGAAAATTCTAGAACCTTATATGAAGAAAATGAGGCACAGAAGAAAGAAATCTGTTGTGGGAAGTGTTAATGTGAAACAAGTATAAAAGAGGGATACAATGTACAGTCATTAAAAACACCACATAACTTTCAGGGCTGCCTTTACCTCTTTTCTCAGCACCTCACCCCCCTTCCTAACCCTAAGCTCTTGGGCTTTCTTGTCTACCAGTGTAACTCTTCCTCAGATCTTCCCTAGTGGGCTTCCTCCGAGTTTAGCTGCTCCCTTGTACCTCTCCCACAGGGCTTTCCTACTGATGTAATGTAATCAGCGACCCAGTCGCCCTTTATCACCTGTTTCATATTTTATTACTCAGCATTCGTTTGATTTTTGTTATCAACTTTTGGCTGATGTAGTCTTGTTGACACTGAATCTTGCTATGATGCTGAGGCTTGTCTGGAACTCACTACATCGTAACCCAAGTTGGCCTAGAAATGATGATTCTTCTACCTCTCAAGTACTAAATTATAGGTGCATGTCACTATACCCATCTTTAACTTTTTAAATGTGTTTCAGAACACCTGTCTAATTCACCACTGTATTTTCAGCACTTTTTCCATACTAGCTATTCAAATAGAAGTTTATTAAAGTCAACTATAGATGGGTCCTGCCTATAATTCTTGCTACTCAGAAGTCTGAGATCTAGAAGCATTATGATTCAAGGCCAACCTGAGCAGAAAAGTTAGCACCAGTCTAGTGATTATGTGGCTCTGAATGTAAACCCTCTGCATTGTAAAAATAAAAGTTTTTCGAGTGAATAGAGTCAAGAGAAAAGTAGATGACAGTACTTATGGAACAAATATGGAAAGTACTTACGGAAACTACTGTGGCATAATTCCTTCACTTTTAATAAACGTATTCTTACTTCTAGAAGAGAATTCGACCAGGAAAAACAAGTTGACATACTTTTCTGGTGTCTGGGAGCAATTCTGTGGGATGGTACGCATCCCACACAGAGGATGACTCCTACAAGACTTACAATGTAGCTGGTTAAAGCAGAGGTGCCTGACTCACAGGGTACAATTGGGTCCAATGAAGCAGACTGTATCTTCAGAGATAGCACCTCCCCCAGACTGCCTTTCTATGCTTTGTGCTTTCCCTCTCCACCCAGAATATCTTGCTCAATAGATATCATGGTCTCATCAATTTAACAAGAGCAGTTACTCCTGTCCTATCCCCCAGCCCCTCAAAAAAGATTAATGAATGGATACGTTGATAGCATACATTCCAGTAGGGATTGGATTTGAAACTACCTTCCCTCAATGGGAATAGAAGGTCATAGAATAATCTCTCCTCTAATAAATACTAGTATACAGTACATTCTATATTGAAACATAGAAACCAATTCTAGAAAAGTTACAGAATAGGATAAAAGATAAGAAGGAAAACAATGCCTGTGCCCTGAGTCCCCTTGTCTGAATAAACAAGAGAAGACAATGGAATGGTTAAAATAAAGTTTTCACTTAATATTCCACACAGAGTACAGCAGTGTCTGACAAGATCATTTCAAGCATATTAACAACTGTGAGCTTCTTGAGAATAGAAAGTAAGTCTTTCATCTTTTGAATCCCTCGCTTTACTCCCCATTGTCTGGGCTTCAATCATCAAGGCTCAATACATAATTGTGAAATGAACTGATTACATTTAACAGTGAGATGATCAACACTGACTTGGGACCCATTGAGGGTTTTTTTTAGAGAGCTAGAAAATAGATCAGAAGCACTCTATAACACTTGAGGGACATTTGCAAAGTGGAAAATTTACCACAGTACATGGAAACATTCACTTAACAATTCAAGCTAATGGCAGATAAAATTAGTTGCTTATTTACTGCATTGTACAGGGACAAAGACTTGTAAGCAGGACCAGAAATGAACCTGTGCTGAGGCAAATCTAGGTTTTCCCACTCTAGATGTCTGAGGTAAAAGTATACAAGGAAGTTTCTGAAGCTCAGAAAGAACTACCTTCAGGTACAGATAGATCCTCCTTTGCTGCAAGACAGAAGGATGTTGGGGAAGGAGCCAAGACACCCAGAGTAGTCTTTTCCCAGCTGTTTGTCTTCTGATATGCCTCTGAGTGGCGTTTTTGGATGCAAGGTCTTTAGGATGTGGCATTTTCTATCCTGCTTGCACACTGGCACCTCCTTCTGCTGGTTCCACATCTGCAACCTCCTCCCAACCCACATAAATCTAGTAGGTGACAATGACACAATGTTCGTGCTGATATGAGGCCAGTTGTCTCCTAGCTGTGCATGGGGAAATTAGTCTACTTGGGAAACTAATGTGTACATTGTCATTGAATTAGAAGAAATAAGGAGAAAATATGGTGACATCTTAATACTTATTTTGTTTGTCAAGATATTGAGAAATTTAAAGGTATTTCAACATAACTCATCCTTCACTTCCACACATATAAATAAGTTGAGTTCCCAGTGGATGAAGTAAGCCTTTTATTAGTGTGAAATTCAATAAGCTTCTTCATGCTTACATATGCTTGAATATATACATATATATGTATGTATAGAGAGATAGATGTAACCACTATCAGAATCCAGATACTGATTATTATCATCACTATAAATTGTCCCTTTGCAATCCACTCCATAGTCTCAATCCTAAATCCTGGAAACCATTAAGCTAACTAAAGCCTCTGGTCTTGCCTTTCTCAGACTCTCATGGTCTAGGATCACAGAGTATGCAGCCTTTGTGTCTGGATCTTTTATCTGACACAATGCTTGTAAGGTTCATTCCCTATTGCAGAGAATATCAGTTGTATTAGTGAGGCTTCTCATTGCTGTGACAAATATCTAAGAGCAGAATCAAACAACTTGCTCCATTGCTTAGGCCTAAGACAAGTAGAGCATCATGGTGGAGAAGGCTTGATGGAAGAGAGGTGCTCATCTCATGGCAAATGAGATACAGAGAAGAGAGATGGGGAGGAACCTGTTATGTCCGTCCAGGGCATGACCACGCTGACCTACGTCCCCCAACAAGGCCCATCTCCTGACTGCTTCTTTCATTCACTGACTTTCTTCATTCCTGCAAAATTTGCAATCATTATTTTGAAATGTTCTTTCTGCCATTGGATCTTCTCAGTCTATTCTTTTCATGTCAAAATGTTTTTATCTCTGGCCTTCTGCTATCCCGTATTCATTTTCAGTTCTCTTTGCCCTTGCCCTAGCTTTGCATTCACTGTTATTTCATTTGGGAGTATTCTCAAGCTTAAATTTCAGAAACTATTTATAAAGGTTCTACATGGTTCCAGAAACTTCTGATATATATATGTATGTGTGTGTGTGTGTGTGTGTGTGTGTGTGTGTGTTTGTAAAAGATTTTGTCTTTGCTTTTTGCTCCTCTGAATCAAATATGAATTCTGTGTTTTCATAAAAGAAAAAAGTGTCTTCAAAATGGACTTTCTAAAAGTGTAACTGTGACTTTTTTCAAATGTTTTATTTTTGTTTACATTCAGAGTAAAATGTATGTCAAGTCTTGGGTCATTTTGGGGATCTTAATTTTATTAGTCCTTATCCATTTATTAAAAAAATAAGTTCATGTCCAACTCCTATAATTGCAGAGCAAAGACACAGTAGCCTGGTTGAAATTTGGTGGATACCTTTCACAGTACCTCTTTGTTTCTATACAGCTAAGAGGTCTGAAAAGGTGCCTGGTCTTCTTAACCTTGAAAAGGGATTAGTAATCAAGCATGTTTACACAATTTTAGAGTGTCCTTCAAGGTTCCCTGTCTATGTCATGAGAAGCTATGATGGAAGTCTTGCTAAAATTGTTTATAGATCACAACATGTAAGAAAGAGAAAAGGAGCCCGGCGCCAGTAGCTCACACCTGTAATCCTAGTTACTCAGGAGGCTGAGATCTGAGGATCATGGTTAAAAGCCAGCCTGGGCAGGAAAGTCTGTAAGACTCTCATTTCCAATAAATTACTCAGAAAACCAAAAGTGGTACAGTGGCTCAAGTGGTAGAGTGCTAACCTTGAGCTGAAGAGCTGAGGCCCAGAGTTCAAGTCCCACAACCAGCAGAAAAAAAAGAAGGAGAAAAGGCCTCAAGTGCAAAGGGAAAGGAGCTGCCCTTTGGGAATAATGAGCTATGTGAGACACTTTCCCACTAAAGCGAAAATATCGCAAAAATCATAATTTTTTCTTATCTAATTCTGACTTTTCTTATATAATCTGTCATTAAAATTATGTTCATTGTTGTGTAATAGTGAAATGATTTGTTGGTTAAAGTTTTAATACAGTTAATATGTTAATAGCATATTTAAAAAGAAAATATTTACAGAATTATTTTTTCTCAATTTTTGTTTGTTCTCATCCCATAAGACCCACTGACACAGCAAAATTATATGAATACTAAAATAAAAATAAATTAAGTCCTTTGCTTAGATCATGTAGATTTGGTGTTGGTATCCATTAATTCATTATTTCCATTCACTCAACAAATATGAGCCTGAACTGGCTAGATGTACAGGTAAAAAACAACCTCAAGAGCTTCAGCAGTTAGGTGGAGATGCAGAGAAGTAGACTGACAGTTATAAAAAAAACAGAAAGATAATTTCTAGGACAGAAAATACTCTTGGGTTTTGTCAAAAGGCATTAAAGGATATATTAATAAATCCAGACAAGAAGGTTGGCTCAGAGGTAGCACTGAAAAGGAATGTTGAGCTCACAGTAGTGCTGTTCAGGGTTGTCCTCAACCCTGCTCTCATGTGAAAAGTGGGGTATGTGAGAGGCTTGGCTTTGTCACAGGGATCAGGCTGATTATTCCCCACACTTAATGGACAAAGTCCAAGCACTCATGATATCCAACATGAAACTTTCCTGCATAGTAAAGATGTGTGCTGAAATTCACATGGCTTCTCCATGACTGAACATTCAAATTCAACTGTATTGTTCATAACTAAAAATATTTTCCCAAGTTTATTCACTGATTTTCCACAAAAAACTATTATGAAAAGGTAACGATTACATATTTGATCTTTCCAACTACTACTTTTTAACTGTTCCAAGAGGAGCCCCTTATCTCATTGACAATATGGGTTGAGAGTAAGTCTGATAGGTTGTGAATGTCAGACATGGTGATTCTCAGGACTGATCAAAGAAATGTGCCAGATTTGAATGTAGTACTGTGTTCACTTGTTCTCTGCCAGTGACTCATCTAAGTTCTCTAAGCCTTGAGTCAGTCAACTTGCAAGCTAGAAATTATCATCATCATCATCATCACCACCATCATTATCATCATCATAACTCATCTCATTGGTTTGATGCAATGAGTAGCTTAAATAATACAAATAATGGATATTTTCTTATGTGTGGGTTGGCTTTGTGTTATTATAACAAATACATGAAATAATCAACTTGCAAGAGAAAAGGGAATTTAGCTCTCTGTTCTGGAGGTTTCAGCCCACAATTAGTTAGTCTTGTTGCTTTTAGGCCTCTAATGGCAGTACTAGATGGAAGTGATAAGCAATACATAATGGGATGAACTACTCACCTCACAGTTAGGAACAAGAAACAAGATCCCACATTCCCTTCCAAGGATGTGCCCCTTCTGACCTAAAGACCTTCCACTAGGTCTCACCTTACCACCTCCTAGTAGTTTCACCTAAGAGATCAAACCTCCAATACAACAAACATTTCTGAGGCATGTAAGATTCAAATTATAGAAAACTACCACACATTTAGCATTCAATTCTTTGAAAATACATTATAAAATACATTATAGTAGAAAACGGCCCAATAATGACTTGGATAATTCTCTCTCTCTCTCTCTCTCTCTCTCTCTCTCTCTCTCTCTCTCTCTCTCTCTCTCTCTCTCTCTCTCTCTCTTTCTGTGTCTGTCTGTCTCTCTTTCTGTCTCTGTCTCTCTCTGTTTTTTTTTCTCTCTCTCTCTCCTGTGTATCTACCTGTAACCAAGTATGTCTTATAGATCAGCTCTATCCAAGTTGGTCACTGGAAGGATATGGTCTCATTTCCAGTAGGAAGTTTACCTCTTTATCAGATGATTATCTCATGTCAGTATCATTTTGTGACTTCAGACATTTTTTCAAATGAGATGTTTCTCCTCTTATGAACTGAACTGAAAGTCAATGTACAGTTCAGAAAAGCTAGAAGGAATGGTGACCCCTGGGGCTCCCATGAATGACACCTCCAGTGCTCCAGCCCTATGACCATACAGGATTTGAGACAGAGATTAAACTTGATCCATTGCCTGGAACGGCCTCTGAAGAACACATATCCACCAAGGGCCAAAGTCAGTACTGACTCTCTGGTGTCAAAGTAAGATTAAGAATCATTTTGACTGAGGTTGTGGCTCAATTGATGGAGCACTTGCCTAGTAAGCAGAAAGCCTGAGCTCAAACTACCAGACTAGTAAGAGTCAAGATGGTGAACTGAAAGCAGTCAATCTTATTTGCTCTGTCAACATGACTCCATTGACCCAAATCCAGCAACAGACTCAGGAGGAGGAAAAGGAATGATTGGGAAAAAAATAAACTGCATTTACATAATCCCAAGAAATCAAAGAGAAGCAATCAAAGTAGAAGAAATAGAAGTAGTAAGAAGAGGGAGACCAGGATTGTCTGGTTGATCTCCATATGACTCCCACTCTGGTAAAGGAAGGTCCCCTAGAACACCAAAATACATACTAGTTTACCTAAATCTCATCTAAACTAATTGGAACAGGAGTGGTGACTCCTCTGTTTTTGAATTTACCATAAGCACAAGACCGTAGTTTAGCATCTTCAATAATCTTTGAAGCCAAGCTTCTTTATCCTAAGAGGAAAAAATGTCACACACAGTGTTGAACATAAAGCTGAACTACCAATTGAAACCTATCTGCTCAACACATAGGACATGACCTGGCTATCAATTATGAAGATGCGAGAAAATACTAACTGAAAATATTCAGGATACTGACTCCTGAGACCCTGAACCATGGTGCATAAGTTCCAGCAAAACAGGACAAAATAAACAAGACAATACATCTCCCTTAAAAAACAATAATTACATATGAAAGACTTAAGTGAGAGCTAAGTGGAAGAAAGGCCAATGAGCTCACTAAAACAATGACAAGGGATTAGAAATGTGACTCACTTGGTAGAGCAACAGCCAGTGAGTGAAAGCATCAGGTACTGAATTCTTGGACCAAAAAAAAAAAAAAAAAAGACAAAGACTTTTTAGTGGACTAAAGGAATAACTGTTTTAAAAACTAGATAAATTCTGAGAGAAGTCAAACAAGAAAAATCAAAAGAACAAAAGAAAATACTGATCAATAGCTAAATGCACTACAGATATCAATGCAGAATAGGAGAGAGGAATTCAACAAAAAGATAGGAGCTATGGTAACCAGGGAAACCTGAAAATGAAAAAATCAATTGCCCAAATAAAATTTTCAACAGAAAGCCTAAGCAACCAAACATAAGAAGTTGATTGAAAGCAGGGTTTCAGAGGTTGAAGATAAAGCAGTGAAACTAGACAAAATAAAGGCATTGAAAAAATGGAGTAGGTATAGAGGAGACTTATAAGACCTCTTAGACTCTGTCAAAGATCAAATCTATGTACAATGTGATTAGATGAGAAAGAAAAAATAAAAACTAAAGACATTTAGAACCTATTTGACAAAATAATAACAGAAAACTTCCTCAATAAAACTAAATAGTATCCATCATCTGATAGAAGCGTGCGGAATTCCAAACAGACAAGGTCAAAGAAGAAACACCCTTAGACACTATATATAAAGACACTAAATAAACAGAATAAATAAATAATATTGAATGAAGCAAAGAAATAGAGACTAGTGACCAGCAATGGCAGGACCATGCATGATTTCTCAGTGCAAACACTAAATGCAAGTAGGGCAAAGAAAGATAAAGCTCTAGACTTAAATGACAACAATTGCCAACCTAGACTACTGTACACAGGGAAGCTATCCTTCAGAATTGATGGAAAAATTAAAAATCTTCCATGACTTAAAAACAAAACTAAAGTAATTCATGACCATAAACCCAGTACTGCAAAATATACTAAAGATAATCCTAGTCTCAGAAGAAGACAATGAAAACAAAGAAATACAGAAAAGAGTAAATCCTACCAGAGAAATAGATTTGTAAAGCAGGTAGAGCAAAGAAATAAATGTTTTGAAAACAACAAAATTTCAAGAAAAGACATATTTCTCAATAGCAATAATAAATATCAGTAGGCTCAAACCTCTAATAAAAAGACATAAAACATCAGCTTGAGTCAAGAAATGAGTGCCAATAATTTGTTGCCTTGACAAAGCATATCTTATTGACAAATATAAACACAAACACAGAGTGAAGAGACAGAAAAAGACCTTCCAAGCAAATGCATCTTGTAAATATGCAGGAGTAGCCATACTTATACCTCATAAAACCAAATTTAGGTCAAAGTAAGAAAAGACAAAAAAGAAACTTCATATTGATAAAGGGAATTATCCATAAAGAGGAAATTACAGTTGTAAACATATATGCAAACATATATGTAAACATATATGTTAAAAAACCACACTCAAACCAGGCACCTGTGGCTCATGCCTATAATCCTAGCTACTCAGGAGGCTGAGAGCTGAGGACCAAAGTTTGAACCCAATCAGGGCAAGAAAGTCCCCTGAAACTCTTATCTCCACTAAACTACAAAAAAGCCAGAAATGGGGCTATGGCTCAAGTGGCACAATGCTAACTTTGAGCACAAAAGCTCAGGGGCAGTGCCCAGGCCCACAGTTCAAGCCCTAGGACCAACCAAAAAAAGGAAAAAAAAAAAAAAAAACACTCTTGCACTTACAGTGCTAGTAGATACCAACACAGTAATACTGGTCGACTTCAACACCCCACTCTTACCAATAGATAAATCAACTATACCCCAGCATTATAAAAATAAAATACTTTTGTGTCACATTGATAAGTAGTGTTTAATGTAAACATAAAGACTCATAGATCATATTTAAAAAACAAAATGCTGAAAGCCAGTAGCTATTACCTCAAGTTGAGAGAAAACAGGAAATTTCAGTGTAATTTCATGGAAAAAGAGATTTAAAATAACACTTGTATAGATTTTTTAAAATTGTTCCAGGAAGATTATTATACAATCTGAAGGTGGAGAGGGTTTTGAGACTTATCCAAAGACCTTTGAATTTTTGGAAATCTGAATTGTTTTCAATCAGGTCAGAAAAGAGTCCAAATTGTTCTGGAGCTTCAATAATGTACAGAAGTAGACACACAAGTACAGGACCTATTGTTTCAGAAATAGATCATCAGGCTCCTTTTCCATAGTAGACCACCTAAATCTAGCTTGTCTCATTTACCAGAGGTAGTGTACTCAGGGGTATTATCATGTATAATTGGTAACTAAGGGTTAAAGGTTGAGCTGTCAGAGGTTGACTCCTGTAGGGAGGGAGGCATGGTTAAGTGGAACTTAAATTCATAGATTCATGAACAAATTCAAACAACTAGAATGACTACATTGCATATAATTTCACCGTAAAGGCCAACCAGTTGTCACTGCTTTGGAGCAGGGACTGTCAAACTCTAGCATGCATGGAAATCAACTAGATAGCTAGATACAACATGGGCTATTGAATCCAAAGTCTAGGATTGAGTAAACTATTGGGTGTGCATGGAAAATTTACATGTCTAATGGCCTCTCAGATAATGTTACTGCTGCTGGTCTGGGGAAGCACATTTTGAGACCAACTGCTCAGAGGAATACCTGTGACCCATGAAACTTATTACAATGTAAATTGCTTTGCCTGTTTCACAAACCTAAAAGGAGGAAATGATTCTGGGAAGTCTAACCAAGTGAGGATCTCATAAAGAAAGTGAAACCTATTCTGAGCTGAGTGCCACTGGCTCAGACCTGTAATCCCAGCTACTTGAGAGGCTGAGACTGGAGGATCACAGTTGGAAGCTAGCCAGGAGACTATTATCGGTAACTATCTAGAAGCCAGAAGTAAAGCTGTGTGTCAAGTGATAGAATAGTAGCCTTGAGCCAAAAGGCTCAAAGACAGCATCTAGACCCTGAGATCAAGTGTGAGGACACTTAATCACAAGTACACTTAAACACAAGTACATGTGCATACACACACACACACACACACACACACACACACACACACACACACACACACGACCTATTCTGTGCTTGAGTTTTTGTGGTATTAACACATTTGTCCTGATTTTATCTGGTCCAGGACCCTGGCTTCAACTAAGTGCCACCAGTCACCTCCAAAAGTAATCAAACTTTGTGTCTATCTCTCAGCATCCAAGTTATCAGTTTGGCCATGAGCTTGTATAATTTGGTTCCCAATATTTCCCTACCCATCCAGAGATCCTTTATTTAGGCCAAGAACATTTATTCTAAAGGGTAGACTTTTCTTTTCTTTCTAGACTGAATAAAATCTAAGCACAAGGAAAATCTTAATAGTTCAAAGCCTATAGTGGATGAGAAAAAAGTAACACTATATTCTGAAAAACTTTTTTTTCTAAGTTAATCACATTAGAATATCATATAAAATAGGTTTTACTTGATTATTTTCCAGGCTGATATAGAAATATCTCATTCTGTTCATCAAAACTTTATAAATTTCTCTAAAAATTATCTATTTCCATATAAAAACTAAGTCTTCTGCCCAGAGCCGGTGGCTCACGCCTGTAATCTTAGCTACTGAGGAGGCTGAAATCTGAGGATCACTGTTCAAAGCCAGCTTAGGTAGAAAAGTCTGTGAGACTCTTATCTCCAATTAACCACCAGAAAACCGGAAGTGGTGCTGTGGCTCAAGTGGTAGATAGAGCATTTGCCTTGAGCTGAAGAGCCGCAGGGATAGTGCCCAAGCCCAGAGTTCAAGTCCCACGACCAACAAAAACAAAAAACAAAAACAAAAAAAACTAAATGTCCTTTTAGTAAATAATAGGCATCCATAAATTTTATTTTGAAGGACCAAAATAATCAAAATTAAAGATGGTATTCATGTATTTTGCTTTATTTGCACACAAAGTCTTTAGTATCTGTAACTGGAAACATTTGAAGAACCTGTGTCAACACTTACACATGGAATTCCTCATTCAAGAACAAATTACATTGGCTCTGAGACAAAACAATCAGTAATTCACAGGACTTGCTCAGTCTTCTATTCTTCTTGTCTTGGAAGACACTTAAGGATAATGTTTATCTTTCTTTTGTTACTTTCTGGAACCTGTGTTCCACCTTTCAGATGGGAAGCTACTTCTGCCAAAATTAAAATTCACTTGATCTTTAGGTCTTTTGTAATGTTGGCAAAAGTAACTTCCTGATTCGGACCAGTAAAAGCCAACACAGCTTCTGAGGCGAATGCATATGGGTTGACTTTCCTTTTGAAATAACAATTGGGTTAAATCTTAAATAAGGAAGGGATAGACCAAACACATCTACACTGAACTTTGGTGACATGTGATGAACCCAACCTGTTTTCCTGTTCTTCTTCCACACTCTCAACTAACAAATCCCCTCCTGAATAAAGACATTTGATTCTTTCACAAAGGATCTGGACTATCTCACTATCCTTCTAATGGAGAATAGACTCTTTTACAGCGTTAAGAGGCTACTGAGTATACAATACAGGGATTTAGATGTGATCCATTTCTCAATGGCAGGACTGGGGCAACCTGAGAAGGAATTATCAATCTTGACATGAAAAAAATTCCAAGTCTCCTGTCTTATACTCAAGGAACCGTACAAGCTAATCCTTGAACAAACCATAGGATGGATTTTGAAATAAAGAATATCTTTTGCATTAAGGGAGATTCAATTCACAAGACAAAAAATTACCTAGGCATGTGGAAGAGGAAAAAGGTCATAGAAAATAGGAAAGGTCAATAGATCAAAGGCCAATATTATCAAAATCTATTATATTTCTGTATGGAAATGTCATGATTGTTTAAATTTTGTATAGCTGATATACACTGTTTTTTAATCCCTACACAACTATGATAGTTGTACTATATAATTACTGTTGGTTCTTTAACTTAAAATTTTAGAATTTTGCAGGTGAATTTTTTTGGCATCATTCACAGCATATTCTTTTTTCTAGTATTGACCATCCAGGTATTTAAGAGAAACCACAAGGCCCCAGTAATAGTTCATTATGAAAAGATCTTTCCGGGAAAGGTCGTGCCCTTATTTCTACCCTTAAATGTTGTATTCTTCATCCATATTGCTCATTCATTTCCCTAGCACAGATCATATAGTTCCCAGTTCACACAAAAATCAAAGTCCCTTACAATAGTTTTATTTTTGGTGGTACTAGGGATTGAATTTAAAACCCCATGCTTGCTGGGCAAGCACTCTTACCACATAAGCCATGTCCTTAGCCCTTTGTTTGTTTTAGTTGTTCTTCAGATATGGCCTCATTTCTTCTATGCTGACCTGAACGTACAGTCCTCCTACCTATGCCTCTCACAGAATTAGATAAGCTTCATCACATCTAGCTTATTGGTTGAGATAGAGTCATGCAAACATTTTGCTCAGGCTTGCCTAGAAAGTCTTTCCTTTGAATCTCTACCTACCATATAGCTGGAATTTGGTAAGATGATACTTATACACAGAGTACTTGGTGCACCTCAGAAATGCTAGATTCCTTTCCAAGGTGAAAGAACATTGTGGAGTGGGAGGACTTCGAGCTCATGTTTTCATATTATGAATCCAAAACTTTCCAAACAGTGTTTCAGTCTATTTTAAAGAAATTGTAACATGGTATAATTTGTTGTCTGCAGTGTAAGATACTGTATTGGGGATTTTTAATATCATCTTTCATCCTCACCACAAATTTGGGAGGTTAGTGCTATTGTCCCTATTTTAGATAAGGAACCTGAGTCCTAGCAAAAGGCTTAGCAATTCTAAGTAAAGGAGCAAAGAGGAGATTGCAGCCCAGGTTTGAACAAAGAAAGCCACCTCAACATGTGTGTGTGTGTGTGTGTGTGTGTGTGTGTGTGTGTGTGTGTGTGTGTGTGTACCTCATCTTAGACGCCCAACTGGATAGGATATTATAAAACTTTTCTTTGACAGAACAGATTGTTAAAGTTTTCACTATACTTTTACACACTTTCACAGCCTTCATTCAAAACAAGCTTCAATTATTTTTGGTTTGAGATGCTTGCATCTGGCCTTGACAAGGGAGAAAAAAACCTGCCAATGAATTTCAGTTTCTTCCACTTTCAGCTACATTTTCCTCCCTGGATTGATGCGGGATCATTATGAAGCAATCAATGCCAAAGATTGTTGTCAATTTTCCACTGCCTTGGCTTAAATAAACACTTAATGTAAACGAGGGGCACGGGTAAGGGGCACGCTCACTCACGCAGATGCACTGTTGCACAGACACACAACTTCACAAAGACACACTTTGTCATGGTTCACTTGAAAAAACCCAAATGAAAAAAGAGGAGGTGGATGAATAATAAAGTGAAGGAGAAAGGGGAACTAATTTAGAGATAATGAGTGTAAGACTGCCTCAATGAAGAAGAACAACTGTGTGTCATTAGGTGGCAGAGCTTAGCCTTTGGGCAAGATTATACTGGGAAGCCCGGCTCCAATTACCTGTTTTTAAGCATAAGTGAAGGGGAAATATAAAGGAGGAAGAAAAATACTTATTCTCCTTAAGCGGTAGTAACATTCAGAGTGAATTAACTATTGCTCTTACAAAGAGATTCTGCAATTGTAATTGTGGAATGTTAGAGCCTACCATACCCATATGAAACCATGCATTTGGTAATGGATGAAACCACATTTCTTCCAATGGTCAAGAATGAACAGAAAGGTAATGAAAGCATTTCCCCATATTTGCATCTTGTCTCAACATCTGAGAAACCTAGACGCTTCTGAATAAAGCAGTAAGCCTCCATCTGAGGTGACCTGCTGGTCGCATGGGTCAGTTCATGAGAATGGAACTCTTTTGCCACTAGGCCTAATGACAGGGCAGGAAAACCTGCTGATCAGAAAACTGTGAGCCTTGGACAATGCATACAAAGGCTTGGTTAAGGAGCACTTCCAAAGTCATTCCTTCCTTACCTTACCACTATGGGTAAAGGTAGGGGTGAGATAGAAGGATAAAGATGATCAGATGATGGAGGACAAGGAACTATAGTAAGAAGTTAATCTCTGAATGACTCACAGTTTTCTATTCCCAGATATCAACTCAATTACAACTGATTGCCTTATCTAATCCCAACTCAATTCAAGAGTAATTATTGGCTTTTAAAAAGGTAAGCAGGGGATATTCTTTTCACGGTTGCTTGCTTTTTTTCCCTCTAGTGTTCAGCTTCCTAAAATCCCCTGGAATACGATTACCCACTTGTAAGTCAGCTTTTTTATTGATGCTATAACAACAGGGCTCCTTGTAATCTGGGCAAGTATGCACTATTTTTAAAAACCATGTAGCAACAGGTGTATACTTCACTTCCTGCCCACAGGTGAAACTGGCAGCTGTCCCTCAGATACCAAAATATATGGAAGCACTGCCTCCAGGAAGGGTAGAGACTCAGTGTTCTTTCCCTCATCCTGTTTCCCACAAGGAAAGCTAAGTTTGAGAAGAAAAGTTTTTCAATGTCCTAGCTAGCAAGATAAATAGAAAGCCCACAGAATGGGAGAAGATTCTTACTCAGTATGCATCAGACAAGGGCCTCATATCTCAAATATACTTAAAAAAATTAAAACCTCCTAAAAACAAATCCTCAAAGTAACAATAACCCAATTAATAACTGGGCTAAAGACTTAGAGAGAGGCTTCTGTCTTTAAGAGAGAAGTAAGAATGGACAATAGACACATGAAGAGATGTCCAACATCTCTGGCCATAAAAGAAATGTAAATCAAGACAACACAAGATTCCACCTCACCCCAGTTAGAATGGCCATTGTCAAGAAAACTAACAATAACAGATGCTGGCAGGGATATGGCCAAAAGGGAATAGTACTACACTGTTGGTGGGAATGTAAACTTGTTCAACCACTCTAGAAAGTAGTATGGAGGTTCCTCAAAAGTCTAAACATAAAGCTTCTCTATAACCCAGCAATCCCAAATGTGGTCCCAAATGACCACAAATCAGCCTGCACTAAAGCCACCAGCACAACCATGTTCTTGAAGCATTGTTTACCCTACCTAAGATATAGAATCAATCCAGATGCTCCTGAATGGATGAATGGACCAAGAAAATGTGCACAATAGAACTCTATCCTTCCATCAGAAAGAATGATATTGCCCCATTCATAAGAAAATTGAAAGTCTTGGAAAAAATTATACTAAACAAAGTAAGCCAGACCCAAAGAAATACAGGCTGAGTGGTTTCCCTCATTTCCTCATTTGTAATAAATCTACAAGTAAACACAATGTATAGTAAAAGACAGATAATTACTCTTGGACATGATTAAACAGCACTCTAAACATTCAAACAGTGAGCCCAAAGAAGGATATTCTTAGGAGAGGATCACAAGGGATCAATAACTATGTGCATATGACCATATAAAATGATGCTTATGGAAATGGACTCCAAGAAATGGAAACAAGAGGTTTTTTTTTTTTTATTGTACTGTTCGTGGGTTTTTTTCTTTCCTTTTCTCTTTTGTTTATTCGCTTTTGTTGCTATATTTGATTTCTATACCCTTTGCCTTGTATATAAGTCTATCTGATTTGGGGAGGGGAAGGTGAAGCACAGAAATGGTGGCACAAAAAGGATGAACCAACTTAGCAGTGATATTCACTAGACACTGTGTTTGAAATAAACTACACAACTTAGGAGGAAGAGAGATGGGAGGGGAAATACTGGGAGACAATAAGCTAGTGGGGGACACTGTTCAAAAGGAAATATACTCATTATTTGACCTATGTAACTGTAATCCCTCTATACATCAACTTTACAATAAAAATTTTTAAACAATGTCTTATTATGTTCCCACCCACTGTGAAAGGGGCAAAATGAAGTCATTTTAGGGAGTTTTGTTATGTAAATGTGTTTGTCAATTTCAAATAACTGCCAAATAAAATTTTCAAATATTTTTAGTTCAAGTTTTAAATTAGCCGATCCTTCTTTTCAGTTTTTAAAATTGTGTTCTTTTTCATTTATTTTTATTACCTTTAAGAGCAGAACCTCTAAAATATACTTCTTTAAAAGGCATAATTGCTAATTATAATCATTTCTTGGCTACAATATTAAAATTTCAATGTATGGTTTAGGCCAATGCTTCTCAATCTCTGGAGACTGTCAAAAGCTTCTTGTGACCATGGTCAAAAAAAAAAGCCACATCTGGGTGCTGGTGGCTCACACCTGTAATCCTAGCTACTCAGGAGGCTGAGATCTGGGGATTGCAGTTTAAAGCCAGCCCAAGGAGGAAAGTCTGTGAGACTCATCTCCAATAAACTAAGAGAAAAATCAGAAGTGATGCTGTGGCTCAAGTGGTAGAGGGCTTGCCTTGAGCTGAAGAGCTGAGGGACAGCACCTAAGCCCAGAGTTCAAGCCCCATGACTGACAAAAAAACAAAAACACAATGGCTCTGGTCTTACCCTACTAGGCCTCCATTACCTTTCCAGAGATTCTTAGGCACACCACCATTTGCGACTCTCTAGCTTAGAAAACTTGGAGTGCTGGGCCTCCTAAACTAACTGGCTGTATTTGTCTTAAAGCAGAACTTCTCTCATGATAAATCCGCCCCCTCCCCCTCTTTGTTCCCCAACCCTACAGACCACTACAAATAGAAGAAAAGAGCCAAAATGCCTTCTTCTAATGTTACACAATTTGGATACTCCAAACTTCCATCTCCAGTCGTGGTCTCTCTGCCTCTCTCTGGAGATTAGATCTGATATTTAACTCTTCCTGTTTTTCTGATAGACACCTGAGGAACATGTTAATAAACAATGCTCCCTCTCTCTCTTCAAAGCCTGCACTTCCAACCTATAGTTCCTATTTTGGAATATAAAATAAGAGTGCATCATTACTCTGCCATACTCTTGCAATCGTAACAATAACCACTTAAGGACTTTAGCAAATCAATGGAAACTCCAGTAGTCCATATTAATTAACTTAATCAATTAAATAAAATAATATCTATGAAAGACGTAACTGGGCACAACAGATTCCACAAAAATAATACCTGTTTTCCCTAAGGAAACAATCTATGGTTAAAATATATCTTCCAATTACTAAGTTCTTCCCAAAGAAATAATGCTATGAGCTAAGATACACAGGTAAAGGAAAGTAAACACCTATCCCCACAACTGTGGAAAGGAAAAAGAGAACAGCATGTGGAAAATGTTTCATCATTAAGAGAAAAGAATTCCCACTCTTTTGTTATTCAAGACCAAATCTAAAGAAAATATAAATGAGACTATAATTATATTCCTCACCTAACCATTTGAGTGACAAACTAGCAATGTAGACACTCTTTAATATGCTATTAGACTAAATAAATTGATGCAAAAAATAGGTTATGCTTCACTCCTAAAATGCAAGTATTCTTTTACTTAAAACAAAAAAAAAAACTAGAAAAAAATTGCTAGGTTATCATGCTTAGTACTTTTTCACTCCAGATTTATTATTCTGTAATATGATATTTCATCACTAATAATATCCCTATGTAATTGCTATGAATTTTTAAATTTTCAAATGTTTTGTTTTATTGCCAGCATCTTCTTTCCAAGACTATTAAAAGCCTTCAACTTAAAAACAGTTAGAAAAAAAAAAGGCTTCCCAACAATATACAGTGCTATATTTTACAGCTTACAAAAAGTGCAAAGCAGACACTGATAACAACTAATGATAGCCCTTAAAACAAAGACATTGGCGCACAATGTTCTGTCTGAACAAGAGCAAAATGATGTCTGTGTCCCTGCAAAACCAGCTGAGATGATTAATAGAATATGTACAGAGATCTAGACTGTGGCATAAAATGTACATGATACAAAATTCCTTTTGCAAACATGGGGCTCAAAGTCTCAATACATTTTGTAAAAGTCACTCACTGGTAGTTGGGATGGACACTTAAGAAATTATGTTTGGGTCTTTTAAGCACTTCAACCCACAGATATTATGAAGAATCCATTTAGCTATTTCATCTGAGAGGAAAGAGAAGAATCATTTCTCAATTGCCCCTATGCACCTTTTGCTTTTATTTATATATCTCAATAGTTTTCTTAAAGCCCGGCTATAGGAATGTTATTAATCCTAGCTTATAATGTGTTCTAAGGTGCACAGAGTTGATAGCAAAGCTGAGACTCAAATTCAAATTGTCTGACTTCAAAGTCTATACCTATTATATAATCCCAATATATTCAAATCATTAAAATGATATTTTTTTCACTTTTAATTTTTAAGCATAAAACAATAGGATACAAAGAAAAAGAACACAAACAGATCTCATCATGAAATAGTTTTTTATATTCATTTACAAATTCCTTTTTCATAATCATTGTCATTTTTTCCATAGAAGTTCCTCCCCCACCATTTGTGAAAGATTTTGCTTGATTGCTTGATTGCCCGCCATTAGTGGGGCTTGAACTCAGGACCTCACACTATAATTTGGTTTTGCTGCTCAGCTCTACCACATGAACTGTACCTCTATATCAAGCTTTTTGATGGTTAATTGGAGATAAGAGTCTCTTGGATTTGTTTGTCCAGGCTGGCTTCTAACCTAAAGTCTCAGATCTCAGCCTGCTGAGTATCTAGGATATTCAATATCTACTCAGTATCTAGATACTCCTGCTAAGTATTTAGGATCTAGGTGTGAGCCACCAGTGCCAGGTGAAAGCTTATGTTTTAAAGACACTCAACAGTTTCTATACTTGGTGTCATAGAAATACTCTTTTCTAGCTGGCTACTTGATTTTCATTATGGGTTTTAGTTCTGAAGTTTCTGGTGGTCAAGTTACATTTAATCTTTTACATTGTTCATTCTTCCTTTATTTTTAACCTTTCTAATCTTAATATTAC
Organism: Dipodomys merriami; assembly: GCF_024711535.1. Lineage (NCBI taxonomy): Eukaryota > Metazoa > Chordata > Mammalia > Rodentia > Heteromyidae > Dipodomys > Dipodomys merriami. The sequence goes on along the minus strand of NW_027202382.1, from coordinate 5,547,691 downwards.
ATAATTATCCCTGGTATTTTTCTATTAGTTAAAAGAATTTTTCACATTTACTATTTTGCTTAACCTGAAATTTACTTTGGTGTGTGTTGACAGGCAAGAAACTAATTTAAGTATTTCAGAAGTTTTATTCACAAACATTCCATAAAATAATTTCCTGTTGAGATGAATTGTTATCATTACTTTAGGTGGAACTCTTACACATGGTAAAATACTTTAGCCTTATCTTCTGGTCCACTGTCATCCATCAACTTCACCTCTTCTCTTGTTTTTCCTCTATATCTTCCCTTATTCTTATTCTCACTTCTTTTTTTCTCCTTTCCTTCATTTCAATTATATCAATATTGAAAAATTTGGAGCTATCAAATACTGTCTGTTGTGATCTTCAAAATAATTATTTTGAGTGGCAATGTATAGCTTGTACTTATAACAACAAAGAGAAAATGAGCAATGCCTGGACTTGTGTAAAGGCAATGAAATAGGAAGCAGGGAAACAAGTGTTTGATGCTGTGGAAATAGAACCTGTTTTCAGATAGCAATGATTTAGTGACAATGCCCAACATGGTGGAGGTATGTATTACTATGAAATAGAAGTACTCAAAAGAAGAAAGCAACTAGGGAAAAGACAGATCGGGATCCTATGAGTCTGACTTTGAGAACAAAGCCAAGTCAGCATATGAAGTAGTAGTGAAGAAGCAAAAGCAAAACTTGCTACACTTGAACAACCCTATGGTAAGAACATATATATTCCACAGTCAGAAAAAAATCTCAGTGTTGTTTCATTTCCCTAGTAGCATGGGAAAAGATACAAGGAGACAAAATGTACACTATAGATAATGATATTACAAATGTTAGCTTTAGTTTTCCTTAGTTCTATGAAACACCAGATACTATGAAACAAAAAATGTAGCAGTCTTTTAACACCACTGAGCTTTTAGAAACTAGTAGCTTCTCTTCATGATAAGCTGCACTCTCTAAACAAATTGCTTCTTTTAGAAACTTGTTGGAGCTGTTAAATTTACTCTAAATCCATGGAGAAAAGGGTACACAGAGTTCTCCTTGGAAACAACAGACTTGGAAGCTTCTCTTTTCATTGAGCAGCTGCAAAGGAAGAAGAAGATGTAGAATAAAGTAGGATCAACAGACAACAAGGAGGAATGAGGGATTTACATAGAGGCTTTGAGTCAGATGAAACTGTTAACTTTATTTGGTGAACCAGATGCTAACGTGTCATGTTCATTCAAGAAGAGTGCTTCGATTCATTTGACAAAGGTTTTAAAGAATGCAATTTATTATGAGGACTTTGTCATGGTTCAGTAACCACTAAGCTCTCTTCATTGAGTAGTCCTGAATACACCTGTGTAATAGTCCTTGATTTAGTACAGTAATATTGTTTTGAGTCTAAAGGAACATTTTTCATTACACAGAAACTCATGGATGAAATTGTGAGCTTTTAATTTTTATTCTTCTCTCTATTCTCTGGTATGAACTAATTGTTCTTCTATGACTTCATTTCTGACCTTCTTCTTATCTACCATCCTGATTTGTGTTTCTCTCTCCATCTCTCAGCAAATTAAACATATAATTAAACATATATACTTTGGCATATATTATATATATATATATCCCTAAGTATATGTAAATATTAAATTAAGTTTAGTTTTCTCTTTCCATTTTGCATGATTCTTTCTCTGAGCATGTTTTCTGAGATACTGTGACAAAGAAGCCAAAAACAATCTTAAAAAAACTATACACAGACCTAGGCCCTGGTGCCAGCTCTGTCTTGAACTATGTCACACTGAGCTGGCATTTTCATTCTTTACAGGTACTACTAATTGATGTAATAAGATTGCCCCTTCCATCTCTGAACTTTCATTATTCTAATTTCAACAGTACTAAAGGACAGGACCAAGCCACCAAATGTACCTAATTTTTATTCACTTCCTATAAATCAACATATGAATGAAAGCTATACTGTTCTATAGGATAGTCATTAGCCACATGTGACTATTTAAATTTAAAAATAAGGTAATTAAAAGGAAACTATTTTAGAAGTTCAATTCCTTGGTTTTACCAGCCACATTTCAAGTACTCAAAAGGTACATGTGATGGGTAGTTACCATATTAGACAATGATGAGTGTACTTTTTTTTCCTTTGTAGAAATTTCCACAGGACAGCACTTAGAGCAACCTACTATATAAATACCACTATGGAAAACATAATGTGGAAATGATAATCCTTGCTTTCAAGAAACTTGCAATTAGGAGAAATAATCCTGGCCTACTTATAGTGTTATAAACAATATTTTTCAAGATTCATTTAAAAGGGTATTAAAATGTACATTATAGCATTCATTCTTCTCAGTACCCACATCCTAAATTTTTAACATGGACAGTATGCTAGAAGATCTCTAATTCTCATCTGGTTTTAACTGACAAAGAATTTATGGTCCCACCTGGCTCAAACCTTTGCATGAATGTTGTCAGCCAAAAGTAATGGAAGAATTTAAGCCAGGTGGCAAATGATTGAGGTTGAAGTAAGTAGAAAAGTGAGGAGAGGAATGATTGTGAATTTAAGACTAAAAGCATTAAGACAAAATTTATGCTAACCAGAAGATTCCCAAACACTGATCATAAGGAAAATTTAAAAGATTGTGAGTCAGGAATAGGAATTCTTTCTTAGTTAGAGTCTGCTCATCTCTAAATGTGTTCAATTGTTAGTATAAATTTCTATTTATGGATGTGGTAAGAACTGAGGGTTTGTGAAAAATGAAGCAGAAATTATTAAGGTTTGGTATCCAACATAATAAAAAGTTAACCTGAGTCACTTTCCAACTGGATATAAGAAACAAGGAACCATAGAAAATATTATTGCAAAAATCTCAGAGTCAATTAATTCTGATCCTACATCTTGATGGTGAATAAAAGCACAAGTGACTTTTGCTATCTAGAATTATTGCAACTTCCAAGGAAATTCAAATTTCATCTTAGACTAGATTGAGTCAGAACCTCTTAGTATCAAAGCCCTGATCTCAAGTCTGAAAATCTGATCAAGCCATTCCAGATAGCAAAATCGTGTGCTTTCCCAAGGATGGGGGATTCATTCGCTGTCTACTGAAAGGATGTTCTTTCAACATGTCTACCTTCCTGGTGGGAATAAGATTCAGTAGTCTGTAATCTCATCAAAGGAAGCCAAGTGGCAGAGACTTTCTCCGCAGGGAGGAGCTAATCAGCCCAGCTTCCTTTCTTTTCTTCTAGACCGTATTCATTATTTTCCAGGGGACCAGATTCCAAGCTATTGAAATTTCTCTTGATCCCTTTCAACCTTCAATCCGATTTCAGGAAGTGATGATTTCTCTTAATTGTTTTTTTTTTCTTTTAAACTCACCCTTTTGGATTAAAGGATTTAGGTAGGCCTTAAACAATACATGGTAGGTTGGCATTTGGCATTTTGCAGTCTTAGATACTAGTGTGAAATGGGTCTGAATGCAGAGTTATCTTCTTCATTCAGCAAATTTCCTTTTAGATCCCAACAAACAATACAGAACACAAGGTCAGGGTGCATCATACAGGTTCAAGACTGAGAGACGCATGGATAGACTGCAACCCAGCTAAATCATTAAAAACTGACACTCCTTTTCATAAGAGAGGGACACCATACAAAAATCTCAAGTAATTTTACCAACTTTTACTCACAAGATAATTGAGTCTGCTCACTTTTATTCCACATATCCATAGGGTAATTCTAACAGGCCTCGTTTATATCTTATACTAAAACAATAAAATTAAAAAGTGGTAATTTTTATTTTTTTTCTTCTTTCCAAGTATACCCTGAGGGGCACAAAAATACTCCTCTCCAAGAGAAATAAGGTTGATTTCTGGCAGTTAAAATATCAATTACATGTTCAGTGATTTAATTTCAGATCTCAGATTTCTATCAGTTAAGTCCAGCCTATTTTCTTCTATTTATGAAACAATTTTCTCTAGTATTCAACACTTCAGAAATAAATAAATAAGAATATTGGTTACATAATATTTAGTAATGCTTTATGTCATTGAATTGTATACTTTAATGTGGTAAATTTTACATTTTATCTTTTACCATAATAATAAAATTTAAACATTAAATAAAGAAAAACATTCTTCTCCAAATAAATTACTGGGAACAAAGGCTTCCTAAGCAAACACAGCTAATCTTTAGTAGGTAGGTCATAATTTCCCTATGACTAGTCTGTGGATCTCAAATTTTGACTTTCTATTCAAATATGCATTGAAGAACCAGACTGGTAACCAGATGCCCATGCTTATAATCCTAGCTACTCAGAAAGAAGGTTTAGATCTGAAGATTCAGGTTCAAAGCCAGCTCAGGCAGAAAAGACTATGAGGCTCTTATCTCCAATTAAACAAAAGCAGGAAGTGGAGCTGTGGCTCAGGTACTGGGAGAGGTCCAGCTCTGAGGGACAAAGCCAAGCAAGAAAGAGTGTGAAATCCCGACTTCAAGTCTCACAACCTGATACACACTGCACACGTGCACGCGCGTGCATACACACACACACACACACACACACACACACACACACACACAAGATTGGCTTCATTGTTAAGAGTCTTCAGATAGATGATAGGTGGTTGGGAACACAAGTGAAAGAGAATAAAAGAATATCTGAGCTTTCTTTTTTGAACAAAAGGTTGGGGTTTTAATTATTGTTTTGATAAAACGGGATAGCACACTAGTCCCTTTGACACTGCTATCCATTCAAACAGTTGTCTCAGTTGTCTCTCTCTCTAGTCAGCAAGAAAGTAGTTGACCACAAGGGCGGCAGAGCACATTCTGTTCCCCGCTGTAGATGAAATGCAGAATTGTATTATTTCTAACATGAGTTATCCTGATACCTGCTATAATGTCAGTTCTATTACAACACATTGAACCAAGACAAATCAGACATTGTGTAACTTCAAAGGTCTTATTTTGCTTTCCCAACTCTTACTTAGAGAAGGCAGCAGCTGAAATCTGAGAGGCAGAAATCCTTCTGAGTTGGTCGGAAGCCTCCAGAGACCGCCCACTTAATTATAATCTTTATTGCCAATACAGAAGGAATGTAACACTATCTCAGCCACACAATAAACAATGAACGTTAGCAGTTGTCAAATGATAAAGTTGCCTTCCCTTCTTCTCATAGATTTTCTAATATTAGAAAGACATCCTCATTGTGTACTTTCTAAACAACATATTTTAAACACATTTAAATGCTTCTATTTACAAGCCTCAGATAACAACTGCTCAGCTCCAAGTGATAGATCTAGGAAGGTGCCAGGAAGATAAACACTGAACCATACAATGATTCTCATAAATAGTTGAACTTATCTCTTGGCAACTTTTCACAACACTTTCAACAAACAGGGCACCCATGCATGAAGGAGCAACAATCAGGCATATGCCCTTAAGTGACAGGCTTTAGCATGGGCAAGAAAGGCAGGCCTTTTATTTTTTTCATGTCCTGTTTCATACCAACCTACCTCTGTCAACATCATTTGAGAAATTAATCAGTGTACAAGTTCAAACAAATCCCATTCCCTCTTGAAACCCATCTCTCCACTTCAGGATAAAGTTTACCTCCTGGTGAACCTGAAGAAGATTCACTCCATAGGCAGTATGATTTTGTGGCAGCAAAAATACCTTGTTGCTTAGTCAGAAAAAAATCTCTGTCTTCTAATATTTTACCACCATTTCATGAGGTTGGTCAATAATATCTCTGGGTTTCAAAATGTCTTGTCTGTGTCAGTAGGTATGCAAATTTTCCATGGATGGACTGAGACACAGCTCCGAATAGTGGCCTTCCTTCCTAGAAAACAGGAACTTAACACTTGATCTAGTTGTTTCCTAGTCATTCTAGTTTCTGAGTTACATATAGAAGAATTTAAACACAATTCACAGAAGAGTTCTTTCATTTAGAGGGAATCTAACCATACTGGATGTATCAAATGACACAAAAATTATAGACAAGAGCTGTGGCAGGAAATATCAGGTTTTCCATCACCCAAAATAGCACTCCTGCCAAGGAGTGGTAGGAATGAAGACAGAGGGGAGGGGTGCTTGAAAACTAGGCTCCAGCGACCTGTGCTCACTTTTACTTAAGATTTTTTTTCTAGAAAAACTGTGAATCATCTTGAATGCACATCTGCTTCTCCCAAGTAGTACTGAAGAGTCTTCAATGAGTGTTTTCTCATGTTCTATTGGTATTTTAAGACTGCTTAATCTGATCTAACATAGATGACTTTGAGACGATGGTCAGCCAACATAACCATCTTATTTATGACTTCAAAGGGGGCCTTTGTGATGGAATATCTGAAGGTGATTGGTTTCTTTTACAGTGGAATTTGATAAAGATGCTGAGCATACATGTTACTGGGAGGTAAGTAAGAATACTGAATATTGGCTAAAGTACCTATGGTCATTGTTCTATGAAGATGATGAGAAACAGTATAGAGTTACTAGTCACTGATTAAATACTAAAGCAATTGGGTATAGATATCTATATTTATTTACATACAATATTTACACTTAGATGTGTGTGTGTGTGTGTGTGTGTGTGTGTGTGTGTGTGTGTGTGTGTTAAATACAATGTGAGCCTCCAGGTCTAAATCTTGACTCTACAAATAAACAGGAATAGAGTTACCGTCTCTGACTTCCAACAATTCCTCTATCATAGATATGAACTATGAAGTACTGGCCTAGTTTCTGGTGCACAATTTGACTTTATAAAGAAGAACTAATTATTTTATATATTTTTAAATCAGCACAGTATATGAAATCATATGGTATACACTTTACAAAGGTAAATGGTTTCTTTTAATTTTCTTATCAAATGTATGGAATACTTTTATAAGATCTATGTGAACACCTTCACCTACTGACATGATATTGCATGATCATCATAATGGTTTCCAAAGGATTCCATGGTCATTAAGGTGCTCTTCCCATTACACAAAAGCAACAAATGAGACTTATTAGAGGATGAAGTGATTCAACCAAGTCACTTGTCTGAGAAGTGGAAGAAGCAAGCCAGAAACTCAGGAATCTTTGGTGCTCCCACCTACGTGTTAGCAACAGCTGAGGGTGCCCTCACCTTGTTTTCCTATCAAAGAAAAGAGGCAGTGATTCTCCAGCTATTCTTCTTGGAAACTTCAACAAGTACAAGTGTTCAAGAACCATGATGTCCATCTGAGCAGCACAGAGTTTGGACATTGTCTTCCAAAGCTCTGGTATTTTTTCCATGCTGAGCTCAGATAAAGGTGACCTGGCATTTAGGCTCTGGGGGGGAAACTAATTTGTTTTTGCAAAACATGGAAATTACCTCCCATGACATTTAGCAAATACTCAGGCTAGGAACTTGATGAGCTGGGAAGGAGCTAGGCATTATGAGCTGAAAGAGAACGGCTTCCCCTGCCACCGCCTCACCTTCTGGTGGCAAGGGCACAGCTGGTGTGTCGGCCTGCATCCCAGGCAATAAGCTTTCTCCTGACCCCAGGCTTTAGTCCATATGGCATTGCCTCTCTGAGTAGAAAAGGAAAGCTGTTTTGTTTTATTGGAAAATTAGGTTCATATATACATAGTTGACAAAGGCATTATAGGAGTGAGAACCATTTGTTAACTTGTAACTTAGCAAGATGCTAAAAGAAGGGAGAGAGCTTTCTGGAGCCAGAAAAGCGCCTGCTTGCTGTTTGCTCAGTGCTAATCCCCGAAATCCACTGCCTGAAATCAGACAAAAGACAAATTGCATGGCTGTTGAGGAGTTTATTTTTCCAGATGGCCGACCTGAAACTACAGTTCACTGGCAAATTAAGTTCCCTAATACAGAAAAATCTACCTTGATCATGTGATAAATAAAAAGTACAAACTGTGCTTCTCTAACAAATTGTTTGGAAATGTGGAAGCTGCTGCGGAGAGTATATAAAAGGAGACTTTGCAACATATTGGGTTTCATCTCTCATGTTTGGTCAGTTGGTAAGAAAACAAAGCTGTGAAAACTATTTCCAATTGCCCCAGTGATTCCTGCTTATATTGGTCCAATTCTTCAAAGACAGCTTTGGCCTTACTAACTCAATAAGGTCAAGTTGTTTTGGATTCTGAGTATACAATGAGCTGATACTCTGTAATATTTTTCTTGAGTCAAGGGAGTACAAGTACATATATGAGATGTGTCTATGTGTGGTTTTGATTACATGCAGACAGAAGTGAAAGAGAATAAGCTAGAATAATAAAAGAAATGAAGAAAAATCAATTCATCTTGCTGTTCAGCAAAGTTAGTTATTATAATTATTGGTCCCATCAATGTAATTTTCCAAAGCAGATTATATTGGGCAGTGGAGGGCAGAAGGAGGAGAAATAATGATCAGGAAATAAGAGTCTCATTGTGTTCATGATAATGATATTGATAATAACAGTGACAGCTCTAATTTAACTCAAGAAATGTTTACTGTCTCAGAGAGAAGGCTAAGTACTTAGAATAATATTTGTGTCATTTAAACTCACACTATGAATCTATGATATTAGTGCTTCCATTTCCTAGATGGAAAAACAGGCCAAGAGGATTGTTATACTACCATTAATTGCTGGGAATGTCAGAATCTAGTCAGTCTCACTCCAGTGACCTCATACTTTGTTCATTTAAACAACAAATGTTAAATGAATATCCATGCAGGGCCATAAATCATCTAAATATTAGGGATTTAGATAAAACATTAAGATCTTCATCTATTGGGTAAAGATAGAAATGAAAAAAAACAAGAAGTTAAACATGGTAAGGTATGTGCTTCATAAGAGTTGTAGAAGGCTATGTAATGAGCTGAAAAATAAAGTGGCCCTTCCTAATCCTCAGGAAGGGAAGATAAAGTAAAGAATGGAGAAAGTATAAAGGCATAAAATCCACATCCAGAATATCTACTTTTCTGCTCTCCTCGAATGAAGAGAAATCTTTATTTAGCACATATTTAGGATTTTTCTGATAAAACTACTTGTTTGGGCACTTAGTTTTCCCTAAGATTCCCATTTTAAATTACACACACAAAATTTAAATCTCAAAAATACATTTACAAACTTTTGTGTCTGTTTCAAATTTAACCATTTATTCCTTCTAAGCCCTCTTCCTCCATTCTAATCATTTCCTAATGAATGTCATCTTTCAACTTAGTCCCCTTGCTGCCCAACCTTCACCCTGCCACCAGGTAAACATTGTAATATGAAAATCCAACATAATATATCCCTGCCACTCATTCTCATATTTTTATTATCCTTAGTTGAGAGTGAAAAATAGTTTAGTAGGAAAGACTACTAAACTAGAGAGGCTCTAAAGTAAAGAACTACATCTTATTATCTCCCCATGACCAAGCATTGAGAATTTGCCTGATAGAGAATGGATGAATGGATGAATGAATGAATGAATGAATGAATGAATGAATGAATGGGTACATGCTTCCAGTCTGACTGCATATAAAATTTGATCTTCAATTTTGCATACCTTACATCCTATTCTCGTGCTGACTGCTTTTCACAGAGATGATTAAATGCTTGTTATAAAATAAATCCAGCCCTAGGTTCCTTTCCTCATTAGGTTCCAATTTGGATTCTCGTATCTATTTTTCCTCTTTTTGCCTACAGGTAGAAAGCCAAAATGTACACAATTACTATAGCTCTTTATTTAATATATGTTTGCAAAGTGTTTTCAAAATCCCTAAGATACCAGTGTTGTGTGAATCCAGGCCACCTTGATTCGTGCTCTAGTTTTATCATTAACTTGTAAGTGCTAGTTATTTGGTGGAATATGTAGGATCGTTTTGAAAAAAAAGATGTTGCAGCCTCCCTGTTGGAGATGTAGTAGTACACACGCTATATGCTTTTTACAGCACAGACAAAGGAATATGTCCAGTTCTCAGAACAGGAACTGGATTTGGAGAGACATTCTACCTGTTGGCTCTATTCACCTAGTTTCATCCTATGTCCATGTTGCAGTATATGAGATCAGTTCTGTTATCATTTCAGTTTCACTGACAGTACTCCAGAGATTAATCACATTCCAAAGTGATTAGATTTTAATAACTGAAAATATACCTTCACAAGACTTTTATCAACATGGTGTATAGGAGAAAAGGGGTCATATCAAAAAATGAAGTTTTTTCTCTTGATAGCTTGGTAAAGAGGACCCAAAAGGGGCCTTTACCTAAGTGAAGTTCTCAACAGGGTGTGTGTGTGTGTGTGTGTGTGTGTGTGTGTGTGTGTGTGTGTGTGTGTGTGTGTGTGTGTGTGTGTGTGTGTGTGTGTGCCAGTCCTGGGACTTGAACTCAGGGCCTAGGTGTTGTCCCTGAGCTGAGTTCAAGTCTAGAGCTCTACCACTTCAGCCACAGCTCTACTGTCAGATTTTTTTGGTATTTAATTGGAGATAAGAGTCTCATAGACTTTCCTCCCCAGGTTGACTTTGAACTTTGATCCATACTTCTCAGCCTCCTGAGTAGCTAAGAATACATACATGAGCCACTAGCTCTTGGCATCAGTGTGTGCATTACATTTTTATCAATTGCATTTTCAGTCTAATCAGAGCATTCAGGTGCCAAAGCTCATATGAATAAAAAGAAGTTCTAGAGGAATCTATTATTTCTTAAGTCATTGCTCTTAATCACAAACAAAACAAAGTGATATATGTTCTAAGATGTAGACAGAGGTCACTATATGTCACTTCATTCCCCACCTCTACTGGCTAATGTTATTTACAAAGCACTTTATACACATTGGGTTATTTAATCCTATTTTACAGATGAAGAAGCTGAGATACTATAGCTCAGTATGAGTGGAAATAGTAGGCAAATCCAGGGCTGTCAGACTTACAAACCAGTGTATATTATCAGAACAGCTCCAAGTCTGACTCTGGAGAGCTGAGAAGTGTTAGCTTTATGTTTCTTTCAACCTTAAAGATTCCATTTATTGACTTGCCTATTTTGATAGTGAACCATATGTCTTGTTCTGCTTGCTCTAAATAACAATATTCATGTTATCTTAGATTTTTGAGATGCCTAATATAATCAACAAATTTGTTAGGCTAATAAGAATATTTAAAGAGAAATTAGAACATCATTTTGAAAGAAAAAATATAATTCAATGTGATTTTGCCATTATATCATCAGTGACACTTTCAACATTGATGAGCAAAACTTCCAACTATAAACAGAATGATATATGAGGTCAAAATCAAGGAAGACTAAAATGATTATTTCACTCACTAATGTACTATAAAAATGAAAATTTTGCCAGGAATGGTGGTGCATGCCTGTAATTTCAGTACTTGGAAGGTTGAGGCAGTAAAATCACAAGTTTGAGATGAGCTTGCATTCTATAGCAAGACTTCATCCTACTAACAAAACAAGTTAAACTTTTCCCTCAATAATGATGGAAGTTTCTCTGGGAGTACAGATATGTAAATGGAAATTCTACCCAATTGCTTAGTAATCCTTTAGAAAGAAATGCTCTTTTCTGGATACATTATTCTGAGGAAATGAAGAAGGTCAAAGTTCTAGCAGAGAATACATGAATATTCTTTGAATATAGCAGTGGGCAAAAAATTGCAGTATGTGATCAGAAAAATCAAAGCATAGACTATAAGCCTTCATTATCCGAGACTCACTTGGTTCAGTATTGGAAAAAGTTTCTAAAGATAAATTGTCACATCTTCATCCCCTTCCTCCTACCTCATCTATCCACCACTGGAAAACATGAATACATCTTCTGCATAATGCTTTTCATTCCTTTTTTTTTCATGATGCTTTTTTGCATAAGGTTTTCTACACTCTGTATGACATGTCTTTCCACTGTCACCGTCATAACTAGCACTTGATCATGTGAGACAATAGGGAAGTATGAAGTATTTATTTTATTCTATAACTACTTAAATCTAATAATAAAAACTTAAAAACAAAAAATAAAATATATAGAGTAATGAAAAAGAAACAGTGCTTTGGATTCTTGAATTTAAAAAATACTTAAGAGCTGAAATTTGCTCTAAGACATTCCATTGACAACAATGTTCCCATGTTTAATAGGAACAACAAGCCCATCTCAACTTATTCCATGCCTTCCTTTACTGTATCTCATATACTTCCATCTCAATTCTGTGTATCAATAATGGTTCTTTCTCAAACTATTTCCAACACTGAAAATACTAGAAACACTGTTTCAGTGACCACCACTCTAAACTCATTATATCCATCCTTGAGTTTCTATAATACATAAAGTCCAACTTGCCCTAGAAATGTTCTTTGGATTTAAAAAATGGATTTTAGTAAAGAACACATGCTCTAATTCATAAATGGGCAAATAAACTGGACACACGGATCTCAGAAGTACAAATGGCTAATAAGGACATGAAGAACTGTAACTCTCTCCATAAAGGAGATGCTAGCCAGAACTGCATTAAGATTCGATCCCACCCTAATCAGAATGACAATCATCAAGAAAACACACAACATAGACTGCTTGTGGGAATGTAAACAGGTGCAACCACTATGGACTCAGTATGGAGGTTCTCCAAAAAACTTAAAAATAGAACTTAAAAATACCACTTTGGGCATCAATGAATGAGAGATTCATATATATCTTTGTTTATTATAGCCCTGTTCACACAATAGTCAAGTTGTGGAATAAGCCAAATAATGAATCAACAGATAAAAACATGGTGTGTTTGTATACATGTGCATGCATGTATTATGTATGGGATATATATGGCATATATACATGCTATGGAATATTATTCAACCATAAAAAGAAATGAAACAATATCATTTGAAGGAAAATTGGTAGAAACAGAGATTGTCATCTTGAATGATATAAATCAAACTCAAAAGCCAAGTTTCATGGATTTTTGATTATTTATTAAATCAAGACAATGATGATGATATGATGATAGTAATTGTAACAGTGGAACAGGAATGTAAAAGCAGGTTGGGTGGGGATGACATCAATGGGTGAAAACAAAGGATGTTCAGAGAGGAGGTTGATAGAAGTATGATAGAGCAAATCAGAGAAGGAGGGAGAGAGAGAGACTGGGTATATTGATGGCTCACATCTGTAACCCTAGTTACTCAGCTGAGATCTGAGGATCACAGTTCCAAATCAGCCTGGGCAGGAAACTCTATCTCCAATACACTACTCAAAAAATCCAGAAGTGACACTGTGACTCAGGTTGTAGAGTGTTCACCTGGAGCAAAAGAAGCTCAGAGAGAGCATCTAGACCCAGAGTTCATGCCCCAGGATCAACAGGGGGGAAAAGATAGATAGATAGATAGATAGATAGATAGATAGATAGATAGATAGATAGATAGATAGATAGATAGATAGATAGATAGATAGATAGATAGATAGATAGATAGATAGATAGATAAAGTTAGATAGATGAAACAGCATAATGGAATCCACCAAACCTATTTGGAAAACTGAGGCAAGGAGTTTTGATGAATATAGTGAAGACAGAAAGACCTGATTAATCAGATTTTTGTCACTGTGACAAATATCTGAGAGAAACCATTTCAAAGGAGGCAAGATTTGATTTGCTTTGCCTCTCAGAGGTTGCAGTTTGCTGCTTGACTGGCCTCATTGTTTCTGGACCTGTGTTGAGTCAGAATATTGAAGTAGAAGGGGAGTAAAGCTGATAATTTCATGATGTCCAGGAAGCAGAAAGAGATTCAGGAAGGGGCTGGAGATAAGATTATCAAAAATATGCTTCTAGTGACTTACTCCCTCAGGTCCTGAGGTTTTTAACTAACTCTCAAAAATATCATTAATTGGAGTCCAACAAAGCCCTGGGTCACTGAAATCTATAACTAATAATTATAATAACTAAAAATTATGGAGGGCATGCCAGACATAATTCCAGCTGCTTCATGTGCTTCAGTTTGCCCACTCTCTACTACAGTGGTATGATAGATTGCTTCTCTAATCACACATTTTATAGGCGAGTAAATTAAAGCACAAGAACAATAAATAGTTTAGATTTACATAGCTGGTGAACAATGGGGGTGGGATTTCATTGAACCAAGTCAAATCTCCAAGCCCATGTTTTAAACTGTTTTTCATTGCTATTAACTTTGGAGAGAGAAGAGGAATCAAACCCTGTACTTGAGTTATTCCACAAGAAAGGAGACTGTGAGTTGTAATTTGGATATAGAAAAATTGTCTAATATAATTCTTAGATTTCTAACATTTATAATCCAGTGAGTGAGCATGGCATATACATCAACCTACAAAACTTTGAGAAAGCTGGAAATGGTATTATGAACTATATGTAGAATTATATTATGTGTATATATGCTAGAATTTTATGTAAGTCTAGATGTACATCCAATCTGAGAAATACCTGAGTCTTATAATTTGGACTTATTATATTGACCATAAATAGTACATTGGATTATTTAATATCAAAGGTAACATCTGTTTACAATTGTTTCCTACAAAGCCTTCTAGAAATGCCAACCTATTCAGAGTAGACTCTATAACAAGCATGGACCACATTACCTTCCCAAATATTTACACTCATCTGTTCCCTAATAGAGACAACTGGTTTGAAAGCTCACCCAACTCTCTTCAAACAATTTGGCATACAACACTTCCACTGTCTATACACAGAAAATACTTCAACAACCCTAATCTAAAATATACAGCATATCTTAACACTTAAAAACAGCTCAGGAAGGGAAGGCTTTTCTTAATACTTCCAATTTGGGATTATTTATTTTGTTTGTTGTATGTCTTTTCTTACTATTAGGATATCAAATAATCATCACTAGTGAAAGACACAAAATAAATATTATAGTCATGTCAACAGATAAAGCAAAGTACTGTTTTAGAATGTTCAGATGTTTTTTCCAAGCTAAGAGCTGTAACTTTTGTAACAACACTGCCCCTCTGAACCGTCAACAGAGCTGGTTCCATTCCATGAGATTATCCAGTTTCATATTGTTCTGTATAAATTTCATAATACATTGCTTCAAATATGAAATTGACTGTTCAAAAAAGAAACCAGAAATTTGGCTTTGCCATAAAAAAATACGAAATCAGCAAACAATTGAGAAAGTACACAAGAGGACTTAAAACATCTTTATTAAAGACAATGTAATCCTTAAAAGTAAACTGAAATAAATATTTGTTTCTTTTTTTTCTTGTTTCTAAAGATGTAACACTTCTGAAATCTTCTTGGAACTCACATCCTATTTTCTGTTAACAGAAAAATCAAGGTACCTATATTTTATTTTGTTTTCAAAGAAGACTGATAGAGTAGGGTAAATAACTCTTTCCCATAGATATTTCCCAGTGTAACACAAAGTGTTGGTGTATTTGTTCAATTGGATGTGTTTTCTGAAAACAGCTGTATTATCTCCTAATGTTAATATCTCACTATGCTTTTAATTATGGGTCACTTTGAAGCATTCACAATTACTGCCAACACAGAAATTACCCTTTTCAACGAACAATGCATGCCCTTATACTAAACTGACTTGCTCACCTAATAGAAAATGAAAATATATACTTGTATCTTTTGGGTTGACTGTCCTATTCTTGTTCTGGAGAAATTATCCTAAGTTAAAAATAAATTGGCAAACCTACTAGTTCAAAAATATTTCTCTAGTTCATTTGTGTTAAATTAGCATTGTTGGTCCGGGCTTTCAAGATGATTATACAACTATGGCCAGATGAACACATCCCTCATAAAGTTTCAGGATTAATATTAGTCTCCTAACAACCTAATAACCAAGACTATAATTATCAACTTCCATCCTTCCTCCATTGTCCAGGTAACTGGCCTTCCATATATGACCAATTTGAAACCTGGGAATCTTGGAAGAAAGCATCAGGTCTGGTGTTGGAAAATTGAATTCACGTACAGCCCTGCTCCCTGAACACTCATGTTCTTCCTTTCTCTTTGTGCTATTTGTTCATCTCTATTGTGTGGAGCTATCGTTTGTGCACACATTCTGTGTTAGATTTTCTACCCGATTGAGCTTGAAAAACCAAAGCTTAAGTACTAAATGTTTCCCTAAGGCCTGAATGGACTTAAAAGGACATAGGTGCAAAAAGAAAAGAAAGGAAAATAGGGGAGAAAACATGGCTTGTTAAGTTGTTGCAATAATCTCATGCTGAGAATAAAGACCTTCAGAGTTAAGAGAATGAAAAACACTCTTCTAAATAGATTGCTTGCTTTTGTTGCACAGGTGGCAAGGCCTGGAAATATAAGATACGGGGAACAGCAGGGCAGCCTGCTAGCATTTCATTAAGCTTAGTGAATAGCAGAATTGTGGAGTGATTTCTTCCCATTTCACAAGACACGCAGGCTTCTTGACAACTTGGGCTTTAGTGTGCTGCTTTGCTTGTATGTTTTCTACCATGAAATACTCTGGGGAAAACATATATCTTCCCACATTTTGTAGGGACTGAACCCATTTCTCCCTGTATAAACAACACTCTTTTATAATGGAACATAAATGTGTGATCATCATTTGGGCTTTCCACCATTTAGTTATTCTCAAATCATTCATATAAAGTCAGCATCAACTGTCAAATAATGTAACTTTAAAGAAAATGTTATCTCTCAACAATGCCATTTACAGTTATGTGAGGTTAATGCTCCATGGCATTGATCAGTCACATTAATTCAGATGCTAGATCACTCTTCTCCAATAAATGAACAATAAATGAATAAATATGAAGAGTGAAGGGAGATGTAAAGAAATACATAAGTGTTGGCTGCCTTCATCTTTCTCCAGCAAAGTGTAAAATATAAAATGAGTTGGCTGCCATTCATAAATTCTATTTCCCTGCTAACTTAAAGGGGTCTGGTAGCATCCTTAATCTCATGCACCACTGATTTTAATTTGGTGGTGATTTCCAATCAGATTGGGTATCTGTGTTCCAATGTCATTTTATTCTTGAAACGCTCATTTCTCACTTTGGGAATTTACTCTGAATATGAGAATA
Organism: Dipodomys merriami; assembly: GCF_024711535.1. Lineage (NCBI taxonomy): Eukaryota > Metazoa > Chordata > Mammalia > Rodentia > Heteromyidae > Dipodomys > Dipodomys merriami. The sequence continues at coordinate 5,530,683 of NW_027202382.1, read as the reverse complement.
CAACTTGGAAAACTGCAGGAGCGATTAGTAGTTAATATTCATTGAAGGCTTAACTATGTCCCAAATCCTTTGTGAAATGATTTTCAAAAGCAGCGTTTTGCTTAATCCCTCAACAACTTTATGAAGTGGCACTTTTCTTTATTTTTGGAAGGAGAAAACTAATGCTATGAGAGGATAAGTAAGTTACCTATGATCACAAATGTATTGGGACTTTACAACTCAACCAGTGCTTACCAACTATGTTGCACTGCCTTCCAAACAGACTGTTAGGTATCACAATACCAAAAGTACTTCTCTCTTTTATTTTAAAGTCACAAGGTGTCTGTGAAAAAAACTGTTTTAGTGTGTGAAAGATGGATGGTAAAAAAGAGAGAAAGAAACTTCATACTTCCTGAATACTACAAAGAATTTAACACCGCGACACCCGTGTTTCTTTTCAGTGTCTGGATCGTCCCCCACAGCCCTGTGATATAATGAATGTCATCTCTACTTTACAAGAATGGAGAGTCAGGTCTATATTCCATCTTCTCCACTTATCGATCTCCTTCTCAACCAGTCCAACACTATGTAAGCCATTTGCTCTCTCCTAATCAGTCCTGTGACTTTGGCAGAATCACTTCACTGCATGCTCAGGGGACATTTCAAGTAATTTATCTAGCCAGATAAATTCGTCAGTCAGTTGCAGTCCATCTAATCATTCATTAAGAAGTGGTCATCTAGGCCTTTGGTACCTTCTGACAGGTACCAAAGCCTGACAATAACCTTCATTTGATTTGTACAAAACAACAGGCTTAAATATCCTATTGTTTATCTCAAGAGTTTTATGTTCCACCTACCAGATTGTACTGTTTCTTTTGGGGGAAAATAGTCTGCAAATAGTAAAAAGCAAACTAAGAAACACACTGCCTCTATGAAGTCTGCTATTATGGCATCATTTCAGAGGTAAGAACAAAGGTTAGCTCAAAGAAAGTAAATGGATCTCTTTAAGCAAGTAGTTTAAGATCTACTGAGAATGTAGAATTGCTGCACTCAAGTTTCTGGATAGTTGTTAAATTTATGTTCTTCAGTATTCTCTCTTACTCTTCAGGCTGTCACAAAAAAATAAAAATGAAGGAAATGGCAAAACAAAATGTGAAAAAATAGTTTCAGTTTTGCAGACTTCCAAAAAAATATTTAATTCATGATTGAGGGAACAATGAAGGTTTACATAAAATAAAGTTGGGAACGGTTACTTTACCGTCCACTCACATCACCTTCTTGTCCCAAATAATTCCCTCTCAAAGAAGTCTGAGGTCCAAATTTAGGTCAAAACATCTGAAGCTGGACTAATTCAGAGTCCCTGCTTCCTATCCCATATCTCAATTATTCATCTAAAGTCATGATTAAGTATTTCCTTCTGCAAAACACAAATAATCTTAAACATTCTCCTGCATTACACTTTTCAGATAAATTATGGTGGTGGTAGTTATACAACCCTGTAATAAGTTTTTAAAATTTATTGAACTGCACAGTAAAAATGGGTGAATTTTATAATGTGTAAATTAAACCCCGCTTTGTATGTCCCTCCCCCAGGGTATAACCCCTGCTTTCACTATATTTGATGTTGGTATACTTTGTGGAGGGGAAGGGAAAAACAAATCGTTTAAGTAGGGATATAGGTGGACCCATTGCAACAATGAGATGTACAAGACATTATGTCAAAAAATGAACTTTACAACTTTGGCAGGGGTGGGGGGGAGATGGGAAGAAATAGGAAGGGGAAACAAAGGAGGAGGCAACAATGCTTGATAAGAAATGTACTCATTACCTTGCCCATGTAATCCCTCTGTACGGTATTTTCATAATAAAAAAAATAAAATAAAAAATAAATAAACCCCTTTTCTGTTAGAAGCATAGATTGCCTTAGATAGGCAATGGTTCCATAGCGGAAAGAATCTAGAAACAGATTGTGATGAAAACTTTTCTTGAATTGGTGGTCTTGGGCAATTTAAATGATCCACAATTAATTTTAATTTTCTTATAGAAAAAAATTGAAAAAGATGGTGAGTACCATGTCAGCAAAATTTTTAAAATAAGGGGAACACATTGATGTATCTAGTTGAACATAAAATATAAAGCACAGTAAGTATTCTTTTTAAGAGTTAATGATGAGCTATCCTTGAAGTCAGACCTTCTATCCACTGCTGTCGTCTAGCTTTATCCTTCATGATGTACTCCTAATGTCCTATTAACTCTTTGTATCCTAAGCAATCACCCATATATCTCCTTCTCCCTAATCTTTTCAGAGATTCTCACAGCAAGGTCCCTGCTGAGACTTGTCATTGCTACGTGATTCCCAAAAGTTGGGTCAAGGAAATAATATTTATGAACCACCATCTCTAAGAGTCAGATCTGTGACTAACCACTTCCATTCACCCCCACCTTTAATCAAACATTCAGACTGAGCTCTCTCCCCAGTAATGGTAGCTCTGCATTTGCTGTACAGGACTCAAAAGCCACCACACACATTCAGGTTGTTGTTGTCGTCGTCATCGTTGTTGTTTGGGGGGTTGTTGTTTTGTTTTGTATTTTTCCTGGTCCTGGGGCCTTGAACTCTGGGCCTGGGTGCTGTCCCTAAGCTCCTTTTTTTTCTTTTTTCTTTTTTTAATGTTTTTTATTGTGAGAATACTGTACAGAGGAGGGGTTACAGTTACATGAGCAAGGTAATGAGTACACTTTTTCTTTACAACTAGTGCTCTAACACTTGAACTACAGCACCACTGCTAGCTTCTCAGGGATAAGCTTCTCACAGACTTTCTTGCCCAGGCTGGCTTTGAACTGTTATCCTCAGATCTCAGCCTCTAGGCTTACAGGTATGGCAGTGCCTGGCTTCACATTCAGTTTTACTGGGAGCTTACTGGCAGATTTTCTTGTTCTTATGATACCAAGGTTCAAGGGGAACCAAGTGAAAATCATGTATTCGAAAGAGTTTCAAAAGAGAAATGCATAGAAATACTGAATATAATCTTGGGATATTTTCCTATTCATTAACCCAGTTCCAAAGTGTATAATCAAGAATTATGAGTTGAGAACATACAATAACTTACTGACATATTATGTTTGGGAGTGAGTTGGTGACTTCATAGCCCAGTAAATGATCTTCACATAGCCAAGTAAATGAACAGAATTATTTAAAGAGAATTACTATTCTCTTTAAAGCGTACACAAACTGTAAGAAGAAGAGGAATCAGGCTATTTTCTAGACTTTGAGGGAGCTGTTATAATCTTAGGATCATTTCTTAAAAAGTCCTGGCACTTGCAATCACTGAGCAACTCCTGTAAGAACTGCTGCAAATTTCCAATCTTGGAAAAGCTGAGACAAATTGTCAGCTTACCTTCTTGGGAGTGAATCCTTGAGTGAAGGTATGGATCATAAAAAGCAATTTTGGAAATAATGCGCTGCTAACCACATGTGCTTTGTGACACAGATATAACATTTGCTCATTCTGATTTGACACATTCATAAGGCAGTTCCTCAACTTCCAAATGCCTTTCCATTTCCTTCACTCTTATCATTATGTTTGCATCCGTTTAGTCCCCAAATTTAACCTTCAAGTCTCTTCTTAGAAAATATTTCCTTTCTTGTGGATATCCCTTATTTCTCTAATTCTAACCAAAAAAAGTTTATAATAAATTTAGGTATTTAATACTTAGCTCTTCTTTCAGATACAGGACACCCTAAATTAAACTGAAGATCTCTTTTTTTCTAAATATGTTTCCCTTTCTGTGTTCTGCATTGAATCTCATTTTTCAAACTGGAAACTCTAGTTCTATCCTGGTCCTTTTTTGTTGTTGGTGGTGGTGGTGGTGGTGGTGGTTGTGGGGCCTGAACTCTGGGTCTGGGCACTGTCCCTCAGCTCTTCAGCTCAAGGCTAGTGCTCTACCTCTTGAGCCACAGCGCCACTTCCAGCTTTTTCTGTTTATGTGGTATTAAGGAATCGAACCCAGGGCCTCATGCATGCAAGGCAAGCACTCTACCACTGAGCCAACCTCCCAGCCCCTCCTGGTCCTTTCTTATCATTCAATTACATATTCACTTACTAAGTACATCATTCTAAATCTTAGTTGTAATTTCACTGGAAAATATCTTTCCCCCCTACTTTCCTATTTCCATTTTTGCCCAAGTTCAACAACTATTTCCAGAGGTCCTACCCAGGAATGCTACATACATCATCAATTACCTCTAGTCAGTCCTCCACACAGCTACCCTCCTGATCATCCTAAACATGGGAATTATCAGGCTAGTTCCCTTGAGCTAAAAATCTATATGCCTCAGAATACAGTATTTAAAAATACAGTCACCACTAATACACTTCTTCCAAGACCATCTCTTCACATACTCATTACCATCATATTTCTCTGCCTGCCACAACTTGTTTCTCTACATCTTCCTGCCAACTGTACACTTAGTAGGTCATCCATGATATTTCTTTCTTTGCATATGAACTAGATGAAGGGTGGCTACAACATCTCTAGAAGTCCATTTTCCTTTTGCTTGAATTTCGGAAGACAGATGACATCATGCTATCTTTCTAAGCCCAGTCCTTGAAGAAACTCAGATTCTACTTCCTAGCTCTTAACAGACAGGATCTTCACTCTTCAAAGCCTGTCGGGGCAGGAAAGCTGTGAGACTCTTATCTCCAATAAGCCACCAGAAAACCAGAACTGGTGCTGTGGCTCAAGTGCTAGAGTGCTCGCCTTGAGCTAAAGGGCTGAGGGACAGCACCCAGGCTCAGAGTTCAAGCCCCATGACCGACAAAAAATAAAAATAAAATAAAATAAATACATGATCTTCTCTCCCATTTACCAAGCAATGAGAAAGGGTAAGTTAGGCCCCCAACTGGCAGTTTTAATGTTATGCCACCCAGTGACAAGCTGCTCCACAATTTCCAAACCTATACCAACTTAAGCCACACTGAGGAGAAATAAAGTTGTTACTGCCAAGGCTTGTACAAATTAAATATTCAGGAAAAAATAACTGATTATGATTGTAAGCTACTAAGTTTTTTGACTGTTGTTAAATGGTGATTGATGCCTGTAGACCAGTGAGTATATTTCCATTTCTCCCTGATTAATTTTTCTCCTTCTTAAATATACAATTCATATGTCATTTCATTTAAAAGAATAAAGCCTTTACGTGGGGGAGAGAAAGATGGAAGGGGTGACATCGATCAAGATGCATTGTACTCATAAATATATATATATATATATATATATATTGAATCAAAACCCCTTTGTCTAACTACTTAAAGAATAAAAAATTATATTTTAAAAAGACAGAAAGTCTTCCTCAGTCGGTGAAGGCCAAATTGGTTCCTCTTTTGTATTTCCTCACTACTCAGAACTCACTTTTTGTTAGTGTTTAATTTCCACCTCCCCAAAAAGCATTGCACATTTCCCATGAGCAGGATTTGTACTAATCTTTCTACCTTGGTGGTTGACATAATTAAATAACTTTAACATTAACAGTTATAAATCCCACACCCACACTGTGATGTTTTAAGTTCTATACTATGATAAATTCTAGTTTAAATTTTATTTTAATTTCTCCAAACATTTATTGAGCACATGTGTTAAGCAATATATATTGAGATAGGGATACATTATAGATATTCTGTAGCTTTCTGCCCTTGTACATGTCACTAAGTTACCTCAGGTCACTTCCTCTGTGCTGTATTGTACAGATTTCTGGGAAGTCATCAAGAATTTGAACAAGGGCCAAAGTAGACTCAAATCTTCCTGGAGAAATGATCAGTCCTTTTCTCCTAGCTCCATGAGTTTCAGAATAAACACATAGGAACTGTTACAATGTCTTAGCAAGAGATAAAAAGAAAAACATCTCCCACAAACTCCAATTGGACTATTTAACCTTTTGCCAGAAAATTAAAAGCTTGCTTCCTGTCTTATTATTTAACAGCTTCAATCAACAACACATGAAATTCAAAACCCAAAGTTCTTTTCTCAAGGATAGTCCATGACTACTCAATAATCCAAAATTTTAAAGGTTCATTTCATGCATCTTACTACATAAGAAAAACTGTGTAATTGACATTAGAGCTATTTTTACTCATAATTCTCAGTGCTCTGAGTTAAATTCATGGTCCTGAAACTATTGTCTCAAATAACCAATAAATAGTATATGTGAATTAAGATATAATATCCTACTCTAGCATTGTAAAGAAAAAGGAAGTCCATTTCAAAAAGTCAGAAAAACATTGTCTTTCCTCAGAAAACTGTTTTATCTTATTTGGCAATGAGCAAGTACTTCCAGCAACTTTTGCTTTTTTTGTCTCAGCTTTCAGAAAACTCTCATTGCCAAACATTTGAACATAGTAAAATTGTATCTCACTTAAAATAATATGTGCCATTCCTTTCTCTATCTTGAAGTTTAAGAAAAAAGTTTTCTGGGCTGGGAAGGTGGCTCAGTGGTAGAGCGCTTGCCTTGCATGCCTGAGGCCCTGGGTTCAATTCCTCAGCACCATATAAGCAAAAAGAAAAAAAGCTGGAAGTGGTGCTGTGGCTCAAGTGATAGAGCGCTAGCCTTGAGCTGAAGAGCTGAGGGATAGCGCCCAGGCCCAGAGTTCAGGCCCCACGACCGGACCCCAAAAAAAAAAAAAAAAGAAAAGAAAAGAAAAGAAAAAAGTTTTCTGTCATAAGTATATTCTACCTCTAGTCTTGTATGAGATACAGAGTAAAGGGTAAAAAAACACTAGAACCAATAAAATTGAATAAGCTATGTATTTCTGGAAACTAAGTATTAGCTCAAAATGTGCAGGTTTCTCAATGTAGCTCTCTACATTGAGAAACCTGCACATTTTGAGCCAACACTTAGGATCTTCATCTGTATACCTTACCTATAATGTACTCTATATTCTAAGACACACGATTGGTTATGATTGGTTATTGGTTAGGATAAACTGAATTTCTTAGCACAATGTAAAAGCTGATATCCACTAGTACTAGCTTAAATGCTATTTCTCAAGGAGAAAGAACTATTTCAAAACAAACAAGCAAGACCAGAGTCTCCAAAAGCAGACAGATGGTCTTTGCAACATTAGTCTCACAGGAGCGTAATTCTGTGAGAAATAATTCTGATGTTACCAGCTGCATATAATTCAGCACTTATTGTACCTCACTGATAAGGAATGATATTCTTGCCTCTTTTATAAAAAGGATAAAATGCATTTGTTTGCATAGACTAAGTTGACAAAGAAGACCCAAAGTCTAGAGGGCTCATAAGCTTATTTGGTTACAGATATGATCTTTAACTTTTCCTAGCCCCCCAAAAAGCCAAAAGTAAACATTTCATAACTTCTAATGTGTGGTTAGCAAATATGGTTGGCCTATGCTCATATCCCTAAAGCCTGAAGTCCTGAACAGAGTCTGTTAAGCTGAACCTCCATAGCTGCTTGCTGAGAGACCTCCCTGTAGTTTGATAAAGAACAGGGCATTTTTGACCCACTTGATGACTTGTATGTTAAATGACTTATCAACTCCATCCATTCCAATTTGCACATAATCCGTCTGTGGAAGAAGAGATGAATGCTCTAGGAGAGTGAAGTTTGGTAAATACTGAGACCTCTGTAAATGAAAAAGACATTCATCTAAAATATGACATCAGGGTTGGCTCTAATTCCTATTTTCACCAGCCCTGGGTACCTCCAAGTTGTCCTTGAAATTTCAAATTCACTGTAGACATTTCCAGACACATACAGTACTTCTTTTTCGTTGTTTTTGTTTTATTTATTAATGTTTTGGCCTGGATGCCAAATCCACTTGGAAAGAATGTGGAATATTTAACATCAGAGCAAATGACCTTCACGTCCATCAAAAAGGGAAAGCAGTGTTACAAACCAGAGAGAAGTGCAGACTGAGAAGCCTGGAAAATCCATCACAGGGTCCTGCCGCCCCACAGCATACTCAGAGCCCATCACTCACCTCCCCATAGGTCAAAGGCAACGCCTGTCACAAGCCTCCACTGTCTAGAGGTACTAAATTCTGAGCTTGGGGAAATGGATAAAAAAGCAAAAGACTGCCTGTCCTAAATTTTTTATTTAGAAATGCTAGCTCAATATGGTTTACGGTTAGAATTGACAGATGATCACTTTATAAAATGACATTTTCATTGAAATAATCAGCCATCTGTGCTTTACAATCTGCTATCAAGTGTCTATCACAAGGAGGTGACCCTGGTTTCATGGCCTTTCCTGTGATGTAACTTTAATGGGTGCTCTGAGAACTACCTTTACTGAGTAGTCATTTGAGCTGATGCATTGCGGCTTCAGAGATAGGCAACAGGAAAGAACACTTGACACTCCAAGTGTAACACACTGTCACTTCAGGGGAATTCCCTGCTATCATTTTTCTACTGAAGTTTTTGCTCATTATTAGGCTATAGCCATGGGCTTAACCCATCTGGAGTACTTACTAAAGTTCTAGTTTCCCAGAATTCTGCTTGTGGTGTTTCTGGTAGCAAATTTTACCTGAAAAGAAAATCTCAGATACAGTAAAAACTTTCAAAATATCTACTGTGAATTGGGTGTCTGTGGCTTACACCTGCATTCCTAGCTACTCAGGAGGTTGATAACCTGAAGGATCAAGGTCTGGGTTCAGCCTGAGCAGAAAAGTTGTTGAGAAGCCATCTTCAAAGTAACTACCACAATGCTGCTGGAGTAATAGTTCCAATGGTAGAGCACTAGCTGTGAGCAAGCAAGGTGAATGAAGCCACAAAATCAAGCCCAGTTGTGGGCACAAAAGGGAGTGGGGGAAGTAATAGAGGATCAGATAATCAGAGGGTGGAACATAATTAATAGACTGACTATATAAAAATTGTGAAACTTTTTTCAAGAATCATCAATGGTAAAAATTTATATAAATTGTTATATTAATTATATGCTTATATGATTATTTTATTATTTATTGTTATTAAAGACTATACAAGAAGAAATTTACAGAAAGTCGAAGAAGAAAGAAATGATAGTAATAATCATTGCATAAAAAGAGCCCTGACAATAATAAGGAAAGGAAGAAGCAAAAAATGAATCAATGACACAAGGAAAGAATTGACAGAAGGGAAAACTGTGTCATAAATATATGTGAAACTCAGACATATACTAGTTATTGCAAATAAGGGAAACAATAGGACCTATGTTTCTTTGGGCCTTCACTTAATATAATTTTTCCAAGTTTTTAGGCAGGGGTGGGGAGGGTGGAGGGGAGTGTAGTTGTAGAGATGGGATGGAAGGGATGGTAGGGGACAAACAAAGGAGGAGGTAACAATGCTTGATAAGAAATGTACTCATTACCTTTCTCATGTAATTATAACCCCTCTGTACAGTATTTTCACAATAAAAAACTTATTTAAATATATGTGTGTGTGTGAGAGAGAGAGAGAGAAACTATCCCAAACTCTTATTAGTCACAGTTCTCTGAAACCAGAACCAAGAGAATATACATATAATTGTGAGGGTATTTATTAGATTGAATTCATGATCAGAAGCTAGATAGTCCCAAAATGTCTGCTTGCAAAATGGGAAGCTGGAGAAATCAGTAACACATTCAGCACAAGAAGGTGGAATTCTCAGAAGAAAAAAAAAATCAAAGCAAAATCAGATTGAAGCTGAAGTCCTAGAATCTCCCTGGAGAATCATTGGTGCAGCAAGTCCACTTTCAAAGTCTAAAGAACCTAGAGTCTGATATCTCTGGCGATGGCACCTGCAATAACACTATAGCCACCTAGAAAAATCAATATGAACAGCCCAAGCAAGCTTTCCTTCCACAGACCCCCAGGATACTGGATAGTATCACTGACTGTTCTCAGTGATTCTTCTCCCTCAGCTAGCTGACCCACACACTAACTGCCATCAGAGCTGCACCCTGAAGTGACTTTACCAATTTCCTAGGCCTCTCTTAAGCCAATGAAGTTGACACCTAAGATGAACTAGAACACTAAACCTTTACAGCAATGAAGACAACTAAAGCATCACCAAATATTTTTGCCTGTCAGGTCATGTAAAAATTTAGGAGGTGAGAATATCCATTTGAGGAGAGAAATGGAAAGAAATAGGGACTTTCATAACCCATTGATGGGAGTTTAAAGTCATAAGGTATTTTGGAGGGTACTTTGTCCAAATTTTAATATTCAATAATCCAAAAGTGTTAAGCTTGCTTCTACATATCCAGCAAATAAATAACTACACATATATCCAAAGAATCACATGTAAGGAAATTTATTATTCTTTTTTACAGTATTGGGGTTGGACTGAGGGCCTTGTCCATACTACACTGGCTCTACACACTGAACCATGCCTCCAGCCTTGTTTTGAAATTATTTTTTTAGATATGGTCTCACCTTCTACCATGACATGATTTCCCTACTTTGGACTTCTGTAGTTGCTGGGATTACGGGAGTACAAAACCCCATCCGGCTTCCCTCCATTGCAACAGATTCTCTTGGACAGATTTAACACAGACTAGCCTGGAGCCATGATCTTCCTGTTCTCAGCCTCCTACACAGCTTGGGCTGACAGGCATGAACAAACCACTGTGCTCAGCTATGAGTTAAGAAAAGGAATCAAACTTTTCTGTATGACTGGCCTCTGTTCTCTTCCTCTCAAAAAGTTGAGAATACAAGCATGTACAACCAGTGTCTGACTTATTACTTTATTATTTTAAGAATAAATCAGTTTTAATGTCTCTCCATCAGAGATTAGCAAAATGAATTGTGGTCTGTCAATTCTGTGGAATTGCTTAGGCAACTATATTGATTTATGCAGTCTAACCCTAAAAATAATCAAAACAAAGTGTTAACAAATGATAACCTGTGTGAGATCTCACTGACATTTTTCAAATGTATGTAGTTGAATGTGTTTATAAGGCAGTGTATCTATAAATGCAAGAGAAATGACCAGAATAAATGCTGGTTCTTGAAGTTCCCAGAAAGCGATACTAGGCTACTTTGAAGTAAGGTTTAAGTGGTACAGAAAGGGCTAGATTAGTAAGATACCTAGAAACTTCAACCTAAAGAAGTTTAGTACTAGAACAAAAACCTGAAGATCAATGTAACAGACAAGCAGATCCAGAAATAAACCCATGCATCCACAGCCAGCTGATCTTTGACAAAAGAAGCCCAAATATACGTTGGAAAAGGATATCCTCTTTAACAAAGAGAATGGATGTCCACACACACAAGACTGAAATTGAACCCCTGTCTCTCACCATGTCCCAATATTAATTCAATGTAGATCAAAGACCTTAACATTAAACCTGAAACCTTTGAAACTACTGTAAGAAAATGGAAGAGAAAACACAAGAATTTATTGGCAGGAACTTCCTGAATAGAATTCCAACTAACTGCAAGAGAAATAATTGACCAATGAGATTACATTAAACTAAAAATAAATTCTGCACAATGAAGAATATTGTCACTAAGCTAAAAATCAGAATATAGAATGGGAGACAATCTTTGCAAGACATACATCTGACAAGGATCTAATAACCAGAATATCTGAAGAATTAAAAAAAATTAAATCCTCAAAGAATCAAGAATCCAACCGGTAAATAGGTGAATAAGATAACTAGACATGTGTCTGAAGTAGAAGTAAAAGTAGCCAATAAACATAGGAAGAAATGTTCAATGTCCCTTGCCATAAAGGAAATGCAAATCAAAATGGCATTAGAATTGTACCTCATCCAGTCAGAAAGGTCACTAGCAAGAATACAAACAGCAACAAATATGGACAAGGATTGGGAAAGAAGAGACTGTAACACACTTGGTAGAATATAAATTAGTGTAATCACTAAGTATTGTACTTTGGAGATTCCTCAAAACAACTAAAAATAGAATGAATCCTATGATTCCTATGATCCAGTAACACCATTCCCAGTGTTTTGTTTTTGTTTTTGTGTTGGTTTTTTTTGGGGGGGGGGTCCAGTCGTGGGGCCTGAACTCTGGGCCTGGGCGCTGTCCCTCAGCTCTTCAGCTCAAGGTTAGCACTCTACCACTTGAGCCACAGCACCACTCCCGGCTTTTTTCTTTTTGCTTATGTGGTACTGAGGAATCGAACCCAGGGCCTCATGCATGCAAGGCAAGCGCTCTACCACTAAGCCACCTTCCCAGCCCAGACCATTCCCGGTGTTTATCAGAAAGACTGCAAGGTTGGATATGTGAGAATAACTGCATATCCGTGTTCATTGCAGCGCTATTTACAATAGCCAAGTTATGAAAACAGTCCAGATGCTCTACAATAAAAGAATGGATTGAGAAAATGTGATATATACATATAATGGAATTTTCTTAGTCATCAGGAAAAATGAAATTACATCATTAGCAGGAGAAATAGATAAATCTAGGGGAAAACATCATAGTGAGTGAAATAAATCAGGCCTAGAAAGACAGTGGGTAAAAGTTTTCCCTCATTTGTGCATTTTAGACCCAGAATGCAATTTCCCATGCAAACTCACACAGGAGCATATACACAGCCAAGCATATATACACAAGCTGACTAAAGTACATGAGGAAATGAAACTCAATGGTGTAAAACTCTAGAACAATTAACAACCCATTTAACAAAATGAGTATCAGGGGGATAGTGGGAGAGGGTAGATGAATGGAAAAGAAAACAGTGGACAAATAGAGCTGATACGTGTGAAATGAGACTTGGAAATCTTTTTTGTTTTATTTTAATTTGTTGTCAAGGTGATGTACAGAGAAGGGTTACAGTTACATAAGTAAGGTAGTGAGCATATTTCTTGTTGAACTTGTTACCCCTTCCCTCGTTTTTCTCCCACTTTTCCTCCCTCACATCCCCTCAAGTCAGAAATTTTGATGTGATTGATGAGAGAAGGGGTAGGTGGGAACGAGAGAATGAAGCAAAAGAGGACTGATCAAGATACAAGGAACAGTACACTTCTGTCTTCGGTATAAGATTATCTGTTTGGGGAGGGTAAAGAGAAGAACAGAAATGGTGGGACAAAGGGTGAACAAATGCAGCAGTGATACTCACTAGACCCGATGCTGAAAATAAACTGTACCATTTATGGGAGAGACGACATCAGAAGGGCAAAAAACTGGGAGAAAAGGAGGGAAAAGTTGACACTGTTCAAAGAGAATGTACTTGCTCTCTGACGTATGTAACGGTAACCTATCTGTATATCACCTTTAAAATATAGATAAGCCGGGCGCCGGTGGCTCACGCCTGTAATCCTAGCTACTCAGGAGGCTGAGATCTGAGGATCGCGGTCCAAAGCCAGCCTGGACAGGTAAGTCCGTGAGACGCTTATCTCCAATAACACACACACACACACACACACACACACACACACACACACACACACACACGAAAAACGGAAGTGGCACTGTGGCTCAAGTGGTAGAGTGCTCGCCTTGAGCTGAAGAGCACAGGGACAGCACTCAGGCCCAGAGTTCAAGCCCCATGACCCGCAAAAAATAAAATTAAATAAATAAATAAATAAATAAAATATAGATAGATAGACCTAAAAGAACGTGTTAAAGTGCAATTCCCTGTATAACCATTTGAAGATAAAAATTAAAAGTTATTTTTTAAAAAAAAAGACATTGAGGGAGGCTGGGAAGGGATGGGAAGGGGAAACAAAGGAGGAAGCTGCAATGCTTGATAAGAAATGTACTCATTATCTTGCCCATGTAATTGTAACCCCTCTGTACAGTATTTTCACAATAAAAAAATAAAATAAAAATAAAATAAAAAAGACATTGACCTGGTTGAACAGAGAGGTGAGGAAATGAGGAAAATAAGACAGATTCCTTTTCCTTGCTTTATGCAGCCATAGCTGACATATATATTTGGATAGTAATGAATTGAAATTGAAAGATGGCAAATTTGGAGAGTTTGTAAGTTTTAATTGTGGACGTGCTTATTATCAGATGGCTTTGAGGCATCGTGAAATGCTGACAACAATGCAGATGGTGTTCAGGCTTGGACCTGAAAGGAAAGCCAGGCTTTGTGATTCTTAAATGCTCATCATCACGTACGGATAAGTGGAGGTGTACAAAAGACCACAGCAGTGCCAGGGGGAGAAAAAGGGAGCACCTTAAGGTATTGCAACCTAGTGCCAGAGAAAAGAAAATGAGTTTGGAAGGAGGTAGAGAATATGTGGACAGATGATAGAAGAAAAATCAGAAAGAGCTCATTGGTATAGCAGTCAAATAAGAGTATTTCAAGAAAAAAAATTCTGATTTTATACCTCAGTAAGGATTTGATGTCCATTTTATTTAACATTAAAATGCCACTAGAGACCTGGGCTGGGAAGGTGGCTCAGTGGTAGAGCGTTTGCTTTGCATGCATGAGGCCCTGGGTTTGATTCCTCAGCACCACAGAAACAGAAAAAGCCAGAAGTGGTGCTGTGGCTCAAGTGGTAGAGCACTAACCTTGACCTGAAGAGCTGAGGGACACTGCCCTGGCCCAGAGTTCAGGCCCCATGACCAACGACAACAAGAACAACAACAACAACAACAAAATGCCACTAGAGACCTTAGTGAAATAACACATGAGAAACTATTGTTTGATCAGGGAAACACTTTCTATAAGGTATACAGTAAATTTTTAAATAGCATCTCTCTGGACACAAATACTTAGTTAAGGTACATAAACCTTGTCCTAAAGACCTCAAATAAGCCCTTACATATAGCTAATAAAAATTCTCTAATTTTATAGGCTTCACATAGCAAAACTTTTCTTCCTCCCATCCCCTATAGAAATTTCATAAGAAAATACAAACCTGGATGAAGTGATCAATACATTTATTTAAAACAATATTTGCACTTAAGTAATTATGTAGAATTGCTTTCTTTTTTAAACCTTCCAAACCAAGAGTGCAAAAGATTTAAATTTTAAAAAAAAACAGAAAATATTTTGGCCTGGAGGGAAAAGAAACTTGGAAACTTAGTTATGGAAATATTTCTTTTTATATTTTTCTACAGCTTTGTACTAGATGTTAAATCATTTTAGCACTCATTCCATGGATAAAAATTCTAACTTAGCTTCAGCAACTTGGCTATTTGAGACGTTATGAATGTGAAGCATAAAATAATTACCATAAACCTTCTACTCTGTTTTGGCTGGGAAAACCACCATGCTCTTACCTGGCAAGAATTGCTAGCATAATGTAATGTAGAGGCCATCTAATGCATTTGGTATTTCTCTGTACATTTGCTGTCATAAAATAATATTACAAATGGGATAGTCTGGATGTTCTCTTATAAAACATAAAGTCTGTTGAGAGCCAAAAATAATATCCATTGTGTTTAACATGACAACTTTAAATTGCTCTATTTTATGGTGAACACTCAGAACTAAGAGTAAGTGGGAGTAAGATTTTTATGAATTCAGTAGTAGTACTCAATGTTAAATAATAATTGGGAAAGAAAACAATAATTGAGAAAGAAACAGCAGAAAACATAGCTCTCTTTCATTGGAAAATTTCTTCAAGAAACATTTTCCCTCTTTAATTCTAATCAGAATCCATAAAATCCTTTTGTTGTTTGTGTGTATTAGTTTTAAAGATTTGCATGATGCTCACATGATGCCGGGAATTAGGAGACATATGGGAGCTTAGATGGAATTTGTCAAATTATTTCTCTTTTTGCATTTTGATGTTAGAGCTCTTTGTGAAGAATAAAATTAATTTTAACATTTCTTACTGAATGTTGGCTTTTCGAAGGTGCAAAGTATCTCACTGAATCAAATGCAAGGTACAGGTTTGTGGAAGGCAGATGAAGGAGCATTTTGAATTTAAAATAAGGTTTAGATCTGAAGTTTGAACTGGGTTGATGGCTCTCCAAAAATATATATATAAACAAAACTCTACTACATTTGTACTACACAATAGATTTGTGGATCAGAGATCATTTTGTAAGAACATATTCAGAATGTAACTGTTGTAACAGTAGAATAATGGTACTCAAAAGATAATTTGGATGCTGAACTGGAGCTAATTATTTTCTTTTGTAGTTCTCTCTCCCTACTATTTGGATTTTTCTCATCCTCCAGAACTTAGTACAGTGAATATTACAGTGACTACTTAATAAAGGGCTAGGTGAATTTATACAATAGTGAGTCCATTTGAAATCAAGTCAATATAACCCTTCCAAATCTTTACAAAGTAGTAGATGGACTAAAATTTATCAAGGGATTGCCATTTTTATGCTTACCAATCTTTGAGAATATTTTAAAGTAGAAATAATGGTTGACATTCTCAAGAAACTTACAAAACTGTTCTAATGAAAATACAAGGATAACATTGGAACAAAAAGAACCACTAGGTTAGCATATGCCTAACTAAAGACTCAGAAGTAATGGAATAAGGAAGGTGCATGGTTCAGGTGCAGATGCAGGAGATAAACAAACGATTCTTATTGTATGGCCCTAAGATTTTGTGATGGCTCTTATGCAACAGTGGTTAATCTGATAAATTGCAGCATTCTGCCTACCATGACTCTGAATTAATTGCAAAATCTCTTTACCACGCTACAAAGCCGCTTTCATCTCTCTCTTAAACTACTGCCACCACCTTGCCATTAGTTCCCTCTGTCCATTTTTCTCTTTCCAGCTTTTTGCTTACTGCATCCAGAGTGATCTTTTGAAATGCAAATTGAAATAAAATTATACCTATTTAAAAACCTTTCAAGAGATTTCCACTAAACTTAAACTATGGCACAAAAATCTTTACATGATCGACAAAGCCTTGTGTGAAATGCTACGTTTGTGTGTAAACAGAATCACAAAGTTTCTCTTTCTCACTCAACATTTATTTTTGTTTTGTTTTGTTTTGTTTTGTTTTGTTTAAGAATACATTATGTGCTTCAAATAAAAAATAATAAGAAAAGAAAACAATTGGGGGCACTAATACCAAAAAAAAACCCAATACATTATGTGCTCATCTTCTTCTGGTTCATTGTACATAGGTCCCTTTGCGTTCTTTTTTTTTTTTTTTTTTGGAATGTTCTTCCATAAATGTCATGTCCCTATTCTGATTAATTCCCATTTAACTTTCAAATTCAGGTAAAAGTTCACTTTTAATGCTTCATGTGACTCTGTATGTTAAGTATTGTATGCATAAGGCCCGACAACACTGCATTTTTGTGTCAGTTATCACAGCCATTATGCATTTATTATTCATTTGTGGTTTACTACCAGTGTATTTCACCAACAGAAGATGGCAGAAATGAGGTATCTCTTTGTAGCCACTATATATTCAGTATCTCTAGTATATGGTAGACTATAGTCAATGCTCTATAATATTACTTTTATTCTCATATCTAGTTGGCTTGTTCTTTTCCATACCATGAGGCACATCAAAACTATTAAAACATTTTTTAAAAAACCTCATGTGTCTAGTCCTTGTTAGTTTGAAATTGGAATGTACATTTATAAGAAAAGACACATGTTTACGTTCTTTTAGATTATCCCTCAGCCTCTGCCTTCATGCCTTCTTTCTATTTGTAGTCCACTGAAGAGTGTTGGATTAAATAATAGTTCTTGTTCCCTGTGGAGAATGTAGATTCATAAATATTTCAAACTTTAACCTAGAATTTTGGAGTTATATAGACACATAAATCAATGGGTAAGTAGATCAATGGATAGATGGATGGGTGGATAGACAGACAGACAGACAGACATATAGACACAAAAACATCTATGACACAGAACAAGTAAGACTGGTTTGCTGATAGATATGTGGAGTCAGATGATCAGACGTTTGAGGCAGTATGCAAGTTTACCTATGTTCTAGGCTTAAAACTAAAAAATAAGAAAAGCCAAACCATTTCACACAATAAAACCTAAAATCAGCAGGATAAAGGTCAATGTTTAAAACCAATAGGAGCATTTTAATAAGAGGTGAGGAAATAGAAACGTTTAACTAAAATGCAGATGTATTACCATTAGATACATACAGAGATTAGCTAGAATGCAAGGTTCTCGTGGTATTTATAAGATTAGGTTCCCTACACCATATATGTTGACCTGCAAAAATCATTTATGCCATTTGTGATCATTTTTTGTTTTATACTTATGTATTAGAACATTCATAGTGAACACTGTTAGTGTTCAAATAGGTAATGATTTTTTTGTATAGCAGCAATAAAATCTATCCCATATAATATTGCTCCTGTCTTCATCACTATAATTTATGATAAATATATACATATATATAGTTAAAGATGGATTATAAATGCTACCCGTCTTCTCAGGAAGAAAAGAGTTTTTCTTCCCATGATGTTGAGACAAATTTCCTTGTCCGCATGACTGATATCTTTGATGGGACAGATTGAGAGCTTCTACATTCAATACCCTCAACAAAGTCGTACCTAGTTTTCTTCTTTAATTCATGATGATCTATGTATTTTATAACATATGAATCAATCTGATGTTACACTATACTGTGTTTGTGAGAGTAGTTTTATAAAATATAGTCTTTTACACTATTTTCCATTTTAATCATCATAGTTAGAATTTAGTCTGTTTTCAACACACAATACTATATGCTCCTTAGCAAACAAGAAAACCTAGCAACGTACATCAAATCATTTGTGATAGGAGAATTTCTAGATTGAATCAAAAATATAAAATTGAACAATTGTACACTTAAAAGATAAATCAATAGAAGAAAAGCTAAAGGAATCAAATATGTAGACAATTTAAGGATTTTAACCTGTGGGAATGTCAATTAACATTAAGAGGAAAGTAAATTGCTATAATTAATACCTGTTAACTGCTTTTGGCCTTCAGGCTCGACCTGACCAATGATGCATAATAATTAGAAAACATTTCATTACCATCTGGTTTCAAAGGATTAAATTGTGTGAAAAAGGATTGCAAACTGTAAATTTTTGAAGCAGGCTATTTTTTCCATCATTAGTATTAAATGACATACCAAGTAGGCAGACTGAAACTTCATCAATAAATCAGCAATTGAGAAACTTTGAACAACTATTTATGCTATTACTATGGAGATGTGTAACTTATCTATCCCACTAATCATAAAAGCACAAGTCAAGTTTAACATTTCATTGAGAGATTTTTCATTTTTATATTAGTGCCACTAATATAAAATCATCACAGAATTAATATGAAGAAAGACCTGTCTTCTATATTTCTACATAGGCTTAAGATGTAGGAAATTTCCACAGCCTTAAAGTGGCCAGGCACCAAGTGGCTCACGCCTGTAATCCTAGCTATTCAGGAGGCTGAGATCTGAGGACCATGGTTCAAAGCCAGCCCAGGCAGGAAAGTCCATTTATTTCCAATTAAACACCAGAAAACTGGAAGTGGCATTGTGGTTCAAGTGGGAGAGCGCTTGCCTTGAGCTGAAGAGCTGAAGAGCCCAGAGTTCAAGCCCCAAGACCTACAGAAAAAAAAAGAACTATGAGGCTTCTGAAAGATATTATAGAGATAGATATGACATGGTAAGCTCTTAACTCTGTATCTCTGGCTTTCATCCATTAAAGAATAGATTAATAATTACTGGGTTTTCAATTGTTGTATTTATTTTTGAGATACTTTCTCATGTGAACTAATAGCAATTCTACCCTGAGACCATAAATGTGATGTATTGTTATACCTGTCCAAAGTACTTGTCACAAAGAAAAAAGTTAACTAATGAATTATAGAAGAGCGAGAAAGAAAAGGAGAAAGAAAAGAAGGAAGCGGTAGGAGGGGGGAAAGGAATCTTTTAGGAAAAACACCATGTACTTGTTATGGACTCACTCCATACAATCATCCATTCATCTATTTAGCTGAGTATCTTGTAGGTACACTGCATTTTTCTAGGAGCTATGGATGCAGAATTGACCGAGACATGTCATCTGCTTTCAAAAAGTTCACATCTTTGTAGACACACTGTCTGTGAGTGATGTCTTAATAGAATAATAAAGAATAAATCTCTCTAGGAAAAGACAAAAGTTCTTTGATCAGAAAACTGGTAGGTGTATTTTCAAGAGTGTGCCCAGGCATTTAAGACAAAGGTATAAGTTCATGATGAATGGGGGGCGGGGGGGTGGGGGAATGACTGGTGCTTCCCTGTGGTTTAAAAAAAAAGTAATATAGAAGGGTCATTGACATATGAGGAACTCACAGTCTAGAAAGTCAGAAAACGGGGGAGGGGCAGGGGGAGGGGGAAATGGGAGGGCAGGGATGGTAAGGGGAAACAAAGGAGGCAACAATGCTTGATAAGAAATGTACTCATTACCTTGCTCATGTAACTGTAACCCCTCTATTCGGTATTTTCACAATAAAAAATTATTAATAAATAAATAAATAAAATGCCAAAAAAAGAAAGTCAGAAACCAAATGATACTGTATTTCACTCAAGAACAAAAAACAAGATCAATCGATCTATATATAAAAATAATGGAGAAAGGAAGGAAGTAGAATTAAGGCAATGATGCATTATTGATAACACAGAATTGAGAAAAAAGATAAAGGATGGCACGGTTGAAGATGTTGAAGGAATGACAGATCATTTTTGTTAAATGGCAAAAATTAATTACATAGCCTAAAAATTAAGAAAAATGAGGGAGTGGGGGGATGGGAGGGGTGGGTGAGAATGTTCAAAGCGGTGACTTGGATCAAGAGGAACTGTATTCATAGACTGTGTAGTTTAATGGCAACTCCTTTGTACAACTACTTAAAGAAAATTAAAATGCTCAAAAAATATTAGATACTTCTTGGTGCTGTGGTTCAAGCAGTAGAGCGCTTGCCTTGAGCTGAAGAGCACAAGGACGGCACCCAAGCCCAGAGTTCAAGCCCCATGACCGACAAAATATATATATTAGATACTTCTATGTAATATGTTGAATTAACAGGTACTTGGCTTTTGGTAGCCAGGGTAGCTACTTCCATATATTAAAAACAATCATTGTATCACCTATGAAAACTAGGATTTTATCCATCCATCCAAAATATGATCATTTTTCAGTACAGATTGAACAAGACAAAGAACCTGTCACAAAGGAAAAAATTAACTCTGATGGAACCCCAGACTGATAGGGATTAGAAAAATGGGAGACAACGGCAGATGTTTCCACTCTTCAAGATGGACAGACAACTCAAGTAGCCAAAGACATGGCCCCTAAATGTTATGAACAGTCACAAGAAGTGCTGTTGAATATAATCAATGAACATCAAGAAATAGAAAATACAACAGAAGTTTGAATGCACACTTTCAATAATATTCAAGAAAACACTGGAGCTTCAGAAATCAAAGTAAGCCATCATGAAAAGCAGATTTAGTGGCTTATTTTTTTATATCCCACATGTGAGAGAAAATGTCTCTGACCCTGGCTTATTTCACTTCACATGAACATCTCCATTTTCATCTATTTTTTTTGCAAATGATATAATTTCATTCTTCTTTGTGGATGAATAATACTTCCATATATACACTGCATATTCTTATTCAATTACCAGTTGTCAGACACCTAGGCTGGTCTCATTTCTGTGGTCACTATAAACAGTGTTACTATAAACATGGGTGTACAGGTATTTCTTCAATATTGATTTATATTCCTTTGGATATATGCACTAAAGTGGTATCACAAGAGCATATAGTAGTTCTGGTAGGAGTTAGTTTGGGTTTTTTTTTTGAGGAACCTCCATGCTAATTGCATAAAGACTGAGTTTTTTTCATTTCCACCAACAGTATATTAATGTTCTTTTTCCTGGCACCCTCATCAGCATTTGTTTTTCCTTAATGATAGCTATTCTGATTGGTATATTATGACATCTGAGCACTACAAAAAGAAATAGAAAAGAAATGAATAAGATAGAAGCAAAAGAGAAAATTATTACTCATACTTTTTATTTTCTGTGTCATATTTTAAGTGCTACCAAATTCCCAGAGTTTTGTATACTCTGAGATTTTCCTCTTGGCTCTCATGTTACTCAACAGTACATTTTTTATTTAAAAAAAAAAAAAACCTTAAACAAGTCAGATCGTGACGTGCTGTTTATCTTCCTCCCTCTATCTTAACCTGCCTATAAAAATAATTTATGGATAAAAAATAATATTCCAACACAATTTAGCATCTTTGGAGATGATGAGCTGCTTTGAAATCTCATCATGTATTTTTATGCAAACAATGCTAGATTAACAAAAATAAAAATAAAAAGATGCCAAGAAGTAAAGTACACAAGTGTTTATGAGCAACTACAGGACTTTCATCAGGTAATATGGCATACAAAAGAATGAGAAACCCTAGGAATATAGTATTTGTTGTTGATAATATAAACTACTGTACAAAGTATACACCTTAGCATCCTAGCACTCTCTTTTTGTCTCTGTCTCTCTCTCCCTCTCTCTGTCTCTCTGTCTCTGTCTCTGTCTCTGTCACAGTTTGTCTCTGTCTGCCTCTCTGTATGTCTCTCTGTCTCTCTCTTTTCTGTGTCTCTCTCTCTGTCTCTGTTTCTCTGTCTCTCTTTCTCTCTGTCTCTCTGTGTCTCTCTCTCTCTCCTTCTCTCTCTCTCTCATTTTTGTTTTTGTTTTTTGGTTCCAGCCTTGGGGCTTGAACTCAGGGCCTGAGCGCTGTCCATAAGCTTTATTGTTCAAGGCTAGTGCTCTACCACTTCAGCCACAACTACACTTTCAGCTTTTTTTGGTACCTAATTGGGGATCAGAGTCTCATGGACTCTGTCAGAGTCTCTGGCAGGGCTGGTTTCAAGTTCAGATACTCCTGAGTTTTTCTTCCTGAGTTGCTAGCACCTAACCCTAGCACTCATGGTTACTTAGGATAGAAAGGATACTTGGTTCTCTGGGAATTAGAAATCACTAGTGGTAGCAATGTCATTTTATGACTTGTGACATCAGGCTTTAATGCTTTTGATATCATAATTCTTTCCATGAGTTCTATTTGCACTTGGTTTGAATGTTAGACACAATGTCATGAGCAAATCAATTGTCATTGTCTATTTATCATAGGTTAATTTGTCTACCTAAAGCCCTTTCCAAAAAAAACAGAAATAAAGGAAATGCTATTTTTGCCACTGTAAAATTAGGGTGCTAGTTCAATGACCTCTGAGGTCCCTAGGAGTTTTACATCTTGTACTTCTACTATCAAGCCATTTCAGGCTATAGAGTCCAGGGAAGCATCTACCATAAGGATTATTTCACAAGCATTCATTTATGAATAATTAAAGTAGCTATTAGCTATTAAGTAGCACTGAAATGTTTATATTTTAGCTAGTCTGATTTTAAATAATATAAGTTTCTTTTTTATTAGCATATATTAATTGTCTAAAGTAAAGGATTTCATTATGACATTTTCACACATTCACACAACATACTTTGTTCATAATTTACAATCAGGACATTTGCCAAATTTAAAAAAAACACAGTTTGTTCAATCAACTTCTTTAAATTTGTAACTGGTTATTTCTCAAAATGTCCAAATATAAGATGCAAAGAACTTGCCTTTCTTGTACAGACTGCAGAAAAATTGTATTGTAAATACTACATGTATATCTACAGGTAATGAAGTTAATTAGACCACAGTTACCTTTATAATAAACATGACAAAAAACCCAACCACTCTTGGTCAAATTTCATTGTGCTTTATTATTATGACATCAGGCATATTTCAACTTGAATTTCATGATTGTTTATATGGCAATTTATCTAAACTAGTATATATCACGAGACTGTTGCTTTTATTATTATCGCCAAACTGGGCTCAGAAAATGTAACTATTGTTTTTCTTAAAGTAACATGTCAAATGCTAGACAACTTTGGTTCTATACTAACCTCTACTACCTTGCAGGCACCCACATTAACTCAGATCACCCACGCACCATATGCTGTAAAATAAGTGTTAATGAGATGCCAAACTACCCAGTGGAGACTCATTACTTTGATGGTCCCATGATAAGCCCTTTAAAATTAAACTAATGAAGGCAGACTGTGTGTGAAGTTCACCAGGGATAGAAGGGAAGAAAAATTTACATATTAAGACCAAGTTTGGCCAGATGCCAATGGCTCACACCTGTAATCCTAGCTACTCAGGAGGCTGAGATCTGAGGATCTTGGTTCAAAGCCAGCCCAGGCAGGAAAGTCCATGAGACTCTTATCTCCAATTAACCACCAGAAAACCGAAAGTGGCACTGTGGCTCAAGTGGTAGAGTGCTAGCCTTGAGCTGAAGTACTGAGGGACAGCACCCAGGCCCAGAGTTCAAGCCTCATGACTAACAAAAAAAAATTGACTTTAGTGTCCAGAGCTCAGAATGTACAGCCTGACTTGTCCAAATTAGAACAGGGCTGGGAAGGTGGCTTAGTGGTACAGTGCTTGCCTAGTATACATGAAGCCCTGGATTCGATTCCTCAGTACCACATAAACAGAAATAGCTGGAAGTGGCACTGTGGCTCAAGTAGTCTTGTGCTAGTCTGGAGCAAAAGAAGAAGCCCAGAGACAGTGTCCAGGTCCTGAGTTCAAGCCCCAGGACTAACCAAAAAGACGAAGACAAAGACAAAGACGAAGAGGAGGAGGAGGAGGAGGAGGAGGAGGAGGAGGAGGAGGAGGAGGAGGAGGAGGAGGAGGAGGAGGAAGAGGAGGAGGAGGAGGAGGAGGAGAAAAAGGAGGAGGAGGAGAAAAAGGAGGAGGAGGAGGAGGAGGAGGAGGAGGAGGAGGAGGAGGAAGAGGAAGAAGAAGAAGGAGGAAGAGGAGGAGGAAGAGGAAGAAGGAGGAGGAGGAGGAGGAGGAGGAAAAGAAGGAGAAGGAGGAGGAGGAGGAGGAGGAGGAGGAGGAGGAGGAGGAGGAGGAGGAGGAGGAGGAGGAGGAGGAGGAGGAGGAGGAGGAGGAGGAGGAGGAGGAGGAGGAGGAGGAGGAGGAGAAGAAGAAGAAGAAGAAGAAGAAGAAGAAGAAGAAGAAGAAGAAGAAGAAGAAGAAGAAGAAGAAGAAGAAGAAGAAGAAGAAGAAGAAGAAGAAGAAGAAGAAGAAAGAAGAGAGCAAGAACAGTCTCCAGTTCAAGCTCATTTCTGTTCGGAAGATATACATTAACAGCTACAGGAAAGCAAGAAAGCTTTGAAAATTGGATTTATTTTTATAATACTCATTTGGGAAAGTCTGAAAATAATAAAATAAAATATACCAAAAGTTAAAATTAATTGATTAAGATCCATCACTATGACTTCTACTCTCAGTTTTAGAGAAGAATCAAAAATGTTTCAAGGAGCAAAAGGAGAGTATCAAGTCAGTCAAACAATATTGTAAGTTAACATTTATGTAGCACTTCCAACTTTTCAAACTAATTTTGAAGGCTAACCTATATTAGAGATCAATAACAAATATGTTCTCAGCTGAGGAATATTTAAAGATTTTTCACAGGAAATGTTAGGACATTTGCTTTCCCCCAATTGGAGATAAATCAATTATCAGGTTGGTTCCTAGGCCAGAAGTTGCTGGTTTTAAAGGAGGGAGAGATATAGATATATAATTACTGAAATAAGAAAGCCAACAGCAAACAGGAAATTTAGGAATGAGTATACCATACCTTGTTTAAAAGCAGTATCAATTATGCAGATGTTGGTGGGAGATTTATGCCTTCATCAAAGCCACCTGGTGAGCACTGTTGGCTCACATCTATCATCCTACTAGGGAGGCTAAGAACAGGCAGTTCAAGACCAGCCTAAGTAAAAATGTTTGAGAGACCCCTTCTCAACCCATACCGTATCATGGTGATATACACCTTGTCAGCCTATACTACATAGGAGGCTGAGACGTGAGGGATTATGGTTCTAGTTCTGCAAGATTCAATCTCTATGTAAGCACAATGGCATATGGTGGTTATCCCAGATAAGATGCTAAAATATCTGAATTGTTGTCCATTTGAATGCCCAGACAGGAAGTTAGACTCTGTCAGAAATAATCTGCACAAAATAGGAATGAAAATGTGGTTTAGCAATAGGACATCTGGCTAACAAGCATGAGACCCTGATTTCAAATGCTAGTACTACACAAAACCCTCAATATTAGAAGCAGTGCTGTGACTCAAGCGGAAGAGCGCTAGCTTTGAACACAAAGAAGCTCAGAGATAGTGCCCAGTGCTGAGTTCAAGGTCCAGGCCCAGAAAAAAAAAGGAAAAAGGAAATATGCAATAAAAAATAAAAATTAATACATATATCAAAGTGCAACCCAAAAAGAGGGAGCCAGAAACTATATATTAAGAAATGTATTGCAAGAGTTGGCTTATGCAAGTGTACAGGTTAAAAGTGAAAGGTCAAAAATCTCTGGAGTAGGCCTATCAGAAAGGGCAAGCTGACAATTCAGATGTGGGCTAAATCTGCTGTGCGCAAGCAGAAATTGGAAATTTGGGGGGCTAAGGGAAGAAATGGGACTCTTAGCTCTGGTTTTAGAGGTTTCCAACTAATCGAATCAGGCCAAGATACATTATTATACTTAAAGTCAATGTGTACAGTACTTTATTTACATCTTCAAAATAAATACCTTCCCAGAAAGACCTAGATTAACGTTTCATTAAATACCTAGTGACTACAGCCTAGCCAAGTTGACACTTGGCTAGTTGATACTTAAATTATAGTCCCATCGTACCAACCTGTCTCCTAGAGTAGAGTGATGGAGTGAGTTTTACACTTTTTTATGGCCCATTCCAGTTCAGTCAGAAATGGATTTTTTTTAATTTTTTATTGTGAAAATACTGTACATGGGCAAGATAATGAGTCCATTTCTTATCAAGCATTGTAGCCTCCTCCTTTGTTTCCCCTTCCCATCCCTTCCCATCCTCCCCTCCCAGCCCCCCTACCCAATTCTTTCCGCCCTCTCCCCTCCCTACCCCCGCCCCCACACCAAAGTTGTAAAGTTCGTTTTCGACATAACGACTTGTACATCTCATTGTTGCAATGGGTCCACCTGTATCCCTATCCACAAATTGTACCAACATCAAATACAGTGAAAGCAGGGGTTATACTGTGGGGGAGGGACATACAAAGCAACAAAGACATAATCTTATAAATGTGTTAGAAACAATCGCATGAAAGAAAAAAAAACATTTGAATACATATCTTAGGGTTCATTTCCCTAACATCACCTTATTTGACCTTTTCTGCTTGACTCAGACATATACTAGATATTGCAAATAAGGGAAACCATGGGATCTATGTTTCTTTGGGCCTGGCTTACTTCACTTAATATAATTTTTTCCAAGCCTTTCCATTTCCTAACAAATGGGGCAATGTCATTCTTTCTGATGGAGGCATAGAATTCCATTGTGAACAGACAAGGGTCTCATATCTAAAATACACCTTGAACTCAAAAAATTAAATCCCCCAACAGCAAATCTTCAAAAGAACAACTGCCCAATAAACAAGTGGGCTAAAAACTTAAAGAGAAACTTCTCTGAAGAGGAAAGAAGGATGGCCAAAATAGACACATGAAGAAATGCTCAACCTCCCTAGCCATAAAAGAAATGCAAATCAAAACAACATTGAGATACCACCTCACTCCAGTTAGAATGGCAAAAATCAAGAACTATAATAACAACAGATGCTGGACAGAAGGGAAACTTACTGCATTGTTGGTGGGAGTGTAAACTTGTTCAACCACTTTGGAAAGCAGTATGGAGATTCTTCAAAAGACTCCACATAGAGCTCCCCTATGACCCAGCAATCCCACTTTTGGGCATTTACCCAAATGTTTACAAACAAGACCACACTAAAGCTACCAGCACGACTATGTTTATTGCAGCATTATTTACTATAGCTAAGATATGGAACCAACCCAGATGCCCCTCAGTAGATGAATGGATCAAGAAATGGATTTCTTTAGGTGGTAGAGAAGATATTGAAAACTACCATGTTCACTGCCCTCAGTCTTTTGGCCCTCTCTCTCTTTGTCTTCTCTCAAATAAGCACTGAAAAATATCTAAATGATATTGATTGGAAGGCATATCACCAACTCAGTTTGCCAAGATACCCACATGTCCCAATCTGGCCACATTACTGTGCAAAATGCTTGTCAAATTGATCATATGGAAATCAGAACTACCTAGGAAGCAACTGACAACAATTAGCAAAATGATTTATATCCATCAGTGAAGGAAAAATAACAACAGAAGGCTACAGACTTAGTGTTTAAACAAAATAAATTTACTTTTACACACTTCTGAAGACTGTCAGCAGAGTTGATTTCTTTTTAGGATTTCTTCTTGTTTAGCTGTGGTCACTTTTGCAACATATTCTCATATGGTCTTTTCTCTATGTTTGGACATGATCTGATCTCTGTCTTCTCCCTGTTTCTTGTTATTAAAAATTTATTTGATTGAAGTCCATTTCCTATTCTTTTTTAATCTGTATCTCCAAATATACTGCAGATAGACCTTCAATATGTAAATATATGAATAGTTAGTCTGTAACATGATTCTTAAATTTGTGATTTATGAATCTGATTTGGGCATTTAGAGTGTCCATCTGCTTACTGAAGAGAAAATAAATAAGGAATTATGATTAGGTTGAAAGGCCCAAGCTACATTCATGGTACTCTTACTGTGTAGATAAGGAGGTTTATAGAAACTATTCCTAGGAGCTAGTTGGATATTGTTTGCATTAAAATGGGAATTTCAACATAAAAAGCAAAACAAAGAAGACTTATTTCAACTCTATATTCTGAACTGTATCTAATTAACTCATGTTATGAATACAATACATACAATCATGACAAATAAGCATATGTCATTATTCAAGAAGAAAGAAATAAGGCCACTTAGAGTGAATGCAGACAAAAGCTTATTTTAATAATTCCTGATCACATACCAGTATCAGTATTTTTACTGATCAGTAAGGATGAGGATGCTAGGTAATTCCTCCTTTGTGAGCAAAGTGAATTATAAATGGCATGAACGTGATCTGCAGCCTATTGTAAATGGATTACAATTCAGCAATTGAGTTCAGGATTTATGTGGCTTTTATTTTTCTAACATTTTTCTGTAAGGAAAAAAAACAATTTTAAATGAACATGGTAAGCATTCAAATGAATCAAAAATGACTTATTTATTTGAAATATGAAATGTTCCCTCTGTCCATGAGGCTTTATTGCAAATGTTTATGTGATGTAATCAAATCAATTATTAATAAGTAGAAGCTCTCCAGTTGAAACTAAACAATCTCTTTCTTTGAGGAAATGTCCTTCTAAATCCTGCGAATATTTAGATTAAGCTCAGAGAATATAAAGGAGGAGAACACAGAACAATCCTGGAGGACATTTCCCACATCATGAACAGCCATAAAGTCAAATCTAATTCCATCATCAAGCAGTGCCTGCAATTTGTGAAACTCTTTCAAAGGTCTCTGGGAAAATTCTACCTCTTCTTTAATTCTATCCCTAAATCATAATGATAATCACTTGTATTCCCATGGAATAAATATATTAAAGACCTACCTCTTTTGTCAATATTCTTCAGGGTGATGGGTGTCAAAATTCAATGTGGAGCTAACTCCACAGAGTTTGTTGCCTGTCAGGTATGATGCTCACCCGTGCCAACCTTCTCAGTGTTATCACTGCAAATTCTGCTTCCTGAAAAACCCCTCAGTCTCAGTCAAAACCAGGCAATCCATTGTCCTACTAGAAGAAAATACAAGACTTCACCAAATTCATCCTTCGGATGCCAAGTGTTCATTAGAGTATGTGCCATTGACTTGTTCAGGTGTACCTGTGGAACAGAGCCACTTATGCACAAATGTAGTTTGGCACAAATATGGGATAAATGCTCTAAAGCCTATCATCAGGATAAAAGTTGAGCCATGTCACAGCCAGAAATTAAAGGCTGGTCTTAGGAGACACAGAAACAATTCCTTTTTTGCTTTTGTTTTAGGCTAGTTCTCAAAGTAGGAGCAGGCCATTCTAAAAGAGTGGAAGGCTGAGGGGAAAGGTTTCCTCAAGGTCGAGCCAAACTGTAAGCTATCTTCTTAATCAAGTTATGCATTACAAAGCCTTGGTACCCCTCACTGAAATATAACTGCTTTGTATATGTCTTATGCAAGGTCAATTGTTCTGGCATTGTTGTTGCTCATGAATCTTTAGAGAGGTACATTTTTTTTCAATCAGGTGTCTTCTCCACCTTCCCTAAATCACACAATTATACAATTGTTAAGGTTAATTGTAACATTTATATAATCATGATTTTTTAAAATAGCATCAAGAGCCCTAATGCTGATAATGTACATGTTCATTACTTTGATTTAGCAATAGTTCATTAATATTTGCCATTTTTGCTCAAGTATTCTAAAACACAAAGGAAGTATTGTGATGTCCATCACTTAAAAATTAAGGACATATTTTGAGGCATTCCAACACAGAATTCTACTTCTATTAAAAAAAATTAATGAGTTCCTAAGTGTCATGTAGTACATTTCCATATTAAGATTTCTAAAAATGCATTAAGCAAGTGTTTTATACTTATTGAGGTTAACTCAGAAATGAAATAACAGCCACCATATATTTGCATTTAGTTGAATAGAAAATGTTGCATCCTATTTTGGGTAATTTCATTATCACCTAAGCCTACATAATAGACCTGATTTTATCTTTTGATTTGTTGTCTGTGTTTTGAGTGCTATTGATTGAACCCAGGGAATAAAACCCATGGGTGATGGTCTAGCTTATCTCTCCACATAAAACCTCCCTCTAAAAGAAAAAAAAGGCTTCTTTTATGAAGAGAAATGTATCTTTTCTTTTAAAAAGCACATCACTGGTAATTTAACCCCATGGAGTAAATACTAAATTAAATTAAATGAGAATTCTGTGTTGCTAAAGCAATGATCCTTATGTAAATGCAGTGCTCTCAATTCTCAGGCAAATAAGAACAAACAGTAAGGAGGTGATAAAGGTACACAAAACTCATTCATTCAACACAACTAAAATACAAAGATACTGTTTTGTTGAATGGCAATGTCTTTGTACCACTACTAAAAGATAAGTTCCAAATAAAGTAAAAGAATGATCAAACTTTAAATAATCCATGAGTAGAATAATAAATACTGCATTTCATTTCTCCCATGCTAACTTTCTCAAAGATAATTGGTAAGAAACCAAGTACACCAATTTTACTAGAGATAGAGAGGGAAATCTTGAACTAGAACTCTTGTAAGTTACCCAAACTCTCAGTCCTGTCGTAGTCCTACTGTAGTGCTAAGTATATGTTATACATTTATCTAAACCCTAACATCACCTACACATCATAATAAATTAACAGTTATTTAAACCATGATAGTTATCAACTGTAACAAAGTGAAAGTAAAATGCTAATAATAAAAGAAAA
This sequence comes from Dipodomys merriami, assembly GCF_024711535.1. Taxonomy (NCBI): domain Eukaryota; kingdom Metazoa; phylum Chordata; class Mammalia; order Rodentia; family Heteromyidae; genus Dipodomys; species Dipodomys merriami. The sequence goes on along the minus strand of NW_027202382.1, from coordinate 5,499,349 downwards.
TAATGGGAGGGTAGATGAGGAGATTAGTGGCTAACGCCTGCAATCCTCAAGAGACTAGGATCTGAGGATCATAGTTCTAAGCCACCTGGAGCAGAAAAACCTGTGAGACTATGATCTCCAATTAACCAGCAAAAAGCCAGAAGTGGAAGTATGGCACAAGTGAGAGGGCATCAACTTTGAACAAAACAAGCCAAGTGAGAACAAAAGGCCCTGAATTCAAGCCCCAATAACCACAATTAAGAAAAGAAAAAAGAAGTATATGGTAACAAATACTTTCTACTGAAAATTTTCATGAACTGAAACTGTTCTATATAAGTAAGTTTATTAATGTTTCTTTCAAAATACCTAACTCGATATTGAAAGGGCTCAATGGGGAAAAGGAAAAATTGATTTGCAGTAATAAAATTCTAAAACATAGCATACTAAGAATATTATATTTAAAGATACAGAAGAAAAAATATCAAGGCATCCATGTTTCTAAAACATGGTCCCATGGTTTCCCTTATTTGCAATAGCTAGTATAAGTTTAGGACAAGCAGAAAAGGTCAAAAGCTATGTACATATGACCATATAAGATGATAAGTGAAATGAACCCCAAGATAGGGAGGAGAAGGGAAATAACAAAATGCTGAAACAAGGATACAGGTTGACCTATTGCAACAATGACATGTACAAGACACTATGTAGAAAACAAACTTTACAACTTGGGGGGGGGCAGGGAATTGGGGAGGTATAGAGGGAAGGGATGGTAGGGGGAAAACAAAGGAGGAGGTAACAATGCTCCATAGGAAATGTACTCATTTCTTTACTCAAGTAACTGTAACCCCTCTGTATACTATTTTTTACAATTAAAAACATTTTAAAAAATCAAATAACACACACTAGGGACAACAAATTAGGCTGATATCACACTTTTCAAATACAGTACACCAAGCAAGTACAATGGAAAGGTTATTTTCAATAACTTCACAAAATGACATTAGGAACGAATATTTTATGTGACCAGCTGTTCTTTAAGTATCCAGCTATAGAAAAAAAGTAAGTTTAAAACATGTGGGGAGGACTGGGATGTAGCTCAGTGGCAAAGCGCTTGCCTAGCAAGTGCAACGTCCTGGGTTCGATCCCCAGTACCAAAAAAGAAAAGACCAAAAAAAAATATATGTGAGGAGTGGCCGGGTAGGGGGGGAAAAACATGTAAAAGATCAGGAAATCCAATTTCATAAACCATTTTTTCAGTAATCAGCTGAAACATTACCTTCAGGATGTGGCTTGAGGGGCTGAGAAGGTGGCTCAGTGGTAGAGCGCTTGCCTTGCATGCCTGAGGCCCTGGGTTCAATTCCCCAGCACCATATAAGAAAAAAGCCAGAAGTGGCACTATGGCTCAAGTGGTAGAGCGCTAGCCTTGAGCTGAAGAGCTGAGGGACAGCACCCAGGCCGAGTTCAGGCCCCATGACCAGACCCCCAAAAAGAAAGAAAAATTCCAGGATGTGGCTTGATATAAAAGTTCAAAGTTATCTTTTTAAAAACTGGTGTTGGAAAACTGAGACAGACAAAATTATATCAGATAAATAAAAATAATAAGAAATCAGGGATAATAACAATCACAAAATAGAATACATATATATATATATATATATATATATATATATATATATATATATATATATATAGTGGCACTAAGCTTTAAACTCAGGGTCTTGTGATTGCTGTGTAGGTACTCTATCATTGAACCATGCCTCCAGTCCATTTTTTCATTGGTTATTTTGAAATAGGGTCTCATTTTTTGCCCTAGCACACACCTGGACCATAATCTACCTATTTTATGTTTCTCTCCATAATTGAGACAATACTCATCTTCTACACTCACCTTCTTCCACTTTGTCCAGGATAGCCAGGAGCCATAATCTTCTCAGTCTCAGCCTCCTGTGTAGCTAGGATGATGCACACTCCCTCATATTCAGTTGTTTGTGAAGAATGGGTCTTGCAAACTTTTTGCCTGGACTAGCCTCAAACCACTATCCTCCTAGCTTCAGCCTCCCAAGAAGCTAGTACCTTAGACTAGAGTATTAGCGATGCACATCTGAAGTGGCAAGATTGGCGGTGTATTCTGGAGACAAAGACAATCGAATTTGCTGAAAGATTTGCTGTGAATCATACAGGAAGTGAAGGAATGAAAAAATTGTAGCCTTTTAGCTTGAGCAACTGAATAATCATGTTGCCTTTGAGTTTCAGGAAGAATACATTTGTAGACAGGTATATTGGCAATCCAGTTTGATCTTATGTGTTTGAGATGGCCCTTGCATGAAAGTTTCTTGTGTAGTCCAGCCTTTCAATTTACATTATCATTCATGTATTCCTGAAGAAGCTTTAATTTCATGGTCAACAGTATCCTTTTGCAAACTGTTAATAAAACTAGTAATGCCTATCAATTTCAAACTAACAACAACATACCATGCTTACTCACAACCAGCTGATCACCACATCAACAAATGCCGATGATGAAACTTGAAACACATCCAATTTTCAGAAAACCATGACACAACCACCACTACTGAGGTAAACTACTAAACAATGTTCAAAGAGCCCAGGAATTCCAACTAAACTGACTTGCTAAACAGTTGCTCACATCCTAGGTCATACAAATGCTATTGCCATCTGAGTTTGCAACACTCTTGAAGACTGCTATCAACCCTGTATAGTTCTGTAGCTATAAGCAAGAAATTGGTTCACATCATATTCTTAGTATTTCCTGACCTTTGCTCATCCCCAAAGTAGAGGAGATGCCATTTACTTTTATGATCTTATAACATCTTCATCATGACATCTAATTTGCTGTCTTATTAGGATCCATTCCCCCACTAGCATGGAAAACCACATGAGGACATTTAAAGGCAAGAACTGTGTCTATTCACTGTCATACCATAAAGTCACCCAAAGAGCATCCAGGGAAGATGCTGGCCTATGAGTATTAAACATTCCTATCCTATTGGCAAAGCTCTGTCTGCAGTAGGATGTTGTAACCCAAAAAGCTTAGCTGAAAAGGAAAAGCAGAAACCCCTTGCACTAATCCAGAGCTTTCGTTTGGTTCTGACTTCACAAACATCAAGTACTCTTCTGATTAAATATAGCTCTTCTGGATGGTTTTTTTTCCTATTAAAAATAATTCTCTGGGGCTGGAAAGGTGGCTCAGTGGTACAGCGCTTGCCTTGCATGAATGAGGCCATCGGTTCGATTCCTCAGCACCACATAAGCAAAAGGGAAAAAAGCCAGTAGTGGCACTGTGGCTCAAGCACTAGCTTTGAGCTGAAGAGCTGAGGGACAGCGCCCAGGCCCAGAATTCAGGCCCTGACCCAAAATAATAATAAGAATAATAATAATTCTCTGGACATGCTGATCTGAAATTGTAGGTTATGTTTTCTGTGGGTTTTTAAAATTCATATATTGATTATCCCCTGAAAAGTGAATTCACGTTCAAAGGATTGTCCAACTACAATTCTAATCTTGCAAGCAATAGTGACTACTTGTGTAGTTCCTGTAGGAGGCAGCTAACCTCTCCTACTAACAACTTGACCTCATTGCATTTTATTCAAAGTCTTTTGAATTCATATTCTGCGGTTATTTAATTACTGATTTACTAGTATGTAGGTTTGGTCAGTCCAAAACAACCATTATTTTTCTGTGTTTTTTAAAAGATTTATTGCCTTAGTAATTTTACTTGGTAGTAGGCCAAAATTGTACAGAGCAAAATGCACTTTCAATTTTATTATAAAATTTAATAAGAAAATTCTATTCTATAGGATACCAATTCAATTTACAAAAGAGCTCTTCTGGAAAATAAACATTCAAAGAAGTGATTAATGCTTACAGTACATGGGCTAAATTTATAATAGGGCCTACTTTTCAATTGTGCAATATAATACTTATAGTAAGATACTGATAGCCAAAACTTATCTCTTCCATGGACTGGGCTACATGCACATAACTGAGTGCTTTTTACGTATCTCTCTTTTGATCATGTCTGTAGCACTGAGAAACATGTTACATGATAAAACCTAAAACATCGAAACATGACTAAAGTATGCTATCTTCAGGGGAAAATTCAAGCCATGTAATTCTTATGAAAGCTAACTCATAATCCAACAAAATGAAAGCCAGGAAAATGGCACTTGAAAAGCATTGTGGGGAGGTGAGGCCAAGATGAATGAAGGAAGGAAGGGAGGGGAAAATTGGTCATAATTTTCAATGCACATTGCAAAACTAAGAAAACTGAGAAGGGTTGATTTAGAGGGATGCTAGAGACTGATAAAAGGATGACACTGATCAAGATGCATAGTACTTATAAGCTGATTTTTTTGAATGGCAATTCCTTTGTACAATTAAAGATAATAAAAACTTATGTTAACTGAGTACCCCTCCACTGCCCTTGTGCCACACTGCCTTCCACTCATCCTAGTTTCCTATCACATATATGTACACACATATGCATGTGCACATGTGTGCATGCACACACACATGCACACATACTTCCTAGTCAAACTCCACAAAAATGCTTCATATCAGCTCTTGTTTACTTTTTAATAAGTTTTTTTTATTGTGAAAATACTGTACAGAGGGGTTACAATTACATGAGCAAGGTAATGAGTACATTTCTTATCAAGCATTGTTGCCTCCTCCTTTGTTTTTCTCCTACCATCCCTGCCCTCCCATCTCCACAACTACACCGTCCCACTCCCCACCCCCCGCCAAAGTTGTAAAGTTCATTTTTCCACATAGCATCTTGTTTAATTTTTTAGTTTATATCTCTCTGTTTCCTGAGGTCTAGGAGTTAAACTAAATCAAACTGTGATTACAAATGCCCAAATGATGATATTCTTCATTGCCACCTAAAGCAACTAAAGAATCAATAAAATTAGCTATTTCTATTGGACTATCTTCATTCATTCAACTCATGTTTCTGGAAAAGAGAGCATTTGCAAGAGTGTTAAACCGGCAAGATTAATCTGGGAATGGTAGTAGTGCTTCATTTTCCTTTTAAGAAGCTGGTTAAAAGGGATTCTGGTCAGAATTTTCTCAGAGACTTTCAAATATCCTAAAGTATTTAAGTTTGCATCCCCTAATAATTGTTCTTAAAGGAGATCATTTCTCTTGGTCCATTTTCTCCACCTGGCCTCACCTCCCAAACTAGTGCCTATTTCATTGGAAGGGGTCTCTGATGGTGCCTAAGAAGTGCATGAGCTCCCTCTTGTGGGCCTTGTGAGTCACTTCAGAAACTGGAAGCTCTTGTCACTAGAAATCCAGGTTAAAGTTTAGAATTCTGTCTCCAAGAGGAATTTTGTTCCATTTTCATCCGTCTAACAATCTCCATTTCGAGCTATGCTTAGTCACATCGGGGACTTCTTTTGACTCCTCAATCTGATGGAAGCATTATTATGTAGAAAAACTATAGTTTTCTAAACAGTTCATTTATGTGGAGTCAAGTAAGTCAAGTAAGTCACTTGTGAGAATAAATGCCAACCAATTACTACTTTTACATTCGGCATAGCATTATTTAATTGGAAACACATAGTTCTGAAAACATGGTATTTTCTTTCACAATCTCAAGATTGGAGGCAACAGGGAACAAAGATACATCTGCCTTTCCTGCCATTAAAACTAGCATTCCTTCCATCACACTCAAACCTTGTCCCTATATTTGTAGTGTTCAAGTTGCTTCTCCTAGGAGATTTTTGTTCAAGCTTCAAAGTCTCAGACCACTGTCCAATATCACTTCAAAACATTTGTAATACATATACCATTGTAATACATATACCATTGCAAAATGGTTTTGCTCTGGCTTAGGCCACAGGTTTCCGACTCCTAAACATGTGTTAATCTTCATTCTTCTTTCCATTGTGAACATATTTTTGAAAGCTTAAGATCACTTAGATAAGTATGAGACCAAATATTAAGATAAAACATTTGAGGGGCTAGGAAGGTGGCTCAGTGGTAGAGTGCTTGCCTTACATGCATGAGGCCCTAGGTTCGATTCCTCAGTACCACATAAGCAAAAAGAAAAACGCTGGAAGTGGCGCTGTGGCTCAAGTGGTAGAGCGCTAGCCTTGAGCTGAAGAGCTGAGGGACAGCGCCCAGGCCCAGAGTTCAGGCCCCACTACCAGACCCCCAAAAAAATTTGAGGACAGGGTCTACCAACAATTCAAAATTTCAAGTTTCCAGTCCTACGCTCATGTTGTTATTTGTACAAAAACAACTACCTAATTTTTTTCTCAGGAAACAAGGCTGAAACCTTGTTTATACAAACAAGATTATTGATGGGATCTTAGTTAAATGAAAAGTATTACATGCTAAGCCATGCACTACATGGTTCATTTCCAAAGGATAAATGATTTTTATTTATCCTGATTCCCCCAGTCCAGTTTATGTCTACTTACAACCAGAAATCAATAAAGTCTGAAAATGACCCTTCTTATTACTGTGTCCTTTGGTTACTGAACCTCACAGAAACTTAGTTTCCTCATTCGTAAATAGTGGAATTTACCTCAAAGGGCTATGCTAAGGATTAAATAATAGCACACAGCATGAAAAGTACTTAACAATAGATGAATAACGGATTTTAATTGTTAATAATGGAACTTATGTGTTAAAATTATTTATCCCTGAGCTCTACAAATCCCTCAGTTTCATTATTATTATCCCTGACAAACAAATATCCTGCCTATGACCCCTTTTGGCACACTTCCATGTGTCCTGGACTCTCAGTTTTGGTATCTGATCTCTGCTGCCCTGTATCACGCATCTCTCAGTGGGATGAGCAGTGATATCCTGCTAGGTAGGCCACCCTACCAAGCTGACTTCCCTTGCCTTGAAGACTGTTCAATACTTTCAGGTACAGCAGTATCTGATTCTGACTGCTGATTGTCATAGATGGAATCAGTACAAAACATGTGGATGCCAGATCTTTACTCCTAGGTCTCTTTTTGTTTCATATTTCTTGAATGGCAGCCATCCAACTTACTCTTTTTGACAGAAAACCACAGCACAAGGCATTGTGTAGTCATTTACTTATCTACTTCTTAGAACACAATGAGAGGAAGGAACCTCTGCTGCCATCCGTGGAGTGCACCTGTATCCAACTTTCTTCTTTGCAGCATATCTGTTGCTCAAAACATCAGAAATAGTAGAGGAGTAAACGCTTGTGGCTGAGAATACTTACGGAAAGTTGAAGATCTCAACAATACACGAGGATGCTATGGATTTGTGCCATATAAAAGAAAATATCAACCCCAGGGAACAAAGGGAAATGAATCAGTTTTGGGAGCAAAGAAAAGCAATTACTCAGGTGTTGGTGAGATGAGAAAGCAAAAAGGGCGTGATTCTGCATAGGTAACATGCATTAAGAGATCACACAAAGCTGAGGGGAGTCAGGCCCCACACTTCTTAATGGTAAGCAGAAAGAAATTTACTAGGTTAAGATAAACAGTGACATCTCTGATGCAAGTATCCTATCCTGTTCTGATTTGAATTTCATCACCAGAAATCTTGAGTAAAGAACTGCTGAGGTAAGGATCTCAAAGAGTTTTGTGTAGCCATATTCATGGCACCATTATACACTATAAACAATAGACAGAGGCAACACAATCAATGTGCACTGAAAATAAATACATAAAGAATATTGTGCCTGGCAGTGGTGGCTCACACCTACAATCCTAACTACTAAGGAGGCTGAGATCTGAGGATCATAGTTCACAGCCAGCCCCAGCAAGAAAATCCATGAGATTCTTATCTCCAATTAACCACCAGAAAACTGGAAGTGGTACTATGGCTCAAAGTGGACAAGCACTAGCCTTGAGGAAAAGGGCTCAGGGACAGTGTCCAAGCCCTGAGTTCAAGCCCCACAATAAACAAGAAAAGAATAGTAATGTAGCTAGAGATGTGACTCAGTGATAGAGTACTACCTGCCCAGCAAGCAGGAGGCCCTGAGATCAATCGAGTACCCATGAATGTGTGGTGTATACATGCACTAGAAGATTTTTTGTCTTTCAAAAGAGGGCAAAAATCCTGATGGCTGACACCTGAAATCCTAACTACTCAGGAGGCTGGAGATCTGAGGATCGTGGTTCAAAGCCAGCCCAGACAATAGAGTCTGTAAAATTTATATCTCCAATTCATCAGCAAAAAAGCCAGAAGTGGAGTTGTAGCTCAAGTGGTAGAGCACTGGCCTTGAGCAAGGAAAAGCTCAGGGTCAGCGCCCAGGCCCTGAGTTCATCATTACTGGTATATAACACAAACTGGAAGCTCTGAAAAAGCAGAAGTCGTTGTGTGAATTTATACCAGTTGAATTCTTTCATATTTATAGCATCTCAAATGTAGGTGCTAATATTTTGACTCTCCTATAAGACAAACTCCACACTGGGATTAATGTCCTCATAGCAGAAGGGAAGATCACAAGTTTTTACAGCCAAGTGACAGGTACTTGCCAAATGTTACTTTTCTCATTCCTCAACATAAGCCTATGACAAAAGTATCAGCATTATTAACCTGCATTTATGAATGAGCAAATAAAGATTTAGAGAAGTTTTTAAAAAAAAAAAAAAAGCTAAGGTTTTTGGTTGTTTATTTGTTTGCTTGCTTGCTTGTTTTTTGGTCAATTGTAGTTCTTGACCTCTGAGGCCTGGGCGCTGTCCTTGGGCTCTTTTGCTCAAGGCTAGCTCTCTGCCACTTGAGCCACATCACCACTTGTGGTTTTCTGGTGGTTTCTTGGAAATAACTGTCTTGCAGAATTTCCTGCGTGAGCTGGCTTTGAACCGCTATCCTCAGATCTCAGCCTCCTGAGTAGCTTACAGGCATGAGCCACCAGCACCCGGCAAAAATAAAAGCAAAGATCTTTAAGTCATCCTGAAAAACATTCTGCTTACTCTGTAAGCATGCCACAATTCAAGTGTAATTCATTATTTACTTCACCCAAACAAGATTCTAACCTCCCCAGTATGTTTATAAATGGCTTGATATGCCTACTTATTTGCTCAGTCTTCTCTTTCTTTCTTTCCCCCTCCCTTTCTCTATTTTTCTCCTCTCCCCCTTTCTTTTAATTTAATTTAGAGCCTCCTGCTTGTTATTCAGGTGCTCTATGGATTGGAACCATGCTCCTAGCCCTTAATTTATATTGGTTCTTTCTTCTTTCAAAAAAATGTTTTTTGGGGGCTGGGAAGGTGGCTCAGTGATAGAGTGCTTGCCTCACATGCACGAGGCCCTGGGTTTGATTCCTCAGCACCACATAAACACAAAATGCCAGAAGTGGCACTGTGGCTCAAGTGATAGAGCACTAGCCTTGAGCTGAAGAGCTGAGGGACAGTGCCTAGGCCTAGAGTTCAAGCTCCATGACCAACAAAAAAAATTGTTTTGAACTTCAAATGGTTGTACAAGAGGGTTGCAATTTAACATGTCCATCTAAGTGTCCAGTGCTTCAGTGATAGCACCCCTTGTCCATCTAAGTGTCCAGTGCTTCATAATATCACCTCTTCCATCATTGTCCTATCTGTCCTCTTCTCCCATTTCACACTTCCCACTTCCTTATGTACATACGTACATCGAGTATTCTGGTTGTATTGTCCTTTCCTCCTTTTTTTTTTTTTTTTTTTTTTTTTTTGCCAGTCCTGGGCTTAAACTCTAGGTCTGGGCTCTGTCCCTCAGCTCTTCAGCTCAAGGCAAGCACTCTATCACTTGAGCCACAGCACCACTTCTGGCTTTTTCTGCTTATGTGGTGCTGAGGAATCGAACCCAGGGCCTCATGTATGCAAGGCAAGCACTCTACCACTGAGCCACCTTCCCAGCCCCCTTTCCTCCTTTTATAATTCACCCACTCACTCCTATAACTGCACCCTTAGCAATCTCCTTTTGGCTTCCTGATGCTTATTTTGTTAACTGTTGGTTATTTTAGCGGTTGGCACCTGACCTTCTGCCCAGCCAGGGCGGTCTTCTTCCTCCCACTGTGCTTCCCTACATCACAAGCTCATGCCACTGTGCCTCCCAACCCACACCTTGAATAACCATGGCATGTGTGGCATGTGCCACTACATCCAGTCATTGTTGAGATGTAATCTTTGTAAACTTCCATGCCTGGGATTGCCTCAAACCACTAGCCTCAAATCTCGGACTACAGGTTCGAGCCACCACACCCAGGAATTTTTTTTCCCTTAGACATTTCTTTATTCACTCAGTAAACATTGTTCTAGATACTATACAGATAAACAACTAAGGCAAACAAAATAAATCCCTCCTCTTGTTGGACTTAGAGCTTATAGCTAAGTGTTCTAGTAGTCTACAATGAGAAGACTTTTCATATATGGGCTTAAAGGTTTGCTATTTCCTCACATAAGGATCAGAGAAGTGACAGTACAAGGCAGAAAGCTTATATAATGGGCTGTAGGAAAAAAATGCAATCGCTCCTTGAGAAGAACATTATTTCCTCTAGTTCTATTTGTATTAGTATTTATACTTGCCTTAGGTAAATTGCATGAATCCTCACAAATATCGCCTATGAAACAGATTTTAAAAATGTGAAGACTTTACTTCCATGAGAAATTAAAGTGTTTATGAATAAAATATTTAAAAATACATCATTAAAAAATAAAAGTATCTGAGTATATGTGGTTGCATGTCCAAACTTTCCCATTAAAAAAACATACATTCTGATTTGTCCAGATATTTTCTTTAACTATAATTAAAATCATCATCTTGGAAGTGTGGTTAGGGTTCTTTTTCATAAGTTCTTTATTTTACACTTCTAAGAAGTTTCCTATCCAGCAAAGGGGCTATCACAAAACTCACAGCAGCTAGAAACAAAGACCATAGCTTGACAATTGGAAATGTATTAGGTCATCACAGCAAATTAACTTTTCTAAGAAAAAAAAAGTACAGCTCTGAGTGGAAAAACATGTGAAAGGGAATCACCCATAAGTTTATCAGCCTTAAAACTTCAGAATTGCTAACTGGGCAACCTTCATGCTCCATTAAATGTACAGACTCAAAAATCCTAAGTTTACCCTTGTTTTATTTAATAAGGGCTGATTAGCTTTGCAATTAAGCCATATAGTTCTTAGGCTTTGCTCTGAAAGAGTACCCATCTACTTACTGCCACTTAAAAAGTCTTACTTTCATGATAATAGCCTTTTCTGTGAGTTTCAATTGGAACTAGCAGACAATATCTCACAGCACCATTTAACACAAGCTCGGTCTATGAGTACACCAAGGAACAAGCAATCCTCTGAGTCTGCAGTTAATGAATCAAAGTTTAAGACGACAAATTGGCTCGCTGAGGCAAAATAGTTAATTAACTTTTAGTCAGAAATATTCATCCTGCTTTCTTGGCATAAACAAGTCTCAAAAACTCTGTTTACTTACTCAAGTGTTTTTGCCTGTCCTACATCCCTAGGCATATTCAGGGTTCCTAATATATCATGTCAGTGTAGCCTCATAATTTCAATCCAATATTTTATGTTTTCAATCTCCAAGACAAGACAGAGGAAGGAGAGAGAGAGAGAGAGAGAGAGAGAAAGAGAGAGAAAAAGGTCTATTCATCAGTGATTTAGATTCTTAGATTCTGTAAATACGAGTATTAATTAGGAAAAAAAGTGTTAAAAAAAAAGGCAAAAGCCTCAAACATTAAATTATGTAGTCTCCATCACTTTGGATGCTAATTTAATCAGACTTTGTGTTTCTGAATGTAAACACATTAATTCCAAATTCAAGGTTAACTCTGTTTAGACTGTCAGGTAAAGCTTCAAACTAATGTAGTAGTAGCTGGCATGCCCAATTAGCAAAGAGGTTTAATGGCACCCATTCCAGACCCTCTTGCCTCTGGTACTTTACAGATGCACAGTTTCCTTAAAACAACATTTTAAATATTAGCTAATAAGAAAACTATGTCAACTGCTTTGATATATATACTATGTATATATATGAACAACCAGTACATTATGTATTCCCTCGACAATCTTCAGAAATCACCTTTGGCTAATTTTTTTCCCCAATTACATTTTTTCTGGAGAACACATTCATATTCTCACCAAGAATGGCATCTATTTGTTATCTTCTGTCATTGCCTGTGGTTTTTAAAGGAAGACTATCTGCTATAAACTGCCTGTTTATATTTAACAGCTACAGACAGAAAAATTCTGCTAAAGTTTGTCCTTTTTTCTAGCTCTTGGCCATGTTTCTTCAACTTCAAGACATCATCATTTTATGAGATGATTTTTTCCAAAGGTAAATTACAAGTTTATGAATTAAGTGTTGGAGCAGACAGAGTGCTTATTATTGAAGTGACTCATTTAGGTGGGTATGGAAAGCTAGGCTGGTCGCTTTCTATATGCACTTACAGATAAACAGGGTGGGCTACAAGATGGAACTCCCAACTAAAAAATCATGTCCCCCCAGTTTATTTGGACGTAAACCTATTTTTCCATTAATAACATATTTTAACTTGTGTAAATATTTAACTTATGTGAGTTAAACTTATTTATCCATAAAACCAATTCTAACCAAGATTGATGGTGTTTACCATAAAAAAACGCTGATTGGACTCCTACAAGGTACCAAGTGATAGTCTACCAGCCAGGTGTACTAAGATGAATAAGATAGAGTGAGAAGTTAGTGGGGGGGATTTAGGGGAGGAGTGTTTAGGAGGCACACAGCCCTGGGTTTGATTTCCCAATACAGCAAGAAAAAATAATAAACAAAACTGCTCAGAGCTTGAAAATGCATCTGTTTCTTTAAAAGAAATACAGGGTGCTGTTCTTAAAGATATGCAAGATAATGCAACAGATTTTATTTTTATAAGAATTTTATTCCATATTGCATATTGCTTGAGAGTCTATATGCATATGTGTCAGATTCTTCATGCTTCTTCACCTACCATCTTTCTAACACCTGGAGCCGACGATCTAATATAACAGAAGTCTCAACGGATGGGGGAATTATTAAATCATTTATTTTCCAAAAGTGAGTTCTTCAAACCAAGAGCATCAAAATGACCTAGGAATGTGTCAGACACATAAATTACTGTTCTCCAACCTACAGTGACACTGGAGGCAGGAGTGGGAAATTTGAGAATTGGCAACCGTCAAGGTGATTCTGATGTATGCTGAAGTGTGAAAACCCTTGTACTAAAGCAAAATGTTTGGCCATCAAGTAAGAAGAGTGGCTGGTTTTGCAGGGAGTGAATGAGACCCTTGCAGTTGTTGTAGTAGTTTCCCACTGCTCTGAAGGCTGGCTGTTCACAGGGCACAGATGAGCTCTTCTTCTGAGAATGATTCTTGTCCTATAAATGGTAATTCACCTGGCAATTCTTGGAAGCTAGGCCCTCCAAAAATGGCCCATAGACAATAAGTGACTGATGTGGAAATCTGAAAGGCCAAGATAGAAAAACTGTGATATACTTCATGCCAGTCTCCCAAAGGCCCAGCTGAGCCTACATCCTTGTTTCGCTGCTTTCTCTATCCTGTCTTGCTTCCTCTCAGGATTCTCCTGAGAGCATTCTTTCAATGTATCTCACAAGTCCCCATCATAAGTTGTTGCTAGACATCCCAACCCAAAACAATGGTACACCACTGGGGAAGAAGAGGAGGAGCCAGTTCATGAAATACCTTTATTTATTTATTGTCAGTTATGGGGCTTAAACTAGCCGCTGTCCCTGAGCTCTTTTGCTCAAGGCTAACACACTACCACTTGGAGCCACAGCACCACTTCTGGTTTTCTAGTGGTTAACTGGAGATGAGTCTCATGGTTTTTCCTGCCCAGTCTGGCTTTGAACTGTGATCCTCAGATCTCAGCCTCCTCAGTAGCTAAGATTACATGCCGTGAGCCACCAGCACCCAGCTTTGTTTATGAAGTATTTTAGGAATGATTCATTTTTTAAATATATCAAAATACATACACACATCACAAATTGTGCTTCATGTCAGACACAATATTGACAAGTGTAGGGGAGAGAAATCATTCAGACTGCCAATTTGCGTGCCAGGAAAATTTCTTTCCTATTTACACTGAATAATGTCTCCCAAGAATCAGAAATAAGAAGAATCCAAATGTTGGTCACAGAGGTCAGAAGTAGTGTGGATCATTTGTAGGAGATTTTTAGAGATACCGAAAGAAAGGAAATTGGCAAAGTACAGTTTGAGGATAACTTTCCAAGTGGTGTGGAATTGTTAGGAAACACACCCAGAATCAGGAGAGATGGTGGAAGCCAAAGGGAAAAGCTCCTGAAAGGATCAACTGTGGTATTCTTTCCTCCTCAACTGTCGATTCTTCTTCCTCCTCTATCTTCAGCTGCTTCTTTTCTTGGCTCCAAAGGCTCCTGTTATTGTAGGCTACAAGGACCACATTTTTAATATGAAAGGATTCAGTGGTCAGAATCAGTTTTCCTTCTTAGAGCTGTTTTCCAAACCAGCATGGAACAAGGTTTCATCCCTTTAAATAGATTGTACATTTCCATCCTAATATGTTTGCTTTTAACTTCAATAACGTATGTGGTAAACAGAAAGTGAATAGAGAAACAACGATGCCCACCTATAATCTCAGCCACTTAGGAGAAGGCAGAGATAGGAAAGTCATGGTTCAAGAGCAGTGCAGGCACAAATACATAAATAAACTTATCTAAAAGAACAACCAGCCAAGAGCCAATGGCTCATGCCTGTAATCCTAGCTACTCAGGAGGCTGAGATCTGAGGATTGTGGTTCAAAGCCAGCCAGGATAGGAAAGTCCATGAGACCCTTATCTCCAATTAACCACCAGAAAATTGGAAGTGCTGCTGTGACTCAAGTGATAGAGTGCTCACCTGGAGCTAAAGAGCTGAGAGACAGTGCCCAGGCCCAGAGTTCAAGCCCCACAACCAACAAAAGAAAAGAACAACTAAGGAACTGCTCACATCCGTAATCCCAGCTACATGGGAAGCAAAGATAAGAGGATCATAATTCGAGGAGAAAACAGGCCAAAGCACAAGACTATTCTGAAAGCTAACCAAAGCAAAACAGAGCTGAAGGCATTATTCAAGTAGTCATAAACTTGCATAGCAAGTACAAAGCCCTGAGTTCACATCCCAGTGTTCCAAAAAAAGAATATATGTAGGGTAATATATTTATACAAACTTAGGAAATACATTTACTAACTTAAGAACCCTGTACTCAGAGCTTGAAAAGTATTATGCCAATTAATTATCTTGAACACATCTGAGCAGAACAGATTTTATAAAAGTCATTTGTATGGTTTTGGCTGTACTTCAGGAACTATTTTTTATGGGGTTTTAATATTTTCAAAGCCTGACAGCTGCTCTTGAAAATGAAATACAGTTTGTCAGCAACTTACAGTTAACTCATTTCAATAAATAGGTAATTTCTTCCTTTAGAAAAGAGTTGAAAGCACTCGCTGACATTTGAGGGAAAGGGAAAGCTGGGCAATTTGTGGTGGTGAGGAGATGGAATCTCACCTCAGCTCTCTGGTGGTGACAGGTAAACTGGATGCAGCAGACAGGCCACCTCAGTGGCCTACTGAAAAGGAGCAATCACAGGTGAGTCCTTGCTGTCACCTGAAATAGTGAAAGTCAGCTGCAATATAGAAACCTAGCTCCTCTGTGGAATCTCACTGTGTATTTCAAAGAGGTTTGTCATCAATAGCTACTTTTGGGACTCCATGTTTCAATACATTAAGAAATGTTGTTATTTTGGGTGACATATTATCCAGACCTTCTGATAAAGGGAGATTTCCTTCTATAGTCCCAGAATGCATGAGCAGTTTGCTGGAGCAGATTAGAGGCTGTTCTAACTCTCTTCAGTCTTTGGTATTCTGCATTACTTATCTATCTGCTCCTCACCTTAGAAATACCCAACACATGCCATCAACAACTAGTTGGGAAACAGAAACCACCACTCCTTCACAAAATATAGATGATACTAAGCACTTGGCTCCAATAAGCATCTAATAGGATGATTGAATCAAAAGGAATATCTGAAATCATCCTGGAAAGAAGAAACTACCACTCTAATCTAGAAATTTTAGAGAAAGTAAAAGGAAGGGAAGGGGAGGGGAGGAGAGGAGAAGAAAGAGGGAGAGAGAGAGAGAGAGAGAGAGAGAGAGAGAGAGAGAGAGAGAGAGAGAGAGAGAGAGAGAGAGAGAGAGAGAGAGAGAGAGAGAGAGAGAGGAGGGAGTGGATCACAAGAACCTGTGAGTTTGGACCAGGATTCCCGTGCAACTGGTGGATGGAACACACCATTGGCCATAGCTGACACCTCGGAGCAGATATGAAAAGACATTCTGAAAGTGCTGAAAGTAATCATATTCTGGAGCTGATAAACATTGCCAACGCTGCCAGTGCCTGTGAACTCACAATGTACAAACAGGTAACAAGGATCCACAGGCCGCTTCTCCACAGTCTCCCTCCAGAACCCTCTTGCAGATCCTAAAATAGAACTATCTCAACAAACAAATCCTGAAAATGTACTTTGCATGGCCCCACCATAGTGGCCCAGGAGGAAGCACAGGAGAGTTACCTTGGAACTGAGAAGGAATGGGGAAATAAGTAATCCTACAACAAACTTCCTCTCCCTCCCACAGCTAGCTCCAGTCTTAACTCTCCATCCTCCCAGTACAAATCTAGCCAAAAGAACAGAGGCAAACATCAGCACAAGCTTCCAGAAGCAAGATATATTCAAAGACTTTTCCTGGCTCACATTGCTGGGATCATCGTCATGACATTCCCCTAAGTAAACACAATGGGCTTTGGGCGAGTTTACAGAAACTCAGTGGAATAAACTGGGTTTCCCCTCCTGAATGAAGTGCTTCTATCTTGGAAGAAACAAGTGTGCAGATGGATCATCTTAATGAAGGAGTTAGTACAAGAACAGGTCTGTGACAGACACACACGGCACACATTCGTTGATTTCCTTCTTGTCCTCCCTTGTTCCTGCTCCTCTTTTGAATAGGCTTTGGGCTCTTTAAGTGAAATTTCACCCATCAGTAGACACCAATAAGGTCATTGCTGGGGAAAGGCTTCCTCTTATCAAGAGTCTTCACTAGTCCAGCAGGTCAGGTTTGTTAAAGCTGTGGGGAGGAAATGCACAGGTTGTTTACAAGAATGAATTTTCGCAAAGCTACATGGGAACAAGAAAGGAGGTCTTAAAACAATTTCCTATTTAGCAGTGTACCACCATAGGCTTCATAAGACCCTGGACAGTTCTACCTCTAACTTCACTAGCAACCAGAATCCAATCTTTTAGTGTCTTTCTTTTTCTTTGCTCACCTTGTATTTTCCAGAAATTATGAATATAAATGAATTCACTCAGCCTCACTATGTATAAATGTGACTACTATGAAGGGGTCACAGAATCATCTCAAAGATTACTGAATTCCTCACTCAGTCTACCTGTGGTTGATTCCATCACATTTACTTCCCCTAACCGCTTCATTTACTTGAAGAGAAAATTTCAAACTGGTTAGTGATGGGACCTCTCTCTTTTTTTTTTCTTTTTTTCTTTTTTATTTTTTTTGGTTAGCCATGGGGCCTGAACTCAGGGCCTGGACTCTGTCGCTGAGCTCTTTTGCTCAAGACAAGTGTTCTACCACTTGAGCCACAACACCATTTACAGCTTTTTCTGAGTGGTTTAGCAGAGATAAGAATCCCACGGACTTCCTTGTTTGAGCTGGCTTCAAACTATGATCCTCAAATCTCAGCCTCCAGAGTAGCTAAGATTACAGGTGGGAGACACCAGCACCCAGCTAATAAATACTGTTTAAGTTCAATAAAGTGTTGTGGAGTATCTAAATGCATGTTTAGTCACAGGTATAGTGGTGGTAACTTACAATTAGGGACAAGTGAGCCCTCTTGCTTGGATTGTTTGTTTTTTTTGACAAATTCTTAAAATGTTGGCACCATTGATCACTCTGAGCATCTATTTAACAGCACCTGTTAACACTTTTCTTTTCTCAGAAAAACATATTTTGATGTTGTCATGGTGTGGACTGTGTCTCCCAAATTCATGTGTTAGAAATTTATTCCACAAATTTATATTTTAGGCCTCTGGGTAGAATTAGGATGACATGAAATCGTGAAAGATGTTAGTGGCTTCATAAAAAGAAGAAGAGATGAGCCCTCTGGCATATGAGGCCCCCCTGCAATACTGTGGTACGGCTCAAGGCTCCTGGCCAGATGCCAGCGCTGGCTCTTAGACTTCCTTGCCTCTAGGAGCATGAGCTAAATAATCCTTTACTCATATAATCTGCCTGGGCTGCAGTATACATACAATTCCCAGCTTAAGTTTTACCTCCTCTTCCCAGTGGGGAAAAAAATTTAAGTCTGAATTCTGAGTCTGTTCGGACTTTAAATTTTCTCCTCTTGTACCTCACCTTCCTTACCTTCAAGCAAGCTGATATTCTGTGTGCCAAATCGCTTCACACCTGGCAATGCTTTTCGTAGATAATAAGAAACAAAGCAGGGCAATTCAATGATAAGAGTTTCCAGCTATTGCCAGCCAGAGAAAGACCCAAGGTGTTCATTTTCTCAATTACTGTAATGCTCATTTTCTTGTTGGATGGGCAAGTGCTCCTAAGCAAATCTTAGGGCTAATTGTATATATCCTGGCATGTACAATGTGTCCCAAGCCCAGAGGCAGCAGCTAACAATTATATTCAACTGATTAATGTGCAATCATA
Organism: Dipodomys merriami; assembly: GCF_024711535.1. Classification (NCBI taxonomy): domain Eukaryota; kingdom Metazoa; phylum Chordata; class Mammalia; order Rodentia; family Heteromyidae; genus Dipodomys; species Dipodomys merriami. The sequence goes on along the minus strand of NW_027202382.1, from coordinate 5,480,655 downwards.
AATTTACAGGCTTGATGGTCCAAAGAGGCTCCCTGCTATGTGAGATAATGAATAGGAAATTGTCACAGTAATTATCGAAGTCAGACCTTACAAGCCTACCTGTGAGCTGAAAGTAACCAGGGGGAAAAATATCTGTCCTTTAGTAAAATTAGAGATTAAGAGACAGACCCTAGAGAATGAATCGTATAGTCAAAATATTCCTTTATACTATTTTTGCTTCATTTCTTTCACTGGCCAAGGTATTGTAAATACAAATACTATACTACTAATATAATAAAATATACCTTGCCGACTCCTCTTCATGGATCAAGGATTTATTACACCAGCTGTTGCTAATCTTGCTCACCTTGTGCTCAGCTCTCTGCAGAATTTGTTCTCAGTGGGAAACAATTGTCTTATCCATGACCAAGCCACATTTCAAGGAGGGAGGAAAGAAGCCAACATTCAATAATTGCTTAAGGCCTGCTTATAAGGGTGGCCTTGTCTTCAAAGCAGGACACAAACCAGAAAGACCAACCCAGTGTCAAAGCCCCTTGACGTTGGCCAAAGTCTTGAATAAGCCTGCCATGCAAACCAACTTCCTAGTTCTCCTTTCATCCCAGAGAACAAACCTAGTAAGTCTAATATTTCCTGCTAGGAGAAATCCAAATTGTAATAGTATTGATTCACATATAACTGCAGAATTCCTACCAAAGAAAATGTCCCTGACAGGAACATTCAGTGTAGCAAATATTTGATCTGTATCTACTGTTTAGAAGGTAAGCTTAAGCCACACTGAAGGAAACTTTTCCTTGAGGTTTTCCTTTGAGTATTGATTTTGTTGGTTGCCTGCTTGCTTTGGTTTGGTTGGTTTTGTGAGGGATAGATAGATAGATAGATAGATAGATAGATAGATAGATAGATAGATAGATAGATAGATAGATGATAGATAATCCTCAAAGTTGGTTCAATAATATTTCTATGCTGCATTTAACTACATTATTATGGACACAGTTTGACCAAAGATTTATATAAATCAGAAGAAAATGTAAAAGGAAGTCCACTTGGTTTCATGAAAGTCGCATTGTAAATCATCAGTAAATAAACCACCATAATAAACCTGGGGAAAAAAATTAAGTCAGCATACAAAAGGAGGGAAAAAAACAGGCACCTGTGGTTCACACACATAATCCTGAGATCAGGAGGATCACAGTTTAAGGCCAACCCAGGCAGAAAAGTTAAAGAGATCCCTTCTCATCCAATAGCACACATCATCCGAGCTGAACAGGAGGGCTTAAAATCAGGAAGATAGCAGTGGCAGCCCAGTCCTTACAGAAAAGTTGGAGATATTTCATTTCAACAAAGCATTTGGGCACAAGAGAACACATATGTCATGCCAACTAAACAGGCAGACTCAAACAAGTGGATCACAGTTTGGGCATACCCCAGAGCAAGGAGCCAAAAACCCTATTTCAAAAAATGACCAACATATGAAAGGACTTGGAGGCATGACTTAGTTGTACAGTGCTTGCCTATCAAGCAGGAAATTTTGAATTCAAACCATAGTGCCACAAATAAAGATAACGAGATGCTGGCTGCTGGTAGCTTACAACCGTAATGCTAGCAACTCGGGAGGCTGAAATCTGAGGATCACAGTTCCAGGCCAGCCCAACCCCGAAAAGTCCATGAGACTTTTATTTCCAATCAACCACCAGAAAACAGGAAGTAGAGCTGTGACTCAAAGTGGTAGAGAACTAGCCTTGAGCAAAAGAGCTCAGGGACAGCATGCAGGCCCTGCATTCAAGCTCCATGACCAACAAAACAAAAAGATAATGAAGGAAGAGAAGAATAGAAAGGGAAAAGGAAAAGAAGAAAAGATCACTATAATCTCTATTAACCATAAAGACCAATGGCAGCAAATTGTATGAATTATGGTCAAATATAACCCACTTTCCAAGTGATATATGAATATAATTCCAAATGATACAGATGATATACCTATACAGACCTGATATCTGAAGTCTCAAATAACTATAAAGGATAAATTAGAGAGTAATTTTCAAATAATTAGTTATAGGGTTTAAAAACATTTCATTAAAAATGTACTCTTTATCTGACTTACAGAACTGCAACCCTCTATACATCACCTTTACAATAACAATTAAAAATGAGAATGTTTCATGGAACATAATAATCACCAAATAACTCACTTCGATGACATAAATTTTTTATCCAGTCCTGGGGCTTGAACGTGGGCCCTGGACAATGTCCCTGAGCTTCTTTTTGCTCAAGGCTAGCACTCTGCCAGTTGAGCCACAGCACCACTTCTAGCTGTTTCTGTTTATTTATGTGGTACTGAGGAATCAAACCCAGGGCTTCAGACATGCTAAGCTAGCACTTTGCTACTAAGCCACATTCCTAGCCCAATGATATACGTTTTGGGGGTCAAACCCAACAATACTTGTTAAATGGCTACACATATATAACTTATTATATTAGATATAATTTTTAATGTTATATATAAACTTCATTATAATTAAATGTGCAAATGAACTTTCTTTAAAAGAAAAAATCTCCCAACATTTAAAATATATTTACATTCAAACTTTTATCAAAATGATTTGTATCTGTTTTACTATTTAAAACTCCCTTTTTGTGTTACCTGCTTTCTATAAATAATATAAATTGTACAACTGTTTGCATTTTTAAACTATTCTGACCCTGTGTTGTCAGTCATTCACTGGCAGTATGATCTTAGATGAATTATTCTCCCATCCAAAGCCTCAATTTCCTCTTCTATAAAACAGATATAGCTAAGAACTACTGTGATTAATGAGAACTGCAGGAGAAAATTCCCAGCACTGTCCTGCATGTTATTTATTGTCAATAATTCAAAGTGTTTTTATAAAAATTCTCACACAAAGATTTTAAAAGGAGTATGTTCAAAGTGGAAATGATTTAGAATGCATTCAAATCTTTTGTACATTACATGGCTATGTATATTTCAACACAAAGAGTAATTTTAAATTTAAATAAACCTTTTAGCTATATTTATAAATAATGCCATGGTGGATTATCCCTTCTTCAAAATAGCATAAGATAAAGAAGCTATCGGTTAAGAACATCTGCATAAGTCTTCTCTACCCAAATGTATACTATCCCTTTTACATTTTGGTGTTGAGGGGGGACTGAAAAGGGCATCATGAGAAGTAGAAATAGCCTCACTAAAGACCCAAGTATTTTGTAATACAAGGATCTAGCAAGTGTAATAGGCCTCAAATAATCTTTCCAGAAGAAAGTCTGTAAGGTGTTTAGTAAAGAATTCTCACTACTGGGATCATTTGCTCTAAAGCTGAATTTGCGGGAAAGCCTGGGGCACAATTTTAAGAGTATCCCAGAGCACTGTAATTGGACAATTAGTACCTAATGATATAGAAGGGTGCAGAACTTATCCCACATAAAGTTGAAAGAAAGGTATTGCTGGAGCTGTTAAGACCACAGAGGCATGCATTCTCCACAGTCAGCATTTCAGAGATGTGTGTGTGTGTGTGTGTGTGTGTGTGTGTGTGTGTGTGTGTGTGTGTGCGTTTTCACGCGTGCATGTAGGGGTATGTGTTAGGTATAACAACATAACATTCTTCACCTAAAGACTACCCACTAACATTTAGAAGCAAAAATAGAAAAAGTAGGGAAAAAAGAGGTTTTCGTGTTGATGCCCATTGATGACGCAAAGTGACTGTATAACAGCTTATATGTTTGGTGACATTTTTTTCCTTTCTTTTGTGTTTTCCTTAGCTTTGTTTTTTGAATAGTGTGAAGGTTAAGCGTGTTCTAGAGTTGTACAGTTTTAAACCCCTCCAGTTTAGGATTTTTTTCTTTAATATAGGCCAAGACTTTTGTAAAAATTGAAAATGTCAGGAAATGTTCCCTGGCCCCCAATGTCTATGCAGTGACATTCGGACATCATTCAATGGAACAGATATTCCAGAGGCATATAATGTGCTGGCCACTGAAATGGAGAGATGGCAGCATTTACAAACAAGAGGGTTTTTTTCTGACATTCTTGGCCATGAGATTTTTATTATAACTCTAACCCTTTGTACAACAAGTTTGTGTAAAATTAGGTTATTCTTTTGTAAGGATGATGTGAAATGACCTTTCATGGATGAATTATTCTTTTGAAAAGTAACGTCAAACAGAAGTAGTAGTTCACATAAAGAGCATAAAAACATACTACTTTCCTCATGAGAACAGACTTTCTCTAAAGCATAATTCAGACTAAGCCTAGACTCTGTCCAAGAGATAGGCAGTTAACCACCACCAAAGCCGAAATAAGACCAGGAATAGAACAATAGTAATATTAAGTCATTATGAGAAATATTATTGTCAAATAGAAATATACTTCAAATAATCATTCCATGTACTACATGGTTATTAAAAATGTAAAAAAATAATTAACTATGAGAACTTATACATTAAAGAAAAATCAGGAAGTCTTTCTTGAAATCTCAGCTCTGTCATTTAACAACTGTCCCAACTCTGTAAGCTTCAGTCACCTTACCTGGGAATTAGATGTAGTAAAGGTTTCCATTTATTCAAACTATAATTAAATAAATTTAAAAGGCTTTTATGAACATAAAATATTGCCCTGTATATATCTGTCACAATGAAGCCTTTCATTTGGTACAGTTAATATGGGCTATTATTTTTTATTTAAAATGCTGTACTAACACATGGGCTACCATGAGATCCACCTCTTCACCAACTAGCCTACACTTCGCAAACATTCTTACAACTCATTTAAGGAGTCCACCCATCATCAATTCCTCTGAACCAAACTTCAGGTGCTACTGATTATACCTGCAGAAGAAAAGCGAATGCTGAATTTTTTAATATAATCAAAAAATTCAATACCTGGACTTGGTTTGGGCCATTACAAGAGTTTGAACTCAGGGGCTAGGCAGGAACTTTATTACTTAAGCCACACCTGAAGGTTTCTTTTCCTTTAGTTACTTTTTAATAGGATCACTAGACTTACACTTAAGAGAAAAGAGAAAACTAAGCTTCTCGATTAGAAGACTAATAGAGGATGTGCATTTAAAAATAGAAAATATTAATACCAGGAGGCAAGCATTCTGTCCCTTCCTTTCCCCTGACTCTTTTGTATTTTCCTTTGGTAAAAGGTTGATATGCTCATGCCCAGCTAGAAGCGACAGGACAATAGCCAGGATGCTGGACCAAATATCCCATGACTTTATGCTCCCAAAACATCATTCTGTAGGCAATATGCAAATCCTTTTGAGAGTCTGATCTTTCTGTTATTAGTTATGTATTTTTTTCAAATTCAATTTTAAGGGGAAAGGTTGATTCTGTAAGTGAAAGCAAATATTTAAAAAGAAAAAGAGATATGAGAAGACATGTTCCAGTTGGAAAGCCAATGGATAAATCATACCATCCACTGAGGTTAAGATCCTCTTTCAAATATAAGTATGATATAAAGTCAAGGGCTGGTGGCTCACACTTGTAAGCCTAGCTTCTTGGGAGGCTAAATCAAGAGGATTGTGGTTCAAGGCCAACCCAGGGCAGTAAAGTTTGTGAGACCTCTTTCAACCCACAAACAAGGCACAGTACACACTTGTCATCCTAAGCTAGGAGGGAAGCAGTGACCAGGAAGATCAAACTTCCAGACCAGCCCAAGTAGAAAACTCTATGAGACTCTATCTCAACAGAAAGAAAGCTGGGTAAGGTAGTACATGCTTGTTAGCCCAACCAGCTATTATGGGAAATCTGAAATAAGTAGATTGTAGTCTAGGTTTGCTTTGGGGAGGAAATAAAATGTTATCTCAAAAATGACCAGCACAAAAGAGGACTGAAGACATGCTTTAGTTGTAGATTACCTGCCTAGCAAGCTCAAGGCTGTGAGTTGAAACGCCAATACCGTGGACTATTTTTTAAGTTTAATATAGATTTCTGGAATTATCAAGACCCAGACTCGATGGGTTTTTAAAAGTAAAATCGTACTTGGGATAACTGTGCTTGGGGACTGAACAGCAAACTAGCACTTCAGTATTTGAAATCTATAGACTACAGGAAAGTTGTAGGTCAGAAGTGCTGAAAGGTGGCATGTAAAATACTGTCAATATAATTTTTCTGGGAAGAAGATCCATTTCTGTCTCCAGACAGTCTAAGACACAAAAACTAAGAACGATTGCCCTAGGCAGACTGAGGATCAAGGGCCTGTCAAAACACCTGTAAAAGCTGCACAATTTTATGCCTCTATCTTCCAAATGACAAATTGACAGTCAACAAACTGTTCTTCTCTTACATAAATCTTTTTTTATTTAACTTTGGCTTGGCTCTGTAATGTCTAGTTATGATGAAACTTTTGCATTAAACTAAATCCACCAATGTAAACAACCAGAACCTTAAGTCAGGGTATTACTCAATTGAATTTTTACTGGCTGACACAAAGATTTAAGTATACAGAGGCTCTGTTCACTCTATTTCACGATTAAAAGATTTTTGAAATGGTTTCTTTGATTGATGAACACTTGCATTTTAATGAACTTTTAAAATGTAAACTCCTTGCTTCTCTTGTAAAGAATGCATGACTGTAATGAAAGATTCCAATTAATAAAGCTCTCTCGGTTCTTCAGCTTAACGCCGTTAAAGCGCTTGTGAACTAAAGCTGAAATGAAATTCTCTGGACCAGTAGCAAATGAAGTCATTTTGGATTAGGAAAAAGATTTCTTTCCTTTTTGAAGCTATGCTTTTACATGAAGCTTCATAGAGTCTGAAAATTGTCATCCTAACTCAAGTGTATGAGTTTTAAAAGGAAAAATATTTTCAAATTAAATATAGGAGTTAGGAGTCTACAATATAATGTTTGTATTCAGAATGACAAACTGTGGGAGCAATGGTAGCAGTAAAAAGAATGTTGCTATAGGCCTTTCCTAGGAAAAAGTCCTGGTCACAAATTATAAATTGACTGGATTTTTACAGTCACAGGGTGGTTTCAATGATATCCTGTCTCTATGTTCCTTTTTTTACAATGGAAGAAATAGATTTCCTCCCGTGTTCTGGATCCTACGACTTCATTCAAACTCTCCTGTCATCGAAAGCTTATTCTTGTTAGAATCATTAGTCCCTTAGAATTTCCAACTGTGGGGAGTGGAGTATAGTTGTGGAGGTGGGAGGGAAGGGATGGTAGGGGAAAAACAAAGGAGGAGACAACAGTCCTTGGTAATATAACAGTCCTTGCTCATGTAACTGTAACCCTTCTGTACAGTATTTTCACAATGAAAAACTTATTTAAAAAAAGAATTTCCAACTGTCAGTTCATCTTTATTTACTATTTAATAAAATCAAAAAGTAGTTAAACATTCGAAGTGTGGGGAGTTTGAGGGATAAGAAATAATCAAATTTATATAAGCCATCTGCCTTGCAGAAAACTCATTCAAGAGAATGAGTTTTTAAAAAAAATAGAAAAGAAAAAAGAAAGGAATGCTCCATGGATTCCAAGCTTTGCATAGTATCATAGATTTCTTCATTGGAGATAAAATTCATGGAAGGTAAAGGACAGAAAGTTCAGAAAAAAATGTGGAGTAAAGGGAAACTTTGTGTATTATTGATGTGAGCAGACCAGCCATTATAGAAAACAGTATGGATGGTTCTCAAAAAATTAAAAACAGAACTTCAAGTTGATTCAGCAATCTCACTACTGAATTCACATGCAAAGATGTTCACTATGTAGAAAGTACACCTTGATTCCTGTAGTCGTAGCACTATTCACAATAGCCAATAAATGGAAACTCTAGATGTCCATCAACTGATGACAGAAACTGATGAAGAAATTTTGTATGTATACACAATAGAATAATATTTTATCATTAATTTAAAAAATCCTGCCATTGGAAATAGCATGAATGGAACTGGAGAGCATTATGTAAAATGAAATACGCAGGTTATATAAACAAAAGTATCACTTGATCTCATTCATATATAGAATCTAAAACGAATGGTTTTAGGGACATTGAATATAGAATGGTAGCTGCCAGAGGCTGGGAGAGCAGAAAAAAGGGAGAGATGAGGACTGATCAAGGGCTACTAAGTTGCAGTTAGAATGCTGGCATAATACTGCACAAGTGGCTAGCGATAGATGGCAATTTATGTCCTGTGTGTCTCAAACAGCAATCCCACTTTTGGGCATTTACCCAAATGTTTACAAACAAGACCACACTAAAGCTACCAGCACAACTATGTTTATTGCAGCATTATTTACCATAGCTAAGATATGGAACCAACCCAGATGCCCCTCAGTAGATGAATGGATCAAGAAAATGTGGTATATATACACAATGGAATTCTATGCCTCCATCAGAAAGAATGACATTTCCCCATTTGTTAGGAAATGGAAAGGTTTGGAAAAAATTATATTAAGTGAAGTAAGCCAGGCCCAAAGAAGCATAGGTCCCATGGTTTCCCTTATTTGCAATATATAGTATAGGTATGAGTCAAGCGGAAAAGGTCAGATAATGTGATGTTAGGAAAATGAACCCTTAAATATGTATTTTAATGTTTTCGTTTCTTTCATGCATGTGTTTCTAACGCATTTATAAGATTATTTCTTTGTTGCTTTGTATGTCCCTCCCCCACAATGTAACCCCCGCTCTCACTATATTTGATGTCAGTATAACATGTGGAGGAGATGGGGACAAACAAGTCGTTTAAGGATTCAGGTGGACCTGTTGCAACAATGAGAAGTACAAAATGTCATGTCAAAACCAGCTTTACAATGTCGGTGTGTGGGGGGGGAGGGGGGGTATAATTGGGTGGGGGGAGGGGGGAGGCTGGGAAGGGAGGTGAAGGGTAAACAAAGGAGGAGGCTGCAATGCTTGGTAAGAAATGTATGCATTATCCTGCCCATGTAATTGTAGCCCCTCTGTACAGTATGTTCTCAAATAAAATAAAATTAAATTAAAAAAAAAAGAATTGTTGGCCAGTAGAGTACCAGTTCTCATTTTAGATCATAAACTTTTGACAAAATTCGTGGACACATACTATAGTTTAGTATGAAATAATGAGAGCAGTATTTTAATCCCATTCCTTCTCATACAGATGAAAATAGATGTGAGTGAAACAGCTTCAGTTGTATTGGATTCTCCATTTAAACACACAAGACTGTAGAATTCACAGGCCTAGCTTCTGTGAATAAAACCCTGTTTTGCTTGAAAAAAAAAAAAAGAATTTTGAATGCTTTCGCCATGAAAAAGTGAAGAGCTAGACATATTTAATCTGATTTAAACATTACACAAAGTATACATATATCAAAGCATTAACACACTATCCCACTACTATGCAGAATTTTATATTCACAGTTTTCACTTATTTAATGTCAAAGATCAAGTCAGAGCAATTAGGTTGAAATGACTGCAGTCAATAAAATTCAAGGTTTTGACATATGAAAATGATTTTTTTTTTTTAGGAAGGAGTAAACAGAAAAAGAAAAATTCCTCTTGTTAGTCCAGAGTCTACATTGTTTTCCCACAACATGCTAGACACTGGTGTCTGCACCCATACTGTATTTACCAAAGCACGGGGGAGGGATTCAGGTAAGAGGTAGAGATAGATTGAGGGTAAAGAGTCTCACAAATAGAGGCTTCATCTAAATACTGAAAGTTGTCTCTAAGTATTGGGAAAGCTGGAAGAACTAAATTATAAGACCTTTCCACTTCAAAAATAATAAGATAACCAGTGGACCAAAAAATGCATTGGGGAATGAATGTAATTAAATAACTGGCTCAAATAATGCACCAGTTTGCAAATCTTAAGAAAAAAAAAATCTTTAAATTACTTTGCGCACAATGTGAAAGTTAGTACTTTATTCCTCTTCTAGTGTCTCTCCAAGGTTCCTTAGCGCCACCTAGCGCCAACCTATCACTAATGACTGAATATTGAAGAAATCAGCATGCCTGTATCGCTAGTTTCTTCTTTTCCTTTCAAAATCATGTTCCCATCTGGGGAAACATTAGCTTCTTCTTTATAAATAGCAGCAGTGAAGAAGTTTAGTTCAATGTAAATTTCAAAGTTGAAGACAACCATCTATAGCTGGATATACTCATTCACTTACAGCCTGAAAAAAATTACAACCCAAATATGTCCTTTCATTGAACAGTTACTGAGTGACTGCTTTGTCACTCAGGCACTGTATGATGGGCTAAGGATAGAAACAAGGTTCAACATTCTGGTGGAGAAAATAAATACATAGTTGAATTCAATACAGTAACATCAGTGTTCATTGCCTGAATTGACTTCTAAGAATAATAAGATAAAGTCCAGAGCTGGTGGTTCATGCCTGTAACCCTGGCTACTCTACTCAGAAGGCTGAAATACGAGAATTTCGATTCAAAGTCAGTTTGGGATGAAAAGTCTTAAGACTCTTATCTCCAATTAACCAGCAAAAAAGCTAGATTTTTTTATGTCAAAGATAGAGTCCGAACAATTAGGTTGGCATGATTGTAGCCAGCCTTGAGCAAAAAAGCCAGCAAGAGTACAAGGCCTTGCGTTCAAGCCCCAATACTACACACACACACACACACACACACACACACACACACACACACACACACACACATGAAAAGGAAAAGGGAAACAGCATGGCTTTCACAGTGAATAGTCTTGCAGTTGCTTTTAAGTTTAGAATGATAAGCACTTCCAGGAGTTGAGTATGTCCCAGGGCTCCCAGAGATTCAGTGGCGTGTGGGAGGCTCTATGGCTAGACGGGCCTGGTTCTCACTGCTATTTCACTTTTCTGGATCTCCAGATTCACATTTGTTAAACTGAGGTGTTAACGATATCGCTCACAAAGAAGTGAAGACGGAAAATATGCTTCGGAAAGGGCCTGCCATAGAGAATGCTCGGTATTGGTTGATTGTTACCATTAGGGTTGGAGAATAAATGCTTGTGGACTGGACAGCGATGCAGGCAGAGAATGATGTACAAGGGGTTACTCTGGGAATCAGAGGGAACGATACCATCCTTATTCATCCATACACATAGTCTACCAGGAGGCTATCCAGTGACGCTGTGTACTATCAGAGTACACAGTAAAGTAGTCAAAAGAAGCGGGATCTTGGAGGCGGTCATCTTTCACCTTACTGACCTTGCCTGAAAGGAAATGCTGTCAGAACTCTCTTCTCTCTGAGGTGACCAAGGATTCATCAGTCACTTCAGGATGAGACTCAGCATGAAGAATGCTGCCATTCTTGCATTCTTCTCTGCACAGACAGAAGTCTGCTGGTGAAGGCATAGAATTATGAGGAAAAGATTGCAACTCAGTGTTGTTTCTTATATTTCCTGAGACATCTTTATCTTGTAAAGATAAGCAATAAGGTAGAAAATAAGGCAGAGGAGGAAATGACAAAAAGAAAGGGAAAGTGGGGGGTAAAGGCTAAAAGCTTGGTCCTAATCACTTTCTATGTGGTCATATGATTTCATCGGCACCGACAGCTATGAGATGATCCTGTTATTATTCACGGCTTATAAATGAGAGGGCTGAAACTGAGGCTGAGAAAGAAGAAATAACTCACTCAAAGTCACACAACCGGTAGTGACCACATCTATTGCCCTCCACGATCCAGTAAGCCTCTCAAAGCAGCTCAGAAGGATGGGCCAACCAGGCTTCCCTTTCCCACAAGGTGCACTATACTCTTGATTATCCTTGCCACCCACATGCTTGTCTGAGGTTATTCTTTCTGTAAGCAGCTGGGTAATTAAAACAACCCATGTGTATACGTAGATATGGACATTTGTGTTTGAGAAACTTGGCATTAGGATGAAGAAGAGTTCGAATTCTCTCCTCACTATACCAGCATGCACTGCCCAATGCATAGTCCCCCCAGAAGCATGTCTTTGAAAGAACATTATTTTGAATCATTCCCAACAAAATAGAAGGAAATCGGAATTTTTCTTAAGAACCCCTCCCATCTGGCATGGTTAGTCTCCTCAAACAACTAATACCTTTAAGACCCAAACCTTCCTCTGTGATTCAATGTACCTATCAGTCATTATGGTTTCATTTCAGTAGAGTACAGATGTGACTTCCCATTCTTCATGAGCCTCCACTTCAATGTGGAACATTACGACTCTCCCCTCTCATTAGAGGAACTCAGAGACATTCGTCAAATATGTACCATTTGCTTTTCTTATAAGGACCAAGTTGTGAAAGACACTTTGAAGAAAAAAGAATGAGTTAAATTCAATCTAGTAATCATTTTTATGACTCTGTTTCTATAATATCTCTGTATATTACTTTCTGGAGTAATAGAAATCTATGCTTCTATTGTGAGAATATTTCAGATGCCACCAAAGCTCAGCTAGAAAATAAAAAGAGAAACTGAATATTAAGGATTATGTGAAAACATAATAAGCTTTACAAAAGTTATTATAACGTAATCCATCCCAAACACCCTACTGCAATAGAGAGGTCATTCTCTGCTCAGCCAAGCACATATCAAAACACCTTTGTTTTGTGAACACCGCTAGATAGAGCAGAAGAAATTTAAGACATGCAATGACTACGTGGGCTTTCAAAACTACTTACTCTTTCTAAATCTAATTTGACTCATCTAGTGCATAAATCTACATGTTTTCTCATTTCTCACTTCTGTTGAAACAGCATGAGTCACTATTTTGATTTAAAATGTTTTTAAAAAAAGAAATGCTGTCTGTAGAAACCTAGTAACTTGAGTCATTGATGTTTTTATACCTATAGTGACTTAAATACAAATGCATTGTGTTGATGTCCAACGATTTGAGTCAGTAATGTTGCTATAGCCAAGTTTTCTCACAAAGGCAAGAGGAGATTTGGGGATTTCCCCTTAGCATTACACAAATATTTTCAAAGTACGTACTCTCCAAATCATTGTGGCTAAAATGTGAAATACAGGATTTAATGAAACACAATCTCTAGCTTAAGGAGTTAGATATCTAAATGAGGATTGTTTTATTGAACTTGTGTTATGTTAAGCAATACTACTTAGTACTAATGAAAATAAGATTTCTTTCCCTTTAGAACTGTGGTCTGACAAGAAGATATACACTAAATTGAGAAATCAGCATAGAAAATATTAGGAGAGAGTCATACACAGGGTGATCTGAGTTGACCAGAAAGAGGAGAAGGCTAGAGAGGAGTCACCTGATGGTTGCCAAGGCTAGAACTTAAAAGATTAGTGAAAACATAGAGATTTACTGAGTAAAATAGATTTTAATCTGATTCTTTTAGTGGACAAGGGCAATATAGAAAAAGAAACAGCATAGAAATAAAAGTTGAAATATACATCTTAAAACAGATTCTGATTAATCTTATTGAAAATGTATCATAAAAGACTCCAAGATTTCAAAAAAAAAAAAAAAAGGAATCTTGCCAGGTGCTGGTGACTCAAATCTGTAATCCTATCAACAGGAGGCTGAGAACTGAGGATCACTGTTTGAATCCATCCTGGGTAGGAAAGTCCATGAGAATCTTATCTCCAATTAACTATCTAAAACCTGGAAGTAGAACTGTAACTCAAAATGATAGAGCACTCGCCTTGAGAAAACAAAGTTCAGGGACAGCACCCAGGCTCCAAATTCAAGCCCCATGATTTTTTTTTAAAAGAGGGGGGGGAGACTTACTTCTGACTAGAAGTACCCGAGAAATATCAGGTTTCCATGAAAGGAGATAGCTGAGACTATTTTAGCACACGTGAGGGTGAAAGCAGCAAGAAGAGAATCCTAGTTAGTTTCTGCTTCTACAAATGACAACCCCCTCCTAAACAAAGTGCAGAACAGGTTATGGGTACACTTTATCTATCAGCAGAGCTGTGCATAGTGGATTCCTGAAGCACAATTCCTGGGATCACCTCTAATTTCAGCCAGGCTCCAGGAAACAGATGTACACAAATTCATACCCAATACCCAAATCCACACATGCTTAAAGCATCCCATCAAGAGCTTTGTGAGGCTTCCTACTTTCTGCCTCAGAACATTCACTGATGGAGCTAAGAGCTGGGAAGTGCCCTGAAGTCCTTGAATCAGCTCTCAGAGAAGATCGATCCTGGAACAGGTGAAGGTAAGGTGGAATCATCAAGGGTTGCCCAAGTGAAAGTTCTCCAGAGGTCTCAAGAGATGGAGGCCCTGGATGACCACAGCAGCAGCTGCCTCTATCTTCAGCTCCTTGGACTTTTCTCTTTCCTTGAGTCATTCTTTCAGTTCCCTGACCTCTCAAGCCATCTCTTCACACAAAAGTCTTTGTTTTATGCTCTGTTTTCTGAGAAGTGAAACCAAGATAGAATGATTCATAGCTTAACTAGAAGGTATGCAAACCTGAATATCTAGTTTTTGGAAAGGTATGCACTAAAATGCTAGCCATATAAATATTTAGTGATCCAAATAGGCCTTTCTTCTTACTTCAGAGTTAACTAAGACAATTATAAGAAATCAAATCAAGACAGATTAAACTCAGCAACTTCTAAGGTTTTATAAAGCTGTATTAACAAGACATGAAACAAAGAATCAATTTCAAAGCCACACCATAATGACTGATAACATGTCCTTGAAATTTTAGTTACCTGGGAGTTTTGCAATTATTAGGAAGACTGTGTGCCACTTTGTTGGGATGTGTGTGTGCTACTGGGGATGAATCTAGAGCTAGGCAGGATTATACATGTTGAATAAGTGAATTGTGTGATAAATGGATCATGCCTTCCTAAAGCTGTTAAAGACATAGTTATTATTCCTGAGCAGGATGGCCAGCGCAAGGTTTTGGGACTTCTCTTCAGTTTATGAAATGTCTCATATTTGGATAATTTTTGTACCTACTAATTGTGTTCTAGTGGGCTCTGACAAATGAGTTGGAATAGCTGGAAAACTGCTTCCTCTTTTATGGCTATGATAGAGCTTTGTGCTGAACCCCGTCAGCCTGATCATGACCCAGATGCTAAATGGGATTGAGGAAGATACTGGATGAGCCCTCTGAGATGATCATGACTGACTTTCTGCTTCCCACTCTCTTGCTAGAGAATTTCTTCTTATGTGTAGATTGGCCTGTGGGAATTTCTCTTTCAGAATCCTCAGCTGGGAAGTGAGTCTATCTTTCGGTTTGGTTACAGGATTCCTCTTCCCCTTTATAGATATGGAAGTGAGCTTATTTGTCTGAGGAATTGTTGCAGATGACATGAAAGTTTACCCTTAAATATATTTTATCCTAAGAACAAAGACATTCTTGTACATAACCAGGAACATAGATGAAATCCTAGTATCTAATATATCTAATATATAAACTATATGCACATTCCTTCCTGCAAAAAAAGATAATGTGCCAGCCAGATTTAAGAAAAAAAAGAAACTCAAATCCTTAATACATTTTGTTAATCCACTTGTACTTGCAAATACCAGACTGTAGCAATCCTTAATAACCATGCTCTTAGTCATTAGTGTACAAGCCCTAACCACAGTAAAGTGTAAAGTTTACAGACTTGTGCATCATTCACTGACAAGATGCTAAAGAACTGAATTGGTTTTTCTTTCCCAACTACTTCTCAGTCCACAAATGTGTAATGAAAAATCTTTTCATTATACAACGTTATCTTCTATAATGGGAATTTGTCCCAATGTGAGTTGAACTAATAAGAGTTTGCACAAAAGATATGTAACAAGTCTAAATTGAATCACCAGTCTTAGGGAGGGAAAAAGCAATTTCTGGATGGTAGAATGATAATCGTATAAAGAATCTGTCTAAGGAGGCGGCTGCTATTCCCTTGGAACTCTGGGTAGCAAAATATAGTCTCTGAGGCAAAGGGGATTCCCCAGAAGGCTGCTAACAAAACAAAAGCTTTGTCAAGGAAAAATAGGGCATGTCAGTGTGTGGAAATGAGTCATCGAGCCATAGACTCTTATCATTAAAGGGCTAGCTTCATCCGCTCAATCTGTACAGAATGCCCTCTGTGAACCAAGCTCCTTGCTAGGCACAGGGAATAAATAAAGCAAGGCTTGTCCTTGTTCTTGTTGAGTATATATCCTGAGTGTAGATACAAATAATAAAAAAGAACGGTCCAAAAAAATTGACTGTTCTATGATAGGTGCTACTAACAGGAAGTAAAAGGAGAGAATTTAAGACGAGAAATCAATTTGAATTGAGATCAGGAAACAACTCTCAGAGGCAGTCAACAATTAAGCTGATCCCCCCCCCAAAAATGAGGAATTAAGAAGGAATCAATCAAATGAAGCCTGAGAGAATTATGAGGTCTAAAAAGGAAATTCATGTGATAATATCACAAAACAGAAAGAAACTAGGTGTTCAAAGTGATTTTTTTTAGTGAATGGATAAAAATACAATAAGCAAGGACAAGAATGACTCAAAATGAAATTGAAGAACTTGATAAAGGGTAGGTTATAGGGTTTCTTGAGATCATGCTTGTATGTGGACTTGATGTAAAGTGCAGTACAAATCTTAACACCTGTCTTGTGGAAGTGGCATTGTAGCTCAAGTGGTAGAGCGCTAGCATTGAGCTGAAGAGCACAGGGACAGCGCCTAGGCCCAGAGTTCAAGCCCCACGACCGAAAAAAAAAAAAAAAAAACACCTGTCTATTCCAAATACACCCATAGATAATTGATAGGTAATGATCAATGGATCAATAAGAGATAGATAGGCAGACAGAAAGATAAATAGTTATAACAGCTGATTATGACACCTCTTCTTAAATCCAAATGTGAAGGAGTTTGCTGTCCAAATAGCAAGTTTCTACATCAGTATGACTACCAGAAACTTTTTCTGTGCAGATTTAATTTGGCATGACTTACTTTGCTCTTATAGAAAAAGTCTACCAGAGAGATCCAGGGTGGTTCAGTAAATCTGAACCGCAAATCAAACGCTAAGCTATGATATCAGGAAGAGAGTGCCACTCGTAGGGTCTGGCATTGGGTGGTGAGTATGTATGCCTAGAAGACAAATAGAGCAAGGTCCATCTCCAAGGCCTGGGCTGAAGCAAAGAGGATTAAATGGACAATTTAAACACATACATCATATTTACTGGATTCTAAGCATTATGCAAGTTGTTGGAAGTTTTCATGTTGTCTTCACAAACTAAATCAATCACTTCCCTTTTGTGCAGGAGGAAAGAGGAAATCAGTCACGCTTTCTGAGGACACAACTACAAAGAAATATTTCACTTCCATAATTTGAAGACCTGCTTTATTTCCTCTGATGCTTTTATACTCACAAACTGAAATAAAAATCCCTTTGTATAACTATTTAAAGATAATTAAAAAATAATTTTAACATCCTCTTTCACTTAGATTTTTGCCTGATCTTTGAATTCCCTTCAAAATATCTACCCAGAGCAGACTATCAATGATTGATAATTGATGGGTTGACGAGAGTATGGACAATTCAGCAGTCTTCAAAAAGAGGCCTACTGTGCACAATAAACAATGTGCTCATTACATCTCCATTTAGGCTGAGAGAATTCTAACTGATGACAGTGAAAGACAAGAGGACTGAGCATTCAACAGCAGAGTCTGGCAAGGATCTCTTTATTGCCTTGAGCTATAGCACTGTGGCAGGTTTTTCTTCCAGCTTCAGACAAATTCTAGCTGTCAGTATTAGGTGTTGAGAAAAAGTTCCTACATCTTGGTTTCTTTCAATGTGCTTCTGAAGAAACATAGCCAACAAACTGCCAGTAGGTGTCCTCACAGTAAAAATAATCACAGGAGAAGTACTTCAGCACTTAGGAACTAAAATGACTTCATTGCTCAGGTGCTTTGACTCCTGGGCTCTTAGGAATGGAGGGAGATGGGGATCTCTAGAGACAAGCACCTCACCTCTGGGAAAGGAGGATTAGGAAACAGAAGCTAGCAGCTGCTGGGGGTTTATTTTTTTATTTATTTTTTAACTTGGTGTTTACATCCCTCTGTAAAGGAGACTTTGAATGGGTTCAATGGTCCTTCCTACAACTTGCTAGTGTCCTAGAAGACAAAAGAGGATAGAACCTGGAAAGTTTGAGGAAGATAGAATTCTAGAGGCTGCTTCACAATGCTTCAAGCTAGTCAGTAATTCCAAATGTACTGAAACAATGAAAGTTATAGCATCTAAATACCTTTAAGAAAAAAAATACAAGCCGGGCGCTGGTGGCTCACGCCTGTAATCCTAGCTACTCAGGAGGCTGAGATCTGAGGATCGCGGTTCAAAGCCAGCCCGGGCAGGAGAGACCGTGAGACTCCTATCTCCAATAAACCACCAGAAAACCGGAAGTGGCGCTGTAGCTCAAGTGGTAGAGCGCTCGCCTTGAGCTGAAGAGCTGAGGGACAGCGCTCAGGCCCAGAGTTCAAGCCCCACGACCGACAAAAAAAAAAAAAAAAAAAAAAAAAAAAGAAAAAGAAAAAAAATACACACTTGCAGCAGTTACAATTCTCTGAAAGCCTGATTTCTTTAGCATGGCACCAAAAAAAAAAAAAAGGAAGAATATAATATGGCAAGGGCTGACTCCCTTCATATAAACACAGACTCCTCTATTCACCTCTGGACTCCAGATGCTAGAAGTCCCCACACCTTTTTACTCCTTCATCTCCAGTCCCTTCCCTCATCTCATCTTTGCCTCTTCTGTCTCTCCTCTTCCATCTTCTATCCATGTCCACCACTTTTATACACACACACACACACACACACACACACACACACACACACACACACACACACACACACACACACACACACACACACACACACACACCCCAAGTTCCTGACCACAACCCTCCACATTTTCAACTAGTAAGTATGTCCGTGGCTTTGTAAAATCAAGTAAGGAGCAAAACAGAACAAACAGAAGGACAAAGAAAGAAGAAAAGGATTCAAAAACAGGTAACTCCATTTGTATCTGCCCAACATTGGAGATAAAGAAAGCAATGAAGTAGGAGTTGGAGAAGAGGGACCAAAGAAGGTTCCTGCATCTTCCCTGCTTCAAGGATACTGTTCTCCTATATCATGTTTTAGGAATTTCTAATCTTACCACAGCCAGATGACTCATCGCCACTGACGGACTCTGTGGGCTTCTGTAAAACACCTGTGAAGATAAACCTCAACTGAGAAAACAACACTCACTCCACGGTAGACATCCAAAGGTAGGTAGGGGAATTTTCAGCTTTTATTGTCATTTTGTTTCCCCAAGATTCGGAAGCCTTAATCTTAATTTCAGACATAGTTGTGTCTGACAGGCAGAGACGACTATTTTCCAAATCAAAGCACAGCCTGTCATGGAATGAGGTCTACTCTGTCCAGGCAGGGAGACTGAAATGAGTCCAAAAAATGACCTTATTAGGAGCCACAAAGAGCTGAGGTTACTGTGGGAAGGCACCCTGGTGTGTTCAGTCTGTTCCCTGGAGCTCCAGCCATTCTTCCCCTCATCCCCCTCACTGCCCCAAAGTTGCCCTTCAGAGATAATGTTGTTTCCTTTACCTCCCTCAAGGCTAAGACCACCTTTTTTAACAGCTCTGAATGCAAGCCATTGAGAAAAAGTGGGGTGCGTGAGGTATAATTGGTGAACTAGACCCAAAGAAACGAAGGTAGACAAGAATGTTTCTTTTGTTTGTGTGAGAAAGATAAATGAAAAAGTGTCAGGAAGCTGTCTCTTCTGAAAGCATATTCAGGAGTCCTGAATTTGGAATGCGGCCATACATACAAATAATTACCTGTCTCACTCTCTTTTCTATGACAAAGCTATCATCAAGTAAACCATGAAAATATTCTTGGCCCTTTATATAATATAATGCAAGCATTAGTTGTCTAATATTCTCACCAACCTTCATGGAATATATGATTTCCTATAACAGACAGGGAAACTGAAATTCACACCCATGTGAAACTTTCTTTAAATGAATAGCAATTTCTTCTGACATAATAGCGCCAAGGCCCTGATCATGCCTGAGATAGTTGGGAATTAGAAAAATTGAATTTGTATTTAAGGTGGGAAATTAAACCATTTAATAATTCCTGTGACTTCAGAGACTTAAATGCCCACTATTTTTTAGTAGCCATAGAAAAAAGATATACTGTCTCAATTCTTTCTGTTTCAGAAGATTATCCGTATTTTGTTCCAGTGGAATCTATTTCCTATGTATCAATTAGCACAAACTGGACAGCAGAGAGCCATGATTTGAACTAAGAGTAGGCCAATTCCTGAATTCCTGAATTTGAATTTAAGGTGGGAGGGAGAATAATGAAAGGGGTGACATTGATCAAGCCGCAATGAACACATAACAACACTTCCTAAATGGTAACACTCTTGAACAAAAATGATTAACAATACAAAAACTTTTTTAAAAAAAAAAACCTGTAAGTATTGCAAATACAGCTAGTAGATGCACCGAATGGTGAATTTTAAATTTAAATGTAAATGGTATATTTGAAATGAAATGTGAAAGTGTGATTAATCACTATCTGCATTTAAGAGAATAACAGTGGTTGCTGAAGCTCTGTTAACCTCGCTACCAAGTATTCTGCTATCTTTTGAGAATCCGAGCTAAATAAAAAGAACCCAGTGAGCGCTTGATAAGAAATGCACTCATTATCTTGCTCATGTAACTGTAACCCCTCTGTACAGTATTTTCACAATAAAAAAGTTTTTAAAAAAAGAACCCAGAGCGCTTTTTTCACCTGTTCGCTTGTTCAAGCCAATGTTTAGCACTGTTTTCCACTCCTGGATCAGAGATTGATCACTCTGCTTGGAGAAACAGATACTCAATAACATCTCTACCCTCATTTTCTACTTTCAGCCCCCAAACTAGAGTGTAAGCAGGTATAATTTGTCCCTGTGTGTCACACACCTTTGCTCATGAAAGAACAGTTTTTCCTATGGATTTTTGAAATCCTAAACTTCCTGCCAGGAAGGAAGGAAAGTGGAGGATTTAGCTTGTTTCTCATGGAAGGTCTAGAATCCCCTTGCTAATATATTAAACTAAATGTGCTTGGAGAATGATAATGCCCAGGACCATGTCAAGAAGCAGCACAAATCCTTTCCCAAATTAGGGCATCCTCAGCCAGCTCCCCTCCGTAGTAATCCCAGTATGACCAATTATGACATTAAGAAGTCTTCCAAAGCGAGAACAAAAAAGGAGTCAAGATAAAAATTTCCATAAATGAATAATTGCTAAAACTAAAACTGAACTATTAAATTAGTAGTTTCAAATAAGCTGAAGGATCGGTAAAGTAGGAACTAGGTCTGATTAAATTACACTTAACTCCTCAGACTTGCAAATGGTATGTGAGTTGACAGAGAAGAAAATAAAATGAAAGGAAGTCTAAAAGTTATCCATTTAGAAAAAAAGGAGACAGTTTTCTATTGCCATGTAACAATTTACCCATGTTAATTTACGTAAACTTACTGCTTGAAACAATAAGTTGTTTCCTGTGGTTTCAGAGGGTCAAGAATCTGTAAGCAGCTTACCTGAGCATTTCTGGAATAGGATCTCACCTGAGGCGATCATGCTCTTGGTCAGCACTCAAATAAGTATAGAGCTTGACTAACTCAATTCACTGAGATCATAAAAATAAAAATGTAAACTTTATATACCTGTTAATATAATCTTTATAATATGTAACAAAGTTACAAGGGAAGCTTAATTTTAAAAATCCAACACCTAAAACAATACACCTCCTACAGGGGAAATTTTAATATCCTTTCTACATAATGAATAGAAAAAGCAAACCAAAATAATCAGAGGGATAAAGATATTTGAACAGTATAATTACTCATTTATCTAATGAGCACAAAACTTACATTTCCAATACCTATTCTTTGTAAGTATTCAAATAAAAAGAAAACATTCTTTTCAGGTATTCATGCACATTTATACAAAAAGTTCAATTTTTTTACCATATTTTACCAAAGTTCATATTTTACCAAATATTATTTAAGCTAGTTGTGTGTCCTCAAGGTAATTATATTTTGAATCCATACAAATGATTATTATAACTAGATGATGTAAACATCAGTTTCAAATGAGCTGAAGTAAGAATTAATAAAGTAAGAATGAGGCCTTGGTTTTGGGAGGGGGAAGTTCAGGGGAAAATTATGAACATTTTACCAATCAACTAAAAGAACAAAGAGGAAAAATCCAAATGAAAATTAGACTACCTCTGAAACTACACTGCAACAATTACAAGAGCAAGGTCCATCTACCTCTGTCCACTGCCTCTGGCAGGGCTTTCATAGACAGTTCCTGAATAAATAAATGGAAGCATTTGAGGCAAGGCAGTTAAAAATATCTGTATGTGAGTTTTTCCATCACAACAGAGGAAACAACTATTTTTATGAATTTTTTCTGTAGTTAGAACAAGGGAAAAAAGGGCTAGTTATAAATAAGGGGAAAATAGGAAATCATTTGTTTCACCAGCATAAAACTGCACACGTAAGAAAGTTATTTTCCCAGAAAGTGAATCATGTATCAGCAAATTAAATACAATGGAAATGTATCCAGTTCAGTCTTCATTTTACATCTAAGACAAATGAGAGCAGAAGAAAGGAGTAAGAATTGTATAGAGTCTGGTGGCTATTAAATGGAAAGGGTATATCACCTCATCTACTAATTGGTTACTACATGATACGTCTATATAATGTGTCTTCCAGATATATATGCCTCCTGTCACACATCATAATTTTCCTCAGGCTACCCCTGAAGAAATTAGCCTAAGGATGTAAATAATAATTATTTTCTGGGCTGGGAAGGTGGCTCAGTGGTAGAGCGCTTGCCTTACATGCATGAGGCCCTGGGTTCGATTCCTCAGCACCACATAAGCAAAAAGAAAAAAGCCAGAAGTGGCGCTGTGGCTCAAGAGGTAGAGCGCTAGCCTTGAGCTGAAGAACTGAGGGACAGCGCTCAGGCCCAGAGTTCAGGCCCCACGACTGGATGCAAAAAAAAAAAAACAAAAAAAAAAAAAATAATAATTATTTTCTATGTAAGCCTAGATAAATAATTATAAAAGTGTCTATATTGCTAAGGAACTCTCAACTATGAATTTTATGTTATCACAAAATTATATTCCCCTGTGTCCTTTATAAATGCTATAGAAACACTGGCAAAAAATACTTCTTTTTGCATATCTTTTTATAATTATATTTTGTTAGCTTTAAGTAATTGTACAAAGGAGTAACCATTAAACAAATCAGTTTATAGGTATAATGTATCTCAATCGATATCATCCCTTTTATAATTTTCCTCATCCTTCCCAACCTACTGCCTTCCCTCAATTCTCCTCATTCCATAGCAATATATTAGATATTACGGCTGCATTCTCTCCTCTTCCTCTTCTCATTTGTCACTGCCTGCCTATAAGGTCCAAAGGAAAAGAAACCAGAATTGAGTAATGAGCTTTTATTCTAATTGAGGGTTTATAAAGCTCTGATTGGAGGAACACTTCATTAAGTTTTTCTGAATAGCTTTGTACACAGTGTGGGGTATGAAATATAATATGTATTCAGCGCCTTCCCCCAAGCTAAGGTTCAAAACTATTCTGCCATAATCTATTGCCCCATATACAAGTGTTTCTGTGTCTGTGCTTGGAGGTCATGAACACTTTGTAAGTCCATTTGTTTGTGGAAGAAACTTTCTAAGAAGTATGAGAGGTACAAGCTTTAGAGATTTTTCACTTCTCAGCATGCTAGATAAATTCTTTTACAGTTGTCAAAGAGATTTCATTTTCAAATTTTCAAATATTTCCCATATATACTTTTACTTTTTGTTTTTTTTTTTGTTTGTTTTTGTCAGTTGTGGGGTCTGAACTCTGGTCCTGGGCACTGTTCCTCAGCTCTTCAGCTCAAGGCTAGCACTCTACCACTTGAGCCACAGCGCCACTTCTAGCTTTTTCTGCTTATGTGGTGCTAAGGAATCAAACCCAGGGCCTCATACACACAAGGCAAACACTCTACCACTGAGCCTTCCCAGCCCTATTTTTTAATAACATAAAAGCTACATGTTTGTGAGAATAATGGTCAGATCGGAGTAAACATACTTTAAAAAGCAGCCAAATCTCTTCTAATTTGTTTGAAATATACAGTTCATTGTCATCCCTAATCACTCTGTTCCTTAATAGAACACCAAACTCTTTTCTTCTCTAGAACTGTAATGTAATGCCCATTGGACAGTTCGGTTGATTATATTTCTCACAATATATTTTAAATATATCTTTTCATTTTCATGTCATCTTTTTCATTATCACCCATCTTTTTATCTGTTTCTAAAGTCTACTTACATTCAAAAAGCATCTAAATTTAAAACCTTGAAAAGTTTTTGCTGTTATCAAGAAATCATGTCCAAAAGTCCTCATCTCAGTACTATAAGAGGTTGACTAACATTTTTCTCTGCAAACTATCAAGCTATATGGATGCCAAAATTCACTTCCCTTCCTAAGACTCTTGTTTTCTCCCAAATAAAATCCTTTTAGTATACATACAATATGTTGAGGAAAATTCTAGGTAACTATACTCTTAAGAAGAAATAGCTAGGAGCTGGGAATGTGGCTTAGTGGTAAAGTGCTTGCCTAGCTTGCATGAAGCCATAGGTTCAATGCCTCAGTAACACATAAACAGAAAATGGCAGACGTGGCACTGTGGCTCAAGTGATAGAGTGCTAGCCTTGAGCAGAAGAAGCTCAGGGACAGTACCCAGGCCCTGCATTCAAGCCCCAGGGCAAGAAGAAGAAAAAGGAGGAGGAGAAGGAGGAGGAGGAAGAGGAGGAGGAGAGGAGGAGGGGGAGAAGGAAAGGGAGAGGGACAGGGAGAGGTACAGGGAGAAAGAAGAGGAAAAGGAGGAGGAGAAAGAGGAGAAGAGAAGGGGGAGAAGGAGGAGGAGGAAGAGGAAAAAGAAGGAAGAGGAGGAAGAGGAGAAGGAAAACTGGCTGTATGATATGACTTTCTAATCACAAGACATTTCATAAAAAGTTATCTTAATCTATGATCTTACTAAACATTAAGTTTAGAGACAAACAATGCTTGTGGGAGCCAGAAAATTTTCCCAGTTTTATAGATGAATAAATGTATGTTCATTTATAAAAGTAAGTTCTTAAAAAATCATTTGTGGAATGTTCAACTGGCTAAGATACAGACATTGGTTTAGGTACTCAAAAAGCAATGATAAGCAATCTCCCTGCCACCATTATCCTGCAGAGTTTATATTCTCATAGAAAAGAAAGATAATAAATAAATAAATGGATGGGTTTTTCCAGTCTTGGGAAACAAGAGTATGTAAAGCTAGAGCATGGGAGGTGATATTATAGAAAAAGTTACCAAGTAAGACCTGTCTAAGGAGGTGAATTTTAAATAAAAATCTGGGAGGACAAGAAGGAATAAGCCACAGAAGTATCTCAAAGAAAGACTTTCCTGAGAGAAGGAATGAGAAATGTAAAGGAATGTAAAGGGTATGCTCAATTTTAAATATGGATTTAATATTTTACGTTTCTACCAATATTTGTCTATAGAATCTTAATTTTAAACATGGGATTGACATCTACCACAAAGATGCACTAATAGAGTACCTGCTTTGCCAACGTCAGGCTGATTGATGACTCTAGAAACTCATTCCTTATTTCAGAGAACTTAAGCATACTCTCAGCCTGCTGAGTAATCTCAACATTGGAGTTCAGCCACTCAACTAAAAACTGAGAGAAATAAACTTTTTTATCTCACATAATGCAAATGTAACTTTTAAGAGTGCATGAGGATATCATTCGTAAGATGGAAATAGAAGTCAGTCATTCACAATCTAAAGTACTCTTAAGTCATAAATCACCTGGTGATTTAATGATTTACTGACTTATCAAAGTCATCTCCCTGTTAGCTATTTATGAGTCTTATCATCTGAAGCCAGCTTCCAAAATTAGAGGCTTATAAATGATTAGCTACATGTCTAGATGTGCAATACCTGCCTGGGAGTAATAAAAGATTCCTTCTTCCTCCTTTCTCAGTTGGATGATTAGGCTGCATTCACCAGCACAATCTTGTAAAGATCTGGAAATCATTCTGTTAATATGTTCAATATAGTCCAGTGGCAAAAAGGTTAATGGAGACAATCAGTAGTATGACTTGACAGTTTATGCAAAGATGTCGCTGTCTGTCTCTCTAGACAGAGGCAGATGTTAATGTTTTATTTTTATTTATAGTTTTGAAGATCGGAATATTTCCAAGCATGTTTTCAGATTTTACCCAACTGGTTTCAGATCTCAAAAAAACTGTGGAAGTCCACACAATATTGAAAATGTCTCCTATAAGTTCTTATTCTTAAACAAAAGTTTTTATTTTCTGATATATGTATGAGAAAATTACATAGAAAACACTCATAAGGTATAGAGGTGGTTTGTCTTTCTATACAAGGGGAAAAAAAGGGTTTCATGTACTTTTAGAGTATCCTTTCTAGATCAATGTAGATCTGCAGATAGGTATTACATTCGAGAATAAAACAATAAAATGATTTATATCTAGGTAGATATTTAGTAGTGCTATATATAATCAAGATATAACAGCATGAAGACTTTAGGGATCGTTAGAACCAAGAACCTTCGAGTTTCCAGTATGTTTGATTTTTTCCAGAATTGACCAACCTCCTGGAAGCTGATGCAGTCTAATAAACTTCTTTGCACAACTACTTAAAGAAAAAAATATTCAAGCAATGAATTTTCCTTCTTTACCAAAAAAAAGAAGGGAACATTTTTGAAAAGCCTGTACTCACATCCAGTCTGGAATATCACTAGAAGCAATCTCCCTGGCCAAGATTTACAGCAATCACTACCCTTCTCATGGGAAAATGTATGTAGATGTAAAATTGGATTGGTAGAAAGATATTTCAAATCCAAGAAGCAAGGTCACTGTCAGTATTGTCCAAAGTGCAGAAATAAAAGGAGTTGTTAAAATAGATGAGCTGACAATTAAGAAAGAAATAACTAAGTGACACTTTGTTCATGAGGTGCCAACAGACAGGATTGGGTCCAGACATCTGAATGCGCTTAAGCCCAATCCTGTGAGAACATTCACAAGAGACTTAATCACAAAGGGACTAAAACTCCAGTTAATCTTAATCCAAATAATAAGATCAAGATGTTATTTGTCAGTGTATTCCACCAGACATTCCTGAATCTCCACCTTCCCAGTTCACGGTAGAGATGCATCTCACCTAACCCACTGCTGGTGAACACTGGCTTTTTGCGGAAGGAAGGAGGGAAGAAAGGAAGGAAGGAAGGAAGGAAGGAAGGAAGGAAGGAAGGAAGGAAGGAAGGAAGACAGGCAGGAAGGAAGGAAAGAAGGAAGGCAGGAAGGCAGGAAGGAAGGAAGGAAGGAAGGAAGAAAGAAAGAAAGAAAGAAAGAAAGAAAGAAAGAAAGAAAGAAAGAAAGAAAGAAAGAAAGAAAGAAAGAAAGAAAAGAAAGAAAGAAAGAAAGAGGAAGAAAGAAAGAAAAGAAAGAAAGAGAGAGAGAGAAAAAAAGAAAGAGGAAGAAAGAAAGAAAAAAGAAAGAAAGAAAGAAAGAAAGAGAAAGAGAGAAAGAGAGAGAGAAAGGGAAAGAAAAAATAAAAGAGAGAAGGAAATAAAAACATGAAGAGAAGTGAAAATTATCCCTTCCATCTCTAAACTGCTGGGTATGATTTGCCTCATCCGGTGCTTATGTCATGAAAACAGCCTGAGATGTTACAGTAAGTAAAGCTCCATAACAGCTTGTGTGGGCCATGAGTGTGAGAAAGAAAGAAGCGGTGTTGAGCTAAGCCACTAAGATCTGTAAGGTTTGGATTTGGGTGTTTTTTTTTTCTGAAAAATAACCTAAGCTATCCTTCCCATTGTTAGATATAACTCAGATTAAAAATTGCTCCTTTTAAATTAGAGCACTGCATTCTTGGAGTCAGGATACAACAACAATTGAATCAGTACATAGAAGTGACTAAATACCTATATAATTAGAACAAAGGGACCTGGAAGGTATTATAAAATTCATTTAGAAAAGCATAGTGAACTACTATTTCATTATATTAGAGAATACCTCTCTGATGATGGCATTGGTCTGCTTGTCAAGCACCATAGCTCATTCACTCATTCATCCATTCATTTACTCATTCATTCACTCCATTAATATTTTTAAAGGGCTTACTACATGCTGGACACTATGCTGTATACTGAGGAGTTTACAAATATAATGTCATCATAGTCTTTTTTTACTTTCTATTCTTCTGTATTGCCTGCTGGTTATGTCATTATATCAACAGATATTCTTTTTTTATTAATGTGAAAATACAGTACAGAGGGGTTACAATTACATGGGCAAGATAATGAGTACATTTCTTATCAAGCATTGTTGCCTCCTCCTTTGCTTCCCCTTCCCATCCCTTCCCATCTCCCCCTGCCAACGTATATTCTTTTATAACAATTAATTAGACCACTATTTTCCTTAGTTACATTTTTGTTCTAGACATATGTTCATGATCAGTGTTTCTTAAATTAATGGGATTTTTCCCTAATCCATCCAAAACTCAGATTAAAAAATAAATGACTAAGCCATGTGTCAATGTGGCTCACGCCTGTAATCCTAGCTACACAAGAGGCTGAGATCTGGGGGTCACAGTTCAAATCCAGCGCAGGCAGGAAACTCCATGAGACTCATATCTAATAACCCACTCAGAAAACCGGAAGTGGTGCTGTGGCTCAAGTGGTAGAGCTCAAGAGCTGAGGTTCAGCCCCCAGGCCCAGAGTTCAAGACCCTAAATAAGTGACTAGAAAATAGTTATATGCTTGGCTATCAAAGCAATGTCAGTGAGCTATAAAAGTTTCTAAATAATTACTTGAAATTTCTGTACTAATCTTTTTCCAGCAAAGAATTCACGGGCACTCATCAGACTATAGGCCATACT
Source organism: Dipodomys merriami (assembly GCF_024711535.1). NCBI lineage: Eukaryota > Metazoa > Chordata > Mammalia > Rodentia > Heteromyidae > Dipodomys > Dipodomys merriami. The sequence goes on along the minus strand of NW_027202382.1, from coordinate 5,451,765 downwards.
TGAAAGATGAGTGTTCTGAGAAAGTAAGTAGGTCTTAAGCAATTGTGTTTTCTAGTTTTGTTTACAAAACCACTTGCCTCTTAACCACTGAAGTCATGAAGTTTGGCATGATGAGAACCTTCACCAATGGCAAAGCCCCCATTAACCTATTCAGCTCACCAACAGCCCCATCAGCACATTAGTAGTTTCTATTTTCTTCTGAGAGAAGTTAACATTTCACTAACACCAAACTGAAACTGTTTACTTGGTGTAATCAGAATATTGGGGAAAAAATTTTTAAAAAAACACTTTACCTCCATGAGTCTCAATATTATTTAATGCCCATTTTGTGTTTTATGTAAAAACAGTTTAAGCGAACTTTACAACTTTGGTGGGGGAGGGATGGGGGGCCGGGGGAAGGATACGAAGGGATGGGAAGGGGAAACAAAGCAGGAGGCTACAATGCTTGATAAGAAATGTGCTCATTATCTTACCCATGTAATTGCAACCCCTCTGTACAGTATTTTCACAATAAAAATATATTTTAAAAAATAAAATAAAATAATAAAAATAAATAAAAACAGTTTAAGAACCAAACAGTAGTCTCTCTCTCTCACTATTTTAACTATATGTATATAGTTAGTATATATAGTTAACTATATATAGTTTATATATATTTATATATATATGTTGTTTTTTAAAGGGTGACATATTTAACCATCCCAGTTTGGGGGCTGGTGTATAATTGTCTTCTATGACAATCAGTCCTTGGGTACCAATCAGCGGGTCATAGTCCATTGGGTAATGTGCTTAACATGGGTGTTAAATATCATGCTTCCTCTCCTTGCATCTTTGTCTTGTAGGCCATAGCTTTACTTCAACTTATACAAGTAATACTTTCTCCAAATGGGAAAAATTTCCCCTAAATAGGCTTGGAAATTTCTTTTCTTTTCTAGAATCCTCTTGCATCAGTTGATATACACTGAGTACCCAACTAATTTGTGTTTTCTTCCTTCTTCCATTACCCATCAGTCTCTTTTCCCAGCAAAATTTTTTTAAAAAACACATTTTTTTCCAGGCATCAGTGGTCATCACTGTAATCCTAGCCATTCAGGAGGCTGAGATTTGAGGATGGAGATTCAAAGCTAGCCCAGACAGGCAAGTCTGTGAGACTCTTACTTCAATAAACTCCTCAGAAAAAGCCAGAAGTAGTGCTGTGGATCAAGTTGTAGAGTGCTACCCTCAAGCACAGAGAATCTTAAGGACAAAGCCCAGGCCCTGAGTTCAAGCCTCAAGACCAGCATTAAAAATAGTTTTTTAATTATTGGAATTCTGCCTCTTAAAGCTACAGGTGAAACATTCTATCCATCTTACCCACTTCATTTGTATTGCTATAATAATTTCTGTAAAGGAGGGGGTAACAATGCTCAATAGGAAATGTACTCATTGCCTTATTCATGTAACTTTAACCCCTCTGTACAGTATCCTTACAATAAAATATATTTAAAATAAGTTCTGTATTTTAACATTAGCACTATTATCTAACGAGCCTCAGAGCCGTGCGGCTTAGCTTCTTGTACTTTTATAAACCAAGAACTGTGTCTGATTTAGAGCATTACTTTGATATTAAGATAGTCCAAGAAATAAACTTCTTTTTGTTTATTCCCTGTGAGTGATTTCAACTAAAGCTCAGATCAGAGCATCTATACACTAGGTCAAACTGAGATATGCACAGGCGAAAGAATTAAATTTGTATGATATTCCTAGAGATGCAAACACAAGCAAGATCTTTATAACCATGGAAAAATGCTTCTGTAAAAATTTCTTACCTAATGTTGAACTTTTATCAAAGGATTTTTTTCCCAACTAGTTGTTTCAAATAAATGCTAACCATACAGTGTCTCCTCTCTCCCTCCAGGATATACAAACCACAGAATTCCGATGACTCACCCCAAAACAGCTTATGAATATGCCAGAAGCGGAAGGGCATGCTGTTTGGTTCTTTAAAAACTTCCTGCTAAGCTGAAGAAATTGAGAAACTGAATATACACTTATTTAGGACTAACTATGAGTAATAATGAGAATTTAATCCTGTAGACTTCAGAATTAACAAACAGCTTGCCTAACATGTCCGGTTACATCCTGTTTGCTACACATGTGACTCTTTAAAAAATAATAATATAATATTAATAGCACAATGTTTCATTGTCAAGACTACTATTATCTGCATCCATTTGTATACTAGATCACTTCTTGGAAGAACTATAAATGAAAGATCTTTTGAAACAAACATATTGCCATTATTATTGTAAAGGAAAAGCCAGGATTCAATGTGTAGAATTTTAAGGTAGTATTAGACCTTAAAAAAGGAAACTCTGTATATTACCCTTCTTGGATTGGTATATCAATCCTTTGACCCACTCTACCAATTAAATACCCTCTCTATGTCTTAATTTCCCTACACGTAAGTTGAGAATGATAGTACTATCAATGGGTAAGTATATCATGATGATTAAGTAAAGACATGTTTGTAAACAGGTGATATGGCTTTGAAAATAAATTATCTAGTATATTTGCTTCTCCATAAACAGTAAATCTGAAGACCAAAATCACTAAGTGATCTTAAAAAGGCCATACACCTTTACAGAATTAAGACAAGGCATTATATTGCTGATATTAAAAATACAGGCTTTGGAGCCAATCAAGGTCAAGTTCAAATCTTAGTTTTCTAATTTGCTAGTTGCATAGCCTTGGGAAAGTCATTCAACACTTCTGCCTCAAATTTTACCTATAGATCATAATATTACTTTTTTCACAGGGCTGTTATAAAAGTAATGTATGTAACAGTACCTGGCTTATAACAACTAATTAATAAACAGTACTGAAATGTAATAAAGCTGAAAAATTCTAGTTCTTAAAAAATAAGTAAAATGAATGCCCCAAACAGAAGATGTTTAAAATCTATATAAAAGTGTATCTGTATAAAAGTGGCCCTACTTAAAAAATAAACAAGTATATAGTTTACATAGTGATCAAAATATGTGCACATCTTTTAAGATCAAGGTACACATCTTTTTAATACTTCTTTATTGTAAAAAATAGTATACAGAGGGGTTACAGTTACATGAGTAAGGTAATGAGTACATTTCCTATCAAGCATTGTTACCTCCTCCTTTGTATTTTCCTCTACCATCCCTTCCCTCTCCACCTCCCCAACTGCTCCCTCCCTCCCCCCCCCAAGTTGCAAAGTTCATTTTCAACATAGTGTCTTGTACATCTCATTGTTACAATGGAACAACTTGTATCCCTATTTAAGCATTTTTTCCCGTCCCCTCCCCAAATTAGAAAAGTATATATACAAGATGCAGAGCACTGGAATCAAATACAGTGAAAACATGGGTTATACCATAGGGGAAGAACAAACAAAAGAAACAAAAAAAATCACCTAGTACATCATAAGTATGTTAAAAAAAACAATAGCAAGGAAAAAAAACACTTATGTCCCTGTCTTGGGGTTCATTTCACCTAATATCATCTTATATGGTCAAGGTACACATCTTTTCTCCTCACATCTATGTGTCATGTTTCCCCTTTTCTCAGAGAGGACAATATAAGCAAACAACTTGTTTCAAACAACCCCCTTGCTGAAACTTCAGCTTGGTTGGTGTTTGAAAAGATTAACAATATCAAGCTAACCTTGACCTAGAAGAAGCCTAATACAGCACATTTCCCTTTCTAGTTAAGATTCTGTCCCTCAAAGTCTTCAGTGAAGGTACCTTTCCTGCATGTTGCTGTCTACAAAATGCTGGGCAAAATGCAGAACAAACACCCTAACTGCCTTATTATAAATACCTGGAAACAAGTAAGTGGCATGTACCATAATAAGCAAGATTCTGTTTGTGTTAGAGACTATTGTGGCTTGTGGATCAATTTGTTCAAAAACCATTATGAAACAAGAGTCAGGGGGAAAATTCTTTTCTTTGCTAATTACATATTCAAGTGGCATAGAGACTTTAGGAACTAGTGAAAAGAAGAAAAATCTTCAAATCCCAGGAAAATAAATCTGTATATTTTTATAACTCTTCACAAAATAGCACAGAGCTTCCTACCTAGTAGATCCTTAAGGTACATTTGTGAAAAATAATAATCATAAGTGGAAAACAAGTGAAGTATTTTAGGACTTATTGTATCCAACCTTTGACTGATACCACTAAGTCCTGCTCCCACCCAACTGGGGCCTACTTTGACTATCACTGATCTAGAGCCAGCCAGCCATGACTTCCGATGCTCTGCCTATAATTACAAACACCATGATTTTTTTAAGACTAATGTGAAGGTGGTCCAAAGAAGATCTCCCTAATTTGTGTTTTTTTCCCCCTCTAGTAACAGATGACACATTGTCCTTGAAATGTCTTGAAATTCTGCAAGTGACAGAAATCTCAAACTGAAACTAGCTGGTGACAGGATCTTAAGATCCAGGTTTCCTGACTTCAGTAGACATCATTGCTAACTTAAAGAGAGCGTGTCTACATGATCTTTGTACTCCATTTGTGACCCGAAGTATCCTAAAAAGCGAATGGGAATGTTTCTCATTTGTGGGATTGAAGGAGCAGGGACAGACCTTGGTCCCTCTCAGCCCTCAAACCTTCCAGGAGAGAACTTCCTGAGCAAGTCTCTGCTTGCTCAGGAAACACCACAATGCAGACGGTTCTCTCCTGATCATATCACAGCCAGAGATCAGCTGGAGACAATTCTCCAAAGTTTCACATGCCTGCTAGCACAGCACTCTTGCATCAGAGTCTCACCTGACCCTGACTCACTAGTAGATGAAAAGCCAGGGCCTACCTATGACATGTTCATCCTATGTAACTTGACATTTTCCAGCCAATTATACCCTGAAACATCTCTAAGATCACAGCCAAGATTCCAATGTTCTCTTGTCATTGTGCATTTCCTCCTGCTTCCTCAGATGACTCTACCTCCCAAATTAACGTCTGTCTCTGTGTCAACTCCTAGGGCAGAAGTTGCAAGGTCTTCTTGAATGGACTCTCAGTATAAATTTACTCAACTCTCTTCAGTTTCACTGAGCAAGGATCAGCAGCTTTCCTAACTGCATCTGAAAATCATTCCTGAGATCAGGAATGTTGGAGGCTGTTTTCTTACAGGGGAAAAAATTCTCTAATGCACTGTGTTAATCCTCAGTACAGATACTGTGTCTTATTTCTAACTATGAAAACCCAGCATGTCTGTCATAGCAACTCAAAGTCCCAAGGAGGAAATTTGAATCAACAACAAAAGTATACCAAAGTAATAGGTGATTCATAGACCAGTATGATTGAGTAGACCAGGCAACCAGTATGCTGCCTGCTCTTGTGTCCTGACATATTCAAGTAGTACATCTTCTTCTCTTCAGCGTCGGAAGCACATCTTATTAGTTTGTGTCCACCAGTGCCTGCAAAGAGTGATAGGAACAAACATAGGTATTTTGCAATACTTTGTTCCAGGAATAAAGAATGAATAAATATATGATTACAGGAATAAAAGAAAAAACTTTAAAAAGGGAGAAACAAAGAGCACTAAGAAGTCAACATTTATTCTAAATATTTTGGTAACATTTCTACTATATCCTAAATTTAAAAATAAACCTATGAAACTAAGTTGTATGAATATGGACAAAGGATATAAATAAAATCTTAGCATTTCACTCAAAAGAATTAGGGGAAATTTTTTCATAATATATTTTTTAAATTGTGAAGATGAAAAGACTGGATTGGTAGAAGGATCAAACAAGTAATTTACCAAATGCTGGGATGGTCAATCCTTTTAGAATTTAGAAGCAAGAGAGTCCCTGAAAGGAAAAGGACAAATCAATAAGTACATAAGTAAACAAGCAAATAAACAGAAATGGGTGGGCATCTAGGAATTGTTGGAACTTAAATATATGAAATAGAAAATATCACTTCAAGGACAAAACTAGGAAAGGTGTTTGCTAGTTGTGCATTTACTGAAATACTCAATACAAGTAATTGGAGGAGGAGGAAGAGAAGGAGGAGGAGGAGGAGGAGAAGGAGGAAAATCAAGAAGAGGAAGAGGAAGCGGTAGAATCAGACCTATACCTCTCCCTGGATAATCTAGTGATTTTTAATTTTATATGATAATTAATTGTAGCTGCTAATAATTAATAGATGCAAATTAAGGCTAAGAGAAAAAAAGATGAGGAAAAGCAAACATACACGGGAACTGTGCCCTAGCAAGGTCATTTGAAAATGATTGAAGAAGGTGGGTGTAGCCCCAGCAAAACTGCAAAGTATGTAGAGCCATCCTTCTCAATGTGGGAGGGAGACTCTGCCCACTAGATGCTTCCAAGGCTATACGTGTCAGTTCTACATGAGCAAATATTCTTGTGTATAGTATTACTGAGTTCCGCATTTTCCTAGCTTAGTGTTAGCTCATAACAGATACTTCAAAAACAACTGAAAGGACGAAAGTCAACTGATGATATAAACAACTCTGACATAGACTTTTTAAGTAGCTTAGGCAAGAATTAAGTTCAGCTCTAGTACATGCTTTTGAAACAACCAGGGACCCTGTCTGTGAATTTGAGCCTACAAGACTATAGCACAAACAAGGAAGTTCAGTAAGAATGGTTTCCCAAGCTGGACAAAACTGAGTGCTTATCTATTCTCTGCACCTGTAACTACTTGGCTTATAAATAGTTTGCCCTTTAACTTTGCTTCACGGTCACCTGCACAACCAAAGAAATGCCTGAGATCACATTTCTGTTGTGACTAAACTTAACAAAAAATAGTGAAGGACAGAAAAGGGAGCTGCCTCCAGAGCGCTCCTGCTAGAGCAAAGAGTTCATCAACCCCAAATAGAAAGTTGAAGTGTGTAGCAACCTTCAGGTTGTGTGATTTGCTTAATGAAATATAAAATAAGGTACTGAAAAGATTTGGGCAATATGAGACAGAAATAGTAAAAGAAAAGAATTGGGGATGGGAAGGGGAAACAAAGGAGGAGGCTACAATGCTTGATAAGAAATGTACTCATTATCTTTCCCATGTAATTGTAACCCCTCTGTACAGTATTTTCACAATAAAAAAAGGAATTGAACCATTTCTGAGAATTATTGCCTTTGAAAGAAAATACTGAAAGAAAATATTTGAAAGAAAATGTAATGGCAGTATATACATACTTGTCATCTTCCTTATTTATTCATTTTATTTTTTATTTTTGTCGTTCATGGTGCTTGAACTCTGGGCCCTCAGCTCTTCAGCTCAAGGCTAGCGCTCTACCACTTGAGCCACAGCACCACTTCCAGCTTTTTCTGCTTATGTAGTACTGAGGAATTGAACCCAGGGCCTCATGCATGCAAGGCAAGCACTCTACCACTGAGCCACCTTCCCAGCTTTCATCTTTTTTTTTTTTTTTTTTTTTTTTTTGTCGGTCGTGGGGCTTGAACTCTGGGCCTGGGCGTTGTCCCTCAGCTCTTCAGCTCAAGGCAAGCGCTCTACCACTTGAGCTACAGCACCACTTCCGGTTTTCTGGTGGTTTATTGGAGATAAGAGTCTCACGGTCTGTCTTGCCCGGGCTGGCTTTGAACCGCGATCCTCAGATCTCAGCCTCCTGAGTAGCTAGGATTACAGGCGTGAGCCACCAGCGCCCGGCTTCATCTTTTTTTTTAAGAGTAAGTTTAAAGGACATTGCTCTCCCAAAAAGAGATTCTTAAGTAATCAATTTAATGGTATATTAGACAGCCTCAAAAATCACCACTATTAAACTATATGTTATAAAAATTCACCTCTTTATTGATCAGGTAAAATAATTATTGGCAACTGTGTTATGCCATCTCTGCTCCCAGAAGTTAGGATACATAGGGAGCAAAACAGACAAGAATATCTACCAGAATAGACCTGCACTCTGATACAACATGAAGAATCTAATATGATGCCAAGCCACAAGAACGCGGTCACAGGGAAAGATCATGATCATTAGTGACATGGGAGACATTGCGTCAAAGTCCATTTTGCCATGAATGGACTGTGCAATGTAAACAGAGTTGGCTGCTCTCTCCAAAAGTAAGCAAAATGAGACATAATACCTTATAGGATTATGGTTGAGATAAAGCAAGATAAATGTCAATTAGGATTAAAACTAACAATCATCTGTTCTAGCTGTCCAATCCATCTTCCCCCATAGAGAATATCATCAAAAAGAAGAAAAATAGAAGCTTTAGAAAATGTTGTTTGATATATATATACACATGTATGTATGTATGTATGTATGTATGTATGTATGTATGTATGTAATGAATGCATGGCTGAGTAAGTAGGAAAGTCAGGAAAACTTTCAGACTTAAGTAATTGCTTGAGCAAACATTTGCTTTGTGTGCATCTGTTAACTCATTGGGGAACAAAGGCTGAGGAATGAAGGAGGAAAATAAACTGCACATGGCAATTCCAAAAGATGACGCCTTTGAAGTCACACTCATATACTTTCTTGCTCAATGCTTAGACCTGCTTGAGAAAAAAAATCAAGAAAAATCACTAGTGTCTCACACAAATTTAAGGGCTTTTGACCACAATCCCTGTAAAGACCTTAAGAAAAATTTAAAATTTAGTCCTAAATTCCTAAGTTATTGCACTTATGTACTCCATAAATCTATACAACTACTTTTATATTTATTTTTTACTTTGGTCTCACTGTGTATGGAGGCCTAGAGTCGTGTATAATTTATCATGTCCCAGTGTATTTTAGATCTAGCTTCTGCATAGGAGAGAAAACATGTGACATTTGTCTCTCTGAGTGTGGTTTACCTCACTTGACATCATTTGGTCTCAATCCATCCATTTTCCTGCAAATGACATAATATTATTCTTCCTAATGACTGTATAAAATTCCATTGTGTTATAGGTACCTCATTTTTTTGGATCCACTCCTCTATTGTAGGAAATATGGATAAAATGATCCTGAACTACAGCTAACAGGTTTAATTGAGGGTATTTTTGTTTGGGCACTAAGATTTGAAAATAGAAGTTTCTCACAAATCCCATAATTAAAAAAGCAAAGAAGTAAAGATAGAAAAAGAGGGAGAAGTATATACATTTTTCTAATTTGGAGAGGGGAAGGGAAATAACAAAACGCTGAAATAAGGATACCAGTTGACCCACTGTAACAATGAGATATAAGCGAACTTTACAACTTCAAGAGGTGGGAAGGGAAGAATTGGGGAGGTAGGGAGGGAAGGCATGGTAGGGGGAAAACAATGAAGGGGTTAACAATGGTTGATAGGAAATGTACTCATTACCTTATTCATGTAACTGTAACCCCTCTGTACTATATATATATATAGTCAGTCGTGGGCCTGAACTCTGGCCTGGGAGCTGTCCCTCAGCTCTTCAGCTCTTTCAGCTCAAGGCTAGCACTCTACCACTTTGAGCCACAGAGCCACTTCCAGCTTTTTCTGCTTAGATGGTGCTGAGGAATCAAACCCAGGGCCTCATACATGCAAGGCAAGCGCTCTACCACTGAGCCACCTTCCCAGACCAATAAAAAATATATATTAAAAAAAGAAAAAGTGGGAGAGACGTTTTCCAGTTTACCAAGTTATGAGCTCTTACTGCCAGTCTTACTGAGAATTCAAATAAATATCTGTATGCCTCCATTTTGTCTTAGTTAAATCCAAATTACTCATTTGCTCTCCCAAAAAGAGATTCTTAAGTAATCAATTTAATGGTATATTAGACAGCCTCAAAAATCACCACTATTAAACTATATGTTATAGAAATTCACCTCTTTATTGATCAGGTAAAATAATTATTGGCAACTGTGTTATTGGAACGTGGGCATTTGTTCACTCTCATGGCAAAGTGAAGGTTTTACAATTTATCACTGAACCTTTAAAAACAATTACCTCATTTTCAGGCATGTCTACTCCTAAATGTGCATCTGAAATTCAGTGAGTGGACAGGCAAGACTGCTTCACCCTCACCCCATCTAACTCTCTTTTGAAAACACAACAGTGAAATTCCTACATGTTTGTGTCCAGGTTTGTTAGATTCAGCTGACCTACCACACCCTAACCAGAACTTCAAAGGAAGCTGTGAACACAGTGCTTGTTCTAGCCAGAGGATCATCCTGAGTCCTTGCCTGTTTACTCTTGCAGTGTTTAGGACTCCTTTCATCTCTAGTCCTCAGATGCTGCCACAATGACCCAGCTTTGACGTTTGTATGTAATCCTGAGTTCTAGATGCCACTGAAGTTTTTGTTTTAACTGATACTGTGACTTCTCACTTGATTAATTCTCCCCATCTTATAATCTTGGTTCAGAAATCCCTCTAAGATCAGCCTTGAAAAGCCCAAGACAGAGAAATGTGGTCTAGTCAGACCCATAGGACACTCTACCTTTAGCTACACTAGAAATAGGATTTAAAGCTGTGTAAAACCATCTTCCTCCCCCAAATCCCCAGGTTATACAACAGTAACTGTCTCACTTTTAATCTGTGTTTGTGCGCGCGTGTGCACGCTCATGCACGTGCACACACCAGTCCTGGGCTTGAACATTAATGCTGTACCACTTGAGCCCTAACTCCACTTCTGGCATATTGTATAGTTAATTGGAAAAATGAGTTTCACAGACTTTTTCCCCCTGGCTGGCTTTGAACTGCTATCCTCTGATCTCAACCTCCTGAGTAGTCAGGATTATAGGCATGAGCCCTCAGCGCCAGGCTCTCTTTGAATCTTTAGCTCATTTTTGTCTAAGTTCCATTAAGACAGAGAATGGGGAAAATACCTATGAGTAGATGTGAAGCAATTTCCAGGAGAAACTGTTAAATGACACAAAACAGTGTAGAAGAACATACATAGCAAGCTACTTTCTCGCACTTACTGGCTAAGAAAGAAACCATAGAAACCATACCTACACTTGCACACATTTTCACAAAAAGTAAGTTTGAAATCTGTGAAGTTGGTATTTGCAAGGGGTACGGGTAAGGTTAAGAAAATAGAAATACAAAGACTGAAAGCTAACTACAACAATGAGCTCAATAATATTATTTCAAATGGAAAATGTGATAAGTCTTAAGAAATGGGGTAGTAGAAGTGTGATTGAGGAACTCATAACCAAAGTATAGTTTCATTGGACCTTGCTCCTGACACAGGGTGTATGTGGGAGGAAGGGAATGGGAGGGATAAAAAGCAACAACATGTCCCCAAACCTTTAAAGGCATGAGTAAGCCAATCCTGAAATTATCTTAGATCCGTTCAAAAATGTAGCAAACAAGTAAATATGTTCAAGTAGCTAAGACCCAGGGTTTTCTCACTATGAAAAAAGGGACAAGTTAACATGAAAGAGGAAAGACAAGAACCTAGTGATAGACCCAAATTAACGGTACCAGGATGATCTCAAAATATCTATATCTCTATGGGTATATATATGTATATATGTACATACATATATACATATAGATATATATATGAATGTGTGCAATATGTGTACATATGTATATTTATATGACTTATTATATGTTGTGTAGAATATATATGTAGTAAGCATCTGTGGGTATCTATATGTGTACATCAATATGAGTGCTGTATTTTTCAGTTCCATCCACAGAAACATTAAAAACAAGGTGCTAGCCAGGCGCCAGTGGCTCATACCTGTAATCCTAGCTACTCAGGAGGCTGAGATCTGAGGATCACAGTTCAAAGCCAGCCTAGGCAGGAAAGTCCATGAGACTCTTATCTCCAATAAATCACTCAGAAAACCAGAAGCGGCGCTTGTGGCTCAAGTGGTAGAGTGCTAGCCTTGAGCTGAAGAGCTGAGGGATAGAGCCCAGGCCCAGAGTTCAAGCCCTATGACTGATCCAAAAAAAAACAGACATGGTGCCACAGTGGCAGTGAACACACCTAGTGCCCAGATTTCAGTTTCGAATGCTATTCCTCACTTGTGGGAATCAAAAATCTGTTCCTTGGCACTAGTTTTCACTCAACTGTTCAAACTAAAAATTTTGAATTAACTTTTAAAAACAAATATTGTGGTTAGACACAGTGAGCCATGCCTGTAATTCCAAGTACCTAGGGGCAGAGACTGGAGGATCACAGTTCAAAGACAGCTTAAGCAAAAATATTAGCAATCCCTTACCCAACTCAACAACAAGCTGTGTCTCGTGACACATGCCAGTTACCCAGTTATGGGGGAGACATTGATTCAAAGACCAGGTAAGGTGCTGGACCCCATCTAACATGAAATTAAAGCAAATAAAGTTTGAGGTGTTGATCACATAGTCCAGCACCTGTCTAACAAGTACAAGGCCCTGAGTTCAGTCATTGATACTGCCAAAAAGAAAAAAAAATGTCACATTATTGATTCTTTGTGTGTGTTTCTTTTTTTAAAACAATTGTGAAAATACCGTGCAGAGGGGTTACAATTACATGGGCAAGGTAAAGAGTACATTTCTTATCAAGCATTGTTGCCTCCTCCTTTGTTTCCCCTTCCCAGCCCTTCCCATCTCCCCCCACCATCGCCCACCCCCTTCCTGCCAAAGTTGTAAAGTTCGTTTTTGGTCATAACGACTTGTACATCTTATTGTTGCAATGGGTCCACCTGTATCCCTATTTAAACGATTTGTTTTTCCCCTTCCCCTCCACAAATTGTACCAACATCAAATATAGTGAAAGCAGGGGTTATACTGTGGGGGAGGGACATACAAAGCAGCAAAGAAATCATCTTATAAATATGTTAGAAACAATTGCAAGAAAGAAAAGACATTTGAATACTTAGCTTGGGGTTCATTTCACCTAACATCAACTTATCTGACCTTTTCTGCTTGACTTAGACATATACTAGTTATTGCAAATAAGGGAAACCATGGGACCTATGTTTCTTTGGGCCTGGCTTACTTCACTTCATATAATTTTTTCCAAGTCTTTCCATTTCCTAACAAATGGGGCAATGTCATTCTTTCTGATGGAGGCATAGAATTCCATTGTGAATATATACCACATTTTCTTGATCCATTCATCTACTGAGGGGCATCTGGGTTGGTTCTATAACATTATTGATTCTTAAATGTCACTTAATGCCTTATAAGTTATTTTCTGTTATATGTAGGGCCCATGAAAATTTAATTTTTTTGACCAAAATAAACTCTTGAAATATTTTGTCAAGTAACTTGTCAAAATTTTTAAAGAATTTTGTTTTATAATTCAAAACAAGAATGAGCCCGGTAGGGCTTTATTAAGTTGTAGGTTAACCAAAGGTCAATATGCTTAGATACATGTTATGTTTATACTGATGTCATTAAATAAACTATTTAGGAAATAATTAACTTGTAAGCAGAGTAGTATAAGTGTAGAAAGCACATCTATCTTTTTCTTCAACAAGCTTATTCTATTTTAGTTACAAGTAATTCAGAAAGAACTCTAGGTATGAGATAAATTGCAAGTATGATCTTAATGCTTTTTCTACCTACTCTGAGAATGTTAGTGACTTTTTTTACTCAAGAAAGTTGAGTTCCAGTTGTCCCATTTTTGATCACCCCAAGTAACTTCCTGATGTTTGCAATCTACCTCATTTTATTAGCCCTTTTGGTAATAACTTACAGTTTATTTGTCAACATAGTTACCTGTCTTGAACATCAGCGTATTTTGAAAATCAAGTAATCATGAGGGAGGAACTGTAGACAGTCTTAGTATTTCCTTCCAATAGTGAGGCAGGACTATTGGATATTTCCAGGGACCTGGTTTGATGGTTTCAGGCAGGAACCCTGAAACCTCTCGCTTATCTACCAGTAAGTGACTGTTTGTAATTGACAAGGCCAATGAAAAAAAAGGAGTTGTCAAAACCCAAGGGAAAATCTGCTAACTGGTAAACCTGTGCCCTGCCTAGGATCTGACTATAGCTTGCCAAGCAAGGACAACCAACACAGGAACAAGGCTTGGATTTCTTAGCTCTACTAGTTCTTTCTTCAGAAATAAAATGTGGGGTTCAATGAACTGTTCAATATAAAAACGTGTCACATGAACCCTAATCTTTGGCCTTTATTCTAGAATTTTTTCCAGAATCGAATCTATGTCATACTAGTTCCTGTGTAAACTCTTTTAATTAGCTCATGGATAAGATGAACAATGTGTCCAATTTCTATTTTAAAAATTGCTTCAGTGAATTTGCCAATTTGTGAGAATAATTTCAGTTTGGTAAAAAGAAAAAAGTAATATACTGGTTCTAGCCTTAGATAACAGTGAGAAAGATTTAAGGAGTATATGGTAATATTGAAAGAACTTAAAAAAATTATCTGCTTTGTTAGTTTTATCAGGATAAGATAGACGAAGATCTTGCTTTGCCTTTGTCCAGAGTGTTTAGATTTGTTTAGATTTTTTTGGATGTGTTTTGTTAAATATCATTCTCCAAGGCATCTTTTGATTTCTACATACTTGATCACAATTTAGAAATCACCCATTTATTCAGTCCTTTGTTTTATTTAATGATAACTAAGACCAGATACCCCAGATATTCAGTTTGAGGTGAGGGTGCTACTCAAGTAATAAAACAAAACAAAATACTTTTTGAATCTATCCTATCAACTCTGCAGAAGATCTAGGGAAGGACAGGAAGGAAGATCTATCTAAGTAATTTTTCAAAGAAATGATATGAGACATTCAACTCCAAGTAGAATCTTTTGAGCTTTGGCCCAGACTGGCCCAGACTGGCCTAGTCATACTGCCACAGAGCAGTAGACATGGACATCCCTGTGGTCTCTGGGAGATGGGAATGGACTGAAGTTCTTGAGATGGGCTCCAAGACTTGGATGAGAGTAGGAACACAGAGAAGTAATGGATTCATTCAAAGGCAGTTATCTGCAGTACTGAGTGGGTTCCAAGGTTCCAAAGCCAGTGGAATATCCAGTCACTGTGATGGTGCAATTTTGTGTGTGTGTATACGTGTGTACGTGTGCACCTGTATACTCATGCTAAAACAAAGTACCTCCAGAAGCAAATTGTTTAGGAGAATGTTGAGATGTTCCAGATCTGAGTGTATATATGTAAATCTTGCTGAATTTGGGGCTGGGAAGGTGGCTCAGTAGTAGAGCACTCGCCTTGTATGCCTGAGGCCCTGGGTTCGATTCCTCAGTACCACATAAACAAAAAGAAAAAAGCTGGAAGTGGCCTGTGGCTCAAGTGGTAGAACACTAGCCTTGAGCTGAAGAGCTGAGGGACAGCACCCAGACCCAGAGTTCAGGCCCCATGACCGGACAAAAAAAAAAAATCTTGCTGAATTGAAAAGCCATTGTAGTCTTCAAAAGTCTTTTTGTTTGTTTTAGGGGTTTTTTGTGTTTTGTTTTTCACCAACATATCTATTCATTACGTGGGTATGAGAAATGCTGACCCTACTGCATCATGGTCATCTATTTGAAAACAACACTGAACCATCCAACATTTGTCCTAATCCTGGGCACTGTAAAAGGTCATTTTGATACCAGGCACTGGTGGCTCACACCTATAATCCTAGCCACTCAGGAGGTTGAGATCTGAGGATCACAGTTCAAAGCCAGTTCAATCAGAAAAACCCATGAGACTCATTCTGACCAAAAAGTCGGAAATGGAGCAAGTGGCTCAAGTAGTAGAGCACTAGCCTAGTGCAAAAATCTCAGAGACAGCACTCAGAATTCAAGCTACAAGACAAGCCCGTGTGATGTGAGCACGCATGTGCGCGTGCGCACACACACACACACACACACACACACACACACACACACACACACACACACACACACACACACACACACCTGAATAGTTAAGTGAAAGAACCATAAACTTGGAGAAGGCATTAAGGAACCTCTTAGGCCCACAGGCCTTTTTAACAAAAGTTAAATATTTAAACCAGTCAAAACAGACATTCATTTATCTTAAAGTTAATATTTTCCCAAGTATATAGATTACTTATTAATTGTTCATTTGTACAACAAATGTTTATTGTTTTTTCCTGTAGTAGTGTTTTGAGTACTGTAGGAAAAAAAGAAGACAAAGAAATTTCAAGATAAAAATCACAAGATTCCCAAACTTCTTACTTTAGACAAGTCTTCACAAAGTCGAAGAATGATGCCTGATATATAAAGTTGGGAAAATATCATGAATTAGCAAAGAATTAAAATTATAAACATAAGCACATAGAAAAAAAATAAGACTCAAACAATTCATTCTCATACAGAGAAAGGAAAAGTGAAATGCAAAACTTTCTATGTTAATCAAAGAAGTAAAATACCAATATATTATACTGATGCTGTAGATGAATTAAAATAAATACTGTTTTAAAATTAAAACAATTCCTAGGGGGTAGTCAGGAATAGATATTGAAAGTCTTAAAAAGTCTTAAAAGCATTTCTACTTAATATTCCATTTCAGGACACTTAAATGGAATAGCACAAATAAACAACAAATTAATGAAAATGGTAAGTGCTGTCTAAGGACAAGAAATAAACAAAATAAAATAACTAAAGCAAGTAAATTAAAAAGAAATCGTAACTTTGTATACAATTGGTATATGTGTTCTTGTATGTAACTTATTACACATCTCCATCTGAAAGACTGAGAAATTTTTCCAGGATACTGAACTATCACCACTGGATCTTGGAATTAGGATTGTTTTTCCAAAATACTTATGAGGAATATGTATTGATTTTTTAAAATTTATTGTAAAGGTAATGAATGGGGGGTTACTGTTACATAAGTAAGGTAATCAATACATTTCTTTTAAACACTGTTACCCCCTCCCTCATTTAATACCGTTTACCTCTTCCCATTCTTCTCTTCCCCCAGCTTGTGTAACTTCATTTCCAGCATAGTATCTAGTGAGTATCATCATTGCATTAGTTCATCCTTTGTCCTACTGTTTCTGTGATTCCCTTTTTCTTCCATAGATAAGATAGGCTTATATATAAGACAAAGGGTACAGAAAGCTAAAACAGAAAGAAAAAATAGAAACAACTGTATACAGGACATAATAAGAACCTCTTATTTCCAATTTTTGGAGTTCATTTTGATACGTTTCATTAGAAATGGTCCTATGCACTTAGCAATCAGGATATTGTGATCCCCTGTTAAGTATATCATAGATATATTGTAGTTATTACAAATGAAGGGAACCATGCAACCTATATTTCTTTGAGCCTGGTTTGCTTAACTTAATATAATTTTTTTCCAGGTGTTTCCATTTCCTTATAAATGGGGCAATGTCATTCTTTCTAATGGAAGCATAGAACCCCATTGTGTATCTATACCACATCTTCTTGATTCATTCCTCTACTGAGGGTTGGTTCCATATCTTAGCTGTGGTAAATAATGCTGCAGTGAACATGGTTGTGCTGGTAGCTTTAGTATTGTCTTGTTTGTGGTCATTGGATAAATGCCCAGGAGTGGGATTGCTGGGTCATAGAAGAGCTCTATGTTTAGTCTTTTAAGGAACCTCCATACTGCTTTCCAGAGTGGTTAAACAAGTTTGCACTGGCATCAGCAATGTAGTTCTGATTTGCATTTCTTTCTTTTTTTTGGGGGGGGGGTCCGGTCATGGGGCCTGAACTCTGGGTCTGGGTGCTGTCCCTCAGCTCTTCAGCTCAAGGCTAACGCTCTACCACTTGAGCCACAGCATCACTTCCGGCTTTTTTCTTTTTGCTTATGTGGTGCTGAGGAATTGAACCCAGGGCCTCATGCATGCAAGGGAAGTGCTCTACCACTGAGCCACCTTCCCAGATCTTTGCATTTCTTTTATGGCCAGAAATGTTGAGCATTTCTTCGTGTGTCTATTGGCCATTCTTATTTCCTCTTTAAGTCTTTTATCTCACTTGTTAATGGGGTGGTTGTTTCTTTGAGGATTTGTTTTGGAGGATTTAATTTTTTGAGCTTTATGTATATTTTAGATATGAAGCCCTTGTCTGTTCTATGGATAGTGAAGATCTTCTCCCAATCTGTGGGCTTTCTATTGATCTTGCTAGCTATGTCATTTGCCATGCAGAAGCTCTCCTTGTGTCATTTGCCATGCAGAAGCTCTCCAGTTCCATGCAATCCCATTTGTCCAACCTTTCTTTCTTTTTTTTATTTCTTTTTTTTTTTTTTTGGTCCGGTCATGGGGCCTGAACTCTGGGCCTGGGCGCTGTCCCTCAGCTCTTCAGCTCAAGGCTAGTGCTCTACCACTTGAGCCACAGCACCACTTCCGGCTTTTTTCTTTTTGCTTATGTGGTGCTGAGGAATCGAACCCAGGGCCTCAGGCATGCAAGGCAAGTGCTCTACCACTGAGCCACCTTCCAATGCCCCTGCCCAACCTTTCTTTGATTTGTGTCTTTGGGTCTTTATTAAGAAAGTTTCAACTTGAGCCAAGGAGTCCTAGTGTTTCCCCTATTCCTTTCTGTAATATTCTCAGAGTATCTTCTTTTACCTTTGAGGTCTTTGATCCATTCGGAATTGATTCTACTACAGGGTGATATATGAGTTCAGTTTTCTACACATGTATAACCAATTCTGCCAGCCCACTGAGGCTGTCTTTCTTCCATCCTGGGCTGGGTTGTTTTTTTTGTTGTTTGCAGGGAGCCGGGGCGAACGCCATTACAAGGCGCCGCCCACTCCCTTGCAGCTTTGAGGTCCATATTAGACAGTGCTTGGCGGGACGGTGGGTCCTGGGCTTTGCGCATGCGCGAGCCACGTAGAGTCCCCAGCCAATCCTGTGGCACCTGGTGACGGTGAAAGGCAGACGACCAATGATAGAACGACCCGTGTTCCTATTCCCTATATAAGCAGCCATGTTTTGGGTGCACGCTCTCTCGTGCTCAAGCTCTCCTACAAGTAAGAAGGCTCTCCAATAAAGTGTGATCTGAGAAGACTCCTGGTGTGGTGGTCGTTCTTCCTCGCTGGTCGAGAAGGCGTTTGCTGCAGTTGTTGTTGTTTGGTTTTTTTTTTTTTTGGCTCCTTTATCAAAGATTAGGTGGCCAGAGTCTGCTGGTTTGTTTCTGGTTCCTCAGTTCTATTCCATTGTTCCTCGGGCTTGTTTTTGTACCAGTACCAAGATTTTTTTTTACTACAGCTTTGTAATAAAGTTTGAAGTTTGGTATTGATATTCCTTCAGCACTATTGTTCCTGATAAGGATTTTTTCTCCTATTCAGGGATCTTTTATTATTCCATATGAATTTTTGGACTGCTTCTTCTATTTCATTAAAGAACAATGTTGGGATATTGATGGGAATTTCATTGAATTTGTAGATAGCCTTTGGCAGTATAGCCATTTTCATGATGTTAATACTCCCAATCCAGGATCATGGGAAGTTTCTCCACTTCCTTAGGTCTGCTTTAATTTCCTTTTTCAGGTTTTTAAAGTTTTCATTTTAGAGGTCCTTCACTTTTTTTGTTAATTCCTAGGTATTTTTGAGGCTATTGCAAAAGGCGTTGCTTTCCCCTGATTTCAGCCTTGCTCTTCTCATTGTTGGCATATAGAAAAGCCATTGGTTTTTGTGGATTAACTTTATACCCTGCTACTTGGCCAAAGTTTCAGATCAGCTCAAGTAACTTGTGAGTGGAGGCTATGGGGTTATTTAAATACAGGATCATATCATCTGCAAACGGGAAGAGTTTTACTTCTTTCCCTCTTTGGATCCCTTTTATGTTTGCCTCTTGTCTTATTGCTCTAGTTAGGAATTCTAATACTATATTGAAGAGGAGTGAAGAGAGTGGACATCCTTGTCCCATTCCCGATTTTAGTGGAAACGGCTTTAACTTTTCACCATTAAATATAGTGTTAGCTGTAGGTTTGTCATATACAGCCACTAGTGTATTGAGGAATATTTCATAGATTCCTAGTTTATCCAGAGTTTTCATCATAAAGGGGT
The DNA here is from genome assembly GCF_024711535.1 of Dipodomys merriami. Classification (NCBI taxonomy): domain Eukaryota; kingdom Metazoa; phylum Chordata; class Mammalia; order Rodentia; family Heteromyidae; genus Dipodomys; species Dipodomys merriami. The sequence continues at coordinate 5,431,917 of NW_027202382.1, read as the reverse complement.
GTTGGATCTTGCCAAATGCTATTCTGCATTGATTGAGATGATCATATGGTTTTTGTCCTTGCTCCTATTGATGTGTTGAATTACATTAATAGATTTGTGTCCTTGACTGTCTGTTACCTGTTTATTTTGAGTGAAAGTTGAAGTTCCTTGACTTGCCATCTTTCTTGTGTTTCTATGGTTTGTTCTGCCCATTTGGAAATGAAAGCAAATCCAATACCACAACAGAACACAATTTTAAGACAAGAATCAACCCGGAGCCCTGTAGTTGCACAGACTTTAGAGGTTCACAATCATAGACAGGTATTTTCATTCTCTCTCTCCTTTTTTGGATGTAAAAGCTGATCCAGTACTACCACCAAACACAGTTTTAAGACAAAAACAAACAACCCTGACCCCTGTAATTGCACTGATTTTAGAGGTTCAAGTTCATAGCTAGGTATTCCTCTATCTATCTCTGCTTTTCTTTGTAAGGAGAGGATATTGTGATTCAGGAGTGGGGATTGTAATCAGTGAACAAATCTTTCATGAGGTTTAAAGCAATCTGGACCAAAAGGATAACTCAATGAGCCATTTTGACACAGTCAAAGAATACAGATACAGTCTACAACAAAAGACTAGGGATCAATGGACTAAGGAAAACAAAGAAGGAATGAAGGTCCAGAAATTAAGAGATATTATGAAAAATAGGAGGAGAAAATAAGAGTCTAGGAATGTAGAGAAGGAAAAGAACAGAAGGGAGAAAACTAAGACCTAAATTCAGAGAAAGAAAAAGAAAACAAAAATATATGTAAAAAAATAAAAATTAAAATATATATGTATAAAGTAATAATATTAAAATTGAAAATACTAAGATTGAGAAATAGAGAATTGAGTAATCAAAATATAGTCTGAAATAAGTGTGCACACAGTGAAAGACGAAACCTACTAGTTACTGTCAGCTATGTATCTAGGGATGAACCTAACAGAAATGAAGGAGAAAAAATGGAGGAAAAAGGAAATATAAAATAATAAAAATAATTATTTAGGGGAATATTGTGTCTCCCCTATGTACATAGCAGTCCCTTGATGGAGCCTTTTATTTCCTTGCGGTAGTTAGTTTTCCTTGTTTCTTAGTTTGTTTCTCAAATCAGTTTGATTGAGTGGGAAGAGAAAATTCTGCTTGACAGACTTGCAGTCTTTAGATCCTAGTCTAATTTAATGGGAGCGGGATCTGCTTTGGGTGTTATGCAGGAAGGAGGTAGCCGTTTTCTCTAGCTTGCATTCCCTGCAAGTGAGCTTGAATGTGGGTGGGGTTGTGGCATGTTTGGAATCAGTGGCTTTTCACACAAGGACTAGTTCCAGAGACACTCTTACGGCCTAGCCTGGAGCCACTCTTGGCTCTTATGGCCTATCCAGTTTTTTTATTTTTTACTTTTTCCAGTGAGTTTTTACAGAATTTTTTATTGTCACGTGATGTACAGAAGGGTTACAGTTATGTAAGGAAGGTAGTAAGTGCATTTCTTGTCAAACATGTTACCTTTCCCTCATTTCCCCTACTTTCGCTCCCTCCCCAATCTGCCCCACGTTGTACAGCTCATTTCCAACATATTGTCTTATGTATATCACTGTTACATTGGTTCCCCGCTTGTCCTTTGTCTCACCATTCTGTTGTTCCCCTTCCCTTCCCTAATTCAGATAAACGTATGTACAATACCAGGGTACCAATATCAAATGCAGTGACACAAGGGATATGCCATAGGGGGCAGAACATACAAAAGAAACAAGAAATCACATAGTACATTAAAAACAACAGCAAAGAAAAAAAATGCCTGTGTTCTGTCTTTTTAATTCCTGCAGCTGGCTAAGTGCAGTTTTAGCTGCTATCCCAATGGAATGTTTTACATTTTATAGATTTTGGTCTTTTATCTTCTATTTTGCTATATATTTGAGATGGCTGGCAGTATAGAAATACACAAAGATGAAGCCTACTTTAGGAATTGGCTTGTTATTGATTTTCTTAAGGTTTAAGGTGCATTGTTAGTTTGTTTATTTGATATCCTTCTAACTTTCTGATCTGGAGGTTCATAGCTACAAAATTCTTGGCACTGCTTATGCTTTGTCCCAGAGGTTCTAGTAAATTATATTTTCATTTTTTAATTTTTTTCCTTACTTCTTCAATGACCCACCAATTTTTCAAAAATATATTGATCAGTCCCCATGTATTTGAATGATTTTTGTAGTTTTTCTTGCTATTGAGCTCTAATTTTATTCCTTATGGTCTGCTAGGATACAGGTTCTTGTTTCATTTTTTTTAAGTTGATGACATTTGCTTTATGTTCTGAGTAGTGACTTATTTTGGAGAAAGTTTCAGAGATGGCAGCTGAGAAGAATGTTTAATCTGCTGCTATGAGGTGAAAAACTCTAGAAGCGTCTGTTAAGTCCATTTTGTCAACAATATTGTTTCATTCTGGGACATCTTTTCTGAGTTTTTGCTTTGTTGAAACTTCTGAATGAGTTTAAAGATTGAGTCTAAATGAAAATCTATGAGAGTTTATTATAAATTGTTATGGTTATTTTTACTTCAAAACTTTAATCATGAAGTGACTTTAAATTTTTTGTGGATTATATAATGAAACATTTTTTTCCAAAGAAACTAGAATTTCCTTGTCAATCTAATGATTTGTGCTTGTGTATTTACTACCATTGCTCAGAAATGCATAGGAGAAGCCTTTAAACCTACATAGTAGGAAAAAAATCCTCTCTTCACTGCTCTCACATAAATTCTTTAGCTACTTCGAGAACCCACTCAAATATCCTTTATCTTCTTTAAACCTGGTCATTGAGACTTGTAATTTTATGGTCTCCTAAAAAGAAATTTCTCATTAGAAATGGAAGCATTCACTTTCATATAAGTGACAAAATCTAGCTAATTAACAAGACATGAATTAATAGGTTTTTGTAATATCAGTAATGAGACTAAGGGATATTAGCTCTTATCGCAAGGTTGTCAATAAAAGGATCATGATGACAGAACAAAAAGGCAAGTGTTTCAAAGAATAATGAGATACTTATCAATTTGGATTTTAATGGAGCTATAAAATGCTCTAGCTACCTTTTTGTTAGTTTTTGTCTTAATAATTTTTATTGTAAAGATACTGTACAGAGGGGTTACAGTTACTTGATCAAGGTAATGAGTCCATTTCCTATCGTGCATTGTTACACCTTCCTTTATTTTTCCCCTACCATCTCTTTCCTCCCCTCCTCCCTCCCCTCTCCCACTCCTTCTCCCCTGCAAAGTTGTAAAGTTCATTATGCCCCCCTTTTCCAAATATGTAGCAAATAAGTGTGTCTCTCACTGATTGTATGACTAAAGCAAAAATGGTCACATGACTTTTCTGAACTAACAAAGTCACTCATAAACTGAGGATAATACAATAAATTATTTTTTTTGGTAGGTCATGGGGCTTGAACTCAGGGCCTGGGAGCTGTACTGAGCTCTTCAGCTGAAGGCTAGTGCTCTGCCACTTGAGCCATAGCACCACTTCCAGTTTTCCCGTAGTTCATTGGAGATAAGAGTCTCACGAACTTTTCTTTTTTTTTTACTATGAAAATACTGTACAGAGGAGTTACAATTACATGGGCAAGGTAATGAGTACATTTCTTATCAAGCATTGTTGCCTCCTTCTTTGTTTCCCCTTACATCTCTTTCCATTTCCCCTTCCTCCTCCCCCCCTTCCCCCCCACCCGACCCGCGCCAAAGTTGTAAAGTTTGTTTTTGCACATAACGACATGTACATCTCATTGTTGCAATGGGTCCACCTTCCCCTCCACAAATTATACCAACATCAAATACAGTGAAAACAGGGGTTATACCGTGGGGGAGGGACATACAAAGCAACAAAGAAATATCTTTTTTTTTTATTGTGAAAATACTGTACAGAAGGGTTACAATTACATGGGCAAGATAAGGAGAACATTTCTTATCAAGCATTGTAGCCTCCTCCTTTGTTTCCCCTTCCCATCCCTTCCCATCCTCCCTCTGTCCCCCCACCCAATCCTCCCCGCTACCCCCCCCACACCAAAGTTGTAAAATTCATTTTTAGACATAATGACTTGTACATCTCATTGTTGCAATGGGTCCACCTGTATCCCTATTTAAACGATTTGTTTTTCCCCTTCCCCTCCACAAGTTATACCAACATCAAATACAGTGAAAGCAGGGGTTATACTGTGGGAGAGGGACATACAAAGCAACAAAGACATAATCTTATAAATGTGTTAGAAACAATCGCATGAAAGAAAAAAACATTTGAATACATATCTTAGGGTTCATTTTCCTAACATCACCTTATCTGACCTTTTCTGCTTGACTCAGACATATACTAGATATTGCAAATAAGGGAAACCATGGGACCTATGTTTCTTTGGGCCTGGCAGTAGATGAATGGATCAAGAAAATGTGGTATATACACACAATGGAATATTATGCCTCCATCAGAAAGAATGATATTGCCCCATTTGTTAGGAAATGGAAAGGCTTGGAAAAAATTATGTTAAATGAAGTAAGCAAGACCCAAAGAAACATAGGTCCCATGGTTTCTCACGAACTTTTCTGTCGAGGCTGGCTTCAAACTGTGATTCTCAGATCTTAGCCTCCTGAATATCTAGGATTACAGGCATAAGCCACTGGCACGCAACTACAATAAATTCTTTGATTATCTGCCATAGTTAGCTTTATATGTCAACTTGACTAGATTGTGATGACAAGTGTTTGGTCAAATACCAATCAAAATACTATGTTTTAGGTATAATTAACATTTAATCAATAGACTTTGAGGAAAGCAGATTATTCTTTATATATTGGTAGACAGAACCCACCCACCTATGCCTGAAGGCCACAACATTAAAGACAAGTTTTCAGAACAAAATGGAATTTATCTTAAAACAGCAACAGAGAAATCCAGCCTGAGTTCTCTGAGTCTGCTGCCATCTAAAATTCAGACCAAGCGCTGGAAGATGGCTCAGTGGTAGAGTGCTTGCCTTGCATTCATGAGGCCCTGGGTTCCATTCCTTATACCACATAAACAGAAAAGGTCAGAAGTGGCCCTGTGGCTCAAGTGGTAGAGTGCTGCCTTGAACTGAAGAGCTGAAAGACAGTGCCCAGGCCCAGAGTTCAGGCACCACAACAGACAAAAAATAAAGTAATTAATTAAAATTTTTTAATAATAAAATAAAAATAAAATTCAGATCCAATGCTAACATAACTCATCTGAATTCTACCCTGTTTATTTGCACTCTACCTACACTAATATACCACCTGAAAATATTTCCTAGATTTTGGTGAATGACAAGCAAATGACTCTATTTAAAGCATACAAGTTTTCCAAATTCATATTTTGAAGATCTATAAATAGCATAGCACATATTTTCTTTCACTTCCTTGTTTATAACTCACAAGTGACTCCTAATCCCTACAACCCTTAGCGTGATCTACAAGGTCCCATGTGATCTTCCCCAGAGAGGAGAGTAATCTAACAGAATTTCTGTCATCTGACCTAGGCACGAATCACTTCCTACTGCTGGCTGTGAACAAGTAATGAAACAAAGGATACTTCACACTGTCCCTTTATGACCATAGAGTTAAAAAAGCTGGACAATGGTGCCCTGGATCAATAGAATAGGGTTTCTGAGTAGTGTGACCTTTGCCCTCTTAGGTGGCTAAATTTAGTCAACTAGAACTCACCCTCAGAATAAGAATCACTGCTTTGAGAAATGCTGGCTGCCTAATGAGACGTCTTCAGTCCTTAAGTTATTAGTGTTCATTTCCCTAACTTCCATCTTCTAAACTTGATCTATCATGAATATCATGAATGTTGACAATATATGACCATATATTATATAGATGTGTCCTGTGTCTTACAGGCTACACCCTGGTTGCTTCAATGGAACTGAGAATCACCTAGTGCCTGTGACTGAATAGGAGGAATACCTTGCCCCCAGCAGCAGCACACTTGGAAAATTATCTCTTAAGTCTCAGATGCAAAGGTACATATGCTTTGGTTTTATCTTTATTTCCTTCCACTGAATGGGAAATGTTTTCCTTTTTATACATTTTTATTGTAAAAATACTGTATAGAGGGGTTACAGTTAGATGAGCAAGGTAATGAGTACACACTCCTATTATATGAAAATAATGTTGCCTAATAGAACTTACTACTCCCTGTCCACCCATCACCCATCATATTCCTTGAATAATATGGCCATGTGGATTGTCCCCTTCTCTGAATCGTCTCACTCAGCAGTGTATCCTACAACCATCTAAAAATACTTCTGCTGTCAACATAGTTCTAAAAGTTTAGATCATCATGTTCTCACCCTTCACCAAACAGTGCAATGTTTATCTTTTAAGCAATCGGTTAATACAGTATCATATTGCAGGAGAAAATTCTGTAGGAAGACTAGGCAGAAAGTGGATGTCTGGGAAGTTGCAGTGTACCATCAGGCTAGCTACACCATTATAACTCAGAAGCAAACACATATGCACACACACACATACACACACACACACACACACACACACACACACACGCACACATCCACCAGCATAAAATAATGAAAAGGGACAGACTATGTAACACTAGTCATTTACAATGAAAAATATTTTGGCTTAATTATGAAAAATCTATAGCTATGAGTCTGAAATGTAGAAGATCCAGAAAAAGCAAAGTAAAAAACAAGAAGTGGTCACTGTGTCTCATGTATCATCCAAGGGGGAAGTGCCTTGAACTTTGAGCTTGGAAACTTTATTGCACTAGGCAAATAATAAAGATAATAGCTTGACTCATATAGTTCCTATTCCAGGTCAAAAATCTAAGCATTCTACATTTCATGATTCAATATGCATGGCAGTCATAAGTAGGAATAAGTAAGACATTGAGGCACAGTTTAATTATGCTATTTGCCTAAGTCAAGAGTGAAACCAGACTTGAATCTAGATAACATGATTACAAGAATCAGTTCTCTAATATTAGAATATGGTAAAAAGTGTTAAAGACTGCTTCCCTTTATTTTGGAGAAGAGAAAAGAGAAAAATCTACATTTGTTGAGAATTGTCCATTTCTGTGGGTCATACCAGAAAGTGTACATACAATGTAGAAACATTGTAAGGCAAATCCTCTTATCTCCTTCTTAAGAGGGACAAACTAGGCCTCAAAGAAATCAGTGGAGAATCAAGTAGCTTCCTTGGGGATCATCAAGAATTTATCAGAAATCAAAGCCAGCATATTTGTTCTCTTCCATTCATCCTGAAGATAAGTAACGAATCAAGTATGTTAAACTAACCCTAGCAAGAAAAGATTGTGATACATCTACTTATCTAAATACACACACACACACACACACACACACACACACACACACACACACACACACACACACACACACACACACGATACAAGGACAAGTTCAGCTGTCTTGTGTAATGGTCAAATGAAGTCGACAAGGATTCAATTTACTAGACCCTGTTCTGCTGGTCATGTGAGTCAGCAGACAGCTTCTTATTTAGTTGAAAGCATGTTTCCAAGTTTACAGAATTGAGCACATTTTCAACTGATCAACTGATCAACACCTTAAGGACTCATTTAATATTTAAGGCAGAAAGTCCAAAGTTAAAATAGCAGTCGCCAGATTAGCATCCGTGAACCTCTCCAAGCATGACAGTCCACAGATCTTTAAACAAATTTACATTTTCTGTTAGTTATAAAAGTAAAAATAAAAAGTATACTTTGTAAAAGGATCTACAGGAAAATAAAGAAAAACTGTTAGACCTCAAATTCACCAAACTATAGTATAGTAACCATGTTAATATCATGCTACTATCTATGACTAATACAGTATTTTATAATGCATTTCAGATTGTATTTAGATCACATTTTGTACCAATTTGGGGTTGTTCTTTCACTTAATATTTCCTCCTAAATATTTTTGTTACTAAATATTCTTTTGACATTTAAAGACTATATAATCTAGACAGTATAAATCTATAGTAGAGCCATGCCACACTACATCATCTATTTTTGGATAGTAATTGTAATAGTAATAGACTTCAGCATTATAAACCAAAGAGATTAGGTTGGAAGAGCACTAACTTTATTAACTTTAAAAATTAGAAGGATTGATGTTCTTTTTTGTTTTGGTTTTGGATTTTTATTTCTTTTTTCTTTGACTATTTTTTATTGTAAAGGTGATGTACAGCATTGTTTTGTTTTTTTTTTTTGAGATAGGGTTTTATCTTCCTGTCTAGGCATGCATCTGGATTGTGATCCTTTATTTTAGTCTTCTTGATGTAGCTAGAATCACAGGCATGTTCCCCCACTCTAACTCCTTCCATCAAGATAGAGTCTCAGGAGTCTCAAGGATTTTTCCACCTGAGCTAGGATGAGAACAGCAAGCTTCTCAATCTCAGTCTCCCTCCGTCCATCTCTTGGTTGAGAAGAGTTCTCGTGGGGATGCCTGAGATGACCACAATTCATGATCTTCCTAGTCTCAGATTCCCACCTAACTAGGAGTACAGGCATGAGCCACGGGAGCCTGGCTTAAATGAATTGTTTTAAAAAATTAAAATCTTGGGGCTGGGAAGTTGGCTCAGTGGTAGAGTGCTTGCCTTGCATGCATGAGGCCCTGGGTTCGATTCCTCAGCACCACGTAAGCAAAAAGAAAAAAGCCGGAAGTTGTGCTGTGGCTCAAGTCGTAGAGCGCTAGCCTTGAGCTGAAGAGCTGAGGTACAGCTCCCACGCCCAGAGTTCAGGCCCCACGACCGGACCCCAAAAAAATAAATTAAAATCTTAGCATGTTGCTGGTGGCTGATGCCAGTAATTCTAACTACTCAGGATCACGGTTCAAAGCCAGCCAGGACAGCGAAGCCCAGGAGAATCATCTCAATTAATCACCAAAGAGCCAGAGTGGAGCTATGGCTCACAGGATAGAGTGTTAGCCTTGAGAAAGAAAAGAAAGGCAGGAATGCTTAGGGACAATACCCAAACACTGAGTTCAAGCCCCAGGACTAGCCAAAAAAATAAAATCAGAATCAGTCTACTACCCCTCCTTCCCCACATCCCAAAACTACATCCTTCCGTTTAATTTTTTGGAAGTAGAAACTCTTAGTAATGAGACAAACAGATAAATACACCCACGCCCAGTGCCTTGTGGTCATTCTGATATATTCATTCAAATCTCTCAGCACCAGCAATCCATATACTCACAAGCTATCCTTTGCAGAAGCAATGCATGACAAACCTCATAAAAATCAGCAGCAACAGCAGCTAGATAGAGAGCAAAGGGACAGAATGATGACGCCTTCAAACTAAGATTTAACTAAAACAAAAATCCTAATTTAATAAGCACTATCTATTTCATTGTGCTACTAAGGGTTGGTAGAAGAAAACTGGGTTTTTTTAATGCTCAAACTAAGTATTTGTTCAGAATGGATTTAATCACTCTAGCACTGTGCTCACAACAGATTACATAGCTAATCACAAGCCCATCCCCCACTTTTAGGTAAGAAGGATGGGTGTCTATGTGGAATTTCTGCTGTTATTCTCATCCCACCACTATCATCCTCCAAATGTCTTTTTAGCCTAAGCCTTCTTAGAATTCAGAAATAGTTCCTCTAATTACCTCTATTATACCTCTTGTAACCACAGTTAAACTTCAGGCAAAATCATATTTATAAAAAAGGAGGAAATCAAAGGAAGATATGTGCAAAGAGCCTTACTGGGGCTGGGAAGGTGGCTCAGTGGTACAGTGCTTGCTTTTCATACATGAGGCCCGGGGTTTGATTCCTCAGCACCACACAAGCAGAAAAAGCTGAAAGTGGCAGTGTACTCAAGTGGTAGAGCTCTAGCCTTGAGCTGAAGATCTGAGCGACAGTACCCAGGCCCCTAACAGACAAAAAAAAAGGAGCTTTATTGGGTTTCTTTTGAGTCAAACAGTCCTGAGTTCTACTTATCACTCAATTATTTACACTAAGTGCAATTCAGGACACATTGAATCTCTGGTCCCTCTTCTGAAAAAGTGCTATAATCACATTTATCTGAGAAAGCAACCACATGAATCAAGTAAGATGATGCTAATCTAACAAAAAGTCTCACTGTACTAGACTATATACACTGATATATATACACTGATATATACACAATATAAAGAAAGAGATCTTCCTGATGGAGCAATGTTTATGTATGGCTATTTGCAGCTCTGTTTCACTATAGCCTGAATAGTACCAGGATTGGTCATGATATAAATTCATAGAATTTTCAATATTAATCATTAGTGATGAGCATGTTTCACATGGAATACTGTGGTCTTTAATTTATGAAATACTAAGGTCACTAGAGGAATATTTAAGAGCTATGAAACGACTCTACAACCTGATTTAGCAAGCAGGAAGATTGCACAACTGTAATTCACAGACACAAGCACATGCCCACGCACCCAGGAAGCTCAGTGGTCTGTGAAAGTCAGTAGCTTATCTATGATGTACACTCAGGAGCTGTAAACAAGACTATGTGAGGACTCAGCTAGAATGCTTCCTCTGAGTCAGTATTAAACAAACTTCCGACCCGTTAAGGAAGGAAATAAAGCCACTGTACCCCTGAAGCCACCCATGATAGGGTGCCAGAGATTCTGGGTTTTATTCATTACCTTGTCAGAAACTGATGCAATGACTAAAATGAGTTTTGTAATTTTTAATACTGCTTAAAATAAATAACTTGAATTAGAACAAGTTACAACCTTTTAAATTATATTTTTATTATATTTATGCAGTTGTACAAAGCAGATGCCATTCAACAAATCAGTTTATAAGGACAACACACCCTGATTGATGTCACCCCTTTCATCATTCTCTCCCATCCCTCTCAACACAACCCTTCCCCCCCCATTTTCTTAGTTTCATAGGATATGCATTGAATATTATGACTGCATCTTCTCTTTTCTTCTCTTCGTCTACCTCACCTTACTCCATTTGAAACACACACACACACACACACAACACACACACACACACACACACACACACACACACACACACACCTTTCAAGTGCCAGTTTGTTGGTATTCATTTTGTTGGGCTGTAAGTTTGTTTTTCTAAGGAATTACATCACTTGAATTCTCCGCTGCAAATACTATACTTCAGTTAATACATATGTATATTATTGCATTGTGTATTGCATAAAACCTCTCATGTGTTTAACAAGTTCCAATCTCTTGGGACATATCTTATAAGAAATTTCATGACTTATGTAGAAGACTTTTTTTTACATTTTTGTATTTTTCTCCATAAGAAAGCGAGCACAATTTTCTATTTAGCCATGACAACTTTAGTATCATATTATATAATAGATTTTAATTCAGGTTTAATGAGTCAAAGCTCTCATCAATTATGAAAAAATACATAAAACACCAGAGTCATAGATTCATACAGGTAGCATAGTTCAGTGGGAAAGACACAAGCATTGAATTCACATGTGCTCCAACTCTACAAATTTTCTAATTTTGTGATCCTGAATAAATTGCAACTTCTTACTGAGATTTCATTTTGTGCTACAAGCTCACTACATTTACATGGTTTTTTCTAAGATTAAATTAGATATTAAATCAGTAAGTATTTTGATAAACCTAAGAAGTTATATGGCTGTGTGTTTTATTCTTTAAATGTCTTCAAGTCACCTAAAACAAGAGTCAAAGAAATTAAGTTTAGAATTGTTTGGCTTAAAATGGATATTGAGTTCTAAAGTTTACTTCCCTTTTGGCCTGCAACAGATTTTGGTTTTAGGTTTAAATTTGTTTTAGGTTTGTATTTCGGTTTTTGTAATTGCAAATCTGCAGTTATGACTGACTCCAAAGAATAGCCTCTTACTTATGTAAAATTTTCTTTCTGAGTTTCAGAAGACCGAATATAGAAATGATAAATCACAAAAAAGGAAACAGCTAAAGCATTTTAATCCTTACCAATGTCCACAAAGTAGGATATCTCATTAAGTATTGTCTGGGTGCTCAGACAGTAAAGGACATTACCGTTTCCGGCAACCCAAGTCTTGACCCTACACTTGGACTTCTGAAGGTAAACTTCCTGAGAGGAAATTAAATACTGAGAACCTCTTCCAGTTTGGGCTACTGACCCTGCCAAAAACACTGTGAGAAACGCTTTGGTTAAATTAATTTGCTTAAGTTTACCTTTAAAATACTTAAGTCAACAAAAAAGTAGTATTTTTTTAATTTGGAATAGGAAGCAAAGTCAAAATCAAAGATGTTCAAAATATCCTTTTCTCCTTGCCTATAAAAATATGTTCCAATGTAAGATAAAAGAGGTCCTCCTTCCCTCCTTATTACAGCTTTATTTAAACTCTAATCTTCAGGACTTAAAAATGAAAAGATTACACTAAAAAACAAGATAAGAACTAGAGCAGTTATAATTTACACATGTGACATGTGTAAATCAAATCCAATATGATATTGTTCCTCTCCTGCTCACTTCCAAGGCCACCCAGGATCATTCAAGTTCTCTTCCTTTTTTAAGTGTGGTAGATCTGGGTTCAGTAGACACTTTAGAGGTCAAATAGAGTCCATCCTCCAGGCAGATGAGAGGCTGTCCTATTTTTAAAAGACCTGGAGAGAAGGAAATTCCACAAGCTTCCCCAGATATACATTCCTGTGTCTATCGAACCTCACTGTCTGAAAATTTTTCCTTTTCTCTTATCTATGTCCCTGATGCTGTAGCTTAAGCCTGTTGCCTCCTGTCTGGTTTCCAATACAGATCATTATCATTCTTCACAGATCAACCTCCTCATACTAGGATTTGTGGGGGGTTTTTTTAATTCTGCAAGGCAAGAACTACTTGATTTTTAACTCCTTTCATACACAGCTTTTCAATGATCGCTGTTATTTACATATACTTTTCTTCCAAGTTTTCTTCCTCCAATCTGGTATTTACTTTAAATGTCTTTTAAAAATAATTTTCTTTAAAAGCAAAAGAAGGTTACATGTGTTGATGTCTATTTGTAAGCCTAGAATTCAGAAGGCTGAGGCAGGGAGTCTGACAAGTCCAGACAAGCCTGGAAAGTGTAACAAGACTTTGTCTAAAATAATAATAATTGTAATTAATAATAATAAAAATAATTTGTTTCACTTAAAATTTAAGAGAAGGATCCAGGGCCCCAATGTTTCCTTCAAGGGCACACTCCCAGTATGGAACTTACTCTAAGTCCCATCTCTTACAGTTTTCTCCACTTCCCAATAGCATAAGGTGAGAACCAGGCTTTAACACCTGGGCCTCTGGGGAACGTTTCACATCTAAACTATAGCAGGCAGGCAGGAGGGTAAGTTGACTCTAGGGTATATTTTGCACAAGATTTCACTTCCTAAATGATGGAACAGTTTAACATTCACCAAGAGAGCAGAAAGCTGAAAGGCACAATGGCTCCAGGGCCATAGACCAATTGTTCTTCAAGTCTGGCCCTCAGTTTCTTTTCATTTTTGCAAAAGCAAAGTGTTGTTTATTATGTATTGCAGAATTCAGATTCCCAGAATAACAGGTATCAAAATGTAATACACTGTCCTTCTGAAAAACCCATAGATTTGAGTGATTTATAAACAACAAACGTTTATTTCTCACAATTTTGGAGGCTGGAAAGTCTTACATTAAGGTGCCATATTGTGTTGGAATCCTGGCTTAAAGAGAAAGAAAAGGAGGGAGAAAATATTTGAAGAAAAAAATGCTGAAGAAATAATGACTTAATACCTTGAAATATATTTAAATTTGTTTAGCTATACATCAAAAGCAAACACACAAAAAAACAAGGATAAAGGGAGACTTTTGCAGCTAAAGGAAAAAGACAGTGTTACAACAAAGGGAAATTGTTGCAAATAATGTCTGCATTTTATCAGAAGCACTGTAAATAGAAGACAACAGAAAACTTGTAAATCTAGAACTGGAGGTATATCTCAAGTGAGAGAACACTAGCACAAGCATCAGTACCAGCACTGAACAAAGTATTAGTATTGAAAGAAAAAAAACCTTTTTAAACTATCAACTCAGAATACTGTATCCAGGGGCTGGGAAGGTGGCTCAGTGGTAGAGCACTTGCCTTGTATGCATGAGGCCCTGGGTTCGATTCCTCAGCACCACATAAGCAGGAAAAAAATGCTGGAAGTGGTGCTATGGCTCAAGTGGTAGTGTGCTGGCCTTGAGCTGAAGAGCTGAGGGACAGCGCCCAGGCCCAGAGTTCAGGCCCCACCACTGGACCCCCCCCCCCAAAAAAAGAAAAGAAAAAAGAATACTGTATCCAATGAAAATACCATTTTAAAAATGAAGGTAAAATTACTTTTTCAGATAAATGGAGATAGACAAATTATTACCAGCAAGTCTATGCTAAGAGAAGTTATTCAGATGGAAGAAAAAGACATAGGCTAGAAATGCAGGGTCTCTCTCTCTCTCTCTCTCTCTCTCTCTCTCTCTCTCTCTCTCTCTCTCTCTCTCTCTCTCTTTCACTCACTCACACACACATACACACACAACCCACAGACACATACACACACATACTCACACATTCACACAAAGAATAAGAGATATGGCAAATATATGAGTAAGTATAAATACTGCCTTTTAAAGCTTTTATTTTACTTAAAATATAATAACTTTCAAGGGAATTTTTAACAAATTAGCTTTCGATCTCCTCAGCAAGGCACTTCATTTGAAGTTTTCTAACATTAGGAACTAAAGAAAACTGTATGCTTCCAGAGAGACAAAAAATAAATATGTGCTCGGGGTTATAAACAGAAGTGCATTAGGGAACTTTTAACAGCAATACTGAAAATAAGAAAATGTTGTCTTCAAATACTTAAAGGAAATTGTAGCCTGCAATTTCATGTTATTCAAGCACATTAAAGGAAAAACTTAAGACTTCCTTAGATTTCCAAGGTTTCAAAATTTTATCTCCCATGAACTCCCTCTGAAGATTATTTAAATGGTTCTTCAAGAAATCAAGCATTTGGCATAAGAAATACAAGTTTTGTCACAAAAAATAGAGAAAAACTCACCTCAGGAGAACAGCTCTACATCATATTAAACAGAAACAGATTATTTTGCACGGAAAAAAGCTACAAAAATTGTATTTCTGACCATTTTCTGGACTACTTAGTGGAGCCTTTCAACTTGGCAGTTGAGAACCTTCTAGAAATTCTACTGAATTGTTTGTTGATGGTCCATGCTCTTATTTCTCTACTTATGTTCTGAGGAATACTGAGAAGCATCAAGAAGGAACATAAGGTATGGAAAGAAGTGAAAACCCAAAGCATATTGAGATTTATGCATAGTTAGATATAACCAGAAAGGAGGAGTGAAAGACTGTGAGAAAAAGTGGAAAAACAGATACATGAATACATTATTATGATCACCATTGTATGGTAACTGGCACTCAGCCATGCCTGGCATCTTTTAAGGTGTATGTGGGTTAAGGTATATGTGAAATGTCTTCTGTAATTGATTTCCTTGGGATTGACCAATTTTGTTAATCAGTTAACATCCTATATTAGTTGAGGTTTGCCTTAGGTTGTAAACTCTGGTATGCTTTCCCAATGAGACAGAAGAGAGGGCTTTCCAGTGGCAATTACAGCCATAAAAAAAACCCTCAGGGCAAAAGCAAAAAAACATCTATTACTTGAGAAAATATATTAGCATGACGTAAGCCAACCTACCCACTGCAGCTACACTGTAATCAGAGATGAGGCCAAGAGGATATGAGTCAGGAACCAGAAACAACCCATACAGTTATTTCTTTGTACAACTCTGCCATCTTCATAACCTACAATAAACAGCATACTCCACTGAGTCTCCAAGGTGGTGGTCAGCCACAATTTCTACATGAGTCTTAATAGACAAATCTTAGTAGTTTCCACTGCTGCAACTAGTCCTGAAGTTTGACTTGGTATCTATGAGCTCCATCCCTCATCACTCATATTAACTTTGCTTCACACTCCATCAGCACTTCTCCTTTGCACAGTTTCCAGCCTCAGAGAATGACTCATATCTTCTGCCCTGAACAGTTTAAGCCCCTAGATACATTGCTCTTGTGAGCCCATGGTTGCTACAGGTATCTTTTCCCATGAGCACTGGGTACAAGAATGCCAAGAAATCCCCATGCTTGTTTTTTTCATTATTAATGCATATTAAGTATATATACTAATGGTATTCACTGTGAGATTTCCATACATGTACATAGCATATGTTGGTCATGTTGTAAGGTAAATCATCCCAGAAACCACATTTTGAAATATAGAATATGGGAGTGTCTATTATACAGTTAGCAGGCTGCAGGCCACCAGTTGTTACAAAGGCCTGCAGCATGCAATTACACATAACACAGCTAGAAAACATGCTAAAGAGGAAAGAAATAACAAGAACAATACCAACAAGCCAATTTAGCTTCAATGGAGAGCTGAATTGGGATGCCATGATGACTGGAGACGAGCCAGGAGACAGGACACGGGAGACAATCACTGAGACACATGTGGCATGGTGTAATGGCGCCTGTGCTGGCCTGAGTCTAGATAGGTCAATGCAAGAGGCAGGTCCATAGGAAATTCTCAGTCCCAGGCACTGGACTGACAGGTTCAGTAACTATCAGCCAATTGCCCACTCCTGCCTCCAGAGATCCGGGCATACCCACCACCTGGAGGCAGGTGATAGACATGGGGTTCTCTTCCCCCAGCATGAAGACAAGATGCCAGACCCTATAATCTACCATATGGCCGATATGGCGCCAGCCAGGCCAGACCTGACCTCCTTACTTCAGTAATATCCATCTCCCCACCCTTCTATCATTGTCTCATCCCCAGCATCCTCCCCAAATCCTAGTAATCATTCATAATTTCAAGTTGACAGTGTGTTTTAGTTTCCCTCACATGAGACAAGAAAGATAATACTTGTTTTTCTGTCTGCCATATTTTGTTTAGCATGCTATCTTTTGGTTCCATTAATTTTCTTCAAATGACAGAACTGCATTCATTTTATGGCTAAGTAGAATTCCAACGTATGTCTATATCATATTTTCTTTATACATTTATCTACAGGCAGGCATCTTGGCTGATTTCATAGCTCAGTCACTATGAGTGTCACTATGCAGGATGCCCCTTTTCTATGCTCATTTCATTCCCTTTGAATATATACCAAGGAGGGATGGGTGTATCACGTGCTACCTGTATTTTAGTGTTTTCCAAAATCTATTCCAAAATTGTTTCATTAACTTACATTTCTACTTACAATACATCAGTTCTTTTGTTATATCATGTAGAAGAGTTATGGATGTTTACACAATTACGATACCATCAAGAAGAAGCATAACTTTTCATTCCATAAACATGAACTTTACTGAGTGACTTCTTTCTTTTTTCAAGAGTCAACATGGAAAGGAAAAGAGTATGCTTACTGTGGTGAAACCTGGCAAACACCACTACAGTAAGATGATCAAGGTCAACTTGGACACTCAAAAATCATGTTGATATCATGGGAAAATGACACTTCACATCTACGTTCATTCTCCAATTGCATAGAACACAAGATAAATTGTAATCAGTAGGCACTCAACAAAATGCCTGACCAATAATCCTTATAGCTGTGAAGTTGCTCAAAGACAAATGAAGTCTGACAAAATGTCTTAGCCAAGAAGAATTTAAGAAAACATGACTACTGGTAGGTTCCAATGGCTCACACTTATAATCCAGCTGGTCAGAAGGCTGAGATCTAAGGATCAAGATTAGAATCTAGCCCAGACTATTTCCAATTAACAGCCAAAAACTAGAACTGGAAGTTTGGTTCAAATGGTAGAACACCAGCATAATAAACTGAAAGGATCCTTCACATCCATCCCAGGAGACTATCTGGAGGCAAGCAGGTACTCAAGAAAGATTATTATAAGGTTTATCAGAGGAGCCATATTTCCCCAAAGAAGGAGGACATGGCATCCATCCCTATCCAGGTAGCAGGAGGGTCTGGGGGCAGGAAGTGAGGTAGGTGTATACTCAGGTGGGTCTGGACAGAGAGAGGGAGCAGCCAGCTTTATGGCAGGAACTCCAAAGCAGGGAGGAACTCAGCCAGGTATGGGTGGAGCTGAGAACCAAAGGTGAGCATAATGCTAACATAAACAAAAATGTAAGGTCTTGAGTTCAAGCCCCAGTAATGGAGAAAGAAGGAAGGAAGGAAGGAAAGAAGGAGGGAAGGAAGGGAGGGAGGAAGGAAGGAAGAAGGAAGGGAAGGGAGGGAGAGAGGGAGGGAGGGAGGAAGGGAGGATAGGAGGAAAGGAAGGGAGGAAGGAAGGAAGGAAGGAAGGAAATATAACAACTAAATGTACTATATTATTTGGAATAACATCCTAAGACAGAAAAAGATATTAGATAAAAAACAAGGGAAAATTAAATAAAAATGGGCTTTATTAATAATAATATATCAATAATGGTCAATTAATTATTATAAGGACACAATATTAGTGAAGCAAGTCAGGAAACTAGGTGGAAGATTCATAGAAACTGAATTTTTTTTCAGGGTTAATAAACAAGTTTTATTTGCCTCATACAGCATGGATTTTCCTTACATTCTCAATTAATTTGCCATTAAAGTGCCAGAAATTTTCTCGCTCATGATAGCATTTGTTAAAAGAAAATCAAGACTATTGTCAAGAACATGGCAAGTCATAATTCAAACATTTCTCTTACAAAACACAGCATGGAAGCCCCGTGGGATAATCTGCAAATGTGCGAAACTGAATTTTTTTATTCTCTCAATTTTTGTTTAAGTCCTAAAACACTCTGAAAAATAAAATGCATTTTTTAACACATCAGTTGAAGCCAGGCACTGATGGCTGATGTCTGTTATCCTAGCTCCTCAGAAGGCTGAGATCTGAGGATCTCAGTTTAAAGCCAGCCCAGGCAGGAAAGTCCATGAGACCCTTATTTCTAATAAACCACCAGAAAACAGGAAGTGGCACTGTGGCTCCAGTGGTAGAGTGCTAGCCTTGAGCTGAAGAGCTGAGGGACAGTGCCCAGACCCAGAGTTCAAGCCCCATGACCGACCCCCCCCAAAAAAAATCCATTTAAACATAATTGATAGAATATCAAAGCCAATATGCTTTCAACATTAAAAATATATAGTGAAACCTAAGATACTGCAAAATTTCTGAACCTAGAAGCTTTGAAAGACATGTGAAGGAACTTTATATGAATTTTAAAATTTTCTAAGTTTCAAAAATATCTCTCAGATTAAAAGTTAGAGAAAACTGCAAAAATATATTCAATGTAAAAACAATAAGGTTTAGTATTTTGAATATGTGTAGAGCCCTTAAATTTGTTAAATCTCACTGTTTAATAATGGGTAAAGAGCATAAAAAGACAAGTGAAAAAAAGAGTAAAAGATGACTGAGGGGGGAGAAAAAGAAGTAAAAAAGAGTATTAAAAAATAACTGCTAACTGCTACTCACATGAGTGAAGACAAAAGCAAACAAGAGATACACTTCTGGTCCAAAATCATATGTATTATATTATAGATATAATAAAAATATACACATAATCTATGTATATACAGCTGGTTGTTATAAAAGGGTAATTTTATATACATATACATTATATCTGATTATAAGCAATTAAATAGGTGAACAGTTTGAAAAAACTATGCAGTAACTCGGTGAAAGTGTCAATGGATACTTTATTATATATTTATGAGATCCTCAAAATTGTTGTTCACATCTGACTCTAATACTCCATCCTAGGGATCTGCAAGCCGTTTGTGTAAGGGTTCAGAACGTAAACATTTCAAGCTTTGTAAGACCTCACAGACTGTTACAACAATGGCTTCTGCTGTATGTAAGTAAGGATAGCTGCGTTCCAACAAACAGGCAGTATGCCTGGTCTGGCCCCTGAACCATATTTTCCAACCACTGAATAAAGAATAAAAAATGACGAACAAAGAAAACTATAAAAAATTACATCTACTTAACATCGCAACTTCACAAAAGTTGTTTGTAGAAAAACACTAGCAGACAGAACATTAAACTTACAATCTGCTTTTTCTCCAAAGAATAGTACAGTTTTTTCAATTAGTCTTACACTTTGTTTATAAGGTGTGAAAAGTAAGAAGATGGGCACAATACCACATCACTGCTACTTGAGAAGTTGAGGCAGGAGTTTGGCGGTCAGTCTAGACAACTTGAGAAGAAAGAGAGATGAGGGAAAAGGCAAAGACAAGAGAGAGGACAGGGAGAGAAGAGAGAAGGAGATTAAGAAGATTAGATAAAATTAGGAGGAAAGATGCGGGGAATGAAAAAGAAAAGAGAAAAATAAGGGGTAAAGCCAAAATCCTAAAGAATAGTGCTTTTATAATAATCTAGAGATCTCCAGAACAACTTAAGATTTGAAAGTATTCTCAGCTGTGATATTTTTGTACATTCAGGAAAATACTTCAGTGAACCTTCACCATAAAAAATGGGTGTCTTCCTAACATGCAGCAATTATACTTCTAGATATTCGTTTTGCCTAATCAGGTCAGCTTTTGATTCAGAATCTATTGTTAATTATTAATGAAATGCTTCTCTTCTGGGGTTTCTGAGACTTCTTAATGAAGATTGCCCAAAACCGTAATACTGGAAAAATGTTGCCTCCTTTTTTCTAAAGCTTTTTTTAATGACTCAAATTCTTAATGGCCTCTGTTTTAGTGACAAAAGAACCACTGTAGTTCAGAGGGAGATGCTGTGTATTACACAAGTTTACCCTGGCAAGCTACAGGACCCAATGTGCATGCCTAGGTCAGCACTTTTCAGTCCCAATAATAGGAATACAGATGGGCATGTGAGCAACTCTGAGCTAGCAAACCCAATCAAAACATGAGAAACAAAAGCCTTTATCAGCTCCTCACTGACCACAACTCCCTAAGGTTTTGCTACAGTTACAGTTTTCTCTTAAGTTTCCAAACACGAATGTCTCTCACCTGAGAGAAATAAGATTTTGTTTACATCCTAGGGATTAAGTTTGTTGTTGTTCTGAGTATATAACTGTTCTCTATGGAAAAGGCAAATGAAGCCTCCTTTTCAGTCTTTCTCTAGGAACTTAACCAAACAACCCACTAACATTCTGAACACACAGGATGTAAACTAAGAACAGCTAGGAGGGCACACAGTTGCTCTGACATTACATAAATAAGAGAAAAATGAAACTATTATCTGAGACTATTCCACAAGACAGAAACTGACTTCTTTTCTTGAAGCACCAACACTGCTTTGCCATCACTAATATAGCCTTGTCCCCACAGATCTTAACGTGGCTACATCTCCTTTCCTTCATCTCACCCACTATTCTCCCTCAGAAGCACGTTTGTACTATTTCTAAGAGACAAGCCCTTTTCTATCATTTAAAATACTTGTTCTTACCTGTTTTTCACACTAGAAATGTTCTGATTTCATATATCAGAATCAATTGTTTGGTTTGTGTTGTGCTATTTTTTCATAGTGAATATGTGATAAGTACTTGTTGACTATTAAGTGGAATTAAATAAGAATGATTTATTTGAAAAGACACTGGATTATATTCAGGTGGTGTGTGTTCTGGTAGTTTGGGCTCTATCATCAATTGTCTAGGTGTATTAGTGAAATTTCTATTATGATAAAGCTATGTAACTGTCACCCCAAATCTCAGTAATTAATGTCAACAAGCCTCCCTCTCTCTCTCCTCTCTCTCCTCTTCCTTTCCTCTCTCTTTCTCCTCTGTCTCCTCTCTCTCTCCTCTCTCTCACCCCAACCCCACCCCTCCACTGGTCCTGTTGCTGTCCCTGGGCTCCTTTTGCTCAAGGCTAGTACTCTACTACTTGGACCACTATGCCACTTCTAGCTTTTTCTGTGATTAATTGGAGATAAGAGTCACACAAACTTTCCTGCTGGGGCTGGCTTTGAACTGCAATCCTTAGCTCTTAGCCTCCAGAGTACCTATGATTACAGGCCTGAGCCAACAGCGCCTGGCTTTCTTTTTTGTTTTATTATTGTTTGCTTTTTTGGGCAGGGCTGAGGATCAAGCCAGAGCCTTATAAGGCTAGCTACATCCCAGTCCTACATTAATTGTTCTCACAAGTCCGCAAATTCACCATAATTCTGCTAGACAGTAATAGCCTTCTGGTTAGGTTCAGGTTGGCTCCTAGTTTTTCTTCATTCTGAAACCAGCTACCAAGGTACTTTTTCAGAGTGAATGACAGGGACACAAAGAAGACAGCAGAAAACCACGAGTCTCCTAAATCAACAGCCTAGAATAAGCATGATGTCATTTCTGCCTGATTTAGTCAATACATGATCAAGCCCAAGAGCAGGAAAGCAGAAAAATAGACTATCAACAGTATGCCAAGGCAAGAACAAGGAGGGGATGAATAATTGTGGGAAAAGTAATAAATTACCACTTAAACAAATGAAATTCATGAAGTATCAACTTCTAGGGGAAAATAGAACAATTGTAATCCTGCCAGTGCCAGATGGTCCAGATGGTCAGATGGTGTTATGTAGACATCATTAAACCAAAGTTCAGTCTGACCAAGAGAAAGGCATTGCATAGGCAGCAGGTCATGACAGAAAACAAGCAAGTTGCTTTCTTCTCTTATAGATAAAATGATGCTACAATTAAAATACGATACGCTCATTGCTAGACATTGTGTGAAAAAATACTGTGAAAGTAGGTTAATAAATCATCTTGGGTAATATGGAGAAGAACTAGATACTTTTTTAAATGAAAAGAAGATATTTGAAGCAGACATGGCAAATGAGTTGCCATCTGACCAATCCAGATGTTTAAAGAGTTAACATTGGAATTGGAGGTGTGGCTCAAGGTCAAATGGAGGAAACCTAGCCATGAGGAGGTAAGAGTCTCTCTAGAGGCCCAGACTTCCAGCCCCAGTATTAGCAAAAATGGAAGGAAGGAAGGAAGGAAGGAAGGAAGGAAGGAAGGAAGGAAGGAAGGAAGGAAGGAAGGAAGGAAGGAAGGAAGGAAGGAAGAGAGGGAAGTAAGGAAGGAGGAAGGGAGGAAGGAAGGGAAGGAGGAAGGGAGGGAGGGAAAGAACTAATGAGAGAAAAAAAAGATTTGGTATCCATTGCATGCTTGAAAATTTTTATAATAAAACATGTTTTAGATTATTATAAATTGGTACTTGGCAACAAATAAAGTAGGCAGGAAGTTTCTGGCACAAAGAGCATAGTGGCTGGAAAAATAACTTGGTTTTCACAGACCATAGTTTATAAGGGAGAACAATGGAAAACAATAAGGCAAGGATGGCTTTAGTTCCCACAAGTGAATAGAAACTAAACCGAGTACCACAAATCATGTGCTTAAAGCTAAAAGTCTGATATTAAGGCATTGCTAGTATTGGTTCTTATGAACCAGTATTGACTTTGTATTGGCTCTGAGGAAGAATCTGTTCCATGCCTCTTTCTATATTCTGGCAATGGCTGTCAATCCTTGATTTGACTTACCTTATAAATATACCAATCCCACTCCTCTTGCCTCCAACATCACAAGGCAATATCCTCGTGTGTATGTGTCTTCATGTGTCCATTTGCCCGCTACATGTAACTCTTGTACAAATTTCCTTTTCTTGAAGACCATATTTGAATTAAGCAGCCATGTACCCTAATATAATCTCATCTTAATTTAACTAGTAGCATCTGCACTGGCTCTTTATCCAAATAAGATCATATTCTGAGATACTGGGAATTAGGATGTTGATGAATCTTTTCAGAGCCCATCCCAACCCATCACAGGTCAAGATACTGCTATTATTATTTGGTTATACACACAAAAAGGTTGCTAACAAATTTTCATACTTACTTTTAAAATTCAAAGGAACAGCATAATATAGTATTAACCAAGTAAAGGTTTCCTCCGGGTCCTATGACCTTGCTCACTCTGTGGAAGAAAGGATGGGGTTTTATGTTTCTTTCATCTTGTTATTCAAAACCCTCCCCACCTCACCCACACTATGCTCTGTTTCAAACCAGCCCACAGAGAGTGACTCACTACCTTCCTCCTATGCCCATTGCAGAACAATTTCATCAGCCAAAGAGAAAATCCTCTGGCTGCTACCCCCAACCATTCTTTTCCCTGAAGCTGCTTTTTAAACCTGGGCTCTTGGAAAACTAGCATGCATCCTGATCCAGCACTGATGTTCTGCTGCTGCTTTAGAACTCTTCACAGACATTAGTTTGGACATGTCAGGCAGAATTTTCAGCCTGTGAAATCTGCTTTTCAACTTACACCTATTGAAAACAAAGCAGAGCATTATCTCCTATCTGTGCTTAGAATATGCCTTAGCCTCTCCTTGTAGCCTTGACTTTTGCGCCCCCCCCCCACTGAAAAATCTGATTCTTACCAACTTCCCTATCCATCTCAGACCACTCTCCTTTGCTGTACATTCTCTGAATCATTTCATTTTTGAACCTTGAACCAAGGTCAAGGCCCGTCTCAACTCCCACCCTTTCCTTTATCCTTTCCTTGGCCAAGACTGTGTTCTTGAAGCTCCTCAGTTACTCTACATAATTTTTATTTTCAAACATCACATCCTTGGATAAACCTGTTTGCCATCCTACCTGACATAGTTTCCCCAGATTCACAGATATATTGCCCTGTTTATTTCCTTCTAAAATTATGTGTTCATGTCTTCATCTATTGGTATATTATGTCTTCATTACTAAATAAATCCGGTTCACTAATAGCCTAACAAATAGCAGGTGTCTAATAAATGAGGGAGGGGAAGTATCTGTGGTTCAGTCCTTCTAAAACATTCTCATAAACTGAGATTCAAAACAGGAAGTATAGAAACCCTTACCTTGGTCAACTGTTAGCATTAGTGCCCAGCCCCCTAGTTCCATTACTTAGATTCTTTACATGAGTTACCAACAATTTATTCTAAATCTGTTACCTTGGGTTATTTACCAAGCACCATACATCTGGATTCCATACCTATTTATAAGAAACAAAGAGTATCAATTGGTCTCCTCCCTGCTCTTCCTACTTGACTTTTATGAGCTGAATATTATGAGAGCATCTCTCTTATAGACCTTAATTAACAACTACAAAACTAAACAGAGACCACCCACAATCCTTTGTTTGATTCAACAGCTATCCTCCCTTTCTCTTCTCTCTACTTCTCACTTTAAATCTTTCTTCTGTTTGTTTCTACTCTTATCTTGGCAAAAATGTAAACATTGCACAGCTGTTAGTGTGAACACATGACAGCTAGCTATACATAGCCTTTATTGGAAACTTGTGTAAAGCTCCAAGTCAATCTCATAGAATACAATAAATCTCTATGTCTCTAATTAGGACATACATATGCCTTTATCAACTTCAAGACTTATAGGCACTAAATCTTCACCGTTTTAATTTTGGGCATCTTTAAACAATTATCACATACAAATGAACCATTTATACAATTAACACTGGGGACATCTTGAAGACTTCCCTTGTTAACCTACTTCTATCACTTTCCTTAAACGTGAGTGCCCATAAAAGCCTTTTTAAAAAAAAAAAAAAAAAGCTACTGTGAGTTGCCTACATTTTTTTTCCATGCTCTGGATACCACAGTTAGTCACATGGAATGTGGAATGGGCTAGACATCTTGGAATTGTTGTTGTTAAACTACTGTAAAAGATTGACCCAATCTCTTTAATAATCATTGTTTGTTTAACAAGTTCCTCTGAGGAAAGTTATGCCGTTGTCTTGTAAAGTAACTTCTTAAAAGGTTTTTATTTTGTCTAGATATGATAAGAATCATTACATGGTATGTCTAACTGATGACTTAGTGCTTTTTAGTGAAGAGAAGTTTCTATGGGAAAAAGAATTAGACAATAAACACCAATGGCTTAATAATACATGCTATGTTTCCAATTCAATTTGCTTTGATAAAAATCAAATAATCCTCAGTAACACAAATATTTGTGTACAGTGATTGGCTAGTTGGGTAAATATGGCATTCTTATTCCTGCAAAAACTTTCATTTGTCCTTTATACAGACCACATGCTGTCATGAGGTGAATAATGTTGAAAATTTCCTGCAGCAGTTTCTGTGCTATCTAATAAAGAAATATGAGGATCTTTAATTTTCTTTTGAACTGTAGAATGTTCTTTATTTATAATCAATGTTTCTCTGTCTTAACAAAATAGGAAACAGATTCTTAAACTCTAAAAGAACTAAAAATTTATAACAATTTTTCTTTGAAGTAAAATGTTTACATGACAATGATGAAACATGAAAATAATTCATATGATCAGAAGATTTAACCACTAAAAAAAGTGTCCCCAATGGAAAAGACCATAACTTTGAAAGATAAACAAATATTATTAAAGAGTTTGTAAAGTGATTTTAAAAGTGGTAGTTTTTATATTTTAGAATATATTTCAAAATATGAACTAATCCTGAATACAAGTCTATACGACACTTGCTATAAGCACAGATTATTCCTTCTCTATTTAGATTGTTTAAATATGTTTTATCTTGCTAGCAAGTTTCCGAGTACCAAAATAAAAATGAACCTTCAAATAAGTGATGTTATCTACTCTAATAAACCCACAACAAATAAACCTTTTTATCAAGTGTGTCAAATACATGTTAAATTATAAAATGTCAAAAAACGAATTGTGAAAGACATCTTTATATGTTCAAGGTTACAATATTTAAAATAAAAACAGTTCTGGGCTTTGAACTTAGGATTTGCACTTGCTAGGAAGCTATTCTTCACCTCTTAGTTATAATCTTTATATGCATGCCAATGTCCATTCAAATAAGATTTCAAGAAAAAAGAATTTTAGTCACATTTTTTATTTTGTTATTAAGTAGATCCTTGGCTTCCTTCTCCCTGATCTTGCCAATGAGTATGCCCTGATTATCTCAATTCAGCCTTGTTCAGACTTACTCCACTTTAGCACTGAAGCGTCTCATATAATGTTCCTGCTATGTCTTGGAGCTGTGTTCAACAGTTGCTCTGTCTCTATGTAAAAGCTTGGATTCTGGAGTCATTCATTGTGTACTCTCTTCTTTCTACTGTGAATCTAGTTAGCCAATACTTCAGTGCACCATCTATGAATTGAGTCATATAACATCATTTATTTAATAAGGGTATTCTTGTTAATCCAAGAAAAGCACTAAATACAATTCTGGCTCAGAATAAGTACTCAATAAATACTAGTCTTATTTCCATTACATATCATATCACTAACACAGAAGCCATTCTGTCAATGAAATGCAAAGGTAATTTATTTTATATTTTGTTTTGCTTTGGAAATATGACTGCAGTGTTTGATAAAAACAAGAATAAATTATCTGGCAATTCACATACATTTAGCAAAAAATAAAAACAAAAAACAAGCCAGACGCCACTAGTTCATACTTGTAATCCTAGCTACTCAGGAAGCTGAGATCTGAGAATCATGGTTTGAAGTCAGCCTGGGCACAAAAGTCAGTGAGACTCTTATCTCCAATTAGTCACAGAGAAAGCCAGAAGTGGAGCTGTGTCTCAAATGGTAGAGCACTTGCCTTGAGCTGAAGAGCTCAGGGACAGCACCAGGCCCAGAGTTCAAGCCATAGGAGGAGAATGAATGAATGAATGAATGAATGAATAATAAGTAAGTAAGTAAGTAAGTAAATGGAAGTAAAAAAGCTCCAGATGATTCAAGATAAAGATTTCACAGTAGAAGTCCAGTGATCTGATTTTAGTCTTCAGATGATACTAGGTCTATACAAGTTAGGTACAAAACTGATTGTTTTAGCATAGAATTCTGAACTTATGGACAAGTTCAGGCTTTTTATTCTTTCCGTGATTGCATAGGATGCATAAATACAGACAAGCTGAAGTTTAGTAGAATAAGAAATCAGCTCCATGGATTTCTGAAACAAATGGTGTCTTCAAAAAAGAATGGTGAGGGGCTGGGAAGGTGGCTCAGTGGTAGAGCACTTGCCTTGCATGCATGAGGCCCTGGGATTGATTCCTCAGCACCACATAAGCAAAAAGAAAAAAGCCGGAAGTGGCGCTGTGGCTCAAGTGGTAGAGTGCTAGCCTTGAGCTGAGGGACAGCGCCCAGGCCCAGAGTTCAAGCTCCATGACCAGACAAAAAAAAAAAAAAAAAAAAAAAGAATGGTGAGAGTAACCCACTCCCTTGACAAATGTAAATACAACAATAGATCCCAAAGTCGGATGTAATATTTTATTATCTCTCATCTTTTGTAATCTATGCTCCTGCTCCCAAACACTTAGGTCAATAATCACAATGTGACAGCATACCAAATATCTTTCCTTCAGTCTTCATTCCTCTCAGAATAGATGAGCTATGATACAGAGCAGACAGTCTATGTAGCAAAGGACAATTGTGTTTGTCAGGAAATCCAGTGGTCATTCTGATGTTTATGCCCTTTCCTTGCCCTTGCCAACTTTCAATCAAACCAGCACAGTGCACTCATGGGAACAGAATGTCTTCCAATGGTCTTTAGATATCATGTTCCTAATCTTCTAACTTTGCTTTATTTCCAAGGTGAAATATTTATATCTCTAATTTATCTTACTTTGATAGTAATATATTGAAATCTCTCCTACATGTACTTTTTAAAATATGACTGCTGATAATCCATTAAGGCTTAGAAGGAAAAATATCTATTCCATTTTGTACTGGGGTAAGAACTAGGCTTTAAAGAGTAAAAAGTATTAGTAAAAGTCTATTATGTATATACTACCAAGTACAGATAAGCCATAATTTCAGCCAGTACTATTCAGAGCATAAAATTAAATAATAAATTATCCAAGCAAGGGCTAGGTACAATTTTTCATTATACTATGAAAATAGTATACTTTTATTCTTGAAATATTCCATCATAAAATATGTTTATCTAGTCTGAGTAAGAACTTTGTAGGAGATATAGGAGTTACAGGTATTTTCTTTCATTCTGTGTTAACCTTTCAATTTGAAAGCTTACTCTCTCACTTTGATACACCAAGCATTTGAATGTTACATAAACTCATCCTTTCTACTTTTATTAATAATTCTTTTGGCATTATAGCAAAGAAATCCTTGCCACCACAAAAACAAACAAACTTGCATGTGATCGAGAGACAATCACAGAAACTATTGATTTCAGAGTATTTAAGGCATCATTTTCCACAGTACCTCTTTTCAACCTTTGGGAAGATCATGAGAGGAAGAGGAAGTTTGTTTTTAGTATGGATTTCTACAGAGAGGGAATGCATCATTTTCTCATGGAAGTTTTCAAGCTAGATGGAAGTAACATAAAGTTTTTGGTTTGGAGAAGAATCAAATCCTAATGCTTGAACAATTAGGGGAAAATTACTAATTTCTCTGACTTTTTCTCTCCTGTAAAGTTGACATCAGCATCACACAGTTATTACAGACGGATGTTTGTAGCAAATAATAGATGTGCAATGCATGTGCATTTCCTTCCTTCCTGTGATTTAGATACAGCTGGGCAGTTTTTAGTTTTTCAAAACAGCAACAGCTTGGTGCATCCAAAACTCCTGTGCATTATTTTAAAAAAAACTACTGGTAGACAAAGAAACCATCCCTGCTTTTAGTACATAGGATGTCAGAAAAGACAGCACACTCTTGGATTCTCATTTCCACTCTCTCCTTCAGAAGGTCTGGCTTTGGAAAATGTTATCCAAGTATGCCTTGTCCTTGGGGAATGGATTTTTCAAATAAGTTTAAATCTCTACTCTCTAAAGCTTAACAAATGATAGGCATGAACATTAACTAAATATGTGAACTCATATCTCACTTTAGTAAGTAGGGATCAGTGTACTTTTCTTCAGATGTTAAAATTACTCTGATTTTGAGGAAGGAAATAATATACAGAAATGTTTGAATGTAAATCAAATGACCTCGCCCAAATATCACTACAAATAATTGTGCTATGGCATTTCTACTGTTTTTACTATGGTAAGAGAAGGATTATAAATTTAATGTGACAAATAACTGAAAATTACCTGAAGCCGTGACTTGTGATCTCAGATGTCACACACCAGGCATGGGGCCCTGTACTGTAACCCTGACAAGTTACTTTACATTTCAGAAACTCAGTAGCCACATCACTAACATAAACCATCTCTCTTGTAATATTGTTTAAAATTAAATGAGAGATTATAGGAAATTGCTAGATAAATTTTCTACATGAATCCAACCTTTAGAAACATCATACCACCTTTTCATGAATAATGTTGATTCTTCTCCCACTATACTTCAAAACTTTGCTTTTCTTTTTTATCAGCCACACACTGTATATGTTTGCCATCATGTACGACCACACAAGTATATGATCAAAAAGTCAGCCAACTCTTTGCTAAATAGCAAGGGTACTGTATTCAGTAAGGATAAGAAATCATGTAGGCAGTGTCCAACTCAGGAACATATCGAAAGGCTTCAAGCATTGAGTGACTCTTGAAAGTCAACTGCTACAGGTGCCCCAAGCCCTTCCCACTATAGACCTAGTCTTGTACAGACATTTTAGCCATGACAATGTACAAATCATTCCTAACTAGGAAAGGAATTACACCTCTAGCATACCACTTATCTGGAGAGATCAAAGATAAGAAAGAAAAAAAAGGCTGTACAGTATATATCAGTGCTGTTTCAACACTAGTCTGTGAAGAAATGCAGGACATAGAATTTCTTTAAGTGTAAAAAAGCATTGATTAAAAAGGGGAAGCTAATAAAAATCTGTGCAGGATGTGAGCCAGTGCTCTGACACGTACAGAGATCAGTAGGTGACTCAAAGCCAAGAACACAGGAAGAAGCACTCAGACAGACCAAGCATTGCTCAGAGTACATTTACCACGACCCTAATGGATTGCAATAGAAAAAAAAAAACATTTGAACTATCAAAACTTCACTACAGAGAATGTAACTGTGCTACAGGTGAATATATATCTTCTCCCATCAATTAGATTGAATTTTTCTCAAAGTTGATTCCAATTTCTGTTAATGAGTATCAAGTACACTGTTTTTTTTATTGTGAAAATACCATACAGAGGAGTTACAATTACATGGGCAAGATAATGAGTACATTTCTTATCAAGCATTGTTGCCTCCTCCTTTGTTTCCCCTTCCCATCCCTAAACTGTTTTAATACTAAACATTTGCAGAGAACAGTCCCCATGACAGCAGGTGCACAGAACAGACTCTAATCCTATTTGAGGGCACCACCTCTTACAAATACATTGTGGCTAGGACAACTTTCAGGCCTTTTACCACAAGATGGAGTTTAAAACACTTATGTAAAATAGTTCTCTTTATTTATGGACTCCTACTCGCAGTCAGTCCCAGAGCAGAACAGACACCAGGGCTCTACTGATTTAGCAGGAAAAGATTATCTTGTTGTTTCCATGCTGATCAAAGCCAAACTGTCTGCTGTTGCATGTCATCTATTCATAAACCTACCTCAATATCCAAATCCTCATTTTCCTTTACATACTTACAGTTTCTTAATTGGATATTGTTTTCCTAACTTCATCTTAACAAGAAAATTATTCACATGATGAGAACAGTTGCACCAGTTGAATTTTTAAAAAACCCATAAATAAAGGACAGACTTCCCCATAATGGAATCCTTGACAAAAAGATAACTCTACAGCTATCACTCTTCTACCACTACCAAACACCTCTGGTCTCCTCCTTAGAGTAAGAAAACCCAGACATTTATCTGGATCTAAAACTGCCTCTGCCTGAGAAACTATGAACGTCCAAGACAAGGGAGGAAATGCTGCAGACAATGGCAGAAGCAACACAGTCCACAAACACTCAACTTCATACCACACCCACTGGTGGAATCTGTTACACAGTAAACACACATTGATGTTAGCACCATTATTTATTACAGATAAAAGAGCTCAGGCATCTGTCTGAAAAGTCAGCTCAGCTCCAAATGTGATACACATGAAAGTAGGAGCCAGAAACTAGACAGGAAAGCCTTTCGCTTCCAAAAATGTATTCTGATATACCCTGAGAACAGCATCTTTGATTGGCAGTAATTTCAGATAGACTTTGAGGTAGGAAGACAGTAGCAAAACCCAGGGACTTCTGGAAATCCTTATATTTCTCTTTGAATCATATCTACTCATGAAACTTTGGCTTAGTCTTGTAACTGGAAAGGAAAGCCTGACTACAGGGTAAGCAATATTTAATGTCTGAGGTAAAATAATAGAGAAAGTAATTATGAAGAATAAGGAAAAGGAATGTAGCTTGTATAACTAAGAAGTTCTTTATTTTCAACCCAGCCAGTGAAGGTGAAGCTGAAGCTTCTCTAATTCTAAGAACCTCTAGAAATATTTCATCCTCCCTTTTCTCCTTCCATGGTACTGCTTAACTCATTCAATCAGCCATGTGCCTATTTCTCTCCAGTTTGTCTAATAATGCCGTAGTTGGGCTCACAGCCTAGGCACTGACCAGAGGAATACTTGGGTCTCCCCTGCTTTATTCTCTGCTGTCTATTGGCCATATTAATATCCCTCCATATCACCTGAAATCAGGTCTCTACCTGGTGGTTCATTACAATTATCCCAACAGAGGCTGATGTAGGAAGATCTTAAGACCAGCCTGGGATATAAAGTAAAAACCATGTCAAAACCAAAAGGAAAAAAAAAAACAACTCTTATAAACCCAGTATCTTGGCAATTTAGTGAATTAAATACTTTCTCATGAATTTCTAAGCCATGCATACTCATGCTTGTATTTACTTTTTTAAATAAGTTTTTTATTGTGAACATACTGTACAGAGGGGTAACAGTTACATGAGCAAGGTAATGAGTACATTTCTTATCAACCATAAAGAAAATATTTCCCCACACTTTCTCACCAAGCGAATAACTGATGAAAGTCAAACATGCAGAATCTCATTTAGTTTTCAGGTGAAAAAGATCAAACAGTGTAAGAGGCAAAATATCATTCTTCTAGGCTTCATACTTCACTGCCAACAATACCCCCTCTGATTTGATTACTGTTCTTAGTAAACCACAGCACGCACTCTGCCCATCCGAGCATACCCAGGGAGGATGGCGTTGCTCAACTCAGCTCCTCCCTATGTAAAAAGACTGAAGCTTGTTCCCAACTGCACCTCCAGTTATACATTCACTCACTGTATGTTTTACTTTTTTAAATGTTCACTAATTTGGAAATAATAGATGAACTGGTGGGTTTAAAAAAAATAACATTAAGGAACTGATGCTGTGGCTAAGTGGTAAAGCGCTCGCCGTGAGCTGATGAACACACGGACAGCGCCAAAGCCCAGAGTTCAAGCCACACAACCGACAAAAAAAAATAACATTAAAGCATGTATAATAAACGGTTATCAGATATATTCCACCTCTATTTTGTTTTCTACAGGCAACTACTATCATACTTTCTTATGTAGCTCTCTTGATATTTACACAAATAGATTTTCTGAATTATCTATGGGTAGGGTATAAAAGAGAAATGTCTATTTTAAAAACTGGCTTTTACACTTAACAGTATATCTGGAAGATCTTTACGGATAATATAACTTTACACATGTTTGTGGTGTTTTCCTGTTATTTTGTTTGTTTGAGACAAGGTTATGCTACATTGTCCCATGTAGCCTAGAACTCATGTTCTTCCTGCTTCTGCCTCCTGAGTGCTGGCATAACAGGTATTCACCACAACTTGTTCGCTTGTGAGCCTATCTATAAAACAAAGGGCTTGAATCATATTGGTTGAACCAAAGAAAAAACACTCTTGCAATATGTATATCCTCAGCATAGGTTCTCAAGCAAGATGAAATGGTTTAGGCTAAGAATGAGAAGTAAGATGTGAAAATAATCTGTGTGTCTTGAAGGAGTGGGCTATCACTGAAGAATGTTTCTAAGAACTTAAATACATTTAAAGCCAGCATGTTTAAAAAATTTCCCAAGGTCACAGCTCTGCAGGATAATTCCCATTTCGATGTAGACATTATGGTATGTTTGCCTTCAAAGGTTGATTATTTTATGGCTACAACTCATAAAGCCTATGGTCATAAAACACCTCACTCTCTCTCTTGGGGGATGACCACACTTACTGTGTAAATAATGGTATCAGATTCTCAATTAGCTAAGACCACTTCTTAGTGACAGGGTTCGACTCCACTCTGTGCCCAAGGAGCTAGGAATATTTCAAGTCCCACATAAAAGATGTGACTTAAAGCTAAACTAGAGACGTAAAAGAGGAAATAAAGTTTCCGAAAAAACAAAATTGTTATATGATTAATAATCATCATAATGTAAAATATTTTAAAAGTGGAAAGAATAAGCATAACATTTCTTCATTCTCATTTGTTTCAAAGGATTCTAAAGTAGAGGGGGGGCTGCTATGAATAACTCTATCTTGATTTCCCATCTGCTGCCTGACAGAATGGCCACACCCTGGCTGCTCATTCTCCAAGAACTCTGTTTTTGACACAATTCAGTTGCAACTGATTTAACTGTCCTCTCTTGTCATTTTCTAGTGGCAATAAGATGTTTGCTTTTTTGAGTCTCCTACAACTTTGCATTCTGTACTTAGATTTTTGTCTTTCCATCATCTTTTAATTCCTTAATCCCGGGGCTGGGAAGGTGGCTCAGTGGTAGAGCTCTAGCCTTGCATGCACGAGGCCCTGGGTTCGATTCCTCAGCACCACATAAGCAAAAAGAAAAAAGCCGGAAGTGGCGCTGTGGCTCAAGTGGTAGAGCGCTAGCCTTGAGCTGAAGAGCTGAGGGACAGCACCCAGGCCCAGACTTCAGGCCCCACAACTGGACCCAAAAAAAAATTTTAAATAAAAATAATAATAATAATTCCTTAATCCCCCCAAATGCGGGATTATGTTTTTCTGGGCAAAAACCAGGATTTAAATCAGACAGAGATAGCTTCACATCTTGTCTCTTAGTCATGACCTCAGGGGGGAAAAGTTACCCTTCTCAAGCTTTTACTAAATTAAAAATATTTTCACTGTTTGAGTTGTTCTAAATTATATAAGTAATATAGGCTCATTAAAAATTAAATGGATTATGCAATGCAAGTGTTTCTCAATTTGGTGCATTTATGAATGCATATGATACATATTTATTTTATGATGAAAATGAATATAATACTTATTGTCCCACACTTTGCTATATTTTTCCCTACAATCATTCCCAGGTGAATAACTATTTAGCCTCTTCTTGCACATTTATCTATAGTGTCCAGAAACTATGCAATTGTAGAAGTAGAGCTCACTGTCATTGTCGCTGATTCTTCTTCATTTGGTTCTTCAGTCTACTTCACTCTACGTGGATCCATTTTTCTCAGGTCTGTCCTCTAGAATGACACAGGTAAATCTATTCACTTTGTCGAATAACAACCTTTTGAAATGTCATGGGTATTCACATTCCTCTGACTCTATTCTTCTCCAAGCTAAGTAAGCCTCTGTTTTTCTTTTTTAAAAATCTACTTTCTCATTGCTGCCATTCCAGCAGCAGCACCCACCCTTTCTGGCTCTCTCAGCTTCATCGCTGGCCTCTCCACCCATCACCGCTCAGTGCAAACTGCTGAACTGCTATCTGCTGTCACTTCTCCCATAAGTTTGGCTATAAAATATAATATACTTTTGGAACAACCTTTACCACCTAACCTCCACCTCTGCCTTCATCTACCCCATAGAAGAGTAGCTTAAACCTATCTCTAGTAACTTGAGATTTGTTAACTTGCGTGTGATCGATACATTTAAAGTGCATTATTTCAATCTTTAAAACATTTCAAAAGCTTCCTAAGAAATTGAGATGTGTTATGAAGTAAAAAACAGAGCACCATAAACATAAAAAGATAATAGTTATATTGTCAAAGCTTACAGAATTCACAAACATTATAGACATGATAATGACAATTTGCCTTGTGAAGGTTAAAATGTGTTTGTGACTTTAAGTATCACTATCTCACAATACTGTGAAATTTGTGAAATTTATATAATTACTTAATCTCAATAAAAATTATTTTAAAAGCATAAAAAGATGTTTGTTATCTGCATCCAGCTTTACTTTTAAACATGTATATGTATAGCAGACTTGTTAAAATCATTATTACCAGATTAGCATATATAGGTAAAATCCTAGTAACTTAACAGCACTGCTTCTCCAAGGTTTAGTTCTTTCATCTCTAACAAGAGAATAATAGTAGCTGTGAGTGGGATTGTTAGGAAGATTGTGTGAGTTACTAGCAAAACATATAAAATGTCTAAGTTGGAATTTGGTACTAAGAAGGAACTATGTGTCAGTGGTAGTGATATACTAAAATGTAGATCAAATGTTATTGAGCCCTCACAATAACCTAGGTTTTATTGTTCACGTTTCAGGTATAGTTTTTTCATAAAGGTTCAGAGTCGATGCCAAAGAGCTTGGTGGTGTGGTGTTGACAGTGGTGAAAGTAATGACAATGGTGCAGGGGGAAAACAATACCGAAAGGTCACATGACAATGTGTCATTATGAGGTGATTTTTATTTTCTTCATTTTGTAAGTAAATCCTTTTTAGGGTGTCTTTTTTAATATTTGGACATTTAAAATAATAATACAGATATTGTTTATAAAGCTAGTCATTGAGAGAGAAAATTCCAGACTGGCTCTCCCACAGCCTTGCTCTATGTACTTGGGCAAACCCCTTTTTGTCTTCTGTGTTTCAGTAACCTGTAAAATAAGAAGGGGAAGGGGTAAGTCCTAACAATAGTGATAGTATACCACTTACTCCCAGAGCCCGGACACTTTACAAAGCACTCTTTACACAGTGGCTCATTAGGAAACACAGTATTTCCCATGTCCTCAGCTGACCTGAGTCACCGGTACAGCTGACCAGCCTGCTGCAGAATATAACCACCTACTCCGGCCCTGGCCTTTGTTTAACAGAAAGCTTCAAAGTCTTCCACAGCTCATGAGGGTAGCTTTATGCATCCCCCAGGTTCTGACTTGCTTTCTGGAAAACAGTTTGAACTCCCAAGTGATCTTAATAATTGGGAGGGGGAAAAAAAGGCAAGCAAGGGAAAATATAAAGGCATTCATATTTATGGACTATCTAAAATATAAATCATTATAACTAAATCTCCTTGCATCCTCACAACAGCTTACATTTTATTGCCTGCATTTTTGAAGTGATTTTCTCATAGAGGTTTAAAGTTAGTGTTCAAGATCACATAGTTACTAACTTTAGACCAGAATTGGAATGAAAGCCCAGAGCTCAAGTTACATCACTGAGATTTGAGATCCACTAAGGCTAGATGGTTTGTTGGCTATTGTTTCAACTTTGACACTACATTTCAAGGATTCTGAGCTTTGCCTGTTAAACATTACTAAAGACATAATGTGGTGAGGGAAATTTTATTACTAGCCACTAGCCTATCGATGGTAGTATTTTTTCTATTATGATTGATAAACTGACACATCATGAAAGCTTTAATCTAAAAACAACACTGTATTTGAAAGGCATCCTGAAATGGCCCAAGACTACCTGGTAAGTGACTGAAATCACTGTTGAGCAGATAATTCTTCAGTACACAGAGAACAAGCACATCTGACAGGCTGTAGTTGTTCCATGCATTAAATTCTGGCAGCAACTAAGTGCTTGTCTTTTTTTTCTCCTGTTTCTTCCTCATTTCCTTTCCACCAGCACACTTCTGTGTGGACTGTAGCATGTGAGAGTGAAGTCAGCATAATATTCATTGCTTAAAAAGTCCTGATCCAATCAACCGAAATGAGAGACCAATAAAACTGTGATCTTGAAATCCAGGAGACTTTATTATGTTTGGACAACTCCATTAAATTAGAATACTTGGCCTTGAATAAGCAAAATCATAAATACATATTAAATTACATCTCCATTATCTTCATTGCTATCTTAATAGATGTTAACTATATGTGGGCACGGCACATAATCTATTACTACACTTGGGACTTGCAATAATTTTATGACATAGGTACAGTTACTGCACCCATTTTTCGATGAGGAAATTGAATCACAGAAATATTATATAACTTTCCCAGTATCACAGAAAAAATGATAGCATAATAATTCATATCCCAGTGGCCTAACTCCAGCATCAACACTTTCTCAAGTAAGTTTCTGATTGTCTCTAGAAAAATGATCATATAGGCTAGTATGTACCACTAAACAAGAATTGTTTAATCCTTTCCACAGGATTTTCCAATCCATTTAAACAATCTGATATCAAGCAACTGGTGTGACAATGGACACAATACTTGGTGATCCAAATCTATAATATTTAGCATTAGTCACAGTTGGATCACAGACAATAGTGAGTTGGGATTGCTCTAAATTAATGAATATATGATGAGTCTACTTAAAGAATTAAATTTCACTCTTATATTACTTGTACTCTTAGTCTCTATGAGATTTAAAGGAAAGGGAAGTGGAAAACTCTTGGCATATGCCTAGGAAACAACTATCACTATTTGTTTCAATGAATACCTTCCTTTCTCTTAACTAGTTTTTTATCCTTCCAGAAACTTCCTGGACTAAAGAACCAGTAAAGAATAGTATATGTCTGAGTCAAGCAAAAAAGGTCAGATAAGTTGATGTTAGGGAAATGACCCCTAAGATATGTATTCAAATGTATTTTTCTTTCATGCAATTGTTTCTAACACATTTATAAGATTAGTTCTTTGTTGCTTTGTATGTCCCTCCACCATGGTATAACCCCTGCTTTCACTGTATTTGATGTTGGTATAATTTGTGGAGGGAAAGGGAAAAAAACAAACTGTTTAAATAGGGATACAGGTGGACCCATTGCAACAATGAGATGTACAAGTCGTTATGTTGAAAATGAACTTTACAACTTTGGTTGGGGGGGGGGAGGATTGGGGTGGGAGGAGTGGGAGGAGGATGGGAAGGGATGGGAAGGGGAAACAAAGGAGGAGGCTGCAATGCTTGATAAAAATGTACTAGTTATCTTGCCCATGTAATTGTAACCCCTCTGTACAGTATTATCAGGAATGAGAACAGAAAGACAGATGTCTTGTTGCCTCGTAACTTGTTGATACCTCTGAGATTTTCTTTTTTTAAGCTAAGTGACAATCATTGAGGTAGTTTTTTCTTCATGGCAATCATTTTTGAGTGTTTGTCTTCCTACTGAGGTGGAGTGAGGCAGTAAACACATTATAATATGAAAATAATCTGTCTCTGTCTCTGTATTTCTGTCTCTTTCTCTGTCTCTCCACTTTTAGTGCAGCTCAACTGTGTTATCTAGGGATAACCCACTACTAGAGAGGCACAAGAAGGTCTGAAGAGGCCCTGTTCTAGAAGTCAGATGGGGATCCAAGCCCTCCTCTCCTGTAGCCTCAGGCAAGCTCCTTGGGTATTGGAATTCCAGGGGTTCTCACTGTTCTAAGACTTCACAGATGGTTGAGATGTGGTCACACAGAGGCCACCCCTACTATGACTACTACACTCTGGAGTTTCTGTCAAATCCTACTTGTAAATTTATTTCTCAAATGGTTGGGTTCGCTGCTAACTAAGGCTGGCCTTGATCCTTGAACCTCTTCCAAGGCCTAAGAGACGTAAAAGTCTGATATCGCCTTGGGTGTGACCCCAAATGGCCTTGTTAATAAACATTCCTTCCTGTTTCCCCACATTGACAAGGGAGAAGGGAAGCAAGGTTGGAGAAGAGCAGCAGAGGCCCTGCCAAGGAGGGACCTCGGCAAGGAAAGCCGAGCTCAATGAACTGAGTCAGTCTCGTGTTTTTTCCTATTTTAATGTTTGACTTACTGAGGCAGACCCTTCTCTGGTCTCTCTTAAGCCTCCAAATGGGTTGGTGCTTTTTGTTTTGTTTTTTTCCTATTTCAATTCTCCTCCCTTGGCTCCACGATTTTAGAGTCTTCCCCTATTTAGAGCAAGGTTATCTTTTTTTTTTCTTTCTGGGGATCTAACTTAGGGCTTTAGGAAAGCATGCTATGAAAATACTCTACCACTGAGCTGTCTCCCCAGCCCGCCCCCCTCCCCCCACATACACACACACTTTTCTGAGATAAGGAATCACTGTGTTTCCTCTCGTTTAATAAATTCTCTGGGAGGAAAAGTTCTCACATCAGAAAAACACTGCTTTGGAGCTGTTCAAATGGCTATTTTAAGGAGTTGTTCATACCATGTAAACACTTCCCTGTGTTTTGGGATTCAAGTAAATTATAAGCAATATGTTATAGCAAATGATATGCAGTGAAGGCTTTAGAAATTAATCTTTAGTACTTAGTATCCATGAATCCCTGGGTTTTTTTTTTGTGGTGGTGGTTTTGTTTTGATTTTTGTTGGTCATGGGGCTTGAACTCTGGGCCTGGGCATTGTCCCTCAGCTCTTCAGCTAGCCCAAGGCTAGCGCTCTACCACTTGAGCCACAGTACCACTTCCAGTTTTCTGGTCATTAATTGGAGATAGGAGCCTCACCAACTTTCCTGCCTAGGTTGGCTTTGAACTGCCATCCTCAGATCTCAGCCCCCTGAGTAGCTAGGATTATAGGCGTGAGCCACTGACATCCACCCTTAAGTTGTCTCTAACAAGTATTTGGTCTACTTCATTTAATATAATTTTTTCCAAGTCTTTCCATTTCCTAATAAATAACTAGTATTTGTCTAGAACAAGCAGAAAAGCTCAAAAGCTATGTACATATGACCAGATAAGATGATGGTAAACAAAATGAATCCCAAGATAGAAATACAAGTAGTTTCAAGACCACACTAAAGCTACCAGCACAACTATGTTTATTGCAGCATTATTTACCATAGCTAAGACATGGAACCAACCCAGATGCCCCTCAGTAGATGAATGGATCAAGAAAATGTGGTGTATATATACACAATGGAATTCTATGCCTCCATCAGAAAAAATGACATTTCCCCATTTGTTAGGAAATGAAAAGGTTTGGAAAAAATTATATTAAGTGAAGTAAGCCAGGCCCAAAGAAACATAGGTCCCATGGTTTCCCTTATTTGCAATATATAGTATAGGTATGAGTCAAGCGGAAAAGGTCAGATAATGTGATGTTAGGAAAATGAACCCTTAAATATGTATTTTAATGTTTTCGTTTCTTTCATGCATGTGTTTCTAACGCATTTATAAGATTATTTCTTTGTTGCTTTGTATGTCCCTCCCCCACAGTGTAACCCCCGCTTTCACTATATTTGATGTCAGTATAACATGTGGAGGAGATGGGGACAAACAAGTCGTTTAAGGATTCAGGTGGACCTGTTGCAACAATGAGAAGTACAAAATGTCATGTCAAAACCAGCTTTACAATGTCGGTGTGGGG
Source organism: Dipodomys merriami (assembly GCF_024711535.1). NCBI lineage: Eukaryota > Metazoa > Chordata > Mammalia > Rodentia > Heteromyidae > Dipodomys > Dipodomys merriami. The sequence goes on along the minus strand of NW_027202382.1, from coordinate 5,390,570 downwards.
GGGGGAGGGGGGTATAATTGGGTGGGGGGAGGGGGGTAAAATTGGGTGGGGGGAGGGGGGAGGCGGGGAAGGGAAGTGAAGGGTAAACAAAGGAGGAGGCTGCAATGCTTGGTAAGAAATGTATGCATTATCCTGCCCATGTAATTGTAGCCCCTCTGTACAGTATGTTCTCAAATAAAATAAAATACAATTAAAAAAAAAAAGAAATACAAGTAGTTTTATCTTTCTTGCTGCTGTTTTTAATGAATTTATAATGTACCATGTGCTTTTTTTGTTTCTTTTGTATGTTCTTCCCCCATGGTATAAACCGTTTTCACTGTGTTTGATTCCTGTGCCTGGAATCTTGTATATACATTTTTCTAATTTGGGGAGGAGAAGGGAAATAACAAAATGCTGAAATAAGGTTACAGGATGACCCATTGTAACAAAAATATATAGAAGACACTATGTTGAAAACAAATTTTACAACTACTGGGGGTGGGGAGGGAGAAGTTGGGGAGGTGGGGCTAGAAGGGATGGTAGGGGAAAAAACAAAGGAGGAGGTAACAACGCTCAATAGGAAATGTATTCATTACCTTATTCATGTAACTGTAACCCCTCTGTACAGTATTTTTACAATAAAAAATATATACAAAAACAGGTATTTGGTCACAGTGACACAAAGGAAGCTGATTCTCTCATTGTTTTAAGAAAATTTTATTTGTATATCCTCTTAGTCCTCCTAGCTTCTATTTGGTCCTCTCCCTATAGTTCAGCAAGATTAATTTTAACTGAAGTATCTCTTCCATATTTGGTTACATCTTCATGCATACCTATGGACATTTTATCGTTTTTAGGCAGGATATTCAGGAAGAGTTAGCTTTGCCATTGGGTTTAATCTGGACAGTTATAATAGGCTCCAGTTACAGCACTCCAGGAGGTTTTTGCTATCATTAGAATAGTACCCTAACCTTTTCTATGACCAGAGTACTATATGAAGTTTCCTCTGCCTATTTCCCCAGGATCCCCTCAGCCTGTCCCTCAGCCTCTGTGATCCTTCACTGGCTTTTTCTCTGTCCCCATAAAGGGCAAAAGTCATCTTCATTTCCTTGTATTTGCTATTGCTGCTTTCTTCATTTCACTTAATGCCCTCCTTCTCAATTAGTTCTCAGTCAAACATCACCTCCCTAGAGATGCCTCAAGCAAAGCTGTAGACTTTTTATGTTCTGTTCTCTCCCCAGAAGTTTTATTTCTACATGGATGCTTTTACATGATTTTTTTTATTTATCAGTATACATGTTGCACTCCATGAGAGGAAAGGCATTAGGCCTTTACTACTAAATTATACTTTACAGAACAGTGTTTGGCACACAAGAGTCACTCATTAATAGATATTGAAGAAATCATCCTGGCTCAGCTTCTCACCCACTTCAAGCTCTTTTACTTATCATGAGTTCTAACAGCCTTGAGTTTCATTACACATTGAATAAACTACACTGAATTATTAATCACTATGATATCCTCCAACAATGTCAAAAGTGTAAGAAATTGATAATACCCAAAGTCATTTGATTCAATTATGGAAAGACCAAAGAGCTAAGAGAATGTTGATATGCACTTTAAGTCCTTGGATAGCTTTTCTCAAACTTTTCCAACAAGACAGAATTAACAGCTGAAAACTGAGTAGTAATGCTCAGTAGGGAATGTAACAGGAATATAAAGTAGCTCCTGAGAATGAAATATCTTTAAAGTCCTACAATTTATTTTCTAAATTCAGATGAGTTTTGCATACTAATCCATTGTTTGATTTAATATAAAAGAAATTTGCCCTCAAATAGTTGAAGAAATAAATGTGCCTTCCAAGAAGATGCACCCTGTTTACTTTGGAAAAGGATCAAGAATCCCCCAGTACGTGTGATCCAAGCTGATCTTCATTTAGAAATGATTCTGGAAGAATCTTAAAAGGATCCCATCTCCTTCATTTGCACTTACTGCACCCGTGCCCCACGCCCCCGTCCCTTTTCAGCCCAGGGAACAAATGCTGTGGAACGAGACAATATAGAGTAAGCTCGGAATAAAAAGGTATGTGAACGTTTGAGGAGCTAAAAAAAAAAACAGCTAATTTTTTAATTTTATTTTATTGTAAAGATGCTGTATAGAGGGTTACAGTTACATGAGTAAGGTAATGAGTACATTTCTTGTCAAACATTCTTACCTCTTCCTTTGTTTTTCTCCTCCTATCCCTTCCCTCCTCTTCCTCCCCCACTCTCCTCCCAAAAGTTGTAAATTTCATTTCCAACATACTGTCTTGTGAGTATCATTGTTGCAATGGGTCATCCTGTGTCCTTGTTTCAGCATTTTGTCATTCCCTTTCCCCTCCCCAAATTAGATAAATGTATATACAAGATGCAGGGTACTAAAATCAAATACAGTGACAACAGAGGATATACCATAAGGGGAAGAACATACAAAAGAAACAAAAATATTACATAGTACATTAAAAACAACAACAAAGAAAAATCTCTTGTGTCCATATCTTGGGGTTCGTTTCACTTAGTATAATCTTATATGGTCATATGTACATAGCTTCTGAACTTTTCTGCTCATCTGATAAGATTATCCTCGACATATACTAATTATTGCAAATAAGGAAACCATAGTAGCTAAAAAAAATTCTCTCTATATCACTGTCACCTCAGATCTTTCTTCTCTTCTCTTCCTCTTCTTCTTCCTCCTCATCTTACACAACCTCTTGTGGGTTTTTTGCTTGGGTTTTTTTCTTTTATTAGAGACTGCTAAATATTGCGAGTGCCAACTATATTGCAAGTGGTCAAGGTGGGCTATTGGGAAAAGTTTTCAATTAGCAATAATTGAGCCTCAGGCAAACCTCATTGGCTATGATACTGACACTGAGTAAATTCTCTTTGTTTTTGAGACAGAGTTTTGCTATGTAGCACAAGTTGATCTCAGCCTCCCTAGTACTGGAATTACAGTCATGTACCACCACATCTAGCTTCAGACCTCTCTTTAAATTATTTCACTTCTCTCTTTCTTCCCAAGTGCTTGATGAGGTTAAAAGTGTAAATTCTTCTCACTTCCAAGAGGAGAAGACCCTGCAGTGACCAGAGAAGCCACTCTACCCAGGATCATCCTAATTTGCATAAAATTTGATGTAATTGTTCACAGAATTCTCTTTTCATTTGTACAATCTATGGTCATTCTTAAGGAAATCTTCCCACACCACTCAAAAAAAATTAGGAACCAAACTGAATGAGTCAGAGGCAAAGTGACACAACTCTTCAGCCTAACTTTAAGCTGCCAGAGAAACAGAAGCCTATGAGACAGAACAATTGTCCAATTCATCCACTAAAACAAAATAATAAAAAAGTAAATCACAAAAGCATTTGGGTCCAAACTTCGGTGATTCTGAATAAGGTTTTCTGTGTCTGACATATTTGTACACTTCAGTTTTTATAACCACTCCCTATATATAACCACTTACATTGCATTCTGAGGATTGGAAGCACAAAATCCAGGCCATCTTGAGTATATTATATTAGTGGTTATAGTGAGAAGATACAAAGGCAACCAGTATGTTAAGAGTAAATTAGTCTAACAAAATACTATCAGGGAAATTGATAGAGTATTTTTAAATCAAATATGGTATGTGGATACAGTATAAATTCTGAATAATAATTAGCCCTTCCAGTAACCTGACATTTGAAGGCATGAAAGTGAAGATCATTATCTGCTGGACAAACCAAAAGGAGTGTTTGCTCTGATAGTAATTATGGTAACCACTGTAGGGAATGGAATGGACTGAGAGTCTGAGTTGCTGCCTAAAAACCTACCAATGTTTCTTCTTAGGCCAGGCTTTCCATGGTTGCTTCCAGCCAGTGACTAAGCACAGCAGTGAAACTGAGGCAAGCCCATTTCTGGGAGATACAGAACCCTCCTGATAGGCTCCTTTGTCTTAAGGATTTCCAATCAGCCTTGCCAATTTTTTTCTTGAAGTTGAAGTCTGAAGGCCTTCTCTCGAACCTTCTGTCTCTCTCCCATATGCCATGTGTGAGTCTATGGGCCATGCCACAGGCTCATAGTAATAAGGCCAGCTGACCACACACTGAAATCTTTGGATCTGTCATCCAAAATAAATTTCTCCTTTTAAATTGTTTCTCTCAGGCATTTGTCACAGAGGTGAAAAACCGACTAGCACAGAAAATTGGAACTGAGAACGGGGTCAATGATGTAACTATCTGATCATGTGGTTCAGAAGACTTTGGAATGTGTTTATGAGAAGAATTTGAAAGACTTTGGAAATGAACTAGAGAAAGTCTGGAATGTTGTATGAGCAGTTCTGGTTAGAACACAGAAGGGTGAATACCGATAGAAGTATGAACAATATAGTCCGTACTCGTGATATTTTTGGATGAGTATAAGGACTCTGTTGAGAACTGGACTAGAAGTCATACATATTACATTGTGGCAAATAACCTGTCTGCATTTTTTTCCATGTCCTGAGTAGGAATCACAGTTTTAAGATGATGGTCTACTTAATCTGCCAGAAGAAATTTCAAGGCAGCAGCATGCAGGATGTTGTATAAGTACTGCTAGCTGCTTTTCTCCAAATTTACGGTGAGAATTGAAAGACCAAAAGAAGAACAAGGCAGTTTGAAAGGAATTGAAGTTTGAGTATTGGGACTAGGGAAGGCATGGTTTCCAAAAATATTTGTGGCATTAGAAAAGAAGCCCATCCTTTGCATAAGAGCAATAGGACAGAGTCATGAGGGCTTCTAAGAAATCAACAATATCCCATCCATTAACATGCTCTAGAGTGTAAAAGTATAAACACCATTAAAAGGCTTCTCTTGGGAAAAGAGTGCCACTTCTGTGACACACCTAGCTCACAGGAAGTAACGTAGGGAACTTGTTTCTCAGCATTCACGTCACTGTGTTCAACCATCAGGGCACACTGCAGCCTTGGGTCTAGAGGGCCTAGAAATTGTTCCTTGGAAGCATCACAGCATGCCACTATGTATGATTCTACAATACAAACTGTAGAATTTTTTAAAGATTCCCCTGATACCATTTAATTCAATTATTTACTTGTAGATGAAAAGGTCAGTACACAGAAGTCAGTTCATTTCTTGTAGGTCAACACTGGATTTGTGGAAGCTAAGATGGAAGCTATAGAAAGTGCCCTACTATTTGCTACTGACCAGATGAAATAGAAGGTAGGAAGGAGAAAGGAGGTAGGAAGTAGAAAAGAGTAGAATCACAGAAACAGTGGGACAAAGGGTAAACCTTAGTATCTAGTGATACTCACTAGACACTATGTTGGAAATGAACTTTACAACTTGGGAGGGGAGAGATGAGTTGGGGAGGAAGTAAGAGAAAATGAGGGAGGGGTTAACACTGTTTAAAAAGAAATGTCCTCATTACCTTGCTTATGTAACTGTAAATCATTTTTACAATTAAAAAATGGAAAGTAAGTGGGATCAGGTAGGAGAGATCCAGAGATCCGTTCAGAGGAACACAGCAGCTGTAATTCACTGAAACTAACCTATAACCAATGCCCCACAGACCTTTCTGGAGTGATTTTTGTTTGAGTTTGGTTTTTCATTGTTTTGTTTGTTGTTTTTGATGCTCGGTACTTGTGCAGGAATTCAGGGCTTATCACTCTTTCTTTTGATTCAAGTTGGTGTTCTACCACTTGACGTACAGCTCCACTTCCACTTCCACTTTTTGACTGGTTAAATGGAAATAATAGTCTCATGAGCTTTCTTGCCCAGGCTGGCATTGATCTTCAATCCTTAGATCTCAGCCTCCTGAGTAATTAGGATTACAAGCATAAGCCATCAGTAGCTAGCTAGTTCATTTTTCAATGAACTCTCTTTGGGAGCCAAATTCTTGGGATGACCTGGCTAATACTTAATAATCTCAGGCAACACTCCACCCTCATCTCCATCACCTATACCTGGTGAGCATACAATATTTCACTTGATCTTACTTACAAAGCTTGTTCTTGAATCATGTTTATCCCTAGATACTCATCAATCTTAAGCTGAGTTTATACTTACTCCTTTCATAAGTACTCACAGAAAAGCTGTCAAGGACAAAGGTTCTGTAGTAACTGTTAGAAAATTGGTAAAAGCACTTAAGCAAATTCTTCCATGTCTATCTAGAAGAATCAATGATTTCTTCTAGAGAAAAATAGGTCAACCAAAGTAACTCTACACAGACTAATCACTACAACCTTTATATCACAAGGACAATTAAATAAAGAACCTTTGCTTTGGAGCCTTATCACCTTGGTCCAGCTGATAGGGAAAGTGGATCTTATGGCTGAACTCTTGAACCAGGAAAGGACCAGTACAAAGTTTTGTCAGGTGACGTGACCTACAAAAGTATTTCTATTCCTTGGCTTATCTTTATGACTGATGAATGATTGCCTCTTATTTGCTCTATCTGCTTGCAAACTGTGGCTAAATTGCTGAGGCTGTTGCAACCAAGTGGTCTACTCCTGAAAGAGGGGGAAAAGGAGAAAAATGAATCTCTTCAATACAGGTGTAAGAAAAAGAAATTTAGTCTACCAAACCTCCCTTGCCATAAAAGAAATACAAATCAAAACAACATTGAGATACCACTTCACCCCAGTTAGAATGGCTATAATCAAGAACTCTAATAACAACAGATGCTGGAGGGGATGGGGACAGAAGGGAACCCTACTGCATTGTTGGTGGGAATGTAAACTTGTTCATCCACTTTGGAAAGCAGTATGGAGGTTCCTCAAAAGACTCCACATACAGCTCTCCTATGACCCAGCAATCCCACTTTTGGGCATTCACCCAAATGATCACAAACAAGACCATACTAAAGCTGCCAGCACAACTATGTTTGTTGCAGCATTATTTGCCATAGCCAAGATATGGAACCAACCCAGATGCCCCTCAGTAGATGAATGGATCAAGAAAATGTGGTATATAAAACAATGGAATTCTATGTCTCCATCAGAAAGAGTGACATTGCCCCATTTGTTAGGAAATGGAAAGACTTGGAAAAAATTATATTAAGTGAAGTAAGCCAGGCCCAAAAAAACATATGTCTCATGGTTTCCCTTACTTGCAATAACTAGTATATGTCTGAGACAAGCAGAAAAGGTCAGATAAGTTGATGTTAGACGAAATGAACCCCAAGATAAGGACTCAAATGTTTCTTTTCTTTCTTGCTATTGTTTCTAACATATTTATAAGATGATTTCTATGTTGCTTTGTATGTCCCTCGCCCACGGTATAACCCCTGTTTTCACTGTATTTGATGTTGGTATAACTTGGGGAGGGGAAGAGAAAAAACATATGGTTTAAATAGGGATACAGGTGGACCCATTACAACATTGATATGTACAAGACGTTACGTCGAAAAATGAACTTTACAACTTTGGCGCAGGGGATGGGGGGCACAGAGGGAAGATGGACAGGAGGGAGGAGGAGAGGGGTGGGAGATGGGAAGGGATGGTAAGGGCAAACAAAGGAAGAGGCAACAGTGCTTGATAAGAAATGTACTCATAGGGCTGGGAAGGTGGCTCAGTGGTAGAGGGCTTGCCTTGCATGCATGAGGCCCTGGGTTCGATTCCTCAGCACCACATAAGCAAAAAGAAAAAAGCCGGAAGTGGTTGCTCAAGTGGTAGAGTGCTAGCCTTGAGCTGAAGAGCTGAGGGACAGCGCCCAGGCCCAGAGTTCAGGCCCCACGACCGGACCCAAAAAAAAAAAAAAAAAAAAAAGAAATGTACTCATTTTCTTGCCCATGTAGTTGTAACCCCTCTGTATGATATTTTCACAATAAAAATAATAATAAAAAATAGTATCTTGCTGGGCACCAGTGGCTCACACCTGTAATCCTAGCTACTCAGGAGGCTGAGATCTGAGGATTGCAGTTCAAAACCAGCCTGGACAGGAAAGCTGTAAGGCTCTTACCTCCAATAAACTACTCAGAAAACCAGAAGTGGTGCTGTGGCTCAAGTGGTAGAGCCCTAGCCTTGAGCTGAAGAGCTGAGGGACAGCTCCCAGGCCCAGAGTTCAAGCCCCATGACCAGCAACAACAACAACAAAAAAATTTTGTCTCTTATTCACTCACTGCCACTCACTAGATGAAGAAGTTTCATAGCAAATGTTTAATTAAATATAATCAATTTGTGAATTTCTACATCATAAATTATCCCAGCATAGTGCTACTGGCTCACATCTGTAATCCTAGCTACTCAGGAGGCTGAGATCTGAGGATTGTGATTCAAAGTCAGCCCGGGCAGAAAAGTCCTTGTGAGACTCTCATCTCAATTCACCACTCAAAAATGGGAAGTGGTACTGTGGCTCTGAGTGCTAGTGTTGAGCACAAAGAGGCTCAGGGACCAGGCTGAGGCCTGAGTTCAAGCCCACAACTGACTAAATAAATAAATAAATAAATGTACTCCATTCATTTTGGAGCATAAATGATTTTTCTAAAAGAATAACTCCATGTGCAAAGCCAAGTTTATGCTTCCCTATTTACCTCTTGCTGAAGGGATCCTATGTTTGAAAGCCTACAGCAGAAGAGTAGCCAAGCTTAACTAGATTAAAATCACAGATTCATATAGTAAAAGGTACAGTCAATAATTATTGAATGTCCAAGTCATACACATAGACAAATGTTCAATTAAACTCTTCAACTGATTTATCAGCCCAGGCCCAGAGTACAGGCCCCAGGACCGGACCAAAAAAAACAATATACCTAAAGAAAATAGTGAACAAAATGCCAGTTTCTATAGCCCACCAGGAGAGAGAGTGATTTATTCAAAATATAACATCAGAATAGAGTAAAATTACTTTTCAGAGATTGATTCTTTATTAAAGAAAGCAAGGTAGGCAACTAATAAATAATAGAAATGCATCAAAGTCACAACATTTTCAATCTCAGAAATTACCTCAGTCGAAGAAAATAATTTGAAAAGACAAAATAGAAAAAGTGGGCACTTGTGATTATCAGCTGGTTTTTTTTTTTTTGCTTTAGTTTACTTTCTTATTGATAGTTGCTTTGTTCCTTAGACCTTGAACCAAAAATTTCTTCATTTGAACTATGGAATGCTTTGCCTAATGGCACTCTGTGCTTCCAAGTACATACTGTCCTGGGAAGGAAGTTCACTGTAAAACTAAATGGCATAGTCAACAAATACCTCATATGGAGATTCCTCCTGACTGGGGAAGACCAGCTCATAGCTCCAATCTCTGATCTTTCTGGAAGACAAGAATGATCAGTCATTTCTCTTTGACAAGAAACAGTAAATTTCATGTACAGTTTCAGGGTGTTAGAAGTCAGGGCAGAAGAAAACAGCTTTAAGATATCCTCTCTAGGTCCCTAATATGGAAGTAACAATCATCTAGTAGACACAAATGAGCATTGTAATCCCAAGTACAAGGACTTAGGGTGTGGGAAAGGAAGTTCAGCATGGAATTTGAAAGCTAGAATTGCAAGGTAAGAGATCTGAGAGCTTCAAGTGGGGAGGGTTTCCAGCATTTCAGGGGAGTGTGCTTTGTTTGTTTTTCGTCTAGACTGAGAGTGCAAAGGCTTTGGAAATATGCTTTAGGCAAGAAGACACCCTGGGGTTGTTTTCTTTCTCCACTTAGAGCCCTGGGTAATAATGCATGTGCCAGTGCCAACACTCAAAGCTGATCAAGTTTGATCATAAGACTACCTTGTTTAAAGTTTTAGTGGTTTCTAGTAGACTTCTGGTTTAAATATCATTATTCTAAACAAGTTCTGAAAAGCATCCATTACCATGGCTCAAATCTTGTCTTTGCCACTTACCAACTTGGGAAAGTTTCTTAACATCGTTGATCCTAAATATCCTCATCTATGAAGTGGGATACTAATAGTTGCTTATAGTAGTCCTTTATTGTTAAGACTAGGTGAATTACTGCTTAGCATTGTTTCTTCTTTTGAGTAAACTTTGACTATTATTGCCATTATCATGTCACAAAATTATTATTACTAGCCACAAAAGCATCTCTTCTCCTCCCATTGTTTGTCTTGTTACTGCCCCATCAATAGTCTATAATCTTGTATATGAAACTCATATTTTATGCTAAGGGATTTTTTTTTGTAAATCATGAGGCTTAAACTCAGGGCCTGGGCACTGTCACTGAGCTTTTGTGTTCAAGCACTCTACTGTCTTTGAGGTCTACTTCTCATTTTCTTGTGGAAAATTGGAGATAAGAGTCTCATGGACTTTCCTACCCCAGCTGGCTTCAAACTGCAACCTTCAGATCTCCTTCTAAGTACCAAAAAGCATAGATGTGAACCACTAGCACCTGGCTTACATATATTATTCAATCTTTAACAATACTGTAAGGTTAGTACTAATATCCTCACTGTAAAGATAAGGAAACTAGCTGGGCACTGGTGGCTCATGCCTGTAATCCTAACTCAGGAAACTGAGATCTGAGGATTGTGTTACAGAGCCAGCCCAGTCAGGAAAGTCCAGTAGACTTTTATCTCCAGTTAACCAGCAAAATGTCAGAAGTGGAAACTGTGCCTCAAGTGGTAGAGCATTAATCGGCCTTGAGGGAAAAAGCTTAGGGACAACACCTAAATCTTAAATTCAGGCCCAGGACTAGCACAATAAATAAATAAATAAACAAATAAAAGGCAACATGCTCTAAACAAAAGTGCTGCAAATTTGCTAGTAAGTGTAGAGCATATAGTTCAAGTCAAAATCTTTCATACTCCATATCTACTTTTTTTGCTATATTATGCCAACTTTATTTGACCTGATTTCCAAGCATTTGTAGAACTTTGGCACTTCTACATTCCCAGGAGGTATCCTTAACCTGGACAGGACTAATTAAGTTCAATACAAGTGAGGTCACAAGATTTCCAAGGGTAGGTCACAAAATATAGCTTCTGTCCAGTACACTCTATTGTAATATGCACTTTTGGAGGTTTACATTGTCATGTAAGGAGGTCTGCTATCTGTAGCTGACATGCTTGAGAGACCATGTGAAGAGATTACATAAAGATTGAGAGATACAAAGATACCCAGCTGCTCAGCCATCTTTCAGCCAGCCCCAGCAAATACTTCATGGCATAGGGAGGATCTGTCTCACCAAACCCTGTCCAAATTGTCCCATTCTTAGAATAACCAAGTGATCCTGGTTATTTAAGCTAATAAATGTTGGTGGAATTTGTTATGCAACAATAATTGCCAAAAAAGCATAATAAATGCAGAAAAGCCAGTGGCTCATGCCTGTAATTCTAGCTACTCACGAAGCTGAGATCTGAGGATCACTATTCAAATCCAGCTTGGGCAGGAAAGTCCATGAGACTTTTATCTCCAATTAAGCATCAAAAAAATCCAGAAGTGGATTGATAAAGTGCTACCTTTGAGAGAAGAAAAGGAAGGAAGGAAGGAAGGAAGGAAGGAAGGAAGGAAGGAAGGAAGGAAGGAAGGAAGGAAGGGAGTGGAGCTATAGCTTCAATTGATAAAGTGCTACCCTTGAGAGAAGAAAAGAAAGGAAGGAAAGAAGGAAGGAAGGAAGGAAGGAAAGAAAGAAGGGAGGAAGGGAGGGAGAGAAAGAAAGAAAGAGAGAGAGAGAGAGAGAGAGAGAGAGAGCGGGAACAGCACCCAGGCCCAGAGTTCAAGCCCTACAACTGACAAAAAGAAAGAAAGAAAGAAAAGAAAAGAAAAGAAAGAAAGGAAGGAAGGAAGGAAAGAAGGAAGGAAGAAAGAAAGAAAGAAAGAAAGAAAGAAAGAAAGAAAGAAAGAAAGAAAGAAAGAAAGAAAGAAAGAAAGAAAGGAAGGAAGGAAGGAAGGAAGGAAGGAAGGAAGGAAGGAAAAACCCCTGTATGGTATTTTCACAATAAAAAAAACTTATTAAAACATTTTTTTAAAGGAAAGAAAAACTGCTCAGGAATAATACCAGGCCCTGAGTACAAACCCCAGGACCAGCACAAAGAAAAAAATGCTAAAAAAAAAAAAAAAAACCTATGGAGATATGCAACATCAATTAATCACTTCCATTGCCCATGGGGATCACAATCAATCGTCTTGGCAAGTGTAGCTACCTCTACCTATAAGCCATCCTCACCCCACCATAACCACCTGCCAGTCATTTGAAAAGTTCCTTGGCTACTAAGAGTCATTGTAGGTGTTGCAGTTTGAATCATCTTCTCTTAAATTTGCAAATGGGTGGTTACACACCCAAACTTCAAGCCAAAATGTCTAGGCTTGATTTTCTGTTGTTACTGTTGTTCTTGTTTTGTTTATTATTGTCTTTATTCACTCCTTACAAGCCACAGTACTTAATTTCTCTAATCTTCTGTTCCCTCCAAAAATAACTAATAATGCAACTTTCTTTTTAGTCATGGTGTGCAGACTCATTTACAGTTGCAGAAAAATTCTGTCTTTAATAAGGGTTCAATACATGTTGCCCTATTTAGAGCATTGATTATCTTGCATGAGTCTATGTTTTTCCATTTCCTCTTCTGAACTCTAGTTATTTGAGAGCAAGGAAAGTATATTCCCAATGCTTGATGCTTGGAATATGCAAAATGCATTTTTAAATAAACAAATGGTTTGAATGATCGAATTGGCAACTATAATTTAGGCTCCATTTAATCTGGTATACACCGTATGTAGGAGATATCCACAGGTGTTGAGACCTGTGGACAGCTCAGTACAGTAGGCATGTCTTCAGAGGAAATTCAATTCTTCTCTTTTTCTAATGGTGCTACAGAACCACACACATGACTATAAAACTCCCTCCTCTCTAAAGCCATACAGAGAGTATCTTCACTTCAGCAAGGGAACAGTCTAAACAGATGGCAGAACTTTAAGGAAAGCTGGTATTAAAATAAAAGCTGGTGTTAAAATATTATATGGCCTCCAATATACAGTCTCTGTCTACTTCTACCACTTTTATAACATGCCATCTACATGTCTGACCTTGCCAAGTAAAACCTTAGTTAATCTTTACAATGCCATTCCTCTTTATGGACTCCACGATAGGGCAGTACCATATGGTGACAATGCTCTGGAAAGGGACTCTGCTCCTACCTGATGAGCAGGTTTGTGCTACATTAAGCAAGTAATTTACCTCTTTCTTCATGCATTTTATAACTGACTGATTACTGTTCGGTGGGAAAAAATTGAGATTTCTAAACAGAAATGTGGCCTCTAATTCTAAAGGAAGAGAGATTTTTACATTTACTTTTAATTTCACTGTAGGATTTCCATATTTGCTTACTTATGCATCAAATTCTTATGATAACAGCTTTCAGACAAAACTGCAAAACCTGTCACTGGAAACCCAATGTTATTCTAGTATATCAATGTCATTATGATACATCTTGACTTTAATATACCAAAATTTAAAAAAAAATCCCAGATTACCAATTAGTCCATTATACCCTCTTGCCTCAGCATAAAAGGAACGCTTAAAATGTTTTTAAATGAGTAAATTCCAAGGACTTGATTTAATAGCCCATATGAGTTTATCTTGTTGTCATTATTATAGCTTCTGTGCTTGTCATAATTTTAATCATTTGTACATTCTTTCTCGGAAGGAGCTATTTGAAGCCTTCAGAATGCTGAGGTTTGGAATGATTTCAGAGGCATGCCACCACATCTTCTGATTGGACAGCAGATCTCGAACGATGTGGGCCTTTTGCTGTTGACTCACCAGAGGGTAGCAACTTGGAAGCTTGATGTCAACATGCAAGAATGTTAGGCACTTTTCTTGGCCACCACCTTCCTACACCCCCTTCCCCACCCTACCCTCCTCACACACACATCATTTATAGCTAAAGCCAAGAGTTAAGCAAAGCTATTTGGGTTTTAGTCTCTGACCAGCGTCGTTGAGCTTCTCACTGCACCGTGATTACCATGTTCCAGCAACAAGAAAAATAATTCAAATCTTAGCTGGGCAACACTTCCAATGTAATCATCCAGTTGCATTTGGGAAATGTGGGAGAGTGGGTATGGTTTTCTGGGTGCTTGCATAGACAATGCAGGTACACAGTGCATGCACACACACGTAAACACACAGACACATCTTATCTAGAAGAAAACAATTGGAATACAGATTAATATCACCAGGCATGATCAAGATGTCTAGATTCTAAATGGACTGTGAGCTGTTTGTACTCCTGATTATTCAATATGCCTCCGTTTGTCTATTGTTCTAACTCTTCCAACTCAGGCCTAGAACTGTCTCAGATCTTTTTTGACTCAATGGTCATAATTAGTCAGTTAGGAGCTCTCTGGGAGGATGGGCTCCTTGGTGTTCATGACAAACTCACCTCCCACACTTTGAGGTCTAGCTATATGAGTGCCTATTTTTGAATACTATCTAGTTTCACATCTTCTTTTCTCTTCTCTGCATAATCCTCTCATTTAGTAGAAAAGTATCTTGCCTCCAAGTTAATTAATATGCTCTGATTTTTAGTACTTTGAACATTTTTTTGTGTTTGTAGACAATTGAAAGCAGTGAGAATATTAAGAGATAGTATCTCTAGGACTATGGCCAAGGTCAAACAAGCAATTGTACAAGATGGAATTAATGATCCACAGAAATTAAGTCACCCATAATTAACTTTGTTAATGTACGAGTCTCAGAGTTTAAGGCTACTTGATTGCCTTGGTATGCTAAGATTCAGGATACAATTCTTCTCAATAATCTTACCCTTATTCTATTTCTTTACCCTCATGGAGAGTAACAACCTCAACTCCCTATTCTGTTTAAATGTCCTCCAAAATTTTCTGGTTATGAAATAGACTAAATGTTGTCTCTCCTCTCTCATCCAAAAACTAAAAATAAACATAAAAAACCACTATGTCAGCAACCTAATCCACCAAGCTTGTGGATGAGATTTTATTTGGATTAGATGTTGTCAGGTGGGCAGTACATCTAATTACAAGTGCCATTGTAAGAAACCCCAGGGGAGAGACTAAAGGAGAAGGGGAGAAGGCAATATGAAGATCATGGCAGAGACTGGAATGATATCAACACAGCAAAGAAACACTTGTAGTTAGGAGAAACTAGAAGAAACAGGAAACAAATTCACCTGCAGAACAAAGTTCTGCTTTCATCTTGACTTTGGATTTTCTGATCCTAGAACTATAAATAAATTTCTATTGTTTTAAAGCCATCATATCACAGTAATTGGTTATGATAGACAGGAAACTAATGCAGTTAGAAATTCAAATGCCTGTTGGTAGGAGTGTAAACTTGTTCAACCACTTTGGAAAACAGTATGGAGGTTCCTCAAAAGACTCCACATAGAGCTCCCCTATGACCCAGCAATCCCACTTTTGGGCATTTACCCAAATGTTCACAAACAAGACACACTAAAGCTACCAGCACGACTATGTTTACTGCAGCATTATTTACCATAGCTCAGATATGGAACCAACCCAGATGCCCCTCAGTAGATGAATGGATCAAGAAAATGTGGTATATATACACAATGGAATTCTATGCCTCCATCAGAAAGGATGACATTGCCCCATTTGTTAGGAAATGGAAAGACTTGGAAAAAATTATATTAAGTGAAGTAAGCCAGGCCCAAAGAAACATAGGTCCCATGGTTTCCCTTATTTGCAATAACTAGTATATGTCTGAGTCAAGCAGAAAAGGTCAGATAAGTTGATGTTAGTGGAATGAACCCCAAGATAAGTATTCAAATATTTTTTTGTTTTTTTTTCCTTTCATGCAATTGTTTCTAA
This sequence comes from Dipodomys merriami, assembly GCF_024711535.1. Classification (NCBI taxonomy): domain Eukaryota; kingdom Metazoa; phylum Chordata; class Mammalia; order Rodentia; family Heteromyidae; genus Dipodomys; species Dipodomys merriami. The sequence goes on along the minus strand of NW_027202382.1, from coordinate 5,374,837 downwards.
CATATTTTTAAGATGATTTCTATGTTGCTTTGTATGTCCCTCCCCCATGGTATAACCCATGCTTTCACTGTATTTGATGTTGGTATAATTTGTGGAGGGGAAGGTAAAAAACAAAACGTTTAACTAGGGATACAGGTGGGCCCATTGCAACAATGAGATGTACAAGACGTTATGTCAAAAACTAACTTTACAACTTTGGTAGGGGGTGGGGGGGGAGGTTTGGGTTGGGGCAGGGGGTAGATGGGAAAGGATGGGAAGGGGAAACAAAGAGGAGGCAACAATGCTTGAAAAGAAATGTACTCGTTATCTTGCCCATGTAATTGTAACTCCTCTGTACGGTATTCTCACAATAAATAAAAAAAAAAAAAAAGAAATTCAAATGCCTTATAAGGAATTATGTAGGTAATGCAATGAGCAAGAAGCCTAGGTCTGTAAAATATTCTGGTTTTAGATTCCTGTGTAAATGTTCTGTTCTATATTTGACAGTTTCCAAGGAAGGGAAACACTAGACAGTATAAGTAGTCACAAAAATGTATTTTTCTACAAAAACAAGTATATCAAAACCAGGAACCATGTCCTATCCAAAAGAAGTGTCTGTCATTTTGATTCATCTCACTGCTACCATATGAACACATGAGTCCAGTATGGCCTAATCTTTCCACTTTCATTGAACTTTTATTTTAAATTTCCTGTATTATAAGTGTGAGTTCAAAAATCAAACAGGAAATCAAGAAACAGCCAAATGTGTCTGAGGAATGAATTAATACCATTAATTAGTCAGTGTAGCCTCTGGAGCCAACTGATTGTCCAAACAGCTCACAGCAGAACTGAGAAGCCTCATTATCTCTCTTTTTGCCCTTTCTGCTAGCTCATGTCACTCCAAGGCAAAGTCTTGCCCATCCTTGGTGTAGGCAGAGAAAAAGACTTTGTTGTAGCTGATATAGTGATCTACCTCTTTCTTGTCCTTGGCTTTTTTCTCACTTTCTCTATGGTTGGCTAACTTGTATAGTATCTATTTAGAAATTAAAAATGTGTGAGGTGTGTGTGTGGGGAGGGGAGGATTAGAAATAAAAGGTTTGCAATGAAATATGGTTATTTCAGAATTAAAAAGTATAAAAATTATTCACCAGGGATTTAAAAATCAAGGGATTTTTCTGCTATTATTTGTTCACAAAACATTAATATATCTTTTACTAAAAGGATTTATTCCAGGCCAAGTAAAATTTAACTTGGGTAAAATTTGACACAAAGGCAGTAGCACTGTGGCTCAAAGTGGTAGAGTACTAGCTTTGAGCACAAAAGCTCAGGGACAGTGCCAAGGCCAAGTTCAAGCCCCATAACCAACAACAACAAAAAAAAGTCTTATACTTAATTTATTAAAGTTTGTTGCACCTGTAGCCATATATAATGTCTGTATGGCCTAATCTTTCCACTTGTATTGTTTTTTTTATTTTAAATTTCCTGAACTTTTAAGTGAGTTCAAAAGTCAAACAAGAAATCAGAAAAAACCAAATGTGTTTGAGGAATGAATTAATACCATTAAGTGGTGACAGTGATAACAAAGAATATACTGAGCATTCAAAATATTATAAAAGTAAAGGTTGGACAAATGGGAATGCATGAAATTTCAGAGCTTCTGCATGGTAAAGGACATAGCTAGCAAGATCAATAGAAAGCCCAAAGATTGGGAGAAGAACTTCACTATCCATACAACGGACAAGGGTCTTATATCTAAAAAATACCTGGAACTCAAAAAATTAAATCCCCCAACAACAAATCTTCAAAGAAACAACTGCCCAATAAACAAGTGGGCTAAAGACTTAAAGAGAAACTTCTCTGAAGAGGAAAGAAGGATGGCCAATAGACACATGAAGAAATGCTCAACCTCCTTAGCCATAAAAGAAATGCAAATCAAAACAACATTGAGATACCACCTCACCCCAGTTAGAATGGCTATAATCAAGAACTCTAATAACAACAGATACTGGACAGAAGGGAATCTTACTTCATTGTTGGTGGGAGTGTAAACTTGTTCAACCACTTTGGAAAGCAGTATAGAGGTTCTTCAAAAGACTCCACATAGAGTTCCCCTATGACCCAGCAATCCCACTTTTGGGCATTTACCCAAATGATCACAAACAAGACCATACTAAAGCTACCAGCACGATTATGTTTATTGCAGCATTATTTACTATAGCTAAGATATGGAACCAACCCAGATGCCCCTCAGTAGATGAATGGATCAAGAAAATGTGGTATATATACACAATGGAATTCTATGCCTCCATCAGAAAGAATGACATTGCCCCATTTGTTAGGAAATGGAAAGACTTGGAAAAAATCTATATTAAGTGAAGTAAGCCAGGTCCAAAGAAACATAGGTCCCATGGTTTCCCTTATTTGCAATATCTAGTATATGTCTGAGTCAAGCAGAAAAGGTCAGATAAATTGATGTTAGGGAAATGAACCCTAAGATATGTATTCAAATGTTTTTTTTCTTTCATGTGATTGTTTCTAACACATTTATAAGATGATTTCTTTGTTGCTTTGTATGTCCCTCTTCCACAGTATAACCCCTGCTTTCACTATATTTGATGTCGGTATAATTTATTGAGGGAAAGGGAAAAAACAAATCATTTAAATAGGGATACAGTCGTTATGTCGAAAACTAACTTTACACCTTTGGGGGGTGGGGGATAGGAAAGGATGGGAAGGGGAAACAAAGGAGGAGGCTACAATGCTTGATAAGAAATGTACTCATCATCTTGCCCATGTAATTGTAACCCCTCTGTACAGTATTTTCACAATAAAAATATGATAAAAGTGAAAATAATAAACGTTATTTTATAACTGTTGGTTGAATCTGTAATAAAGAAAGAAAACTGCGATTGTCACAGTGGAGTATTTTATTCTCAGGGAAATACTCTGAACATAGCAGAGGCAACAGAAGAGTCCTTACTAATACTTTGAGAAATTTAAAATAAATTTGAGATAATCTCAGTTAGTCTGCCCCTATTTTCTACAGTCTCAGGAATATAGAGGAAAAAAATGTGTCCCCTTACTGGTGCATAATTATCTTCAGTCAAATTAATGTTCAGCATACCAAAATTCTAAATCAATAATGAAAAGGCAACCCAATTGTAAACTGGACAAAGGGTTTTAAAATAGACATTTCAAGGTTGGGAATTTAGATCAGTGAAGAGTACTTGCCTGGCAAATGCAAGGCCCTGGATTCAGTCCTCAGCTCTGAAAAAAGGACATTTACCAAAAAATGAATGGCTAATAAGCATTTGAAAAGATACTACTTTACACCTACTAACTTCAGTCTGTCCAAAATGACAGGCAGTAGCAGGATGAAAACTCTCATACACTGCTGTTCAAGTTGAAAACAATATGACCACTTTAAAAAATAATTGGACAGTTTTTTTTAAGTCAAATATTGATTGTCCATATAACTTCTACCACTGGGTGTCTACCTAAGAGGAAACAATTCTTCCATTCAAGGAGCAGAACATAAATTATTTTAACAGCATTATTCAAAGTAGCCAAAAAATGAAAACAAAATGTTCTTCAACTGGTAACTACAAGTATGGAATAGCCATGCAAAAGACTATTATTCATCCATTAAAATGATGGAATTTCTGATATTTAAAACACCACTTATACACCTAGAAAATATACAAAAAAGTACCAAACACAAAATGTCATGTATCATATGATTTATTTATATAAAATGTCAACACTAGTAGCTCATGCCTATAATTGTATCCACTCAGGAGTCTGAGATCAGATATTGTGGTTCAAAGCCAGGCTGGACAGAAAAGTCCGTGAAAATCTTATCTCCAATTAACCAGCAAAAACCTAGAAGCAGAAGTTTGGCTCAGCTGGTAGAGTGATTGGTTGTCTTGAGCAAAAATAGCCAATAGCAAAGTACCAGTACTGGTCAAGTACCAGTACAGGTCAAAAAAATTAAATAAATAATAAAATATCCAAATCTTGCCAAGCAATGCATTAAAAATATTTATGATAAGAGTTATTTTTAATTGTAAAGGTGATGTACAGAGGGGTCACAGTTATGTATGTCAGGTAATAGATATATTTCTTTCTGAACAGTGTCACCTCCTCCCTTATTTTCTCCCAGTTTTTCTCCAGGGTGGATTAACTGAGATTAACTCAAATTAACAGAGTATGCAAGATCTTAATTAGGATAATGAAAACATTTCTAAATTATTGTGATGATGGTTAGGTTATTTTGTAAATTTACTAAAAGTATTGGATTGTGAACTTTAAAGGAGTAAACATGCCCCTAAAACACTCTTCTTTAACTCATAAGCAATCTGCCAAGAAACTTGCCAAATATCCCTACCAAATATTTTATTTTTTTTCCTTTGTACACATTTCAAGTGTATAATCCATAGTTCAAAACAAAGAAAATCACTGTTGCTACTCCTTCTGTCCCCAGTCTTCCTCCTTCAATACAACCAGTATTATTAGTTTCTCAGATCACTATAGAGACATCTTATGCACCTACACAAATTTTATTAATATACATGTAAACATGCTATATACAGACCACTTTTACACACCTTGTAGCATCTTATAAATGTGCTGTAATACCCAGAAGTGTTCAGCACAATTCTCTTCTTACCTAATAGCCACTACCATATCGGGTTCTAAATATTGTTTAACCCCTCAGTGCCAGGGCACTGAGTCAAATGCTGAGTGCCTCTGCCTCTTTTAATTTGAGATGCCACCATCATAGCCTTCACTGATGGGAAGAAAGGACATTTAAAGGAAAAATAACATAGTCAATTAAATCTTTTCAAGTTATGGGCTATATTTTAATTACAGAAATATTTTAAATGTTTAAAAGTATATATGTGTGTGTGTGTGTGTATGTGTGTGTAACTCTAAAGCCTATAAAATATGGTATGATAAAGTCATTTTGAGTCCCAGCATCAAGCCCAGCTCTCTTTTAATTCATAGTCTCCTATCCTTCTTGAGTAATTTTCTAAGTTTTAGATTTTCATCCCTTTTCATTCTTCATATTCTAGAGAGAGAGAGATCTTTGTGGTCTGTCATTGCTACAGGATGAATCTTAAATAATAAAGTTTGGATACAAACTCCTTCCCATTTCTGGACTTGTTTCTCTCCACTACCCTAATTCTCTAGACATGACAGATTTTTGGCTATTTCTCAAAAATGGAAGGCTCTTTTAAAATGTGCTTTTGAACATGTTGTTCCCACTGCCTGGAATGCACTTAACCCCCTTTCCTGCTGGCTGAGCACCATTTGTCTTCCAAGACCCATCTCTGGGAAAACTGCCACGAACTTCTCAGTTCAATGAAATGTGCTTCATTCTACTGAAAGTCCTTCTTACCAGTATTAAGCCTTTTTTCTTTCTGTGACTGTCTTCACTACTGGTTCTTTGTATCACATGGTTATACTGTCGATCAAAAGAATGTGTCCACCAGACACCAGTGGCTCACGCCTGTAATTCTAGCTACTCAGGAGGCTGAGATCTGAGGATCATGGTTCATAGCCAGACTTGGTAAGAAAGTCCCTAAGACTTGTATCTCTAATTAACCACCAGAAAACTGGAAGTAGTGCTGTGGCTCAAAGTGGTAGAGTGCTAGCATTCAGTGGAAAAAGCTCAAGGACAGCACACAGACCCTGAGTTCAAGACCCACAACTGACAAAAAAAAAACATGTTCTTTGATCCCTGGAAGTAATCAGCATATCTCAGTGAGGAAGGTGTGGTCAGCAGAGTAGTCAGAAAACCTCACTGGCTCTAAAGTCAGAAGATGCCTGTTTATGGGCTCTGATAATATTAACTCTGTACATTAGGTTGGTCAGATAGTATATCCAAGATGTGATTTCCTCATCTAAATGCATGAAGGATCTAAATGGGGGAAATGTCTGAAGTAGCTGGTGCAGAGCTGGTACCTAAACCTGGAAGCTTACATTAGAGTGACTAGAATGGCCTATGCTGGTGAATGGATTTTTGTGCCAAGAAAGCAAATACACCACTGACATATATTGTATTACCAAGTGGACATTGTTTTCCTAATTTGCTTTATTTTTGAAAAGGTAATACATATCATGTTTTAAAGGCAGAGATGATAATAAAACACATACAACAGCTTCTTGCCTGTCTCATTTCCTCCCAACCTCTGTGTGAAATCACCTTTAACGGTTTCTTTGAGGTCCTTCCAGAGTTTTATTTTTCAACTATTGCAAAGACATTTAAAAGCATATGATATTGCCTCTTTTTTCACAAAATGTACCATGTTATATTTATACTGTTGTGACCTATGCCCTTTCCTGCTTAATATCTAAATGAAACATTCTCAGTTTACCCAGGCTTCTAATCAAGAAGACAAGTACATGGAAGGGGGATTTTATGATTTTATTTATTGCTTAACTGTAACAACTTTGGACTATAAATGAGAGGTGAAAGCTTTGAGTCATAAGCCTCTGTGCTATCTCTGTCTCTGTCTCTCTCTGTCTCTCTGTCTTTCTGTCTCTGTCTGTCTGTCTGTCTGTCTGTCTGTCTGTCTGTCTGTCTGTCTGTCTGTCTCTCTCTCTCTCTCTCTCTCCCTCTCTCTCTCTCTCTCTTTCTCTCTCTCAAGGACCACAATAAAACTGCCTGAAAGACAGAGTCTGCCTGTTAACATGGTCAGAGAAATCATAAGCAGGCTGATGAGATCTTGTCACAGCATACTGTCTCGAGATCAGAAGTCTCCTCAAAACACAAACGCATTGCAGATGTGGATGGGTGCAACTTCAAAACTAACCTTTCCTGCCTTTTTAATATATATGAATGGCATTCTCTCCCATAAACCTTCATTTTTAAAAGAAAATTTTAGAATTGTAAACAAGTTCCATTTTAAGTCTGCGGCCCAAATACTGAACAATATCTGCATTTTTTTTAGTCTATATCTGTAGAGAAATCCAGAATTTAAGGAAGTGCTTGAGCTTTGTAAATAGTTGTTCGTCTTTCAACTTTGTTTATCAACATAAATGATAAAGTTTTTTTGAAGTTTTGGCAAAATGTGGGTATTAGAAGAGCAAATCCTCATTTTGTAGGCAAGTTTAATAAATGCCCAACTCTCTTTTAGCCTATATTTTTCTTTGATTCTTTTCCGCAGACATCACCTGAATCAGGGTCCTGAAATCCTAAACTCATGTGTGAATGGTCTCCATTTATCACTATACTGTCCACACTCAAATTTCTGTCACTTCTAGCATTGAAGTTCTCAGTGTGAGCAGGAAGCAAAGCAACAGGGCAGTCAGCAGGATTGCCACCTTACTACTAGAAACTTACTGTCACTCTGACTCAATTTGTCATGGATACACATTGTAGAAAGCTTGCTAGCAAAAATGCGAGGGGCTTGAGATAAGGACAGAAATTTCCTGATGCTCTAAGACAGGATGGAAGACAAGACTGTCTGACCTTACAAGCCCAGAGAAATGGGATCCTGAGTTAACAAGTCACAAACTCTACAAAGCTAGCAAGCAAAGAGAAGTAAGCACATGGGAGCTGTAGGAGCCAACAGGCAAAAGTACTGAATCCATCCAGGTGAGGGATTTCAGAGGGTCATAGGAGCAACCAGGTAGTACCAGAGTATGCTAGAGATGACCCAGTAAAGAAAGAAGAGCAAAGGAAACAGAAGAGGTTAAGGCACTAAATCTCTGAGTTTTGAAATAATGCAAGGCATGTTTACAACTTTTGGGTCCAGTGTTGATGGAAATGGAATACCAATGGGAAGGGCCAAACACAAGAGACAAGTACTAGCATCATGACAAAGGACTTTGTGAAGGGATGCTTTTTATTTTTTTTTAATTTAATTTTATTTTATTTGAGAACATACTGTACAGAGGGGTTACAATTACATGGGCAGGATAATGCATACATTTCTTACCAAGCATTGCAGCCTCCTCCTTTGTTTACCCTTCACCTCCCTTCCCAGCCTCCCCCTTCCCCCCCACCCAATCATACCCCCCTTCCCCCCCACACCGACATTGTAAAGCTGGTTTTGACATGACATTTTGTACTTCTCATTGTTGCAACAGGTCCACCTGAATCCTTAAACGACTTGTTTGTCCCCATCTCCTCCACATGTTATACTGACATCAGATATAGTGAAAGCGGGGGTTACACTGTGGGGGAGGGACATACAAAGCAACAAAGAAATAATCTTATAAATGTGTTAGAAACACATGCATGAAAGAAACAAAAACATTAAAATACATATTTAAGGGTTCATTTTCCTAACATCACATTAACTGACCTTTTCCGCTTGACTCATACCTATACTAGATATTGCAAATAAGGGAAACCATGGGACCTATGTTTCTTTGGGCCTGGCTTACTTCACTTAATATAATTTTTTCCAAACCTTTCCATTTCCTAACAAATGGGGAAATGTCATTCTTTCTGATGAAGGGATGCTTTAGATCTTGGATGTTAGTAGGTATTTGAAGACACTACTAGCAGAGATACTGCAAGATTGATTGATTGACTGATTGATTGATTTTATAAGATCAGCTATAAGCTGTAGATAGGTCACTCAGCCCTGTGGACCATGAAATTGATCTCTATTTCTATAACATCTCCCACACAATAGTGTACTGGGCATTGATCTGTTTCTACACTAGACTGTAACCATAGTGAGGGTAGAAAGCATGTATGCTTTCTAACTTTATTGTATGAAATACTAGATACATCATCATGAATGGATGACATACAATTTCATTCATCTCTTTGTCTCCATTGCTGATGCAGTACTTAGCTCAATGCAGCTTAGCTCCAATGAATGAGTGAATGCTAACTTCTGCCTTACTCTCCAGATTCATCTCAGCATTGTCCAAGACTTGCTCTATGACAATAAAACTGGATAGTTTTCACAAATGCACTGTATTGTTTGACATTCATATGCTGTTTATTTATCCTGTCTGTCCTGTGAACTCCAATTCTGTCTCAACATTCAGCTCAGACTTTACTCTCAGGGGAAGGTTTTGTCATGATAACAATACTTTTCACCACCATGCTAACCCACATAAGACTCCACCTGAACCGAGTTCTAGTTAAAATGAAAAGCAACAGTTCATCTTATTTATATAGTTTCCATTGCACACATTTTACACTATAATTTTACTATAACCACATAATTTTAGAATTCACCACATTTGGGACTCCTAATCATAATAGAACTCTAGTATGTATAGCCCTTGGTTTTGAGTTTCTGGAGGTTAGGGTCTCATTTTGCTTCCCTCAACTGATCCCAGCTATACCTGAATCAGGGATATTCAAATGATGTCTTTGTGAATTTCTCTACTTCTTGAAGTTATTTGTATTTTATCATTAATTTCATAATCTCTCTCTTTATCCCCATACTTTGAGCATGTGCCCTGAAAGTTTGTGATAATTCTGCATTCATGGAATCCATCATTTTTGTAGCTTCTTCACTGTCAGCTCAGCTTCCATGTTTACACATTGAAGAGTCCTGAGTCTAATGAAGTAGTTCTTTAATCTTTTTTAACTGCCCTTGGAGTCCTACCATTGTCCAAACTGCCTTGTAGGAATCCTGCTGAGGTCAAAACCAGACAGAGTATTTTATAGACAAACACCCACTTCCCATTGTACAGTAATAAGCCTTGTGCTGTTAGCTCACTTTCAGTTCTTTTCTAGTGATGATCATGATGCAGGGCTCAGCTCTTGAATTAGAAAACATTGTTTAAATCAGAATCTGGAAGTAATATTTCAGCTCCTTTCTTTTTACAACAAGCACTCAAGGCCCAATGCAGTAAACTTTTTTATGGAAGTTATGGTCTTCTCTGAGTGTGATCATGACCACTTTCTCCTTCCAGCAAAGCTTTCTTCTGGCCCTCATTACTAGCACCTTGTTCTACAAGGTAATGGTGCACAGCCTAATCCTTCCAACAAGAAAGTCTTCAAAAACTGGATCCTGATTCTCTTTCAGTCTTCCTTAAAACTGATCATTTTTACATTTTGCATATAATTTCCACCCTTAGTAGTTTTAGAATGTTATATTTATGAAGCATTGATTTGCATAATTTATAGTATATAAGCATAGTCATTTAATCCTAAAAAAAATCCCTCTGACATGCACACTACCTTATCCCTATTTCACAAGTGAATCCACTGATGCAGCAGTGGAAGTTGAGCTATTTGCTGTAAGTCATAAAACTAGCACATTAGCAGAGTGGAGATTTTTCACTTGTATCCAACTCTCCTCCTAAAGCTGAGTTTAGGAGAGAGGGGAAAGGCAGGGGATCTTATCTAGACCTTTCTATCATTAGCAGTGTGACTCTGGGTAAACTTTTAAATTTACTGGGCCTTACTTGTAACTTCTATAGTATAAAGATAGAAACAGACACCTCACAGCTTGTGTGACAAATATAACCATGCATGTAAACCATCTGACTAAAAATGCATAACTAATGTTCCTCTCCTCTCCACTCAGTCCTCCCTTTACCATCCCAACCATGAAAGAGCCATCACTAAAGGCTTTTGCTTCCTAGCTCTGTCCTACACCAGCTCCATGAACTGAAACTCTTGGTTCCTTTGATATAAGCTAGCAATAATAAAACCCATTATAAGGATTAAATGATAATACCATCTTCGAAAGGCAAATACCCTAGTGCCTGGCTAGGAAATGCTCAATAAATGGCATCAATATTGGTGATGGTGATGATGATGATGATGATGATGATGATGGTGATGATGATGATAAGGGAAAAGAGGGATTGTGATGGTTTAGATTAGATTACTTTCACTTAGGTCTCCCTTCTCTCCTGAAAGAACTACCAGCCCTCCAGGAGCATAATAAATGGAAAAGTTAGTCACTTGTTCCTCCTTAGGAAAAGAAATGCTGTGAGTCTCCAGAGACTCTCCTCTAGGACAATAGTTTTTCATTTCTAATGTGTAGAATAATCCAGGACATATCAAAATTTCAGATAGCAAGGAGCATCATTTAGAAATCTTAGTCAACACACTAAAGCTACCAGCACGACTATGTTTATGGCAGCATTATTTACTATAGCTAAGATATGGAACCAACCCAGATGCCCCTCAGTAGATGAATGGATCAAGAAAATGTGGTATATATACACAATGGAATTCTATGCCTCCATCAGAAAGAATGACATTGCCCCATTTGTTAGGAAATGGAAAAACTTGCAAAAAATTATATTAAGTGAAGCCAGGCCCAAAGAAACATAGGTCCCGCAATATCTAATATATGTCTGAGTCAAGCAGTAAGTTGATGTTAGGGAAATGAACCCTAAGATATGTATTCAAATGTTTTTTTCTTTCATTCAATTGTTTCTAACACATTTATAAGATTATTTCTTTGTTGCTTTGTATGTCCCTCCCCCACAGTATAACCCCTGCTATCACTGTATAATTTGTGGAGGGGAAGGGGAAAAACAAATCGTTTAAATAGGGAAAAAAATTGAACCCATTGCAACAATGAGATGTACACGTCCTTATCAAAAAAGAACTTTACAACTTTGGTGCGGGGGAAGGGGGGAGGATTGGATGGGGGGGGAGGATAGGAAGAGAAGGGGAAACAAAGGAGGAGGCTACAATGCTTGATAAGAAATGTACTCATTATCTTGCCCATGTAATTGTAACCCCTCTGTACAGTATTTTCACAATAAAAAAAGAAAGAAAGAAAGAAAGAAATCTTGGTCAATAAGAAAGTCATGTAGCCCAGAAACCCTGGGACCTAAACTTTCACGTGGCTCTCGGGAGAGTGTAAACCAACAGTTCCATGACCTGGACTAGGGGTTGGGGAGAGCGGGGAAGGGGGAGGGGGGATGCGGACGCACGGGGAACCATTGCCCTGGAATTAAATGTGTATGTTTACCTCTTTAAATTAATATGATATCTAAGAATCTAAATGAAATTATTAATGAAATTTAGGATTGACTTTTGCTTTCAGGGGATTATTTATTAGAAAATATTTATCACTGTTTTCTGATCCAAAACACTGGTGCAAATAGCACAGATTAATCATTGAGACTAAAATCAATAATAAAATTGATACTCCTTTGACTTATGCATGAACAGATGGTAGGTTGATTGATTGATGTACATATGCACATAAATGAAGGGTTTGAAATTTCCTTAAAAGAATGATCAATCTATTTCTATTACTTCATGACCCTATTCTTAAATTTCAAACCCTGCTAGATTGTACATTGTCACATCAAATATTTTCTGATTGTTACATAAAATATCATAAATTCAAGCAGTGGCTCACACCTGTAATCCTAGCTACTCAGGAGACTGAGGTCTGAGGATCCAGGTTCAAAGCCAGCCCAGCCAGGAAGGGCTGTGAAACTTTTATCTCCAATAAAACACCAGAAAACCAGAAGTGGTGCTGTGGCTGAAGTGGTAGAGCTCTAGCCTTGAGCTAAAGAGCTGAGAGGTAGGGCTCAGGCCCAGAGTTCAAGCCTCATTACCGACAAAAAATAATTATAAGTTCATGTGTTTGTAACTAATGGGGAGCTAATGTTTCATTTGAACTATATTTTTTGTACATTTATAAGAAAATTTTAATATGCCTCACAAAATTTGACTAAAGAAGATATCCATTAATAAAGAAAAATTTATGCTTGGATAATCCCAGTTCACAGATTAAGAAATTTGTAGGGGAAGAGTTCACATCTTACAAGCCACTCAAAGGCATTATTATAATTTAGATGACATCAAATTTGATTCTGTGCTCAAATCACCGCAACTTGTCTGCTATCAACTAAAATTGTCAACCTTTGTTTGCCTTGGAAAAAAAAGAATTTTCAAAGATTAAAAAATAAAATTCCCATTACATTTATTATATTTATAATTGCATTGTTAAGTGGCAACTCATTTGTACAACTATCTAAAAATAATAATTTTAAAACTTAGTTAAAGGGGTGAGGTTGGGTCACAGAGAGAGGAGCAAATGAATACAGAGGAAAAGAGGGGAGAATGCAGTCAGAAATTCAGTATATGTCCTACAAATTAATAAAAGTGAGGGAAGGGATGGGTTGGGAAGGATGCATACAAATGTTGAAAGGGGTGACATTTATGAAAATGTGTTGTATTCGTAAACTCCTTTGTTAAATGGCAACTCCTTTGTATAACTCTTTAAAGATAACAAAATATTTATAAAAATATAAAATTTAGAAAAGTGGGGAAAAAAACAAGATTTTTGTGATTTTTATGGATGAGGCATAGTGGCACATACTTATAATCCCAGCCGTTCAGCAGACAGAGATCAGGAGGAATACTGTTGAAGGCCAGAGTGGGTAGAAAGTGAATGGGACCCCCATTACAACAAACAAGTCAGGTTTGGTAGTGGCTATAATTCCTGCAATGCTGTGGGTATCCTTAGAAACATTGCAGTCTGAAGTAAAACTGCATGATCCTATCTGAAAAATAACTAAAGCTTAAAGGCTAGAGTTGTGGCTCAAATGCTAGAGCTCCTACCTTGCTAGTGAGGTTTGAAATCTAACCCTGCTACCTCAAAAACAAAAAATAAGTTTATCCTTTTCTTAATTATATAAGCCCATTGTAACTTTTTTCTGAAATCTCTTCTAGGTTTTTGTTTTTTTGTTTTTTGTTTTTTTGTCGGTCGTGGGGCTTGAACTCTGGGTCTGGGTGCTGTCCCTGAGCTCTTCAGCTCCAGGCTAGCACTCTACCACTTGAGCTACAGTGCCACTTCTGGTTTTCTGGTGGTTAACTAGATAAGAGTCTCACAGACTTTCCTGTCCACACTAGCTTTGAACCTGGATCCTCACATCTCAGCCTCCTGAGTAGCTAGGATTATAGGCATGAGCCACTGGCACCCGGCCTTTCTAGGGCTTTTTATACAGTTAATACATTCAATCTACAGTTAAATTTTAAAATATTATCTTTTGAAGTTAGAGATGCAAATGATCTACTTCATCTTCTTACTCATCCGTTTTTTATTGTAAAATGCTGTACAGTTACATGAGCAAGGTAATGAGTACATTTCCTATTGAATATTGTTGCCTCCTCCTTTGTTTTCCTCCTACCATCCCTTCCCTCCCACCTTCACAACATCCTATGCCTTTTAAAGGAAGGATTATTTGGTTGCAAAGTATGTGTGGGAATGTTTTTGAGAACAATGGACCACTTTAAATTAGACTGCTGTGACATTTTTACTCAGTTGACCACGTAAGAAACAAGTGCCTATTGGGCTTACTTCTTGGTTTGACAGGTAGGTGTTCTGTAATGCTCCTGTTGCTGGTCCAGCCAGACACTCAAGTTCAGACAAAAGCAATCCAAAGTTCTCAGTCATTTTTGTTTATTTTAACTAAGGAACCCATATGAACTCCACCCAGGCCTGAAAGTCTGCTTACCCAAGGACAGTTTTACTAGGTACATTCAGGGTTGTTTCAAAGTTCACAAAGATGATTTTATAGGCTTGGTTGATTTTCTTTATATAGAGCCTGACCTCATCTCTTGAAGCCTCCTAGGAGATTTCCCATAACTCACACTTGCATAGATTTAGGCACACTGGCCTCCTAACTCGTAATTAATAGATTGCTTTCCTTTATCATAGCCTATATATTTCCATGTTGTAAAAAACTGATAGAAGTTACTTTTTAACTGTGTTAAGAGAACAGTGCATTAAAGATTATTAAAGCTGTCATATTTAGGATCCCTCTGGAGGGCCAGAAACTGGTGGCCAAACAAATCTGAGAGACCATTCTCTCCAATTAACCAGCAAAACATCAGATGTAAAAGTGTGGTTCAAGTGGTTCAATGTCAGCCTTGAGTGAAAATGCTATGCACCCCAAAGCCCTGACTTCTAGCCCTAGTATGAAAAAAAAGATTCCTCTGGAAAAATGACCACCTTTATTATAATTGATCCTGTTCTCATACTCAACATGTAGGCTAGTATAGCCTCAGTCTTTATCTGAACATCAGCATTATTTTAGTTCCCTGTCATTTATGGAGATTAAGCATGATTATTACAGTTGTTGGACCCGATGATACCACACAGTTTCAGCCATATGACTCATTTTATGGAAAAAATGCAAGTACTTTACTGTATTGACTTTAACCTGCCAATTTTCAGAATGACTTGTATATTTTGTTTTTACTAGCCCTTCTCATTATTATAAATGCTACCAAAAAGAGATAAAGATGTTATTTATCCAAAGTTTTTTAAAGCCACTGTTAATACTAAGACATTGCTTCAATCTGAGCTTACCAGGCACCCATTTTACATTTGACACAAAGTTGGATATACCTTGTAAGGAATACTAAGAAGCCATGCCAGGCATCAGTCACTCACTCCTATAGTCCTAGCTACTCAAGAGGGTAAGATCTGAGGATCACAGTTTAAAGCCAGCCAGGATAGGAAAGTCAGATAAGACTCTTATGCTGTTGAGACAAAGGTGGAGACACTTTGATAGGTCAAATTTTCCCAATCTCAGAGAAGCGTGTATAAACTCACATTTACTAAATACAGCTTACAAGGCATCTCATTTCTTAAAAAGCATACAATTCATTTCCAAAACGTATTTTTCTGTTAAAACAGAATAGGCTGTTACCCTGTAAAATTTACTACCCCTAGATTAAACTGCTTCATATAATCATAATATGAAAGTTGACTGCCTGACCTAAGAGCAGCCTTATTATGAAATATCCTAAAAGCTTTGAGCCTGAACCCAGAAAGAGACTTGAGTCCAAATATCCTGGCTCAAAGATTTAGGGTGGAACTCTTGCCCAGCACATGCAATGGCCTGCGTTTGACACCCAGTACAAAAAAAAAAAAAGGAGGAGAAGGGAAAAGAAGAGAAAGAAGGGACAAGGAGAAAGGGAAAGACAGGGTAAAGGATAAAAAAGGAAAATGAAAGAATAAAGGAAGAGGGGGAATAGAGAAATGGGGAAAAAAGAAGGGGAGGAGAGAAGACAAGAGGCTCAACCCTTTGGATCTGCATTACCTTGGCTGAGTTATAGAATGCTCCTATCTCCCCCCAAAAATCTCTTCATCTAAAACATAGGGATTAAAAAATCTTTAAAACAACATTTAAAAAGTAATAGACCCGGTCTGGGAAGTTGGCTCAGTGGTAGAGTGCTTGCCTCGCATACATGAGGCTCTGGGTTCAATTCCTCAGCACCACATAGCCAGAAAAAATCAGGAAGTGTTGCTGTGGCTCAAGTGGTAGGACACTAGCCTTGAGCTGAAGAGCTGAAGGACAGCACCCAGGCCCAGAATTCAGCCCCTACAACTGACCAAAAAAAAAAAAAAGTAACAGACCTAATCATAAAAGACTTACTCAAAATGACTAGTGATTATTTAATAACTGAGAAAAATTGAAGATTTGGGAACTTTGAAAATTCTATGTAAAATTAGAGCATTCATCCCCAAATACCAATGTCCTTCATACCTAGTCCTCTGTCTTAACATCTAATCCAGGCTTTAGACTTTGACATCCAACTACCCACAGTACCAGTGGGGACCTAACTCAGCATCTTACCTTCCATGTCTATTGTCATCTTATAGCTTAGTAAAGGGCAATTATTTACTTAGCTACAAAATGCAGAGAGCTGGTGGCTATCCCAACATCCTCCCTCTCTCACACTCCACCTCAGACATCTAACGCAAAGCCAGTAGAGCTGTGGTTCTTGCTTTGGCAGAGCTTCAGGGTCACTGGGGTGCTGTATCTGGACTCAGAAATACACAAAAAAATTCATAAAAACTACATACTCATGATTTAGGAGCCACCACTGTCACGACCTTCATAACATATGTCACCTTACTATGGACATTTTCATGTCTGCATATAAAAAAATTTAGTGTGTGTGTGTGTGTGTGTGTGTGTGTGTGTGTGTGTGTGTGTGTGTGTGTGCGCTCGCGCCATGCATGCTGCTACTGAGGTTTGAACTCAAGGCCTGAGTGCTGTTCCTTAGCTTTTTCACTCAGTATTGGTGCTTGTCACTTGAGCCACAGTTCCACTCTTCTAGCATTTTGCTGATCAACTGACGATAACTTGCAGAGACTTTCTTCCTGGAGCTAGCTCCAAACAATGATCCTCAGATCTCAGCCTCCTAAATAGCTAGGATTGCAGATAGGAGCCAACATCATGCTGAAACTTTATTTTTTTTAAATATTAAAAGCTAGCTTCCTGGAAATTCAAGTACCTTTTGGAATTGCTTTTGATTGGGCCCATCTGACTCTCTTATTTTGATAGTCATGTAGTTCTGATCCTATGACCCAGCAATCTGGTTGCCTATGGTCATTACTAACTTCCTTGAAGTTTTTAGTCCTGTGTCATTTTCTTCACTCCCTTGTAAATAGGCCTTAACAGGTTTTTGGTTGTATATACTGTCAGAAATCCAAACTTCCTCCCAGCAGTCCATCTCCATAGAGAGAGGTGGTAAAACACAGGACCACACAAGCAAGGGCTGGTTTTAATTGATAAATATTTCCCATTGTGCTTGATTTCCTTCTTCTCCCTGATGGCTCCAAGAGAACCATTCTGCAAAGCACTGCTCCTTACAGACTTCCAATCCAAACACGAGCCCACCTCCGCAGTGTATCCCTGACAGAAGTAGCCAGATCACATACCTGAAGCAGCCTATGATTGAGCAGAACCCTTACCTAAGAAGGAAACGAATGCCAGCTTTATCACAGTGGACATGGAAGATTTCAAAGGACTCCTGTTACTCTCGTCCAGTGGTCAGTCATTTGTAAGTTTCTGTTCCAAGATACTTTGGCAGCCATTGGACTCCAGGGAGCCAGCGAGGCGAAAGTCTGTTCTTGTAACATGACCAATAACTTGGGAAAGCCCAGTTCTTATGTACACACACACACACACACACACACACACACACACACACACACACACACACACACACACACACACACACACACACACACACACACACACACACACACAAATGGGGCTGGCTGCATCTGACTACACAGTCAGCCAAACTGGGATTCCTTAACATCTCATATATTCTGTGGTTATTCGCCCAACACAAATTCTGGGGTGCTATGGAGAGCATAAATCACCTACAGGGCTCCTTCCTGAACTCTAAGTAGGAGCAACTGACTTTTCTCACCTCATGGCAGCCCTGCTTTAGTGAACTGGCAGGTTCTGTCATATTCATTTCCATAAAGCATTGCTGCTCTAGATGACTGTACTGAAACCACATCAAAGCCATTGGGTGAGGGGTATCTGGATTACTAGAAAGACACTTTGACAAACTGTCAGTTTTCGAAGAAGTATGACAAACAGCAGTATCAGGCTAGATGAACATTGATTACAAAGAAAATAGCCAAAATCATGGAGGAGGAACAGGCACTTGGAAGAGGAATGTAGACCTAAGGACGGGGACACAATCCAAAAATAACAAGAAGAGTAAGAAAAGCTAGAATAATTTCTCTTCTATGACAAACACACAAAAGACATTTTTACCTCATCCTGGGTTATTTGAGGGTATAACCAGTGTTGAGAATTTCCAAACCTTCCACAGGCCCAAGTTCACTGTATTACCAATTGTTTTGCTACTTAGAATATATGCCAGAGTTCCTCTGCTAAATTATCTCTAATATTTACATCATTTGTTGATTTCTTTTTCAATTTTGACAAAATAATTGATCAGAACTATAGGAAATGAAAATACGATCAAAAGAAACAAGTAAAATTTATTTATTTAATTTTATTATGTACTATTTATTGTGTATTATTAAGAAATACAATGCTCGTAGCTCACGCCTGTTAACCCTAGCTATCTTGAGGATGAGATCTGAGGATGGCAGTTTGAAGCCAGTCCATGCAGTCCAGTCTGTGAGACTCTTATATCTATTTAACCACCAAAAAGCCAGAAATGGAGCTATAGCTCAAGTCACAGAGTGTTAGTCTTGAGCAAAAAAAGCTCAGGGATAGGGCCTAGGTCCTGAGTTCAAGCCCCAGAATTAAGCCAAAAAAAATATATAGATAGACAGATCTACATGTAGATAGGTAGATATATAATAGCATAGTATGATATATGGGTATAGTAAAATGGTTAATAAAGTGGAACAGATTAATAGATCCAGCATCTTACAGAGCTGCCCATATTCTTTCTTGTGACAAGAGCAGCAACAATCTATTCACATAACAAAAATCCTGAATACCACACTCTTTTATCTCATTACATAATGCTCTATTTCTTAATAATGCACCATAACATCTATTTTTCAAAATTAATTTTACTTGCTTCATTTTACATTTGTAATATGGTCATACTTTCTTATATTCTATATGTAGCTTATAGCCCATTTCTATTAGACAATCCTGCTCTGTGCTACTCCAAAAGAGCACATTTTTTTTTTGTTGTTCCAAAAAGAAACAAGCCTTTCCAATTTGAGAGTACTGGTACTTGATTTTTCTAACGCATGTACCTGACTCAAGGAGGAAAATCACACATTACAAAGAACAGGCAGGTGCTGCTTCTTGCCTCTGACCCTCCAGATGTTACCCTCCAGTTTAAACTGTGCAGAGTCCCATTCTCAAAACACAGACGTTCCCTGACCTAACACCTCTCCAGATAATAAAATGGGAGCACTTCTGGAATCCATTCAGTGCACAGAAAAGCTCCTTGTTATTCCTGCTCCTTTGTTTCAAGTGGTGTGGTCGCTTTGCTGTTCCTTCTGTTTGCTGTTGTTTGTTGTTGCTGTTTGCCCATGGGTGGCACTGTCTATTCCTTTACTTCCAGGGGAAAGAGTAAATGTCAAGCTACATATGTTTGCTAGCTTGTTTCAGGAATGAAGTTATAGATGGCCCTGGATATTTCTATCCTCATACCACCAAATGTAGACATTCATGTTTGTTTAAAGAAACAAATTTGTAACATGTCATTCCTGAACAGTTGCTATTCATCTTTTCAAACCTTGCTAAGGATTTTTTCTAGGAAATCTTGAATCCTAACTGCTGAGTCTAAAAGTCTTTTAATCTGCCTTGTTCAAACCCAATAAAGTCCAAGAAAAGCAGAGTGGTTCTAAAACTGCTCCATCATTTTCTACCCCCATGTGCTCCCAGCTTCTAATTCTCAACAGTGGTTTCTGCATGAAGAGCTAGATAAAAACTTTGACCAGAAACTCTGCATGAAGTACATCCCTTTAAAACTAGTATTCTGGAAGCTGTAGGTCTTAATAAGGTTGAGGCCAGATTTAGGCCAGCAAGACCCTGTCACAAAAGAGAAGGAGAGGAAGGAAGATGAGAGAAGAGGAAGGGAGGGGAGAGATGAGGAGAGAGAGGGAAATAAGAGAAGAGAGGAAGGAGGAAGGGAGGAAGGGAAATTTTAAAAAAGAAGACATTAGACAAAAACTTTCGATTAAAAAGATTCAAAGACTTTAGACTTAAACAATGTTGAGTTTCACTTAAATTGTCGTATTTCAACCAATTCTCAAATAGAAACAATAAGAAAAAATCAAAATTAAAAAATAGATCTTTGCCTAATAATCCATAGGAATAAGCAGTTAATGTGACAAATGAGGGGTTTCTGGTAGCTAAATGAATCCCAAAAAAGTCGTTTTCTTCCTACCAAAGAAAACTAAGGGTGCTAAGCCAGTTATTTTGAGTGCAGATTTCCACGAACTGCCAATCACTTTCAGTTAACAGAAAATTACACCCATATGTTCTTAGAAATCTTTCTGTTCTGTTCTCACTGTAGACTTCTGGGTTAGTGATGTTCCTCTTTGAGGTGGTGTGTATTAAATACGTGTGGTCTGATATGAAAATGCTAGGGGACTTTTTGCTAGCTGTACACTATCAGTGTAGGCACAAAAACACATTTAGAAATATTTTTGCAGAGGTAAGTAATGGTTTCACTCATGCTCAGATAACTTTTTTGAGCCATCAGAATAAAGAATATTTTTTAAAATAATACTCAAAAAATTGATTGTTCTTTAAGGAAAGGAACTCTTTTCTTGATAGAAAAAATAATCATTGAAATATCTATATTCAATAGCAGAGTTTTTGTTTTACTCTTTTGCCTAAAATATCACACAATTTTGCTTCCCTAGATCCTTAAAGTTTAAAGCAATACTATGTCACAGAAAAAACAATGTTTTAATACATGATAGGGCATAATCTGGATGTAAAAACAATTTTACCATGCAAACAAGGAAGTGTCAATACTAATATTACCATTCAATGACAACTGCACCATATTTCCATGAACTGTCACAATGATGTTTTCTACTCTCATGAAGATTTTCCTATGTAATATCCCTTACCAGTGTCTGTGAAATAAGGTAAAAACAGCATTCCCAATTTAACCATGAAGAAATAGAAGCCTAGAGAGGTTAAATAATTACCCAGAATTATAAAATATATATTACTTAGAGACAAATCCTACCAACTGCATCTGAAATTATAAATCTGTCAGACTTCTTCATGCTGAATATCAACCTTATATATTAGGTTATCATATATTCCTGTCACTTTGATTCTGCAGAATTTAGTACATTAATTAAAAATAGTCCAAAGTAAATTTTACTGGGACTGTTTCTGGTAATATTTACCAAAGCTATGCTATAAATAATCACCTTGTTGGACAGTCCTTTCAGAAAGCTATCATGATTCCCATTTTATCGATGATGAAACTTCAGATCTTTTCCTTATCTGTAAAGAGTCACTGAGGCAAAATGATCAGAGAAAGCAGAATTTGGTTTTTATAAATGGCAGAGCTAAGCTAGGCACTGGTGGCTCATGCCTGGAAGCCTAGATACTCAGGGAGCTGAGATCTGAGGATCTTGGTTCAAAGTCAGCCTGGGTAGGAAGTACATGAAATTTTTATCTCCAATTACCCACCAGAAAAATGGAGTGCTATGGCTCAAAAGAGAAATAAACCCCAAGATAGAGACACAAGTGGTTTTTATCTTTCTTGCTGTTGTTTTAAACGTACTTACAATGTACCATGTGATTTTTTGTTTCTTTTGTATGTTCTTCCCCCATGGTATGACCCCTATTTCACTGTATTTGATTCTGGTGCCCTGAATCTTTTTGGGGGTGGGGGGAGAGTCCAGTTGTGGGGCCTAAACTCTGGGCCTGGGCGCTGTCCCTCAGCTCTTCAGCTCAAGGCTAGCACACTACCACTTGAGCCATAGCACCACTTCCAGCTTTTTTTTTCTGCTTATGTGGTGCTGAGGAATCGAACCGAGGGCCTCATGCATGCAAGGCAAGCGCTCTACCATTGAGCCACCTTCCCAGCCCCTGAATCTTGTATATACATTTTTTTTCTAATTTGTGGAGGAGAAAGGAAATAACAAAATGCTAAAATAAGGTTACGGATGACCCATTGTAACAATGAGATGTACAAGACAACAAACTTTACAACTTCAGTGGGTAGGGAGGGAGAAGTTAGGGAGGTGGGGCGGGAAGGAATAGTAGGGGATAAACAAAGGAGGAGGTAACAACACTCAATAGGAAATGTACTCATTACCTTACTCATCTAACTGTAACCCTTCTGTACAGTATTTTTACAATAAAAATATTTTTTAAAAAGTGGTAGTTATAGAGGTGGGAGGGAAGGGATGGTAGGGGAAAAACAAAGGAGAAGGCAACAATGCTTTATAAAAAATGTACTCATTACCTTGCTCATGTAACTTTGGACAGTATTTTCACAATAAAAAAAACCTATTAAAAAAGGTGGTAGAGTGCTAGCCTTCAACAAAAAAGCTCAGGGACAGTGCTCAGGCCCTAAGTTTAAGCCTTACAACTTCCAAGAAAGTAAAAACAAATAATAAAATAAATTAAAAATAAATGGCAGAGCTAACATCTTCACCTCTTTCTAAGACTTTTCAAGTTAGATTGCCATGTGCCAGGACTATTTCCTAGCAACAGAACTAGTCAAACAGACATAGTCTGAGGAAACAGACCAAAGCTCATCTGTCTACAAGCTTGAAAATCACTGTAGGGAATCAACTGCGTCACAAAAAGATTATCCAAAAGAACTCATTAAGCAATTAATTGCTCATAATGCCATGTAGAGAAAACTGTTAGGAAGTTATTACCCTCAGAGGCTCTGAATACACCCACATTATCCACAGCGATGCTGCAGATGTACTGAAGACTTGTGATTCAAAAACAATTCCAACCTGGGTGAGCAGGTGGCTCACTCCTATAATCTTAGCTACTCTGAAAGCTGAGATCTTCAGACCATGATGTGAAGCCAACCAGGGCAGGAAAGTCCACGAGACTCTGATTTCCAATTAAAAACCAAAAAGAAGCGAGAAGTAGAGCTGTGGTAGAGTGCTAGCCTGGAGCAAAAAAGCTCAGGGACAGCACCCAGGCCCTAAGTTCAAACCCCAGGACTGACACACACAAAAATTAGATATATATATTTGTATGTGCACATCCTAATACATTGTTACTTCTCAGGACATTAATCTATCCCTTCTCCTGACTGCTGGACACTTGCAGTACTGCTTCTCAACCAGATTGCAAAATGACAGTCTAGTCCTCTAGTCTCTAGTCTCTAGTCCTCTAAGTCTCTAGTCCTCTAGCAGTCTCTCTAGTCCTGCTCTTACTTTGGACCACACATTCTCTGATTAGAAGGCAGTACTTAATGCTTTGGGGTTACAACTGCATTGGGGAATACCAATGCTCACAATGCTGACTAGAAATTACTATTCACATTTGCAACACATAATCCATAGCTGGTACTCAGTAAAGGTGTATAGAGTTGATTCAAATATCAATATTGAAAATAATTCAAAAGAAATAGTTCCTCTAGATATGTGGTAGTGTACAAAATCCAGAACAGATCATTGAAAATTTAGTATCCTTGTGATTAGAATCCCAGAAATTGTTGAAGATTTAGAGATGCTCAGAACCCATGAACAAACTGAGTCTGGAGATCACAAAGGCAAGTTGGTATTAGCAGGCCACGAACTCAGTATGCCAGACCCTTGACTCAATGCTTTTTTTCTTCCACATTAACTCCTAGAAATGTTATTCTTAAACTAAATTCGCATTCTCAAATACAAGGTCACATACTTGTATATATGTGTCTTCTCATGTAGATTTTTTTAAGTGCTGAGTACTTCTGAATAAAAACTTGGTTCTAATTTCAATTTTTATCTGTTTTTAATCTGTTCATTTTTTCCTTTTTTATTGTGAAAATACTGTACAGAGGGGTTACAATTACATGGGCAAGATAATGAGTACATTTCTTATCAAGCATTGTAGCCTCCTCCTTTGTTTCCCCTTTCCATCCCTTCCCATCCTCCCCCCCACCCAATCCTCCTCCCCCCCACCAAAGTTGTAAAGTTCATTTTTCGACATAATAACTTGTACATTGTTGCAATGGGTCCATCTGTATCTCTATTTAAACGATTTGTTTTTCCCCTTCCCTTCCACAAATTATACCGACATCAAATACATTGAAAGCAGGGATTACACTGTGGGGGAGGGACATACAAAGCAACAAAGAAATGATTTTATAAATGGGTTAGAAACAATCGCATGAAAGAAAAAAAACATTTGAATGCATATCTTAGGGTTCATTTCCCTAACATCACATTATCTGACCTTTTCTACTTGACTCATACATATACTAGATATTGCAAATAAGGGAAACCATGGGACCTATGTTTATTTGGGCCTGGCTTACATCACTTATTATAATTTTTTCCAAGCCTTTCCATTTCCTAACAAATGGGGCAATGTCATTCTTTCTGATGGAGGCATAGAATTCCATTGTGTATATATACCACATTTTCTTGATCCATTCATCTACTGAGGGGCATTTTATCTGTTTCATTTGCTATGTAGCTGAGGCTGGCATCTGCCTTCCAAGTGCTATATTAGTATTTTACAGGTGTGCAATACCACTCTCAGCCTAGACTCGATTTTTTTAGCTAGCCATTTAGTGGCAAGCCATTTTGATATCCTGGTTATTAGCCTCATAATGTGAAAATTGAAGAGGAAAGATGTATCTGCTAAGTTACAGTTTTAAAAAAAAAAGTCAAACTGACTTAAGCAAAAACTTCAAAGTGCCTAGAAATCTATCTATTTCATATGTAGCATAATCCAGAGATTTGAATTAGGTTACCAGACATGACTGAATCAGGCCCCAATCTTGCTTCTGTCTCCTGGATTCTACATTTGCTCTGCTCTCAGGGCACAGGTGGCATGAACAGACAGCTGTTTCTCAGGGTCTACAACTGCTCAAATTCAAGAGCTTTGCATAAGACAAAAACAATGGCGACATCAGAGTTGATAATACTCAATACTCAAAATTCATTCCATGTCTTCCTATTCACATCCATCTCAACATACAAGAACGTATGAAGCTTAACACCTTTATGTGTACACCACAGGCAACACCCTACAACTGCGTCACATCACAAGTGCTTCCTCTCTGTTGAATTGAAAGCCTTTTTCCTCCATGTACTGTCTTGTCACATGTCACTTAGCCTTTGGACATATTCTTGCCTTTGTCTGGGGTACCCTTATTCTTTCTTGACTCTCTTGAAAATGTTCATTCAGTAATACAAGCAACACCTTCCCTGGGAAAGTTTACCTGATTTCAGCCTTCCTGTCAAGTCAAAGTGATCCCTCACTTGTAGTTAGCCTAGTAGTCCTATCTTCCTTGACCGGACAATATATAGCACTTAAAGCAATATACATGTCTTCTCCCAAAGACTGTTGGCATTTGGAGACTAAGAGCCTTCCCATTTTTGTCTCCTGAAGGGCAAATACAGTATCTGAAAAAAGCAGTCATTCAATAAAGCCTTATGAGGGAATCAATCATGAAATCCATGAATTCTTGTAATTCATCCTTACTAGAATATTACTGACATGCACTATTTTGCATTAAAAAAAGAATAGAACCAGTGTATCTCCCCACATTCCATATCCATCTCAACATAAAAGAATGTATGACTTCTTTTGAAGAAGCTTAACATAGCAAATGAAACAGATAAAACAAACAGATAAAAATTGAAATGTGCCAATTACCTGACAAAAATAAATGCTTTTGCACTCCTTTTCATACAGTAGAATTTACTTTGCTTTCCATCCATTGTCAGGACAAAATATTCATTTGGTTTTTCACTAGGAGACTCTATTTAACTAAATCAGAGCTACCTGGGCATAGAGTATGTACTTCTCAATACTCAAAAAATAATATATGTACATATAGAATTTATATACTATATATAAAATATTCATATATATGTGTATATACACATATATAGGTGAAGTATATACATATATAAAAGGGGTCTGAACACATGAAAAAAGAAAAGAAAGATAATGATTAAAATGAAGAGGAGCAAGTCATTGCCATTATTGTACAGGAGTGAGTGAGTAAATTAGCATCTGCTAGCCTATCAACTGTCAAAAAAGAAAAGTCCCCAGACTGGCTGCTAACTCACTCTGATTGTGAGGACTAACTTAATTAAGCCATCTTAATCAAGTGACTGAGGAGTCGCTGTCTCCCCAAGTCCCAGTAACACGTTTAACAGTGGCCTTCTGAAGACAACACTTTAATCCAAGGAAGTGACTTGACCAGAGAGGACTTCAGGCATCTACTACCACTGGCACAAGTTGTTCATTGGAAGGAAAAGCTTGTCACACAAAATGAACTCATCAATCACTTCAGCCAAGCATTGGAGGACAATGAATCACTCCAGTGCTGAAGTAGATGTCCAATGGCTCTGGAGGGGTAGAGTACTGCCCCGGAACCTGGATTCTGAACATACTGGACATCATTTGGATGTGGCTGGTTAGTTGACTGCTTGGGTAACAGATTTGTTTTCAGTCATCTGCAAGTTATTCTTCTTTTTGTGCTGGTGTAGATTTCACATACTACTGGACAACAGCAGCACAGAATTCTCAGACATATTCGTTCCTCCCATGATTGTGCTTCTGAATCCTCTAAGATTGCCAGTTTAAGTGTGTGAAACATGTGCTTTGCTATACATGGCCTACTGGTGCAGCATGACCAATATTCATGGAGAGGAGCCCTGGATCCATGATTTCTATAAACCCTTTAATGCCAGACTAACTGGAAGAGCTGGTTATATCAAGGCCATTATGAACCTCAGTAGCTCCCTGATCAGAACACCTGGCTGCAAATATGGTCAGAACAATCGAGCTAATTCTGCAGGGTATGAAGACCTGATGACATTGGTCATGGGCAGATAGCTATGTTTCTTGGTGACATTTCCTGAAGGGCAGATGGAAATCTGGTGGAAACTCTGGTGACCACAGTTGTGTGATGGAAGTCAAGAAAGGTACTTGTAAATCTGTGCACCTATCCAGCTAGAGCAGGTCATACCCTTCCCCCAACAAAACTGGACAGGGTTGGATGGGGAAGAGCCATAGAAGCAGCTCTCATCATGACTCTACCCATTCTGCCTAGATCACAAAATTCTGGACACACCTCCTGTTTCTCTCACCTTACATGTTTCTCTCTGACCAATGGCATTCAAGAATTGGATCCATGCCTATATTCCATGCTGCCAAATAACATTGGTATTCCCTCTATTGACTCACACCACTACCAGCAGTTGAAGGAGGTAGAAGTGCTTAATGGTAAACAAGAGATTTGAGGTCTGGATATACAGTAGAAGGTAGACATAGTTGGTAGTCATTGTGAGAATAGATTTCAGAGACTTCAGAGCCTGGGTATGTGGCCTTTCAACCTTCCCTGTCCCAGCACTAAGATGTCTGAGCAAACAAGACCAAAAAAAGCCATAGGAAAGAAACTACTGCAAGAATACTGGCAGAGAAATTGTCTGCAGACAATTGGACCTGCAGAAATACCTGCAGAAATGGACCTGCAGAATACAAGAAAAAGAAGAAAACTAAAAAAGAAGGTAACCCCAGGACAAACACCACTGGGGACTATAATTCAACTGAGGGTGCAGCCAAAGATCACCCTGACCCTGCGCCTCCCCCACCTTTGGCCTCAGTCAGAGCTGCAAAGGTCAAGAGTAATACAGATCCCAGTACTACCAAGGAGCTACCAACACCTGATGCTTGCCCTGGACTCCAGCAGAACACAAAACAAGCAGCTCTGCCGTGAGCTTGAACAACTGAGGCAGGAAATGAAACACCTACAAGATCAGTAAGAGAAAGAGAATGAAAAGGTGGCCAGTGTGCAGGAAGTACTGAAAACAGAGCTGGAGCTCTATAAACTATCCATACAGAAGTTGGTTTCAAAAAAATCGATTTACAATCTACCCTACCCCACATACAGCAAGTGGCCAATGAAAGAGAACTGGAGAATAAAGGTCTTGCCAGCTACCTACTGGCGTCACACCAGCGTATTGAAGAGCTAGAGATGACACTCTCTGTGGTCTCCTTCATGCAGAATGAGACCAACAAGAACAACCAAGAGCTCATAAAAGCCCTGAATAATGTGAAGCTGCAGCTCAAGGAAAAGGCCAGAAGCAAGCTCTGACGATCTAGAAGAAGAGAACACCAAGCTGCAGGAGAGAGGCTGGAAGTGCTCCTAACAAAGAAGGCCAACATGAAGATCAAAATTCACCAGTTCCAACAAGCACTAGTGGAGCACGCAGAGAGTTGAAAAGACAATTGGGCAACATGAAAGAGTTGGTGACAACATTAAAGTTGAAGAGGGACACTTTTGCAGAGGCCCAAGAGTGGAGAGTTCCAGGTGGAAGGAGAAGATCCAGCAGCTGTTAGAGCAGAAGAACCAACTGAAAGAGGAGAAAGAGTAGGGGTGAGGCTGGTCTTGGACCTAAAGATCAGCCTGGTGGGACTGAAAAAGCAGCTGGCAGAGTTGCCACGCCCACAGCCTCCTGCAGAACCATCTCAGGTTGAGCAGCAGCTGCAGGCCCGGGCCTTCCAGATGCAGAAAGAGCTCAAGAACCTGGAGGAACAACTTCACATCCACATACAGGAAAATCAGAGCCTCCATCTCCAGCACTTGGAGCATCAGGAGCAGCTGTGGATACAGAAGAAGGCCAAGAAATGGAATCAGCATGCCCAAGATTGACACCACAAGATCCTGAAGACAATGGAAAGGGAACATGAGACCACGAGATGCACACTCATGCAAAACTGAGCTGAAAGATCAGCTGACCCAGCTGCAGGTTGCTTTCAACAGACTGAGCAGAGAGAAGGAGGAGCTCGCCAGCATGCTGCACTCAGACCAGCCGGTGAAGAAGTGGCTGCAGGAGAAGCTGAGCCAGCTAGAAGAGAACTTAGGAGAATGGAAAGAGATGGCTGGGTTAAAGAGCCAAGCGGCTCAGAATCTGCAGGAGCTGCATGACCTGGCCAGCTGCAGGAGCTCAGAGCTACCCAGGATCAGCACATGGCCTCCAGTCAGCAGCTGACCTCAGAGAAGGAGGCCCTGCAGCACCTGCTGAGGCACACCCCACTGCTGGAGCAGCTGAAGCAGGAGCAGGTGCAGAGCAAGTTAGGGGATCAGGTGGTGCCTCAAATTTACAGGAAACACTGACATGCCTGGAAGCAACAAGACAGGAGAATGAGCAGCTGCGGGCCCAGCTGAACTTCCTGGCTTTTGCTTGGCAAGGTGAAGGAGTAAGCAAAGAATAAAAGGATGAGGAGGCAACTCCCCCTGATGTGACTGTCCCAGAGTTTGTAGGAATTTTGCTGTGAAATACTATCAGTTGATGAATCAAAAAAGGCAAAACTCAGCCAGCAGCTGCAGGAGCAGCAGGCCAGCTGTGGGTGCCTGGCCAACCTGGCAGCCCAGTGCCAGATAGAACTGGAGCACCAGGCCCTCTTCCCCAAGAGCTGGAACCATGGAGTGTCTGAGGAAAGGAAGCAGGACACACAGGTGCCTAAGAAGCAGCTGAAAGTCTGCTTCATCCACAATCTGCTCTACAAGGTGGACACCAGAAAGACCTGCAACGCTGATGCAGCTAGCTGTCAGAGCACATCACTGCTATTGAAAAGTCCCTAGTTTTCTATAAAGAACAGCCAGGGGGAGTGGGAGGGGGGAGATGGGAAGGAATGGGAAGGGGAAACAAAGGAGGAGGCAACAATGCTTGATAAGAAATGTACTCATTACCTTGCCCATGTAATTGTAACATTTTTGTATAGTATTTTCACAATAAAAAAATGGGAAAAAAAGAACAGACAGAAGTCCTGGATGAGCTGTATCAGGAGAAAGATGAGTATGTCAACTGGCTGACTCAGGAGAAGAGGAACGAGAAGAAGGAGCTGTGGGAGCTGCTTCTGCACTTCACAAGTGAAGGCACTGAGTGCCAAGACAAGATGCTCCAGCCACCTAGACCCCTGCTGCTGAGGCCCCCTCAGACCTGTCGGGCCCCACAAAGATGGAAGTTATGAAGGAACAGCAGGGTTTTAAGAGGTACAACTTAAAAGACGAAGGAGAGGCTGGGGTGCCTTGCTCCTGGATGGCCCCACCACAGAGCAGATCATGCTACTGCTGTCCCACAGCCAGCACCACCAAGAGCTTGCAGGCTTGGGCAAGGAGCCCTCCTTCCCTTTCTTCTCCAAGACTGACCCAAATGATGACTTTGAGATAATTACTATCTGAACACCTGGTAACCACCGCCTCATGGGGAACTCCTATCCTCTTGCATGTACTCGAACATGACAACTGTGTGGCATTCTCTCAATCCTTGTTAAAATGAGTGATGGGAAAGAGCAACTGCTGGCCAGACAGGGCAGGAGCTGCTGGGAGGTGGCCCAAACTCTAGTGACATCTAATTGTCCATTGGGTGCCAGGGAAAGGACCTATAGGATGAATATTACAAAGAATAATTTTTTACAAAGGAAGATGGAGAGTGATGGCATAGTTTTCTATTCAAATATCGAATTAGTGATGTTATTTTATAAATTATTTGCATATCAGCATCCTCATTATACTGTTTTCTGACATTTTCATACTGATTTATAGAAAAGTATTCGAAATTCTTTCAATATTTTAAGGAAAATGTTATATCATTTCCTCAAATGAGTTATTTCATTATATAACATATGTCAGTGCATTCTTGCATTTTTTTAAAAAAAAACCATACGCCGTACTGGCAACATTGAATTTTCTCATTTGCATTTTAATATGCTATAATGGTTATTCACTGAAGTGAATAAACAGTACAAACTATGATAAGCAAGCAAAGGCTATGTTTATTATTACCATTAATTTACTTCAGTGTTGTTCTAGAGGCAATGTACAGAGGGATTGCAAGTACGTGAGTCAGGTAATGAGTACATTTCCTTTCATACAGTGTCTTCTGTTCCCTCGCTCTCTCCCACTCTGCCTCCCGTCTCCACCCAGGCGCTCCACTAGTGCACTTTTTCTCCCTTTTGAGTTCTCTACCATCCCCCAACCTTTCAGAAGATGGAGAAGACAGAATCATCAAAACCAAAAACTAAAAAAAGAAGAAAAGAGGTCCCATTATATTTTGGAGTTTGTTTCAGTATGTATATTATTTTATGTAAATACGAACAGGCACTTAGGCATTTCACCTTCGTGTTTCTCTCCTAAGAGTATCCTCTTTTGATCTTACTGTGTATGAGTATCTAAATCTTGTATAATTTATCACATCTCAATGTATTTTAGATCTAATTCCCATATATCAGAGAGAACATGCACCATTTGTCTCTCTGAGCTTGGCTTACATCACTTAACATGATTTGTTCTAGTTCCATCCATTTCCCCGCATATGACATTATTTTATTCTTTCTAGTGGCTGTGTAAAATTACATTGTGTATGAGAACCTCATTTTTTTGACCCATTCATCTATAGTGGGGCATTATCCATGAAGAGCAAAGGTTATTAAAGCTGACAGTTTAGGGGAAAAAAATAAATAATATCAATAGAACAAATGACAGTGTCCTTTAATGGAAAAACATATACTAAGTGCAGAAATGTAATGCAGAATAATATACACAATTATGGAACGTCCATAGTGAGACTATCAAGCATCTCAAATTTTTAAATGTTTTTATTGTAAAAATAGTATACAGAGGGGTTACTGTTAGGTGAGTAAGGTAATGAGTACATTTCCTATTGAGTATTGTTACCTCCTCCTTTGTTTTTCCCTTACCATCCCTTCCCTCCATTCCTCCCCAACTCTTCCCTCCCTTTCCCCCAACAAGTTGTAAAGTTCGTTTTCAGCATAGTGTCTTGTACATCTCATTGTTACAATGGGTCGACCTTTATCCCTATTTAAGCATTATGTTTTTTTTCCCTTCCCCTCCCCAAATTAGAAAAGTATATATACAAGATGCAGGGCACCAGAATCAAATACAGTGAAAACAGGGGTTTTACCATGGGGGAAGAACATACAAAAGAAACAAAAAAAAATCACATAGGACATTATAAGTACATTTAAAAAAATAGCAAGAAAGAAAAAAATACTTGTGTCCCATCTTGAGGTTCATTTCGCTTAACATCATCTTATATGGTCATATGTACATAGCTTTTGGCCTTTTCTGCTTGTCCTAGACATATACTAGTTATTGCAAATAAGGGAAACCATGGGACCTATGTTTCTTTGGGCCTGTCTTACTTAACTTTATATAATTTTTTCCAAGTCTTTCCATTTCCTAACAAATGGGGCAATGTCATTCTTTCTGATGGGGGCATAGAATTCCATCACACACACACACACACACACACACACACACACACACACACACACACACACACACACACACACACACCACATTTTCTTGATCCATTCATCTACTGAGGGGCATCTGGGTTGGTTCCATATCTTAGCTGTGGTAAATAATGCTGCAATAAACATAGCTGTGCCAGTAACTTTAATATACTCTTGTTTGTGATCATTTGGGTAAATGCCCAAAAGTGGGATTGCTGGGTCATAGTGGAGCTCTATGTAGAGTCTTTTGAGGAACCTCCTTACTGCTTTCCAAAGTGGTTGAACAAGTTTACATCCCCACCAACAATGCAGTAGGGTTCCCTTTTGGCCACATCCCCTCCAGTATCTCTTGTTACTAGATTTCTTGATTATAGATAGACATTCTAACTGGGGTGAGGTGGAACCTCAATGTTATTTTGATTTTTATTTCTTTTATGGTTAGAGAAGTTGAGCATTTTTTCATGTGTCTGTTGGTCATTCTTATTTCCATTTCAGAAAAGTTTCTCTTTAATAAATAAGGCAGTTGTTTCTTTGAGGATTTGTTGTTGGAGGATTTAAGTATTTGAGTTATAAGTATAAGTATATTTTAGTTATGAGATCCTTCTCTGTTGTATGGAAGCATCTCAATTTTTCACTTATGAATTTTTCAAGTGA
The DNA here is from genome assembly GCF_024711535.1 of Dipodomys merriami. Classification (NCBI taxonomy): domain Eukaryota; kingdom Metazoa; phylum Chordata; class Mammalia; order Rodentia; family Heteromyidae; genus Dipodomys; species Dipodomys merriami. Next base: position 5,341,555 of record NW_027202382.1, on the reverse strand, counting down.
TAAATGTTTCATACTGTCCATTGAATCTAATAAAATACTAAAAAATATTTTTAAAAAGCCCTCAAAAGTTGATGATTTACTTTCTATGACTTGAGAAAATAGATTCCAAAAGCATGCATCCATGTTTACTGAAAGAGCTCATTCAGTATTGTAATACTGATGTTATTAGCATTAGAAAATCACTAAGAGACCACACATTATGCCACTGGAGAAGTTTAACACAGGTCTCTAAAGAATAACACCCTTACATTCTCATTATGAAAACTACTTTTTAGATTTCATCAGTGAACAATGCTTTTTTCTCAAAAACCTAGGTTTGCTATATATAAATGTGTGTGTGTGTGTGTGTGTGTGTATGCTAGAGTTTTCTAGAATAACAAAACCAATAGAATGTGTGTGTGTGTGTGTGTGTGTGTGTGTGTGTGTGTGTGTTTGTGTGTGTGATTCTATCCCTAGAATGTTAGAATGTAATGACATCTCTCTGTTCAGGCCAAGGTAGAAAGTTATTGTTGCAAGTCCATGTTGGAAAGATGAATGAAGTCTCATATCTACAGTCAATGACAGCAGCAATACTACACCTGCACAGGAAAAACAGGCTTGCTTTACACAAGCTGACTTCCTCCTCCTCCCACTTTTTCTATTCAATCCTCAAACCCATTGGATTATGCCACTTATATTCAGCAGGCCTTTCCCTTTACAGTTGCAGTCTCACATGCAATGAAAATGCCTTCAGAAAATGCACCCAGAACTATTTTAGTAATCTCCTAGGCATCTCCCACACCAGTCAAGTTGCCAATCAAGATCAAATATCAGAGTATAGTTTGCCAAAATGCCTAGGATATGCTTCTCCCACTGCTTTCTGATCAAACCTTTTTTTTCTAGTCAAATCTTATTTTTTCCCTTCAGCTCACAATTCCCAATCTTTCTCTCCTAGATCAGTGATACACCTTGTGCCCTGTGCTTTTCCATAACACCAGAAGAAATTCATTGAATTTTTGCCTTCTCCAATTGATTATAAAGTCAAGGAGGTTTGATATCTTTCTGTCTTACTCTCAATGTGATGAAGCAAGTCACAGAGAAGTCTGATTGGGAAGAATGAAGAAAAAATTTTCCTTATACAAATAGAAGGGGAGATGTCTTGGAAAAGAAAAAAAATCAAAAGAAGATTAACATGTAAATATAGCCTTTTGTGTGTGTAAGGCACTGGACTATGATAGAAAGACTAACAAGTCTCAGTTCTTATTCAACAAATTATAGTTGTTTTTTACTTGAGTAAATAAAAAAGGTGGATGAAACAGGAGACTAGTTGTGTCCCAGAAACAGAAAAGAGGAATTAAAGACAGACATGTTAGAGAAAGACATGAACATTTGATCAATTTCATGAATTTCTTTTACCTTCTTCAAATGAACCCTAATGTAAAGGCTGCTTTCAAATGTTTGTTTTATAACTGATTTAAAGATTTACTTTTAAGGGCTGGGAAGGTGGCTCAGTGGTAGAGCGCTTGCCTTGCATGCCTGAGGCCCTGAGTTCGATTCCTCAGCACCACATAAGCAAAAAGAAAAAAGCCAGAAGTGGCGCTGTGGCTCAAGTAGTAGAGCGCTAGCCTTGAGCTGAAGAGCTGAGGGACAGCGCCCAGGCCCAGAGTTCAGGCCCCACGACTGGACCCAAAAAAAAAAAAAAAAAAAGATTTACTTTTAAATATTTATGAAAACATTTGGAATTCTTTGTACAACAGTACAGTCTTTTGAAAAAATATTGAATTAACTAATATGGAAGTGCTGTGATGTGGCCAGCACTTTGCTCTCCACTATAATGTGCCTAATTTAAAAGAGATGGCTTATTGTGCTTTAAGCTGTCTACATCCCTCCCAACACATAGCTACAGTTGTGTGTTCAGCTTTCTTATTTTCCTTTCAAATCAGCATTCTGTAATCATGGTAACACATTTTGGTGGTGATTTAGGAAAGGGAAAACAAGATAGTTACTTTCGTGACTCACTCCCACTCATGCTCCATGAAGTTTCATTTATTTGATATCCTACCCTCATCCTGACCACATGATCTTGGCCGTGGCCCCAAGTGCTAAGATGACAATCATTAAGTTCAGTCTCTAAATAAAAAGCTGAAACATTCTAGGTTTCTTTAGTTACAGTAGGAAAATCCAAAGCTAGTCTCATTCAGAATTATAGAAGCTTTGCAATTCTACAAATAACACTTACTTTAAGTTTTCATTGACCAACACAGAAAAAGAGGGCAGGACTGCTGTTAATCTGAAACCTAGGAAGCTGTGACTCTTAAATACAGATTTAAAATTTTTGAAATTCTTGACAGGATTACAAAAACAGAGAGACATAATTTTGATATAGTCCATTTTTTGTTTTATTTTATTTTCATTTTTATTGTGAAAATACTGTACAGAGCAAGGTAATAAGTACACTTCTTATCAAGCATTGTTGCCTTCTCCTTTGTTTCCCCTTACCATCCCTTCCCATCTTCCCCTCTACCCCCCATCCTCCAACCACCACACACCCCCCACCCTGCGCCAAAGTTATAAAGTTCATTTTTTGACATAACGTCTTGTACATCTCATTGTTGCAATGGGTCCACTTGTATCCCTATTTAAACAATTTGTTTTTTTCCCTTCCCCTCCACAAATTACACCAACATCAAATACAGTGAAAACAGGGGTTATACCATGGGGGAGGGACATACAAAGCAACAAAGAAATCATCTTATAAATATGTTAGAAACATTAGCAAGAAAGAAAAACCATTTGAGTCCTTATCTTGGGGTTTATTTTGCCTAACCAACTTATCTGTCCATTCCTGAGAAGCATTAATGTTGTATCACAACATATGATCCTGGCTGTCAAGGAAATTTTACCATTTTTTGTTCTAAAGAAGTCATTAGTGGGGCTGGGAAGATGGCTCAGTGGTAGAGTGCTTGCCTTGCATGCATGAGGCCCTGGGTTCCATTCCTCAGCACCACATAAGCAGAAAAAGCCCAAGTGGTGCTGTGGCTCAAGTGGTAGAGTGCTAGCCTTGAGATGAAGAGCTGAGGGACAGCACCCAGGCTGAGAGGTCAGGCCCCACAACCAGCAGCAGCAGCAGCAGCAGCAGCAGCAGCAGCAGCAGCAGCAGCAGCAGCAGCAGCAGCAGCAGCAGCAGAAGAAGAAGAAGAAGAAGAAGAAGAAGAAGAAGAAGAAGAAGAAGAAGAAGAAGAAGAAGAAGAAGAAGAAGAAGAAGAAGAAGAAGAAGAAGTCGTTAATGGTTATTTCATTATTTTGATGAAAATACTCTTTACCATACTGGCATGCCAATAGTTATCCATAAGAATTACAAATGAAGATTTCCTTTGTAAATATGGTACATGATTGATCCCAACTCTATGATTTCAGCCAAAATGATCATTCCTACATTATTCACTGTTAAATAAAAGTAATTTTAAAAAAAGAGGGCTGGGAAGGTGGCTCAGTGGCAGGGTGCTTGCCTTGCATGCATGATGCCCTGGGTTCAATTCCTCAGGACCACATAAGCAGAAAAGGCTGTGGCACTGTGGCTCAAGAGGTAGAGTGCTAGCCTGGAGCTGAAGAGCTCAGGAACAGTGCCCTGGCCCAAAGTTCAAACCCCATAAATGACAAAAAAAAAACCATAAATAAATAATAAATAAGTAAATAAGTAAATGGAGGACAGGAAATGTGGGGGAGTTTTACCTATTTTTTTCTTGAGACAAGATTTTGCTATAGCCCCAGATGGTCTCAATTTCATGATCCTCCTGCCTCAGCCTCCCAAATGCTAGGATTATAGACATTTACCACTTCACCCAGTTTGACTGGGATTTTTTTAAGAGAGGCTAGTTATGGGGAAGAAGGCTATAGCAGAACTCTCCTACTCCCAAATCTCTATGCTTTTATAACAGTGTCCCGTGAAGACTGGCGTGATATGATAAAGGATAGACACAGGATTATGAAAATTCTCAAGATGGCAGAGAAGTAGCATTACTAAGGCAAACAGGGTATGCTGAACAAGAACTTCTAAGAAGTTAATGTTTTCCTGGTAGGTAATAGTTCTTTGGTTTTTGTAGGGTTGTTTTAGACAGGGACTCAAGTTCAATAGTTGGTGCTTTCACTCATTGGCTAGAGCTCTACCAACTGAGCCATGCCTCCAACCCCTAAAGGGTTGGTTATTTCTTTACTTTTTAAAAATTAAGGTGACAGTTCTTGATCACCCAGATGGTACTCATTCTAGACATATAAAGGAACTTGGGGATTAGCCAAGTGGATAAAATCAGAAAGATAAAATTCCATTTAAGTCATTAGAAGAAGATGGCTATGAGTGTAATCAATGTTTCAGTGAAATATTTAAAGCCTCAAACAAAATTAATGATAGAACTTCTGTGTCCAGGATGTGCTCCTGAGGCAGAGATTTTCCTTGAAATCAAGAAGTATTTCTTCTACCCCAAATAGACATAGGGAGTATAAAGGAAGAGGGGAAGGATGACACATCATAAAGGGAATATATAATATCTGCTTTTCTTCTCTATTTTTCTAAAAATAAAGTATATATGTATGAATAGCTGACCAAGTGTGTTAAACCACACAGGAGAGCTGAGATGATATCCATCTAATCACCTCAAGGGATATGTTTTTTGTAGAACAGTCTCCATTCCCCAAGCCATAGAAGGAAAAAATAAATCACTGCTCATAAAAAAATAGATGACAGAATGAAGTTAGTGCAACTGAGAACCACTACCACCCCACTCCCCCAACTCTTAAAAAAAATCTAGTGGCTCAGGCCTATAATCCTAGCTACTCAGGAGTCTGTGATCTAAGGATAATGTGTGAAGCCAGCAGGAGCAGAAAAGTATGTAAGACTCTCTATCTCCAATTAACAAGAAAGGAGGAGGAAAAGGAGGAGGGGGAGGAAGAAGAGGAGGAGGAGGAGGAGGAATAGGAGAAGGAGCTGCTGAAACCAGAAGCATGGCCCAAGTGGTAGAACACTAGCCATGAGCAAAAGAAAGCTGAGAGATGGAGGGCCTGAGTTGAAGCTCCAGTACCAGCAAGAATAGAGAAATAATAATAATATTCCATCACAAAGCTTCCTTTCCCCATGTGAGAAAAGCTAACATCTGACAACTCAAGCACAGTCTGTTAAATTTCAAATACAGCAGGAAGAGTTAATAAAGGGAATTCTATTCCTTGCTTAGAACATCTGTCTCTCTTCAGAAAAATCTCAAAGACTTTGGACATGGCAAGAGTGCAATCTTCAGAGTCCAGGGGATACCTTCCTGTTGAATCATCGAGGGGAACCTGAAAAATGAGACCACGTTGGCTGCTCAGGGCACTTCCTCCAGCTCAGTTTGTCAGCAGTTAGCAAGTCCTTCAGACTAGAAAGGAAAACCTGGTGGGTGGCCTGAAGAAGAGTTTGGGTTTTGTAATAGAAAGACATAGAGATGAAGCTTCTGGCCATACAAAGCTGCTGAAGGAGATGTTCAAACTCCAGGGAAAGACGCCAGTCCACATCAAGCCTGCATAATTACGAAAGAATCTGCCCAGGTGCCGAACTTGGCTTTGTTAAAGGGAAGCCCTAATTATCCAAGGGAATTCGTTATAGATACACTGAAGAGACCAAAGAGAAATGAGTCAAAGGAATGGGTAACAATAAAACTTAGCATATATACAAGTGATTTACAGTTATTAAAGTGCTCCCCCATAAATGATTGTGTTGAATCTTTGAAACTCCAAGTATGGAAGAAAAGCAAATATTTTTTATCATTATTGCTGTGTCTGTCTTTCAGGTTTAACATCAGGCTAGAAGTGATATGTTCAAGGAAACTCTCATGGGCAGGATCACAGAACCACTGCTGGGAGAACAGCCCTGACCCCTCCACTCTGCACACAGGAGGAGCCCAGGTTCATATCCTTCATAGCCTGAGGCCCCACACAAGAAGCCCACCCACACATGACAGAACAGGATCCTGCCCCAGACCCTCACACAGAGTTGTCAACAAATGACTCACTTCATCTTTTAAATAATTGTGGTCAACTAACTCCAATTAAGGCTTCCATGCAAGTAATCTGCATTCTCTAAGAGAAAGTCAATTTTCTCCTCCCTGCTCTTCACTGAACTGCTGTCTTTCCTCTCTATAGCCTCTTCTTTACCCTCAGTGTAAGAGCAATGTTCCTCATTATTTCCCACATGACGCTGAGTATCTCACCTACCATAGAACTAAGAGAAGGCATAACAATGTAGTGGCTCGTTAGTGCTATTTCCATCAGGGTGTTCATGCCGTCTTACCATACCATGTGTACACATGTACATGTAGACATGTCTGTATTTCTATCATCTCTTGACCTTCTAGCCACATCCTTCCTGACCTAACAGTCTTCTCATACCCTCAGCCCCAGTTTCTGTCATCATTCTAGAAAACATCAGTATCTGAAGACAATCCACCTACAACCTCTCACTGTTCCTTGACCTACATATGCACTAACTACTTGACTTATACGCTCCCGTGTTATAGAAATAAAGCCTGGAGTTTCCACAGTCAAAAGGGCTCCATAACCAAAGTCTGCAAAATCCATGCTCTAACTTCGCTGCCTTTCCTCCAGTGCTCACTGGACTCTAATTCACGCATGCACCTCCACTTCAAACGTGCACTCCTCCAAATCCTGAGTCTTCACTTCCTCACAGTCCATCAGCCTTTCTTGAAACAGACTCCAAGTTGCTGGCCATCTTTCACGAGCATCTCCAAATCCACTTGCTTCTCTTTTTATTTCAGTGGATGGGGGAGTCGAATAAGGTTTGAACTTGGGGACTTAAATTTGCTAGGTCAGCACTCGACCACATAAGCCAAACACATCCAGCACTTGTGTCTCCCTGGCAAGCTTACAGAATAGAACTGATGTTGTTTGGGCTCCTCAAAGCCTGAATGCTTGAGTAAAGTGTTATGGCCAGTCAGATTATTGTCACAACAAACAGATGGTCTCTGATGTCAGAACTTCAATTAGTTTCCTCAGCCCTGTTTACTTAACTAACTCTATTCTCTACTTTCCTAAGTATTTTAAACTTCTATGTATTTATTGAGAAGCCATACCAAACTTTGTCCCTTGTTCTAAACAAATAATGTATTTATTCATTTTAAAAAATTAAAACAAGCCGGGCGCTGTTGGCTCACGCCTGTAATCCTAGCTACTCAGGAGGCTGAGATCTGAGGATCGCGGTTCAAAGCCAGCCCGGGCAGGAGAGACCGTGAGACTCCTATCTCCAATAAAACCACCAGAAAACCGGAAGTGGCGCTGTAGCTCAAGTGGTAGAGCACTCGCTTTGAGCTGAAGAGCTGAGGGACAGCGCCCAGGCCCAGAGTTCAAGCCCCACAACCGACAAAAAAAAAAAAAAAAAAAAATTAAAACAAAACCAAAGTTGATATCCCAAAAAAGTAAGAAGAAAGTTAGAGAGATGTTGTGTCATAAAAGGAGATTTTTCTGAATAATTCTTCAGCCTGAGACTGCTAAATAGATATTCTCAGGACTCTCAGTTTCATATGTATACTTCATCTACTACTATACCTTAGATTCATACATTGGATTTCTGTTAGCAATCCACATCATTCAAGTTCAAATCCATATTTCCCATCCTCTAAAATGCACCTCTAAACCACATGCCCAAAACTGAACTCTTTTATGTTTCTCTTTCTCATTGTCTCTGTCTGTCTGTCTGTCTGTCTGTCTGTCTGTCTGTCTGTCTGTCTGTCTCTCTCTCTCTCTCTCTCTCTCTCTCTCTCTCTCACACACACACACATACACAGACACACACACACACACACACACACACACACACACACACACACACACACACACACCCCACTCCTCTTGTCATCCCTAAGTGGTACCTGAAATAAAAACCTAGTAGTCATCTTTGCAGCCCTCCTTATGTCTCACCCCATTCATGGAAAATATCTACCACTATTATTTCCTGATCTTCTCTTAAGTTCAATCCCTTTTCCTTACTCAAATATTGAACAGCAGTTTTGTTCCAATAAGGAAACTAAACCAGAGAGAGGTCAAGAAATTGCACATGCCCAGAACAGTGTGTGCCTGTAATCCTAGTTATTTAAGAGGCTCAGATCTGGAGATTATTGTTCAAAGCCATCCCTGGCAGGAAAGTCTGTAAGACTCTTATCTACAATTAACCAACCAAAACAAAAGCCACAAGTAGAGCTGTTGCTCAAGTAGTAGAATGCTAGCCTTGAGTAAAAAAGCTCAGGAACAGTTCCCAGGCCCTGAGTTCAAGCCCTAGGTAGGACTGACATAATAAGAGAGGGGAGAGTAGAGAGAGAGGGAGAGAGGGAGAGAGGGAGAGAGAGAGAAGAGAGAGGAGAAGAGAGAGAAAAAAAGGAAGGAAGGAGGGAGGGAGGGAGAGAGAGAGAGAGAGAGAGAGAGAGAGAGAGAGAGAGAGAGAGAGAGAGAGAGAGAGAGACTGTCACACAATTGAAAGCTAACATTTAGATTCTCATTTGCCAAAACCCATGCTGGAAATTTGATATCCCTAAGAAACACAAATAGGAGTATCTCAACTGCAAGATGGCACCAAACCCAAGGGAAGTGCTTTCCTCATCTAGCATCAACAAGGGCTTCCTAGTCACAAGTGCCCCCACCACCTCATCTCCCCAAGAAGAGAAAAGATTTCAGCAGAGCCAGACCCAAAAATAATTCCAACTAGATCACAAACTAATCCTCCAGGTCAAGGTGTTAAGATAGTGTATAGATACCCTTTTAAGGATGTAATGTCTTTAGTTCTATAAATAAGGATCTTTTTGCACAAAGAAAAACTCATTCATTGGGCTATAGAGACCCATGAATTTTTATTTTTGTCTGAGGATAACAGTGGCTGCAGCTGAACTAGCTCAACAATTAAGACAAAGGAAAGCCAGAAATATCAAGCCCACTGGAGACATCCCATCATAGGCTGGGCCATTCGGAAAATTTGCCAAGTATCTAAAGAACCCAAAGAACTCTTCTGAAGTTCATTCCCTAGACCATTTTGTTGTCTGTACCATAATAAAAATAAATCAAGGAACCAGGCACTGGTGGCTCATATCTATAATCCTAATTACTCAGGATGCTAAGAGCTGAGAATCACGGTTCAAAACCAGCCTGGGCAGAAAAGTCCCTGTGCGACCCTTACCTCCAGTGAACCACTCAAAAACCAACAGTGGAGCTGCGGCTCAAAGTGGTGGAGTGCTAGCCTTGAGCAAAAATGAGCTCAGGGACAGCACCCATGCCCCAAGTTCAAGTTCAATAAATAAATACATGTCTTAAAAGTAAAGAGGCAGAGGTAGCTGATAATAAATAAATATGAGTTTCTTGTTTGGAGGTATTATTTTGTCAATTGTGGGGACTGAACTCTGGGCCTGGATGCTGTCCCTCAGCTCTTCAGCTCAAGGCTAGCCCTCTACCATTTGAGCCATGGTGCCACTTCCAGCTTTTTCTGCTTTTGTGGGTGCTGAGGAATCAAACCAGGGCCTCATGCATGCAAGGCAAGCACTCTACCACTGAGCCACCTACCCAGCCCATGAGTTTAATTATTAAAAAAATTTAAAAAAAGAAGTTAGACAGAGCAGGTTTTCAGACAGAATAGACCGGATTTTATTCTCAGTCCTATAATTTGCTGTTTAAGTAATCTTAAACAAACCCTTTAGCCTTTTTGAATTTTGATTGTCCTGATTATAGAAAACAATGAGTAACTTTAATAATGACTCAAATACTATAAAAAGAAGTGCCTGGTAGAAAATACACTTAGGCATGATGCAGCTCCTAGTAACATGACAAGTCCTAAGACGTCATCGGTGACATTTTAAGCATTGTCTAGTGATCTTATAGTACTAAGTACAGTTTACTAAGCAGCTCCTGTGCGCCTTGTATGGTTTGAGATTGGTCGATGAGCAGTACAGTGCCTAAGGGCACGCTTCTGGAATCAAAGTTCACTGTTCACATTCCCAATTCATCACATAGGAGCCGTATAACATTTGGGAAGTTACTTTGTTTCTCTCCCTAAGTCTGACCTCATCTATAAACAAAAGATGATCATGGTACTTATTTTAAAAAGTACTGTGAGGATTACAGATAGTACCTATCAATTGTTCACTACCAGAATACTGAATGAACACTTATATTAGTTAATGTTATGATTATCATTTCCATTGTAATTTGAACTCAAGCAATAAAGGTCAGTAACTTATTCCAGGCACATAGGTAGTTATGAGTCAACTTTCCTTTCAAAGGCAGGATTGTCTGATTCCAAAGCCAGTGCTCTTCTACTATACCATCTCCTCTTCCAGTAGGTACATATTCAATAAGAAATTATCTTTATATTTTCTCCTTTGGCAGCTGTGATAATTAGCTAATGACAGTTTAGAAGACATCAGGAAGGTTCTAATTTACAAAAGACAGGAAAGGAATATGTGTTGCTTTGGTTCTTCTTTGTATTCTTCATACTTGTATACTTCTATTCAAAGCTGGGCTAATAAAGTGCTTGCAGCCAGGTGCTGGTGATTCCTGCCTGTCATCCTAGTTACTCAGAAGGCTGATATCTGAGGATTGCAGTTCAAAGCCAGCTGGGAGAGGAAAGTCCATGAGACTCTTATCTCCAAATAATTATCAGGCAGCCAAAAGTGCAACTGCAGCTCAAAGTAGTAGAGAGCTAGTCTTGAACAGAAAGATCTCAGGGACAGCACCCAGGTCCTGAGTTAAAGCCCTATGACCAACAGGAAAGAAAAAGAAGAACAAAAGAAGTGTTTACCTCAAATATCAGCACACATTTGCATTTTCTTAAACTGTGGAGGAGAGTAGCTGAAAGATACCATGGATATGTCCTTTGTCATGCAGAAGCTCTACAGCTTCATAAAATCCCATTTGTCTAACCTTTCTTTGATTTCTTGTGTTTCTGGGTCTCTATTAAGAAAATTTCGGCCTGGGGGCTGGGGGTATAGCCCAGCGGAAGGGCACCCGCCCAGCGCGCGCAAGGCCCTAGGTTTAGTTCTCAGCCCTGGAAAAAAAAAAAAGAAAAGAAAGAAAGAAAATTTTGGCCTGTGCCAAGGAGACCTAGGGTTTCTCCTATTCCATCCTGTAATGTTTTCAGAGTGTCTGCTTTGACTCCGAGGTCTTTGATCCATTTGGAGTTGATTCTGGTGCAAGGTGATATATAAGGATCTAGCTTTAGTTTTCTACAAGTAGTTAACCAATTTTGCCAGCACCATTTACTAAAGAGGCTGTCTTTCTTCCATTCTAGTTTTTTAGGTCCCTTATCGAAGATTAGATGACTACAGGTCTTTAGGTTCATTTTTGGGTTTTCAAGTCTATTCCATTGGTCCTGGGGTCTGTTCTTGTGCCAGTACCAAGCTGTTTTGATTACTATGGCTTTGTAGTAGAGTTTGAAATTTGGTATCCATATTCCTCCAGCACTGTTCTTTCTGTTAAGGATCATTTTTGCTATTCGGGGTCTTTTATTGTTCCATATGAATTTTTGGATTGCCTCTTCTATTGCCTTGAAAAATGAGGTTGGAATATTGATAGGAATCACATTGAATTTGTAGTTAGCCTTGGGAAGTATTGCCATTTTCATGAAGTTGATCTTTCCAATCCAGGAGCCTGGGAGGTTTTGCTACTTTCTAAGTTCTGTTTTGATTTCCTTTTTCAGGTTTTTAAAGTTTTCATCATAGAGGCCCTTCACTTCTTTGGTTAAGTTAATTCCTAGGTATTTTATTTTTTGTGGGGCTATTACGAATGGAGTTGCTTTCCTGATTTCAGCCATACTTTTCTCATTGTTGGCATATAGAAAAGCCATTGATTTTTGAGGGTTAATTTTATCCCCTGCTACTTTGCCAAAGTTTTGAATCACCTTGAGTAATTTGAGAGTGGAGTCCATGGGATTTTTTAAATATAAGATCATGTCATCTGCAAAGAGAGAGAGTTTTACTTCTTCTTTCCCTATTGGATCCCCTTTATGTTTGCATCTGCATGGCAAAGGACATAGCTAACAAGATCAATAGAAAGCCCACGGATTGAGAGAAGATCTTCACTAGCCATACAACAGACAAGGGTCTCATATCTAAAATATACCTGGAACTTAAAAAATTAAATCCCTCCAAAAGCAAATCTTCAAAGAAACAATTGCCCAATAAATAAGTGGGCTAAAGACTTAAAGAGAAACTTCTCTGAAGAGGAAAGAAGGATGGCCAATAGACAAATGAAGAAATGCTCCATCTCTCTAGCCATAAAAGAAATGCAAATCAAAACAACATTGAGACACCACCTCACCCCAGTTTGAATGGCTATAATCAAGAACTCTAAAAACAGCAGATGCTGGATGGGATGTGGACAGAAGGGAACCTTACTGCATTGTTGTTGGGAGTGTAAACTTGTTCAACCACTTTGGAAAGCAGTATGAAGGTTCCTCAAAAGACTCCACATAGAGCTCCCCTAAGACCCAGCAATCCCACTTTTGGGCATTTACCCAAATGATCACAAACAAGACCACACTAAATCTACCAGCATGACTATGTTTATTGCAGCATTATTTACCATAGCTAAGATATGGAACCAACCTAGATGCCCCTCAGTAGATGAATGGATCAAGAAAATGGGATATATATACACAATGGAATTCAATGCCTCTATCAGAAAGAATGACATTGCCTCATTTGTTAGGAAATGGAAAGACTTGGAAAAAATTATATAAAGTGAAGTAAGCCAGGCCCAAAGAAACATAGGTCCCATGGTTTCCCTTATTTGCAATAACTAGTATATGTCTGAGTCAAGCAGAAAAGGTCAGATAAGTTGATGTTAGGGTAATGAACCCCAAGATAAGTATTCAAATGTTTTTTTGTTTTATTTTCTTTTCATGCAATTGTTTCTATCATTTTTATACGATGATTTCTATGTTGCTTTATATGTCCTTCCCCCACAGTATAACCCATACTTTCACTGTATTTGATGTTGGTATAATTTGTGGAGGGGAAGGGAAAAAAACAAAACGTTTAACTAGGGATACAGGTGGACCCATTGCAACAATGAGATGTACAAGTCGTTATGTTGAAAAATGAACTTTTTTTTCTCTTTTTGGGTGGGGGAAGGGGAGAGGCTGGGAAGGGAGGTGAAGGGTAAACAAAGGAGGAGGCTGCAATGCTTGGTAAGAAATGTATGCATTATCCTGCCCATGTAATTGTAGCCCCTCTGTACAGTATGTTCTCAAATAAAATAAAATTAAATTAAAAAAAAAAGAAAAATGAACTTAACAACTTTGGTGGGGGGTGAGGGAAGGATCGGGTGGGGGGAAGGGAGAGATGGAAAGGGATGGGAAGGGGAAACAATGAGGAGACAACAATGCTTGATAAGAAATGTACTATCTTGCCCATGTAATTGTAACTCCTCTGTATGGTATTCTTACAATAAAAAATTAATTAATTAATTAAATTAAAAAAGATACCATGGATAAGGATTAAATGAGGAAAGGAGGAAAAGAAAAAAACAGGTTATTAATGATAAAACAGGACCCAAACATTAAGAAATAAATAGAATTTCTACAGGCCTCATGATCAGCAAGAATTGTCCCCAACCTCTAGGTGTAATTTGCTGGGGCTTATAGCAATAATGAAACTTTATGATCTCCTTTATCCTCTCTTCTATCACATTAGGTTGTGTTAGTTGTCTTCCAAAGCTAGTCACTCTTTTATGGTCAATGGATTCTCAAACATGTGTTAGTAGTGACAAATTCTGCTTGCTCTATATTCCAGATCCACCACATATTACTTGTGTGGTGACCCAAATTATTTATTCTGTGTTAGGAATCTTATTGAACTACACTGTCTTACCTATATATGCAGAACTAGAAAACTTAGGAAAGGGTAGACGAATTACTACAAATACACAGTAGAAGATCATGGAAGTATAAGGGAGATGTCACCTCCCTTGGCCACCAGTGTTTTCTCACAACACCCGAAACTCCAGAATCCTCCCTTTTTAATGGTGGCTCTAGAAGTTGTTGGTTAGAACCACCAAAATAAAAGGGCAGCATGGGTTTGGGATCTATAAACCTACCAGCTCATATAATTCTGTGAGAGGAGAACTCCCCCTTCCAGATTAGCCAACTTCATTTTGTGTTACAGAACTCACTTAATTCGGGTTTGCAAAGCATTCACTAACAAAGGGGAGGAAAGAATGGCAGCATTCACTTGCTCTGGACTGAATAAACAAATGTGGGATTTGTGGGTTGACTAATGTCCTGGGACCAACCAGGCAGTTGGCCAAATTCTAAGAGTTCTGATGAAAAGACAGCAAGCCCACACTTTTCTTCATGGAAAATGCTCTTTGGGAATATTGATGTCCACAAGGGCAGCCTGGGCCCTCAACTTGCCTTAAAGATTCACTTGTATTCAGCCATAGGGAATTCTCAATGCTTCTGTAACTGAAAACCTAGATCAAGTGATAGAAGCTGAATTCCTTCTTGAGAAGTGTTAAGTGTACTTGTCATCCATCTCCTTTTAGAAATGTGCTACCACAGTCTGTTTTAAAATACTATGTCACCCTGAAAATACTTAGGCCCAATAAATATGACTCTATTTCTATCCTTCCATTTGTTCCATTCACTGAGTAGTTACTCTTCTCTGCCCCAGAGGGTTCTGTGGGTAAAACAAAAACTGAATCAGAGAATCAGACACAGGCCATGCCCTCAGGAAGCACCCAGACAAATCTTAATTTTCAAGGAGACTGGACCAAGTAATAAAATGACTATAATGATTACTCCTCAGTTTGAAGAAACTACTGACATTTACATTTTTACTGGGAGAGGAAATAGGTCAACTAAGCCCATAATGTAACTTTATAGGAAAGTCAGAAATAAGGTGTTTCTTTTTATCACTCAGATCCCCACTGCCACCATGCTGTGAGGACCTTGTCCATCAACTTGCCCCAGATTGAGGTACAGTTTTCTAACAAACCACAACCAGTGAAATGTCACAGGCTACCTCACAGGATCTTTACTAATTTAAGAAAAAGTTTCCCGATAATAGCTGATACAATGGCCTTTAAATATGTATGGCTGGTTTATCTATCCAGATGAAGAGTATTTTTTTTAATCTCACTGCTTTTCACTTTTCAGAGATGATCATCCCTTCCTTGAGTACTCTGAGGAAAAGAGTGGATCTCACTGCAGTGAACAATCTGTTGAATACAGGCTGAAAATGAACTGTGGGAGTGTACTATCCTCAAGACAGAAACTTCACCCTAATAACTAATCTAAAGGGAGCATTTTATGGGTCTCCACAATAATCTCCAACCTTCCTTGAAACGTAGTAGGTCTTTTTCTGGTTTGATTTGGTGGTCTTAGCTCCGTTTGGAGTTTTTATTTTCCTTGTGATGCTGGAAATTAAATCCAAAACCTCAGGAATTAATAGCTTCTTGAGGAGTACTTATATAGATGGAAGTCTCATACCCAGCACAGGAAGACCTAATCTCTATGACTTACTAGCCTTCCAATATCCTAATAGGAAGCTGCCAACTGCAAATACAGAGAATTTGTTTTAAGAGACAATGTATGTAACTTTCTTTAGAGGAAATTCAGGCAGATTAGTGGAGATTAGTACATTAGCAAACCCTTTCACAGAAACTACAAAGTATGAAGTTATTAAGTCATCAGCTCAATTCCAAGGTTAACATTTGCCTTTGCTTTGTTAGCACAACTCTTTAGGAATCAGGCAGAATAAAATTCAACGTTTAGAAAAGGAGCCTAACTCTTGCTTAATTGGGTGTGTTGAAAGAGAAAATAGAAAAATTGGAAAATAATCCAAAGACAAGGAAATAATTCAAAAACAAGGGAAGAAAACCCGAAGCTGTGGTTGGATAGCAAGTAGGTAGCAAAAAACCACAGAAAGTCTCTTTTACTCAGCTCAATAAGCCCCTCAAAGGAAGAAGGTGAAGTACCTAGCCCACAAACCAGAGGAAGGCCTGCAGAGGAAGTGGAGAGGAGAATAGGGGCTACAGACCCTGAAACAGGATGAAGCCAGTCTATATGAGGTTCAAGAAGACCAAGTAGACAGTCAGAGCCTCCAAGTGTTTCCTGAACTCATTAACTCCGGACCACATCTGGATTTCAAACACTGTGGGACCCCAGAGTGAAAAGTTGCAGAAGCAGAGCCACTTTTTAAATCTCTATACTTTTTGCTGGAAAGAGACAACTAGAACCTTTCCTTGGGCACTTTTCAGGGCACATACTGGATCTAACCTTGGTGAGCAATTTGATGGGTGGTGTCAGATTTCCCAGCAAAGATAAGCAAGTTGAGTTAACAAGCAGCATGAAATAGCTTCCCTGACAGTGCCAGGGGAGAAGGTGCCAAAAGACTTAAGGTGATTATTAGAAAAATGGTTACTGCCTCCAATTGTCTGACTTACAGGCTTGTCACCCACCAGAAAAACCACAACAGCAGAATCTAGCCATAGCAATCACTGCTCCCAGAGGGAAAATCCACCGGGAGTTCTTGCTAGCATCCCGCTGGTTCACAAAGTGGCTAAACAGAGCACTGACAGCAATTGCTATTGCCGGGTAAGGAAAAATTTGCCCAACAGGATTTTAACTTTTCACTGGATTTCAACCATACTGCTCCCAAATCCTTTTCTCCTCTGGTTACCTTCCAGCTGAAACTTCTTTGTCCACCGAGTTATAGAGCATTCCACTTGCACAGCCACCAGAATGGTATAGAGGATATAAAATTAGAAAGAGGTTGGCACACCCTGTCCTATCCCTAATCAAATGAAAGCCTTTTGCCAACCCAGGTTGCTTTGCTGTTTTTTCCTTTTTCATTTAATCATAAAGCAGGATGAAAGGGATGTGAAGGGTAAACAAAGGAGGAGGCTACAATGCTTGATAGGAAATGTACTCATCTTGCCCATGTAATTGTAACCCCTCTGTACAGTACGTTCACAATTAAAAAGAAAGAAAGAAAGAAAAAGAAAAAAATAAAGCAGGATGATATGAAAACATATCCCACAAGGAGAGAACAAACAAATGAAAATTCTAGAAATCGTATACACACATACCTAGGTATGTGTAGATATGTGTGTATACCAATTATGTGTTTACATACAATTTTTAAATGTTTTCTAATTGCATAAAAGTGAAGCATAGATTTGGAAATTATCTGGTTAGGTGATACCATTTGAATATTTCAGGACAAAACTCCTCCTTTGGTCAGAGGGAAAAAACATTGCATCTCTATTATTTAGATAATTTTTTGTCTTCAGGTCCTAGCCATAGGCTCTATATAAGTATGGCTTTCATGATTACTAAGAGATCAGAGAAAATACTTGAGGGAAAGATTAATAATAACTACTAATTATCAGATAGTGACCTAATAGCCACCAGAACTACAAAAGTAGCCAATCTATAAAGTAGTTCATTGACGTTAGATTCCTTTCCATCATAATCCTGTGAAGTAGGTGTTATTTAACAGGAATCCATGTTCCTCTTCTACCCCTATACTCCAGGCTTTCACATATTGCCTTGCTATTAAAACTTGGCCCATGTGCTGTGGCTGATGTGTGGGCCAATCTCTGTGTGGCCTCTTGTGTAAGAGCAGATGGTTACTGGGGGGTGACGTAGAGGGAGTGGTATTAAGGACAAGTTCTAAAAGCAAAGGACAAAACAGGCATCATGAGGAAAGCACCTTTGGGACATATATTCAGTTCTAAAGGACTGCTTTTCTTTGGTTAATGCCACAGAGGGCTCTCAATACACAGAACAGGAAGAAACTTTCCCTAAACTCTCCAGCCATCCACTTAGATTGCAACCATTTTTCAGATGTAGCAATAAATTGGAAGTTTGTATTTAATTAGGACTCATGTCTAAAAGGTTGTTGTTTCCTATCCTTCACACGTTACCCCAGATGGTGTCTTTGGTGTTAGATATATGTCAAATACAGATTTCTAATTTTCCCCTAGAAAGCAGAACTGACTTGGGAAGCTTTCTAATGTACTTAATCTTAATGCTTGAACCCTAGAACCACAAAGAACATTAGCCTTGTTATTAGTACCTATTACTGGGAAAGATTCAGATAATAGCATTTTTAATTGATATTAATAATAGTAAGCAGATCACCAATATTTTGAGCCCTGACAAAATGGCAAACAGTACTTTATCTCTTCCATGGCCTAGTGTCTTTATATCTTACAACACCACTAAGAAGTACTATTATACATCCCATTTTCCACTTAGAAAACTATGATCAAAACATACTCTTCTTTCAAAATAGCCACCATATTGGTAGTACATGCCTGTAATTCAAGTGCTCAGGAGATGGAAACAGGAGAATTTTAAGTTCCAGGCTAGCTTGGGCTACAAAGAGAGAAAAAAATAGCTGAATGACAAAGAAGGCATACTTGAAGTAAACATAATGGAACATTTCCACATGCCAACGCTACTGCAACTTTCTTATCTTCATGTTCTCCCAAATAAATTATGACTGAAGATGGCTGCAGAATCTACTGCTCTCTGATACAGATTGGTGACTGATCATGTACCATGAAGTTATTCAGAAAAACAAAATAAGATCTTAAAAGAAGCAATGAAAAATATCTAACTTTAAAGGGCCTAAGAATGAACTATGACTTCAAGAAAAGGGTATGTGCAAACATATGGAATTGATTACAAAACCTAAAAGTCCAATGTAGAGACCTAACTGCCAAATTAACCCCCTGTACACATCCATATTCTCCAATGGAAATTATTTCACTGCAGTATGGAAAAGAGTTAATCTCTGGAGAAATGCAGGTTTAAGAGAGAGGTAGGCCTGCAGAATGAGGAGCTCCAGTTGGCATGAGCAGTTTGTCTGGCTCTCACCTGCCAAGACTTCACCCCCACTTGACAGTTTTCACAGCAACATCAATCCAGCAGCTGACTTCGGGGCAATGAGAGACATTTTTAGGATGACAAAGTTGAGGCAGCGATTGATGACATCCATCTCTAAAATAAACCTAAGTGTTTACACCTTGCTTAGAGTCTTCAATTCAGTGTTTTCTCTTCCATAGTATCTAACCTTGACAAAGCTGGATCCCAAAATATCCTTCAAAGGAAAAAATATTTAAGAAGAAGTTATAGTAGATATTTGATTCTATAATTTTTATTGATGATTAATTACATGTGTACAAACACATACATTGTACATATATAATGCAATATTATCATAATTATCGAATTTGGTACCAAACGAGAGCTAAATAAATCATAATTACACACTTTAACATTTGTAATGTATTATAATGTTACAGATTATTCACTGTACCTTTTTTGCTTTATTAATCCATCACAAGTACTAAATTCTTCAGCTCAAAACTTCTTAGGATTATGAAATTGCCTGCAGTAGTGAAAGAGCACCTCTTCCATGACCAAGTCTAATTAAATCACAGAAAGTACTTTCTCACCACTTCACCAGCATGTAGCTTTTCCTTCTAAACCTTGTGAGGATAAAATGTTTATCTCACCACATAACTGGATGCAAAGAATCAGAGGCCCTTTTATGGATAGACACTGCAACACTGTAAGTACACAGAGTTGTAAAGGTTTAGGTAAAGTGATGGGTGCAGAAAAGGGAAAGGGAAGGGAGAGATAGGTGTACAGAGTAGGGCTTGGGCAAAGAAAGATGAAACTCTCCTTATTTGTTTAGTGCCCACTGTGTCCTAGGTTTACCTACATTGTGTACATTATATCTTTGTTACAAATCTGGAGGTATTTTTGGATCACCCTCAACTTTCAGAAAAACAAACTGGGGATCAAAGAAGGGAGGTAGACTACCCCATACTACCAAAAAGTGTCAATTCTAGGATTTGATCCTCTGTGATTTTATTATCTTTCTTATCTTCATTGTATCTCATTACTTCTCTTTCCAAGCCAATGCTTCTTTGATGTGTGCTTTTCATTTCTTTAAACACAGATAACATATATCTGGTGCCCAGAAGACAAAAGCTTTTTCTTTGATCTCTGCTATTGAATCAAAATGAGGCTTATTCTTCTCATCAAAAGGGAGACTGGATATAGAAGAAGAAAAGAGAGGCAGATATTCATCCTGCAATTTGACTACAACCCAAATATAAAAGACAGGTCCTAATCTCCCTTCATGAATCCTTTTATCACCTTGGGAAAGGGGTAGAATAGAAAACTACATTGAATATGGCATACTGTTTGCAACAAATAGAATGCAATAATTAAAGCCATGTACTATATTTTTCTACCTTTTTTTTTCTCTCTTAATGCAACTATTTAAGTCAACTCTCTGACAGCCTTAGCAATTTCTTGAGAGTAGGAAGTAAGTCCAGTGACTAGGTAGATGAGTTCAAATTATGTCTCCATGGTGGTAAGACCTTGAAAGGGCAAACTATTTCATTCCCTGATTTTCCCATTGTTCCTTAACCTCTAAGATGGTGATTCGTTATCATGAATTATTGCATGGGGTTGCTACTAAAAATCAAATGAAATGATATGCATTAATTTTCTAGCACGCTGCCTAATATGTAATGAAAGACACTGCATTTTTCCTGAATTATTGCTACACTCTAATTCAATACACTGTCAAGCAGACAAATTGTAATGCTTCAAGGTAGTTTGAAGGTATAGGGAATCATTCTGACTTACAGAAAAATTTATTGGGAGGAAAAAAGTTATTCAAGTAAACTGAGCGCTTTCAGGTGGTCTAAACTAGGCAATTCATAATGCCTAAAACTTTATTTGCATGTTCTAGATCTAGTGTAAATGAATTTGTTGTCTATATAGTGTATGCTGTTTCGTAAAGCAAGTGGCTTCATTTTAGGTCTAATTTGTGATGTTACAGTGTGGTGTTGTATCATTTCAGTGTTTAATAAATGTGCATGCTGTTTTATAAACATTTAAAAACAGCATGGACCACAATTCCCAACGATTTACATTGTGGTAGAATTTTATACTGTTGCATTTTCACTTCTGTGTCATATTGCAAGTGTAGATGATTCATTTAACACCAACTTCTTTGTGATTAATACAACCCCCAGGGGTAATCTTGGACTTTAAATGATCTACTTTTAACCTTCATTGTGGCAACAGCCAGAACAGCGTGTGTCCTTTACCACTTCCTTTAGCACCACAACTACTACAAGGACCCAACAATTGCTACCCCCCACACACACTATTCTGCTTCCTAAACTCTGACAACTGGGAGAAAAAAAGACTAATGTAATGAAGCTAAGCTATTAATGCTTATAGTGAAATACTGCTATGCATTAACATTAATAATAAATACCTGGACCAAAAAAAAAAGTAAAAGCTATAGGAGCTACAGTGGTGAAACTCTGTCAAGACTATCAGAGAATTCAGACTCCAATCATCACTAATTACCAGTGTGTAATTGGATTAACTAACCTGTCTATGGCTCAGTTTCTACATAACATAGTCAGAACCATGATTCTCTCTCATTAGATAATATACTTTGAGTCAGGCACCGGTGGCTTATGCCTGTAATCCTAGCTGCTCAGGAGGATGATATCTGAGGATCGTAGTTCGAAGCCAGTTGGGGCAGAAAAGTCTGTGAGATTCTTATCTCCAATAAACTAACTACTTAAAAAATGTTGCAAGTGGTGCTGTGGTTCAAGTGGTAGAGCTCTAGCCTTGAGCACAAAGCGGCTCAAGGACAGCACCCAGGCCCTGAATTCAAACTACACAACCAATTAAAAAAAAAAAAAGATATTCTGATTAGGCTTAAATGTCTGAAGTATGATAAATACACAACAAAGGATAGCTGTTCTAGGTTAGAATACAAGCAACGCATTTTTGCTTTATAATTCTACACATATTTCCCCTTCTTTAAAAAAAAATTTGCCAGCCGGGCACTGGTGGCTCACACCTGTAATCCTAGCTACCCAGGAGGCTGACATCTGAGGATCGTGGTTCAAAGCCAGCCCAGGCAGGAAAGTCTGTGAGACTCATCTCCAATAAATCATTCAGAAACCCAGAAGTGGTGCTGTGGCTCAAGTGGTGGAGTGCTAGCCTTGAACTGAAGAGCTGAGGGACAGCACCCAGGCCCAGACTTCAAGCCCCACAACCAACCAAAAACAAAAAAATTGTCTATTTTTCCATCTCATTCTGTGACCTACCTAATTATTTGTGTTTGTAAAACAAATCCTTTGGGGAAAGAGACTAGATACTAAGAAAATACACACATTACACAAAAAAAAACCTCCTCAAGGAAAAAAAGGCTCTAAAATAAAATAAAAGCTGGGTGCTGGTGGCTCACATTTATAATCCTAGCTACTCAGGAGGCTAAGACTTGAGGATCACAGTTTGAAGTCAGCCCAAGCAGCAAAGTCTGTAAGACTCTTACCTCCAATTAACCAACAGAAAACCAGAAGTGGCTCTGTAGCTCAAGTGTAGCCTTAAGCAAAAGAGCTCAGGGAAAGAGCCCAGACCCCAAGTTCAAGCCCCATGACCAGCAAAAAAAATAAAATAAAATAAAAAGAATTGACTTAGTGAAATGTGTATATGTAGAAACTGATCATTTACACTTTTAAACTTCAATGCTAAGTGTTTTCAGAAGATCATGGAAGTTATGTATTCAAGCCAGGAAATAATGGCTCACATCTATAATCCTAGCTAGCTACTCAGGAGGTTGAGACCTGTTGATCATGGTTTGAAGCCACCCCATACAGGAACATTCATGAGGCTCTTAACTTCAATTAAATGCCAAAAAAAAAAAAAAAGCCACAAGTGGAGCTGTGGCTCAAGTGGTAGAGTACTAGCATTGAGCAAAATGCTCAGGGACAGCACCCTGGCCCTGAGTTCAATCCCAGGACTGGCACCAAAAAAAAGAAAGAAATATAGTTAAGAACCTGTGCCTTCAAATCTCTTTTCCCAGCTGAGATGAAAAATGTGGGTTAAACATTTCCTCCCTAACTGACTCATTTGGCAGAAGAAGTCCAGATGCCAAAAGGAATAGAATAACTGGCAGGGAGAGAGGCACAGGAAGGAGGGGGAGGTAGAAGCATGTTGCATTTCATCAATCTATTTTTTAAAAATCCAAAAGATTAAAAAGACAAAGTCATTGACCTTCATGGTAAAAATCAGCCTTCAAAAATACACTTCTTAAATGTACATATCACCCAAAGTGGAAGAAATACTGTATAGTCAAAGCTCATAGAAGTCATAAACTTTATAGACCACAATAGACAATTTAATCACTTAATCACAATGAAGAATTTGAAAAAAATACTCTTCTTAGAGTGAACTTTGTACCAAACTATATTTATAAATACAAAAGGTAATATTTTACAGAATTACTTTGCAACAACTCATTTATATAATATAAATATATGTATGCATGTAAATGTGTATATGTAGGAAAGTCACATGTAAAACCTTCAACAACACTAATATTTAATCATATTAACAACTTAAAGCAATACTTTAATTAGACTTTTCTGAAAACAAATCCAGAGCCATCATTTGATAATGTATTCATGGAAAACATCAACCATAATTTCATCATTTTCTAAGCATTTTATGATCTTCTGATAGTGTTCCATAATTGCCAAATATAATTATATCCTATAGCTCCTGCCATTGACGTGCAAGAAAATATTTAATCAGTATAGGCTATATTCTTTAAATGTTTCATCTTTCTTACTTTGATCACAGAAAGTGTTGCCTACACACAGAAAGTGTAACAGTGACAATGGCAGCATACTGATCACCAAAGTATCCTTCAAACATACATCTACCTCTTTTTTTTGAGGGGGGGGTCCGGTCATGGAGCCTGACCTCTGGGCCTAGGCGCTATCCCTCAGCTCTACAGCTCAAGGCTAGCACTCTACCACTTGAGCCACAGCGCCACTTCCAGCTTTTTTCTTTTTGCTTATGTGGTGCTGAGGAATTGAACCCAGGGCCTCAGGCATGCAAGGCAAGCGCTCTACCACTGAGCCACCTTCCCAGCCCACTATCTACCTCTTTTACAGGGAAAGTGAACAGTGGAAATCTAAATGGGGATTGCATGTCTAAAAAGTTTTGACAATGAAGAATTAAAAGGAAAGTACATGGGGCCCATTAAACCATTTAGTAAGCCTAAAACCAATTATTCAGCAGCAACTAACTACAAAAGTCACTGCCAAGAAAGAATACAGGATAAAAAAAAGTAAGGCATACTGGAAGCAAAATCCATACATACATAAAAAAGAAACCCATGTCATAGATTTTATGTTGGTAGTAATACTTAACAGAGTCAAAAATATTTTTCCCAGTTCTCTCTGGGTTTCAATTGTTTTCCTCTCTTAAGTGATGAATCTTAATATTAATAACTCTAGTACATTTATAAGAATATATTTATGGGGGCTGGGAAGGTGGCTCAGTGATAGAGCACTTGCCTTGCATGCATGAGGCCCTGGGTTCGATTCCTCAGCACCACATAAGCAAAAAGAAAAGAGCCAGAAGTGGCGCTGTGACTAAAGTGGTAGAGTGCTAGCCTTGAGCTGAAGAGCTGAGGAACAGCACTCAGGCCCAGAGTTCAGGTCCCACGACCAGACACAAAAAATAAAAGAATATATTTATAAAAACATTTATGTCAGGCCAGGTATGGTAGATGGATAGTACATGTCTTTATTATTAGCACTCAGAAGGTTATAGCAGGAGAATCCCAAGTTCAAGGCCATTCTGGGATATCTACTGAGATCCTGTCTCATAAAATTCCTTCACTGTTTTCCCAGGAAAAGAGCTAGAAGATTATAACAAATTAAGAACTAGTGTGGAGAATGAAAAGGGTTTTGAACCAATGCTTTGATTCAGCATCAATAAAGATACTCTCACTAATTAGCAACGAAGAAAATGGGTAATGATTAAGGAACAAAGACAAAACATGTTTTTATCTGATTTCTTCTGCTTGATCGTGGTAAAAGAAGACTCAGCCTTCCCAGCATAGGTGTAATTGGCACTGATATCCTTCTGGGGGAATGGTTACTTTATGTGGCTAACAGCAAAGAGATATGATGAAAAATTTTACCATCCTCATACCCCAATTTTCATATAATATTCAGTTATGAAATCTCAGCTAACTAAAACAAGAACAAATATTAAAATGTCATGTCATGTCTCAGTTACAGTGGCCCCAAACAAAATGAAGCTTCACTTCTACTGTCCTGTATCTCTTGACTTTTACCTCATATTTCTCTAATATAAGCCCCAAGTCAGTGAGAGCCGTGAAAATAAAATAAGATCAAGTTAAATGGCCCATGAAAAGCCTTCCATAAATAACAGGTCTCATTACTACTACCATTATGGTTCTGATTATTTTTTTCCATTTTTCTCTTGCCAATTTCATTCTCAAAACAGGTCTCACAAGTATACCATCTGAAAGCACAATATGTGTAACACTGAGGAAAAGATTTGGTGTCTTTGAAAATGTTATAACAACCACATCAACCTAGTGCCTAGCAGTACTGTTAATATTATTAAACAAATCTTAGTTTAAAATAATATATTTTAAGAAGTAAAGTTTGGGAATCAATATAATGAAGCATAAGTAACACTTTGATAATGTAAAGAGGGAGAAGTAGGCTTACATGTTTAAAGAAGCAAATCTTTTATTTACTAAATTATAAAATCCTTGAGAGCAGACCCAGTGCTCATCTAGATCAGTTCATTAATACATGCACAGCAACTGACCACTGAATTGTACACACACATGGGGACAGTGCAGAAAGTGCCATTCTTCAGTCAGAACACGCCACTTATTCAAATAGCTTTACATAGAGGGGGTAAGAAAACTTATAGTACAGCAAATGTGGAAAAGATTTAAACTCTAATTCATATTTTATCAATATCAATAATTCTATGAATATGAATATGAGGCAACCTAAATCAGTGCTTAAGGCTTCATGGAGAAATAAAGATTCTCAAGTCGCTGGTGGCTCACACCTGTAATCCTAGCTATTCAGGAGGCTGAGATCTGAGGATCATAGTTCAAAGCCAGCTCAGGCAGGAAAGTCTGTGAGACTCTTATCTCCAATAAACCACCAGAAACCCAGAAGTGGCACTGTGGCTCAAGTGGTAGAGCACTAGCCTTGAGCCAAAGAGCTGAGGGACAGCTCTTCAAGCACTGGCAGTGGTGTCTAAGGCTCAAGACAGAGTCTAGATTGCAGTGGGGAGAATTCACTCAGAATTCTCTATGAAGCAGATGAACCCATTTTCATGTATTCATTAATTTAATGTACTGAAATGCCTAAATATATTTCTGTGCCAGCCAAAGACCATTTGTGCATGTCCTGCTTTTTAAAGATAAAGATTTGAATGACTGAGTTCAGTGACTTGTAAGCCATTTTCAGAGTATTATAATTATTTGTTCATGTAACTGTGAAGGCAGGAAATGTCTACTTTAATTATAATTCTAGCACCATGACCAGAGACTGAACTATTGCCAGGATTTAGAAAATATTTATTGCATTAATTAATTATTTAATTTGTGAATGAAGCTTTCAGTCCCTACATGGGTAATAGAAGGGGTTTGGATAAGAGACTAGAAAGAGAACTTTGGATACCCAAAGTCTACTCATTTATTTCTTGGTTTCTTCTATTAGGCCCAGTGAAGAACAGCCAGGGATCTCATGGTTATAACCAGCTGGACATGTCCTGTCAGCAAATGAAATGATCTAAGACTCATGTAAAACACAGTACACTTGGCAGATAGATTCCCAGGACAAATCTACCCTGGTAAGGTAGATCTGATTATCTACTTTGATGTTTGGCCACTTACACTAAAATTATGTTATGTTGAGAAATTTGAACATTAGCAACCCACAAATAAACACACAAGAAAAGGACTAGACTCTACTGATTCTGCATAACTTTTGACTTTTTTCCCAAAATTAAAATAGTCACTTTGGAATCTGTAAGTTTTCCTTTTAACCAGAATGTAATTAAGTCAAACTGATCATGTTATTTTCAACAAAGTCTTCATATGTCTTTATTTTTAAACTTTAAATCTATTAGGAGAGAAGGTAGCAGGGGTGTACATAGGAACATTTTCCTAACCTTATGTGTTTCTGTTCATTCATTCTAAAACAAAATTCTAACTCAGGACTTGGCAAGAATTTCTATGCTGTCTTCTAGGGTTGGGTGTCTGTTTCTTTCATATAGTTGCTTTCGCTTTTGAAATACAAATGTCTTTCAACACATTACCTCCACAACTTGGAATGGAAAAGAATACATTCCTCTTGCTTCTCTCAGATTCAATGCAGGATAGCTCTTAGAACATGAAGTTTATCTTGCTGACTTCTCCAGGAAGGAAAAAGCAACTGACATATGTCTCCTGCTTGCAGTTTGATGCATTATAAAGAAGTTATTTTGCCAGAGGAGAAATAATGTTTAATTCAAAACAGGTGCTTAGGTCATGGCATTTGTGTTGTTCTAAACAAGAAGAGTGAAGTGGCAAGTGTAGACTTCAGGGTTTGTTGTTTTGGGGTTTATTTTAATCACTATTATGATAATAAGCACAGTCAATATTGCAACAGCAAATTCCAGCTATTCATTATAGTTTGACATGAAAAAGAGATTTTAAATGTCACATATATCTCAATGCTATCTCCTCATGTAGCATGGATGTACTGGACGTGCATAAAAGTCTAGTCAGTTGCCAATGGCTCACGCCTGTAATTCTAGCTACTTGAGAGGCTGAGATATGAGGACCATGATTGGAAGCCAGCCTGAGCAGGAAAGTCTGTGACTCATATCCAGTTAACCGCCAGAAAACCAGAAAGTGGAAGTGTAGCTCAAGTGGTAGAGCACCAACCTTTGAGCAAACAAAGCTAAGGGACAGCACCCAGGCCCCTGAGTTCAAGCTACAGTAATGGGACCAAAAAAAAAGAAAAAAGAAAAAGAAAGGTCTAAATTTGCAACTAAACTTTTGATGTGGTAAAGAAACCTAGAGACAACATATCGAAGTTTATTTCATCTGTAACCAAACAGTCACAGTTTCTATGTAACTCCACATTTTTAGGTGAAAGAGAAGTTGGTTTTCTCTTGGAGAAAAAAAGAAGCTCTTCTTCATTTTGTGTTTTTTTTAGAAAAAAATTAAAAGTGATTTTTTAAATCTTTTTAGCTTTAGGCACTTGGTATTTTTTTAATGTTTTTGGCCTTTGGAAGAAGCAGACTGGGCAGCAGCTAACCCCATGAAGACATGCTTGCATTTAGCTTAGAGAGCAGTCAAAGAGCCTGTATGCTGACCCACACCTGTAATCCTCACTGGGGAAGGGGCTATTGAAAGGACAGTCATTCAAAGAGAACTGAGGCAAATATTCTCGAGACATCATCTCAACACAATTCATTTTAGCTACCCAGGAAACATAAATAGAAGGATATCAGTCCAGATCCATCAGAATATAAATATGAGAATATTTTTAAATAGCTAAAACACAAAGGGTTAAGAGTGTGTCTCCAGTGGTAGACCAACTGCCTAGCAAGTACATAGTGGAATTTAAATTCCAGTGGTATACGCACGCACACACACACACACACACACACACACACACACACACACACACACACACAGGAATGATAAAAGAAAGCAACACAGTTTGTAATCTGGTGATGGAGCCCTATTCACCTTCCTAAGATGAGAGGCTACTCTATTATAATTTTTTTAACTTCTTTATGGAATCATAGCATAATGCAGATAAAAATTTGTTTTTTCCTGTAACTAAGGCTGAAAGAAAAGTGGTATAGTGATTTTATCTTTTATATTTTTTTGTTAAAAATAAATAGAAGCAAAAATGTCTTAGGTGGCACTGGTTGGCTTTTTGTTGTTTTATATTATAGAGTTCCATTAATTATACAAGTATCAATAACTCATTCTGCTAGAAGGAAAAAATAATTAAAATCTAGTGAGTCATAAAATCTAGACTCTAAAATACAAAAACTTTAGTACTCCATTAGTCATCCTAACACATCAATTACATTAAGCACAAAAAGATACCACATAAGTGAGATCAGTCTAAAGAAATCTAAAGCCCCAGGAAAGTATTATCTTTCATCCCCAGCAGTGGATTCAAAAAAATAAACACAACTCCTCACAGAAGAAGATCACTAGACACATTATCACATGTCTATTTACTAAACAAATTCTATTACTCCTTTCTAAGTAAATTGTCCTGGTGCAAAACTATCTCAGGGTTAGAAAGAACCTTCCATAGCAAAAAAAAAAAAAAAAAAAGCTTTTTAGTTCTTGAGCAGAGAAGTCTTTCCATAAATAAGTGTAGGGTTGTTTGGAATTCATTTTGAACAATGTTCCATGGAGCTCTTACAAGCTGGGTGATCAGAGAGAAGATATTTTGTCCACCTAGTACACTACTACTGAAGAGCATATCCAAAGAGGTCTAAGTATGCATTTAGTTGTTTTTCTAGCCACTTCCAATTGTCTTTGATTTTTCTCCCTTTTCTCCCTTTTCTCTTTCAGTCTTATTCTATCTTTTCTCCCATCATCCTCTTTGGTCCATTTGATTTTTGTTTTCATGAGAGGTTTGGTTTGAGTAGACAGTTATTGAATGAGAATGTGGGAGTGCTATGAAACCACAGGGCTGACCAGGAAAAGTCTAAGGAAAGCAAAGCTGACTCCCCAGGCAGGATGAGGCATAGAAAGAATGCTGGAGACCCAGACTTGAACCACAGGACCTCTTCAATACTAGTTCACTTTAGCCATTTACCTAAGTAGGATTGGACCTGAGGGGGAAATGTCAATAGAATCAAATCAGACTACATGAGAGTTTGATGTTACATTAATTTGTAGACTATCACTGTATGCAAGTGAATATGGATGTTGAAGATATTAGATACTCAGCTACAAAGGAAGCTTTCAGGCACAACCCCTGTCTTCAAACTCCTTTTTTCCCTTGCCTGAACTGGATAAACTCAGGTTCACTTAGCAGTTCTTTCCTCAGGAATCCACATATATTAACAATCCTACCATATTTAGGATATTCTGTATAGTTTCCTGGTTTCCTAAAGCACCTCCCAGCCTGCCTTATTGATAGTCTGATATTGGCCAAAACCTCTTTTTTCAATACAAAAGCACCACCCACACCTCCAGTAGTATTTTGATGTGACCAGAACTGAATAGAGTAATGATACTATAATTTAATGCCCACAACAGCTTGAACTTGTCATTTGATTTCATAAGGCTCCACATGTATAAAAAAGGCACTAATATTATACTGATGAGGAATGAAAGAGATGTTTACATGGTTTGTAGAATCCAAATGTGATCATCACAGTTAAAATGCTGTATTAGTTTGCTAAGACTGTTGTTACAAAGCTGCACAAACTGAGTGACTTAAGAGTGAAGTTTACTGTTTCCCAGTTTTGAAGACCAGGTCTGAGATCAAGGAGTTAGTAGGGCTGTACTCACTTTTAAAGACTTCAGGAAGGACCTGGTGCCAGTAGCTCACAGCTGTAATCCTAGCTATTTAAGAGGCTGAGATCTGAGGATCATAGTCAAAGCCAGTTCAGCCAAAAAAAAAATCTGTGAGAAACTTATTTCCAATAAAGCACGCAAAAAAAGCTGGAAGTTGAGCTGTGGCTCAAATGGTCAAGTGATAGCCTTGAAAAAAAATAATTCAAGGACAATACCCAGGCCCTGAGATCAAGCTCAGGATCAGCACACACACACACACACACACACACACACACACACACACACACACACACACACACACAATGCACGCCTACTCCAGAATGTCCTCATCTCAACCAGTTATGTTAGTAATGATCTCATTCTCAAATACATTGAGGTACTAGGGGCCAGAAATTCACCATGTCAATTTGGGGAGACAATTCATCCCATAACAAGTAGAGACGGTCTGAAGATTTGGTAAACTTTATTCAGCAGCTCAGAGCTCAAAGAAACCATACAGTGTGCCATGCATAACTTCTGGGCCATCTCTTTCTGCAGCTATTTCTAAGAAACTATGCCACATACTCAAATATCTACTGCAATCTATCCTTTCATTATAATTATAGTAACATGTTTTTCTTAATTCAAAACTTGGGAGGGCAAGGAAGGTGGCTCAGTGGTAGAGTGCTTGCCTTGCACGCATGAGGCCCTGGATTCGATTCCTCAGCACCACATAAGCAAAAAGAAAAAAGCCGGAAGTGGTGCTGTGGCTCAAGTGGTAGAGCGCTAGCCTTGAGCTGAAGAGCTGAGGGACAGCACCCAGGCCCAGAGTTCAGGCCCCACGACCGGACCCAAAAAAAAAATTTGTTTTTTTAAAACTTGGGAAAAAATCGTACTGACCTCTACTCCTAGAAGCCTATAATCAAAAGAATGTAAGAACAATGCTACCCATACAGATGTTAAGATACATTACAGGTTAAACAGATGTGCATTGAAAATAGGGTCAAAACAGTGACAGAGTGTGTGTTATTTGGAAGGGCGAATCTTGTTGCTACATGAAAACAAATAGGACAAAAGCTGAAATTAAAAAAATTATACACTGAATCTAGCCTACTGGAGGTATCTGAAGTTGTTATACAGAGAGAACATGGGAAGCTCAACAGGGAATGACCTTCTAAAAGGTCATGATCAAATCTGGGTGAGATATTAATGACCCAATCTCCATTGAACCACAAAATCTAATGCTTTAGATTCCCTTTCAATAATTTTGACCTTAACAAATTATGTATGGTTTTACTTTTTCACCATTTAAAACATTTTTGTGATATTTCCTAGAATTATTTGGCAGAGAAATTTCTAAATCACATTGTGAACACTGACAAAAATTTCATCTTTATTAGAAGTGTATTAAATAAATGAATGTCTGAATCTCTTCCAAACCAAGTTTCACTCCAATATAATCAAGTCAACCATGAATCACTATTTCTTATGTAGCTAACTATACATACACTACACCTTTTAGGTTATGTATAACATAAAAGGAAGGAAATAATTGTTGTTAAATTCCTGAAATGATTAAAATCCAGATAAATGGCATGAGTGTACTTATATGTATTTTATCTTTACCAAATGATGGACTTATTCTAAACTTTATCATTTAAAATTCAACAGCCTTAGTGCTGTTTGTTTGGTTGCAGAAATAGTACCTATTTTGTGAAGCTATAACTAAGGATACACTAGCTAATCAAAAACCCAAGGAAGAAGTCAAGACACAGACTAATTCTACTAATCCAAAGGTGGCAGGGAAGGATCATTCTAGGCCAAAAATGAAAGTCTACTGTGAATGACAGGTTTTTTCAATATGACACATCAAGTTGTGATTTGAAGATTAGTCTATCAATGAAACAGACATGCCTATACAGTTGGATATGGAAAATTAAATGTGATTGCTATGCCCAAATAGACAGGAAGTGTCTAGTTTAGAATTTTGTTCCTAAAGACCAATTAGGAAATTGCAATTTGGTTCCACCACATCTTGACAACTACAGTGAAGTTTTCTCTATTATTTTCCCCTTCCCTATCCCTTGATTGTGTATAGAAAGTAATTGCTTTGTGTATACAAGAATATTGCTTTTTATTGTTAGTCATGAGGCTTGAACTCAGGGCCTGGTCAATGTTCCTGAGCTCTTTTTGCTCTACCCCTTTGAGCCACAGCTCCATTTCCGGTTTTCTGGGTGTTAATTGGAGAAAAGAATCTCACAAACTTTCCTGCCCAGGCTGGCTTCTTAAATCTCAGCTTCCCAAGTAGCTAGAATTATAGGAATAAGCCACCAGTATCTTGCTTTTTATTTTAAATAAATGGCAAATGGTATGTTTTAACTGATATCAAATGAAGGTCAGAGAGAGAAAAAAGTACCAGTTCTGTGGAAATGTCTCATTCTCTATTAGTGGCCTGTTCATTAAACTTGTACTTTTATATTATATAAGGTATTTTGTTCTTATGGGTTTTTGTTGGATTGCTTTGTATTGTCTGATTTTGGTGGCACTGAGGATGGAACTCAAAACCTTGTGCTTGCTAAGCAGGTTATTTTTCAGATAGAGCAGACTTCAAACTGCAATCCTGTTTACCTACTTCTTCCATGTAGCTGGGATTGCAGATATGCCACATCCAGGCTACTCTCACTGTTTTTTTTTTTCAGGTTCCAAACATTCTCTTTATTACGTGTTTGATCCAGAGGAGAAACTAAGTGCAGGGTGGGGGGAGGAGCTAGGTGGGGAGAGACCACCTTGCCTGGGTGCCCCTGGCCCCTACCCCCTTTGGGGCCCAAGCTACTCTCACTGTTTTAACAAACTATTAGATAAATAATAAAATGCTTTTACAAGGGTTACTTAATGTTTTTCATTTGATGTTATAATACCAAGAACAAACCAGGCATCGATAGCTCACACCTGTAATCCTAGCTACTAAGGAGGCTGAGATCTGAGGATCAGGGTTCAAAGCCAACCTGGACAGGAAAGTCCATGAGACTCTTATCTCTAATAAATCACCAGAAAACTGGAAGTGATGCTGTGGCTCAAGTGGTAGAGCACTAGCCTTGAGCCAAAGAGCTGAGGAACAGTGTCCAGGCCCAGAGTTCAAGCCCTACGACTGGCCCCATCCCCCCCACCCCCCCGCCAAAAAAACAAGGACAAATCTAAAACTTCCTCGTATATAGCTATTACTTACATGTAAGGTGATATGTCTTAAGTAGAGATATACTATTATTTGCAAAAAAAATGAATGTGAGATAGTTTTTCCTTCACATCAAAAGTCTTGTTTAAACAAACTTCTTGTTTAGTTCCTGCTTTAAAATTTTAATGTGTTAGAATTGAGTGAGGCATGTAATTCATCTGTATAGAGCTTATATAGCATGCACAAAGCTTAGGTTCAATCCCTGGCTCCCTCATTTAAGTAATATTAATGTTAATTAAAATGCATCAGAATTTTTTGCCTTATCACTAATATGGTGTTCTGTGAGTTTCTTCATAGAAGAAATTATATCTTGTCCATATCAAGAAGAAATTAGTTTTCTGCATCAAACTTGTCAAAGATTTCAAATGAAAGAGAAAAAGGATAGAGTAAATTTAAAAATATTAATAGTTTTATAGCCCTCAAACTTAAAGTATATCCATACTAAATATGATATTTAGAATCATTTCATTGTTTGGTTATATAATTTTAATACAAAATATTTTAAAGATAGCCAATTGTGCAAAGTACTACACATTCATAGTTTCTTTGAACTCAAAGCTGAACCTATCTTTAACATATTTATCAAATCTACATTGGCACAATATCGTACCCTTGTAGATATTTTGTTTTATGAAAGCTACAAAAGTAAATAATTAATTGGAGGAATGTATTAGCAAATTCTACTGAAGTAACTTGGAGAAAAATTGAATATCAGATCTCTCCTCTAGGTGGCAAACTCAGACCTCATACAGTGTATTGGACTTTCTGAATCCTTTAACACATGAACATTATAACATAAAGATATACTTTCCCATCTATTGTAGGACAGAAGTGAGAAAATCCAAAAGTATTTTCTCCCCCCAAATTTTCCTTCTTTTTATATGCTCTAAGCTTCTTGTAAATATAAAGAGAATTTATAGAAAGTCATTAAAGAAATATGACTGCAGAAGTACCATAAGGAAAAAAAGACTTTTCCACATTGATTTGAATACTTTGTTACCATGTCCTATTTGTAGGAAAACACTGCTCTGCCCAGAGTTCATTATTATTCCCTTAGCATATCCATTTCTCCAAAGTATGGAAAAAGCAGTTCTATTAAACCTGACAAAGTCCATAGCATGTTATTTTTTCAGATCCATTGTGATAACAGCAGAATTGAATACTAGCTTATATTATATTATGTTATATTATTATATTATATTATATTATCAACCAAATATACAAAAGCAATGAGATAAATTAATTCAAATGCCTTGCTCTACTTTCCTTTCAACCCAGGATATATAGGTCCCTGAATTATTTAAACACTATTCTTCCACCTATCTCCACTTCCCTTTGTGGTAATGTAGTCTATAGTTTCTTATACAGGAAATACGGCTGGAAAATATCTTGAATGTCATGAACGCTAAAGAGCAAGCAAGCTAAAATTAATCTAAGAGCACACCAAACAGGAACAGCAAGAGAGATGCTTGTCCTGTTTCCAAAAGTAAGAGACGAGATAAGTAAAAAGAACAATGACATGTCATAGTTCAAGTGTTCAAAATTAAATGCATGTAAATAATTCCTGTTGAAACTAGACCCAGTGGAGATTGGGCAAACCAGGTAAAGAGTCTTGCCAAAACATGCCAGAATACGATTTGCCTAGCACTGAGCCATGGCTAGTGATGGATTGGCTAAACTTGTGTAGCAGCTAGTACATTCCACATTAAAGACAAGTATGTACTTCAAAGTTGTAGTTCTTGATTCCACATAGTAACTGAAAGTGACATGTTTAAGAATTTGATGAGCTTTCCTAGCTGATGTATAATTATTTCTCTAACACTCATTCCTTCAGCAACCACTTTGGGCCAGATCCTATCTTAAAAGCCATGAATAATACAAAAATGAGTAAGGCATGGTCCCTGAAGTCAGAGAAGTGAGAAAGCCAGATATGTATGTACATAAATAACTATTATGGGAGGAAGAAAGGAGCTGAAGTCAAACTGATGTATTAGTGTTGGGGTGTTTAAAATCTACCTTGAAATTGGTTTCTGACTGGTTTTAAATTAAACCTATATGCCTGGGTCTCTAATGCAGCTAAGTTGCAGAAAGAAATGTCCAAATAGATATGAGCATCCATTATGTCTTCCAAAGGTTTTCTTGAAAGATCATCTTCCAAGATATGCATGAAGCCAGAGGAGTTATTGAAGACAACGCCATCCACTAAATAGATGTGTGATTTCTAACTGTTATGAGGAAGCAACTTAGTAAACTAAGTTCCTTAGTAAACTAAGAAACATGCTAAATAAACATTAACAGAGGAGTGTCAGTAAATTACAGACTATCTCAGAATGTTTAAAGAATGAGGAAACTTTAGCTTGGACAGAAGTAAAAGAAAAGTGGGAAGAGGAAACCATTTTGGCTTTAGACTAACCTTGTTATTTATTGCAACTTACATGCGATTC
The DNA here is from genome assembly GCF_024711535.1 of Dipodomys merriami. Taxonomy (NCBI): domain Eukaryota; kingdom Metazoa; phylum Chordata; class Mammalia; order Rodentia; family Heteromyidae; genus Dipodomys; species Dipodomys merriami. The sequence goes on along the minus strand of NW_027202382.1, from coordinate 5,305,445 downwards.
TATTATACCTTTGAAATTACATTGACCTAAATTAAATGTTTTTGTTTTTTCTTTTGTATATGCTAAGATTTGTTATTTTAGCTATTGAATTTGTTCTTTGTGGTACCTAAATGTAGAGTATGTGAAGAATTTTAATAATGTCCCTATATTGGGACTGGGAAGGTGGCTCAATGGTAGAGTGCTTGCCTTGCATGCATGAGGCCCTGGGTTCAATTCCTCTCAGCACCACATAAGCAGAAAAATCCAGAAGTGGTGCTGTAGCTCAAGTGGTAGAGCACTAGCCTTGAGCTGAAGAGCTGAGGGACAGCACCCACGCCCAGAGTTCAGGCCCCATGACCGACAAAAAAAATGATAATAATAATAATAATAATAATAATAATAATGTCCCTATATGCTATTGGTTGCTTTAGGCCCTTTCTCACTACTGAAAACCTTAGCTTTATGTTTAAAGATTTGGATCAAATTAGCTTAGGCACCCTTTAATTTCAATTCAAAAAATAGAAAAGTAAATTTTCACCTAACTTTTGTTACTAGACTTCTCCCATAAACCCAGGATAGATCAGCTATCATTTTTCTTTATTCTTTACTATAAGAAACAAAGAGGGAAAGGTAGAGACTTGAAGAAGGACTGATCATCCCTTCTACTAGCAGGAATTGAAATGTGGATATTAACTGTAGGCCTTTCATAGTTAAGTCAACAACCTCGGCCCTGGTCTGTGTTCTTTCTTTTCCACTGTGATTGGTACAATTGTTCTTTACTAGTCAAAGAAAAAAAGAACTTTGAATAAGTTCATATCTATAATGAGTCTAGAATGTTATCATGGCTTTCTCTCCTTCTAGGAAAGTCATAAAATTACAAAACCAGAAGCTTAGCCAAAGTGCCAGTGGCTCATTTTTGTAATCCTAGCTACTCAGGAAGCTGAGATTTGAGAACTTCAGTTCAAAGCCAGCTCTAGCAGGAAGGTCTGTGAGACTATTGTTTTCAATTAACAACCAAAAAGCAGAAGTGGGGCTGCGGCTCAAGTGGTAGAGCCCTAGGCTCAAACACTAAACCTCAAAGGCAATGCCCAAGCTCTTAGTTCAAGCCCCAGGATAAGAAGAAAGAGAGAGAGAGAGAGAGAGAGAGAGAGAGAGAGAGAGAGAGAGAGAGAGAGAGAGAGAGAGAGAGAGAGAAGGAAGGAAGGAAGGAAGGAAGGAAGGAAGGAAGGAAGGAAGGAAGGAAGGAAGGAAGGAAGGAAGGAAGAGGGAGAAAGAGAGAGAGAGAAAGGGAGAAAGGGAGAAAGAGAAGAGAGAAAGGGAGAAAGGGAGAAAGAGAGAAAGGGAGAAAGAGAGAAAGAGAGAAAGGAGAAAGGAAGGAAGGAAGGAAGGAAGAAAGAAAGAAAGAAAGAAAGAAAGAAAGAAAGAAAGAAAGAAAGAAAGAAAGAAAGAAAGAAGGAAAGAAGGAAAGAAGGAAAGAAAGAAGAAGGTTTGGGTTCTGTAAGCCAAATATATCTCTAGAAATGAAGCAGAAAGCCACAGAAAGAAAGGCAGGGTGTCATACATAGAATATGAGGTTAGCCCAGCAACAACTCAACCAATGAACTTTCATAAAGAGGACAGAAACAAATAGCACAGAAAAGCAGCAACTACACTAGATGCCAGCATACTGGTAGAGCAGGTGCATCCACCCTTTCTGGCACCAGAAACCAAGCTTGACACACCCAGATTTTCCCACTCACAGTGCTACCAGTGCTGTATGAATTCATACATTCTGCCTATGCTTGAAGCTTTCAACAGAGTTTATGGCCTTGAGGATAGTGAAAGCCAAGATTAACACTAATCAACGTATGCATAATTACCCCACAAAGACAATAAGGAAAGTAAACACATGAACTCATATCTATACAATTCTCTTCAAAAGGACTTGAAGTATGAAACTACAACAGAGAGGGAACAATATTCATTCAATGGTATGAAACTCCCAAAACCTCTAAGGCAGTTTTCTGATCACAGTAGAAGACATTTTAAAATACACCAGCAAAACAGATTTAGCTTCCCTCAACAGAACTTATTAGTTGACTGTAAGTATATTAGACAATAAACACCCTAAAAAACTAAGGCAAATTAAAATAATAATAAGATAGCGATGATAATTACTATAGTTAACATGTATTAGGTACGTGTTAGGTGTCAGACAATGTGCTACAGTTAGCTACAGAAATTATTATTCCATTTTACAGATAAGAAAATTACATCAAATTGAAATTAAATATTTTCCCCAGACTATCCAACTGGAATGTAAGGGTCATAATAACACTTCAGTTGAACTGTCTTCACTATACTAACTATGAGCAAACTTACCCTTGTGTCAAATCTGTTCCGCTGGTGGTTTTTGTAAATAAAATTGTATCGGAACACAGACATTCTGATTCATTTATTTTATGATCTACAGCTGCTTTGGTTCTACAATAGGTGGGCTGAATCATTTTGACAGAACCATATGGCTCACAAAGGCTAAACAATTTACTCTCTGGACTTTTACAATATCAATATCAATGCTGTTGTATGCCATTAAGGATTTCAAATGTGTTGTATATAATAAATAAGTTCAGAGAACCTAAAAGTATAATAAACAGGAATATATCCTGAGATGTTCTGCCTATGCATGGAGCTTTCTTCCATTCTGTAAAAACTAAGTTGGAATGTGCATCCATGAGGCTCAGTAGTAGAGCATTTGTCTAATATGCACTACGTCCTGAGTTCAATCCCGAGCACATAAATAAGGAGAAAAAAGAAGAGAAGAAGGAAGCAGAAGAGGAAGAAGAGAAAAGGGAGGACGGAGGACAAAAAGGATAAGGAGGAAAACTACTGAGTTGAAGAGAGAAGGTTTCAGCATTTAATACTCTGAATTCATTGACTAATTCATCTCCTCAATCCAACTTCCAGCTTCTCCTCCCTTCAATTTCTCACAAGATGTTTCACCAAAGCAGCTACATAAGAGGAAAAGTCAGTAAGGACCACAGTGGAAAAGCAATGCTCTATCCTTATAAAACTTCATCTCATTTTCAGAGCTTGACTTATGCCATGAGGGCTAGTACTCTAAGGAAAGACATGCCAAATCTCAAGGTTTAATTAGTGATGCTTATTCATTTGATGCTTATTCATTGCATGGATAAAGCTATAAACTCTAACAAATAAAATTTTAAGATAGAATGCACACAGGTAATAACCAGTTCAGAATCGGTTAGCAACTTTCTGTTATCCTTTCTACCACATGTTCAGCAGGATGTGGCTTAAGGCCACAACTGTATCTTATTCAACAGTTTCCAAATATAGCCATTCATGTTATATCCTTCATAAAGGCTAGACCTTTGAGATAAAAAGCGTGGTTGAGGGAAACAAGAAACTTGGAGTCAAGCAAGAGTTAAAGCCATTTACTATTTAGATAACCTTAGGAAATCCAATAAACCACTTTGAGCCTGTGTTTAATATAAATAACATAAATTTGATTGATCCCTGAATATCAAGAGGATATATACTGTTCTAGCACATTCAGTGACTAACAAAGTCTCCAACAGATAGTAGGCAATCCGTCCATACACAGAAAACACTAGTGTTGCTCTTACAAGGCAGTAAAACCACATTCCCCCCCCCCCCCCGCCACCATTCCAATTTCTTCTTGAGCCAAAGTTAACAAGCATAGCATCTCATCATCCAAATCCAAATGGTAATGTGCTGACTGCATATTGTGGCGGTACCTGAGAAAGCTGACTTTTAACTTTCTAATTGAGTCTTGTACCAGTTTGAAGTAATTGTTATAATATGTAATAGTTTATGAGCAGCCTTGTTTTTAATTATGAGGTTTTTATTGGGCAGGCAGGTTTCAGGGTAAGTCTGCCATCTGACTTGTCAGCACTTGTTGAAAGGTTTTATAGTATGACTCATTTACATATATAGGTGTGTTTATGAGTGCTATTACTAAATTTGGCTGTCTTACAGAAAGAGATTTGTGATTCTAATTTGTTTGAATATACACCTCCCCCATCATCCACTCTATCAAAGAACTAAGCTTGCACTACTTGAAAATCTTTCAACTAGGCAGAAAAAGTAGGGGGAGTCAGTAAGTCAATGCAAAACATATGTAGTATTTTCTCAAGGCCAATACTTGTAACTTTAACCTGCAGGAGACATTCACTTCACATTTGTGTCAGAAAGTGCTACTGATAGAACAGTGTGATAGACTGTCTCCAAAGAAAAAGAGAGAGAACGTGAGTATACCAAATGAATGAAGACACTCCCACAAACAGGAAAATGAAAACTCAAAATGGCATGGGCCAAGCTGAGTACAGGTAGCTCATGCCCAGTTACCCAGGAAGCTGAGCTCTAAGGATTACAGTTCAAAACCAGCCTGGGCAAGAAAGTCAGAGAGATTTTATCTCCAATAAACCAGCAGAAAACCAAGAATGGAGCTGTGGTCAAATGGTAAAGCACTAGCCTGAAGCACAAAAGCTCAAGGACAGTGCTCGGGCCATTAGTTCAACCCTCGGTCAGTACACACACACACACACACACACACACACACACACACACACACGGAAGGAAGGAAGGAAGGAAGGAAGGAAGGAAGGAAGGAAGGAAGGAAGGAAGGAAGGAAGGAAGGAAGGAAGGAAGGAAGGAGAATGAGGGAGGGAGAAAAACAACGTTTAGTGTTAGATATCATAGAACTGTCTGGGGCTCATAATGGGCACTATTGACTTGATTTGCAATGAAACACATTGGAAATTACTTTGTGGACTTGTGCTATATAGTGCCTAATAATAAAATTTCCCCTCAAGAAAACTAACAACTTTTTTTTTTTTTTTGTCGGTCGTGGGGCTTGAACTCTGGGCCTGGGCGCTGTCCCTCAGCTCTTCAGCTCAAGGCGAGCGCTCTACCACTTGAGCTACAGCACCACTTCCGAAAACTAACAACTTTAAACACCTATAAATTGTTTAAAGGGCTCCAGGAATGTCTTAGCTGGTCTACTGCTTCCGAATCTCTTACAGTCAAAGTGACTACCCAAGGCTGAACCCTCATTTAAAGTCTGGCCTAGGGACAGATTGACTTTGGAGTGAATACTCAATATGGCCAAGAGTATTCATTCAATCCCTTAAGGGATGTTAAACTAAAGGCCTCTCTGCTGCTAGCTGTTAGGCAAAGGCCACCCTCAGGTCTTTGATGTACAAGCCTCTCTCCTTTGGCAGCTTGTTTCATCAAAGTCAGCCAAAATATCTCCTTACAAGATAGAAATCACAATCTTTTGCAAACTTGTTGGGGAATCAACAAGTTGCATAATCCATCTGTAGAAGTAAGCAATTCAGTCCGACACTAGTGGCTCATGCCTGCAATCCTAGCTACTCGGGAGGCTGAGATCTGAGGATCATGGTCCAAAGCCCAGAAAGTCCATGACAGTTTTATCACCAATTAACCACCAGAAAATGCTGTGGATCAAGTGATAGAGTGCTAGCCTTGAGCAGAAAAAAATATTAATCAATTCGAAGCACTACTCCATACGTGCTAAGACACTATAGATAATCAGCAGCACAGCTGTAAGTTGGAATTCAATTCTAATTGATGTCTGATCTATCTCTGAAATACCACAAAAGTCCAAAATAACCAGGTCTAAATATCTAGCTGATGCTATAGTACAAGCTTGAGTAGTTATAGAGAAAACATGGTAACAGGATCCATTCCTGTATATTTATGACAATGAGGCTTATTTGTGAACCTGATTTCCTCATATCTTTGAAATGAGATATTATGCCTCCTTGATTATCTTATATAACTCGCAGGAGGACTGGGAAGTATGTCAGAGTTTTCTGAAGCATATTAGCAGCTCTCTGGAGATTCTTGGAAGTACTTGAGATGATTATGAGTGGTACATGGATCTCTACCCTCCTTCCCTCAGCACCCCCCCTCCCCAAGCACTGGGATTACAAGCATGTGCCATCACGCTCACCTTATATATGGCACTTTTTTAAAGTTTTGTTTTACACTGCATTATGAAAATACAACTTGCACAGCAAAGCCATGATTTTATTGATAAAATTGCTCTAAAATTTTTCAAGGAGGCTTTAAAGAGATGACTCCATTTGAATATTAAGAATATTAAGAAACTACTAAGTGGTCTGATAATGGGATATACAATGGTTGTATAAAATATAAAATGTTTTGCAAATATTGACTCCCATTCATTAATTTATTCTTCATAATAATAGTCTAAGGAAGTAAGTAGATATATGTTTGTTACCAGAAGAATAAATCTAAGTACACTTGATAAAAGAAATTTGGAAATCCAATCATAAATATTTTGTAACAAAACATTTACCCTGTTATTAACAAAATCTTTTGGGCTGGGAAGGTGGCTCAGTGGTAAAGCGCTTGCCTTGCATGCCTGAGGCCCTGGGTTCGATTCCTCAGCACCACATAAGCAAAAAGAAAAAAAATCCGAAGTGGCACTGTGGCTCAGGTGGTAGAGCACTAGCCTTGAGCTGAAGAGCTGAGGGACAGCGCCCAGGCCGAGTTCAGGTCCCACGACTGGACCAAAAAAAAAAAAAAAAAAAAAAAACTTTTTTTTTTTTGTCGGTCGTGGGGCCTGAACTCTGGGCCTGGTGCTGTCCCTGAACTCTTCAGCTCAAGGCCAATACTCTACCACTTGAGCCACAGTGCCACTCCCAGCCTTTTCTTCTTATGTGGTGCTTAGGAATTGAACCCAGGGTCTCATGCATGTGAGGCAAGCACTCTACCACTGAGCCACCTTCCCAGCCCCAACAAAATCATTTATATAATTTGTTTCCTGATATACTTTCTTTCCCTAGCAATATATAAATAATAATTTCCATTTACTAGGCATTTGGCCTATGCTAAACTGTATATATAAAGAGAATAGGGCTGGGTATGTGGCTTAGTGGTAGAGTGCCTGCCTAACCTGCATGAAGCCCTGAGTTTGATTCTTCAGTACCACCTAAACAGAAAAAGCCAAAAGTGAAGCTGTGGCTCAGCAGTAGAGTGCTAGCCTTGAGCAAAAGAAGTTCAGGGACAGTGCCCAGGCCCTGAATTCAGGCCCCAGGACTGGTGAAAGAGAAGAGGAGAGGGAGATTGAAATTATATAAATATGTATGTGTGTGTATTTATAGGTATATATATAGATAGATAGATAGATGGATTGATATATATTTTCAATAATATACAGTAAGAAAGATTGTATTGTATCTTATAATGAAGAAACTAAGCTAGGCTCAGTTACTCAGCTGATAAGTAGAAGAGCTAAAACTTAAATTCAAAGTTAAAACTTAAAACTTTAATTCAACTTAAATTTAATTCCAAACCCTGTCTAAATTCTACTTTGCCAATGGAGTTCAAAAGGACTAACTTCTGCTGAGTGGCAGTGTCACACCTGTAATCCTAACTACTCAAGAGGCTGAGATCTGAAGATAGTAGTTCAGAGCCAGACCAAACAAGAAAATCTTTAAGTCAATTAGCTACCAAAAAAGCCAAAAGTAGCACTTTGGTTCAAGTGGTAGCGTGCTAACCTGGAGCACAAAAGCTCAGGGACAGTGCTCATACCCAGAGTTCAAGCCCTAAGACCAGCACAAAAAAAAGGAAAAGGAGAAGAAGGAGAAGGAGAAGGAAAAGGAGAAGGGGAAGGCAAAAAGGAAGAGGAGGAAAAGAAAGAAGCAGAAGAGGAAGACGAGAAAGAAGAAGAAGACAAGGAAGAGGAAGGAAAAGAGGAGGAGGAGGAGGAAGAGGAGGAGGGGGGGAAAGGGAGAACTACCAAATACTACTAATAATTAATAATAATTAAATACAAAAGTATTACACATATGTATAATTCCAGTATAGAGGGCTTCTGTGGGAGGCCCTGAGTTTGATCACCAGACTAGGAAGAAAAGAAGAAAGGAAGACAGAGAAGGAAGGAGAAAGGAGGGAGGGATGGGGGGAAGCATCAGAGATAAAATAATCCATTATCCATCTTGTAACAGAATGATTTTTACTAATTTGAATTATGTGTATAATATTACAGTACTCAAATACAAAAAGTGATTACAAATACAAAAAGTAGACTGAATTGCAGAGTAAATACAATAAAATAGAACATTAAAAGTAAATATTTGGCGGGCGGTGACTCACACTTGTAATCCTAGCTACTCAGGAGGCTGAGATCAGAGGATCCCAGTTCATAGCCAACCTGGGTAGGAAAATCTATGAAACCCTTATCTTCAATAAACTCCTGCAAAAAAAAAAAAAAGTCAGAAATGGAGGTGTGGCTCAAGTGGTAGAGGTAGAGCTATAGCCTGGAACAACAAAAGCTCAGGCATAGTGCCCAGGTCCTGAGTAAAAGGACAGGACTGGTATACACAAAAAAGGAAATCTTTGGTAACAAGTCATTAAAATATTTTTTGATAATTTGTAAATCAAATTTGAAAGAGACATTTTCCCCTTGCTCTTCCTTTCCTCAGCCCTGGAAGATAAGTATTCTCTGCAGAGTTCAGGCAATGTTAGGTGTGTCTCCAAGGTGAATAATATACCCTGACCACCACAAAGTAGAGGAACCATCATAGTATGACAACTAGTATTCTCTAAAATCTAAAATCCTTGGAAGTATCTTGATCAACAATACTTCTAAGCACCCAAAACTCTGAATTTCTCAGACCAACTTGTCTGTGATTAGATTCAAATTAAATAGTTCATCAAGAATTTCATATAGATGAGCTTCCAATTTTATATGGTCAAGGTCTCCTTTCTGGTAAAGTCAATAATCTCTCTCTCTCTCTCATCTCTACTCCATTTTTTCACTTCCATTTTTAAATTAATAAACAAATTTGTAGTGATATCATGAGACTAATCTATTCCCAACCACAGTTTATTGATGGTTTTGTCACTCTTGGATTATTTAGTGTAGTTTATTATGCCATTTTTCTTTCTGATTTTCATATTGTTCCATATTCAGCTACCTACACATTAGTGTGGCAATATTAAATTTTATTTTGCCATAATCAGACAACCTGTGAAAAGATACATGGTGGGTTTTGTATCATTCACCAGGAAAGAGTAAGTTATTGTTGATTGATAAAAGCTTATCATGTAAAGTTTGCTTAAGTAATTCTACATGGGATTGCAAATTATTTTACAAACTATGTATAAAAATCAATATGAAGTTCATAAGCCCAGAATTTCATGAATACTTCTTCACTTTTAGATTTCAAGTATTAATTTAAAACTACAGTAGCAAATGAAGAGTTCTAAAATTATCTCATGTCATGCTTTTGTTAACTCTTGATTTTAATTTATTTTGAAACTTTCACTTCAACATTGCTAAGGTTTATAACCACATCAAAGGTTTTGACTTAGGGTGTCAAAATTAAAATCCAGAACTGCCATCATAATGATACTGAATTTCTGCTCATGATACTCTTATTTTGAAAGTGTCACTTTACCTATATTTTGATTTATTACCATATCTAGATATTTACTACTGAATTTTAAGTATTCATCTACTATGCAAACAAAAAGTTAAAACTCTAACATTTAATTTTGGTACCAAATTCTGTTTGTTTTTCAATTCTATGAGGTTTTCTTAAATGAATAATCACTTTGCAGTTTATGAGTATTGAAATTGTGAGAATTTAAATTTTACTCATATAACACAAATTTTAAATATCTTTTTTGTCTGAGGTCAGGACTTGAACTTAGTACATGATACTTTCACTCACTGGCTAGCACTCTACCAGCTGAGCCACACCTCCAACCCCTTATATGTCTTAATATTATATGAACAGTAATTTCTTTCAAGCCAATAATTGACTGTCTTATGAAGTAGTATAGAACAGAAGCGTTCAAGTTTTTTTTAATATTTTAAGTTTGATTTTACATTTTTGTCATGTGATTAACTTTACAACAAAAAATGCTAGAATTAAGGTCATGATCACAATGTACTCTGAGACCTAGAAGAGTGCCTATAAGAAACACAATAAATATTTGTTGATTGGCTATTAGATGAATTGAATAATTTAGCACAGACTTGGAACCCCAATAACAGGGCAACTATTTTAAAAAAATTCTTCAAACAAAAAAAGGCTTTATTTTGCCAGACATGGTAGTACACACTTGTATTCCTAGCACTCAAGAGAGAAGCAAAGTGATCATGAGTCAAAGGCCAACCTAGGCTATACAGTAAGACCCTGTCTCAAAAAAACAAAACAAGCAAAAAGTCATTATTTTAGGTGATTTTCTAATAATATTGTTTTGTTTATTGGTTATTTGGTAAAATGAACATGGAAAAAGAATTATTTTATTCCTCTTTGTACTGAGGTTTGAACCCAAATCCTTGCACATAATAAGTAAGTGAGCCCATTCAGTTATACCCCCAACCCTAAGAAATTTTGGAAGAGATCCTTATCTGCAATATTATGTGATAAATGCCTTCTCCTGGCATGTTTCTTAAGGATTTTTGTTTAATCCCCTAAATTTTATTTCAGTAGATTCTTGTGCATTTGAATTTAAATCTAACTTATTTCTTGGTAGCTGGTCTTTATATATTAGTAATTAAACAAAAAGCTGAACTTTTAAAACAAAAAGTGTAAGCAATGTAAACAAATACGAAAACTATTTTCAGAACAATTAAGCAATCTTAGAGAGAAGAGCTGGTATCATCATGTATTATCAATTTTCTGCTAAAAAGGGTTGTTAATCAGTTATTAGGATTGCATCATTGTTTACATTGTTCTTTCTTAGAGATATGAGTCTATACTCCAATTTCTGCTAGAAAACTGCATTGCAAAATTTATTAATATGGGTTAGTCTAAATTAGGAATACACATGATGCTGAGTTCTAAACCCTTCTCTAACTTCATTAGAGATCTCCATATGGGTAATTCATCATGTCTCAAGTTCAGTCTCAGGAAACTCAAGTTCTTGAAACTTGTCCCCTGGCCCAGTGTTCATGGCCATGAGTGCCAAAACTCTCCCACGGCACAAAGCTGGCGAATACCTTCTTCTCAAGATACCATCTAATCTAGTATTGAACAACTCACTGCTCACTATTCATTTGTGCCTTTTCTCCAAATTCTTCTCCAACATTCATGCAAAGAAATTACATTTAACTGAAAATATGATCGAAATACTTTTCTTCATAAACACAGTAGCTTCTCCTTAAGATGAAATTCCTTAACATGGTCTATACCTTGCTACAAGATTTTGCCATACTTACTTCTCCAACCCCAGCTAGCCACATTCTCTTCATATCCCCAGTCCTCCACCACAATGTCTTCAAGATGTCTGGTCTTCCTCTCTTCTCAGAGCTTACCACATTCACTTCTTGCTGCCTAGAATGCTCTCCCTTGTAACTATTGCCTGTCTACCTTAATTAGTACTCTTTCCTAATGCTGCAGAACTCAATTCAAATATCTATTTCCTTGACCAACATATTGTATCAACTTCCTCATTTCACATTCACACAGCATCATAACTTTTCTTTCATGTCACTTGCCTTGTTTTGAAATGAAAATTCTGATTTTCTAATCAGCTAAACCTAGTATATAGTATGTGCTATTAGTAAGGGCTCAAAAACAAAAGGGCTGGAGCATACCTCCTCAGGGAAGGAGGGAGGGAGGGGGGAAATGGGAGAGAAAGAAAGACCTATGGGGATATTGTGGGTGTTGGAACAATAATTACCAACTGATAAAATGAAATAGGAGGAGATGGGTCAATTATAAGTTGGAAAAAATCCAAAAGAGATTCTAAATTTCCTTTTATCCAACTAGGAAACATTGTTAGGTCCAACCATTTGCAAAAGAACACATTAATGCAGATATGATTAGGCCACTACTTCTCTTGCCCATTTAAATAATCTTCATACCTTTATGGCAAGTTCTTATCTAGTCTCACCAATTAGAATCTAAACCTTGTCATTAGATATCTGTATCATGTACAATGTTAGAACTGATTCTATTCATTCCCTTCGATTTATCTCCAAAATTCCAAGCCTGCCTTCCCCTTCTCACTTACAAAGATACGACTGTTACAATTCCAAGTTTCAGCAGCGTTCCTATCCAGTTCATCCCTTAAATGTGTTTGAAGCATTAACAACAGGTTGTATTTCATCCTAGAGACAGCTGGGCTCCAGAGAGAGGTAAAATACTTCATTATCTCACTCTACTGTTCAAGACAAATGCGCTATTGTAATGTGTGTGAAATGCTCTCTTTGAAGTCTCTAAAGGGTGTGCTGGGAGGTGAGCCACCTGGAAAACGCAGTGTGGAAAAAATAATTATAAGTAGCTCTGTTGCTTCTTTTCCAGTTTAACCTATCATGGCTGTGAGGACATATTATTTAATGTAAAGGACAGTGGCTCTGAAGCCATACAGGTTAAACTTCATCTCCAACAATTCCCTAATCCTTTATCTTATGTAAAATCGAGATACTAATGCAAGCTATATAGGAGTTTTATGAGGATTAAATGAAACAAGACTTGTAATCTACTTGGAACAGAGTCACAGTAAGTGTGGAGAGTCTTCCCCCCGCCCCCCCCCCCCGCCCCGCTTTCTCCTTATAAATACAGAGAATGTTAACTCTTCTTTATAGAGAAAATATTAGATAACCCAATGATATTTCAAAACCATGATAAGCAGTTTGATCTTGAGAGGGGGAGAAAAGTCCACTGATCTTCCATGTGCTGCCCCTTTGATTTTAGAGGATAAAATGCATTAGAAAATTAGGGGTGATGCTTCAGGAATTCATTTGGGTAGCAGGTTAGGACCACCCAGTGAAGCTAGGCATGCTGGCGCTGTCCGTGGTGCTAGCAACAGCCCATGCCCCTACCCCAAATTCATCTCAACCAGCTGGCTCAGCAAAACTCAACTATTCTGCCTTATGGAAATGTCTCATTCTCCTCATTGTCTCTTTTCCTGGTTTACTATGTATTGTTTTCTATGTTTCCCTCAAAGAAAAACAATTTTCATTTCCTTATCAATTCCAAATCTTCCCCGCTCCCCCACCACACACACACACACACAATGTGCATGTCTACCTTACAAAAAGGTGGCTCACAAATTGTTACAGACTACCTTTTTGTGGCCTTTTTGATAAATCCCAGAAAAAAGAATCCAAGGCCAAATTGAGAACACAGGAATTAACTGACATCTGCTATATCTTTTAAATACTCTCATTTATCAGCCCCCTACTCTAAAACAATCATGGCACCTTCATGCAAAACTAATTTCCCCTCTGCCTTCATTCCAAAATACCCTGTAAATATATCTCTCAGCATAATTATCATATTAGCTTTAAAAATTCTATCAGTTCTGAATGCTACTACAAAGATTTTCTTACAAAGCAAGGATCGTGTCTTATCCAAATGTGGACACATCCAAGTTTTGTTGAACAAAATTTTAATTACTAGCTCTATTATAGAAACACTTTAAAAGACTGTACCCTAAATTCAGAGTAAGTAGACTTCTCTGATTTAAAAAAAATTCTGAACTGAGTCAATTTGTCACCACATCCATTAATATCAGAATGGTGCCTCAGCTCCTCAGGTTACTGGCAAAATACCCATGGCATTCATTTCAAAGGTTCTGAATTCCCACTGTTTATCTTTCTTCCTCCTCCCATTTTGCGTACACACACCTGTAATACCCAATACACTGTAAATTGAAACTGGTTCTCAAGAGAAAATATAAACAGCTTATCCATGCTTTTCACCCAGAAATAGATTTCTGTTTCTCTAAGCCTAAGAATGAAATGTTCACTAACAAGTGATGCCTACCACAGATGAATGTGGACATTCAAATGTGAGTAAAAAGTAGAGATGTTAAACAAAAAACTAAGAAATTGGGGTAAGATGGGAAAGAGAAAAATTGTAATGAGTCAGTAGGTCTTCATCTGTAACCAGTATTTCCATGCCCCACTGTCTTTAAAGCAGAGTGTTATTGATTCTATAGGGGGAGCCTGAGCTACAAGTGATGTGTTCTGAAGCTTTTCACTGAATAAGTGCAGTCTTCCTCAGCACTCCCAACTTAAGTTGTAAATAACTGCTTGGTGTTAGAAGAGGCCCATTCATATAATTTCTCACCAGAGGTGTTAAGTAACTTATACAAAATATGTGGTTCTCTTCGTAACTTAATATACTATCAGTTGTAATATTTTAAACCTTTAAAGTAATAAATGTATTAGTTCAAATTCACCTAGGAGGAAAAGAAGTGCTTGATCTTCAGAAGAGGGTTTAATGACAGGTTCAGCCTGTTTAATAACAGGCCCAGCACCACACCCATGTTTTTTAATGTTTTATTATTACTGTGTAAAGTCTTTTATTATGATAAATAAGTCAAATACTTGCTGAGGTGGGTTCAAAGAGGTAAGAGGGCAAAGATATACGGTATAAATATTATGGGACTGTGATCTTAGGCCTTTTGTTTGGGTTTGTTTTTTTTAGAAGAGCTCTTGAGTGATGATTGCCCTGGTTGACCTTGAACTCTTGGATTCAAATGATCCATCCTCCTTGTCTCAGCCTCCTAAATAGCAGGAACTACAGATGCACCACCAGGAATCTCAGATTCTTAAAATGTGTGTGCATGTGAGTGTGTGTGTACATATATATATATATATATATATATATATATATATCAAGTCGTCACTTACTTTACGATTGCACCCATAATTCAAAATAAGAATCATTTAAAAAAAAAGTGCACATGCAAAACAAGATTCTCGGGATTTTCCACTATTTTTCTGGTTGACTAATTCAAACAGAAGACACATCTCAAAGAGCATTGCTAAGGTTGTTGCAATATGTGAAACTTGGGAAGTTGAAGTACTGTCTGAGAATAGTTTTTGGGGGGGAAGGGGGCATTGTTTTTTTTTGCCAGTCCTGAGGCTTGTACTCACGGCCTGGGCTCTGTCCCTGAGCTTTGTTTGCTCAAGGCTAGCACTCTACCACTTGAGCCATAGTGCCACTTCCGACTTTTTCCTGTTTATGTGGTACTGAGGAATCCTAACCCAGGCTTCATGCATGGTAGGCAAGCACTCTACCACTGGGCCACCTTCCCAGAGACAAAGGATAGGTTTACCCTAAATGACAGGAGCAGTGGAGCCACATTTAGACTTAAGAAAGCAGGGATTTGTGTTTCGTTTTGTTTGTGTTCCAAAGGCATTCCCTCAGCCACTTGTGAAACTGGCTGTCCTAGGGCTAAGTAGAAGTGAGAGAGGAGAGGGAGACAGGGAGGGGGAGGGGGAGGGGAGGAGGAGGGGGGAGGGGGAGGAGGAGGAGGAGGAGGAGAGGGAGAGAAACAGAGAGAGAGAAGAGAGAGGAAGAGAGAGGAGGAGGAGAGAGAGAGGAGGAGAGAGAGAGGAAGACAAGACGGAGAGAGGGAGGGGGAGGGGGAGAGACGAAGAGAGAGCAGGAGGAGGAGAAGGGAGAGAGAGGGACAGAGGGAGGGAGAGGAGAGAGACAGAGACAGAGACAAAGACAGAGACAGAGAGACAGAGAGAGGGAGGGAGCGAGGGAAGGTGGAGGTGGAGGGAGAAAACCCAACCTCGGCTTCAGCAAACCGCCAGCCTGCAGCCCGGCCTGTGTGACAACCGCGTCGGAGGCGCCTGCGTCCTAGATCGTCCCGGGCGGAGTCCTCCGCGCCCAAGCTCCACCCCACCTTGTTTCGTGACGTCACCGGCTGCGGGCCCGCCCCTCTCCCCCGCCCTCCAGTCCCTGGGGCCTGGGCCTGGGCGGGCGGCGGGAAGAGGGCGGGGCCTAAGGGGGCGGGGAGAGCGGCCCCGGCCGCCCAGCTGGAACTCGGGCGCTCCCCGCCGGCTTCCCACTCTGCGAGTCCGCGGCGCGGCGCGCGAGGCGCTGGTTCCCAGCAGCGAGCCGCGAGCGCCCGGGTCCCGGACGCCAGGACAAGCCCGGACATAACTCCGGCCCGGTCGGCCATCGCCCGGGGCTGTGTCCAGCCGCAGCAGGACAGAGAGAGGGAACCGACGCGGAGCCTGGCTCTCGCCGGCCGGGCGGTGTGCACAGGGGAAGGGAGGTGCAGAGTCGCTGAAATCACCGGCAGCGGTGGACCGTCCGAAGGCTGCGGGATGCGAGCGGAGGACAAGGGCGTGCTCGGGGGCGGCGGCGGCGGCAGCGACGCGGGACTGGCGGGCGCCGCGGCGCGGGGGCAGGTGGAGAAGGTGCGGCAGCTCCTGGAAGCCGGCGCCGACCCCAACCGAGTCAACTGCTACGGGAGGCGCCCAATCCAGGTAGAGGCCCGGCCTCGCCGGCAGGGGGCGTGCGGCGCCCCGGAGGCTCCGGGCGCGGCCCGGGCCCCGAGCGGCCGCGTCCAGGCTGGACGTGCGGAGCCCGGCGCGAGGCAGACTCCCCCAGGCAAAGCTTCCAGATGGGGTTGGGAGGAAAAAGCCATTGCTCCCGCCGGGGGCCTGCTTCTCCCGGTCCCGTCCCTCGGTCTCACGGTCTCGGCCCCTCTCCCCCCTTTCTGTCCCTCTCTCTTCCCTCTCCCTTCTCCCGTGGCTCTCCCTCTCCTCCCCTCCCTTCCTCTCTCCGTTCTCTTTCTCCCCCCTTCCTCTCCCTTCCTCTTGCCCTCCCCTCCTCCCCCCCTCCCTTACTTCTTTGTCCCCTTTCTCCTCCTCCTCTCCCTCCTCTCTTCCTTCGTTCTCCCCCCCCCTTCCCCTCTTTCCCTCCACTCTTCTTCTTTTCCCCAGTGCCAGGTGTAGTCGAAGTCAGGGTCCCCTGCAGGCTAGCCAAGTCCTGTCCATCGAGCTACATGTTCGGCCTCCCCTCCCACACGTTAATGTTCTCGATGGTAGAGAAACGTGTCACTGTTTATTCTGCTAGCTCAGTGGCAGAGGGATGAGGAAAATGCCAGTTGGGAATTGACGGCGGACGTGGGGCAAGGACGGGTGGGTTGGGGAGAAGTGCTCTGACTGCCCACATTCCATCACGACGAGAGCAGACGACAAGTTACACAGCTTGGATTAAACTCCAGAGTTCCACAAAATTCATGGTGGGCCAGAAAAAAAGTCCACGCAAACCTTGAAGGAGTGGCTTTGGATCCTTGTAAGTTTTTTCCTCATGGAAGCGACTTAGATTCAAAGGAATGAAGATAGGATGCCCCGACCACACTACTACTGAAGTACTTTTATATTTTTCATGTTAGCAGCGTCTCTTGAACCAGGCAGAAGAGATAAAACATAGATAGGCTTCTAGAGTTACTGTTTAGTTGATGAAATTCAGTATTTGGAGATGACAAAGACATTTCATTCAAAGACTGTTAGATCGGTTTTGAATAGTAGTAGAGTTTTCATAGTCTTATTATTGTTACCAAGCATTTATTCAGTGTTTATCTACTAATCCTAATTAGTAATCAGGATTTTATTAGTGATCATTTAATTCCTCTAATATCTAAAACAATGACTTTGCACTATAAAGTTGACTGTTATGGTCACATTTGATATTCACTTCTCACTTTTCAAAACTAAGCTGATATTAAAGGATCTTGTTAATAGTTTAGATCTTTAAAGAAAATGGTCATTTCTTTTTAATTCATAGTAGTATGCAAATGTCATAACAAATAAGGAATATTTTCAAGCAGTCAAAATAATACTGTATTCTTAACCACTTAACTTATACTAATTATAAAAAGGTTTTATTTACAATTATAATTCACCATTTTCTGAGCTACCAAGAACTACTTTCCCCTTTTCTATAAGTAAAATAGCTTTTACATCACTAGCAAAAATGATATTTTATAGTTATGTTTTAAGGGAGGAAATGAATACTTCTAATATTCATGAAACAAAATAAAAAAATAAATGCTAGATGTACACTGCTTTTCAATTACATAGTACATTTCAAAGCACATGAACCTACAAGAACAAATAACTCTGTTCTGGACATTTGATTTTTCAAAGTAGTGTTGAAAGCAATGCCTGCACCATGTACACGGACACAAATGGCTGTCTCTGGGATTTGCCTCTGTTTTCCCTAAGTTACATATTGTTTGGGTTTGACTGCTAACATTCAAGCTCTTTCCAAATATCAAAGTTTTCACTAGTTCACATTATGAAATCCTAGTGACTATAAAATACTGTATATTTTTAATATTGTGACATTATTATGTTGCACTACATATACTGCACTTTAATTTTAGCCTATAATATTAAAATGTTAAAATGGTGAAAGATTTATTTATAACAAATCATTTGTTTTCCTAATTTATAAGATGGGAGATGTATCATGGTTTATTATTTTTAATCCCCAGCCTTGGTTCAAATTAGACTACACTGTTTAAGAACAGATTCATATGACAATAAAAAGGAAACCCCTTCCACAGGGAATTAACAATGAGAACTAAGCAAAATTAAACCTTAAAAAAGCTTGTTTATTGTCTCCTCTAAAGCATTACTCCATCTTTTGTTTACTACTTAATAAATATTGATGGACCTGAAGTAAAGTGTGGGGGAGGGGAATAAGAAAAGAATGGAAAACAATTTAAGACTTTAAAAAGCTATTTACACTTAACTCTGCTCATAGATAATTTAACAAAATGAATAACATTTTCCAATTAAACTGAGTAGAAGATTCCACAATAACAGATGGCTCTATCTTTCACATCTGGTGACTAACACTGGACTCAGTAAAGAGTCCAACGTGTCGGGAGATGTAAGCCAAAGAAGGGAAAACAGACTCAAGCTTCCTTGAGCCTTTCTCTGGACTATTCACACCAATGGGTGCATATTCCTACAAAATATCTCTGCATCTTCTGATCAGAGCCCTCCTCCTGACCTGTGTCCCCCCGTCTCCCTGCAGGTCATGATGATGGGCAACACCCGCGTGGCCGAGTTGCTGCTGCTCCACGGGGCCGAGGCCAACTGCGCCGACCCTACCACCCTCACCCGGCCCGTGCACGACGCGGCCCGGGAGGGCTTTCTGGACACGCTGGTGATGCTGCACCGGGCCGGGGCGCGGCTGGACGTGCGCGACGCCTGGGGCCGGCTGCCCGTGGACCTGGCTGAGGAGCGGGGCCACTGGGAGGTGGCGCGCTACCTGCGCGCGGCCGCGGGGGATTGATGGCAAGTCCCTCCCTCCCGCCCCCGGCCGCCCCACGAGGACATTTTTTCCTCCCCAGCACCCCGCTTCCCTCAAACCCAGTTCAAAGAAGGCTGCAACACAGGACCGGACAGCAGAGCCTCTCAAAGCCTGTCCAGCCTTCCCCAGCCACTCAGCTTCCCCGGAGGAGCCAAACAGGAATAAGTTGCTACACGTTTTTTGGGAGAAGCCGAAGGCAGAAAGGTGGGGCAAAACTGGATCACCGACTTTTAGGGATGTGTGGTGCTCCAGGTGTCCTGCTCGTCTCTGGACTTGGTGATGGATGGAACGCACAAGTGACAGTGACAGCCGAGAACCTTCCCAGAGCTGACGCTGCGGTGGGTGTTGGTGGTGGAGGTGATCGCAACTAGGGCGCAGGCAGTGGGTTCTTTTGCCCCTACTGACCTGGAGGAGCTTCCCCGCGAACCCCAGTTGTAGGTCGTAATTCCTGGAGGCTAGAGGAGACCCAGAAGACTAGATTTGGGGGAGTGGAAGTGAGGTGGGCACCCGGTAAGGTCTGCCATCTGGGCAGTGCAGGACAATTCATTTGCAAAATAACACTCTCCAGAAGAAGCCCTGAGGACTCCCGCTCAGCTCCCTCAGGTAGCAGACAGGGAGAGACATGGGGGCCATAGCAAATCTGCCCCTGTGTACTAAAATGTATCCCAGTGAAACAGCAGCTCTCCAAAGGTGCTGGCTGGCTTTCAATTAAGTCTTGATTGAATTGGCACCCAGGATGCATCCAAAGTCAGTGCAATGTCACCGTGAGAACACGGTTGGAACACGCATTCTAAGGATGTGCTATGTAAGATAGAACACAAATCCCCCTATGAATTGTTGTTTAAGAAGATTTTAGTGATGGTTTGAACTTTTGCATTGTTCTTTTCTGACAATGTATTTAACGGGGAGACTAACTCATGGTCCTTGGTAAAGAGGTCAAACAGAAAGATTTTGTTGTTGTTGCTTTAAACAAAGGGAAACAGGGCCTCTCTACACAGTCTAGTCTAGCGCCCTCAATCCCTCAATCTTCCTGCCCCAGCCTTCCAGTCTTGCACCACTGTGTACAGATGAACTACAGATTTTTAACAGAACTATGGCATATGGCAAGCCAATACCATTTTTCTTTTCACCCAACACCTAGATTAGCTTCATCTAAACCTATTTATTTTCCTTATTCATTTTTTCTCACTGTTTGTTTTATAGAGTATTTCAGGGGAATATTCCCAGTGTTTAGAAGATAGATGGACTTGCCCAGTAAATTATCTTGGGATTATTTCTCAAATGGTGCTGAAAAGGCAGAATGAGTATAAACCTGTTAAAAACATGATTGCTTGTGGGATTCTAGCTGAACAAATTACTAGTATACTGCTTTGGAACTTAATTTTCAGTGTTGTTTAATTCCTTATAGAATTGGAACAACTGATACTTCACTGATTTAATAAAGATTAAGCAGTATAGATTGGGATCTAGGATTTGGTTTGGCTTAAAAATGTATTTTCATGAACTTAACTGGTCATTTCTGAAATATTAAAGGTTCAAAAATATTTACACCTTTTGCTTTTTGTAGTAAGTGTATATAAGAGAGTCCAACAATTTCTAAAACCTACTTACATATACCACAGAAAATTAAACTTAAGATTTTAACAGCATTCTTCTAAGTGTCTAGTATACCAAATGTACACTTAACAGAAAGAAGAGAAAAATATTTGAGAATAAAGACTTGCAGAGAAGGATTGTATTATGCTAAATGCACAAGTCTTTACTTCTCTATCAGTTCTTTTTTTCTCCCAAATAATACATCACTAGGGAAGATCAATACTGGGAACCAGACCACATCTTATTAGGGAAGAGAAGTGTTTATTGACATACAGTTATACCATCCAGGCTTTCAAATGTATTTGTTCACTTAACAACTAAACCCAAGAGATAGAAATGGCTTTCTAGATAGGAAAATAAGGCAGAGAAATATGGAATAACATGCTATGAGATATTTATTTCATGATATGTAAAGTAAGTTTTTCTGACTCGGAAGCTTGTGGAAGTTTGCTTTTAAGTATAGGCAATGGGACTTTATTTGGCTTGTGGAACTGGAGGCTAGCCAGTCCATGTATCCGAGGCCCCATCTAGGGAGGATTTCTTACTCCTTCATACCGAGGCAAAAGGCATCATATATGAGGGTCTTTCAGATAGATCAAACTCAAAGCCTTATGCATACTCATAATCCACATGAATCCACTCTGAATTGCCTTCGTTCATCCTGAAGCTGAACTGAGACCCCTCCTTTATGTTTCTCTATCATAGACTGAATTAAGCCCTATAAGTGTAGCTAATTTTCCTTCTCCATGTTGTAACTCACCAACAGCAAGCAAGCAGTCATCTTATTCATTTTCACAACCGCGGTGCACACCACCACACAGAGTCTGGACACAGTAGACTCAAAGGATATAAAGATAGCTATAAACAGAAACATTTTACAGTATTACTATGTTTCAAAGTTTACAAAAAGTGAAATACAAATGGTAAACATAATGTCTACTTACAGAAAATCAAGTTTAAAGAAAGAATAATTATTTGCTTTCTACCCAAAAAGCAATGTGCCCCAGCTGCTTCTAGATATAGTCTTTATTACATCAACAGTGTTTGTAAAAATAAACAATGTCACTGTAGCAACCTAAAAGTTTATTTCTGAAACAGTGCTATAAAATTTTACTTTGATTAAATAATTTTGAGGTGATAAGAGTGTAGGATGTTACGAAAAAATAAGAGTCTCATATGATTCTTCTCAATTGCATTTTTAGGTTAGTTTCATGGGTATATTACATTCACAGAACCTTACAAGATAAACTGGCATAATTCAGACAATGGAATGTATACTTTAGGAAGCTACAGTCCCCAATCTCTTGCATAAGTCTCTTCAGTGTGTAAGATGTTCAAGGTATTGAAGACATCTTAGAAACAAAAATACTGTACCATCACAGTAACTGCTGAGGCACTAATTTAACTATAAGACAACTACAGATGAACTAAGAACAGCCCACCAGTCATGGGTAAATTGCTAAGACCAACCCAGACATGGACTATACCTTAAAAAAGGTTTTAATTCACAGAAATACCCCTATAAGCTTGTGAGATGATGTGGGGCTTCGAACATGTGTTCTGCATTTTTCTTCTTTTTCCATTTTTACTATAAATTGAGAATTTATACATTTGTCAAGTAAAAATAATGTTACACATAAATACAATGTAGTATTATTAAATCAATCTAGTTAACATTTCCATCACCTCAAATAACATTACACTAAATGAAATGTCAAAAAAGACAAATGGCACATCTGCCTTATATGTGGAATTTAAAACAATCAAGATGATAGAGGCAGAGAATAAAATAGTAGCTTACAAAGCATAAGGAGGAAGAGCTCTGGGGATGGTTGAAATTATTTTTAAAAATTATTTCAAAATAGCTAAGAAAGAAAAATTTAAAGTTCACACTACAAACCTCATTGTTTTATTCCCTCTGTGACATCCAAAATCATGAATGATAAATATGAAAACAACTAACACTTTCCAAAAGCAGAAATATGTAATCATCTCCCTTTTCCCTTTTAAGTTCCTAGGGTGACTTTTTCTTTAAGATCCAGTAAATATAAACAGATTGTTTTAAATGGCTTTTACAGAATAGCACTCAAAAGAAACACCAGGAAAAAAAAGATAATAGATTTTATTTTCAAAGTAAGCTATAAGAACAGAAAATATACTAGTTATTACTTCAGCGGCCAATCATTATAAGCTACAGGGATAACATTTTTAAGTTTATGTTTTTGTATAATTACTAGAAACTACTCAACTACTCATAAATCAATTGATAATTTAAATCGCCCTCTTAGGAATGGAGTGTGGCTCAAGTGGAAGACAGCTTACATAGCAGAGTCCTGAGTTCAAACCCTAATCCTACAGAAAATAAATTATTATCTCACCTAACTTATGAACTCCCTTATTTTCTCCCTTGTTGCTTCAGTTTCATAGTATTTGAATTTGGTAGTTATAGTACACTGAATCCTAAAAAAATGATCTTTAAATATCTCATAAAACATCTTCCTTTATTGCCAGTTTAAAATATGTATTTGTGGGATCCTTCCTAGTGACAACTTGCTATATGGAGAATATAAAGCAAGAAAAGGTGATTGTGGATTCCACAGTACTATGTTGCACTGTTTTTGTTTTATTCACTTTTTTATAAAAACAAAGCTGAAACAGTGCTAGAAAGTAACTACCATTTGTGGTACTGTAACTTACGCCATGTCAAAACTAATTCAATTGAAACCCACCTGGCCCAAGGGTTTCTTTGATTTGCTAGCAGCACAAAGAGATATATGATACTAAATTTGCTAAGGACTCCACTTTGAAGGATATGTGCTATGGAAGGATATGTTAGTATAGTGATAAGCATTGCCTCTGACTCCCTACCTGTTAATTTCTGTATCTAAGTCTTCAACATTATTGGGTGTTTACAAACCCTCCTACCTGCCAGAACTACATTCCAACTTACCTTTAGAATTACATTGAATTTAGAATAAATATGATTCACTTGTCTTCATTTTTATGTTTCTTCAATTAAGTGAATGGATTCAGAAAACAAGTGTGACTACTATGAAGGAAAAAATTTGTGTTCTAAATTTCTTGAGCACTTCTGGTTAAAATTAGTAATTTCAGAACTAAGAAATTAAATCAATTCAAAAGGAAAGATCAAGACTCATAAAACCCCAAACACTGGTGAGACAGTGTTACTTAACATTTAGTAGGTATTTTAGTTTCATATATAGCAAGTACACACAGTGTCCAATCTATGTATTTTGAAAGTAGACAACAGATCTTCAATTAAAAACATACAAATAATTTCACTGACATTGAAATTCTATGGAGATTTTTGAAACACTAAAAACAAATTATGAGCTGGGTACTTGTGGCTCAGACGTATAATCTTAGCTACTCAGGAGACTGAATGAGGTTCAAAGCCAGCTTGATCAGGAAAGTCCTTGAGACTCTTATTTCCAAATAACCACCAAAAAAGTTACAAGTAGAATTATAGTAGCCTTGAGGAAAAAAAAAATCTCAGGGGTCTGGGATGTATCTCAGTGGCAAAGCACTTGCCTAGCAAGTGCAATGTCCAAAAAAGACAAAAAGACAAAAAGAAAATACAAGCTAGGAATGTGTCTTAGTGGTAGAGTGCTTGCCTAGCATGAATCCCTGGGTTCAACTCCTCAGTACCACATAAACAGACAAAGCTAGAAGTTCTATCCTTGAGCAAAAGAAGCTCAGGGACAGCACCTAGGCCTTGAGGTCAAGCCCTAGAACTGGCAAAAAGAAAAATATATATACAGTGAACCCTACCCCCTCCCTCAAAAAAAAGCTCAGGGATAGCACCTAGGCCCTTGAGTTTAAGTCCTAGTTGTGGCAAAATAAAACATTTTGTACACACACACACACACTCATACACACGTGTGTGTATGAATTTTTAACTTTTTACAGTTACCACTGAGTTATTTCAAAAAGCAAAATATGCACTCATTTTCTTTTTTTTTTTGATACTGTAGATTGAACTATTGATACTGTAGATTGAACCCATGACCTCACACATGCTAGGCAAGCATTGTACTACTTGAGCCATGCCCTCAACTTGTTTGTTAGTATTTTGTGTCTGTGATAGGGTCTCACTAATTTTGCTTGGGCTAGTAGCATTAAACTCATGTTCCTCCTGCTTCTAATGATTAAGCTATGGCAGTATGAATGATTAGATGGATGGATGATAGACAGACAGATACACACATACATACACACATACACACATACATGTAGTTATATATTTTAAAAGCAAAATAAAGCCAGGTGCTGGTGGTTTACCTCTGTAATTCTAGCTGCTCAGGAAACTGAGATCTGAGGATCACAGTTCAAAGATAGCAAAAAGCAAGCCTGGGCAGGAAAGACTGTGAGACTCTTATCTCAAGTTAACCACAAAAAGCCAGAAGTAGAATTGTGGCCCAAATAGTAGAGTGCTGGCCTTGAGCATAAAAGCCCAGAGTTCAAGCACCAGAACCAGCAATAAGTAAATAAATAAACAAACAAATAAGTAAATAGCAAGATATTTTTAATTTTAGAAATTACTTGGCATTGTCTTCAATATTTCAATATTTTTCAATGTCTTCTCCCATTCTGTTTGTAACTCTTTGATAAAAAGAAAATGGAGGAAAGGAAAATTAGGAACTGCTTGAGAGGTAGAAGACCTGATTCCTACACAGGCTTCTTAACTACTTTGATATATGACCACTGAGTGAAGTAACTTTAATTAGCCTCAATTTCCCTCATGTTTAAAAATGAGAATTGGACTGAATTTTTTTTCTGTAGCCTATTACCAGTAAAAATTCTAGTCTTTCTGTAATTGTTGTACACATGACTGTGGTGTGTGTGTGTGAGAGAGAGAGAGAGAGAGAGAGAGAGAGAAAGAGAGAGAGAGAGAGAGAGAGAGAGAGAGAGAGAGAGAGAGAATTTTCTATAGTATGATCTAAGCAAAGATATACAGAAGAGTTAATAAAAGATGAGAGGAGAAACATTATTTGAAATTTTGGAGCTGTGAGGTGGAATTCTTTATGAGTACTATCCAAGTTCATGGGAAAGTTACAAACAAGTTTGAGGGAACAAGGACAAAAAAATAAAGATTTAGTTTAACTTTTAAGGTTTTTCTCATTTCATCTTTGCTCTGATTCTCCCTATTGCTATTTGCCTTTCCTTTTGTCAGTGAGGCAACTAGAACTAGTTTCTTTTTCTTTTTTTTTTTTTGTAGTGGGGCTTGAACTCTGGGCTTGGGCGCTATCCTGCCCGGGCTGGCTTTGAACCGTGATCCTCAGATCTCAGCCTCCTGAGTAGCTAGGATTACAGGCATGAGCCATAGAACTAGTTTCTTAAGTGAGCTAAGCAAGTAAGTTCAATTTTATAAAGTACTGGAGAAGTAGGTATTTCTAACCTAAAGGAATAAAACCTAACTGGATAAATGTGGGAGTTTGCACCAAGAGAAAAGTTTAAGAATATTAGAGGGAAAAGAGCAAAGGCAAAAAAAAAAACCTAAAATATGTTTTGAAAAATTACTAGATGACTAGACACCGTGGCTCCCATCTGTAATCCCAGCTACTCAAAAGGTGACCACTGGAAGGATCATGGTTCAAGGTCAGCCTTGAGACTCTCAAGTTAGTGAGACTGTCCCCCCCCCCCAAATCTTAACCAACAAGCCAGGCATGATGATACAAACTTGCAATCCAAAGTGTGGAGGAGGCATAGCTAGAAGGATCATGATCTGAGGCTGGCCTAGATAAAAACAGGGGGCCCTATCTGACAAGTTACTAAAGCAGAGAAAGATTAGTAGGAGTGCAGGGCTCCAGTGGTAAATTACTAGCCTCACAAGCCAGGGCCACTTAATTCAATCCCCCTAGTACCACCAAAATTAAACATCACTACAGCCAGAGAAATTGAACATCAGTTGGGGATTTTACACACTTCCTATGGGGTTGCTTTCTGGTTCATCCCCATTGAATTCCTTGAGGCTTTAGGTCCTTAAATCTTGACTAGGTGATGTAGTAACCAGCTGGTTAAGAAAGGGGTATGTTTCACATTGTTATGTGCCTATCAGCCCTTTTTGGATGGCAGAGAATGATAAAAAGGAAAGAGCAAACTGAATAGAAGGAACATCAAAGTGGTGTTTTGTTAGCCAGTTCCACAAATTAATCAACCAGAACACATTGTATCTAGTCTACAGGCTGGTGGGGGTTGTGCAACATTCTCATCAGAATGGAAACATGTTCATTCTCCACTAATATTCTGACTTTCTATACAAATTTTCTCAATTTAAGCTATCCAAATGAGACTTCATTTTTGCCTCATGAGTCTCTTTCTCAGAAGATTTTAATATGCATAAGGAAAAAAAATACTTTGTTTAACAGAAATGCAGTAACTTCCATATATCAGCCTTTTTAATTACATAATGTTAGAAATTTTGCTTTGATACAAATGCTGCTGATGGAACACTATGCAACTGGCATGGATAATATATTAAACATAGCAATGGTACATCACCATATAGGTCAAAAAATGAACACTCATTCTAATATACTAATCTGAGGTCTGAACAGAGCATAAAGCAAATGCTTTGCTAGGAAAAGAACTAAGAACAAGACATCAAAATAGCTGATTCCTAGATATCCACATTATAGCAGAAATTTAAAGAGGATCCTAAACTCCTGTTAATTCCCTGCCTGGTCAGAAGGGCTCAGCATTAGACTTTGAGAGTTAATAGAATCAGCTCTGGCTGATTCTAACAGAATTCAAGTCAAAATCCTTAGCACCAGTTACAGAAACTAAACTGTATCTCATTTCCATTTCATATTTTGCCTCCTGAAACACTAAATCTACTATCATAGTTCCCATTAATGCAATATCATCATCATCATCATCATCATCATCATCATCATCATCATCATCATCATCAATCATGTAGTTGGGGCTGCTTCCTCTAAACTCTGTCTTATATGACCTCTGGGTCTTCATTCCATTTTAAACATATTCTCTACCATAATCTGTTCACAAATCTCACAATTCCCTTGCCTTTCCTAAATTTGATCTTCCTAAGAACTTCACTTTATTCTGCACCAGGTATATAGTACCGAACTACAGATATCAGAATATGGGTGTCTGTTGTTGCTTTCAGTGTGTCTCAAGACAAATATGTGCAATTAGGCCTGTTCTTCAGGTTTCTGTGTTATCTCAGTTTGGAGTTTCTTTACTGAATTACTAGCTGTCAGGGGTGTTATATATTATATGTATGTTACTACGTATTTTATAATATATTTATAAGAGATAACATAAACAAAAATGGTCAGCAACTGACTCTGTGCACAAACTCATTTAGATAATTAGATTATTGCCAACACGTGGAGTTTCTTCTATGAATTATAAGGCCCTAAATTCTATCATTTTCCCTCATGCACAGAAATTCCTTCCCCATCAGCTGTATCCCTGCCAACATGCCACTTAAAGATATAAATGCAGCCTTGCTGGAAAGATGTTTGATCATCCTCGACACCTATCTAATTTCTAATATTTAAATAAGGCTTTTCCAGAATTATATAATGGCTTCTGGTCCGTTTAAAACGTACCATAAACAAAAATTTAATGTCATTTTTTCCTAGTGAAAAATTGTCATTCCGTTCAACATTTACTTCCAGGCATTTATTGTATCTGTTCAATAATGGTGCCCCACATCATCACTTGCGGTTAGCAAGTTTAAAATCATGTCCCCATGAAAGGATTGAGTCTCAACCTTCTTTTCAAGTCCAAATCGCCTGTGGAGATGTAAAATTCATGTTTGCTTTTCAGCTCCAGAATCAGAATCCCTAGGTGTGAGCCAGCCACTACTACCACCCGCCCCCAACCCAGGTTTCTGTGGATTAAAGGTAGAGTTCTTTTTTCCTCAGAGTAAACTTACAAACAGGCCAGAAAGTAATGAGTATTAAGGAAAAACATAAAACCTTCCCACCCCCATTCTCACTATCCCAGGGAAATCACTAATTCAAAATTTGTGCTGTGTGGGTAGTAGTGAATGTCTATAATCCCAGCTACTCCTGAGATACAGATCATAATTTGAGGCCAGCCTGGACACAAGCAAAACTATAGCCTCAAAAGCAAGCTAGGCATGGTCGGGAATGCTTGGGAGAAAGGGAAGCACAGTCTGGGGCTGGCCTGGGCAGAAGCAATGAGGCCCTATATGGAAAAAGAACTGGAGATGTGCTTCTGACTTTAATTCTCGATACCACAGAAAATTTAATTATGCCTGAAATATTCACGTGTATAATGGTAAACATCTTTCTCCTCCAACACATACCTAGAAAGTAAATATGAGATGACACTATTCTGTCACTTGATTTCTTTCATTGAAAATAGAAATTTGGCAATTCCAATATGGATGCACTTCATTTCTTATGCTTGCAGGTTTTATTTTATGGGTGAGTTCTAATTTTCAAAAAACTTACAAAATACTACCTTTGCTCTTTCTGTTTCCTTTTCCTCCCATTTTTTACTATGGTTCTTCACTGTTGTGAAGAACCTTTTCTTCATACTTAAATGAACTTCTAGTGGCAATAGGAATAAAATCTTGCAGCATGTTGTGCATATGTGTTTACAATCTTTCAATAATTGTACATGAGGAATATATGCATATATAACTTTCCATATTTTACATACATACATGCTTATATGCACTTATATAGTATGTTTTCTATACTTGTAGCAAAATTGCCAATTCAAAGGGTATCTGTGTATATGTATATATACACATATAAAAAACACTTCTAGGGGCTGGGAAGGTGGCTCAGTGATAGAGTGCTTGTATCGCATGCATGAGGCCCTGGGTTCATTCCTCAGCAACACATAAGCAGAAAAAGTAGGAAGTGGCACTGTGGCTCAAATGGTAGAGCACTAGCCTTGAGCTGAAGCGTTAGTTCAGGCCACATGACAGACAAAAAAAAAATACTTCTATCCATACTTATATGAATACTACATAGACAGAATGCATATGTACACATGTAGATTGTATACATTAGTGTATATATTTTACATGCATAATTTGTATCTTTACGTACATACATGCATTATAAGAGTGGGACATCTGAGTCAAAAGGAACATATACACATAGAAAATTCTGATAGTAACTGTGTTCACCTCCCAAAGAATTACCCTTGCTTATGGTGTCTTTTGTTTTATGTCTTTGGAGTTTTGAGTTTGAGAGCATGTGCAATGGTAAGAATTTGTCTCATGGAATTTTGATAATTATCTAAGGTATAAATGTGGATCCTAGGTGTGTGTCAGGTGACAAGACAAGGGATGCTCAATAAGATCTTCCCTCCTATCCCTGCCTAAGGGATAAATTTGCTGATACTAAACAGAACATTGTTTCCCTTTATTAAAAGATAGAAAATAAACTGTCAGCTTACCACTCCAAAGGAAGGGAGCAAAGGAAAGATCCAGTATTCAATGATTCTGTCTGCTAAGTGACCCACAGAAAAATTACTCGATATTGTCTGTGGTCTTTGGGAAAACAAAAAGCACGAACCTTGTAGTCCACAGACCTTTCTGATGCAGCCAGCCCTTGAATTTGCTGGCGATGTAGTGTCCAGAATTTGGGCCTCTCTAGGCCTCTCTAGTCTTCTCTCCTGCAAAATCCAAATTTAAAGGGATACTGTAAGAATACAGTGAGTGATTCAAGTGAAAATACCCATATATTACTGCCCAATTTTTCATTCCAATTTTTTAAAGAGTCCATAGCCCAAAGTCATTCGAATTCCAAAAGTCTTTGGAATCGCATACCTTCCTAATTCCATTTTGCTTACAGTAAAAGATTTTTCTATATAGCACAAATGATAGAAAACATGTGTTAGACAGCAGGGAATACCAATTTGAAATTTAAAGGTACAATTTAATTACAATTAAAGGTACAATTAAATTTAAAGTACAATTTTTTAAATTACATTCTTTGAGCAAAGGTCCTACTCTACGATCCTCCTCTTGCTCAAATGGCATTCACCTGAAGGAGACAACTGTCTTTATCTGCAGAATAAATTCCTATAGAAAAAAAAATGGTTACAGTTTATTCTACACAGGCCCACTAAATACAGACAGACCCCTGAACTTAAATTTGGCTGGGAAACAAGTTCCATCTGTCAAGCATGATGGAGTAAGGGGATGGTTAATTTCGTGTATTAACTTGTCAAGACTGTGGTACCCACGTTTAGAAAACATGTCTAAATGTGTCTGTGAGGGCATCTTTTAGATGTCATTAACATTAAATCCAGGAGGCTATGAATAAAGTAGGTTGCTAGTCATACCTGAGTGGGAAGCTGGGTGTGGTGACAAACTCCAGTACATTAGTAACTGTAATTTAATTAAAAAAAAAAAAACTTCAGAGGATTAGTCAGGAAGACCTCAAGTTCAAGGCCAACCTGGGCTACATTGTGAGCTCCAGGCCAGCCTGGCCTTGTTTTTCAAAACCCTGTTTCAAAATAATAATAATAATAAATTAACAGAAGGAGTTGGCCTCAATCATCTGAAGGGTTTAACAGAAAAGACTAAGGTCCTTCAAGGAAGCAGTTAAACAATTCTGCCAACCATACTGACCAGACTTTCCCCTAGATCTCTAGTCTGGCAGCCTGCCTACTCTTCAAATCCAACACTTAGTGCACAATACCTCCTGAGCCAAAATAAGTCAGACTCAGCCTTTCAAAGTCTCAGTCTTTCCCTCTCTCCCTCACTCCCTTGCTTTCTTTCTCTCTCACTCTCTATATATGTATATATACATATATGATGTATATCTATGATGCAATATGATACATATGTATGATGTCTATATATGCACGTGTCCACGTACATAACTACATACACACAAAGTATATGTGTGTGTATTTGTATATGTATGTATATGAGTATTTTCCCCAGATAATTCTGACTACTAAAAATAATACTTTAAAAGAAGAATAGAACCCTGCTTCCCCTCACCATGGTTTATAGCCACAGCTAATAGACTAGTCTGGGCCCAGAAAACTCCTCAGATCTCCGTTTTTCTAGCATTATTGAATTTTATACTCTTGTCCAGCAGCAGTTTTTCTACCAGGATCAATTCTTTGCACCACCTCTCCTTTGTCTCTCATAAAGCCAAATGCCCAATTATAATAATAGGTTGTGGAGTCCCTCTCTCTCCTGTGAGGCTATTTGGAGAGGGGGTGATCTAGCTGCAGAGGAAGACAGCCAAGATCTGGTTCTCCTGAGCTTACATTCCGCTGTAAGAAACAGAGACCACAAGCCAGCAAACAAATCTCTAAATAAAGTGACTTCTACCCGCCAAGTACTACACGGGGGAAATGCTGTGGCATGGTCCCCAAAGATCTCTTAGCAGAGATCCTTTAGAGGAGACCTGAAGGAGGAATCAGCCTTGGGATAGTGAAAAAGGATTTAAAAAAAAAATCAAGATAGAAAGGTAGCAAGTACTCCCTTAGAAGGTAGCATCCTGCTCAGTAAATTCTGAAAGCAACCGAGGCCCATGTTTAGAGGAGCAGTGTAAGGGTGTCTGTTAAATCTCACTCCTTTCACTCGACCCAGTTTTCGGTTTTGGGTTTGGGCAGAGGGGCTGATCAACATCACGTGACAGGGTGGGGGATGGGAAAGGTGAAGATGCCCACTGCCTTGCTGCTTTGCCTGGCAAACTGCGATACAACATGTCCTTAGGTGGGTGACTTGGCGGTCTTCACTTTCCTCCTGGATGAAGTGGAGAGGATCTGATCCACAAGGTCCCTGCCAGCTCTCGATGTGCAGATGGTTCCAGTTTCAGCAGCCAGGCCACTAGGCCCGAGCACCTGAACTGGAGACCACTGCATGGTGGGCCACGTCTCCAGGCTCTGGAAATCTGGGCCTAGTCCTACAACCTCTTGCACACGCGAGGGGGGGGGGTGTAGGGGGGGAGGGGCCGGGGCCAGTGAGAGCGAGGCTCTGGACACATCGAGATGGGCTGAGGGCCAAAGAGGGCTGGACACCGGGTCAGGCGGCCCTGGGGCCTGAAAGCATGGAGCCCTGGGGTTCGACTTCCAGCTCCCATCCACATCCCCGGCTGCCATCTATCTCTGTGTCCTGGGCTCACCCCTCCTTTCTGCCACTCCTTCCTTTCCTTCCCCCTGCTTTTCCTGTTCTGAGTGGACCGCAGCAGGGAGAAGGAAGGGGGAGTCTCTAGAAAGAAAGGCTCAGTGATGTGGAAGAGAAGGAAGGGACCGGGCGGGGGTGGGGGGATCGGCCTCCCAGGAGAAGGTGGGGGCGCACGGGCGTGTTGGAGGGCCGTGGACCGCTGGGTCAGCGGAGAGGCCCCGAGAGCGGCCTGTGGGGGAGGAGCGCGCGCGCGCGGGGCGGAGGAAAGAGGAAGAAGCGCTCGCTCCGATGCTCCCTGTTGTCTTGAACTTAAAACCGAAAATAAAAACGGCCAACATCAGTCGGACCCGAGATTCGCCCCAGCCTGGCAACTTCAGCATTGCGGGGGAGCTGTTAGGAAAATGGGGGTGGGGAAGAGACGCAGGTTCCCGGGGCAAGGCCGGCTCCACCTACCTGATCCGGAGCCCGGGCCTCGCAGCCCCAGCCGCGCCAGCCACCGGCAGCAGCGTCTCGCGTCGCTGTCGCCCGGGCTGCGCGCGCGCCGCGTGGTTCCTTTGCATTGCTCTCCGCTCCCGAATCGAACAGCGGAGGGAGCCGAGCGGCAGTTTCGTTCAAACTGTGCCACGCAGCCAGCTGATTGGCGGCACCCAGGGGTGGCCTTGGCTGGGCTGGCTTCTTTTTTCCCCCTCTTTCTCTCTCTCTCTCCTTAAATAATTCGATAGGGAGACGTGGACGATTCTCTCGACCACGAGGAATAAAATGAAAGGGGCAGGGGAGCAGGGACGCGATCAGGACCAGAACTCGGGGAGCGTGGCGGTTGCCGGCAGGGGCTGAGTCAGGTGACAGAGGTGGCCGAGGAGGAGGGAGGGGGTGGCGGGCTGCCTGGAGATGCTTTCCAGCGTCCGGCTCCATGGCTGTCACTGCGCAGGGCGCCCGCGCGCGGAGGGTGGAAGGCGGTGGGGAGGGGATGGTGGGGAGGGGTGTGGGGGGGCTCGGATAAGGCGGGAAAGAGGTGATAGGCCCGAGTGCCGTGAACCCGGGAAGCTAGGCGCCTTGAGCGCGCCTCACTCCTCACGCGGACGCCCCGCGCAGCCTTTCCCGCGCGCGCTGGGCACTGAGCGGTTTCTGAGGTCTTGCGCTGGGGGAGGGGGGGGGCGGGGGGAGGGCGGGAGGAGTGACGGGGAGGAAGGGCGCGCGCAGAGCACGCGGGTGCGCGCTTGCGGGGCGGAGATGGGCGGGGGGCGGCGTGTGGGTCCCAGTTGGCTGCAACTCGTGGGGTAGGGACGGTGCCGCCGAAGGGCGGTGCAGAAGCGGTGGAGCTCAAGCTGGCGTGGGTGACGAGACTATGGTTCGCAGATTTTTGGTGACGGTCCGGATTTGGCGCGCTGGCGGCCCACCGCGAGTGAGGACTTTCGTGGTGCAGGTCCCGCGGGCCGCGGGTGAGGGGGCAGCGCCCAGGGCGCGGGCCGTGGTGGCCCTCCTGTTGATGCTAGCCAGGAGCCAGCGCCGAAGGCGGCAGCCGCATCCTAGAAGACCAGGTAGGAAAGGCCCTCACCACCTCCCGGGCAGAAGGGCACTTGGATGATTTTGTTTGGTGCGATCGAATGCAGACAGGAATCATCTGGAACAAGGTGGAGGTGATTTGGAAGGGAGGACTTGGGGGGTTGGGGGGATAGAGATGGACACCTTTTCCTTAATGCGAATTAATTACTTCTAGACCCCGATTCTCCCTATACATAGATCGTGGAACCACCCCTCCCCCCCTTCACCAACCTCAACCTTGTGAAACTTCAAGGGAAACCAACAGCTTCTAATCTCACCTCTGAAATACGTGGCTCCTGAATTCCCTAGGTGGAAGTTAGAGCACACGTGTGCACACGCGCACACACACACACACACACACACACACACACACAGTGAGGTATATTTCTAGACCATTTTATGTCGACCTGGGGAAGATTAATACTAACAGTTTTCTACACGCCCACCTCTCTCTCCCTCTCTCTCTTTTTTGTTCTCCACTCCACCCTCCTTCCAGGAGTAAGCAGTATGGAGGACACGAGGTAGGGCATGCACGCAATGTGACTTCCTGAAATACGCTCATCAAGGATCATTAAGTTCTACCAGGAGAAAATTTCTTATTTTCAGGGGCTTCTAAAGCCA
Organism: Dipodomys merriami; assembly: GCF_024711535.1. NCBI lineage: Eukaryota > Metazoa > Chordata > Mammalia > Rodentia > Heteromyidae > Dipodomys > Dipodomys merriami. Next base: position 5,270,462 of record NW_027202382.1, on the reverse strand, counting down.
ACAGAAGGCTTTTCTGGATAAAGGAAAGCAGCCGACTATTGCTGGGCCTAAGTTATAAAAACTGTTGCGGACCCTTGCTCCTATAGTTCATAGATGACTGGGTTACAGTGCTGGCCCTGGGGAATTATACTTGATCATATATTAATCATCTCCCACCACAAATTAACATAACTTTAAAAATGAGGCCTACTTCTTGAAAAATAGAATCTGATAGATTTTTTTGTCCTTATACATACTGGACTCATCTTTACTCGGTTGTGTAATTTCCTTTCACCAGAAAAATCGAAACATATATGGAGTTATAAAATGCAGAATCACAATTACAACTTAGATGCTGAGTATTAAAATATTAAGGCCTCATTTTGGTAACCTTTCTTAGTGGCATCACTTCCTTGAGAACACACAGCTCCAAAAAACAAAGGCCGGTGGAGGAAGACATGTTTTTATAGCACCATTAATTGTCTTGATGTGGAAAGGCAAACCAGTTAAAACTATGGGGGTGTGGGGGAGTTCGGTTAGAGAAACATCTAGAAGGTTTACAATAAGCGGACACTTTATATTTTTCATATTATTATTATCATGACAGTGCTTTTTTATTAGAAGGAGTTTACAAAGGATTTAATGGCTTTTTAGATTTCATTTTAGTTGACTTTAAAGCATTCAAAAATCTTGTTCTTTTTCTCAGGGCAGTTTTTGAGTATCAGCAAAGCTTTAGTCACTAATGTGTAAGTTTGAATATAGTATAATATATGCAAATACTATAATTATGCTTTTTTACATTTCAGCAGTATAAAACAGCATTTTATAGTGTACTTATTGTGGAATATGAAAAATATAAAAATAAGTTCCCTGAAAGAAATAATTAATTTCCTGTTGTTTAAGTATAAATCAATTTGTAGTAATCATGTGTAAAGTTATTCAGAAGTACATTGTAAAAGGTCCTGTTTTCAACAAGTATAATAAAAGAACATATAGATGGCTTGGATAGAAGAGATGTCTTGAAAATATGTGCAATTTCCCAACATTTTGCATGAAATTACACCCATAAACATCTGAGATGTTAATTATATAAATATGTAATTATATATTTCACTGTTTATGTATTTCATCTATGGCTATCTTGAAGGATATATTTTACTGATTATATTGGGATTCATACAATTCCTTGATACAAGTGGTTAAATGTTGCTTGGATTAATAATTTAATATTAATGCAGTTATGTAAGCCATCATTGTTTAATGTTTTTAACGTTTTAGCAAACTCATATATTATGTCTTCATTTTATGATTAGACATGTGTACAATAAAATTCCACATTAGATTGGGGAATGTAGCTTAGCAAGTCAGAGGCCATATGTTTAATGTCCACATACACATAAACATAAAATCTGCATTATTATCTGCATCACTACTTTCTTATCTACACAAACCTGATACATTGTATGTCAATTTATTACTTCCAAATTGATATACAATGGTCACATTTTTATTGTGAAGTTATTTGGAAAATCCTGGTTGTTTTGTTTTTTTCTTTATTATCATAGAGTCTACCTATAAAAGCACAACCTATTAATCCCAATGTGGCCCAGGTCCTAGCTGGCACTGTGTGTAAACTGAAACTTCTTGTCCAATTTCCTTCTTTGAGGACTCTTGAATTTTAAAATATACACTCTGAACCTCACATACACACAATATAGCCTACTCTGCTTTATATAATATCTTACTTGTTACTACATATTATCCATTACTCGTGACTAGTAAGCCATTTTAAAATATGAAAAAGTGACATAGCCCATCTTTTAAAAACACACACATCTTTTTACAGCAAAACTGAACATTTGGCTGAGTCTTGCAAAGTGTCTAAGACAAATTTTTAGTTATCACCATGTACTAACTAACACACTCTAGGCCAAACCAAAACTGAATCTCTGTGCCCAAATGTCGTAGGACATCTATCTGCTGCTGATAGAAAATATTTTTGCAGTTTAAATTAGGTGAATAATGGGTGTTTTTTTCTAAACATTATAATACTAAAAATTTTCACATGTCTAACCACAGTGTTGCCTGTATTTATTAGCCAAAAAGTGCGTACTAGTGCACTTTATAAATAGCCTCACAGGCAAGAAAAAGAACTTTGAAACAGTGCATTAAGTATGAAAATGTTCGCTTTCACTCAATTATTCTCAATCTAGGCTTCACTCAGTGATTCTAAGAAGGATCAGTTCAGATAGGTAAATAGTCCATATAGTCTGTATTTTCAAGAAATTGAAAATTGCTGGAAATTGTATCACTCTGTTAAATAGTAGTGCAGTTCTATTCTACAATATTAGTTATGTTTTCTTTTCTTTCATCTTTTCTTTCTTTCTCCCTTTCCATCTTGCTTTCTTTTTCTCCTTTCTCACACACTCCTCTTTCTTTCTCTTTCTTTTGTTATGAGATAGGATCTCACTGTGTAGCCCAGGCTGATCTGAAACTAGTCTTCTTGCCAAAGCCCCCCCCAGGTGCTGTTATCAAGGTGTACCCCACCATAGTTGGCTGACAGTTATATTTCTTGCAGATTATTTAATACATTTAACAGAATATGAAGTGGTGACATTGTAAACCTAGGCTTTTTTTTCCCCAGTGAAATTCTGAACAGGAAGCGATTCTTTTTATTTCCCTCTGCACATGTGCTTGTGTTTTTTTGCATGCTTACATGTATGATGGCTTCCTCATGGACAGAGGGGTCAGGATAGCATTTGCTCTGATCATAATATTTTTTAGTCTTCCCGAGTATTTGACCATCACTAGTAAACCTATTTTCTCTATTCTCAAAGCCTTTCACACTGTAATGATAACAAGACTGATGAGCTAAGAGGTGAACTGAATTGTGGAAGTCTCTCTCGCAGGCTTTAAATTCTGGGAAAGCCTGAGGGGGCTGTGGCTGAAGACAACCAACCTTTGCTTGATTGCCTACAGTTGTTTTCAAATAAAATAGAAGCTGCAGCTCCTCTGCACTAGGCTCCTGCTCTGAGCACTTAGGCCTTGCCCAGGATCTCTTCTCTACTCTGTCCCCCACCACCTCACCAACTGGTCAGCCCCAGGAACCACTTCACGCTGGCTCACCACCTTGGGAGAGTAATCTTAGAGTATTCCAGAAGATGTCCCCCAGAATCCCAAGGGCACCAGCAGGTAAGAAAGGAATCTTGAAGCACTGAGGTGCTTAAGCATTTCCCCCACCCCATCCTACTTACCCACATTCCCTAACACTCTCTTTGCCCTCAGGCTTCCTGGGGTGAGATACTCTAGGGAAAGTGTAGACCCTTGGTCTACTTAGACTCACCTTTGTAGCCTTCTCAAGACCCCCTGCCTCTTCCCCAGTTCTGCAGGTGCCATTTGATCAAAGTAATTGCAGTCTACGGGTTAGAAGAGGAGAGGCTGGAAGCTTCCCGGGCAGCGAAGGGGGCGAGATCCCCGGTGTACCCGACCGCATTGTAGGGAAGGGGAGCGGGGAGGTTGAGAGGCATCTGCAAGTCCCCCAGCTTGGCTCTGAGGGCTTGAGTTGGGGAGCGGAGGTGGACAGAGGGAAGGAGTCTTTCACATTTAGAAGAACCGAGGAAGGGGACTCCCGGTCATTCATTCCCTTCCAGACTAGCTAGAGACCTGGACGAACTTCTCTTCTTCGTTCTTGTATGGGTGCAGGACAATGTGGGTGGCCTAGATGGGTTGTTTTTTTTTTTCCAGTAGTGATACGTCTCCTCAACTTTGTGTGTATTGCAAATATCCCTCTCAGTTAAAACTTTCAAATAGAAGCATTGATAAGAATGAAACAGCAATACAAGACTCACTTCCACAAGCCAACTGATGGAGAAACCCCAGGAATAAGTTTTATTCAGTAAGTTACTTCTAAAGATTTTTTTTTTACCCTTTCTAGAAAATACACTCAAACCTCAAACTGAAACAGATTCACCATGTGCTAATTCAAGGCATTGCATTGTATTGTATGCCCAGAAAACCCACACATGTGTACAGTGCTTGGAATTACGAAATGCCAATAGCATCTTTCTAAAAGAGGACTAAAGAAAATATCAGTGCTTTTCAGTGCTTCTCCATACCTTCAGAAATGCATTGTTACTGCATCGCAAAACTACATAATTTGCATATTTCCTCAAAACTACATAATCACAAAGAATAAAGGACACATTTTAAAATCCAGGCTACACGATTTAAATTCCCCCAAACCTCAGAACACTTTTTTTAAAAAAGATTTTGAGTTCTAGTTTAATTTTTATATCACAAACACATTGGCTTTGCTCATGAAAATATAAACATTTTCATCACAAAGAACATTAGTTCTTCGACTTCTTCTCTCCCCCCTCCCCCACCATCAAAACAAAATCTCAAATTACTTAAGTGATTACAAAGTGAGGAGGAATTTAGGAATAGAGGAAAAATGTTTTTGATAGAACCTGGGGCCTACACAGAAAGGCAAATGCTTTCCTGCTGAGCACTCAATCCTGCTTGGTAAATTTTTTCTTTTCTTTTAGGGGGGAAGAGGGTTTGTAGAAATTCAGAATTGTGTGAAGAAAGATGCATTTAAGCAAATTGAAACTGATATGATTGTACAATCAGGGAAATATAAATAAAATTCTTTTACTTTATTATAGCATACAAGTAGTCAGAAGTAAAAGCAGTATAGTTAAGGTTACAAGCTCACCCCCCCCCATCTGTTTTAGCAGTTTTGCATGGGGGAATAAGAATCTTCATTTAAAATAAACCCATGAGGTTGATCATCTTATAAGTTGCTGCTGGGACACGTTTGACAAATACAGCTAATATTGCTTTAAAAAAACTTATTTTGTTTACTTTTAAATTGAAGTCCCAGGCTTTTTGGTAAGATTTTAAATGTTACCTAGTCAATCACACTTTGATCCTAGGAAAGAGGATCTGAATTGAAAGAAGAAAAATAATTCACCAAATGAAAAACCCCTTTATTAATAATTTGAATTATATATATTATCTGTAGATATTATATAATGTATTATATATAGATGTATTATCTACATTATTATGCACGTTAATTATATGTAGATATAATATATATAGTCTCAGATTTTTACAATAAGATTTGTACAGTAAGAATTTATTTGGGGGAGAGAAGACACATATTGGTGCTTCACCATTAAAAGCACCAGACAAAAAATATTCACATAAGACACATACAATATAATACCTTTTCAAAATACTCTATGCATTTACCTCTGTTTACCCAAGGTGAGTAAACCTCAATACTTTCTCATAGATATATCATATAATTCAGGTTTCCTTTCATTATCCCAACTAGATTTGTAATAAACCTGACCACCAAAAAATGATTTAAGAGAGAAAAAACAAAGCACAAATGTTTCACTGGTTGAACTTGTATTTGTTTAAAATCGAAACATATTTTCTGTGAAGTGTCACTGTAACAGAATAAATCACTAAAGAAGAAAATGGTGAGTCTTTGTGTCTCAGTGAAAACACAGAGTATGTACATTTATAACAAAACCCAGCTTATAATGGCTCCAAGTTATGATCAGAATTTGTTTGCTTTCAAGCAACCAGATATCTGATATTATACCAATAACTTTGCTAGATGCATCAGGAAAACGTTTATGCTTGCTGCATTCTCTGAAATGCCACCATTTTCTTGCCAAATCATCTGACTCAGCAGTTGTGTAACTCTTACCCAATTTTAAAGAAACAGCAGCTATATGCAAAGCAAGGACTATCTTGGATTAAAAACCTTCCATTCTCTTTAGGGAAAAAAAAGTACTCTTTTAACTTTGCAATAATTAAATTCCCCCATAACATTTGATGTAACTTACATGAAAAATATTTGATGAATATACTCTAACATTTGGTTTTTAAAGGAAATTTATTGAGACCTTGCTCTAAAATATATAGTCAAGTTCTGTTTCTCCTCAGAAACAAGGAGCTCAACAGTCATAGAACAATTCAGGAAACATTATCTCACTTAATTGTCTTAGGTACTATATTTTCACTTTCATCCGTGTAGTTGAATTTGGTTGCTTCTAGGGTAATATATGTATACACACTTTCATTTCTATCTCTCCCAGTTAATTATTGTTCCATAAGTTGTTTAGCATTTCTTAAGTCATTGTTATACTCAGCATCAGCCACATATATCCCAATAAGTATTTACTAGTTGAATAAATTTAAAAATGTTGAAAAGTAAGGGAACATAATAATAACAGGTTTCAAAGGTTTGGGAAGTCACAGAATCTCCTAAAGTTAACTGAGATCTCCTTATAAGTATAAATTTCTTATTCCTACTTTGATTCAAAAGCAATAAGCCAGAGATCTATTCACCATCACAGGAACCATGTAAAGCATGCAGTAAAATGGTTGTTGTTGTTGTTTTTCAGTGTTCACATGATTAGATTCCATTTCCTCTGCTGCTAGTTGGTGTGGTTTTAGGACCATCCAGTGCTTCCATTTTCTCATCTGTTGTAATAAATAATGTTCATGTAATAAGAGCTAGATAAAAGAGTATATGTAAAGAGTATATGTAAATAGTCACTGTGATCATTCAAGTCACATTAGTTATTATCAAAGTGCCTAACTAAACCATGGTCTTAAAGCATATTAGTTTATTTTTACAATAAATGCCTAAATCATTGAGTTTAATCGTTCAGAGTAGCTCAAAATTCCTCACTTCAATTTTAATGAATGTATACAACATAATAAGATGAATGCCTGGTACATTTCAAGATATCACATAAAAACTGTTAATTTGCCTACTCTTTTATTTATACCTGTATTGAAGAACTATAGTGTATGACTTTACTTAATATATAAAACATATTAAATAATGTCCACAAGTCTCTATTTTCTGAAATACAAAATCAAGGTTTTTTTAAAATTACTAACTTGTCTTTAATATATCAAAATACTTAGTAACCAGGAATCTCAATTTCTAATGGAAGCAGTGAAGGTAATTAGATATTTAAGTCCTTCAGAATTGTTCTATTTGAATAAGTTTGGCTAGAATAATTTTCTAAAAATCCTGTAGTATAAAAATAGTATGGAGAAGGGTAGAAATATTAAAGTTATCTTTAAAACTGCTAAAAAAATATCTTGACGGTAGGTAGCTTTTATTTTCTAATAATTTAATAAGAATTTGAAGAAATTATTTAGAAGTAGAGACAAATTATTTAGAAAGCAGAGACAAAATATATTAAACATTACTCTTCCTCAGAATTTGCCCTTAAAAGAGCTGCAAAGTATCTTTAGTAGAATTTACCTCCACCAAGGAATGAAAGAGGGTGATTGGACCTAAAGGTTCAGAGAAGGTTAAATTAATTTGCAATCCCTTATCTTTTGCTCCTTTTCCCAATGTACATTCCATGTGAAATACAGGTAGGTGGTGAATGGTGGGTGGCAGGAAAGATTGAACACAGTGACACACTCCAGAGTCATTTCCCATGATTTAATGAATTTTTCTGTAAAATTTCTTGTGTTAAAACTAGGACAGTTATGTTACACAGATGTTTTTAGAGGGTTAAAATTGAAAGAAGAAAAAAAATAATTGAAAGAAGGATGAAATAATCATGACTTTGGAAAAGTAGGTTGATGTTCAAACCTTCAGATACCTACCAGAATAAATAAAAGGAAAAAAAAGGATCAAAGTCGCAACCAACTTTTATAGGATACATAATATGGGATTCATAACATGATAGCAAGTATCATGAGTGTTCTCCAAACAACTTCCACTTATTGAAAGTCTATGATGCACCCAGATTTTTATATAGCTGACATTTTTTATTCATACATTGTGAATTTACCCTCTGAGGTAAATTTGATTTTCCTTAATTAGGCAAGGAAACACCTTAGAAAGTTTATATAATTAATTCAAGCCTGAAGTGAGCAGAGGCTCAGACTGTTTATATAATTTACTTAAACTAAGCCAAGGCATAGTAGTAGTGGCTCATGCTTTAATCCCAACTATAGAATCCCCTGCGCCAAAGAGCAGCCTGGGCATTATAGTTAGACTGTATATACATAATGAAGGTTTCATGTCTAAATTCTGAGTAGGATTGTTCCACGACCCTGCACTGCATTTGTGTCCCCTCCACAATTAAGATTAAGAATATGGTTCACATCCCCACCACTCATATGTGTCCAAGTCAAAGTATGTGGCTGTAGCCACAGAAAAAATTTGGAGAGAAGAACTGAGTTTAAAATTTTTGCACACACACCCAGAAGTTATCAACTGGGTAAACATGGCATGTACTACCCACTCTGTCTTGTTAGGTAAATAAATGAAAGGGATGGTTCTTGGACATCAGAGTTCTGCAATATGTATTAAGAGTCTTACCTCTAGGACTCGGGACACAGCCTCAGTGACGGAGTGCTTCTTTAACAACACATGAAATCCTGGGCTTCATTCCCAGCAATGCCAAAAAGGAAAAATAAAGTTTCCTGTACTTAAAGAGGAATATTATTTATAGCAGCAATTAAAGATACCTTAAATACTATTTGACAAGTTATATTTTTAAGTAGACTCTGACTTTTTTTGGTGGAATATAGTGTGGCCCCCTCTTTACTATTTATGAAGTATTCTTGGAAAAGTCTGGAAAATGCTCTACTGATAATGAGAATAAAAATATTCCAAAATTGTGTAAGATTCACAAGGTGAAGACTAGAAAAAGACAAAGAAAGTCTTCCAAAACATTTATGCTTATTACTTCTGTATGGTGCTAGTTTTCATTTTCTTTATGCAGTTCCTTCCTCATTTCTTTCTACACATGTGAGCTATATGGGAGGGGGGGTAGTCATTGAAAAATAAGATGACTGGATTGTGTGTGTTTGAAAGAATTTAGGGATCCAAATTTCTGTTACTACTGAACAATGTCATAGGTATTATTCTCTCTCCTGAAACAGAAACCCGTCACCTCGAACATCACCTACCTGCAGCCTGTTTCAGAGCACAATCCTCAAAGAAAAGGAAACATTGCTGAATGGTACACCACAAATGGTATAAATTAGTCAACAGGAAGCATGTCCATCACAGGGAGAGAATGTAGACTTCTCACACGCCATCAGGGAGCCTTGAGCTTGAACTCCATCTTCCCATAGTTCATTACCTCGGCACTCTTCACTCTTGACTTTTGCTCTGCTTTATAGAGGAAAGAGAATAACTTCAATTCCACAGGACAGCTTTGGGATTAGAAATGATTTATATAAAACTTCTTTTTTTTCCCATTTGTTTATTGTGAAAATACTGTACAGAGGGGTTACAATTACATGGGCAAGATAATGAGTACATTTCTTATCAAACATTGCAGCCTCCTCCTTTGTTTCCCCTTCCCATCCCTTCCCATCCTCCCCCCACCCCCCAATCCTCCCTGTTCCCCCCACCAAAGTTGTAAAGTTCGCTTTCGACATACATCTCATTGTTGCAATGGGTCCACCTGTATCCCTAGTTAAACGATTTGTTTTTCCCCTTCCCCTCCACAAATTATACCCACATCAAATACAGTGAAAGCAGGGGTTATACTGTGGGGGAGGGGCATACAAAGCAACAAAGAAATAATCTTATAAATGTGTTAGAAACAATCGCAAGAAAGAAAAAAAAACATTTGAATACATATCTTAGGGTTCATTTCCCTAACATCACCTTAATCTGACCTTTTCTGCTTGACTCAGACATATACTAGTTATTGCAAATAAGGGAAACCTTGGGACCTATGTTTCTTTGGGCCTGGCTTACTTCACTTAATACAATTTTTTCCAAGTCTTTCCATCTCCTAACAAATGGGGCAATGTCATTCTTTCTGATGGAGGCATAGAATTCCATTGTGTATATATACACCACATTTTCTTGATCCATTCATCTACTGAGGGGCATCTGGGTTGGTTCCATATCTTAGCTATGATAAATAATACTGCAATAAACATAGTTGTGCTGGTAGCTTTAGTGTGGTCTTGTTTGTAAACTTTTGGGTAAATGCCCCAAAGTGGGATTGCTGGGTCATAGGGGAGCTCTATGTGGAGTCTTTTGAGGAACCTCCATACTACTTTCCAAAGTGGTTGAACAAGTTTACTCCCACCAACAATGAAGTAAGGTTCCCTTCTGTCCACATCCCCTTATAAAACTTCTTAATAAAACTGCCTGCCACATAGTTAGGATTCAATCAATAAGTGACAGCCATTATGGTTTTCTTGGTAAGTTTGAATGAATTTCTTCTTGTATATGTTTGTCTTTTTGAATCATATACTTTGTTACTTACTTTGTTCTTTAGGATAAGGCTACTTCTCATTCTCAGTACTTTCTATGTATTGAAAGAAACTGTATATGCCCACACCTATATATGTGCTTAGCCTCTGCTTTTCTTTTAGTTCTGTCAGCCAAACAAATAGATGTAAATAGATATAAGTAATTTGTCATAAGAAATTTCTTAAACAGGATGCATTTACAAAATAAGTTAAGAGAGTGATTATTTTCATGAAACTTCTTTAGTTCATATCCAGTCTACTTTGGAAATACTTTAGTAATAAAATCACTATGTAGATATTTTTTGCACACAATATAAAAAGCTGCTTTATAACATTTAACACACATAAGTTTTCCACAAAATGATATTGGTAAGTCGGTGATAAGTAGATTCTATAATAAGTTAACACTTAAACTGGGGTTAAAACATTATAGCTAGCCTATAATTAATTATACATCATAAGTTAAGACATTTTGAGTTTTGTGTACTGCTTAAGCAGAAGATAATTTTTACTACAGTGCTGAATAAGCTGAAATAGTGTAGAGTCCCTTAAAGAGTGCCTTACTTACAGCAAACCATAACAGTGTTACAGTGGGTTTAGTTAAGCAGAGGATCATAAAAAGAAAAATGAAGCATTCTCTATCTTTAAACTTCTAGAAATCTTCTGAGAGAAGAAGGAAGCATGCTCTGTCTTGAAACTTTTAGATATTCTATTAAGAAAAATATTTCTATTAAGGAGATATTTCTTCTCTTAAAAAATCTATTTGTAGGTCTGCTCTATTTTCTCAAAGATCTCTCCTTATGAAAGGTATGTTTTATCCTCAAGGAAAATAATTTCTTGCCATTTTTCAATTAAGAGAGAGTTTCTTTCCTTGTTTAAATGTTTTAAAATAAGATTTGAGGGCTGGGATGTAGCTCAGTGGCAAAGCGCTTGCCTAGCAAGTGCAACGTCCTGGGTTCGATCCCCAGTACCAAAAAAGAAAAGACAAAAAAAAATACAGTTAAAATAAGATTTGACAGACAACCTTGGCTTTTTTACTCAGAATTTTGTAAGGAACAATCTTCTTCTTGGAGGTGAACAACAATCTCTTAAAGGAGAGTTGTTGTTATGCCCACTTTATAGAGGAAGACATTGACGCTAGAAGAAAGTGTCAGTTGTTCAAGTGGGTGATAGAAATTAACCGGGACTGTCATTTCCTTTCAATAGTGTCTTTGTGAAACTATAGGGGATTTCTGGAATTATTCTTCTGTTTCTTTGCCTTTAAATAATTTACTCTTTGGTCTAGTATCTTCTGCTAGAAACCAACTATCCAGGCTTAACACCACTGGACTCAAAAAATCCACTACAGAGTATATCTCTTGCTCTAACAACTTATTTCCTAATGAATTCCCCTTAATTATGGAATATTATCCAGACCCTGAAAATGTCATTATTTTCCATGCAAGTACAGGTCTAAATTATGTTATCGGAGTGCATCAACCCCAGTGTCTGGCCCCTATACTTATAGTGGAGGCTTCCTTCATGAACTCACCTCAGTTGGCCGGAACTTTCTCCAGAGAGGCAAATGCAACATTCTAATCATGGTTGTTACCCATCCATGCTCTTAACTAGCCACAACTTCAAGCCTGGTTCCCAGCACTTGACTCTGTCAAATGCATGTAACTCTGAGAAAAATACCTTAACTGTGTTAGATTCATTAGAATGGGTAATGTATGCTAATCTATTTCTCTGAAGAACACAATTCAAACAAATTGTAGAGTATGAACACAGACATGGACATCCAGGGTTTTATTTATGCCCCAGAAGCAACAGAATTTTCTGTGTATTTCTCAGAGGTAGTTTAATGATATATTATGTTAACCTCAAACTTTATTTTTTCTTGTTAATAATGCTAATGTTAAAAATGGAAAGAGCTATGCATGTGCTAAGCTAAGCAGCTTTTGTGTGCATTATTTTAATGGATAGAAAAACTTCATAAGATGTAAAGCCCACTTTGAAGATTATGAATATAAAAGCTAAAAATAGAATCAATAGGGATTGGAGGCATGGCTCAGGTGGTAGAGCCAATGAGTGAAAGCATTAGATCAAGAATTCCAGTACTGATCTGTGACCCCCCCCCCAAAAAAAGTATCAAAGGACTTCACAATCAAAAAGCAGTTCATTAGATACCTAAGACCCTCACTTGGTCCAAGTCCAGAGCTATTTCTCATTTCTTTTCCTAACAAAATCATCTTGCCTATCAAATGAGATGATTGAATATCACACTTGACAATCTTGTAAAGCCTTGTTAGATTCTGAACCTAAGTTCAGACTTAAATACATTTCTGTATTTTATATATTGAATTCATATTCAACATCTACTAGTATGCGATTCCTTGTTTATAGAGGTTTCACAGCATTGTAAGACTTTCTTTAGTTGAGTAGTTAAGTGTTCCTTCATATCCACGCTGAGCTGTGTCCCCCAGTCTGGTAGGCTTTCCAAACTTTTCAGCAGTTAAACTTCCTGACCCATTACCTTAATCTCTTGTAAACAAGGCACTCTCCTCACTTGCACAAAGAAATATGTCAGTCAACTCCGTCCCTGATCTGATCTTTTCTTCCTCATATCTATCTGTATCTTCTGCAGCGAAATACGTGGCTTCCCTAGTGACTCAGATTCTGTTTCTTCCCTGCATTTGAGAAACTTTGAGACTTCTGTAAGACCCAGTCAGCTTTCCTCTCTCTCCTCACTCTGCCTCTTCCCCTTCTCCCCATCTCGATCTCCACTCCCCGTCTTTCCCTCCACCTTCCCTCTCCTTCACCGGGCACTCCCTCTCCCTCCCCTCCCTCTTTCCCCCCCTTCTTTCCCCCTGGCACTTTCCCTTGGGGTGAGGGAGGGATGTGCACACATACACTCGTCTACCTCAATCCACCTACTTGAACTGTCACAACCAAGGAGGGAAAGCATGTAGTCCCCACAGTGTCCTGCTTCTTGCCATCCCATTCACTTCTAGACTTCCTTTTGACTCATTGAGCCATCCTATGTAAGATTCCTTTGCATGATGGAAACAGGGCCCTGCTCTGGCTAAGCAAGTGCTTCACCACTGAGCTATGTCCCCAGACTCCTCTACCTTTGTGAGTCACCCTCCCTGCTTCCTTCTGGAATGCATACTTCAATCCCTACATCTGCTACGTGAGGCCCTTGCTATTAATTACCCCCTCGTACAGATGAGAAAACAAGGCTCTGAGCTGGTTCAAAGTTAGAAAATAAATAGGCAGAAAAGTCAGCGTTGAGCCCAGGCAGTTCAATTCTAGAGTCTATTTCTTTAACCTACCTCATCTTCATACCCTGCCTTATTTTTTTTTTTTTAGCTAATTGAGTGAATTAACAAGTAGGACTCTTTTTAAATGATGTATCAGAATTGAGGCAGGTTTAAATTTCATAATATATCATTTTCAAAACTACAAAGGCGAACATACCTAAAAAAATACCATGACATTTTCAGGGAAGAGGAGAACTAAGTACAGGATAATAATAACCATTAACACACTTTAGAAGTAACCCCTCTGTACAGTATGTTCTCAAATAAAATAAAATTAAAAAAAAAAAAGAAGTAAATGGCTTTTTGACCTACAACATCTTATTTTAGACTAGTGAAATCAGAGGTCGGTTTCATTAATACCAGGGGCCTGAACTTCATATTTAAATTCATCTGGAGTATTAGTCTGATTGAGATAGATGAGTACATTGGGAATCTGATAGGTTTAAAACAAACTAGAAAAGTTTTCACATTAAGGATTCACACAATATTTATAATAAATAACAGGGTCACCTTCCAGCACAAAAGTGCCATAATCTTTTGTTAGCTTTGCTGGAAAAATGAAGTTAGTGTACATATATCTAAAACCTAGTCTTGCCATTTCCAATACACTTCACCTCCACATACGCATCACCGAATGAGTGCCACACTGGTTCTAGGTTCTAACTCTGCTCAGGTGCTACCCAGAGCTTTTGTGCTCAAAGCTAGTACTTACCATTTGACCTACAGTTCCACTTCCAGCTCTGTTGGTAGTTATTGCAGGTAAGAGTCTAGCCAGCACTAGTGGCTCATGCATGTAATCCTAGCTACTCAGGATGCTGAGACCTGAGGATTACAGTTCAAATTCAGCCTGGGCAGGAACATCCAAGAAACCCTTAACTCCAGTTAACCAACAGATAACCAGAAATGGAGCTGTAGCTCACAGCAATAGAGCACTGTCCATGAGCTCAGGCACAGTGCCCAGGCCTTGAGTTCAAGATCCACAACCAACAACAGCAAAAAAGAAAAAGAAAGAAAGAAAGGAATACAGAGAGAGACAGGAAAGAAAGAGAGAGGGACAAAATGTCATGTCAAAACCAGCTTTACAATGTCGGTGTGGGGGGGGGGAGGGGGGTATGATTGGGTGGGGGGAGGGGGGAGGCTGGGAAGGGAGGTGAAGGGTAAACAAAGGAGGAGGCTGCAATGCTTGGTAAGAAATGTATGCATTATCCTGCCCAGGAAATTGTAACCCCTCTGTACAGTATGTTCTCAAATAAAATAAATAAATAAATAAATAAATAAATAAGAAAGAGAGAGGGGAGGGAGGGAAGGAAAGAAAAAAGAAAAGTCTCACAGGCTTTCCTGCCCAGACTGGCTTCAAACTGGGACCTTCAGATCTCAGCCTCCTGAGTAGCTAGGATTACAGGAATGAGCCACAGGTGCCCAGCTCCAAAGAATAGTTTTAATGGTGTATCTCCCATTTTCTTTCTTCCTTCACCAGTAGCCTGATATTCATTGTATAGGAGCTGAAAAAGTTCTTGATTTAGGAATCAATAGCTGAATTGTGGTACCCGAATTCAGTTTTACACAAAAATACACATGTAAGTGATCACAGATGTCTTGTAATGTTTTCTAAAATGTGTGTTCACTTACATGTGTATTTCTGTGTAACAGCACAAACAAGACAGAGCTAGCTGCATTCTATGACCTACCACAGCAGACTCTGGGAAGCACCTATACTAAAATGGACTGGAACCTTTGATGCCACCTGATCCTATCACCAGACTTTAAAATGCGTTCAATCTGGATACAACATTCAAGCTTCTTGGAAAATGATATTTATAAAAATGACATCTAAAAAATGACATTAAAAAAACTAAAAGCAATATAAAGTTCCCTAGAATCAAATGTCCTTTGACAAGAGCCTTGTGAGTTAGATGACATCGTTCTAGAAAAAAAGACTAAAATTTCTCTTCTTAATTTTTCAACCTGGGCTGGGATGTAGCTCAGTGGCAAAGTGCTTGCCTAGCAAGTGCAATGTCCTGGGTTCGATCCCCAGTACCAAAAAAGAAAAGACAAAAAAAAATTTTTCAACCTGCCTCTGATGTAAATGCCAATAGGCATAACAACCAAAAAAGAAAAAAGAAAAAAAAGGAAAGGAAGAAATAAATATGGAGCATTCAAAAGCAAATAATTAAATCTGCATGCAAAAAACAAGCACAAAAATCTCCCAAGTTAATTTGGAAAATGAAAAAAAACCCACCTAATTATCTGTTACTCTTTATGCTGTATTTATACTTTGAATTATAGTAGTGATAACAACAGAATTATACAATAGTGTATTCAAAGTCAATTTAAAGTCATTAGAGTTTGGTTCAGCAGTAAAGCTGAGTAAAGTTCAAACCTTAGTAAAAAAAAAAAAAAAAAAAAAAAAAAAAAAGATCCTAAACTCAATTTCATATGTGGTACAGATAAAACAAATCTCTTAGACTAAACTTAACTGCTTTAATCAGAATAACCTATCCTTAACATTCTTCAATGAAATTCCCTATCACACACACGTGTTATTAATTGCCTAATAAGTATTTAATACCTACTTAGCTTGTTATTTGAAGGCTAGCCATTGGCTTTTTGTTTTTGTTTTGTTGTTTTGTTTTGTTTTGTCATGGGGCCTGAATTCTGGGCCTGGGTGCTGTCCCTCAGCTCTTCAGCTCCAGGCTAGCGCTCTACCGCCTGAGCCACAGACCACTTCTGGCTTTTTCTGCTTATATGGTACTGAGGAATCAAACTCAGGGCCTCATGCATGCAGAACAAGCACTCTACCACTGAGCCACCTTCCCAGCCCCAGTCATAAGCATTTTAATTGACATTATTTTAAAAAATCATGTTTTGCTGCGGAACTGCTTCTGAAACAAAGAAGCAGCCTGAGTCAGCAAGACAGGTCAAACAGGGACTGAAATATTTAAGTAGGCATAGATTATACAGTAGACAGAGGAAACATATGTTTAACGGACCAGCACAATCTAAGCAATCTAATTTTTTAATGTGTGCTGTTAAAAGCATAACAGCAATAACCAGAGGTTTAAATTTGCAGTTTTAAATTTGTAGTTCTTTTTCCTTGCTATACTCTAGTTCGGTCTAACTTTTCATTATACAATGCAAGGATGGACAAGGGAATGTACTGCCTTCAAGTGATCTCTTGGTCTTTCCCTTTATATAACGTATAATATATTAATTAGTATAACATAACACACACACATATATATAATATTCTCTTTATACAACTGTCCAAAGCATTTTCTTCTCTGTGCCTGACGAGAAGACAACCAGTAGTGTTTTCCTACTTGCTTACAAGCAGAATTTCCCCCATCTCTTTAAGAGCCAGCCCTTATTATATAAAGCAACACACACTTCAGAAAAACCCGGCTGGGACAGACCTCCATTTTGCAACCAGGAGGGAGTGACTAGCAGGCTGACTTGCCAAAGAAGAATTCTGAGTTGTATTTCTGGCATACTACCTCTGCCGCGAACCTAGTGCCGAAAGCTATGTAGAGGAGGAGAAAGAGTCACTTGAAACAAAGCGAGGTCATACCGGTGATACCGATCTTTCGATGGGGCCCCTACCAACGGGAGGGAAATGGCTTTGCCTTTTCTTCTGATTAAAAGAGGAAGCAGGACTGGATTTGGGGTGGCTTGGTGGTGGAGTGCTTGCCTAGCTTGCACGAAGCCCTGGGCTTCCATTCCTCAGTGCCACAGGCATAGAAAGAGCCAGTGCCACTGTGGTTCAAGTGGTGGAGTGCTAGACCTGAGCAAAGAGAACCTTAGGGGCAGCGCCCAGGCCCCGGTTTCAAGCCCCAGGACTGGCACCAAACAAAAAACTGCGCTTGATATTAAACAACAACACCTACTTTAAATTGGGCAGTGAAGAAGCCCTCCTGGGTGTTTTCTTTTGGGCACTAAGAGGCTGTGGCACTGGGGAGGAAGGAAACGGGGAAACTGACTCCCTGCTGCGGCAGAGAAGCAGATCAGAAACCCCTGCGAGCCTTTCCAGCGTGGCCGGAAGGCGGGGCGTGGAGGGGGGGGAGTGCGGCCCGCGCTCACGCGGCGGAGCTGCAGGTGGGGAGGGAGCTGCTTCCATCGCTGGCCCCGGCCCGAGGCTGGCAAGGCTCGGGCCGAGTGCCCCCCTCACCTCCCCCCCCCCCGATTTCACCGAGGACCCCTGAATTCAGGGGTGACCTAGTCACGTTCCTTTCTGCGTATGCAGCGCCTCCCACGGTGGCAGGCCTGCGCGGTCGGGCGGGGTGGGGGGGGGGCGTCGGGAGGGACCGCCGCTGCCAATCGTGGGCGGCGTGGTCACCCGAGGGCGGGGAGGATGGGGTGGGTCGCCCGCGCTGGCCAGCCGGAAAGTGCAGGGGGAGAAATCAGCCCGAGGTTGGGAGCAGCATGGAACTCTCCGGAGACCAGCTGGCCACGGCCGCGGCCCGGGGCCGCGTGGAAGAGGTGCGGGCGCTGCTGGAGGCCGGGGTGGCCGCCGATGCGGTGAACCGTCATGGGCGCAGGCCGATTCAGGTAGGAAAGCCCGGAGGATCGGGTCAGCCCAGGAGAAATGCAACCAGATAGCGCCCCGACTCAACCCCGAACAGACACCATTTCCTGGGGTGGGGGGTGGGGGGAGTTTTTGATGTGTGTGGGGAGATTGGAAACCGGGGTCTCAGAATTCTCGGTACTTATGAAGCCTTGGAAGGAAGAAGGTACAAGGGTGGCAGTGTGTGTGGGGGGGGAGGGGGTCTGTGTCTGTCCGTGTCTGTGTCTATGTCTGTGTGTGTGTCTCTCTGTGTCTGGTGTGTCAGATTGAGTTATCCACGCTCTCAGATACAAAAAAAAAAAATGTATTTGGAACCTGTCTTCTTCCTGCATAAGGGAGATTTCGTTGGAAATCTGCCTTGTATATTGGAATACATGTCGACCAAAATTATTGACAAATTGTATCTTGAATTGCTTTTTGACTGCTAGAGGTAAATTTAGTAAGTAACAAAACCAGAGAACTCGCCTGACATATCCCTTAGGTAACTTCTGGAGGGTAGCTCTACTATCTGTTATTTTAAAACTTAGTTGACATGTGCATTTGGGATATAATTCAATTTCTTATTGTTGAGACGTGTTGTTCCTTCCCTGTTGTCCTTCGTTCGGTTTTGTATCTCCGGGTGTGTTTTCTTTCAATTTTTCCAAAATTTCAAGTTGAATAAAATTCTTCCCAGCAGTCAGCATTACAACCGATGGCAACCATTACTTCTCATTCTAAGAAAAGAAAATTTATCTGAAATGAATGAAAAAAAAATTGGATGATTAGTTTTGACTTGTTTAGTAGGAGAAGAAAGAGGAGATGGTTTTGGTTTTGAACTTCAACCAGATTGCTGCGTGACACAAATATCAGTTTATAGAAAATTCAAATTAATGTATTATTAAATTTATTAAAGAGTCCTATTTTTTTTACTTTGGACTGCTATTCCGGTTTAAATATGGGTTACATTCCAGTTTCTTTATACCATAAAATATGTGAAAAACTTTTAAGGTAAAGCCAATTACCAAAATGAAGGGTTTCATCACATTAGGACACTGAATTGCAGTTTTTTTCTGGCTTTCTGTATTTGTAATTTAGTTCAATTATATTTTGCTTGGTTATCTTTTAGAAACTAAAACAATTTCATTTTCAGTAAGATTCAGTCGCAATAGTATAATTCATTTTTGTTCCATGGTGTAGAAAAAAATACTTGATTCAGTTTAATGGGACACGGAGCATAATAAAAATAAGCAATTCCTGTTTGAAAGTCTCTGTCTTTGAGCTAATATAATCAAATAATACAATTGCCTACCACCACCACCCATTATATAATATATTCCAGCCTTCTTTTAACATTTTTCTTTAGAAATGACTTTATTTCAAAGATGAGTTAGGAATCGATAGTTATGCTTCTTATTATTGCTTGAATTATCACAAATGTAGTTATCTCACCAAACAAACCATTTATAATTCTAGACATCTGAAATTAAACTTAATTGATATAGTGCATTCATTCCTTTGGGGAGCGCTAAGAAGGAATTTTTTCTTTCTTCCTTCCTTTTTTTTTTTTTTTTTTTTTTTTTTTTTTGTCAGTGGCAGGGCTTAAGCTCAAGGCTGGGGCATTGTCCCTGAGCTTTTTGGCTGAAGGCTAGAGCTCTGCCACTTTGAGCCACAGATTTCCAGTTTACCAGTGGTTAACTGGAGAAGAATGTCTCCTAGACTTTCTTGCCCTGGCTGGCTTGGAACCATGATCTTCAGACCTTGGCCTCCCAAGTAGCTGGGCTTACAGACTATGAGCCATCAACACCCAGCAAAAGAAGGATGTTTAAAAATTATAATTTCCCTGATTCTCACAGCTCTAAGTTTGT
This sequence comes from Dipodomys merriami, assembly GCF_024711535.1. Taxonomy (NCBI): domain Eukaryota; kingdom Metazoa; phylum Chordata; class Mammalia; order Rodentia; family Heteromyidae; genus Dipodomys; species Dipodomys merriami. The sequence goes on along the minus strand of NW_027202382.1, from coordinate 5,250,495 downwards.
GGCCTCTGTCTCCTCTCTGCCCCCCCCACCCCCACCCCCACCCCCAAGATCATCTGTGAAAATTTGGTGAAATGTTATTACAAAATTACCACAGGAAAAAATTTTAGGACCAATTGGCCATGTTTTCTCATTTTATGCTTGGAAAAATATAAGTTTTACATTTCAGAAAGATCACAACCTTTTATGAGAAGGTTAATTCGTGCAAACACACACACACCACATGCCTTTTAATCATTATCACGTCTGCGCTAATATCCACATGGGAACTACACAGAATCCCAGAGCCTAAGAATTTCTTCACAAAATGAGAGGAAATGGGGCTGTAGTAAAAGCCAGTTCCTCCCTGCACGTGTAGCCTGCGTGTAGGCGAAGAAGACGACAGTGGGATTCCATGTGTGCAGAAACATGAAATGGGCATTTGCTTCTTTCAAATCAGCCATTTCCAGCACCCTGTCCTGACCAGTGTCCCCCATCTCCCCACAGGTCATGATGATGGGCAACCCCCGCGTTGCAGAGCTGCTGCTGCTCCACGGGGCAGAGCCCAACTGGGTGGACCCCGCCACCCTCACCCGACCCGTGCACGACGCGGCCCGGGAGGGCTTCCTGGACACGCTGGTGATGCTGCACCGGGCCGGGGCGCAGCTGCATGTGCGCGATGCCTGGGGCCGGCTGCCCGTGGACCTGGCTGAAGAGCAGGGCCACTGGGAGGTCGCGCGATACCTGCGCGCGGCTGCTGGGGGCCCTGAAAATGACAGCTAAGGGAACTCAGGTGAGACCAGTGGTCCAAGGATTGGAGAGAGAGCGGTTTCCGAAGGGAAAGTTGCGTTGGTTCGGGTTCGCTCAAGCTCACACCCCTTGCACATTAACAAGATGGTAGAGCCAGAGCAGCAGAGAAGTTGCACCTCCAAAAACACACTTACAAAAGCCCAACTGCTCCTTTCCAGTACCACCCAAGTTTTCCCCATTCGCAAACCTTTGTCACCAAGCCAACTCCATAATTTCCAAGAAAATCTGCCTCTCTGCCTTAGGCAGTGTTTCCCAAAGATTCTCTAAAGGATCATAAGGGTACCTGGGATGGAGACTTCCCAGTCGGCTTTGAGAGACCCTGGCCTTCCCTCCTCCAGGCTGAAGTCTTCCATTGCTAGGAGACAGATAAGTCTCCTAGAATTGCTAGGAGACAGATAAGTCTCCTAGAATCGCAACCTTTCTCCATTTCACCCCTTCATGAATTTCAAAGCCTTACTCTGGCTGCTTCTCCAATCTGCTCACCAGAATTCTGTTTATCCCAGTGGCTGGCTTTACTTTGGGTTTTGCTGAAGAGAGAATAATTTTATATATAGTACTAGTCCTGGAGCTTGAATTCAGGGTCTGAGCACTGTTCCTGAACTTTTGTGCTCAAGGCTAGCACTCTACCACTTGAGCCACAGCTCCACTTCTGGCTTTTTGGTGGTTAATTGAAAATTAAGAGTCTCCTGGATTGGGCTGACTGACACAATTATCCTCAGATCTCAGGCTTCTGAGTAGCCAGTAGCTACTTTCAAAATATTTATTTCATATTTAAACAACATTGTATGTAATTTTAAATAATGCTTAAAAGTATTCAATATCTAAATAACTTTAAATCAAAATAGCTATATCTGGCAACATGAAATTAGCATGAATATTTAAGTGGAACATGACTTCAAAAATATTTAAATTTATCCTATTTTGGCTTAGAACTGGGACTTGAGAGAGCCTTGGGGACAGAGTGGAATCTAGCCCAAGGCAATTAGATAAGAAGTTCACAAAACACTGCAAAACCTGAGCTTTGAATAGGAAGTAAAAGGTGAGAAGATCTTTAACCTAGCCACTCTTTATCTTAGCTCTCCTCACACATTCAAGTAGAAGGAAAGACCAGTGTTGCTCTGAAGTTGACTTAAGAAAGGAGAGACCATCAAAGGTAGTTGTCTATCTTGAGTGGCAACAAATGAGTACATTTTTTTTAACCTTGTTGAAGATAGAACCCAGGGTCTCACAATACTAGGCAAGCACTCTACCAAATAACTCCACCTCCTCCTGTAGAGCTGATTTCTAATTTGTATCTCTAGATAATGTCTAATACTTAAGGCGATGTAACTGATACAAAGTTATGACACTGAGTTGTTGGAGAATAATTATTAGGAAACAATGCTTACATATTTTATACAGTGGCAACCATGTTCTAACTAGATTTCCCAAGGGAGATTAGTTAAACCCACATATAGAAAACCCAGGAGTAAGGAGGTGGACTTCAACTTCTGTTTTTGTTGTTGTTGTTGTTGTTTGTTTGTTTCCAGTTGGAGGAGAGTTTGGGGCCTCAAACCCAGGCCTTTGTGTATGCTAGGGAAGGAAGTCCCTTGAAGCTACATCTTCAGCCCAGATTGATTCTTTAGTGAAAATCATTAAGTGATTTGTGCTGGAACACAAAGATGAACAAGACAGAACTGGAGGTCTGCCTTCATAGATCTTACATTCTGGGAAACAGACTTTAAATACATTAAGAACCTAATTTAGAAAAGTAAGCTTGTGAAATCAGTCCGGTAAGGGTGAACAGGAAGAACTTATAGGGGTTAGAGAAATGGATGAGAAGGAGAGTTGCCCTGGGTTCGGTTTTAAGGCAAAGACTGATAGAGCTTGGAGGGTTAGGCTGACTTAGTGACCCTGAGCAGTCTTTGAGTACATTAGAGAAGGCAGAAACCAGATCTTATAAGACTCCAGTAGATAAAAGAATTGTCTGTTTTGTTCTGCAAATGTAGCTGAAGCTAATGGATTTGGGGGGTGCATGAGGCAAGGGACTTCGGGTTCTTTCTGTACTAGTTTAGATGCAAAAGGATATCTACGATCGCAAAAACAGGAGGCTCCTTTGTGCCCTACTGCTAGAGCAGTGCAGCATAAGAACTTAGAATGTCTTCCTGCACCCTCGTGGGTGGGGCCACATGGGGACAAGTCTGCTTGGGAAGTGTTGCAGGACTGGCATTTAGAAAGGATACACAAATCTAAGGCAGGGCAAGTGGATGTCCAAAAAGCAAGGAAAACATTTGGAGTATCCTGTCCCAAACCTTCAGAATATCTGGAGGTGGGGGGCGGGGAATACAGGAGAATTGGGAGGAACTGGCCGCTGCTTTTTGACTTCTGGTTTCTTTTTGCTTTCTGCAGGCAGGCCTGATGTCCACGGTCCAGCTCAGAAGATGCAAGATTGCCAGACCTGTGCCACCTTATCTAATGCTGCTCTGCTTTTTTTCTCTCTGCTTCCCCCCCCCCCCGCATTACCTCCCTGCCCCCGCAAACTTCCATTTTTGTTCTCGCTTATATCACTATAAAAGGTCTTTTTAAAGCCCATACCGTATTCTTGCCTTTTGATTGAGTGGGAGCTTGGGGGGGCGGGGAGGACCCTCCCTAGGGTCCTCAGGTTATATATGCATGGGAACTTCCTTTTTCCTCGCCTTCCCAGGTGCCCACCAACACTCTGGAAGGCTCAAAGTAGTCACAGGGCCTTGGCTTTTCTCAGATCAATTCGCCAGGACTTAGTAAAAAGATGTCTTCAGTCAACATTTATTGTGGGGCTAGTACGGCTTCACATATGAGCCAGTGTAAAAACCATAACTTGAATTTCCTGGATCAAAGACACTGCGGGCTAACCCATTGCGCCACTGGATCATTTTCTGAATATCCGCTCCTCCTCCCCAAATAGCTCTAGGAAAATGCTGCCGTTAGAATACAACACGGACTATAAGAAAAGAGCCAGTCTCTTTCCCAGGATTCCCACGGTCAATTCAGAATTTTTACTTCTCGCGTTTCTCCGCATTTCCGGGAAGATCTTCCAAGTCGCTCGCTCTGCGCCGCCATCCTCGGGTTACCACTCAGTTCTTTGGTTTATTGGTGTATTCTTTGGGCAATTGTCTCCGATGTGCCAAGTTCTTTCACAGATGCCAATGCCTGTTGCTCAGACTTTCCATGTCCCGGGTATCTGTCCCCCATCCTTCCGTTCCACGAATCTCTCTTTACATGGTCCACCAAAGGATCACACCGTCCGACCGGCGCTCCAGTACCATCGGGCTCAGTAACTGACAGTCAGACGGTGCTGTGGCCCGAGCACCTCGGGGGATCACAAAGGCACCTGTTACAAGGCCCAGGGCCTCCGCCTGGGGCCTTTGGGGAAGACTTTCTAGAAGAGCATCCAGTCGCGGCTCCTGGCTTCCCCCAGCTGCCTGAATTAGAGGGAGGCGCTGGAGCGCTTGCGCACCACCGCGCGCCCCGGGCTCCAAATGCGAGCCTCGTTACCCCGGGCACATCAGTCCCCAGTCTGAGACCCACTCCATCTAGCCCCAAACAGAGAGAGGGACTCGGAAAAGAGGTACTGGAGAAATGTGCCTAAGATACTGGATCGCAGATGGCGCAGAAGGTCAAACGTTCTCTCGAATGTGCCCGCCCCCCACCCCCATCTCGGACTTACTCGCGTGAATCTCTGAGAAGAAAACCGAGATCTTCCACCTCTTTCCAGACAGACCTCATTTGTCTGATTTAAGTAATCATGTTCAAATGAGAAGTAAATAACCAGTTAAATTAATACGTTAGTCTTTTTCTTTTTGAACTTAGAGTGACTTCTTGCTCTTCCCTTATCCCTTCCCTTCCCTCCCCTTCCCTCTTTCTCTTTTACTTTCTCCTGTCCTTAGTTTGTTCATTCCTTCTTTCTTTCCTTCCTTTTGGCAGCTTTAAACACTGTAGGCAAAACACTGTCTTTGAATTCATAATACACTCTTAGCTTGACAATTTTTTTTTAATTTTTAGGGAATGCCAGTCTTCTCCTCTTCTCCACCCCGCGGCCGCCGCTCGCCGCAAAAAATAATCTGGGGACATAGTACATTTCTATAGACAGACTGTTGTTTGACAATATTGAAGTTGTGCCTCTATTAATCTCACAGATACAAACAATCTACTTTGACCATATTCATTCTTATCTATTTCACTTGTTAGTCCAAGTTCCTCCTACTAATGTCCACCCCAAAAGCACAATCTTTCTCCATCATTAGCCCTTTATTGACCAAGGTCTTTTTATCAAGTTTCTCCATGCTGTTTCATATACAGTTGCAATATACTTCAAAATTATTCAGCTCTCTTTCTTTTTCCCTCTTTCCTTCTCTTCCTCATCTAGACACTCTCAGATTTATGTTCTATTTTTATCCACATAGATTAAATGTAATTATTTACATAGGTATATATACATATGGGCCCATGCATGTATATGTGTATATCATTCAATTAAGTGTACAGTGGTATTTCAGTGGTTCTTTCAGAGTGCAATTCTCTAACTATATATGCAACTGAATTTAGATGTTTACTTGTGTTTCAAACCAAGTAAAATTGCTAGACAAAGAGTACATGCATTTAAGTTTTTTTAATTGTTTTCCAAACACTACTCATTTACTCATTTTTGAAAGTGGATGTATATGACCTTTTAAATGTCTAGAGTTTTTATTTTTAAACAAAATGTTTCTCTTTACACATAGTACCTGTTTTTTTTTTTTTTTTTTTTTTTTTTTTTGTCAGTTGTGGAGCCTGAACTCTGGGCCTGGGCGCTGTCCCTCAGCTCTTCAGCTCAAGGCTAGTGCTCTACCACTTGAGCCACAGCACCACTTCCAAGTACCTGTTCTTAAATATGATCACCGTGTCTATTTCATAGCAGTGTAAGCACACCAAGGTTTTGGCTTTTTGGCAAGAAGGCACAATCTCTCATGCAGCAAACATTCCAAGGGAGGTCATATCATATATCTGATCTTTCATATTCTGACTTCAGTGAAATTTTACTGGGGTTTTTGTTATAAACTGATGTACTAGAAGAGTTTGGCATAACTTGACTGTAGGGACAAAAAGTTAAAAAGGATGACCAAATATTAAGTCTGAAGAGATAGCAAGGGAGAAGGAGTAGAAAGAGGGGAAGGAAGAGGAGGAGGAGTAGAAAGAGGGGAAGGAGGAGGAGGAAGGAAGAGGAGGAGGAAGGAAGAGGAGGAGGAAGAAGAAGAAGAGGAGGAAGGAAGAGGAGGAGGAACTCCAGAATAGAACATAAATGTGGTGAGAAAAACATGAAAAAGAATTATTCTTTTTACTAGTTTGTCAAAGTTGTTCTACTATTTTATCTAGGCAAGGCATAGCTCTTAAAATGGCCAGACGATCCAGGTGCTGGTGGCTCATGCTGTAATCCTAGCTACTCAGGAAGCTGAGATCTGAGGATCAAGGTTCAAAGCCATCTCAGGCAGGAAAATCCATGAGACTCTTATCTCTGATAAACAACTCAGAAAAATGGAAGTGGTGCTGTGGCTGAAGTGGTCTTGAGCTCAAGAGCTGAGGGACAGCACCCAGGCCCAGAGTTCAAGCCCCATGACCACCACCACCACCACCACCAACAACAACAACAACAAGGCCAGATGTTTATTAGCAGTATCAGCTCCTGGGTTCCTAAAATCATCATCAGTTTTCAAAACGCTGTAATTAAAGAAATGACATGTAAAATTTCAAGTAAGTCGCAACTGAATGTGAGGACAGATTTGGTTTGAGAAAAGAAATCTGGATATTTACATAGTGCAATTTTCTACACCAAGTTCAACAATCAGAGGTGGATTTGTGCTGAAGCTTATGAAGTCAGAACTTTTGACCCCTCACTTGGTGCAGTTCCTGATATGCAGACATATGATCTGACAGGAAGCAGAGATCTCTGAATCAGAGGACAAACTATGTATTACTCACCAAGTATCCTAGTACCGGATTCCCTCTCCAAGTTTCCGTCTCCAGGGGGAGAGAAAGGGGGCCAAATGGTCACTGTGTTTGCAGATGATTGTACCACAGGATAGGAACTTGCAATTATGAGATCCATAACTTATAAAAAGCTGCTGTATCTGTCCCTTGCCCCTTGTGGAAACTTACTCCAAAATAAAAATAAAATAATCAAGGGTCTGGGAAGGTAGCTCAGCGGTAGAGTGCATGCCTTGCAAACATGAGGCCCTGGGTTCGATTCCTCAGTACCACATAAACAGAAAAAGCCGGAAGTGGCGCTGTGGCTCCAGTGGTAGAGCGTTAGCCTTGAGCTGAAGAGCTGAGGGACAGCGCCCAGATCCAGAGTCCAGGCCCCATGACCGGCAAAAAAAAAAAAAAATCAAGATTGGAGAAGATGATAGAAGAGTTCACTGTCCTGAATGGAGGCAAGAGGTTCCAGCAGTGATAAGTCTCTAAATCTCTCCCACATGCACCAAATTTGCTGGTTCTCTTTTTGCTTTGAAACCCAGGACCATGCAGAAAACTGAAGGTATCAACTGAAAATTCCAATCCAACAGCCCCTTTCAAGATCTGAAGCTGAGCTGGGCACTGGTGGCTCAGGCCTGTAATCCTAGCTACTCAGGAGGCTGAGATCTGAGACTCACAGTTCAAAAGCAGGGCTGGCAGGAAAGTATGAGACTGGAAGTGGAACTTTGGCTCAAAGTGGTAGAGTGCCAGCCTTGAGCAAAACAAGCTCAGGGACAGTGTCCAGACACTGACTTCAAGTCCCAAGACTAATGTCAGAACACTTTCAGTGCAAAGGGAAAAATTTTTAAACAAGGATTTCGAACTTTCTGTAAGAAAAAGTCCTTTAAACTTGGTTTCAGTATCCTCCCCTATAAACCAGGCTTGTCCCTGTTTATAAATGTGTCTTTAATTTAATGTTGGTAAAAAGAAAAAAAATCATCACACAATGATAAGCAAAATGTTTCATTGTGGTAAAGGAACTTTACTTCTTCCTCCCCTATTTTGAAAGCACTCTCAAGTGTTGTGGTTCACTTTTAAGCTCTTGTTCTCTCTCTGAACACAGGCAGATTTCTTCTTCCTTTCATTGCTATTAGAAAATTCCCCCCTCCCCTTTCTAAAATTCACTCTTGTTCTGCAGTCACTTATTCTTAATTTTAGCTCTTTAGCTCAGTCTCTGTAAATCTATTCTTGTTTAATTCCTTAATGTGCAAATGGATGAACATTCTCTGGTTTCTCTCTGCCTTGAGCTCTCTCTCCTTAGATTGACTTGTCACCCACTCTACTTCAGCCCCATGCTCCTACCAGCTCTTGATTAAATCCTTCTTAATCTCAGTTTCACTGAGCACTCACCTTGAGCTGAAGAGCAAAGAGACAGCACCCAGGCCCAGAGTTCAGGCCCCATGACCGGACCCACAAAAACGAACTTCTTCAAATTTCTTTGACTTCTATCACCCTTGTGATTATTATTATTAACTTTGGGTTAATAATAATTCTCACTGGAATGACTAACATAACATTTGTATTTGTTTCCTGGGGCTACCATAATAAAGTACCAACATCTAGTGGCTTTAAATAATTTTTTTCTCACCCATAGTTCATAAGTTTAATGGCTCAGCACTGGAGGAGAAATGTACTAAGTGTCTTCATTCTAGATTTTGGGGCTTCTAGATTCTAGGAATACTTGAGACTTCTTGGCTTGTATCATTCCAAATTTTGCCATTTTTACTGGCCTTCTCTTTTATGTGTGTATCCAAAATGTTCACTTCTTGGAAGGAAATCAATCATTCGATTAGGGTTGGCTTAATCCAGTATGATCTCATCGTAACACACGGAAATCTGCAAAGATCTTTTCTAAGCAAGGTCACACCTACTGTTTCCAGATGGAGTTGGATACTGGAAAGATGCTCTCCAACAAATAAATCTCCTAGTTAGATTTAATGCTGTTTTATATTGTTCCCTTAACATACATAGACTGAGTAATCATTTCAAATGTAAATCGAGGGGGCTGGGAAGGTGGCTCAGTGGTAGAGCACTTGCCTTATATGCATGAGGCCCTGGGTTCAATTCCTCAGCACCACATAAGCAAAAAAGCCGGAAGTGGCACTGTGGCTCAAGTGGTAGAGCGCTAGCCTTGAGCTGAAGAGCTGAGGGACAGTGTCCAGGCCCAGAGCTCAGGCCCCATGACTGGACCCAAAAATAAATAAATAATTAAAACAAATGTAAATCGACAAAAATGTGTACATGAATGTTCATAGCTCCATTATTTGTAAATAGCCAGACTGGAAACAATCCAATTATGAAGGATAAACAAAATGAAGACTATGTATCAAATGGATATAATTTAGTCCGAAAGTAAGAAGTGCTTAGACAACCTATAACATGGATCAATTTTGGAAACATTATGCCAAGTGGAAAAAGTCAGGCACACAAGGTCACTTAGTATATGATTCCTTTTTTGTGAATTTTCCAGAACAGACAATTACAATATTAATTCCTGGTAATAAAAGCCTCCATTCTTACCCTCTCTGTTTGTTTGTTTTGAGTTAATTTTTATTTGGGAGACTTTGGAAATTACTCCACTGTATTACAATTTCATGTATGTGCTTGAAAGAACATTGGCTATATTTCCCAGCATCTTACTTTTTGTATTGTATTTCCATATGTTCTATATTCCCAGAATAATGATTTTTTAAAAAATTGGGGAAGGCATATCACCAATGTCAACTTTTCTTTTCTCAAGATATAGTGGCTTTAATTTATTGTCTTACTTTTAAGTACAGCCTATGCATTAAGGACTAATGAGTAGATTAAATCCTCATGACATTGTTTCTAAGCAATTTTTCATTTTCTACCATAAGATGACAATCTTTTCACAAATGCCAACCTTGATGTTCTAAGCAATTGAAATATTCAGATACTAAACACTGAATGTTTAAACAAATTCTTCCTGGGGCTGGGAAGGTGGCTCAGTGGTAGAGCGCTTGCCTTGAATGCATGAAGCCCTGGGTTTGATTCCTCAGCACCCCACAAGCAAAAAGAAAAAAAGCTGGAAGTGGCGCTGTGGCTAAAGTGGTAGAGCACTAGCCTTGAGCTGAAGAGCTGAGGGACAGTGCCCAGACCCTGAGTTCAGGCCCCACGACCGGACCAAAAAAAAAAAAAAAAATTCTTCCTGATCATCAAGAAAACTGACTAATGACTAAAACAACCTCATAAATCCAGTAACTCTACCCTGAATTATTTTCCTCTGCCTCATTCTGGATTTTATATATTCTTTTTTCATTTTTAGTGAGCTGGGACAGTTTCTTCCAACTGTTTAACAGTTACTAAGGCTTTTGTGTATTAGTAGTGAAAAGTGACTTGAACCTACAGTGACAGTGTGTGTAGATGCCTAGGCTAAGGAAGGAGATAGACAGGTGTTTTCTGCTTTTCTTTTTCTTTTTTCAGTCATGGGGCTTGAACTCAGGGCCTCGGTGCTGTCCTGAGCTGTTTTGCTCAAGGCTAGCACTCTCCACTTCCGGCTTTCTGTGGTTAAGGCAGTAAGAGTCTCATGGATTTTCCTGCCTAGGCTGGCTTCAAACTGTGAGCCTCAGCTCTCAGCCTTCTGAGTAGCTGGCAGCAACCGCTGCCCAGTTGGACAGGTAGTTTTGATGGTGTAAAGGTAACTGTAGAGTGACTTGTGGTATGTGGCAGCAATGTGAACAAGCTGCAAATGACTTTTTCCTGACTGTGCTCAGTGACTTCAGCCTCTTTTCTACTCAGGAGTGCTTCCTTCTAATTCTACACATTGGGTTATCATCAAGAGTAGTTTTAGACACTGGCTCAGACATGGGGCTGGAGAATTTTTTTTGCTGTCTTGAGTCTTGTGTTTCAGGTGACCACCTATAAAAGGCAGTGATGATCATTCTAAAGCCAGTCTGAGTATTTCTTGCCCATGTTTCCTGGCAGCTGTGGCTCTAAATGTACTGTCATGAACCACCTTCTGAAATAGCCTGACATGGAAATAATCTAACATGGCAGGCTTCTTCATTCAGTGCCACAGAAACAATCAAGAACAATCAAGAACAATCTTGATTGGAATTTGTATTTCTTTGTATAGTGGCTATTCATTGTAATGTAAGCATAATGTATTGATATTTTTTGTTTTGCCCCTAATTATCTGCTTTTTAAGTGGAAAATTCAATTTTATTAAGATTGCTTATAGGGGATAAAAGTGATATCCCTCCACTCCTGTAGGCAATTTAGGCTTTATTACTTGATCAAGTCAAATTGATTAAGGAAAGAGCCTTCACTGAAAATAGTAAATAAGGGGCTGGGAAGGTGGCTCAGTGGTAGAGTGCTTGCCTTGCATGCATGAGGCCCTGGGTTCGATTCCTCAGCACCACATAAGCAAAAAGAAAAAAGCCAGAAGTGGCGCTGTGGCTCAAGTGGTAGAGCGCTAACCTTGAGCTGAAGAGCTGAGGGACAGCGCCCAAACCCAGAGTTCAGGCCCCACGACCGGACCCCCCCCAAAAAAAATAGTAAATAAATGCAGCATTTATTGGTAGGTTCTGGTGGCTCACACTTGTCATCCTAGCTACACAGAAGGCTGAGATCTGACACTGTGACTCAAAGTGGTAGAGAGCTTACCTTGAACAAAAGAGCTCGAGGACAGTACCCAAGCCCCAAGTTCAAGGCCCATGTCCAACAAAAAAAAAAAAGTACATTATTAGATGAAAAATACTTAGGTCAGAAAGCTCACAAAGGTACAAGTAACAATTTGCAGTCTTAGTTTAAATACTTCTCAGGCTTGGCTTCATTGACCATATAGTATACTTGGAAGTACATTATATATAGTTAATGTCATAATGTCAACACATATTTTCATATGTGTTGGCCACTCTACAGTATAACTACACTTTTTTTTAATATTTGAGGAATATCTAAGGGAGTGGATGATCTACTACAGCAGCGAATAATGCCAGATGTTTACTTTCCCTCTCTTTTTTGTTGATAAGGCACGGATACATGACCTATGTAGGCTCCACCAATTGAAGCTACCAGGTGAAAATTGACCCTCCAGTTACATGAAACCAGGGATTATGAAAATATTAGCTCTGTGATGGGAATGTCAGTAACTACTTGAAGTAGAAAGACCGGGTCAATTACTGGACAAATTCTAAAAGATGCTTCAATGAATTTTTCTTAGGGTTGCATTTGACCCACTTTGTTCCTTCTGGTGGATTCTGTGAACTCCCAAATGATAAATTTCATTTATGATTTTTCATTTTTACATTTTTATTTTGTACTTGGTGTTATTTTTTATTTTGTGGTTTCTAAGTTATTCTGTGTCAAATCTGTAAATTAGAGTAGTATTGCTATCTTAACAGCATTAGGTCTTTCTAACTCATAAATGTGTTACATTTTAAATTCTGATAAACATGTAGTTTTGAGAATTTTTTTTAAAGTTGTGGCAAAATATAGACAAAGCAACTCTCATGCTTTTCTTTTTTCTTTTCTTTTCTTTTTTTTTTTTTTTCTGGCAGTGCTGGGGATTTGAACCTAAGCCCTCAGCACGTTCTAACACTGAGCTACCCCTCCAGCTACTAAATTTATTCTCTTAACCCATTTTCAGCAATTTAGTACTGTTAAGTATGGTCATATTATATACCTATCTAACTTTCCATGTTGGAAAATGTCTATGCCCATTAAGCAACCATGTTATTTTCCCTCTCTTCAAACCCTTGGCAACTACCATTCTTTCTGTTTACAAAGTTAATTGCTTTAATTATCTTGTGTAAGTATCAATTGGTGGTGGCAGCATAATAGCATTGGTTCTTCTTGTTATGCTTAAGCCAGCAGAAATGCACTTATTTATAAACTTGGACAAAGTTATTTGAAGACGAGGTATTGCGTCCAAAGTAGTTTTATTACCCTAAGTGGAAGCTAAGCAGAAGGGAGCTTCCTTTAACCTGAACTTATCTGAAGCTTAATCTCGGGTGAAAGGATGAGAAATATTGATGTTTTTCCACTCTAGGATGTCAGCTGGGTACTGGATAAGATGAAGCCCCGTGTTCTTGTCTGTATGAACCTGCAGTTTCCATCTTGCTGAACTGAGAGGGAAGGTCCAGGTCTTAATACAAATGCTACAGATTCTCACCATTTTTACCAATGGGTGAGAACAAATGTTTCTTTTTAAAAAATTTTTTCTTAGTGATTTTTTTCCATATATATATATTTTGTAAAAATACTGTACAGAGGGGTTACAGTTACACAAGTAGGGTAATGAGCATTGTTACCTCCTCCTTTTCCCCTCTTCCTTTTTCCTCTACCAACCTTTCCCTCCCCACCTCCACCCCTACACCCTGAAATTGCAAGTGTCTTGTACATCTCATTGTTACAATGGGTCAACCTGTATCCTTATTTAACCATTTTGTTACATCCCTTCTCCTCCCCAAATTATAAAAATATATGTACAAGATGCAGGACACCGGAATCAGATACAGTGGAAACAGGGTTATAACGTGGGGGAGAACATACAAAAGAAACAAAGAATCACATAGTGCATTTTAAGTGCAATTTAAGTACAATAGCAAGAAAAAAAAAAAACACTTGTGTCCCTTTTTGTCTTGGGGTTCATTTTGCTTAACATCATCTTATATGGTCATATGAACATAGCTTTTGACCTTTTCGGGCAAATATTTCTTTTTTCTTTTCTTTTTTTTGCCGGTCATGGGGTCTGAACTCTGGGTCTGGGCGCTGTCCCTCAGCTCTTCAGCTCAAGGCTAGCGCTCTACCACTGGAGCCACAGTGCCACTTCCGGCTTTTTCTGTTTATGTGGTGCTGAGGAATCGAACCCAGGGCCTCATGCTTGCAAGACATGCACTCTACCGCTGAGCTACCTTCCCAGCCCCTCGGGGAAATATTTCTTAACCGGCTATGTCTTTGGACAATTTCCAGACACCATCAATGGTGGAACACGTATTCACTCTAAGATTTAAGTTAGAATCTCTGCTACACCTCATTTTTTTTTTTTGAAAACTGATGGGAATTTTATTAAGTATTTTGATAAATTTGAAATAGTTGATGCTTTTAAAAATGAAGAAAGTGAATTATATTGGGGATTTTACAGCAATTTTTTATTGTGATTGTATTACATAAATTTCACAGTATTGTGAGATAGTGAAAGTCACAAACACAATCTAACCTTCATGGGGCAAATTGTCTTTATTGTGGTCTATAAAGTTTATGAGTTCTATGAGCTTTGGCAATAGTTATTTCTTCCACATCAGGTGATATGTAAGTTTCTTTCCTTTTGCTTAGTGTCAACTGTTCCTCTTTCCTGCTCATTCCCTTCCTCCCATTACTCCCACTGAGTTGCTTAGTTCATTTTGATCAATGACCGGTGCAGCTGATGGGTCCCACTGTTGTATGTTTTCCCGTTTCTGTGTCCTCATTCTAGTTTCCCTCAATTTGCACATATATACGGTCAGCAGCATGGGGTCATTTAGTAATGATTTGACCATATTAGTGGAGGTCCTTTGTTTCTGGAGTCTTGTTTACTTTGTCATATCTCCTTACGTTTTGGATTTATCAGGGAGACCATGTGTAGTTTGTCTCTTTGCTCTTGCTTACCTCGGTCAACATGATTTTTTTCCTAGTTCCATCCATTTTCCTGCAAATGCCATTATACTGTCCTTTCTAATGGCTGCATAATATTCCATTGTATATAGATACCACAATTTTTGGATCGATTCATGTGTAGTGGGGCATCTGGGTTGTTTCCATATCTGCAATGAACATAGAGGTGCATGTGTCCTTGTATCTTGGTTCCTGTTGTTCAGGATAGATGCCTAGGAGTGGTATGGTTGGGTCATAGGGGAGGTCTATATTTAGCTTTCTGAGGACCCTCCAGACTGCTTTCCAAAGTGGTTGTATTATGCTACACCTCATTTTATTTTCTTAATCTCGATGCTCATTGAGAAACTGGAATTTTAGACTCCAAATCTAACCTCTTGGAGATCCATGTCAGATCCAAACAATTATCCCTAGATGCTAAATGAAGAGACACAGTAAAGAGCAGAAAAAGGAAATTTATTATGTACCATATACATACCACAGGGAGGTAGTACTTTATTTTATATTCATAAGATAGATTTAAATAGAGAAAGAACTACAGGAAGTACAGAGAGGTATGCATTATTTAACAGCACCAGTCACAGGGTTGCTCCAGGGGTCAGAGGTGGTATCAAGTGGTGTGTCCACTGTTTTAGAACTGGCCTGATGGGACTTATTATCTTAGTCCTTGTTCTCTGAGGATTCCAGACAAGTTGGGAACATGCACACTGCAAATGTTCTGCAAGTGCTAACACACTGGCGAAATTATGGTGATCTAGTGATGAGATGCAATGCATTGATTCCTTGTTGCACAGAGGACCTTGCCTCCGATGATGATGCCAACACAGAAAACTACAACCACACCTTTATCCACATACCCAAGATCTATAATCTTCACAAAAAGTGAGTCTCAGATGAAGATTAAGGAAATTACAACATACAGAAAAGACTTCAAGTGCGGATGATACAAAAGCTGAATGTTTCAAGTCCAAGATACAGTATTAAAATAGCAACCAAAGCAAAATAATCACACATTAGAGAGTTGTCAAAACTGAAGTGGTGTCTATTGTTCTTGGGGAAGTGTTTGAAATATTTAATGGATCATTAACTGCAGATAAAGCCCCTTCATCCTGCAAGATATGAATGTCAAGGCCCCAAACCTAGAACTGGAGTGGGAGAGGCCATAAGAAGCTCTTTTAGCACAATACCAGAGAAGACCACTATCTCCTGATGGTTAGCACAGGAACAGCATCTTCCCAGAGGAAGAGGCAGGTACCACTTTGAGCTTCTGATAGGCAGGGAAGTTCATGAGACATTTTTTATTTTTATTTTTGGTCAGTCCTGGAGCTTGAACTCTGGGCCTCAGAGCTATCCTTGAATATTTAAGGTAAGCACTCTACCACTTGAGCCACAGCTCAACTCCTGGCTCTGTGTATTGGTAATTTAGTGAGGATAAGAATCTCATGGAGTTTCCTACCCAAGTGGCTTTGAATTGAAGTCCTCAGATCTCAGCCTCCTGAATAGCTAGGATTATAGGTGTGAACCTCCAGTGCCAGGCTTCTACTAGACTCTTAACAAAGCTCAGAGTAGTACCCAGGAGCCGGGTGCCAGTGGCTCACTCCTCTAATCCTAGCTACTTAGGAGGCTGAGATCTGAGGACTTCAGTTCAAAGCCAGCCTGGGCAAGAAAGTTCGTGAGACTCTTATCTCCAATAAACCGCTAGAAAACCGGAAGTGGTGCTGTGGCTCAAGCGGTAGAGCGCTTGCCTTGAACTGAAGAGCATGAGGACAGCGCCCAAGCCCAGAGTTCAAGCCCCACGGCAAGAAACAAACAAAAAGAATAGTACCCAGGCTCTGAGTTCAAGCCCCAGAACCAGTACACACACACACACACACACACACACACACACACACACACACATTCCTGTTAGATGGGACATATATTGGTGTGTAGGAAATGGCACTAGTATCCCACCAAAATCATTTATTAGAGAGCCATGGCTAATATAGCTGAATTAAACAGAAAGTTTTATTGTTAAAGCTTTTCTTATTTTTGCATGAAAAATTAAGATATGGCCTATTTGTCCCTGTATAATTTGACAAGGGCAAAATTTCCAGACTTGAAGGTAAGATGATAGAGGATCATATGATGGTATTATTATATTGTATGTCTAGCTATACCTGTCCTATATTGAATGAAGGTATGTATGTTTGGGTCTACCAGGAAGTCAGACATTAGGAACAGCCTTCCAGTAATCATTTCATAGGGATTGAGATGCAGATTAGCCTTAGGGACAATCCTTACCACCAATAAAGCAATGAACAATACCAATTCCAATTTCTTGGCATAACCTGGCTAACTAACGTTTTCTTCAGGACTTAGTTGCCTCCTCCTATCTTCCCAGAAGACTAAGGAGGCCTCCAGGCTGAATGCAAGTAACAGGTGATTCCAAGTGCCTGGTCCACTGACTGGGTATCCTTGTCATCCTTGCCATCGTCACTCTACAATATTCTTGGGAGCCCCAGACTTAGGCTATTTCTTCTAATAGTATTTGGCTACCTCTAACAGTTTTACTGTCAATTTCCATCATTGAGCAGGATTTGGAAGTTTGTGGTTCAGAGAACGCAAAATAAAAGATAGCTCCTTTATCAATAGGGAAACTTCAAAGAAACCTAGGACTCCTCCCATCCAACATGGATAGCTGTAGAGGTGACTGCATGGACACAGCCATCTTGTTGCCCTTCACGGCTTGGTCCCAGCTCCCTTTGTACTCCTTCAGCAGCCACTTTGCTTACAGATAGATCAGGATGTTTTCAGAAGCTGGTATCCCATGACATTCTTTGCTCCAATGTCCCACTTGCTGACAGTTGTAGCAGATGCCTTTTCCGTACCAAACTTTCTCAGTGTTGCAAAAAAGTGGGCTTGCCCTTGAGACTTTAATCTCTCCCTCTGCTTCCCCTCCTCCATTTGTTCCTTGTTAGTAAAATAGGTTCCCAGAATTATTCCTTCCTGAGATCATGTTAGTCAGGATGTATATCAGAATGTACTTCCTAAAGGCTAGAAGACCCTATTCTTAAAGAGGTCTGGATTCTCATTTGGCTCCTGAGTTACTCTTCAAGTTGTCAAAGTTAACCTGTTTGCTGGCATTTCCTCATGCCCTCCTGGAAGCACAAGTTCATTGTTAGAATAGCTAGTTTATGAATTACCTTTGCTTTCCTGATTTGACTGATAGCTCTGTGTGTATGTGTGCGCGCGCGTGAGCTCAAGTGTCCTGCCACTGCCGCGAAGGGAAGAGTATAATTTATTACATCATCAGCATGTTAGACAGCATCTGAAATACAGTGCATCTCACTGAGATCTACAAAAGGAGAGAAGCACAAAAAATGCAACAAAAGCTGAAAACAATGTCCCTGGATTCCTACACAAAGCAACCTATATCCTCACAGAGTCTATCTAGTTTCTGCCTTCATTGTTTAAGGTCCCTTATTGGAAAGGAGACATTGTCCTTAGTTCTATTTCCTCTGGCTGCCAATCCTGCTTGGAAAGGGCACCTCAGGACTTAGAAGGGGTCCTACAGAGCATATGGTGAGGGCTTTGTTGAGACTTTTGAGACTAGCAGAGGTTGTTTTTACCTTCTGAAATTAAACAGGGACTTTTAAGAGGATTTTGCGTTTTTCTTGATAGAGTCAAACTCTTTCTAAATGTTTTCTCTCGTTTAAATATCTTAGCATAGGAATCTTGGACCATTTCCTTTGCCTTCAAAAAAAAACAAGATGAAAAATGGTACTGAATACATATTAGCTCACATTTAACTTCTATCAGTGATGGAGAAGAGACCAGAGCAAGCCAGAACAGGACAAAACATAACAAACACATGAATTGAGAAGCCGTATGTTCAAAACAGTATGAGCTAGGAGCCTGAGTACTCAACTATCCTGGTTATTTGGGATAACTTTGAGTGACAAGATTCTCACTCTTGGAGTTTATACTTTAGTGGGAGCATGTTGTATATAGGCAGTGGACAAATTTGAAAAAAATAAACACTAGGGTGTGTAGTTTTAGTAACTAGAAAAAAAAAAAAAAAGCTTTCAAGGAAGAGTTCCTTAGAAGTATGGAGGACACCATGGGCACTGCCCTTCATTCAAACAGCCCAGTAAAGGCTATTTCTGAGTAAAGGTTTGAAGGAAGGGATGTAGTGAGCCACAAGGTTATCTGGGGAGTTTTCCTAGTAGGAGAATACTAAATATTCTAGTGTTCCAGCAGAGTGAGAGACAATTGTGAGAAAGGAGATCAGGGATAAAGAGCAGTGAGTAGAGATCATGTGGGGACATATGGGTTTACTGAAGACTTAGGCTTTCAGTAAGTAAAATAACTGAGTAATGATTTTTTTGTTTTTTTAAATCATGCTGGCTTCTGGTGAGTCAGAATTTCAATGGGAGCTGGTAACACAGCACTTGCTATGAGGTGGGTGCATGCATGGATGCCCTGGGTTTGATCCGTACCACCCCCACTCTTATGTGAAAGAAATAAAGCATATTTGTGTGGTGAAATAATCCAATAAAGAGGAAAATTAGTATGAAAGGCACCATTGCCACAGTGATGATCTCAATTAGGTCAGAGGTTCGGGATCTGATGCACAAGAGTCAGAACTAGCTATGATAGCAGTTCTCAAAGTGTTATTCCTAGACTAGCAACATCATTACCTGGTACTTAGAAATACAAATGATCAGACCCTACCCAAGACTGAGAGTATGCTCTAGTCACTTGAGAAGCATGAGGTTGCTAGAAAAAAATTACTGGATGAAGACAAATTAAAGCAAATAAAGCTTTTTTTTGCCTTGACATTCTGAGACACCAATTAAAAAGGAGGGGAAATTAGGGGACTGCATTACAACAGTATATGGATTCTCCAAGAATCCCCAATAACCAGAGTTGAAACCACTGCAAGAGGGAGTTCTAAAAGTCATAATCACATGCATCTGGAATGATGGCTCAACATCATGCTTGAGAATAATTGGTTTATTTGTTTATAATTAGCAGCTTATTATCTTAAAGCCAATCTCATAAACATCAACACATTGATTTTACAGACTCTTTAAACAAAAGATCATGAATTCTGATCCTTAAATATTCTGTGACAGACCATGCTAAGAAGCTACCTCTGAGGGGGAAAAAAGATATTCTTATGCTGTAAATTTAAGAAAATAGGCATTTTTAGAAAATTAATGGTAAAAAATATTAAGGAAAAGCCTTTTATTAGAAAACACAAAACACCAACTCATGTAAAATAACTCATAAATGGAGTAGAAACAAGTATTAGTTTTAAAAACATCTGACATGCTTGACTTTCAACTACCTCAGTATTAAAACACATGGCTTTTCTCAGGACACAGTTGTAAACCCAAGTACTGATCTGACTGCAAAGTCACCAATGATCAAGTGAATTATGTAAATCCCTTAAGCAACACTACTGTTTAGATTGCTATTTGACTCTTGCTTCATTAACAAAAACTGTTTTTAAGAACTTAATTTTTCTAAGTCCATTTTAAATTATTTTTTTTCCTGTGCCAGTACTGGGTCTTAAACTTAGGATCTCGACACTGTGCCTTAGCTTTTTCACTCAAGGCTGGTACTCTAGCACTTGAGCCATAGTTCCCCTCCTGGCTTTTTGCTGGTTAACTGAGGATGAGTCTCATGGACTTTCCTGCCTGGGATGGCTTTCAACCACAATCCTTAGATCACCACCTCCTGAGTAGCCAGTGTTATAGGTCTGAGCCACTAGTGCCAAATTCCCATTTTAATTTTTACAACTTCATTACTTGATTATACTCACCATAGAAAAATATAATTAAAAATAAAAGAAAAAAATATCCAGTACATGGCCTCCAGATATAATGAAAGATTATATATTTTTTCCTTCAAGTCTTTTTATACATCAATACAGTATTTTTGTTGTTGTTGTTGTTGTTGTTGGTCATGAGGCTTGAACTCTGGGCGCTGTCCCTGAGCTCTTCAGGTCAAGACTAGCACTCTACCACTTGAGCCACAGCGCCACTTCCTGTTTTCTGAGTGGTTTATTGGAGATAAGAATCTCACGGACTTTCCTACTTGGGTGGCTTTGAACCATGATCCTCAGATTTCAGCCTCCTGAGTAGCTAGGATTACAGGCTGAGCCACTGGCGCCGGGCTTCAACACAGCATTTTAAAGATAAAAGTAGTACTGTAAAATTTGTTATTTTTAAAAAAAATTTCCTACTTTAGAACAATTTCCTTAGGACATTACTATGTGAAAATATGATCTTCAGTTGATTGTTTCACAGCATAATTATAACTAAACCTCAACTTACCTACAACTGTTGGATATTCAGATTATTTTGAGTATCTGCTATTATTAGAAGCAACACTATTTAACATCCTTCTTTATACAAAGTTCTTCGCATGTATCTGATAATTTTTAGAGAAGTTCCTAGAAATACCCAACAAAGTGCATAAGTACTGTCAAGCATCTGATGTATTTTGATAAACTGACCTCCAAGAAGACTGTACCAACTTACAATCATATCAAAACAAGCAGCCTGAGCCCTATTTTCTTTCTCATATTCTCTGGCAACAAAGAACACTGGATATTGTCCCCAATTTTTTGTTGCAAATTTAATGGGAAGGAGGTGAAATGGGATCTTTGGTTTTTCCCTAAAATGTAAAGTTTTCCCTGTTCATTGGTCATTTGCTTCTCTTCTGCATCCTGAACGAGTATCAGTCTTTTCAGTGGAGTCTGTAATACATTCAATGTCTTGTCTTTCTTACCACATTCTTCTTCTGATATAGGCAAGGGCATGTCTTTCCCCTGTTCTTCAAGTAAAACTCTCAATATGACTAGTAGCAGAAAGTCTTCTTTTCTGGGGGCAGTCATGCTTTCTTTTAATGTCTTGGTAATAAAACAGAAAACTGGGCCATGTTCTGAAAGGAAGAAAGCAGGCAGAGATGGTAAGTGCTGCAGGTGGGCATGCTAATTATCTGGATTGCTTGTTAGAACATATTTAAAACAACAAAACCCATTCAGATTTTGTTTTTGTTGATTAGAGTGAGGACTTTATTTTTAGGTGGGGACTCTCTTTAGATTGGCATGTGTGCCCTTTTCATATGTCCCATGGTGCTTTTTGGGAAATAAGGTATCCTAGGTTCATCTTCTGTCCTGCCAAGTGCAGGGACTGTTTATTTTTTGAGGAAGCCCCAGGTCATTTTAGTGAACAAGCACATTTAGAAGATCTGGGTTATGGCATGCTTTTCAGAGTGTCATTGCTCCTGGAAAGCCTCAATGGATGGCACTAAGAAATACATGAACACAGATCCACTAAACCAGAGATTCTATCACCTACTCTATCACCTAATCTGTATCTCTAGATTCTCCTTGACTTACAATGGGATTACAACTTGATAAACTCACCCAAAACTGAAAACATGCATCACATCCAACTTGCAAACATGCTGGCACACATGCACTACAGACTAGCAGTTCTCACCTTCCTAATCTCAGAATTTACTGGGGAGCTTCAGCTTGCTACCATTGTCCAGCCTGGCTCCAGAATATATTATCTTTTTATTAGACTGGGAGAACATGGACCCCACCAGCCTCAATAACCTTGTTTAGCCTGACATAATGGGTTTTGGATAAATTTTTCATGAAAGGAAAGGAAGAAATAAGAAGAGTGAACAAGACAACAAAACAACCTCTCTGGCCTGCCCATGATGGGAGACTGCTCTCTCCTGCAGGTCTCAGGAGACACTGCCTTCTGTAGACTCCAGGGGATCATATGGGTGAGTGGCTCTGCTTATGTTCAGCCTTCTTCCCTATCCCTCTGTGCCTCAGTCTCCCCACCTGAGAAATGAAGATGGATGCAGCATCTACCTCTCTCTTATCACTAAGGAGATACAATGTTCTAGACCCAGGTTGCATGGGCCTTGAAGCAGGCATTGCCTATCCAGGACCTTGTCCAGCCTTCTCCTATACTGTTCCAGGCCTCCTATTATCCCCTGCCCAGGCAATGTTGTATCTAACAAACTTTGAAATCTTTCCTCTCACCCTCTAGGGATTCTTTGGAAGTACATTTAAGTTTCCAAGGGGAGAACCCTGAGCATTTTTATTTTTCACACCACCTGAGCTATGACAATTTTAACAAGGTTGGGCTTGGCTGAGGGCAGACCATAGTCTCTGCCTCTTGCTGGAACACATCTGGGCTGAGTCAGACACCATCTGGTGCCTCACCCACCAATGTGCTGGTGGCTGGTCTAAACTATGCCTCAAAAGAGGCCTCCTGTCTTCAGATGTAAGTAGGGTGAGATCCCATCTCATTCCTAGAGTGGAGTTGCAGGCCTTCTTTTCCTTCCCAGCCTTCTCTTCATCAGAGGGTCTCAGGGCAGGAGGTCCTTGGTTGGCCTTTTCTGAGGTTGGTTTCTACCATTTCTGGCTGCAGAAAGGCTTGGGAGCCTACAACTCAAGGGGAATTGTGAATTAGGAGCTCAATTATTCCTGGCATCACTGGCTCCATGCTGCCTCCTCTATATACTAATAGTTGCAATTTATAGTCATCTTCATTTGTATCTGAAGACATTTCCTCCTAAAGGTCTGAAGGGTTTTACCACTGAGCCACCTTCCCAGCCTCCCTACTTCCTTTTTGTTTGCTGCTACCAGGGTCTGAACTAAGGCTTTTCATTCTCTTTATTTTATTTTTCCAATATCAAGTTATGACTTAATTTTTAGGCCTTGTGGTCTGTTTGGCTTTCTTGCTCATGAATGGCACTCTACCACTGGAAAACAAATCTTTCAGACTTTCTAGCCAGGCTGGCTTTGAACCATGATCCTCCAAGTCTCAGTCTCCTGAAAAGCTAGGATTACAAGCAAGAGCAGCTACTGATATCTGGCCTAAACTAACCATCTAAACCAAATTCACTAATTTATAGAATATATTTTTTGTCTCTTTTTCTTTCTTTTTAAAAAAAATTAAAATGGTACTAGGGTCTGAACTCAGGGCCTTGTGCTTGCTAGGCAAGTGGCTCTATCACCCCCCCCCCGCCCCGCTATCTGTTCTTTATAGGTTAAAAAAAAAAGGCTTCCTACGTCTGAACACTTATAACACATTTAAAGGTGAAGAGAGTATCATGTATTCATTGAAAGCCATTTTCATTAATACCATTTGCTTGCTATAGATATATACATGATTGAAACCAAGAGACGTGTTTTCTAGTAGTAAAGGGATTTTGGCCTTCCCAACTTTTCCAGTCTTAGACGCTGAGTCACTGATGTTGCAGCAATGTGCTGGAGTCTGCTTGTACCAGCTTGTGCGTGCTACTTCCTAACTTCTCATTGGCTCTGGGTTGGTAGTTTCAAACCAGCTTTGCTAGATAGAGCACTCACACTGTGTAAATCAGCGATTATTACAGACCACTCTTATCACACAAAACTTCTGGCTCCAGTTCCTGGGCTCCTAGATGGCATAGGTTGGGAGGGTTCCCATCAATCTTCCATATTTTGCCTCAGCTTCTGTCATAAAACCTAAGAGTATAGATATGCTCTAGGACATCTCAAGAAAGAGCCTCTTTAGATACCAGGATAAATACACAAACTCAAAAAATTTGAGGCAACTCTTACCTAACGTGGTTAATTAAGACATCCACATGACATCATGTGTTTTGAACTTAGGAATACACTATAGGACAATGTGAAGCATGTGTGACACTAGATAAGGAAACTCTCCTGACCTCAGTCTCCAAAGCTCTTATCAGCCAGAAAGTGATTGTACAGCTTCACAAGGGGCTGGTACAGTAGTAAAGGCATGAAACTCACTGAAGATAAATCCAAGTTTGCATAAAAAAACATGAAGAGATGGACCAAATGTGAAATTCAAGTAAGAGAAAAAAGGAGCTAAAGATCTACAGGAGAGTCTGCTTACAGATGTGGAAGGACACTTACCTTCAGGTTATGGAGAGTTTCTGACCATTCCATGGACCCTATCTGAGGTATGGTAGTAAGCAGTAAACTTTTAGCTTTATTGGCATTTTCCTTCAGGGTCTTTAAAACACGGTCCACTGAAACCTGGAAAAACAACATAGGATTTCATTAGAATTTAAAAGTCCATTGCTTTCTACAGAACATTTTTTCTGCATTCCAGCCTTGCTATGGTGTGCATGTTTGTGTCCCTCCCAAATACATCTGTTGAAACCTAATCCTCAGGAAAGAGTATTAGGACATTTGAGAGGTGATCAGGTGGTAAAGGAGAGGTTCCATGAATTGGGACAGAGGTTACAGAGTACTCCTGCACTCTTTAACCATGTGAGGTTCAGTGTGGAGACGTCTAGGAGGAAGTAAGTTTCCCTGTACATCGAATCATCTGGGACTCCTCAAACTCTAAAATTGTGAAGACTGACTTTTTTCTGTGTGTGTCTAGAAGTTTAGCCTAGGTATTTACCTGTGATAGTTACCTGCTGTGACAGCAGCCTGAATAGACAACACAAACCTAAGCCAAACCCGTTTAATACAAACTCAAGCCCTGGAGCCCAAACACTTCACTTATCACAATAGTTTCAGTTCTGGGGAGAAACCCATTGGTATTTCTGAAAAGCACTGAAAGCTCTCAACAGGGTATCTGAAAAATTACCTCAGATTAACACAGTTTTAAAATAAGGCTGTTCTCCCTGTCCACAGTAGAATATTTTCTAGTCTTAAAAGGGTTGCTGTATTGGATAACCAAACAGAAGGCGCGCGTGCGCGTGCGTGCGTGCGTGTGTGTGTGTGTGTGCGCGCGCACACATGCTTGCTGGTACTAGGGCTTACTTGGATGCTGTTCCTTAGCGTTTTTGCTCGATGAGGTGATCTACCACTTGAAACTCCAGCTCCACTTTTGGCTTTTTGGTGGCTAATTTGGAGGTAAGTGTCTCATGGACTTTCCTGCTCCAGCTGGCTCTGAACTATTATCTTCAGATCTCAGGTATCTGAATAACTAGGTCAACAGGCATGAGCCACTTGTGCTGGTCTAGCCTCCATTTTAAGTCTAAGTACTAATGAATTAATAGATTGGCTGTTAATGTCACAAACTAACAAAGAAAACTAAACTAACTAGTCAAACAAACAAAAACAACCCTACTTAAGCCAGCTGGTGGTGGCTTACACCTATAATCCTACTTAAGAGGTTGAGATTTGAGGATTGTGGTTTGAAGCCAGCCTAAGCAGGAAAGTCCATGAGACACTTACCTATATTCAATTAACCACCAAAACACAGGAAGTAGAGCTATGGTTCAAGTTGGTAGAATGCTAGCCTGGAGCAAAAATGCTCAGGGACAGAGTCTGGGTGCCAAAGTTCAAGCCCCAGGACTGACACATATACACACCCACACATGAACCCAGTCAATATGTGCTTCCAGACAGAATAACAAAGCACCAGTTACATTCGTGAGTTTGATCAAATCTCTACCAATTTACAGAAAACATGGAAAATAAAGAAGTCTGTTAAACTATTGTTAGATTTTAGTAATCAGCAAACTTAAACTATGAGAAACTCAACAGGACAAGGGCTTCCTTCCTCTCTTTCCCCCTCCATTTTGTTGAGAAAGCTCTCTTGTAGTACAAGTTGGCCTGAACCTCATAATATTCCTATCTCTGTCTCCCATGTGCTGGAATTTTAGGCATGTGTTATCATGCCCAGAACTATGATTTCTTTATAGAAATGTTACTAGAAAAAAACAACATAAATTACTGTTAAGATACAATGTGATTATGTTTGATACTTTCTGAAATGTATCTGGATTAAAATCATAGATGAAATGTGACTGGTCATAAACTGATAGAATAATTGATGTACTTAGAAAAAAGGTAAGAGCAGCATGAGTGAGGAAGTTTCCACTACTGTGTAACACAAAACAGTGGCCAGCTGGGGACTTGCCAAATACAAGATAAGGCCTGGCTTTAGCTGAGTCATAGAATGCAGGGACATGAAGTGGCCAAGAGCTTTACCTTACTCTTACTTTTTCTGTGAGCTTTTCCTGTGACTGATACAGCTACACTGATTCTGACTTCTCTTGCCTTTGTTTCTGCTCTTGGGCTCCACCCAAAATGCCCTTCCTACTGACCCTGTGACTCACAGGAAAAAATCTAACCCTCTATTCAAGGTCAACTCAAACTTCATAAATTATAATCTTTGCAAACTTTTCTGACAATACTCCCCCTTCCCAATTCCCTTGTGGTTACCATCTGACAACCACCCTCCTGTGAGCGAATGTTCTACATATACTAATGGATTTATTCTCCTAGTAATTCTGCAAGGTCAAAATTATAACTAAAGAAACCCTACCCCCAAGTTAGACAAGAAATGTAATCACTACCTTACTTATGTAACTGTAACCCTCTGAGTATCACCTCAACAATAAAATTAAAAAAAAAAAGAAACTCCATCCCTCAAACTCAAATCTGACTTTATGTTGCAGAAAGGCAACACGTCAAACACATCAAACACGTCAAACTACCCTAGTATTGGTAGTCATGGAGAAATTAGAATTAAGGGCAGGTTTAGGCAACTCTAGATGCTTCTTTGCCATGCCAGGTCACATATTTGTTTAAAGCCCAATGCCACATGACTGGCTGAGTTGATGTCATCTCTGTGTACGTCTCTCCTCTGTGGAATTAACCAAGTTTGTCTTCATGACAGAGTTTTACTTTAGACAGAGTTTACTTTCTCTGTTTTTGAATAAGTATCTCTGGGTGCTTTTCAACCTTCTGCAAGGGAGGCATATATGTTAAGACTGACAGAAAACTCCAAGCAAAAATCAATCCAGCCAAGCTGGAGCTTTTCTTTTTTTTTTTTTTCCCCCTAAAATTAATTAATTGGAAGCAGCTTCACAAAAGTCATGAGGCTGAATTGTCCCATGAGTTACAAAGTTGCCAAACCAAACATCATGGTATAATTTAAGTTAGGATTTTCACATATCTTACATAAAAAGGCATATTACTACTTAGCAACAGCATATCATAATGAGGAGTCAAAATAAAGAACTCACTAGGAAGAAAGAATCTAGTTTCACCTGTGTCCCCAAACACTGCACACATGAACAGATATGGCAAGAATACCTTGCCTTGTTCTCTGTGAAACCACCAGCACCAAGAATATAGTTAGGCAGCATCTACACTTCTTGCTTCAAAATTCATTCACTATAGTTTTGAAAAAAGAGGGAATATTAGATTAAGAAGAATTTTAAGAAGCATACCATAAATATACAACATGTGGATAGTAGGGGATCATAATTTGACCAAACTTTTTAAGATCAGAAGGAAAATGAGAATAATCTCAGCATTTGATTATATTAAGAAATTAATACTGTTTCAGTACAATAATGGTGTTGCGGTTATTTTTCTTTAAGTTGAAAGAAGACTTTTAATTTCAAAATGAGAATGGGGGTGAAGGGGTGGGGGAAGAAGTTATATAGGGGACTAACTAAAACACGAGATTAGCCATAGTTGGTAACTGTGCAGGTTGGGTTTCATAGATGTTTAAGGTTTTCTACAGTAAAAATGTTTGTTTTGAAAGCTTAACTTCAGCGTTCAGTATCTTCAAAGTCTAGCTAGATCTTGTTTCCCCTGCCTAATACCTCCTTACCCCCATAGCTAAATTAAATCCCTACCAGTCTGTAGGCCCTGCTGTAGCTAGCTCATCCTTCTCCCTCTCTCTGCTTCTCAATCACGTCCTTTCTCAACACACTTAAGCCAGGAAGGGTTCTGACTTCCAATCTTGGTCTAGTCATCTGGATAGTACTTCTTCATCTCACAACATTGTTTCTTCCTAACCTTTAGTTTTCTTATTTTGCTAATTTCTGCTTTCTTCCTAGGACTTATCTATTTACACAGCATCCAGCAGTGGTAGGTTTAATAGATGGATAGAGACAGAATCTTTTTCCCCCTGAAAGTAAATGTAATAAATGTAGCACTGCTCAAGGAAATTACAGTCAAAATACACCTTTATCCTTAAAGTAAGGCTAACTCTCAACATGATTCTTAATAGCCACATGTCTACAACGTAATTTTAACTGTCGATCCTTGGATGAGTTCCCCTGCTTTTGCCATAAGGATCTTTGTTCATAATTTCCAATGAGACCTCTACAAAATATCTGCTAATACCTAATACTTTTAAAACTTTGTAGAGAGAGAGAGACACTTTCTGGAAGTAATACAGAAGGAATAAAGATGCACCCTTAATGGCTCATTAAAACTTAGAAACCCACACCACACATGTTGAGAAGAAAATTCCACCTACTGCTTCTTCATGCTCCTTCCAGCAATCGTAATCTGTTGCCATGGCGATGCTTGCATAGCAAATCCCAGCCTCCTTAGCAAGAACCACCTCTGGAACTGTGGTCATATTGATGACATCTGCCCCCCAGGTGCGGAACATGAAGCTTTCTGCTCGAGAGCTAAAACGAGGCCCCTCGATTGTGACCATTGTCCCCTTTGAGTGGCATCGAAGTCCTAGCTTCTTAGCAGTCTCTATGAGGACCTAGATAAAGAAGAACAAACTGAAAACATACATTCAAGCTATGATTTTATTTCCCCCTGATGTTTAGCAAGTTAATTACTTAAAATATGCCCTCACTCTATCCTCATTTACACAGTTCTCCCAGCTCCCTGAACACATAGTTCATGGCTACCAGGGCAACACGGGGCTTTCTCTGTACTCATGTTCCCTTATGTGCTTTAATGCCATCTCTTTTGAACAACTTCAGGAAACTAATGTAGGCTATGAATCCAGACTTGATTCCTAGCTCTTGACCTCTGAGGCTCACCTAAGGTGCCTCTTGTATACCCCCTCCCCACCAGCCCCCAACAGCTGTGCTGAATTCTACTTCCTGAGCTCTTGAAAAATTAGCATTCACTTCTCTTTCATACAGAATCTGCAGCTTTTTAGAAAATCTTTGTTTTGGGGTAGAAAATGATTTCTCTTTTGCCTGTTGCAATTCCCAGAATCTATAGTGAAGTGAGAAGGGGGCTATACTGACTTTCTTCTGTCCAAGAAATTTACCTTGGGGCTTTCTTTTATTCTCTGAACAAGTATTTTAGAACTATTAAAACTTTCATTGTTTTGTCCCGAGTTTTCAAATTAATAGTTACCTCTATCTTCAAATTATCAGTTATTTTTCCTACTGTCTTAGCCTGAGCTTTAACATTCCCTTTGTGTGTGTGAGGTGGTGGTGGTGGTGGTGTTTGTTTTGGAGTACTGAAGTTTGAACTTAGGGCCTCCCATTTGCTAGGCAAGTGCTCTATCACCTAAGCCATATCTTCAGTCCTTTTGGCTTTATAGTTTATTTTCCAGATGGGGTCTCTGTTTTTGCCTGGATGGGACTAAGATCTTGGTCTTCCTATCTCTTCCTCCCACATAGCTGGGATTATAGATGCATATCACCATGCCCCCAGCTTTCAAAATTTTTAAATCAAATTAGTAACTATTAACCACTAAAACACCATTGAAAGTACTTAATGTCTTTATGCTTTATCTTTTTTGTCTGTAATAATATTGTATAATTCAGATATTACAAGGATTAAATAAGGCACACAGTAACACAAAATTGTGCTGGGAACATTGTAAACACTATTTAAATGCTAATGTAGTCCTTTAATGATGCTTGGTACTGAAAGCTCCTAAATCTTTTCCAAATAACAGGCAAAAGGCCGTGGGACATTACATATCTAAAATGGAATAACTCAAAGTCAAAAGATTTAGCAGTGGATAATGGAACCTATCAAAATATATGTACTTATCTTGCCTTCAAGTGTCTTCCAATCCACCTGTATATCCTGGCTAAGCTTCACAGTGGTTTCATATACCTACCTACCTACCTACATAGGTCCTCACCATTACCCTAAGAGCTAAGTACCCTGATTATAGGAAAGGAAAAAGGAGACTTACTGATATGGGTTGAAACATATGGGCTGACAATACCATCTTAAGGCAGCAGAAAAAAAAAAACTATTGGGTCCAATTTAAGTTCTGAAGTAAGATGATTTCATGTCTTTGTCTTACTGAAGCTATTAGAATTCTCATAGGGGGACTAGCAACATGAGGTTACCAAGTTAAATATACTTAATGTGTCAGAACTTGCAGATTATCTCCCGAGATGACTACAAGTGGTGCCATTTCCACAATAGTTAATACATTGATTCACTGTGACAATCTTTCCTCACGAGTAAATAAAAGATACACTGGTACTGAAAGCAAGCATTACCAAGTGGCAAAAATCAGCTACTTTTTATACTTTCTAAGATAGTTTAAAACCTCTTTCATAAGGAAGAAAAACAAAATAATGCCTTATTTTTGCCATTTTCTCAACTGCCCTCCCCAGCATTCACTCAGTTCTTGGTTTGACTAATACTAGCTGAATCAGTTTGATTTGAGGGGGGTTAAATTATATTGGAAACTAACACCACAGTGCCACATTGATATGCACTTTATGCAGGTCTGTGGTGCTTCCTTATTCCCAGCCAACTCCTAGTTCTCCAAGCCACTGGTTTCTTCTTGGCAACGAATCTCAGATTTCACGCTGACATGCATATCCTCTCTTAGCCTATTTTTCTAAGCTGCCTCTATATTCACATAGACAAGAATCTTATATCCTACTTCATCTTACTCTGAGCAGCAAATGTCTTTTGGTCAGTGCTATATTTGAGAGTAAGATTAGTAGTAGCATAAATGAAATTATCTAGAGACATATATTATATATACAATGATATGAAATTATCTATATTATATATACACATATAAACTTAATCTGCTATTTTTTAAGGTTAAAAAAGTGTACCTTTCATACAACTCATAAAGAATCAATATGCAACAGTATAACTGAAATACTTTCCTTCCACAAGTCCCATTTAAGAATCTGGATTTGTGTCTGAGATCAGAGTAAAGTTCAGATATCCTTGCTGTTCTCTACAGAAACTGGTTTCTCATAACTACCTAGGGCTGAACATAAAAAGCTAAAAGAAATCATTTACTTTTTACATGCAGGTGTTAAAACCACCTGAACAAGTGTTATATTCACTATTTGTGAATTTGAAAGACATATTTTACTAAGCAGTTCTGGCAACAGTTCGGTCTTTTGAGTTGTGCTTGACTTTCAAACCTAAGACTGTAAGAATAGCACATGTGGATCAGGCAATGACATAAGAGTTCCAACAGACATTTTTTACTTTCTGAGAACTACAACTTAGGTTCTTTACTTTGTATCATGACTAGCCTTGGTGTTGCTGCATTGTTTACTACAATGTTGGAGAAGAGGCAAGATAATGAGCAAATGAGCACACTCAAACTGGCAAAAAACCGAAACTGATCCATTGTTACATTATCCATAGTAATGTGATTCACCAACCATTGGGTGTTCTGTATTGACAGGCACAGGTCAAGACACTTGTAAAGTTTTACCTTTCATAGGACAAACCTGACCTTAAGTAATTTAATTTCATACTATATATTCATGACTAATATGTTACCCTATAAATATTTAATAGGTATTCTGACAAACTTGAAGTGTACTAAAAAAGAAAAGTAGGTCACAACTCTGAGTGCTTCAGATAACAATGACTGAGTAGCAGCATTATTAACAAAGGGAAAACACTCTTTATAAAATCTTTTTTTTTTATTGTGAAAATACTGTACAGAGGGCTTACAATTACATGGGCAAGATAATGAGTACATTTCTTATCAAGCATTGTAGCCTCCTCCTTTGTTTACCCTTCCCATCCCCCCCCACTCCCTCAATCCTCCACCCTCCCAAAGTTGTAAAGTTTCTTTTTGACATAACGAAAAATCTTGTATTAATAAGCACACTTGAGGAGAAAAAGGGCCCACCTGCTCAACCAACTGATATAACTGCAGAGGACACCTCAAGCTCTTATGCTCTATTTTGATACATCTTCAAGAAAGACTACAAACCTCTCTTGTTTTGGGGCAAAATGGCTCAGCCATTGGAATATGACACACTCCTCTTGCACAGGAATGACTCCCATCATAGAAGGTCTGAGGCCTTATCAAGGTCCTACAAAAAAAAAAGAATAAAGCAAAAGTTTCTTTTTCTTTTCTAAGCCACCTGGTCCATCCTCTGAAGGTCAACCCTTTAGTTTTCAGTCCAGAATCTACAGCTGCAGATAAGATGATGACAGGCTCAGGACGGTATGTGGCTCTTTGATATGTTCCTTAACAGAATATTAAAGTGTGACCATATGTGATGGAAGGTACAACTGAACCATGGGTTCAAGGTGAGCAGGTAAACGCTTAAGTCAGTCAGAAATGTCTCACTCTCTCAAATGCACAGGACTACAGAATGAACCAGATATACCTATTGCCCAGATTCATGAATTCCCCAAAATTTGTCAAATTTGCTTCATTTGTCCACTTTTTCATGGGTACAAATCCCAGGCTTTGATGCAGACCTTGTGCAAGTCTCATCAACGTCCCAAAAAACTCTTTAAACAATGGCTTTATTAGAATCATGTTCCAAACCAATGTCT
Organism: Dipodomys merriami; assembly: GCF_024711535.1. Classification (NCBI taxonomy): domain Eukaryota; kingdom Metazoa; phylum Chordata; class Mammalia; order Rodentia; family Heteromyidae; genus Dipodomys; species Dipodomys merriami. The sequence goes on along the minus strand of NW_027202382.1, from coordinate 5,217,575 downwards.
GTACATCACATTTCACAGTCAAGTCTCCAAATTAAGAGTAAATCCAGTTTCCAACCCCAAATATAATTTTCAGGCTAATGGCCCTGAAGAAGCTGTTATCTTACCCCCCACATGAGGTCTCTTTCCTGCTTTATTTAGCTTTTTCCTCTACCACTAATTTCTCAAGAGTCTTAGAGTTCATGTTTTTTGGTAAATCAGCTTTGAATCCTAAAAAGAGTGGCTAAACATGCTCAGAGAGACAAAGGGTGCAGCTTTTCTCTTATATGCGGAAGCTAGACCTAAAACACACTGGGATGTGATAAAATTATACAGGACTCTAGGCATTCACACACAGTGAGACCGAAGGATACTCTTAGGAGAGGAACACAAAGGCGCAATCTATTTGCATCTGATCATATAAAGATTTATCAAAATAAACTCCAGGAAATGGAACAAGCAGTTTTTTTCCCCTTTGTTGCTGTTTTTGTTTTCTGTCCCGTTTGTTCATTTATTTGTATTTGGGAGGATAAGTGGGGGCATAGAAATGGAGGGACAAAGGGTGAACAAATGCAGAAGTGGTCATCACTAGACACTATGTTGAAAATGAACTAGAGAGCGAAGGAATGGGTGACATTGTTCAAAAAGAAATGTACTTATTACCTGCCTTACATAACTGCAACTCCTCTATACATCACCTTTATAAAAACAATAAAAAATTAAAATTTAAAAAGAGTAGCTAAAATTAATCCAATGCCAAATCATTCAAAAATTACTTGCCATAAGTTTATTTTTTTATTGTGAAAATACTGTACAGAGGGGTTACAATTACATGAACAAGGTAATGAGTACATTTCTTATCAAGCATTGTTGCCTCCTCCCTTTGTTTCCCCTTCCCATCTCCCACCCCCCCACCAAAGTTGTAAATTTGGTTTCTCGACATAAAGTCTTGTACATCTCATTGTTGCAATGAGTCCTCCTGTATCCCTATTTAAACAATTTATTTTATCTCCAAATGGCAGTAACAAGAAGGTTACAATTTAACATGTCCATGTTACTCCTTGATCAGTTACCCTTTCCATCACTCTCCTTTTCTCTTGTTTTCATGAGAAAACTTTTTTTTGGTGTTGGTCTTGGGGCTTGAACTCAGGACCTGGGTGCTGTCCCCTGAGTTTCTTTGTGCTCAAGGCTAGTGCTCTGCCACTTGAGCACAGCTCCACTTCTGACTTTTCCTGAGTAATTTATTGGAGATAAAAGTCTCATGGACTTTTCTGCCCAGACTGGCATAATCCTCAGATCTCAGCCTCTTGAGTAGCTAGGATGATAGGCATGAACCACTGTTACCTGGCTATAAGAAACCTTTTTTTTTTTTTTTTAAACTTATACTCATTAATAAAAACCCAAAAAAAATTGAACTGATGAGTAACTCAGAAAAGATAGTCAATTTTTTCTAAAAAGGGAGGTAGAGAGAGGGGTGGGAAGGTTTTATGTGTCTATGGGAAAGGGTAAATTAATCCCCAAACAATTCCACTGGGGAATGAATGACAGGTTAACTGACTGTTCCAGCCTACATCAACAGAAGCTTTTCTGTTTGAAAGATTAATCAAGAAAATGATGCCACACCCTCACCTCCAGCTGGGTTTGTCTTCAAGGAGACAAGTATCTGAAACATTCCCACTTAAAATTTTGATTATAAAAGCAGGCAAGAAGGATATCCACTGGTTTTACACCAGCATACACCCTATTTTATCTCTCTGCCTGACTTGCCCTCCCTGTTTCTCGCTATCCTATCACCCTCTTATTCTGCCCTTGCTTTTAGTCTTAAGGTATAATACATATTATATTTTACTGTGTTCTATTCATATGCTACTTGCTAACTAAATTCCCTCTTTCAAGACAGTTTATATATTTCTCTTTAACAAAGGTCCCTGAATTCCTAAATATACTGCTTATATCAAATAGTGAAGCCTGTTCAATTTTCCAATATTAAAAAAATAATGCTTGTCTATTCATTTATAAAGTCACCAGGATTAAATCCACCAGCAGATCTGAAGTAAGGTCTTGGCTAGAGACAACAAGCAGTCAGCTAAAGCTGAGGTCTCAGAACATTCAACTCTGTAAGGGACCCCAGGGAAATAAGGACATTAAATCCTATGTTTCACTATCGTGTCACAACATCAGAAATGCAGCTATAGGTAAGAAATGCTTCTTTATAGCCTACCTACCTATTTGTGGTGTTCTGCACTATTAACCTAAGGGTCACTTAAGTACAATGAAACATTAAATGACTGAAACAGAAATCTCTACGAAAAGCAGCTTAAGCTGCATAGCATCTATAATACAGAATACAATTCTGAGCAAGAACAATGGGATTTACCATCACAGCTAGAGTGGATGACATCTCCCAAGTAAATTTGACAATGAAATATATATAATTCTAAGAACATGTGACCTACCTCTGAAGGTCTTCATTAAAGAAATCAGATGTTTCACAATTCAGATAAGAGCCTGGAATAAATCTGCCATGCACATACCCAGAATAAGAATTATTACCTGACTAAGCTACAAATTCACATCCAATTTCCAGCCAAAATAGCTCTTATATAGTGACAACTGTAGTTCAACCATATGCCAACCAGTGATAGTTCTGCCCCTGGATTTGAATTTCATCACTGAATGTGTGTCCTGAGCTACTTCAACAACCCAAGTTCTTTTAAGCCATGAGAAACATCTTCACTGATACAATCTTGAAACCTTGTGTGCCCTTCAGATTTCTATATTGAAATCCTAACCCATAATATGATGGTATTAGGAGGATATACCTAAGTCATAGGACAGTCCTCATGATGGTTATGTCAGCAAGCCAGCTATTACCTTCTTGCTATGTGAGGATGGTACTCAGAAACCAACCTTCAAACAACAGATCTCTGGCATTTTTTTCTTGTATCTCTTAGCCTTTAGAAGGTGTTTAGCAGCTATATCAGTCTATGGTATTCTATTTCTGTAGTAGCCTAAACAGGCTGGTGTAAGAATGCAAAGAAAGGGCTGGGAAGGAGGCTCAGTGGTAGAGTGCTTGCTTTGCATGCATGAGGCCCTGAGTTTGATTCCTCGGCACCACATGAGCAGAAAAAGGTGGAAGTAGCACTATGGCTCAAATGGTAGGGCACTAGGCACTAGCCTTGAGCTGAAGAGCTGAGGGACAGCGCCTAAGTCCAGAGTTCAGGCCCCATAACCAACCAACCAACAAACAAACAAAAAAAGAAATGAAAGGAAGAATGCAAATATTTCCAGTGGCTGTTATCTCAATAGACTATAATACAGTGCCACCTTCATTTTACATATGAAATAATGTTCCCATGTCCATATGCTAATCCTCAGAACCTATGATTAGGGTAACAGGTTTAATTAAGACTACCATGAAGCTGACCAGAAAATAGAAAGATTATTCTGGATTAACTATGTGATAGCAATGTCAGCATAAGAATTCTTTCACAGGTAAGTGGGAAGCAAGAGCCAGAAGAGTGGTAGAAGAATTCTGCCCATCATTAATGGCTTTGAAGATGGATGGAGGCCATAAGCAAGAAAGGCAGAGCAGAAAGGGCGAGGTAATGGATTTCACCATAAGATCCAGAAAATAATGAGCCCTTGTCACCTTTGTTGGCTTTTTAGACCATGAGATCCATGTTATACTCCCAACTTGCAGAATCAGAAGATAATAAATTTGTGCTGTTTAAGCTACCAAGCTTGTGATCCTTTGTTTTTTTTTTTTTTATTGTGAAAATACTGTACAGAGGGGTTACAATTACATGGGCAAGATAGTGAGTACATTTCTTATCAAGCACTGTAGCCTCCTCTTTTGTTTCCCCTTGCCATCCTTCCCCCCCACCCTGTGATCCTTTGTTATAGTAGCAATAGGAAGCAGAAATATACATTTCTGTGACTTTAAGAATGACCCACATATGGCTTCTATAGTAGTAATGAACTGTTCCTCAAAGTCTGCCTATGCTGGCTTCAACACCCTTTTAGCAAAGCAAAAATTTTCACTTCCCCATTGGCTTGGAATCTCATTGTAAAACACTTATTTCCATCAGGGTTCCACTGGTCAGTTTTGTACGTTTCTCCTCCAACCCAGGAGTATGAATCTTGATGGGTTTTAAGTCATGGATACCCCCCAAATTACTGTCAAAGGGATATGTACTTTAAAAAAATGCACACATTAAAAAAAAACAAAAAACAAACCTGTTGATTTTCAAGAGCGAAGAAACCAAATAAATTGTATACTGTCAAGAGAAATGAGTTCAAAATAGTCAAGGGGAAAACACTATACATTTTCAACCCATAGAGCATTTACAGGTAGGCTGTTTGTTCAATCAAGACCCTTGAATGAGCACAAGGGCAGCTACTTGTTAGTATTTGTTCTTGAGGGAAACAGAGTTGCAACAAGGAAATTACCTGTGCCCCGGCAAACATAAGCATAACCACATACCTCCTAGGTGGTTTCCAAACATGACCCATGTCTACAACAAGCCCCAGCACGCAGATATGAGTCAATTAATTCATTGGCAATTAAAATGTTACAAGTGAAGACTGTTTGGGAAAAATAATTCTACCAGCATCATTAAAAAGATATCCAATAGTCAAACAATAATATGTATGGACAGAGAGGGAATGCTGAGATGAACAATAATGGATTAAGAAGCTGAGTAGGCCTGTCCTTTTAATCAGAGGAAACTGAAAAGCTACAAATTTGGAATAATATCATGACAATCTTCCCATTGCTTTAATTTTAAGAGTCCAGTTGGTTATAGTGCCAAAAGAAAGAAAAAAATTGATGCTTATATCCTGATGAGACTGTTCAAGAAATAGATTGTATACCTTCTTATTTTTGATTGTATTTTATGAAGTCTTGCTAAATGGTATGCTGTGTAATAGTACATGAATAAAAATCCTGCCATGTGTAATAGTATACGCTTATCTCTGCTAATTGGAGGTAGGCATAGAAAGATCATGGTTCTAGAACAGCTTGCAAATAGCTGGCAAGGAAGTCTATCTGAAAACAAACCAATAAAAATAAAAGCACAAAGGCTGAGGGTATGGCTCAAGCATAAGCCTGACATACACGATGATAAGACAGTTTACATACCCATAAAAGAAGATAAACTACAGTATGTAGGCAGTGCTTCCTTGTTAGCAGTTAAGGCCTATTATTCTTATCCAGCAGTTTCATAATCATCCTGGTCACTGTCCTAGTTCATCTGTGAGGCTTCCTCAGGTCCAATGAGATCAATGTTTTAGGCTACTCCCTGGGGAACCATTGTACATACATCCTGGTATACCTACCTAGAACATGCACCATATGGTGTTTTTATTCTTAGGATCATAGTAGCCTAGAATGAAGGCTGTGTGGAAAACCATAAACATTTTACCTTTTTTTTTTTTTTTTGGTACTGGTACCAGGGCTTCAACCCAGGGTTAGACTTCCAAGCGCTGGGATTTCAGCCATCATGCTTAGCTCATGAGTTTTGATTTCTAATCGTCACACCCTACCAATGCCCAAGAGAGCTCGAAGAGATACATGGCATCTGAGTACACCCCACTTGGGGGCCAGTACTTTATGTAAATGACATCATGGGGGAAACCCAAAGCAGGGCTGTCTCTGGGCAGGGAAAATTAACGGATATAGACCCATCCTTTAGCACTGTGTGTTTACAGTGGGACTTTCCTGATGAGTCAGAATGATCGCAAAAGCACACCCAGGGCTCTCCCAATACTTTTTGCAAGAAGAAAGCAAAGCAAAACAAAACAAACAAAAAACAGGCTTTAAAAGGAGGACACCAGACCTTAGGAATCAATCCAGCTCCTTCATTTAGCAGATGAAGACAAGTAAGTGACAAAGGAATTTGGGAGATGAGCCAGAAAGGAATTTGAAGGTCTCAAGTCTACTGCATTCTTCAAGCAAAACTTAGACCCTGCAGGCCAAACAGTACAACATGCTGGCCACACTTTACAGAAATCACTTTGCAGTTGGAATCTTCATTTTTGATCATATTATTCCCATTGTAAAACAAATAAACCAATGAACAAACACAAACAAATACAAAAATCTATATGTAAAACATTAACGATAAAAGTCTACTATTGAAAAGTCAGAAATTTAGGCTAGCCGTGATGGCAAATACTTGTAATCACAGCTACTAACAGGAAGCAGAAACTGGAGAATAATGAGTTCAAGGCCAGTCTGAGGAATTAAGAGAACACTCTCTCTCTCTCTCTCTCTCTCTCTCTCTCTCTCTCTCGCTCATACACCACGATTAAAAAAGGGGTGGAGGCACAGCTCAAGTGGTCACTTGACTAGCTTGGGGAAAGTGAAAAAATAAAAAACCTTCCACCCAGCACCAAAGGCTCATGCCTGCAATCCTAGCTAGTCAGGGGGCTGAGATCTGAGGATCACAGTTCAAAACCAGCCCAGGCAGGAAAGTCTGTCAGACTCTTTTCTCTCCAATTACCAACCAGAAAACTGGAAGTGGCGTTGTGGCTCAAGTGGCAGAATGCTAGCCTTGAGCCGAAGACTCAGGGCCAGCACCTAGGCCCAGAGTTCAAGTCCATGACTGACAAAACAACACAACAACAACAACAACAACAACACCTTCCTCTTTACTAGTTTTGTTTGCAAATTTGACCCTGATGTTTTTCAGAGTGACAAAGCAGATCCTACTAATCTGATTATGTGTGTGACAGTACTATGGCTTAAACTAGGGTCGTGTGCTTTTGCTCAGCTTCTTTGCTCATGGCTGGTGCTCTACCCATTTAAGCCACTAAGTCACTTAAGCTGGTTAAATGGGAGATGGGAGTCTTACAGAGTTTCTTCTGTCCAGCCTGGCTTCAAACCTTAATCCTCTAAATTTCAGTCTCTCAATATCTAGGATTATAGGCATGAACCATTCATTTTTTTAAGCTTAATATGATGTGGATACTTTTACAAATACACATATCTAGTTCTTCCTTTCATACGTCAATACTGCAAGGCTAAAAACTCAGTAAAGGGAATAGCCACATTCCTCATCCTCTCCTGATCCCATCAGAAAATTCCAGCCCAACTCCCGATAGCCCACAAGGCCCCAGCCAGGAGCAGCAAAATATCCCGTAGCCTAAGAAACTGTTCTAACAGCCTTGTCCACAGTAAAATCCCTAGCTTAGAAACTAGAACATTGCCTTGGTCTAGAGCCCTCTAAACTGCCAAACTCATAAAGTAACTGAAAAAAGGCCCAGATCACTCCCTTTCAACTGACTGTATGCAGATGAGATGGCTACAAGTTTCTACAAACTCTCCCCTGAATAATCAGCCCATTCAAGATGACATAGTTCTTCCCCCAAATCCTAGGTCTCTGCATTTATCTACCTTTTTTTTCCCTGGCCCAAGTGATATCAACCAGAAGACTTGGGATTTCTGTTTTTTGTTTTTTTGGTTTTGTTTTTGGTCCGGTCGTAGGCCTGAACTCTGGGCCTGGGCGCTGTCCCTCAGCTCTTCAGCTAGCACTCTACCACTTGAGCCACAGCACCACTTCCAGCTTTTTTTTTCTGCTTATGTGGTGCTGAGGAATCGAACCCAGGGCCTCATGCATGCAAGGCAAGCACTCTACCACTGAGCCACCTTCCCAGCCCGAGACTTGGGATTTCTATGTCCACCCTCCTGAATGTTTTCTTAGGTTGGAAAGTGGTGTTTTGCTGCCTCTGGGATGGGAGTTTCTTCCCACTGGACACACATGAAAAATCATTTGAGAATTTAAGTGGTTCATCACCATCATATTCTTGTTTGAATTCTTCATCTTCTAAGGCTAATGGGTACAACAGTGGCAAAATTTGCTGGGAGATTTATCTTCTCTCTCAAGAGTAAGACCCTTTAGGAATCTAACGGGTTCCCTGGCAGCTACAGATGGAATGGAAAGAAATGAAGGGACACCATTTAGCTTCATGATCTCTGTGTAAGTTTCTGGCCTACTCCTGACTTGTTCTGGGCATGTCTCACTCTTATAAAGGTCAAATCCTTTTCTAGGTGGTCCTGGATCTTTTAGATATCGTTAGGATTCAGGGATTCAGAAGAGGAAATCCAAGAATTTCAGGGTCCACTCAGAGTCCCAAAGTCATGAGGAAGACACCATTACTGTGATAAACTTTATACCATCTCCCTCCAAGGTGCTTCTGGGCCTTGACTTCCTACAGATTTTGGATCCCATCCATCATGGTAAATTCTTTCTTTCTTTCTTTTTTTTAGCGTCCGGTCGTGGGGCCTGAACTCTGGGTCTGGGCGCTGTCCCTCAGCTCTTCAGCTCAAGACTAGCGCTCTACCACTTGAACCACAGCGCCACTTCTGGCTTTTTTCTTTTTGGTTATGTGGTGCTAAGGACTCCAACCCAGGGCCTCAGGCATGCAAGGCAAGCGCTCTACCACTGAGCCACCTTCCCAGCCCCTCATCATGGTAAATTCTGATGGCTATAACTCTTCTCCCTTGAGCATCTAGGCTTGAAGGCAGAGGAACTAAGACATCAATTTCTTTGACTCCCTAAAATCTTATCTTTAGACAATATTCTCCAAATTTTAGTTATGATAATATATAAATCATATTCCCTGGTGTTGACTACTAGGCCTCATGATCTAAGAGGTCTACTCTAATCTCAGAAATACAGGACTTCAGAATGAAGACTTGGGAAGATCTCCCTCAATAGGACCATAAACAAAAGAGAAAGAAAGGCTGGGAAGGTCTACAAACGTAGAGTCTGCATTATTATTAGTCCCATTGGGCCACACTGAGAGCCACTTGGGTCCAGGAATTTGTAAACTGCAGACACACATCTACATGTGGGAAGCATGGTCTGTAATACAAAGGGAAATGGAAGACACTTCCACTCAAAAGTGGCAGCTTCATCTCTGAGAAAGGAGCTATGTATAGATTTGTATGAATGCTCAGTGAAAAGTATCCAAAATGGACTACATCAATTAGAAAGCAGTATGGTGGTTCCTCAAACAACTAAACATAGAGCTCTCCTCTGACCCAGTAATCCTACTCCTGGGCATTTACACAAATGACCAAAAACAAGGCCATACTAAAGCTACCAGTATAACCATGTTCACTGCAGCACTATTTACCATAGCTAAGATATGGAACCAATCCAGATGCCCCTAGGAAGAGGAATGGACCAAGATGTGGTATATGTACACAATGGAGTTCTATGCTTCCAACACAAAGAATGACATTGCCTCATTCATAAGGAAATGGAAAGACCTGAAAATATATTAAGTGAAGCAAGCCAGGCCCAAAGAAATATAGGTTGCATGATTTCCCTCATTTGTAATAACTAGAATATGTCTATGATATACTTAGTAGGGGATCATAATAGTCCAATTGCTAAGAGCATAGAACCATATATAATGAAGCATATCAAAATGAGCTCCAAGAATTGGAAACAAGAGGTTCTATGTCATGTATATAGTTACTTCTCTTTTTTTTCTTTGTTTTAGTTTTCTGTACCCTTTATATACCCTATCTTGTATATAAGCTTATCTGATCCATGGAAGGGAAAGGGAATCACAGAAACAACAGGACAAAGGATGAACTAATAATGCAACAATGATACAACAACGATACTATGTTGGAAATGGACTTTACAACTTGAAGGGGGAGAGGTGTGGGGAATGGAAAATGAGGGAGGGGGTAATAGTGTTTAATAAGAAATGTACTCATTACCTTATATAACTGTAAACCCCTGTTCATTTTTTTAAAAATGCAGAACATAAGGACCTTAAAACAAGGTTGATTATTATATTCATGCTTAATAAAGAAAAAAGCACTACTACAATGTTTAGGACCTATAGAATATGGTTGAGAGACAAAACATACCAATTTTTGGCATCAATGAGGGTACAGAGATACAGACTAAAGGCACAGATTAAGACAGAGGCTGGCCTGGCCAGGACTAATAAGATCACCCATTGTCCATGGCTCAACTGCCCAACACAGCCTGCTTTTGTTGCCCTCTTCACACATTTTGGTTGCCCTTTTCACAAATAGAAACTGGGAGACATCTAGAGGATATACTGTCACTGCTTGGGCACACCCACGGGCATAGTGATAAATGCCTGAGTTATATCACTCAACCAAGTGAGATTTCCTTCACTGATATAAATATAGCACTGCAACAATCATGCTGAGCTCATAGTGGCTGGAAGGGAGGCAGGCAAGGCCTGGCAGGCAAGACAGGGAAGGACGGGCTCAACTTCTAAAGGCCCCATCTGGTTTGACTTGTCTGACTGGATCTGAGAAGAAACATCACTTTGTCCCACCCATGACTGAGCCTGGGAAAGAAGTGTCTCCATCTCTTCAATGTGGTGGACTTTTTTGACTTAAAAAACAATTCACATTTGCTTTATTGTACTTTCCCCCACTATTTTTCTTCATATCTTTATTTCATATTCTTTCCTTTTGCCATCTTCTATTATTTAAAAAATTCTATTTTTATACATCTTTTTTTTTTTTTGGTGTGTGTGTGTGTGTTAGTGTGGATTGTTTTCTCCTTACTGAATTGTATAGTAGATTAAACTCTTAAAAGAAGGCTGCTTACTAAGTAGATCCTCACTTAAAAGCATAAGAGATATCCATCCCAAAAGATGAACAAATTGCAACACAAAAACACTAAAAATATGAAAAAGCAAGACAATAAGACTTTTCCCAAAGTTCTTAAGTAAGTCTTCAGTAACTGAGTCCAAAAGATAAGAAGTAGATAAAACAAATGATCTTAATACTGTGAAAAAAGAATTGATACCATGTGCCTAACACAAGGCAGGAGGAAGGTTTATACCTGGTTTTGAGCAGAGCTAGATTTTAGTTCACAGAAAACACAAGGGACAGGAAGGCACTGGACGTTTAATTATGCAGTCAATAGAACTCAGAATGAGGGGAGAAAAGAGGAAAAAAGGGGAAAAAAATCTTTAGACTAGAAGGTTTTTTAAGTATATAGTAAAAAGTAGTCTATCTCTGTGCCCCTTTTTGAAAAACCAAAATCAACTATGTGAAATACAAAAAAGGTTTGTGACACAAAAGGGAAAAAAGGAAAGCCCAGATACCTAACAATTAAGGAAATACTAATTTATGCTTTAAAAAAAGTTATACATGTTAAAAAAGTCTGACATTATAAAGGGACAAAGCATAGGTAAAAGCTAGGTAAAAGCATAAGCAAATTGTGTATTTGGATAATATTAAAAGCATATACATAACTCAACTAAATAGAAAGAAAATAGCCAGATTAAAAAAGTGGCAAAGGCTCACACCTGTAATTCTAGCTAGTCAGGAGGCTGAGATCTGAGGATCACAGTTCAAAGCCAGCTGGGCAGGAAAAGTCCGTGAGACTCTTAACTCGAACAAACCACCAGAAAACTGGAAGTAGTGCTGTGGCTCAAGTGGTAGAGCGCTAGCTTTGAGCTGAAGACCTGAGAGACAGTGCCCAGGCCCAGAGTTTAAGCCCCATGACCGACCAAAACAAAAAAAAAAAGTGGCAAAGGAGCATTACACTAGTGGCTCATGCCAGTAATCCTAGCTACTCAGGAGGCTGAAATCTGAGGATTGTGGTTTGAAGCCAGGCTAGGCAGTAAAGTCTGTGATTTTTATCTTCTGGCTCTTCAGAAAGTAGCACTGTGGCTCAAATGGCAGACTGCTAGCCTTGAGCAAAAGCTTTGGGACAGCACCCAGGCTCTGAGTTCAAGCCCTAGGACCAGCATTAAAAAAAGAGGCAAAGGCCATGAAGAAATATTCCTCAAAAGACAGCATAAAAGCCAGTTACCATGAGCCCATGCCTGCAATCCTAACTTCACAGGAGGCTGGGATCTGAGGATTGCAGTTCAAAGTCAGCCTCAAGCAAGAAAGCCCAAAAGACTCTTGGATACAATTAACTACCAAAAAGCCAGAAGTTGTGTTGTGGCTCAAGTGGTAGAATGCTAGCCAAAGCTCAAAGACAGCACCCAGTCCCCTAGTTCAAGCACTAGGACCGGGGCACAAACATGCACACACATATGAAAGCACATATATATGGGCACATGCGCATGTGGGGTACGGGCACGTGTACACACACACAAACCCCAGCATAAAACTGGCCAAGAGATACACAAAAAATGCTTAATATCACTAATCATTGGGCAAATGCAAATTAAAATTAAAATAAGCTACCATCTTTACACCTGTTAGAATGGCTACTACCAAAAAGGCAAAAAATAAGTGAGGATGTGTAGAAATGGGAAAACCTGCACATTGCTGGTCGGTACGCAAAGTCATACATCATTGGAGTAAAGGGTAGGGAGCAGTGCAACCTCTAAGCATATCCCAAGGGAAATGACATCAATGTGTGGAAGAGATGTCCACAGCAGAACATGTAATCAGTGTAGGTATTCATCAGGAATGGATGGACACTGGAATACTATTCAACCATAAAAAAGACAACTATCATTTGTGATAAAAACTATGTGAATCAAGGCAGATACAAAGGCTACACTTCTATGTGGAAATTAAAGCCAGGCTCATAGAAGTAGGGAGTAAAATGGTTATTTACTGGAAGTTAGAGATGTTGGACAAATGACATCATATTACAGTTGCATAGGAGGAATGTTTCTGAGATTTATTGTACAATACTATGATTAGCTAATGGTGATTTAGAATGCATTTCAAAACTGCTCAGAATGTAAATCTCAAAAATTGCTTAAGTGAGATAATTTCTTTTTTATTTTATTTTTTTGGTCCAGTCGTGGGGCCTGAACTCTGGGCCTGGGCGCTGTCCCTCAGCTCTTCAGCTCAAGTCTAGCGCTCTACCACTTGAGTCACAGCGCCACTTCTGGCTTTTTTCTTTTTGCTTATGTGGTGCTGAGGAATCGAACCCAGGGCCTCAGGCATACAAGGCAAGTGCTCTACTACTGAGCCACCTTCCCAGCCAAGTGAGATAATTTCTTTAGCTTATCATTAATAATCATTGTGCAATGCACACATATATCAAAGTATCAAACTGTACCCATCAATCTATAAAATTACTATGTAAAAAACATTAAAAACTAGAAAGTTGTATAATAAAAAGCTGAGAATGAGTCTGCATCCTGCACTGCCCTTTTCTGTGGTTCTCATACATCTCTCTTCTGAGCTTGAATTGACCAGCTATCATAACCTAACACTTTTGAGGTGTTTGCTCACCTGTCGATGAACTGATCAATAACGACGATATCACCGGGCTGAATCTCCTCTCTCAGAGAGCCGCAAGCTGTGGTCACTATGATATGAGTACAACCCTCTTCCTTCAAAGCCCAGATGTTTGCCTGGTAGTTGACTTTTGAAGGCATGATGGTGTGCTGCCTTCCATGTCTGAGGGAGAGTGAAATAGTATACAAGTGATCAGGCTGTTTTAATTACAAGAGTAACCTACTACAATGTTCTCCAGACTTTTTCCACTAAAACACTTTTATTGTCATAGGAAGAAGGAACAGATGTCAGGCAATAATTAAGTATTTTATATTCCATGAATTTATTTTCCTGACGCATGCAATAACTCACCAAGGAATCACACTCGTGTGTGTGTGTGTGTGTGTGTGTGTGTGTGTGTGTGTGTGTGTGTGTGTGTGTGTGTGTGTGTGTGTGTGTGTTTATCTTGATGGGCATGAACACCACAGAGTGAGACATCAGGTATCATAGGGTCATTACACAGAAAAGGATAGATGGCCAGGAAGTAATAAAAACAGAAACACAAAGCCAGGTGCTGGTTGCTCATGCCTGTAATCCTAGGTACTCAAGAGGCTGAGATCTGAGGATTAAGGTTTGAAAGCAGCTGGAAAGAAAGTCTGTGAGACTCTTATCTATAATTAACCACCAAAAAGCCAGAAGTGGAGCTGTGACTCAAGTGGTAGAGCACTAACCTTGAGCAAAAAAAAGCTCAGGGACAGTGCTAAGGCCTTGAATTCAAGTCCCAGGACTGGACAAAAATGAAGTAAAATAAAATAAACCCCAGTTTCTAGATGAATCCCTCTATTCCTTTCTGGATGAGGCTTCACTTTGACAAGCTGCTGTTTCACCAACTGCCGGAGAGAGGCCACATAACAGGAAATAGGGGCTGCCTCTCAAAGCCCCTCCTACAAGTGTGATGAACTAGATTCTGTTAGAACAAAGTCCTTGAACTCCATAAGTGACCTGACCTTGTGAGACCCAAACAGATGACCCAATGAAGCTGTGCCAGACACTGACCTATAAGAAAACATATGCTCTGGTAAGCTACTAATTTGTACCACAGGAATGGAAAACTAATATATGTAATCTAATTTCTAATTGGTTGATGGAAATGAGGTTGCTTCCTCTGTAACAGGGGACAATATTAGCCTTATCTAGGAGATAAACATTACAAATAACCCAGTTCAGGGACCTTATGCTTTTCCTCACAACTACAGCCACATAAGGTTATGAATAAATTATTGTACTGTTTATTTTATTATTATTATTTTGTCAGTTATGGGGCTTGAACTTAGGGCCTGGGTGCTGTCTCTGAGCTCTTTTGCTCAAGGCTAGTTAAAGCTCTACAACTTTGAGCCACAGTGTCACTTCTAGTTTTCTGGTGGTTAATGGGAGATAAGAGTCTCAGGATTTTTTTGCCCAGTCTGGTTTTGAACTATGATCCTCAGATCTCAGCCTCCTGAGTAGCTAGGATTACAGGTGTGAGCTATCAGAGCCCAGCTGAAGCATTGTTTTTATCTTGATAATTAGAAGAAAAAAAAATGAACAAAGGGAATAATTTCTTCTTGTAGCTAAAATTGAACCAGAGCTTCAGTTTTATTAGTTGGTCTACTCTTCCAATGCGAAAGGGCTAGTCATGAGGTCACTGGCTTACCAAGTAAACACAATTGCTCCTAAAATAAAAAAAGTGACTGAAATGTGCTGATTGTAGTACTGCACAAGAATTCATACCTCATCTGGGTACTGGTGACTCATGCCTATAATTCTAACTACTCAGGAGGATTGTAGTTTGAAGCCAGCCCTGGCAGAAAAAGTCTGTGAGACTTTCATCTCCAATAAACTACTCAGAAAAATCCACAAGTGGCACTGTGGCTCAAGTGGTAGAGTACTAGCTTTGAGCAAGAAAGAAGCTCAGAGACAGCACCCAGGCCCTGAGTTCAAGCCCTGAGACTGCACAAAAAAACCCCTCACTCCATCATTATTCATTTTAGTGTTTGTTAAAATTCAGTTTCTGTTAGTAGTGACATCCAAAAAGCTTAAAATACTTTACCTTGCAAGAAGAACACAATCAACATTTTTTATCTTCCCCAAAATCAAGGCATCAGATGGCTGCATGCAATAAAAAATTGTTACAAGTCAATGATTTTAAACCACATGCAAAAACAATAAAACAACAACAACAAACTGTCACTTGACTTGTTAAACCACAAGAGGCTCATAAAACTTGGAGTTTGGCGATATAACTTACAGACTAGACTTTATTGATCAACACAACCATCAAAATTTACTAAGTTTTCTACTGGCAGAAACTTACCAGGTTCTGAAGATTGTCTCAGAGCCTGTGCAAATCCCAGCTACTAGAGTCTATTTGTAACAAACACTGCCAGGGGACTGTGATAATAAGCAATCAAATTCAGTTGTGTCAAGAGTATTTGGTAGGCTCAGGAACAGATGTGACAATGAAAGGCTGACAGGTTAGGATGCTAATGCTGCATTGTGAAGAATTCAGAACTGGAACTATCTGCTTGGGAGACAGTTCTCAAGCCAAGGGATGACTTGAAATACACAGGGGAAGGTCCAGAGAACCAAGGCTAAGAAGTGGCTGGCTGAGATAAAAACTGGTCTTGGAAGACAAAAGGGCAACCAAAGAACTTCGTCAGTTTGGTTGGATGGCCAAATGTAGAGACCTTCCTAGGAGAATGAGAGGAATGATAAGGTTTAGAAGTATGGAATTAGAGGTAGGCAGACACTCTCCTCTTGGCTTAGGCTGTTAATACCAGAATAAGCAGCCTGTCCAAAGAAAAGAGGAGTCTCATTTCCAATTCTACTAACACTGGCTGTGCTCTGGATCCCTAAGATTCTCCTCCTCTGAGCCAGAGCACAGAAAAATGATACTCATTCTATTAGTCATCAGTCTGCCCCCTAATCAACCTCCAAATTAGAAGCAGAAGCTGATTTGAATATACATTTAAAGAGTACAGTTGTTATGTCTGAAATGAGTGTCTGGCTTCTAACAATATACACTGAAAATGAGAAGGTACTATTACACATTCACTAGCCATGTTACCAAAACAGTGCAGTCTAAGAACTGCAATCCAAGAGCTGGGAAGTACAGATATTTCTCAGATGATGGAACTAATGGCAGCTTCTATGCCTGGATCAGAGAGCCCTGGGCTGCTAACACTACAGCAATTGCTTCTCCTAACTTAAAGTTAAGGCTGTAAGGAGAAAGAGAAAAAGCTAACAAGCCTCCCTCAACCGGATATTAACCTTGCCAAATGGAGTATCCACATATTTCTCAGTTCTTCCTTCTAAAATTTCTGGGTCATCCAGGCCTGTTCCACCAATTATTCCAATCTAAGGGAGAAAAAAAGAGAACATACCAGGTTATTTTAATCAGAAACAAGTAATTATTTTAGGCAAATTCATTTATTCATATTCACTCTTCTCCAGACCCTTTTTTTTTGGGGGGTGGGGGGGTCCGGTCATGGGGCCTAAACTCTGGGCGCTGTCCCTCAGCTCTTCAGCTCAAGGCTAGCGCTCTACCACTTGAGCCACAGTGCCACTTCCAGCTTTTTTTTTCTTTTTTGCTTATGTGGTGCTGAGGAATCGAGCCCAGGGCCTCATGCATGCAAGGCAAATGCTCTACCACTAAGCCACCTTCCCAGCCCCCAGAACCAGTTTCAAAAATCTGAAAATTAAAAAAAAAAACATTCAAAGGCCTTTAAAAAAAAATCAATAACCATTTAAGGATCCCTGTTTTAAAAATAAGCACAATATAGGTTACCTTTTTGGCTTCTACCAATTGATTTTTAACTGAATTAAAAATAAGCACAGAAAAGTACTTTTAGGTTAGGAAACAGAACCTAAAGGTAGGCAAGTGAGTAGAAAATTCTTCTGACCAATTTTATTTCCATCAAATGGACTGCAGAATAGAGGATGTTCAGCAATCTTCTGGGAAATAAAATTTTACTTATAGCCATTTGTAATGATGTCTCATGGGGCCATTTGATAAAGACATGATGACATGGGACCTTCCTTCCTCTGGAACTGGAGGGTAATGCAGATGTGTAAAGTCAACTTCCAGTTCCTGAAATAATACTATTATTCACACATTTTTAAAAATTCACTTTATACATGAAAGTATGCATAAATGACACCTCACATACAATGAAGTCATTATATAGGAATAAAATAATTCAAAGGGAGTTTTAATTTATAGTTCAAATTAAAGTTAAAACATCTGAAAGTTCTGGTCATCAGATAAGATAGGGAAATGTGGCTCTATTCTCTAACAGTTAATCTGACTTGATGACTAAGGAACACAAATAAGAACAATTACAAGGACAAATATTAACTCAAGTGTTACAATTAAAAACCAAGTAACTAGTGAAGTTTCCCGGGGCTGACACCCCACAGAGAAAATATTTAAATAGTGACAAGTTAAAGACATGGCTAGAAACTTTAATAAAGGAACATGACCTGAGCTGCTTTTTTTTTGGGTGGGGGGGAAGGGGAGTAGGGAGAAGTACTTTTCTGTTTTTGTTTTTTCACTAAGTAAGTTCAGGTCTATTCTCACTTGAATTATATTTCTACTAAATAAAATAAGCTTTCTAATTCCAGCGATAAGAATTGGTATCTAAATGAAATTATTAAGCCAGGCGCTGGTGGCTCACACCTGTAATCTTAAGCTACACAGGAGGCTGAGATCTGAGGATCATGGTTCGAAGCCAGCCCGGGCAGAAAAGTCCCATAAGACTCATCTCCAATTAAGGACTCAAAAACCAGAAGTGGCGCTGTGGCTCAAGTGGTAAAGTGCTATCCTTGAGCATAAAAAGGCTCAGGGACAGCACTCAGGCCCCGAGTTCAAACTTTACAACTGATCAAAAATAAATAAATACTATAAAAATAGAAAATAAAATTATTTTCAAGTTAGATGATACAAGTGGCTTTATATCAACATGTAGAAAAATGGTTTTCTTTCCATTTCTTGGAGAGAAAAAAAACAAACAAAAGATCAGGAAAAAAATAAGGATAATTTAGCAAGATTTTTACCAAAAAACTTGAGTTCATCACTTTTCCTTACTAAGTCAGCTGATGTGGTTGCCACCTTGTGGTACGTTATGGAAATGGCAGCAGGTTGCATATTTTGTGTCAACTAAGTATTATTACAGTTGAAAACTAATCAGTATTATAGTTTTCAAACCAACAGTAGCATTCCCTCATTTCAATACATTTAAATATGCACTTTAACAAAAATATTTGTCCAAAAATATGCCATTTTATGCACTCACTGTCATCTCTCCAGTGTGGCTTTTCCATTTTACCCTTCATGTACCTCTGAAGAACCATCAATAATGAGATTAATGCCCAGCCCATGTCCCCAGTCTAGGCCACAGAGATAATTGCTGACTGAAATCTCGGCCTCCTCTTAGGGAATGCAGTTACTTGTAAAATTTTTGGCTTTGCTACTATGACCACTTTAACTTGATTGTTTCCAGATATTCCCTGGGCACAGCCTCTTATATTTTGAATTCAACATTGGGCCTTCAGGCTTATACATACAAAACAAATCTAATTTTGTTTTGGAACTATCCTCTTAGTTTAGACCCACTACTCCAGCAGATCACAATAATTAAGAAATGCCAGCCAAGTATCCTGCTGAAATTCAGTCTCAACAGCTCCAAGCTTCAGTACACACCATGCTGGCTCCATGATGACCCAGCATTATTAGCAACAAGGAACTATTAACGCTTGACTTGAAAGCAAGTGGCTATTGCATGCTAGAAATGCTAGGATGGTCTCTGACATTTGAATGATCTGCAGATAAGCTTACTGGGTCATCCAACTGGGAACAGTTAGTAATAGAAATCCATTTCTTGGAAGGGGTACAACATAACAAGGACCACAGGAGGGAACTAGACAAGATGGAGGCCAGTGTATCAAGATGCAGCCAATGTCGCCCCCTGCTGGCTACAGCAAAGTACAGCTGAATGAAGCACCCAAGTTCTCAGTTCTCAATGGTATCTATGCTTCCTCCAGCCTCCAAATTTAATCAGCAACTCAGTATTTGCCTTTGTGATAAGTGAGTGTGTCTGAACATTTTACATATCACAGGTATATGCTAAGTGTTTCAAAGGCTTTTACTTGATAATTCTACCACTCTGTAAGACATGCCCTATTTTTTTTTTTTATTGTGAAAATACTGTACACTGGGGTTACAATTACATGGGCAAGATAATGAGTACATTTCTTTTCTTTTTTTTTTTTTGGGTCCGGTTGTGGGGCCTGAACTCTGGGTCTGGGCGCTGTCCCTCAGCTCTTCAGCTCAAGGCTAGCGCTCTACCACTTGAGCCACAGCGCCACTTCCGGCTTTTTTCTTTTTGCTTATGTGGTGCTGAGGAATCGAACCCAGGGCCTCATGCATGCAAGGCAAGAGCTCTACCACTGAGCCAACTTCCCAGCCCTGAGTACATTTCTTATCAAGCATTGTAGCCTCCTCCTTTGTTTCCCCTTCCCATCCCTTCCCATCCTTCTCCCCATCCCCCACCCAATCCTCCACACCCCCTACCCCACACCAAAGTTGTAAAGTTCGTTTTCGACATAACAACTTGTACATCTCATTGTTGCAATGGGTCCACCTGTATTCCTAGTTAAACGATTTGTTTTTCCCCTTCCCCTCCACAAATTATACCAACATCAAATACAGTGAAAGCAGGGGTTATACTGTGGAAGAGGAGAGGTTATACTGTGGAGGAGGAACAAAGCAACAAAGACATAATCTTATGTGTTAGAAACAATAGCATGAAAGAAAAAAAACATTTGAATACATATCTTAGGGTTCATTTTCCTAACATCACCATATCTGACCTTTTCTGCTTGACTCAGACATACACTAGATATTGCAAATAAGGGAAACCATGGGACCTATGTTTCTTTGGGCCTGGCTTACTTCACTTAATATAGTTTTTTCCAAGCCTTTCCATTTCCTAACAAATGGGCAATGTCATTCTTTCTGATGGAGGCGTAGAATTCCATTGTGTATATATACACCACATTTTCTTGATCCATTCATCTACTGAGGGGCATCTGGGTTGGTTCCATATCTTAGCTATAGTAAATAATGCTGCAATAAACATAGTCGTGCTGGTACCTTTAGTGTGGTCTTGTTTGTAAACATTTAGGTAAATGCCCAAAAGTGGGATTGCTGGGTCTTAGGGGAGCTCTATGTGGAGTCTTTTGAGGAACCTCCATACTACTTTCCAAAGTGGTTGAACAAGTTTACACTCCCACCAACAATGCAGTAAGGTTCCCTTCTGTCCACATCCCCTCCAGCATCTGTTGTTATTAGAGTTCTTGATTTTAGCCATTCCAACTGGAGTGAGGTGGTATCTCAATGTTGTTTTGATTTGCATTTCTTTTATGGCTAGGGAGGTTGAGCATTTCTTCATGTGTCTATTGGCTATCCTTCTTTCCTCTTGAGAAGTTTCTCTTTAAAAGTCTTTAGCTCACTTGTTTATTGGGCAGTTGTTTCTTTGAAGATTTGTTGTTGGGGGATTTAATTTTTTGAGTTCCAGGTATATTTTAGATATGAGACCCTTGTCCGTTGTATGGATAGTGAAATTCTTCTCCCAATCTGTGGGCTTTCTATTGATCTTGTTAGCTGTAAGACAGGCCCTATTGTATTAGTCCTATTTTACCAATGAGGGAAAACTAAAAATAATAAAATCTAAGAGCATATCACAAGGAGCAAAGCTAGGTTAGGGGCAGAGTTCTCTGAGGCTTCCTCGTTATCATGTGTTTTCTCCCAATATTGCATAGATTCCTTCATGAGCTCATCCTCTATCAGACATTCATACTCAGAATAACAATAACAAGCCCCAGTCAGATCCCAGGACCAGAGCACTAGTCCTCAGGACAGGCATGCATTCAAAGCCTTAAAGAATTTCTGAATCTATTTTGCTTTGTCAGGAATTTTTTATTACCCAAGCTCTGAAATAGGGACTTCCTGGTCAGATGAGGTCACTGCCAGATTTTAACCAACAGTTCCTGGTTTTTCCCACTTTCCCACAGAGGAAACCAATAAGCCAACTCGCTCTAAAACAAGAGTCAAGCTCTGACTCTCAGAAACTGTCAAAGCATTTTATCCAAAGGGTTGCTTACCCAGCCAGAATGCTTCCTTTCAGCAAGAGTAAAATGGTGGGGGAGGATCGGATGTGGGAGTGGGGGAGGTATGGGAAGGGGAAACAAAGGAGGAGGCTACAATGCTTGATAAGAAATGTACTCCTTATCTTGCCCATGTAATCGTAACCCCTCTGTACAGTATTTTCACAGTAAAAAAAAAAAGTTGCATAATAATCCCTACCCTGAGTCTACTTTCATTGGTGACCCAGAAGACTTTACTTTCTGGTCTCAGGAACTGTTCTAATCCTGGGCAGTGTTCCATAATGATGTTTTCAAAATACTACAACCCCAAACAGCAGAGATCAATTCATGCCAGCGCCAGAGCTGGCAGAGTTCCTGATCTAAGCATTTCAGCCCTTCAGTTCTGGTTGCTACTAAAAAGTTTGATAAGAGGAGCAGACAGAAGCCTTTATTGTTAGGCCAACTTGGTTTGGAAGCAAAATCTGGGTAGCCTAGCTGTAGTGGGGCAGAGTGGCCAAACACCTGTTGAAAACTACCAATATGATTTAAAGGGCTAACTGGTGATTAAACCCTGCTCCAAGAACCTCTTTTGTAGGTAGGAAGGGTGCTCTTTCCATTTGTAAGTTCACTATAACACCTATAGTACATTAGCATGTGACTATATTTGGAAAATGGGATCTTTCACAGAGGTAATTAAAGTCAAATGAGGTCACTGGGAGAGGCACAGACACCATACAAAAGGAATCTTCATTTTGTATGAGCCCAGCACTAGTAGCTCATGCTGTTAATCCTAGCTACTCAGGGGGCGAACACTGATGATGCAGTTTAAAGCCAGCCTGGGTGGGAAAGTCTATGAGATCTTGTCTCCAATCAACCACTAAACAGCCAGAAGTTGAGCTGTGGCTCAAAGTGGTAGAGCACTAGCCTTGAGCAAAAAAGCTTGCGGACAATGCCTAGACGGAGTCCAAGAGAAGTGAAGACACAGAGAACACAACCATCTACAGGCCATTTAGAGACCGCAGAAGACACTAACTGATGGAAAAACCTCCCATATGATCATGGGTTGGCAGATTGTGAAAACATCTATACAACTGAAAACAATCTATAAATTCAATTCAATTCAATTCCAAGGTCATTCTTCAAAGAGAAAAAAAAAACAAGCTAAAACTTAACACAGAAGTATGGAAGAACAAAGGCCCTGAAATAGCCAAAATAATCTTGAACAAAAAGCACAATCCTGGAGGTATCACAATACTTGAACCTCAAATTATGCTACAGAGACATAGTCGTAGAAACAGCATAGTACTGTCATAAAAGCATACCAGAAGAACAAAAAGGACAGAATAGAAAACCCAAGAATAAAATTACACAGCTTCTACAGCCATAGAGCTTGTGGCTCTAAACCTAAACAAAAAACACAAAACACAAACAATACTGCACCCTCCCCGAAAAGAAATGGCATTAGTCTAAGGGGTGGACCTCTTTTTAAAGATACTTCACTCCTGAAACGGTCCATCAGATTTTTAAGGAAAATTTTCTTCAGCACTTGTATTTTCTAGAGCTCTTCTTTGCTTCTGGCACAGCATTCTTTCCAATCACCTGATATATAACAAATCCCCTGGGGAGCTTTCAATACCAAGGCCTAGGTCTCAGATCCCGATTAATGTGCAAGGCACAATTTACTGAAGCTCTCAGGTGGTTATGATACATAGTCAGAATTGACCATTCTACTCTAGGACTTGAGCCACAAATAGCTGAAATGTGGGCTAGCTGAGTGAGGTATATGGAACAATGATCCCTATATTAGTGTGCTTTTGGTTACCATGATAAAATACTGTAAAAGTCACCTACAGGAGAAAAGGTTTATTTTGCCTCAGTGTCACTTCAGGGTCACTTGGCTTTGTTACTCTGACTCTGTGTCAAGGCAGGACATTATGGAAGGGTGGAGCAAAACCACTCACTCACATCATGGCACAGGAAGGGAAAGAAGAGGTTGGAGTTGCAATATCCCCTTCAAGGACATGCCCCCTCATAGCCTAACTTTCTTCCACTAGGCCCTGCCTCCTAAGGATTCCAATCCTCCCCCTCTCATACTCAAAAAGTGCCAGAGGTTTGTGACCAGGACTTCAGTATATATGTCTTTGGGGGATATCGAGTAAACTACATAGACCTAAAGGATCCTATTTACAGACCAATTCCTAGAATCTATGAATGATACATTATGTCATTACATCAAGGACCACATGATGGTATCCTAGATTTCCTGTGTTGGTCCTAAATGTAATGAGGACCCTTATAAAAGGGAGGCAAGAAAGTAAACTTAAGGTGATGTGATGATGGAAGCAGAGGGAAAGAAAAGGTGATGACAACTGTGGGGCTGTGAACAAGGGAATGCTGGGCTCTCCAGAAGATGGAAAAGACAAGCGAATGGATTCCCCCTTTGATTCTCCAAGAGCCATCAATCAGCCCTATTAACATCTTGATCTTAGTTCTTCCTAAGGCTCACTTTGGACTTCTGGTCTCCCCACCTGAGCCAACGTGTCATTTAAAGGTACTCAGGATGAGGACAGCAGCCACAGGGAAGGAACATCTAGAGTAGGAGTCAGCTGAAGAGCTTGTTCCAAAGCACAGGACACTGTTATCCAAGCACCCATGGTCAGCTATGTCAAAAGTCAGTAAACATCTAATATCTTGAGACTTGTTAAAGCCAAGATTTCTGGGCCCCGCCTCCTGAATTTCTGGTTTAGCTAGATTGGGTTGGAGACTAGAAATTCACTTTCTAACAAAGCGCCAGGTGAGGCCCTGGGACTGTACATGTTGAGAACCATTATACATGGCTTGGAGTCATAGGCAGCACATTACAACTACAATCACTGTTAGGTAGCTAATGCCTGTAATCTTACCTATGCAACAGACCAAGATCTGAGGATCGTAGTCCATTAAACTCTGGTCTCTAATAAACTACTCAGAAAAATCTAGAAGTTGAGCTATAGTTCAAGTGGTATGGCAAAGGAAGCTCAGAGACAGCACCCAGGCCCTGAGTTCAAGCCCCAGAACCAGCACGAAGAAAACAAAGAGAGAACTGAATCCAGAGTCCACTGTAGACAAATCTTTACCTTATCTGGTTTCTTCCTTGCCACTCTCAGTAGTTTTTCTATTTAATCTATAGATTGAGATTTATAAAATATGGCATTAGTTTCTCAATATCTATCATTGCTGGCAAACACATAAAATCCAAATTAAGGAAGAGGAGGTGTGGCTCAGATAGCAGAACACCAAGTCTTGATGAAAAAGCCAATTAAGAGCATGAGATCTTGAGTTCAAGTCCCAATACCAGCATACACACACACACACACACACACACACACTCCAAATTAATTTTTCAAGGCAATAAAATATCCAATGTTTTCACTTTTCTCTGCTGCTCAATATACAAGCCTGTTGCCCCTACTTCTCCTCCCTAGGTAGGCTCTTGGGGATGAAGCTCAGGGGGGCACCCTCAACTAAGTGAGAAGAGGCCCTAGAGGTTATATGTTAAGTATGAAGTATGGATCATTTCTGGCCATACAGTGACTTGGGGGAGTGCTGTTGGTGTTTTTCAGGGAGGGACTAAGGATGTGGTCCATGTGCTTGCAATGCTCAGAACAATCCTGCAGAAGAACTATCCTGCCCCAAATGCACTTGTGACCCAAGCTGGGGGGAAAAAAAATCAAGGCACTGGTCATTTGATTTTCAAATAGTACCCAAGTATTGCCTCCAATTTCAGACTACCACTTTCAGGATGAAGTCCTCTTTCAGCCTTGGACAAGACAGGCCCAAAGAAAGCTTTTTAGAATTTTTTTCAAAATGTAACATTATTAAGGTATAGAACAGAAGGGTTGCAATTCCACAAGTCAGGTAATGAGTACAATTCTTCTTGGACAATGTCACCCTGTCCTTCCTTTGCTTTCCCCCATTTCCACAAACCACCTACCATGACCTGCTGTCTCTCTTAACACCACTGTGTTAGCAGTCCACTACCCATGTATAGTAAGACCGTATCTCTTCTTTGTTTCAGAAAATGTAACTTAACAAGTTACTTCTTTATTCCCTAGAGTGAAAACAGGGCAGCTGATGGGCAAGTTGTAGTTCACAGAAAGAGCCCTCCAGAATGGCCTCTCTTTGGATGCTACAGACCTGCTTGGCTTTCTACTCAGTCATATACGTCACCTGCTCATGGCTGAAGCTGAAGGAAAATGTCTCCTGAGATTTTTCTGGACAATGCCAGGTGTTAATCCATGGCTGCCCCACATGTGGTATCCTCGTGCCTGCCTGGATCCAGCGAACCATAAAATGTCTCAGTTACTCTTACTTGAGTCACGGTTTTTACCCTCCTTCAATCTATACCTGACTCTACATCTATAGAATAAAGGCCCCTCAGCACTCATGACCCGACTCCTTACCCAGCAGTGTGTTAGAGAAAAGAATCCTTTATTAACCAGTCACTCATGGGCCTTTTAGCTTCTTATTTGGAAACAATTCATCAGTGCTACCATCTTTTGGTTCCACAGGTCAGACCAGGAATCATTGCCTCTCTCCCTGCCACTCCCCACTCTATCCACTGCAGATTTTTACCATCTGCAGCTACCAGCTGAGATTTGCACCCCAGTGCCATGGCTTCTGGCCAGATCTAGCTCTTCTCTCATGGCTTATTCTATACACAGCAGCCAAGCAATCACTTAAAAATGTAAATCAGATGTTACTTCTCTTTAGAATCTAATGGCTTTTATGCATTTAGAATCAAATCCAATTTTTTTTTTACTAGTCCAGGCCCCTGAATTCTGACATACACTAGCACTGAGATTTCTACTCATTTCTTCTTCCTCAGACCTTGATGCTGTCTTGACAGAAGTCAGGTTCTGTATCTTCACATCAGCTTGTTAGTACTCTGTTCAAGTTGCTGTAACAAAATACCACAGACATAAGCAACAAAAATTTGTCACATCTGCAAGTCAGGAAATCTAAGATCAAAGGAAATTCATATCTGGAGAGGCTTGTTCTTGGAGTCATAGGTAGTGTTGCCTTGCATGGTGGAAGGAAGGGGACAGAACAGCTCTCTGGAGCCTCTTTTATAAGGGCACTATTGCCATTCATGAAGGCTAAAGCTCTGGGGTTAATTTGCCAACAGGAAGTGGTGGTGCTGGTATATGACTGTGGGTTTCTTAGCTCCACATCTCTTTCATTCCCTCACTACCTCCTTGAGCTGAGTTTTAACATTACTACCCTTTCATTTCCAAGCACACTAAATGACTAGATAAAAGGGGGCGGGGGATGAGCCAGGTGACATGCCATGTGCTGGTGCCAAAAATGGAACTCAAGACATAAAAATATGTCTATTATGCCCACAAATGAAGTATCCAGTAGGTTTAGGGAAGCAGCCTGCTTCCTAAGGATGAATAACCTCTTTACTCACACAACAAAATAGGACATAGGAACCACATCAGATTTCAGAAATAACTCCCATCTTGGTGGAATGCCAGGCTCCAGACCCAATTCTGTCATTTTCCAGGCCTTTGCTTTAGAACACTGGACATCTCAGTTGACCTTTCAGGGCCTCAGTTTTACATCTGCAAAAAGGGTCATACGGTCTTGAACAAGCATTCCACTTCCACTACTGCATGACATGGGGACAGCAGATGGCTTTTATTAGCCTATTTTGCTCTAGATACTGACATTTCATATTTCCTATATATATTTCTATAGCAGTCTTGGGAAATGGAAAAATGCAGTTTCTCAAAAACAAAAAATTGTCACTGGTTCTATTCTCAAAGAGAGCAACCAGCAGGCAGTATGAGCATAATTTGTACCTCTTAATTTTAAATCCAGATGCCTGCTAAGACCAAAAATACCCATCATTCAATATTTACATCTGGGCTTCAATTGCACTGCCCACTCTTGGCTATTTGAATTTACAGAGGAACTGAGCATCAGGGAGAATACTAACTAACCTCATTCGAATGAAACTGTCTTAAATATCATCTCTCTCTTGTTTTTGATGACACCCTACATGTATTTGCATAAAGAAAAGGCAGACAGCTGTGTCCCAACAATAAACCTAATGATTTGATTATTGGAGAAAAGATAAATTCTCCATTTTAGCTTCTCTACTTACAAGCATATCTAAGTCTCACTGCAGCACCTTCATCCCTTCCTGTCTTTACTAATGGCTCCTGCTAATCTAAGTTGTCTGCACACTGACTGCAGAGATTTACCTGTTACCAAGAGAACTGGACACAAGGTGCAAGGAATCAAGACCTGCCTGGAGAAGACAGGGACCTGCTGTCCCATGGTCCTGGAATTCCTAAAGGTTCTGTGCTCTTAGCCAAGAACAATAGTCTGGTTTTATGATCAATTTTCCCTGTGTTCTGGAATTCTACTTTCTGTCGTAAAAGCTCCAGGGAAGCTCTCTGCATCTCTGAGAACTCACGTCCTCCCTCGGGCCACAGGTTCCCAACACACAATGATCCTCTATGACCAAACCTCTGAGGACCCAGGGCCCAAGAAAATTGAGCTCAAAGTTTCAAGTTTGCAGACAAAGCGGTTTCAAGCTAGACGCCTCCAAACAGGGAGCTAAGCAGACTTACGGAAAGGCTCCCGGGGCTCCTCTGCGGTATTAAAAAACAGTCTCAGAAAGTCCGGCGCCGGGGGCTCATGTCTGTAAACTTAGCTACTCAGGAGGCTGAGATGTGAGGATTCGGGCAGACAAACCCAAGAGCCTCTCATTTCCAATCATCCACCAAAAGCCAAGTGGAGCTGCGGCTCCAATGGCAGAACACCAGCTTTGAGCGAAAAAGCGCCCAGGCCGCGAGTTCAAGCCCCATTGCCGGGAAGCACACACGCACACACACGCACACACACACACACACACGCACACACACGCACACAGTCTCAGAAACCCCCGCATATGCGGTGCAGAGGAAAATCTCAGTAAGGAGAAAGAAAAAGCGAAGTTTGACTGATGGGGGGGGGGGGGGAGCCGGAAGCTTGCCAAAGAGCAAGGGCGCATTTCTCCAACGTGGGCCGCGGACAGTCAGGGGAGTCAACGGGGCGCAAGTTCAAGTCCCGTCCGGGACAGAGCCAGCCGGGGCACCCGCAACCCCCCGCCCGGGGCATCTCCGGGGAGAGAAGCGGGGCAGTGCGGGAGCAGGTAGGCTCCCCCCAGGGGGAGTGAGGGGCGCTCGGGCGGCGGTCCCCGGGGAAGGGTGCTGGGGTCTCACCTTCACGGGCGCGGCGCCCGAGGCCATGTCGGCGCGGGGCGCGGGGCTCCGAGCGGGCCGGGCAGCGGCGGGCGGCCAGGCAGCGGCGGCGAGGAGAGCGCGCGGCGCGGAGTGGAGTCCGGGGCCGGCCCTGACTCCGCCTCTTCCTCCCGGGGACAGCACGATTGGCTGCTCGCGTGGGCTTCCCTCCCGTCACCCCCTCCTCAAATCCAGCTTCCCGCGTCCCGCCCTCCGGCGGACCCTTCCGGTGGCGCGTTCCTCGTTCTAGCGGGCTCGTGAGGGCGGCCGCGCGGGCCGCCGGGCTGAGGCGGGCTCGTGAGGGCGGCCGCCGGGCTGAGGCGGGCTCGTGAGGGCGGCCGCTGGGCTGAGGCGCCTCTGCGGTTTTCTGACGCGGTGCTTTGCACGCTCGTTAGGGAGCTCGCGGAACTTTCTTCCCTCCAGGCCCTGTGAGGAGCATGGCGCGGGCAGGCGCCGCGGCGCTCGGCCCAGCCTTAGGTGCCCGGGTCGCTGCTCAAGTCAGGCCCCACCGCGGCCCCACTGAAGTTCTCGCGGGAGGCGACCGTGCGCGGCGGGAGCTGGCGGGCTGCTGAGGTTCCTTCCCGCCACGCACTGGCGGGCGGGGCGGGGCGGGGCGGGGCGGGGCGGGGCCCGGCTCCAGTGGCGAAGCGCTTGCCTGGAGCCCCCGGAGCCCGGGGACAGTGCTCAGGTCCAGAGTTCAAATCACGACGGACTCACACCACACACACACACACACATAACGGAGTAAAGCACTCCGTTGCAGGAATCGTCCTGTCTCACCCTGTGGTTCACCCATCTTCAGTTTGAGGGCGGCCTTTAAGATCAGACTCTGCCAGACTCAGCCTGGCTCTACCAGGCAAAGTCCAGTGGACCACTTTCTGTGCTTTCAGGATGCATAGCATGTCACCGTCATTGAATACCAGCAATCTACCCTTGCGAGGACCCACCCCCAACCCTTCCTTCTGGAGTAATTCAATACAGCTTTGTTGGTTCATGGGGTAACCTCTTCCAAGCCACCCACTGGGGTGGCACGATTTGAACGGTGGCCTCTAGGTTACCGACGTGCTGTCCGTTTCTCTGGGAAAGGCTAAGGACAGTGGAGGTAGGCCTGACTTGTTTCCCTACAGCCGCAAAACACCGTGACCCACAGTTTTATTCCAAGTGTCACTGTCTTCCATTAGCCTTGTTGGGCTGTCTGTTTAGCTGTCTGTATAACCTGTTTCCTTTGTCAGTATAGATTTTCACCCTCAAGATTATTTGCTTTAGTCTAAGTTTTCTCACGGTGTTTTCTTTCTTTCTTTTTTTTTAAATGGTACTAGAGTTTTGTTGGGAGCCAAAAGTTAAGTCTCTCATACTTGATAGGCTTAACTATCTCTGGAACAATCTGAGGCTGAGTTTACAGAATCCCACCTTTTCACCACGCCCTAAAGTAAACACCCTGCAGCTACTCATGACCATCTTTTCACCCCGCCCTAAATCTACTAACGACCACCTTTGCACCACGCCCTAAGTCCAAGCATATAAATATCCTTGTGTGAAAAATAAAATTTGGCAGCTTGATCAGAATCCTTGTCTTGCTGTCCTTTTTCGTGTCTCTTGTCCCTTCATTCCTTCTCGCTTAGGTTCACCGCCCTCGTTGAAGTCCTGCGGGTCGGGACAAGTTTGAACTCAGGGCTTCTTCCCTTGCTAGGTAAGCACTCTTATTGGTTGAGTCACATCTCCATTCCTTTTTTTCTTCTTTGTGTGTGGACGTGCCAGCACTGGGGCTTGAACTCAAGGCCTTGGGCACTCTCCTTTAGCTTTTTTCACCCGAGACAGGGGTTAGCCCAATGAGCTCCCTTCCCGTAGCTTAGTGCACTCCTTCCCCTCTCCACAGCTTAGCATGCTCTCTTCCTAGGCAACACTAGGCCCATTTAGTAAAGGCAGTAAATAATCGGCCTCCAATCCCCTTTACCTTGGGATGGCACTTCTCTGGAGCAGCTACCACCATATAAAACAAGAGCCCCTTAGAGTGACCTTCAGGTATGGGCAGCTGCAGGGCCCCTTATCTACTATTTGGACAGCACCCATAAATCCTAGTCCCCCATGATGAAGCCCCTGGCCCACATGTCCACACTAGGGTCTCTGCCTCCTAGCCTTCTAGGTTATATAGGTCACCTTAGACAATAACAGGTGCTTCTTCTCACTTCTCCCTTGTGAGAAGGGGGCTTGCCGCCCCCTTTCCCAGCAATAAACCTTTCTTTGTGCTCTGTACTTGGATGTCTGGTTTTCTGTCAAAAGTCTAAAATGCTCTGACAACAGGACTCTAGCTGTATCACTAAAGCCACAACTATACTTCCAGGTTTTTGGGGTGGTTAGAGATAGAAGTCTCACTTTCCTGTCCAGCCTGGCTTTATACTTTGAATACTTTGTTTTCGTGATGATAGCATTCTGACTGTAGTGAGGCAGATTCTCAGTGTTGTGCTGATTAGCAGTATCATTTATTGCTAAGGTTGAGCATTCTTCATGTATTTGGTGCATTTGTATTTTTGGTTTTTAGAACTGCCTGTTCAATTCTCTTGCCTAATTGGATCAATTAGATTAATTAGATTGTTTGATCTTTTTGTGGTTAATATTTTGAGCTCTTCAAATAGTCTGCATATTAGTTCTTCATCTTGGGAATAGCTGGCAAAGATTTTCTCCCATTCTGTAAACCAGAATATTTTTGATTCCAGCAATGTTTCTTTTGCTGTGCAGAAGCTGTTTAATTATACGGAATTCCAAGTCTTCTTTCCTGAGCAATTGGTGTCAGATAAGAGCCATATATTATTTATTTAATCCTCATAGCTGTTGATGTAAATAATAGTATAGTACTCATTTTATAGATGAGGAGACTAAGAGAAGTTGAATCATCCTCCTCTCATCTTTCCCTCCTCTCTTCTTTTTTTTTTGTCGATGGTGGGGCTTGAACTCTGGGCCTGGGCGCTGTCCCTCAGCTCTTCAGCTCAAGGCGAGCGCTCTACCACTTGAGCTACAGAGCCACTTCCGGTTTTCTGGTGGTTTATTGGAGATAGGTGTCTCACAGTCTCTCCTGCCCGGGCTGGCTTTGAACCGCGATCCTCAGATCTCAGCCTCCTGAGTAGCTAGGATTACAGGTGTGAGCCACCAGTGCCCGGCTCTCATCTTTTCAATGTATTCGCTTCTTCAAAAACTTCATTTTATTTACAACCTTAAGACTTTCCTTCTCTTCCCCTATTAATATATAATCAGACTTATAACTCCTGTTAAAGTGTACATTTCCAGGCAGGGCTTCGTGGCTCATTCCTGTGTTTCTACCTACTTAGGCAGAGATTAGAAATTGGGAGAGGTTAGCCCAGGCAAAAAGTTCATGAAATCCCATCTTACCCAATAAAAGCTGGATGTGGTGAGCCACATTGTAATCTTAGTTATATGGACAGTATAAATAGGATTATGATGCAGATTGGCCCAGGCATAAATATGAGATGCTATTTGAAAAATATTGAAAGCAAAAAGGACTAGGGAAATGGATCAAATGATAGAGCACTTGTCTGGTATGTGCAAGATCCTAGTTTAAACTAATATGGCCAAAATAAAAACATTGGTAAAAAAATTAGGCATAAATTTCCAAAAACAGGTTTAAAATTTACCTTACCAAGAGGCCTGTGGATCCACCCTTAAACTAATCTTTTAAAACTCTACATAGGGGTTGGGAAGGTGGCTCAGTGGTAGAGCGTTTGCCTTGCATGCATGAGGCCCTGGGTATGATTCCTCAGCACCACATAAGCAAAAAGAAAAAAGCCGGAAGTGACGCTGTGGCTCAAGTGGTAGAGCGCTAGCCTTGAGCTGAAGAGCTGAGGGACAGCACCCAGGCCCAGAGTTCAGGCCCTATGACTGGACCAAAAAAAAAACAAAAACAAAAAAACTCTAGATAGAATAGTATGTTTGAGAAATCACCGGGGTAGATGTGACTGTCACTAGGAGGCTGAAAACCTTTAAGAAGTCTTCTCCAGCCAAAGTCTGAAGTCTTGCTATATCATTCTTCCCAGGATGTAATATGCTTAAAATAAGTGTTCTAGGGAGAACAAAATTTGGCCCATACACAATCAGCCCTCAGGAACTTCTGATCTAGAAACAGCAATGAGAGCATTTGCTCTTTTTTTTTTTTTTTTTTAATAATAGTCTTTACAATAGGTATGAAATGATATCTCATTATACTTTTAACTTGCATTTCTCTGGTAATTAGTGATTCTTTTGTGTTTGTATATCTGTTGGCTATCCATATGAACATTCATATGTACACACTGGAAAGTATGATGTTAACTGTGGGCTTGTTAAATATAACCTTTGTACTGTGGAACATCCCTTTTCTATATAATTTGTTGAGTTTTTATCACAAAAGGTTGTATTTTGTCAAGATTTTTTTTCTGCATCTATTGAGGTAGTCATGTTTTTTTGTCTTGTCTGTTCATGTGCCAAATTATATATTAGCAAATTCAGAAGAGAATTAAAAAGATCAAATCAAATGAGATATATCCTTGGAATACACAGATAGATCAATATATGTAAATTAATAAATATACTTTTACAAATTAACAGAAGAGGGGGGTAAAACAGAAAGGGGGAGTCTTAATCACATAACAAGCTACAGGAACACTTCATGATGGGTTTCTGAAGGACAGGTCCTTGAATGGGGTTGGGGGAGACAATAAAGGTACTAAGTTTAAAGTCATGGCACACCACTCTACAGTCATTTCTGAAGAACTGCCAGTTACTTCAAGTGGCTTGGAAGTGGTAAATGGAGTATTGAAAGTCACTGGAGAAAATTCGAATTCAACTGTAAAATGGAGCAGAGGATACTGGTATCATTATACTGATGGACTCTAGGAACACTTTAAAACATATTTTTCTTTCCTTGTTCCATTGGTTAAAATTTTGTATGCCATTTCAAATAGATTTTTTATTTTTAAATTTTATTTGTTTTTTACTTTTATTTTACAGAAAGGGTGCAGTTACAAAAATCAGGTAACGAGAACATGTCTTTTAAAACAGTATCACCTCTTCCCTCATTTTCTCCATTTTTTCCCTCTTAACCCCCTCCCCAACAAGTTGTATAGTTGTATAGTTCATTTTCAAAGTAGTGTCTAGTGAGTATCACTGCTGAACTAGTTCACCCTCTGTCTCACCATTTAGGTGCTTTCCCTTGCCCTCCCCAAATAAGATAAACTTACATACAAGATAACAGGTACACAAATAAAAAACAGTGACAAAAGGAGAAAAAGAAAACAGAAAAAAAAAGCCCTACAAAAAGTAAAATAACCTCTTGCCGGGTGCGGGTAGCTCACACCTGTAATCCTAGCTACTCAGGAGACTGAGATCTGAGGATCATGGTTCAAAGCCAGCCCGGGTATGTGAGACTTGTAACTCCAATAAGCCACTCAGAAAACTGGAAGTGGCGCTGTGGCTCAAGTGGTAGAGTGCTAGCCTTGAGCTGAAGAGCTGAGAGACAGAACCCAGGCCCAGAGTTCAAGCCCCACAACTGACAAATAATTAAAGAACCTCTTGTTTTTATTTCTTGGAGTTCATTTCAATAACCATCATTTTATATGACCACATGTATATAGCTATTGAGCCTTCATGATTTCAAGAATATCCTCCTTTGGTCTCACTGTGTGAATGTTAAGAGTCCTGTTTAATTTATCATGTCTAGGTGTAATTTATTGTCATTTTCTACAATTTTTTATGGGGGGTCCAGTTGTGGGGCCTGTACTCTGGGCCTGGGCGCTGTCCTTCAGCTCTTCAGCTCAAGGCTAGTGCTCTACCACTTGAGCCATAGCGCCACTTCTGGCTTTTTTCTTTTTGCTTATGTGGTGCTGAGGAATCGAACCCAGGGCCTCAGACATGCAAGGCAAGCGCTCTACCGCTGAGCCACCTTCCCAGCCCTTATTGTCATTTTCTATCCATTGTGTTTACTTATACATTTATAGGCACATTCTAACTACAGATGAGGGAAATCATGCAACCTATTTCTTTGGGTCTGTCTTACTTAATATAATTTTTTCTCCATTTCCTTATGAATGGGGCAATATCATTCATTCTGATGGAAGCATAGACTTTGACTGTGTATATATACCACATTTTCTTGATCCATTTGTCCACTGAGGGGCATTTGGAATGATTCCATATCTTGGCTATGGTAAACAATGCTGCAGTGAACATGGTTGTACTGGTAGTTTGGGTCAATTGGATAAATTCCCAGGTGCACAAATATTACAGGAAAAGATAGTGGAAACACTAGGGCTCGTTTGGCATGGCTTGAAACTTCCTAAATACAGATCCAGAATCACAACAAATTAAAGAAAGACTGGATAAATGGGATTGCATCAAATTGAGGAGTCTCTGAATGGCAAAGGATATAGCTAGCAAAAAAAAAAAAAAAAAATACAAAGCCCAGAGAATGGGAGATTGTTACTAGCTATTCATCTGACAAGGGCCTTATATCTAAATATACTTAAATCTCAAAAAATTAAACCCCTCAAAAACAAATCTTTTTTTTGGGGTGGGGGGTCCGATCATGGGGCCTGAACTCTGGTTCTGGGTGCTGTCCCTCAGCTCTTCAGCTCAAGGCTAGCACTCTACCACTTGAGCCACAGCATTACTTCCCGCTTTTTTCTTTTTTTGCGTATGTGGTGCTGAGGAATCAAACCCAGGGTCTTAGGCATGCAAGGCAAGCACTCTACCACTGAGCCACCTTCCCAGCCCTCAAAAACAAATCTTCAAAGAAACAAGAACCCAGTTAGTAAATGGACTAAAGATTTAAAGAAAGACTTCTCAGAAGAAGTAAGAATGGCCAATAGACACAAGAAGAAATGTTCAACATCTCTGCCCTTAAAAGAAATGCAAATCAAAACAATTTTGAGATTCTACCCCAGACTGTCCATTATCAAGAAAACTAACAATAGCAGATGCTGGTGGGGATGTGGCCCAAAGGGAACAGTACTACACTGTTGGTGGGAATGTAAACTTGTTCAACTACTCTGGAAAGGAGTATGGAGTTTCCTTAAAAGATTAAACATAAAAATTCCTTATAACTCAAATAGATTTTTGTTCATAGTTTCATAATTCATTCTTTGAATGAATAACCAAATGAACTAAATGACCAAATGAGCACATTAATTAATTTTTTATTTTAACAAACTAGGTACAGAAATAGGGAAGGGTAAAGAAAGAGAAATGGGGGCTGGGAAGGTGGCTCAATGGTAGAGTGCTTGACTTGCATGCGTGAGGCCCTGGGTTTCAATTCCTCAGCATCACATGAAGCAGAAAAAGCTGGAAGTGGTGCTGTGACTGTAATGGTAGAGTGCTAGCCTTGAGCTGAAAGAGCTGAGGGACAGCACCCAGGCCCAGAGTTCAGGATCCACAACCAGCAAAAAAAAGAAAAAAAAAAAAGAAAAAGAAAGAAAGAGAAATGGGGTAAATTGGATTAAAGAACATTGTATGCATGTATGGAAATACAGTATCACAATGAAATTCAATTTTACAAATAGTAGATGCTAATAGAAAGAAGTAAAGAGTGAGTCAGTTAAGAAGAACAACTTTTCAATGTTTTACAGCACAGAAGGGAAAACGCTGGACAATTATTAATAGAATTAATAATTTAATTAATTGAATAATTTCCCAACAGAGAAAAAAATAGATG
Organism: Dipodomys merriami; assembly: GCF_024711535.1. Classification (NCBI taxonomy): domain Eukaryota; kingdom Metazoa; phylum Chordata; class Mammalia; order Rodentia; family Heteromyidae; genus Dipodomys; species Dipodomys merriami. Next base: position 5,181,238 of record NW_027202382.1, on the reverse strand, counting down.
CTTGAAGTGATGGATATGGTATTACTCTGATATGTTTATTATACACTCTATTCACATATTAAACACCATATTCTACCCTATAAATATGTACATCTATGTGTCAATCAAAAATAAAAGTATTAGTGATAAAAACAGAGAAATGCTTAAGAATATAAACAGTAGGGGGCAGCAAAAGGTTGTGTTTCCACCCCACCCCCCAAATCTAGTGTTGTCTAGTTTGAGTAATATTGGTTTCTTGTGTGAAAGAGAAGAAAGAGAGAGAAAAGGGTGAAGAGTACATAATTAATAGATGTTAATGATCTCTTTTTGTGATTTAGCCCAGCTGGTTGTAAAACAGTGTGTGTCGTTTTCATAGTTCTTTCCTGAAGGACCTCAGTCTTCATGCGGGTTATATGCGAATAGCCTGCAGATGGCAGCAATTCTCATCAGTCAGGGACATAGGGCCAGTTTTTTTTTTTTTTTTAAATAAACTAATACATGAATAGGGGATGACATCTTATTTAAAAATTAAAGCTATTAAAAAATCAATGTTAAATCAAAGAGTAAGCTTTCTATGTCTCAAATGTAAATTAAAGGAAAGCTGAATTTTAACCATTTGTACTTAGTTCATTTTGAAGCATTTCTCAAATGTCAAATCTAAGCCCTACAAAAGGTGAGCTGTAATTGATGGAAAACATTTGTATTTTACTGTGTACATTTAGAAAGTTCTTTTATCAGATTTTTCAGAGCTCAATTAATTCACCAAAGTCAGCCCAGAGAAAGACAAGTACATAAACACAATAGTTCTAGATTACTGATTAATAGCACTAAATGATTTCCCTCATGTCCTTGGCTATGTTATTTAAGTGTCAGCAGTGTATCTCAGCTCCTCTTATGTATTATCAGGTCTTCACCTCTTCTAAACATTTAGCTACTTTAGTTGGACATTGGTAATCAGATAAGAACAGGCACAGTATCAGTAGTCAGCTTACTTGGAGTGTAAAGGAAAAGCAGACACACTGGTTTCTGAGTGACAGCCCTTGACCCGAAACTTCAAACATGCCTGTGAAACTTCCATCTGGGAGAAGGAGCAGAGATCAGTCTAGCATTTAGTTTCTTTTCAGATCCACCATTCCTTAGCCATGCAGATAAGTAGTAACTGCTTGAATGGGAATTAAAAAGCATTCCCTCACATTTCTGTATCTAACAAAAAGTCCCCCTGTCTTTGTTGTTTGATTTCTCACATCAAGTCCAACTTGGATTTCACTACAATAACAAAGAGTACTAGAAAAAAAAACATGAAAGGGCATATTTGCTTAAGTCGCTGTTTGCACCCAAAGAAACTACCTAGTGGGGTTATCACTGGGTCAGCCAAAGCTGAATCAAGGCAGATGACTTTAGGAAGGCTCAGAGGGTTTAGAGATTATAGTCCTTGGTAAATCTATCTCTGAGCTCTCTCTACTTCATTAGCAACTAAAAGATACCTAAGATAGAGACAAGGAATACTAAAGGATGGTCAGGGGGAACAGTAGGGACTGGGCAATGACCTTTAGATTTAACTTTATTTCCAAAGAATTATAATGTGCCATGTGGAAGGAAATATGGTAGAAAAGCATGATCTGGAACTATGATCTCTGACTTTAGCCTACTTGGTGTTGATTCTTGTCACACTCTGTGCTTGTTTCTTCATCTACAAAATGAAGATGATTATATTAGATTGTTGTGAGGGTATAAGTATATATTTGTAAAGTACTTGTAATCATGGTAAGTCCTATAGATGATGATGATGATGATGATGATGATGATGATGAGAAAGATCATATTGATGAAGGAGTTGTTATACTATGTACTGAAACTAGAGATGAGAATACATAGATCAATAAATTACTGCTCCTGTCTTTGGGAAGCTTTTAGGAGGAGTGAGGAAAATAAGAAAGAACAAAATATAGGCAGAATATGAGGTTATAAGGTTTTGGGGACAGAGAGGTACAAAGGATTGTGTAGTGAGTTTGGCCCAGGTGTTGGAGTGGGAGAGATGCTTTCAGTGTATCCACAGACACAAAAGAGAGAGAGTAGGCACTTTTGAACATGTGACTAGAGAACACATGTCTAGAGGCACTGTAGAGGAAACCTTTGGGGTGCATTTATACAGCTACTACCAAATGAATCTGATTAGAACATAGGCTATGTTTAGGGAGCTGAATGAGAACAATACCTCTACAGGTGAACCAAAGTGAACCAGCATTGTGATTAGGGGGTCAATGGACTGAATTTGGGAATATTTTTTTCTTTTTAAAAATGAAGTGTCAACGTTTAAAATTTGAGACCTCTTATATCCAGATTTCCAGACTTTCTAGAATATGGAGTGTGGACATACAGAAAGCATCTCTCCCCACCCCAACACCTGGGCCAAACTCACTACATGCATTACAAATTACCTCTGGTTCTTTGCCTTCATTGCCCATTACACTGCAATGTAAAGTGGGGCATAGAAACCATGATATGAGAGGCAACATGAGGCAGATACCTCAGGCTTGAGCACATATACCCAGCCAATAGTCTGGCCCAGAATGAATAGAGGGCAGAGATGTGCGGGAGAGAGGCTTCCCATGGAAGTGAAGCATGTCTGAAAAAGAACCACTATAGAATGACTATAGAATTACAGAGCGGTTCTGATTTTCACCTTTTTCAGTCTCTCATATGCTGTGTTCTCTATTTGTTGTTTAAAATTTGAAACAAGGTTCTTAAATGAGAAAATTCAGTGCTTAGAAAGTCTACATGGTCTCAGAGGATATTTCAACAAAATAATTACTGGGTTATTATATCAAACAAGCTAAATGAACTTGAATGCACACTTCATGTTACTTTTACGAAGTATATTGTTCAAAACCAGAAATGTCAAAGCTGCTCAGATTCCTGTTATGGTCTCTTGGCTCACTTGCTGAACATGACAAGATATAATTTGCCAATAGATTTCCATAGTAGTTTGTGGGCTCAACTGACATCGTAATACCTTATGTTCATTGCATTTTCTGGTAAATTTCTGTTCTATAGAATACCTGAGTTAGGTCCACAAATATCCACTGAAATGAAAGAAAAATTTATGGTTTATTGATGCCTTTTTTATTTTTTATTTTTATTTTTAAAAAAGGAAGTTTATTTTTCACAGTTATGCAGGCTAGGAAGTTCAATGTCAAGGTACTGGCATCTAGCAAGAGCCTTGTTCTTGTGCACTTCATGGTGGAAGGCAATTCATAAGCATATAGAGGGAATGTGACAGAAAGAAGAGGAAACAAAACCATTCTTGCAGTTTCAGACCCACTCCATGACAACAGCATGGGTGCATTAGTCCACAAACACTGTATCTATTCTCCATGAGATACCTATGCAGACCTGATCAATCGAGATGCCTCAGTGTCTCTCTTCCACCAGTATTTAATTAATTAATTCATTAAACCAAGCTCTAGTGTGTGTGCCTGTGTGTGTGTGTGTGTGTGTGTGTGTGTGTGTGTGTGTGTGTCTCTGAGTGTTTGCACTAAGACAAAAATCATCTCAGGAAGAGTTGCACAAAAACAAATGTGCTCTCCTGAGCACATTTGTCATGGGGATGGGAGGAGAAACCTTAATCATTACTCCTTCTGTACAAAATTACAAACTAGAGGAAATGGGACTGACCTAGTCCTAAAAAGAGATAGCTTCAATGAAGAATTGAAGAGTAAAGTAAGAATAGAAGAGTAATCCAAGAACTGAGCTTGAAGGCCAGCCTTGAAGGAAAAAGGAACACAGGTTTGTAATAAAGCCTAGGTTGCTATTGGAATGGCACCCCAGAGTACCATGGAGGCTTACGGAAGGGAACACTTCAGAAAAGAGAATAGTCTTCTGTCCAATGCTTCAAAATGGTAGAGGTCAAGCTGGGCGCCAGTGACTTACACCTGTAATCCTAGCTACTCAGGAGGCTGAGATCTGAGGATCACGGTTCAAAGCCAGCCCGGGCAGGAAAGTCTGTGAGACTCTTATTTCCAGTAAGCCACTAGAAAACTGGAAGTGGTGCTGTGGCTGCAGTGGTAGAGCACTCACCTTGAACTGAAGAGCACAGGAACAGCGCCCAGGCCCAGAGTTCAAGCCCCAAGACTGACAAAAATAATGGTAGAAGTCATTTTGATGGCTTTTTACTATTAACTAAATCTGTAAAAAGTACAGGTTTGGGAGACCAAAAAGGGATCTAAAAGGAACCTCATAACTTCTTACTCCTTGAAAGGTGAATATATTGTTCTACCCAATAAGTTGGTTGAGATGATTTTTTTTGTTTCAGTCCTGGGGCTTGAACTCAGGCCCTGGGCACTGTCCCTGAGCTCTTTTGCTGGAAGCTAGCATTCTACCATGAGTGATGGCTCTACTTCTGGCTTTTTCTAATTAATTGGAGATAAGAGTCTCATGGACTTTGCTGCCAGGGTGGTTTTGAGCCATGATCCTAGAATCTCAGCTCCTGAGTAGCTAGTATCACAGGTGTGAGCCATAATGCCTGGCTGAAATGGGTAGTCTTTTTTTTTTTTTTTCATGATCCACGTGTTTATTTTGCTTAAACGTAGAATTTTCTTGATGTGTATTTCTCTTTCATATAATTGTCTACAGGAGGAGCCTGGCTCTAGCCTCTCTTATACTTAGAACACTTCACCGTAATAAATCTTAAATGAGCATCTATGAAGTGCTCCTCCTTGTGCTGGATCCTGACACCTTGATTCTTTTTTTTTTTTTTAATTTTATTTTGTTTTATTTGTGAACATACTGTACAGAGGGGTTACAATTACATGGGCAGGATAATGCGTACATTTCTTACCAAGCATTGCACCCTCCTCCTTTGGTTTACCCTTCACATCCCTTCCCAGCCTCCCCCCTCCCCCCCAATCCCAATCCTTCTCCTTCCCCCCCCCCTCCCCCCCCCCCCGCACCGACGTTGTAAAGCTCGTTTTGGACATAACAACTTGTACTTCTCATTGTTGCAACAGGTCCACCTGTATCCTTTTTTTTTGTCGGTCGTGGGGCTTGAACTCTGGGCCTGGGCGCTGTCCCTCAGCTCTTCAGCTCAAGGCGAGCGCTCTATCGCTCTGTCCCTCAGCTCTTCAGCTCAAGGCGAGCGCTCTATCGCTTGAGCTACAGCGCCACTTCCAAAATATTTTTTTTTTTTTTTTTTGGGTCCGGTTGTGGGGCCTGAACTCTGGGCCTGGGCGCTGTCCCTCAGCTCTTCAGCTCAAGGCTAGCGCTCTACCACTTGAGCCGCAGCACCACACTTCCGGCTTTTTTTCTTTTTGCTTATGTGGTGCTGAGGAATCGAACCCAGGGCCTCAGGCATGCAAGACAAGCGCTCTACCACTGAGCCAACTTCCCAGCTCTCCACCTGTATCCTTAAACAACTGGTTTTTCCCCATCTCCTCCACAAGTTATACTGACATCAAATATAGTGAAAGCAGGGGTTATACTGTGGGGGAGGGACATACAAAGCAACAAAGAGATAATCTTATAAATGCTTTAGAAACACATGCATGAAAGAAAAAAACATTAAAATACATATCTAAGGGTTCATTTTCCTGACCTCACATTATCTGACCTTTTCCACTTGACTCATACATATACTAGATATTGCAAATAAGGGAAACCATGGGACCTATGTTTCTTTGGGCCTGGCTTACTTCACTTAATATAAATTTTTCCAAGTTGAAATGGGTAGTCTTAACATGCACATTGTACAAGTAAGGAAACTATGGCTTAGAGAAGATAAGCAACATGCTCCAGGCCAAATAGGTGACTGATGTCAAATCCAGATTGGGACCAAGTATGTCTGAAACCAGTGGTTACAGCTTTCTGCTGAAGGCTATAGGTAGGATGTTCACGTGACTTAATTTTCTCGGGCTCATCCAAGTTTATATCTATTATTCTAAAGTATTTATTAAATCCCTCTTTTCCTTTCAAAATTATCCAAGGCTATATAATAAATTACCCTCCAGCACTCTCAAGTGAATGACAATTTTTTTCCCCTCAGAATTTACAGTCTAGTGGAAGAAACTCGCCTGAAAACACATAGTTGTGCTTCAAAATACAATAGTACAAGAGCATCCTTGAGAGTAGAGAGCTTATGACCCATGAGGAGGTCTGCTTGGTGTGGATATCTACAACTACTTTTTGGAAAAAAGAAAACGAGAACACAGTTTTTCCCTAAAATTTTCTGTGAGAGTGCCTAGATAAAATTCTCGAAAAAGGATTTCATAGTTGGACAAGACTGACTGGAAATAAATATATTCCAATCTTCCACCTCACATTGAAATTACACCTCAGGGACTTCATTTGCATGACCGAATGAGAGGAAAGATAACAAGGAAAAGATTGTATTCCTAGGAGATAAAAAGAGGGAGCTGGATGCCAGTAGCTCAGGCCTGTAATACTAGCTACTCAGGAGGCTGAGTTCTGAGTGTCGCTGTTCAAAACCAGCCCAGGCAGGAAAGTCTGCAAGACTCTTATCTTCAGTTAACCACCAGAAAACTAGAAGTGGCCCAGTGGCTCAAGTAGTAAAGTGCTGGCCTTGAGCTAAAGAAATCAGGGACAACGTCCAAGCCCAGAGGTCAAGCCCCACGACCGACAAAAAAAAAAAAAAAGAAAAGAAAAAAAGAAAAAAGAGGGAGAGCACTGAGACTCAAGAAAGAGCCAACAAAACATTTTAAAAACATGAAGAAACAAGAAAGCAACACAGAAAAGTAGGAGCAAGACTCAGCTTCAACACTAGCTCCTGAGTCTGGTGGGAAGAGCCCAAACTAACACCAAAAGCTAATCCAGGCAGCTCTGGAGACAACAGATTGGCAGTGTTAGCTGTTCCTACAACCTTTAAACTCAGAGCGGGGATTTAGCGTGACAGTGACTCTCTCAGCATGGCTTGCTAGCATTGGAAAATAAATAACCCATAACTCAGAGATCTAAAGCTAGGCACCATCTTGAGAGGGTCCTAGTGTTTGAGACTAACCTACTCTGGGAACCTGAAAAAAGGGAATAATCACAATTCAGTAAAAGTAGGACATCCTTCCATTGTGTCTGGATGAAAGATGGCTTCAAGAGGCAGTCACAGAGAAGAAGGTCAGACATGGACCCAATGAGAAATTAAAACATCAGAGAGCTTGGACTTTAAGTGTGGTTAATGGCCTTGCCCTCTGTGAGACCTGTAACCTGTGGATTACTTCGGGGGTGGAGGGATCCAAACTTGTGGTTGCCTGATTGCTTGGCTTCTAGAGCTTCTTGGCTACAACGTGTGGTTTGGTGTAGGATGGGATGAAGAGCTCTGGGCTTAGATCCTTCAATCACTTAGTTTCCACAGCCTTTTCCTTCCTTCAGCATGGTTTACTGCAGTTGGTAGCAATGTGTGTGTGTGTGTGTGTGTGTGTGCGCGCGCGTGCGTGCGTGCGTGTGTGTGCGTGTGTGTGTGTGTTTGTGTGTGTGACTCTTAAAACATTGAGACCAGCAGGTAGAGTAACAGGTTCCCTTGGTTCTTCCTTTACCCCTAGTGATGAACTCTGTTTGCTTTCTTCACTTTCTGTCCTCTGTTCTGGACATTTGCCACTCACGCTGACTGGGGAGGGGCACATCAAATGGGAACCTGCCTGGCCCACAGGCCACAAAGCTTGTTGGAGCCAGAAGTGCCTCCTGGTATGCAAAGAAGGGAATGTCCCAAAATGAATGTAGGCTTGATGCTGACAAATGACCTTTGACACGTCTGGCCCTGAGCTGTCATGCAGCTCCATCCAGGATGGTGGGAACAGAGAAGAGCTACAAAAAAGGCCACCTATGATGCACCTACTCCTTTATACCACTTTTCCCTCTCCCCCCAGGTCTAGTGGAGTCAAATATTAATGATACTGGCTCTTCCAATTCATTGTGCAAAACTTTTTTTCCCTTTTACTATATTTTTCTTATTATTTTTACTTTATATTTAATTTTTTGTTTCCTTTAGTTCCTCTTCTTAGTTTTATCTAATTTTATTTGTATTTTGTAGCTAGATTTTTTTAGGGGGGATTGGTATAGACTTACTTATTTCTTGTAAGTACCTGCTGGGTTTCAATTCAACATGATAATTTACAAGTACAATGCATTGTACTGTCATTCTCCTTGTAGGTAGATTTAAAAAAACTCTTGCTTTATTTTTTAAAAATATTTGTCTTTTAATTTTTTCTTTATTGGCAGTACTGGGGTTTGATTTCTCTTTTGATGGAGTAACTGGTTCATTAGGAATAATACTTGGGAATGGTATGCTAATTCTTATTTTTCTAGAGATATAGTTTTCATACATTAGCCTTTTTCTAAGTGAAAAAGGCTACAGAGTTGTTGTTTTTTTTAAAATAATTTAAGCAGTCTGGGAAGGTGGCTCAGTGGTAGAGTGCTTGTCTTGCATGCATGAGGCTCTGGGTTCAATTCCTTAGCACCACATAAGCAGAAAAAGCCAGAAGTGGGCTGTGGCTCAAGTGGTAGAGTGCTAACCTTGAGCTGAAGAGCTCAGGGACAGCCCAGGCCCAGAGTTCAGGCCCCAAGACCGACAAATAATAATAATAATAATAATAATAATAATAATAATAATAATAATAATAATAATAATAATAATAATAATTTAAGCATTATAGCAAACCTAATACAGTAAAGTTTGAAAAGGAAAATAATCCATAATTCTGTTATCATGAGGCCTGATTGCTTGGGTCTGATTTCTGCCCATGTTACTTTATAACTTAGTGTTCTTGAAAAAAAAAACTTATTACTAGTCTTTTTCCTTCAATTGTCTCACAAATGGAGTTATTAATAGTGCCTACTCAATAACTTTGTTTGAGCATTACATCAAACCTACAAAGCTCTTATAAAAGTGATTGGCATGTAATAATTACTTAGTAAATATTAGCTGCTACTGTGATCAGGTTTGAAATGTTGAAATTAAAAATGTAGTCCCTTTTAATCTTTTTTTTTTTTTTTTTTTGTCGGCCGTGGGGCTTGAACTCTGGGCTTGGGCGCTGTCCCTGTACTCTTCAGCTCAAGGCAAGTGCTCTACCGCTTGAGCCACAGTGTCACTCCTTGTAATCTTTGTACAAATTGCTTGCATTTTTATTGGGTGCAATCTTAGAACATATATAGTTTAAAATGACTTTTTTATTTATCTGCATAAATACCTTTGCATGTGCTATTTACATTTCATGATATGAAGTTAATAGCTCCATGAAGTCCCTTGTTCTCACCATGGTAAATAGTGCTACACAGTTTTTGTTGTACCAGTTTGGCAATGATCCCTTTGTTTCAATTTTTACATTATAATTTTATTATATTTTTCATATTTGTGAATAATTTCACAATGAAGATTTTGAATTCATTCACTGAAGATAAAATTTGAGCATTTTAATATAAAATGACATTTTAATATCTTTCCCAATTGGTTGCTCTGTTACACTTTCACAAGTATTATGTGAATATTTTACACTGGTTTTTTTTTTTTTTTTTGGATGGTTGTGGGGCCTGAACTCTGGATATGGGTGCTGTCCCTCAGCTCTTCAGCTCAAGGCTAGTGCTGTACCACGTGAGCCATAGCTCCACTTCCGGTTTTCTGGTGGTTTATTTGAGATTTATTGGAGTTTATTGGAGTCTCATGGACTTTTCTGCCCAGGCTGGCTTTAAACCATGATCCTCAGATCTCAGCCTCCTGAGTAGCTAGGATTATAGGTGTGAGCCACAGGCGCCCTGCTTTACACTTCTTTACTAGCTTTTAGCTTATTTAATAGATAAAAAAACCTAATAGTTTGAATTTTTGTTTCTTTTGTTTAGGTTATATAAAATTTATATTTCTTTATTCATGAAACTATTGTTCATATCATTTGACTACTAAACCACTGGTATGAATATATATTCCCATGAACTTAAAATATAGATAATAAAGATGATTATATATTATTATCATCTATATATTATTATCTATAATAATCCTTATCTGTTTGCACATTTAGTGAAAATGATTTTTCCTTCAGTTGGATATTTGTCATTTGCATCTTTCTGAATTTATAAAATTTTGCATACTTAGAACTGTGGATCAAGTGGTAAAGCACTAGCTTTGAGAGAGAAAAATAACCCTCAAGGACAGTACCCAGGTTCTGAGTTCAAGCCCTAGAACTGGCACCAAAAAATTATTTTTCTATTTTTCTTTTAAATAAATTCTTGAGTTTGCTATGCCACATAAGGAAGATTAAAAAAAACATTGTCAGAAACTAGCATAATAAACATCTGTTATTTAGATTTTTGAGATGATAATTAGCAATAAGAGAGAAATAGAAATAGAATAAGGGATTCACATTCAGAAGAAACTAAGAGCAGATGGAGACTGAAGAATCTTTGCTTTCCCTTTTGCATTAGATTGTCAGAATTCCAAACAACAAGTTCCTGAAAGGAAAAGTTGTGCCCCAAAGAGAGTGAAAAACTTAGAACTAAAGACAATGCTGAAATCTTATTGTTTTCCCTGGGTTTGAGGACTTAATTTATCTTTTCTTTTCATGAAATTCATCTTAGGCATAAACACTGTTCCTGCTTTTGAATTAAGGGATGGGTAATGTGTTTAGTGTGAACTAGAAATATTGATTTCTTAATGTAGCAATTCAACACATACATTATTGCATCAATTCCTGGCACAAATTATGTTAATTTAATTCTTTTCACCAGTAAAAAACAAAAGTGCTATTTGTGGTTATAAATGAGCACACTTAGCTTGGTAAGGTTACAACCCAGAAATGCTTACAAGAAAAATGTGCCTCATTCATTTCCTTCTCTGCAGACAACAAAACCTTGCCTTTTACTCTTCAAGGTTAACTTTAGTACACCAAACAGGTATTTTATTAATTATTTGCTCCATACCAAGATGCTGTGGTAAAAACAGAAATAAAAGGATTTTGCTGGGCCAGTTTTAAAACTAGTTGTAGGCAGTCACAAAAAGAGATGATTTCAACATACTTTACATAATATGTGCATTGTATATTAACTGTATAGCATTATGTACTACACACATATTTATAACAAGTAACAGATTCAAATATACTGTATATATTTTATACTGTATATATTATGCATAGATATAGCATATACACATGTGTACATACTATATACATAAACTGCATATATGCTGTATATGTACAGATGTATATATTATGTCTTAACATATTTATATAACTTCATAGTTTATCAAATTCTTCTGTGACCCTTGAGCTACTACTTGAGTTCAAATTCTGAACTATGACTTCTAACAATCATATTAGATGATTGCCAAACATTTTCTTTTTGCTCCAAAGCAAGTACAATAAAAATAAACAAGTCTACATACACTTATATTATTTGTTTTCTAATTGAGAATTAAAAAGTTAAAATCCAATTGTGTAAAGATCCAGCTGTGGAATAATTAGAGTTTTGCATTTTATCATTATTATTCATCTTATAAATTCAAGTGTATCTCTAGAAAGATTATAATGATCTCTCTTTTAACCCCTAAATTCTGCGTGTATACGAAGTAGGAAATTCAGCTGATTTACAATAAATATCTTAGAGTAATTTAGTATAATTCAAATTTTAAAGCCCTAGACTGACAATTATTTGAAATAACAGTTTAAAGATGACACACATGAGAGTAATGAAAGTTCATTTGAGTTGAGAAGTTAAAGCAATGGGTTTATTTTGTATTTAATTAGGAAGTCCTTCAGTTTGTTTAAACTTCTTGTCTAGCTATAGTTATACTGTGCCAATGCTAAATATGCAGAGTATACAATGGTGAAAAAGACCTCTGTCTTTTTATTCCTGCCCTCCCTCCCTCCATCCCATCTTCTTCTTCCCTCTCTTCCTTCCTTCTGCTTCTTTACCGTGCCCCCTTCCCCCCCCTCCGCCCCCCAGCAATACTTGGGATTGAACTCTGACACTTGTAAATGTAAGTAGGCAAGCATTCTACTACTTGAGCCACACCTCCTTTTGTCTTCTTTTTCTTTTTTCTTTTTAAAGGTTATTTTTTAGATATGTTTTCACTTTTTGCCCAATCTGGCCTGGAACTACAATCCTCTTACCTATACCACCTTCCCATGTAGTAGGAATTACAGATGTGAACCACCACAGGGATCAACATGAAGTCTGAGGTGAAGTTTGGGTACTTCATCTTTTGTCATAAAGGAATATTTACAGAATCTAAAGCCCTTTAGCCAGAAGGATGCCAGGCTTCGTCATAGCTTAGTTGAAAACTGACTATATAATTAAACACTGTCTTGCTTGGAGGTCCAAACTTATACTTACCTCATGATATACCACAACATATTGAATAGGACTGAACTGAGCAAAGCAAAGGATTTGCTGACCTGTGAGAAAGTCCTCCTGATGATATGTTTCTGATAACCCCCAATGGCATGGCCCAAATTGTCACTGGTGTTCACTGTCTACTCTAAATGAACAAACAAAAATATTTCTGTAGTGAATGCTGGGTGAAAGGACAGACTGAAGAAAAATAGTTTGAATTTTTATACCTTAATATATGCCAAAAGTATTGTTAAGTCTGATATTTTCTATCTAATCTCCATAGCAGATATTGCCATAATTCAGACAGAATATCTTAGGCTAAGAAATACTGAAGGAATGGCTCAAGATTACTTAAGAAATGTGCCAGGTCATTCATAGTCCTGAACTAGCACAGTTTTTCTGTAGCTAATTTCAGCAATGAAATATCTAAACAGGAGGGAAATGGGAAGAGCAATTGTAGAAGATATGCATGCAAAAGAATGCAAGAATTAAAGATGCTAGTGAATAAAACTATCTAATGTTATGTAAATCCAGAGCACCTTAATTTTATTTATTTCTGGGAACTCATAATTATTCCAAATGTTGTTTTTTTTCTTTTTCTACATTCTACTTTTCCTTTTCTTTTTCTTTTCTTCTTCTTTTTCTACTTTTTCTTTTTCTACTGCCGGGAACTGGCTCACCAGGAAGCTCATATAAGGTGTGGATAAAGACCATTGTGGTAGATGGGCATTTTCTATATTACCCCATGCCAGGCTTGCATCATTCCCTTTGTCGCTCTGCTCTCATGTTAGTGAACTATACTTTTGCCTACTCTTGAACTTCCTTAAACTTAAGCTTAGATATGTTACATGGTTTGATGAAATAGATGCCAGTGAAATGTACCTGAATGGTTCTTCTTGCCTTCCTATAACCAAGCTCTTCAGTATGAAAAGAATATGCCCTGGAGAGCTGTTTCCCTGTTAGCCCAATTCCAGAACAAAAACCATTTAGAACAGTATGAGGAAAACTTGTAGCCAGGAGTGAAGGTCAAGCCAACTCATATCCTGAAAAGTCCAGATTAATCAAACCACCCCACTTACAGATCCATTGTATAAGAATAAATGCTGGTTGTTCTAAATCATAGATTGTTAGCATTCTGTCTTTAGTGATGTACCTCCAGTTGAGTGATATCATAATATGCACATAAATATGCACATAATATGCACTAGAGATATGTAGGAAAAAAACACTCACTGTTCATACTATTTATTCTGTTTTGAGTTATTTAAGACAGGAAGACAGAAATGAAGAGCTAGTAACTTAGGGGCCTAAATCCATGAGCTGAATATATATGAAAGAACATAGTTGAGTGTTTACTTGCTGGAACAGCAAGAGGGTTATGTGGAGGGTTATGTGGAAGGGAGCTTTGTGGGTGATAGAGCTTGTCCCAGCCAGCATCCTCAGCTTAGTGCTAAGAGCTATCCAAAGACAGCTTGTCATTGGAAAAAGGATAAAGAACAAGTAATTAAAGAAATGATTGTCTTGGCTGTCTGCTTTGAGCCTTACAAGTGAAATTAATAGATTTCTAAACATAGTTGTCATGTTATAAATGAACCTCATTTCACTTTTTTCCCCTCTCATAGAATAGTATTGTCAGCCAAATAGTGCTTAGGCTTTAGTAGATATATTGGTATTTATTTGCTTATGAAGTAAGCCATAGATTAAAGTCATTGGAACGAAGTACTAAAACTGAAGGTGCTTGAGGCAATTTTAGTTTCAGTCTAGATCACTGCCTGGTGAAGGATTTACTATAGAAATATATTATTCACAGTTATGCAGCTGGGGATTTAAGGTAATATTTAATAAAACACAAATGGGGTTTATCATGAAATACATTGGTGTGATGTGCTGGCACCAGCACCAGGGCTTGGCTTTATGATGCTGAAGATGATGAATGTAAGGTATATTAAATAGGTAGAGTTCATTAGGTAGCTAATGAAGAGAACACCATGCAATATTCAGGCAGGAGAAGAAGTTTATTTACCAAACTGCTGCCCCCACTGTGCATGGTGGAGAGGCATGGCTGAAAAGGAAGGGGTCAACCCACCCATAAGGCCAGTACTTATCTAGGCCAGGGACAGGAGGAGGTGTGGCCAGGTAGGGGAAAGGTGTGGCCACACTGGATCTGGACAGGACCTCAGGGTCTGGGACCCTCCTAAGGTCAGATGGGAGGCATGTGACCAGAGGTGGCCCAGGATGTGACCTAGCAGGAGGGGAAGGTAACTGCTTACATGTCTTCCAGTACCTAGATAACAGATACTGGGCAGAAACTTAGCCAAGAGGGAGGTAAGTATCCCTGTGCAGACCTTACACTGAGATGGTCACTTCAAGGGTTACAACTGTTTGTTTTACACAGTAGTCTGCAGAAATGGTACTTCTGTTCAGCTAGAAACATCCGTATGTGGTTCCCAATTTCAGTATGCTTTATGATAGATATAAACTACTTTTTTAATTTTAAATTTTATTGTAAAGGTGATGTACAGAGTGGTTACAGTTGCATAAGTCAGGTAATGAGTACATTTCTTTTTAAACAGTTTTACTCCCTCCCTCATTTTCTCCCACTTTTTTCCTTCCTGACACCCCTTCCACCAAGTTGTAAAGTTCATTTCCAACATAGTATCTAGTGAGTATCACTGTTGAATTGCTTCACCCTTTGTCCCACTATTTCTATGATTCCCCTATCCTTCCCCAAATCAGATAAACATATACAAGGCAAAGGGTACAGAAATCAAAAACAGTGACAACAGGAAATAAACTAAAGAAAGAAAGAAAAAAGAAATAACTGCAAACAGTATAATAAAAAAAACCCTCTTGTTTCCATTTCTTGGAATTCATTTTGATAAGCATCATTATACTTGGTCATATGCACATAGCTATTGAGCCATTGTGAACCTCTCCAAAGAATATCCTCCTTTGTTTTCAACTGTGCAAAGAATGCTTAAAGTGCCTTTTAATTAGAAAGCAGTATGGAGGTTCCTCAAATGACTAAATATAGAGGTTCCTTATGACCCAGAAATCTCACTCCTGAGCATTTACCCAAATGATCACAAACAAGACCACACTAAAGCCACCAGCACAACTACATTCACTGCAGCATTATTTACCATAGCTAAGATATGGAACTAACCCAGATGCTCCTCAGTAGATGAATGTGGTATATATGCACAATGGAATCTATGCTTCCATCAGAAAGAATGGCATTGCCCCATTCATAAGGAAATAGAAAGACTTGGAAAAAATTGTATTAAGCAACGCAAGCCAGACTCAGACAAACATAGGCTGCCAGTTTTCCCTCATTTGAAATAACTAGAATATGTCTATAAGTCCACAAGTTAATCCAATGGATAGTAAAAGACAAATAATATGCACTTGGACATGATTAAACTACTTTTCAATAGCTTCTCCACTTGCTTAACTCTCTTTTATTGGCATTTTTGTACTAAGACATTTTGTGTGTGTGTGTGTGTGTGTGTGTGTGTGTGTGTGTGTGTGTGTGTGTGTGTGTGTGCGCGCGCGCATGCGTGCGTGTGTGCATGTGCCTGATGTGTTTATACGCTGGAGTTTTTGAGGATTAAACGACATAACGTGTTTCAACATCCAGAATCATTACCACCTAGTAGAAACAATGCATGCTAAATCTGGCATCTGAGGATGAAGTTCAGTCTGTTCCTAAGGTTTTAGAGACATCTTGCTTTATCCCTTTGAATTTCAGCATCTTACTGTTTTGTTACTATAACTGAATACCATAGATTGGATAGTTTACAAATAATAGAGATTTATTTAACTCACAGTTCTGGAGGCTGGGAAGTTCAAATGCACCAGTATATGTCAAAGGGAGTTTTATTGCATTGTAACATGGCAGAAGGTAGTGCATGGTGAGACTCTCTTCTTTTTATAAAGCCATTGCAAGAGGCACATTCTCATAATCTTATCTAATAAATTACCTCCTGAAGACCCCATTTCCTACTACCATCAACATAGGAATTGCGGATTAATTTTCCAACAAATTCACTTTTGGAGTGCACATTCCAGATATAAACAAGCCATTCTGAATTTCTCAGTTATGTATTTCACTGTGGTCTGATTTATATAAACAAATGAATGACTTGAGGAATGCTTCAAATCTCCTCTCCCTCTTCTATTAGCTATCTCTAACTGAATCACCTTTTCCCTAACTTTCAGATAGCACTGCTTCCAGAGGGATTTTTCTTCACTTTTTCTTGACCTTAGAGTGCTCTGAACTTCCTCTATCATAACAAAATTGTTTCCTCTGTTCTAATGTCTCATAACAGAAGACAAAGTATTTGATTTTCTGCTAGATTTAAAACCATAGAATCAGGAATTATAACCTCAGATGTAACTTGAATCTCATTAGTCCTAATTTCAACGCCTTATGAATTCAGTGGACAAAGAAAATTTTCTGGCATCTTAGCATCTCATCACCATAGTCTATTTTAATGATGCATAAAGAGGCTTAAAAACCTTGAAGAGAATGCTGAAACAAGGATACAGGTTGACCCATTGTAACAATGAGATGTACAAGACACTATGTAGAAAACAAACTTTGCAACTTGGTGGGAGGAAGGGGGTTGAGGAAGTGGGGAAAGAAGGGATGGTAAGGGAAAAACAAAAGAGGAGGTAACAATGCTCGATAAGAAATGTACTCATTACCTTACTCATGTAACTGTAAACCCTCTGCATACTATTTTTTTTTTTTTTTGTCGGTCGTGGGGCTTGAACTCTGGGCCTGGGCGCTGTCCCTCAGCTCTTCAGCTCAAGGCGAGCGCTCTACCACTTGAGCTACAGCACCACTTCCGGTTTTCTGGTGGTTTTATTGGAGATAGGAGTCTCACGGTCTCTCCTGCCCGGGCTGGCTTTGAACCACGATCCTCAGATCTCAGCCTCCTGAGTAGCTAGGATTACAGGCGTGAGCCACCAGCGCCCGGCTGCATACTATTTTTACAATAAAAAACATTAAAAAAACCTTGAAGAAAGTTTACTGAGTTAATGGGAATGTGCGGACTGCTTTCCTCATTGAACAGTGAGTCAGTTTCCCTCCACGATATTCACTGGGGTTAAAACCAGCTCATACCAGTCATGGTAGACTAGTCTGAGCTCTATACGACGGACATATCTGTAGTGGAAGACAGAATTTCATCTGGGAGTCAACCCAAAGGCCAATATGAGCAAATGGTGTTATTTGTTCTGAAAGCCACAGCAGAATCCCACCCTTCCACTCATGGTCCAGGAGTGAAGGCTAGGAGATTTGACAGGAGTCACTTGTAAGTATCATGATAACTCTAATTGCAATAGAGACTTAATGAATCCCAAAACAGAAACAGAAATAACTGGAGCAATATCAATATAGATAATGAAGTTGCCTTTGTAACTCTTAATTTAAGTATACAGAAATTTTCTACCTTCTGAAATTACCATATCCTTCTATGCCCAAGAAGGGTTTAATCCACCAAAGAGCAGTATGAAGTGTAGGAAATATCATGGCTTAAAAACACAAATTTGAGACACAAGGACGAGGCACATCTAGACTAGCATTGACACAGATCTCTACCTTGGTCATGACTGCTTAAAGATGACACCTATACTCTGAAGGATAGGCAGTTAACATCAGTGCTTGCTGCAATTCCACTTCATAAGTCACTTATAACTTGTAATATACTTGTATGGTTGAGAAACTCTGAAAACACCTCAAAGATTGTATCAAAGTATTTCCAATTATCTGGGAGAGATGCTCCTCAGTTTGTATTTAAATTAGTGTTTAAAGTATTTCACATAGATGGATACATTTAGCATCTGTACTCTGAACCAATTGCCCAAATATAAGATCATTATGAAAACTAATGTGGATAGGAAACTCTAATGGCAATAGCCCGGGTTCTCTCATTCTCCTTCCTTCTTTTCACTGCCAATTCCTCATTCCTGGAACATTTCACTGACAAGTGGTGGTAAGTAGAATCAAAGGAAAAGTTTGGAAAATTTTAAGGTATTTTTATTTCATTCATAGACTTCCTACCACTGAAGAAAGTCAAATCTCTAAATAACTAACACAATATATTGCAGTTTGGACAGAATTAATTCCCTACAGTGGGAATACGAACTCTAAGATGTTTTGGGGAAGTATATTAAAATCTGTTGTAAATAAGTGTATAAAATCCAACTTCTAAAATTTTGTTTTCTATAATACATGGAAATAAAGTTTGTCTTACAAGAAAGCACTAAAAATACATATATGTTCACACATATGAAAAACATGGCTATCTTCTCTACAAATATAAGCATGCTGAAGTTAGGAGGACCAACATGCAGTGTGCAAGTCATGATGACTGAGGTTTCCTGGGTGGAAACACATGGTTAGGAGCACCCCTAATAAGTATCTGTTTAAAGGAATCTAATTTTTGCCTGAATGTGCTTTAGGTTGCACTTTAAGGACTAGAGCTCAAATTATAAGGGGACTCTCTCTCATCTCAGTTTTTGACACTACAGGAACTCTCATCACGCAATTCTGGAACAAATCTAAATTATACATGGTCTTCTCAGTTTACCTGAGAAATAAGAACTAACAGTTAATTTAAATCCAATATGTTATAGCAATCATATTTACCTAATAGTACTGCATGCTTTTTGCAGAAAGAGATCTTGACACAAGGTACTTCATATAGGTTTGAATATGCATGTATGAGAATATACATATATATAATATACATGTATACACATACATACACATGAATGAAGCTGATACAGCTGTGGAGTTGGAGAGAAGTTTGCATCAGCAAATTCCTAGTGGCTTGTATGAGAAGTTTCAGTGGAAGTGTGGCTGACTAGATACTTTTGAAATAGTGGAGAGTCAAAAGTTGTTGAGAGATTAATGTTTACACCATTGTTCTTCTGTTCAGTTTTAATGCACTTTCAAGGAGATAAATGTACAGTAAAAACCCACTTCCTTCCTTTCCCTACACTGAGGCTTTCATCTGCTAGGCTGAAGTTAGACTCATTTATTCAGGAACCAAACCTCATTTCTTAATTAATGCCACTAAGAATGCCACTTATATATTTCCAGAGAAATATATGTCATAAAAGTGAGCTTCATGTAAGATTAAAATTTGGATTATTATTTTTTAACCAGCCACATTCAAAAAATAAAAAGCATGTAAATGTAGTTTTCATTAATAGGCTATAACTCAAAATATCAAATTTTCATCTTGACATGTAATCAAGATAAAACTGAGCTATTTAGCTTCTTTTATAGCAAGACTCTGAAATCCAGTGTGCATTGAACACTTGTAGCACATCTCAGCACAGACATGTCAGTGCTGGTGGCTACTTACAAGATGGAACTTTCCAGCTCACTCTATACAAGTTAATATAACTATGTTCTGCCCATTTCTTTACCAATTATGATTTATAACTGCTTATAGCATTCCTGAAATAATTTCTCTATCCAGCCAATCATTCATGCTCTTTCCTACTCTTAGAACAAATGTCTACTGAAGAATTCCACTGTGGAGAAGAGGCATGATCGCTGTAAGAGTGAACAATGCAAGTTGGTATCAGAGAAAGAAGCAGATACACAATGTTTTGATAAGAGTAATGATTGGAGCCATGGCATCAAGGTAGATATACCAACATTTATGATGGGTTAGTAGCAGTGCAAAGGAACTGCAAGTTTTCGAATTGCACTGAAAGTGTGAATATTTTGACTTAGAGGGGAGAAGCATCTCCACCAACACTCCTTCTCACAGGAATCTCCCTGAACCAGTGGGACAGATAGGATTGTTCTAGATCCCAAGAACTGAGTTAAGGGGACTTTCACATTGCTGTGTGACACTGAGGGAGTTTCTGGGGACTTCATTGCAAAGGGAATAATTTCCCTGCATTTTGAAAAACGAGGAATTTGTAAGTAAAGAGAAAGATATTCTAGGTAAAGGATACAAACAGGGAAGGTGTTATATATTCTGAAAACAACCAAGATTTCCATAACAGCTGGATGTGCGCGTGCGCGCACGCACGTGTGCATGTGTGTGTGCATGTTGTACTTCACTGAAAATGTTCTATTTTAAAGAATTAACATTAATATAGTCTTGGTTTACAATCAGTGCTTTCTCATAGTCAAATCAAATTTCAGAAACAGCTTGGGATTACAATCATGTCTCTCTGGCTTTCCCCCTACCCTATCTCCTTTTCTAGACAGCTGAATTTTCAGACATTAATATGAACCAGTGGCTGAAAAAATTCTTTCTGTCAACTAGTTTATCTTGTTACTGACATGAATAATCAAATTCAATTGGATTAAACAAGCTGTAACACACTGTCAAAAGCTATTAGCAACCTAAGAGCCTCAAGCCATAAAGGACTCTTTTTGTGTATCTTAGAGTTTTTCTCATCAAAGGAGAAACTCAGACTAAAGGAAACAATGTGTTTCATTTACAAGCTTTGAGTCCTCCAGGGTCTTCTCATCAACTCTGTGGTTTGATTTTGGACTTTTTTTTTCCTTCTGGAATTTAGGAGTAGTGTTGTCTACTCTGTAATCACTCAAGTACAATGTTTCTTGGTGGGATTGAAAACCTGAATATGCAAAGGTTTGCACATTATTTATATTTGGAAAGGAAAAGAAAATGAGGGGGGGTACTAAAACATGAGGGGGAACTTTATACTACTTCTGGCAGCTTGAGAAATTATGTTGTCCACTGCCTGGAGCCACTGTTTTGTATTTCCTGTTTGGAGAGCATCCTACATCCCTAAATTCATATACTTGCCCATTTCCTGCAGTTATATAGATTCATGAGATGCCAATGGTAGAACACATTAGCAGACCATAAGAAAAAGAAATGAGCTGCAATTGACTTGCATTTAAAGAATCTCAGTGCCAGCCTAGGCTCAAGCCTGTAATTCTAGCTGTTCAGGGGGGTGAGCTCTAAAGATCACGGTTGGAAGCCAGCCTGGGCAGAAAAGTCTGTGAGTCTCTTATCTCCAATAAACTAACTACTCAGAACAAGCAGAAGAGGTCAAAAGCTATGTACATATGACCATATAACTTGATATTAAGTGAAATGAACCCCAAGATAGGGACCCAAGAGATTTTTTATCTTTCTTTTTGTTCTTTTTAATGTACTTATAATGTACTATGTGATTTTTTTTTGTTTCTTTGTATGTTCTTCCCTCATGGTATAACCCCTGTTGTCACTGTATTTGATTCTGGTGTCCTGCATCTTCTATATACATTTTTCTAATTGGGAGAGGGGAAGGGAAATAACAAAATGCTGAAATAAGGATGCAGGATGACCCACTGTAATAATGAGATGTACAAGAAACTTTGTTGAACACAAACTTTACAACTTTGCCAGTGGGGGTGGGGGTGGGAGGAGTTTGGAGGTGGGAAGGGAAGGGACAGTAGAGGAAAAACAAAGGAGGACTAACAATGCTTGATAGGAAATGGACTCATTACCTTGCTCATGTAACTGTAACCCCTCTGTACAGTATCTTTACAATAAAAATATATATTTAAAAAAAGAAAAAAAGAAAAAAGAAAAAGCTCAAAGTGGCTCTGTGGCTCAAGTGGTACAGCACTAGCCTTGAGCACAAAGAGACTCAGGGATAGCACCCAGGCCCCAAGTTCAAGACCCAGGATCAGAAAAAAAAAAAGAATCCCAGTACCACTTTTACCTGATTATTTTCCTTTAATGGAACAAAAATAATTATTAAAGCAATCTATGACACCTTCTACTTAAAAACTATATACTAAAATGCCAAGAGAATAGCAACTACTTATGCCTGTCAGATACACCTTCTTATAATGCAAAATGATCACAAATGATGCACAAGATAAAACAAAAACCCCATACCACCATCTTCTCTTCTCTTTTGGACCTAATTATTGCAGTCACATCATAATTCTGGTCAAAGTAAGGAAAAGGAAAACACAAAGAAAGAAAAACAGAGAATTTAAATATTTCCAATGGCTTCATCAAAGTGCCAAAAGGGCATCTTATACAAAATACTTGTGTTTCAGACACTGTGGATCCATAAGTTTTAGAGAGGTTTCCTTTCCTGTGAAGCTGAGGCAGAAGTCTTACCTGAATCCTATCGAATTAGAGATTTAGCTATACCTTTCAAGTTCAATCCAATTTCCAGAAACAAATGATGATCTCCAATAGGAAGCTCTGAGGATGCAGTCTAACTAGGAGCACAGCTGAGGATCCTTCAAAACTACTAGTCTCTTCCATCCCACCCAGTAATAAACTTAAGTGTTTCGATTATCTCTTATCTTACAAGTAAGATAAGAGTTGATTTATGCCAAATCTTTAAAATTTTTTGAATATCTTACTTGATTCAGTGACCAAAATGTCATATTTATAACTTGAACAATTCATAAATGAAAACAAGATGCTTGATATTCTCATGCTAGATGTTTTATGATTCTGTATTATATTATTCTGCATTACATTTCTGTACTTCTTTGGTGTGTTTTTCCACTACAGGTAGAAAAATAGCACATTTGTGCTATTAATATTTTTTTCCAAAATGTCTAGCACTTTTCAGTTTGTACTGTTTTTTCACCTCAGTGTACTACCATTGTACTATATTAAAATACAAACAAAAAAATTCAGTGCTGTTGGTACACAATATGATTTTTGAAAATGCATGAATGCACCACTATATGATGCTAAATAATGAAATAATTCATTTCAGTAATATAAATTTTTCCTTAAAAATCTAAAGAATTATAAAAACTACTCTATAAGTCAGCATTCAAATATATCAGAAAATAATGAATATGCTATATAGAAGTAGTTTATAAAATAACATTGTGAATACAATATGTTAATGGAAAACTATGCCATCTTCCTTTGGAAAGAATTTACTCTTTGTAATAACCATCACATGGGCCTCTTCCCTAGCAAACAATGGAAGATGTCCCTAGAGTTTGGGCTACTTCCTAGCAGTTTCTGCCCTGTCTAGCTTGCAGTTGCTCCTTCCCATCAAGCGTTTTAAGAAGCTTAAGAGAATGACACACAGTTGTCATATTTTGAAGTACGTGCAAGAGAAGCCTAGGCAGTGGCTGTTGGGTTTTAGATAGTAATTATCTCAAACTCATTTGCAAAAGCCTGGAGAAGAAAGGGAAGGAGGGCTCCTTGCCCAAGCCTGCAAGCTCTTGGTGGTGCTGGCTGTGGGACAGCAGTAGCATGATCTGCTCTGTGGTGGGGCCATCCAGAGGGCAAGGCACCCCAGCCTTTCCTTGGGTAAGGCTCTACATTGTCTTCAAGTAGCACCTCTTCAAAACCTTGTTGCTCCTCCATAACTTCCATCTTTGTGGGGCTTGGCAGGTCTGAGAGGTCCTCAGCAGCTGGGATCTGGGTAGCTGCAGACATCTTGCTCTGACACTCAGTGCCTACACCTGCAAGGTGCAACAGCAGCTCCTGCAGTTCCTTCATATTCCTCTTCTCCTGAGATGGCTGTTTAACAAACTCATCTTTCTCCTGATGCAGCCCATCAAAAACTTCCATCTGTTCTTTACAGACTTCGATGGCGGTCATGTGTTCTGACAGCTGGCTGCATTGATGTTGGAGGTCATCCACTTGACTCTGTAATCACCTTGTCAGGCAGGTCATGGATGAAGCAGCTTCTTGAGCACCTGTCTGTTCTGCTTCCTCTCCCCAGACACTCCATGGTTCCAGCTCTGGGGGAAGAGGGCCTGGTGCTCCAGGTCTGTCTGGCACTGGGTTGCCAGGTTGGCCAGGCACCCACAGCTGGACTGCTGCTCCTGCAGCTGCTGGCTGAGTTTCACCTTTTGTGATTCAGCAACTGATAGTGCTTTAAGGTAAAAAGCCCTCATGGTTTGTGGGTTGTTTATGTCCTCTGGGACAGTCACATGAGGGGGAGTTGCCTCCTCATCCTTTTATTCTTTGCTTACTCCTTCACCTTGCCAAGCAAAAGCCAGGAAGTTCAGCTGGGCCCGCAGCTGCTCATTTTCCTGTCTTGTTGCTTCCAGGCACGTCAGTGTTTCCTGTAAATTTGAGGCACCACCTGATCCCCTAACTTGCTCTGCACCTGCTCCTGCTTCAGCTGCTCCAGCAGTGGGGTGTGCCTCAGCAGGTGCTGCAGGGCCTCCTTCTCTGAGGTCAGCTGCTGACTGGAGGCCATGTGCTGATCCTGGGTAGCTCTGAGCTCCTGCAGCTAGCCAGGTCATGCAGCTCCTGCAGATTCTGAGCCGCTTGGCTCTTTAACCCAGCCATCTCTTTCCATTCTTCTAACTTCTTTTCTAACTGGCTCAGCTTCTCCTGCAGCTGTTTCTTCACCTGCTGCGCTGAGTGCAGGGTGCTGGTTAACTCCTCCTTCTCACTGTTCAGTCAGCTGGACCAGCTGATCTTTCAGCTAACAGTTGTATACCAATATGCACCTCATGGTCTCATGTTCCTTTTCCATTATCTCAAGGATCTTGTGCTGATCCTCAGCATGCTCATCCCATTCCTCAGCCTTCTTCTCCAGTATCCACATTCATTCTTGCTGCTCCATATGCCGGAGTCCCAGGCTCTGGTTTTCCTGTATCTGGATGTAAAGCTGTTCCTCCAGGTTCTTGAGCTCCTTTTGCATCTGGTAGGTCTGGGCCTGCAGCTGCTGCTCATCCTGATATGGTTCCTGTAGGAGGCTGTGGGGGTGGCAGCTCTGCCAGCTGTTTTCTCAATTCCACACCTGCCTCACCCCTTTTTCTTTCTCCTTTTTCATCTGCTCCAAGAGCTTCTGGACCTTCTCCAGCCACTTGAAGCTCTCCACCCTCAGGTCCTCAATAGAGTTGTCTCTCTTTAACTTTAATGCTGTCAACTACTCTTTCATATTGTCCAGTTGTCTTTCCAACTCTGCTTGCTCCACTAGTGCTTGTTGAAACTGGTGAATTTTGATCTTTATGTTGGCCTTCTGTGTCAGGAGCACTCCCAGCCTCTCCTGAAGTTCAGTGTTCTCTTCCTCCAGGTCATCATAGATTCTGATCTTTTCCTGGAGCTATAGCTTTATATTGCTCAGGTCTTTAATGAGCTCTGGGTTGTTCTTGTCTGTCTCATTTTGTGTGGTAGAGACTGCAGACAATGTCTTCTCTACTTGTGCAGCATGCTGCTGTGAAGCCAGCAGGCAGCTGGCAAGATCTTCATGATCCAATTCTCTTTCATTGGCTACTTGCTGCTTGTAGGCTAGGGCAGATTGTAAATTGAATTTTTCTGAAACCAACTTCTCTATTGATAGCTTGTGGAGCTAAAGTTCTGTTTTCAGTGCTTCCTGCATACTGGTCATCTTCTCATTCTTTTTCCCTTGTTGATCCTACAGGTCTTTCTTTTCCTGCTTCAGTTGCTTGATTTCACTGCAGAGCTGCCAGTTTTATGTTCTGCTGGAGTCTAGGGCAAGCACCAGGTATTAGTAGTGCAATTCAATATTCTTGGTTCTATTGGGACCAGTGACTCACTTGATCTTTTCATCTCTGACTGTACCCAAAGTTGGGAAGGCTCAGGGTCAGCGTGATCTTTGGCTGCCCCTATAATTGAACTATAATCCCCGGTAGCGTTTGTCCTGGGGTTACCTGCCTTTTTAGTTTTCTTCGTCTTTTTTTCCTTCTGTATTCTACAGGTCCATCAGGACAATTTCTCTGCTGGTATTCTTGTAGTAGTTTCTTTCCTATAGCTATTTTTTTTTCATCTTGTTTGCTCAGATATCTTTGTGCTGGGATGGGAAATGTGGAGCTCATTCCAGCGTCTCTGAAATCACCTCTAGTATCACGAGGATCACCAACTATGTCTACTTTCATCTCCAAAGTCACCTTGATTCTCTCACTTAGCACTCAGCACCCTCTACCTCTTTCAACCGCTCTTAGTGGTGTAAATCAACAGAGGGAATACCAGTGTTACTAGGTAGTATGGAATATTGGTGTGGCCCCACTTCTTGTATCCCATTGGTCAGGGAGAAACATGTAAAAATAGGGGCATGGCTGGAATCTTGTGATCTAGGCAGAATGAGTGGTGTCAAGATGAGAGCTGGTCCTGCAACTCCTCTCTCATCCAACCCTGTCCAATTTAATTGGGGTCAGGGCAGGACTTGGTCTCTCTGGATGGGTGCAAATTACAAGTCAACTTTCCTGGCTTCCATCACACAACTGTAGTCACCAAAGTTTCCATCTAACTTCCAACTGCTCTTCAGGGACTGGCTCCAATAAACACAGCTAGCTGCCCACAGCTAGTGTTTTCAAGTCTTCATGCAGAGTTAGCTCTATTGATCTGACTGTATTTGCTGACATTTGTATTCTGATCAGGGAGCTACTGAGGTTCTTAATGGCCTTGATATATAACCTACTCTTCCAGTTACACTGGGACTGAAGGGTTTAGGGTCATCATGGGTCCTGAGCTCCTCTCCATGAATACTGGCCATGCTACACACTTAGGTTATGTATAGCAAATATTTCCTAGACTAAAGGGGATTTGAGGCAGTATAAAACCATTTTCTTTATACATTTCAATGAAATCTTACCATAGCACATGCTCCATATATATTGGCTGATGATCTCAGAGGATTCAGAAACACAATCATAAGACGAATGCTACCCCAGAGTAAAGTAAATCTGTTGGTCAAGCAGTCAACTAACCAACCACATCCAAATGATGTTTAAAATTCAGGTTCTGGGCAGTGCTCTACCGCTCCAGAGCCTTTGGACATCAGCATTGAAATGATTGGTTGCTCTCCAGTGTCTGATGAGTTCATGTTGTATGGCCAGCTTTTCCTTCCAATGAAAAATCCATGCTGGTTGTGGTGGTGACACACTTGTAATTTCATCAGAAGAATCACTCATGGGTGATTGCTTGCTACACAGCAAGCTCAAGTTCAGCCTAGGCTACAGACCCTCAGACCACAAGGCCCAGGGTTTTTTTTTCCTGCATCACTATTTGCTGGGTAGACTAGCCCCGCTCCTTTTCACTTCCACACACAGCATGTGTAACTACCCTTGCATGACAAATCTCTGCCAAAGTTTTTATTCTTCCTTTTCAACAGTCCAGTATGTGTTAGCAAAATGCCTCTGACTTGGTTTCATCTGACTTTTTTTTGGTATTTGTTTTAGTAATGCTGGAGTTTGAATACAGAATCTTGAGTTTGCTAGGGAGATACTTTATCACTTAAACCATGCCACCAGCCCTTTGTGCTTTAGTTATTTTTCAGATTAGATCTTACTTTTCTTGCCCAGATAGTCTGAAACTGCGATTCTTCTGAGAGCTGGGATAACAAATGTGTGCTACCACACCAGCTTTTTTATTTTGAAATGGGATCTTGCTAGTTATTTTTTCCCCAGGTTGACCTGAAACTGTGTTCTTCCAAATTTCAGCTCTTGGAGTAGCTAGGAGTACAAGTGTGAGCTACCACAGCTAATTCTATGTTTATGACAAGAGACTGAAACTATCCTAAAGAATGGAACAGCACAAGGGCTGGGAAGGTGGCTCAGTGGTAGAGTGCTTGCCTTGCATGCATGAGGCCCTGGGTTTGATTCCTCAGCACCCATAAGCAAAAAGAAAAAAGCTCTAAGTGGCGCTGTGGCTCAAGTGGTAGAGCGCTAGCCTTGGACTGAAGAGCTGAGGGACAGCGCCCAGACCCAGAATTTAGGCCCCACGACCGGACCCCCCCCCCCAAAAAAGAATGGAACAACACAGCCTCTTAATTATGTGTAATAATGAGGCTATACACTGGAACAGGAGTAATCACCTCATTAGAATCATATTGTTCTCCTCAAGCGAAGACAGTGACAACAACTTGTCCAGAACCCCTTGTAGAAGCAGAATGAGATAATGATATCAGGTGATACTTTCCCTGTGACTTTTTAATTGTGTGTACTTTCTCCCCTGCCCTATTTCAATCTAAAGCTCATGCCTGCACACCAAAGACAGGAAATGCTTTTTTTTTCTTTTCCTGAAGTGTGATTGTTCTCTATTCTCATTGCTACTCTTGTCTTTATTTGTGGTGAATGTCCAAACTTGACATGGAAATATCTACAGTTGGACCTCTGGCTTAGAATTTTGGTTAAAATCTCACTCAAGTATAGAGTAAAGTAGTGGTTACCAGAACCTGGGAGAAGTGTAGGGGAGGGAGAAATAGAGAGATGATGGTTATTGACTACCATTGGATAGAAGCAATAGCTTATAATCTCTACCACAGTAGGATAACTACGACTGACAATATTTGAATTGAATATTTCAAAACAGCTAAGAGAATATTGAAAGTTCCTAACAGAAAGATGTGATAAAATGTCTGAGATGATAGATATAGCAATTACCCTGATCTGAAAAAAGAAATGGTTTCTTAGATGTGACTTATTCAATTATTACAAAAATCATGTGAGGCAAGTAGTTTAGAAATTGATGAAAAAAATCAAACCACAGAGTTGTTGTTTACCCAAATTTAAATGGCTAACGAAATTGATGGATTCAGACAATTCAGACCTTCTAAATATTACCCTGAAGACCATTTCTGGTGGTTCCTACTCTATTTGTAAAAGAAATTTTAATTAGAGCCAGGTGTTGGTGGCACAATCCTGTTATCCTAACCACCCTGGAAGCTGAGATTTAAGGATTGTGGTTTGAAGCCAGACTGGGTAGGAAAATCCATGACTCTTATCTCTAATTAAACACCAAAGAAGCTGGAAGTGGAGCTGCGGCTCCAATGGTAGAGCTCTAGTCTTGAGCACAGGGATAGCACCTACTCCCAGAATTCAGTCTCTAGGACTGGCACAAAGAGCATTTTTAAAAAATTCTAATTAGATACACATTTATATTGTGTGCAACTCAGTACTACACTCCTTAGATGACACATGATAACTTCCTTGGCAATGAAATATCTTATATGTATGCATTTAACACAGGAACAGACTTGAGAATAATACTTAACTGCATTAACAATAGGGACCGGGACTCTGGACTCAGATTGTCTGGGTTCCAGTCCTTGATCTATCAAGTACTGGCTGTAGAACCTTGTGAAAGATGTTTCACCATTTTGTATTCCAATTCCTAACCTATTAAAAATCAGAAATGATAATGATACTTATGTCATAGAGTATTTTGAGAATGCAGTGAGAGAATACATCCAAAGCATACTACACAGCAGATAATTCTTAACTGTCTTCTTAGTCCAGTGAATGAGCTCAAAATGAAGTAGATGTACTAAAATGCAGCAGCCATTTGTAAGTGTGATTCCAGAGAGAGAAAAGCAAAAGAGAAAGGCAAAAGGAAAATGAAGTAGGAATTGAAGAAAAGAAAATGCAAGGTACTATTTTTAATTGTATGTTTGTTTTGTTTTGCCTGATTTTTATTAGAATATGTTTGTTATGCATGTTAATGTGTTTGAGATTTTCATAAGTATATACTGTACTTTGGTCCTATTTGCCCCTTCTATTACCCATGTTCATTCCTTCTCCCCCTTTTTCCTCTTCCACACCCATAGACCCATCCTAGACTTTTTATTTTTGTCATATTAAGTTTCGCATATGAAAAAAAACATATGATACCATGTTTGTAAGACTGATTTATTTCTCCAAACATCATAGTCTACAGTTCTATCCATTTTCTTTCAGACAGTATTTTATTTTTGTTTGTGTCCAAATATTATACACACATACACACATATCACATTTTCTTCATCATTCATTTGTTGGTGGACACTAGCAGATTCTATAACTTGGCTATTGTAACTAGAGAAGTTTTATATATACATATATATTTATATACATATTTGAAGATATCTAACAAACCAACTTTGATCCTTTTGATTTTATTCCCAGGAGTGAGTTAGCTGGATCATATAGAAATTCTATTTTTAATTTTTTGAGGAACTTCTTTATTGCTTTCCATTATGGCTGGTCTAATTCACATTCTCACAAACAGTACATATAGAAGACTTCATTTGGGTCTGGGAAGGTGGCTCAGTGGTAGAGCGCTTGCCTTGCATGCCTGAGGCCCTGGGTTTGATTCCTCAGCACCCCATAAGCAAAAAGAAAAAAGCCGGAAGTGGCGCTGTGGCTCAAGTGGTAAAGTGCTAGCCTTGAGCTGAAGAGCTGAGGGACAGCGCCCAGGCCCAGAGTTCAGGCCCCACGAGCGGAACCCCCCCCACAAAAAAAAAAGCACACTTCATTTTACCTCCACATCCTCACCAACTTTTTTTTTTTTTTGCACAATACTGGGGCTTGAATGCAGGGCTGGTCACTATCTTTTAACTCCTTTATATATATATATGCCAGTCCTGGGGCTTGAACTCAGAGTGGGCATTGTCCCTGAGCTTCTTTTTGCTTAAGGTTAGCACTCTACCATTTGATCCACAGTACCTCTTCTGGCTTTTTCTGTTTATGTGGTACTGGGGAATCGAGCCCAGGGTTTCATGCATGCTAGGCACACACTCTACCACTAAGCCACATTCCCAGCCTTATCTTTTAGCTTTTTCAGTTGAAGGTAACTAGCACTGTACCACTTGAGACATACCTTCGCTTGCAGCTTTTTGGTGGCTGATTGAAAGTAAGAGTATCATGGATTGCCCAGGCTGGCTTCGAGTCACAATTCTCAGATCTCAGTCTCCTGCGTATTATTAGTATTCCAGGTATAAGTCACTAGTATGTGGCCATTAAAAAATGGCCTTTCCATTGATATGGCATCTCAGTATAGTTTTGATCTGAACTTCTCTGATGGATACAGGTGTTGAACATTTTTGTGTATTGGGTTTTTCTTTTGATATGGTGCCTTGTTATATTGATGATGCTGATTTTTAACAATCCTTGCAAAAATTAATTTTTGAAAGCTTAGAAAATATGGCTGCTGAGAAAAATTTAATTTTCCTTTAGTTTGAACTATATAATGTTAATAAGAACTTTTAAAATATATATGCTATGAGTCAGGTACTGGAAAAATCATAAATTACTTTCTAATAATTCCTTGTGTATTGATGAGGAAGCAAAGGCTCAAAACTAAAAATGATGCCACGAATCTGACAGAAGCAGGATTCAGCTATAGATATGAATAGAAAGAAGCTCAGATTCCTTGCATTACAATAACATCGCATAGACGCCAATGTTGTACATGCATCAGGCTGAATACGTATTTTATTTTACTCTCACAATAGTGTCCTAAGGCAAGCATGATTGTTACCCACATTTTGCAGATAAAATATTTGAGGCTCAGTGAGTTTCTATTACTCTGAAAGGTTAAATCTAATAGGTAGAAGGGAGTTTTGAATCAAGGCCTATCACTATTCTGTGTTGCCTTCCTCAAGTTTAAATACAGTTTTCCCTCAACCTGTAGAGATCCAAGAACATTGCCAACTATAGTCAATTTAAGATCATCCATAGTAAATTGGAGGAATACTTAATGTCAGTTTTTTTTTTAAATGTAAGTTTTTTTTTTAAGTATTTTATTTTATTGGGTCCAGTCGTGGGGACCGAACTCTGGGCCTGGGCACTGTCCCTCAGCTCTTCAGCTCAAGGCTAGCACTCTACCACTTGAGCTACAGTGCCACTTGCGGCTTTTTTCTTTTTGCTTATGTGGTGCTGAGGAATCGAACCCAGGGCCTCAGGCATGCAAGGCAAGTGCTCTACCACTGAGCCACCTTCTCAGCTCCTTAATGTCAGTTTTGTTTAAAGACATATTGTACTTCTTAAGCTTTAGTTATACTTGATGTTGACATGGTGGGATTCTATCAATCAATATTATTTGCCTATTAAACTTATCTTTTGCTTTCATAGAAATTCAAGTTTAATATGTGGCAAGCCCAAGAAAGCTGTTCATGGTTCGATGTGCTTTGAGACTTTCCAGGTGTTCAAATGAGGAATGACAGATTGGTCTTAGCTTTCCACTGAAATATTTAGCCAGAGCAGTATCTGAGTTTGTGCCTTTCCTTTTTGGGATCTGACAGAAGAAGGAGTAGACAGGATGTCTACTTAGTTGCTATTCTACAAAACATTACTTTTATGCCTCTAGGCAATTTCTCAAGCTGTTCCATCCAATTAGAATTTTTTATTCTTTCTTCACTGTCTGTCCAAATCCTTTAAGTCCTCAAAGATCTTAGCCTTCATTTTCTTTGGAAAAACTCCACAGACCCTTTCCTCTGTACAAACACCCACTGACTCACAGAATGAGTGATTGTGATATGCCTACTTTTCAATACCTCTATTCTTTTTTTTTAAATTTTATTTTATTTGTGAACATACTGTGCAGAGGGGTTACAATTACATGGGCAAGATGATGCATACATTTCTTACCAAGCATTGCAGCCTCCTCCTTTGTTTACCCTTCACCTCCCTTCCCAGCCTCCCCCCTCCCCCCCCACCCAAGCCTCCCCCCGCCCCGCTCTCCCCCCACCGACATTGTAAAGCTCCTTTTTGACATGACAATGTGTACTTCTCATTGTTGCAACAGGTCCACCTGAATCCTTAAATGACTTGTTTTTCCCCTTCTCCTCCATAAGTTATACTGACATCAAATATATTGAAAGCGGGGGTTATACTGTGGGGGAGGGACATACAAAGCAACAAAGAAATAAACTTATAAATGCGTTAGAAACACATGCATGAAAGAAAAAAAACATTAAAATACCTATCTAAGAATTCATTTTCCTAACATCACATTATCTGACTTTTTCCGCTTGACTCATACATATACTAGATATTGCAAATAAGGGAAACCATGGGACCTGTGTTTCTTTGTGCCTGGCTTACTTCACTTAATATAATTTTTTCCAAGTTTTTCCATTTCCTAACAAATGGGGCAATGTCATTCTTTCTGATGGAGGCATAGAATTCCATTGTGTATATATACCACATTTTCTTGATCCATTCATCTACTGAAGGGCATCTGGGTTGGTTCCATATCTTAGCTATGGTAAATAATGCTGCAGTAAACATAGTTGTGCTGGTAGCTTTAGTGTGGTTCAATACCTCTATTCTAAAATATTATATTATTTATAGAGCAATGTTGTTTTATCATGTTTGATTTTTATTAGCATATAGTAATTATGCAAATTAATGTATTTTGTTATGTAATTTCTATATGGGTATATGATGTTCTTAAGTCATTTTCACTTCTATTACCCTTTCTCATTCTTCCTCCTCCACTTTTATCCCTTTCATATCCCTAATACTCCCCTTCTTATCTTCATGCCTTTTTTCTCCATTAAATTCCACTCATTATACTTGCCTTTCGGAGTCTGAATATTTCTCTAAACATTATGATCCATTTCCCTGAGAACAACATAATTGTATTCTTCTTTATGGCTAAATAAAACTCCACTGTGTTTATATATCATCTTTTCTTTATTCATTTGTTGATGGGAATTGAGGCTAGTATATAGCACACAGTCTTCATCTTCTGGTATGTGGTATATGCACATCCATGTCCACATTCTAGCCTATTAGTTATTTGAAAGCAAGGGCCATATATTTTGATTGTTTTCTCAACTTGCTATGCCTAGCCCAGTGTCTAGTACAAACATATGTCTAACCAGTTTCTAAGAGAACTGGAATTTCTCATAAATGTGTCTGGAGTAATTTTCTAATACACAAATCAGTGAGTAAACTTTCTGGGATAGTGGGAGAGCAGGGGCCACATCTATTTTACTTCTCAACAGTACCTCCAGCATTTAACCTGATGTCTGGCATATTGTAAATTGCTAAACCAACATGAGAGACCATTATTCTCACAAAGCTGACAGAGAGACATAGTATACACTCTCACCTGTTATATCATTACTGTGAGAATGTTCTTATTTTAAACATTGCATTCCTATGTCAAAAAGTTGGAAAGAAACACTTAGTCAAAACAGGGACTTGGTGACCTGCTACATCAATGTACTCATAAATTTGTGTTCAGCCTCATGATATAATTTGGCAATAATCAAGATTCCTGAGACTTTCCCACTCTGTATGGGTTCATATTACAACTACTGATAAAATAGAACTCTCATAAATCACACCTTTATGTGAAAACTGTAGTGTAGTCTGATGAGCTAATGGGCCAGGTGTACTGCATCTAAATCAAATATTTCCTTTGCCTGGCATTGCTTCAACCACTGCATTTAAACCTAACATGATATGGCCAGCCCTTCCACACCTGGGGAGTTCTTTTATGCTTCTGAATACAAACACAATCCTTCACATGCATACTCACTCACTCACCCACATGTGTCCCTGCCATCTGAGCTTCATAATAGTCATGACACTTCATTTACAATGTCACTTTCCTTCTGTCTTGAGGGACTTCCTGAATCCTCTGTCAACTTAGAGCCAGGCAATCATTGAACAAGTAGACCACAAATCAGTCTTCGAGAATGGATTATGATAGCTTGTTTAAAATAGGAATGAGAGGGGCTCCAGTGAAAATAAGAAAGCATGAAATTTTCAAAAAAAATCAGTTCAAAGAAATAGTGAGTTTTCATCACTAGATTCATTTAGGTTATAATCCAATAAATATAATGCTTTCCCCTTTAAAGAGAAATTTCTCTTGGGTACCAGTGGCTCATGCCTATAACTCTAGCTGGTCAGGAGGCTGGGATCTTATAATCGTGGTTTCAAGCTGGCTCAGGAAGTCTGTGAGACTCTTTAAATAACCACTGAAAAGCCAGAAGTGAGCTGGAGCTGTGGCTCTGGTAGTAAAATGCTAACTTTGAGAAAAAAAATATAATTCAGGGACTTTGCCAAGGCCTTGAGTTCAAGCCATAGGATTGGCACACACACACACACACACACACACACACACACACACAAACTTTCTACATGAATATTCATAGCAGCATTGTTCATAATAGACAGAGGGTAGAAAGAATTCAAATGTTTATCAGTTGACAAATGAATAAACAAAATGTGGTGTATCTATATAATGGATATAACAAGCAATGTGTGGATCTTGAAGCAATGCCTAATCCCTCTCTCTGTCTCTCTGTCTCTCTCCTTCCTTCCTTCCTTCCTTCCTTCCTTCCTTCCTTCCTTCCTTCCTCCCTCCCTCCCTCCCTCCCTCCCTCCCTCCTTTCTTTCTTTCTTTCTTTCTTTCTTTCTTTCTTTCTTTCTTTCTTTCTTTCTTTCTTTCTTTCTTTCTTTCTTTCTTTTCTTTCTTCCCTTCCTTCCTTCCTTCCTTCCTCCCTCCCTCCTTCCCTTCTTTCTTTCTTTCTTTCTTTCTTTTTTCCTTCCTTCCTTCCTTTCTTTCTTTCTTTCTCTTTCTTTCTTTCTTTCTTTCTTTCTTTCTTTCTTTTTTCCTTCCTTCCTTCCTTTCTTTCTTTCTTTCTTTCTTTCTTTCTTTCTTTCTTTCTTTCTTTCTTTCTTTCTTTCTTTCTTTCTTTCTTTCTTTCTTTCTTTCTTTCTTTCTTTCTTTCTTTCTTTCTTTCTTTCTTTCTGTTTCTTTCTTATAATACCTAATCTTAAGAACATGCTAAGTGAAAGAGGCCATTTTATATGCAATGTCCACAAAAGGCAAATCTATAGAAAGAAGAAAGTAGGTTAGGGCTCAGGAGGGTGTGATGACAAGACGGTAGTAGCTAATGAATACAGAGTTTCTTATTGAGGTGATGAAAATGTCCAAAATTGACTGTGGTCCGGTCACACATACTGTGAGTATATTAAGATATATGGAATTGGACATTTGAAATGGATGAATTGTATGGTGTATTAGTTTGCTAGTGTTTTCGTAATAGAGCACTGGACTGAGTACCAGAGCAACAGAAAATTATTTTTTCACAGTTCTGGGACTGGAACTTGAGATGAAGGCTTTGATTTTGGTTCTTTCTGAGGGATAGATATATACCAGGCTTTTCTCCTTAATTGTCCAGATATCCCATTCTTTTTTTTAAATTTAATTTAATTTTATTTGTGAACATACTGTACAGAGGGGTTACAATTACATGGGCAGGATAATGCGTACATTTCTTACCAAGCATTGCAGCCTCCTCCTTTGTTTACCCTTCACATCCCTTCCCAGCCTCTCCCTCCCCCCCAATCCCAACAGATATCCCATTATTACAAGGATATTCTAGAGAAGAGTTTTGCCCAGTTTGTAAGGGTTCCATCCTTCAGTAAGTGAGGCATGTGTATCTGCTTGTTGATCACTGGGAGGTATGGTGGGTTGATAACATGATAGCCACCACACACTTCTTTGATCAGAGAAGAACTGTGCCTTAAAAATGTTTCTTTTGAGTACCACTATATTACCTATTCATTTTTAAAATATTGTATATTGGTATTGTCAAATTCTGGAACTTAAATAAATAATTAGTAGTCTCTAGGCTTTAGTGTTTGGGGCCATGATGAGCAAGTGGATTGCAAACTGATCATATTTGTGAGATTCATGATATTCTGCATGGATAGCAAGAATGGAGGGAACAAATTCCAGGAAAGAAAATGCAATAACGTTCATTCCTTTATCTTTGAAAGTCAAGCCTTACTTTATGATAGAGTGAAATACCTAACTTGAGCAGGTCTCAAAATTCAGCTTTTCAAAAATTGTGGCAACCCCCAGGCCCAGAGTTCAAGCCCCACGACCGACAAAAAAAAAAAAATTGTGGCAACCTTGGGGCAGCATGGTGGCACATGTCTCTAATCCTAGCACTTAGAACACTGAGACTGGAGGAACATGAATTTATATCTAGCTTGGGCTACAAAGTAAAACCTTGTCTTAAAATCATAAAAACCAAACAGCCAAAAACTGGGGCAATGTTCATTGTGTTTCTGTATGGATTGAAGCTACTGATAATAATAAGTTTTCCCTATTAAATCCATATTTTTTCCATAGAGGCTTTATACATCTTAAATCATTTAACCCTTACAACTAGCCCATCAGTTACTATCTAATAATATTATCTATTCATTGTTATCCTTTATAGAAGTTAAGGTTTAGAGTAATTAAGTAACTCCCCACAGTCACATTTCTGAAGATGACTTGCCTTAGCACCTGGATTTTCAATATCTTTTTCAGAACTTCTTTCTCACAATTTCAAAAACAAATTAAGTACGGTGAATAGAAAGCAGACTAGCAATCCTTGAGATTTCCAGAGATTTGTATTTCTTTAAAAGTAGAATTAAACATTGGAATCATTTTTGATGGTTTGTTAATATAAAAATATAGAATAATTTATAGTTTGTTCCTTTCCTTTAATTTTAAAAATTAAAAAGATGTTTCTTCTCCAGTTTTGTTAAGTTCACCATATTTTGAGAGCAAAAAATTGCTAAGCATTTTAAGAAAAGAACTCTCCGAAAGAAAAGATACTATGACTAAAACTTTATAATGCCATAAATTTACTTTGGCATGATTCCATGTTTTCAAAGTATTCTGCTATACTATTTAATTTCTGCTCACACATTCAAGTTTGCATTTTCTCATTCATAACTCTTGATTTTAGATTAGATAAAACCCCACATTATTTTCCTAAGGCTTAAAAAACTCAATAGCATTCTCTATGTAAGACTCAACCACAGGCTGAGTGAGGGTGATGTCAACTCCTAATTAATGAGACAGGGATAATTATTTACTGTTATGAAACTTAAATGTGTGGAGAACATATCCTGTCCTTAAATGACACACACCAGTAGTTAATTCATTCTAGCTATATTAGCTTTCTTTTGCATGTAGACATAACATATAAACCCATCTGGCCCCGGCCTTGGATTCTTTGAAATGAGATGATTCTGTTTACCCATTGGATTTCAGCCTTCTTGTTTCTCAGTCTAGCTTGGAGTCTAGCACGATTCCTCTCATTCTTTTCCACCCTGTAGCTTATCCATCAGCAAATGCTGTCAACATTGGCTCTAGAATATATATGGATTTGTTCATTTCTCTCTGCTTTCACTGCTTCTCCTCTGGTCCTGGCAAACATTATGTGCCATTTAGAGGTTTGCAATGACATCTTGATTAGCTTCTCCACTTGTCTTTGCTACCCTGAAGTCAATTTCAGCAGATATTCCAACAGAGTGCTCATCAAACACAGAATACATTTTTACAACGCATTCACTAGTTCTACTCTCAGTCCTCCACATTGCAATAAAAGAAAATGTGCATCTTTCCCTCTTAGAGCTTTTCTCTTTGCATGAGTCACACAGACCATCCCTGATCTCCATGAGACCCTTGCCCTCACCATCTATAGGTTCTTTTCTTTTTCTTTTTTTTTTTTTTTGGGTCCAGTTGTGGGGCCGGAACTCTGGGCCTGGGCGCTGTCCCTCAGCTCTTCAGCTCTACCACTTGAGCCACAGCACCACTTCCGGCTTTTTTCTTTTTGCTTATGTGGTGCTGAGGAATCAAACCCAGGGCCTCAGGCATGCAAGGCAAGCGCTCTACCATTGAGCCAACTTCTCAGACCCCATCTATAGGTTCTTACTCAGATGTTAGTTTCTTTTCCGAAGGGTCTTCCTTGACTGCACTATTTAAAATTGACCCCTAGCTTTCTCCTTGATATCTTTCTATTACTTTTGTCATTTTACATGCTTTACATATTTTATGTATCTCTTCTAGAATGTAGGCATCATTAAGATAGTTCTTTATGTTCACTGTTTCTTCTACAGAGCCTAGAAATCCTGGACATATAGTAGCTCTCACCGAATGCTTGTGAAGTTGAAGGTCTTCCAGAGAAAAGTTACTTTTAACTGTGACTAAGACATCTCTAGTGAATATAGTATTTAATTTGGAGCAAAGCCAGAGATGGAATCTACTTTCCTTGTTCCTCCTCTGGTCTAGTCAGAAAACTTGATCAAAAGTATCAGCATAGTGTTCCAAAGCAGGAGGGAGCACATATTTCGAATGGATTATACTAAGCCCATATGTACCCTGATTATACCAGTCCATATATTGCCCCATCTCTGCACAACTTGTGAGTTGGATAGTTGAATTTATGTCTTTAATCAGGACTATGAAAAATTACAAATTTAAAAGTTAAGGAATTGAGTCCTATCCCTTTTTTCGGAGAACTATTTTTTTTTACTAAGCAAACAGACTGGTCATTTATATCATTGGTTTAATGGTGCTGTTAAACACTGGACACTGAATTCAAATCTACAGAGGCTATGAAAGAATCATTGTTGACAAGATAATGACAAGTAGGTAAAACAAGACCACGATTTTTCCAAGTAGACTTAGGGATGTCAGTTTCATGAGAACACCTGGCCTGTGAAATCTCTATTTCTAACCAATTTTCTACAAGGCCCTTAACTGTGACCAAAGACTGCTCAGTACCTATTTTCTTGATCCTATTGTAAAACCATCACAATCAGGATATAGGATATTTTCTCTTTTAACAAACACGACAGGCAGCTTAAAAAATTATGCTGAGTCAGAAGCAACACAGGTTGCCAATTTATACATGTCAAAATTTCTTAGTACTGTTCAAACTTTGCTTTGACTACCAAAGCCTATGAAGGTAGGTCCGACTTTCCAAAGTCTAGAATGAAAGATCTGGCAGAACATTTTATGGTTTTATTTTTCCTTTTTGATGAATCCCATCCTCCCATTTTCCTGACTCTTGACATCCATTATGTCATGTTCCATTATGCTGGGCCAAGCATTATCCCCTAGGGCGGAAGCAATTTTATGAAAACTAGGGGATTAAGAATTTATGTAGAGCTTTTTCCAAAAATTCAAGCAAGTGGCTACTGGGAAAGTAGTTTGTCTGGTTAGGGGTGCTAACACTGAAGACTTGTGCAGTGGACACTCTATTCATTAATCCAGTAATGAAGTCATGCATTAAAACAAGTTGTTATTTTATTGGTCAAAGGTTAAGGGATAGAATTGTGGGCAAGAAAGGGATGTTGGAAAGACTCATGTGTATATCTCCGCTATGGGTTTAGCTATACAGTAACCCTAAAATTAGGCTGATGTGTCAGTCTCTAGCTGGTAGCACTATTGAGAAGTGATTGGATAATGTGAGTAAAACTTAATAGATGAACACATTGATGTGTTTATTGTAGAATGGGCCATTAGAAGGTAGGAGTTAGTTGGAGGAAGTGGTTCACTGTATACATGCCTTTGAAGGTACATGCCATTGTTGTGGCACAGAGGCCAAGAATAAACCCTTGACATATCATGATTCTTAGGGGCTTGCCAGACACCTGAGAAAGGCAGAAACATGTCCTCAGGGAATAGAAATGTATTGCACATCGTAATTTCTACAATATTCAGAATGCGTTTGCCAAGATCATTGTTTGTAGATTGCAAGATATGAATTTTTCCCCCAAAAGAATATTTTTTACAGGAAGAGGAGTGATGATATGACTATACTTGTGGAACTCACTATACAAATTGATAATACAAATTGTATTACTTCAAAGCAAACTAAGGGAGAAGAGACACTAGCAGCAAAACAACCCACTTAAGGGGGAACCAACCAAGGGATGAATTGCCTACTGAGAGCTAGAAACATCTGGGAAGCAGCCTGCTCTTCATAATCACCTTGTGTTAAAAAAAAACCTACATGATATTAGTGAAAAGGTTCTCATTACCTGAGAGTTAGGACCCTTATTTGCAATCCTAGCTAACGATGAGGCTGAGGTGGGAAAATCAAGGTTTGAGATCAACACAGGCAGGAATTCCCAAGATGCCTTCTTAACTAACAGCTGAATGTGATATTGTACACTCCCAGCTAGGCAGGAGGCTAAATCAGGAGGATCTTGGTTCCAGGCTAGCCAGGCAATAAGAATTCATGAGACTACATTTAATGAAACAAAGCTGGGTAGAGTGACATATGCCTGTCATCCCAGCTATGGTGGGAGGTGTAAAATAAAAGAGCTGTAGTCCAGAAGTGAGCATGGACCAAAAAGAGACCTATCTTACAATAACTAGTGCAACAAAAGTCTACAGGCATGGATCAGTGGTAGAATATTTCTCTAGCCCTAGGTTCAAATCATAGTACTTAAAAAAACACAATCTCACATGAGTGATTGCTTCCTTGTCTTTTGTGGGATGACATTAGATATTATTTATCTTTCCAGATAATCCTTTACAAAAATTTATGCTACCTTTAAAAATAGTGGTGTTCAAAATGTCTCTTCTGAAAAGTCCCTTTCTGTCATGATCTTCTTTCTTATATTTTGATCCCATTCTGAAACAAAAATATTTATACCTGTTAGAGTTACAGTTTCTAAAGAGCCAATCAGAGGTGCAAACATGGAGGTAGTACCAGTGCTCCTGAAGTCCTGTTCAGATCATTAAATGAGAGAAAGAACAACTCAGGGCTAAAATATTGGACACTATTGATGAATAAGAGCCAACCTGACAGTAAGAAAAATATGAAATTGTAACATTGTAATATAGAACCATTACAAATGTTTATTTATTCTATATGGTACAGTGCTAAAATACCTGTTTGGTTTAATTTTAGAAATTCAGAAGTCTCTGTCTTCTAGCTCTGGAGATGTTGAGGAAGAGAAGAGAGAAACACAGTGAGATGACAGTGCACAGTCTCTTGTGTTCTTTCTATACTTCCATCCCCCTAGGTAGTTTTGTAGTATTTACTTGCATTCTTGCGAAGGAAAATAGCACATCACATTGGAATAAGTAGCAAGGAAGACAGGTAAAGGATTCAAGAGTGTCTGTGTACCCTTTTGCAGATGCTGAGGGCAGTCTTTCTTTCTTTCTTTCTTTCTTTCTCTTTCTTTCTTTCTTTCTTTCTTTCTTTCTTTCTTTCTTTCTTTCTTTCTTTCTTTCTTTTTCTTTCTTCCTTCCTTCCTGTTCTCTCTCTCCTTTCTTTCTTTCTTTCTTTCTTTCTTTCTTTCTTTCTTTCTTTCTTTTTCTTTCTTCCTTCCTTCCTGTTCTCTCTCTCCTTTCTTTCTTTCTTTCTTTCTTTCTTTCTTTCTTTCTTTCTTTCTTTCTTTCTTTCTTTCTTTCTTTCTTTCCTTTCTTTCTTTTTCTTTCTTCTTTCTTTCTTTCTTTCTAACCCGAGATCCATGAAATGGGCATCATGACTGAGTTGAGTAGACTAGGTCAAGAGAACATACCTGGGTCCTAGAGGAATGCAGCACTAGTGTGACTCATGGTGAGATCAAAATCCTTCAGAGATATTAGACATATCTGAAGCTTATACTAGTCTGCTATTTCAGAATACAAGCTAAATTAGCCAGTAAGCTCAAGGCTGGAGCCAGTCCTAAGAGCCATTAGAGAGAGTCACAGAACACTTGCTCCTCAGTAGAGAAAAGAGGGGACAACACAAAACAGTATTCTCTTAGGTCATCCTGAGGTTACATAAGTTCCACTCATCACAAACTACTCAAAAAGCCATCTTGGAGAGTTACTGGGCTGGGGTGGAATCTGAAGGACTTAGCTCTTTAACTAAAAACAGATAAAATATTTACACAAGTCGACTACTTATGGTATCAGACTAGAATTGTGAGATTGAACTAAATTAGTGCCTCCCTAATAGGTTACAAAGAAAATATAGATACTCTTTCCCCTGCGCATCTGGCCTGCAATGTTTACAGCTGCAACCACTGTTTGTAAGGAATGTGCAAATCTGTGGAAGGGAGAAATAAGCACTTGGTAGGTTAACTTTCCCGTGCTTACCCTTGCATGTTTCTTTGAATAAATAGAGATACAATAACTTTATTCACAGTTCTCTCATTTCTGGGATAGTCATGGCTAGCACAAAGGGTTCCAATTGCCAAACCTTGCTATTATTTGTTTTCTTTAAGAATGTCTGGAAATGAAAGGAGCTCAAGAAAAATCAACCATCTGCCTTCCAGTCGAGTTATCTGGCCTTCTCTCATGTCATCCAATTAGAGATTCCTTATTAGTGAAAGTATGTTGGCTCATGCTGACACAAGGGATTAAAGAATGAGTTAAATTTGCATGGATGTGTAGGCTCTTAAAGGACACAATCAAAAGTTCACCTTGAAATTGAGAATAAAAGAGAGCACATAGCATTATGAAAGGGACTAGTTTCAGGATTTGCTAAATGTAGTATTGAAAGACTGGTGTCCTTTCCCAGTCTTCAGAGAGGAATAGTGAATACTTTTCTTTCATTTATCAATTTAATGTGATGATGATGATGATGATGATGATGATGATGATGATGATGATGATTGCCAGTCATGGAGCCTGAACTTGGCCTGGGCGCTGTCTCTTAGCTCTTCAGCTCAAGGCTAGCACTCTACCACTTGAGCCACAGCGCCACTTCTGGCTTTTTCTGCTTATGTGGTGCTGAGGACCCCAGGGCCTCATGCATCCAAGGCAAGCACTCTACCACTGAGCCACCTTCCCAATCCTCAAGATTATTTTTAAAAACATAATCATTTTATAAGATAGTGAAGAAAACTTGCATGAAATATTTTTCTAAAATTTGATATATAGGACTTAATGATACTAAAATTCCAAGGGTTTTCTTCTTTTGAGGGGGTGTTTATAAAAGCCCTTTTTAAACAAAACAAAAGATTACAAAATGCAAAATGAGATACAGGAAAATAATAACTTCCATCATATATCCCCAAAAGAGGGAGGAAAAAATAAAGGAGACAATGCCAACATGCTTGACAATAATGGGTTCTTTTTCTTTTTAATACAAAATAGAAGAAAAGGACATGCATACTTAAAACAAAGCCCGAGAGCAGACACACAGTCCTGGAAACCATTCAATAAAAGCAAAGCAGAAAGTTATTTTCTTTGTTTATGCAGATACATACAGAGATGGGGAAATTTAAAAATTAAGTATCACAAAAGATCTTCACACAAATTCTACCAATTCATGTATCTGTAATCCAAATGTGTTCATAATGAAAAGTTTTGTACATTAAAGAAGTTTGAAATTTTCTCTTATCTATATTGATTTAAATACAGTCAAGCAGTTACTCAAATATCAAAACAGATATTTTCCAATAGGGTTTGCTGGTGCACTGTATCTCAGACTTTAGTATGCAAAGTGTTGTCTGAGATAGGCCCAAGATTCTGTTCTTTTATAAATTTCCAGTAGATGCCAATGATGCTAGTCCAAGTCCTGGAGGTACTCTAAATGGCAGGATGTAGTTGGGTCCTGAAGCTTTCTAATAATGTAAAATGACTTTTCAAAAGTTTGAACCTTTCTGAAGTCTGAAATCGCTAGTGAGGTCAAAGGTCTTTAACTCAAAAAGTTCCTGAATAGAGTAGACAAAAATCTTCATTTCCTTATCTGTTAATCTTGACATAATTGCTCAGAGACCTTCCTTGAAGGAGGAAGGGGTGCACTTTCAACCCCCTACTGTAGTTCCTGTTTTCCCTGTTGGTTTACCATTGATGCTACTGATAATCTCCATGGCCATGATTACCTTCCTCTCCATTGCTGATGAAGCTGATCACAGAAAATAAGTAGATTCTAACAGGTATAATATTCAAGTTTTAATGCCTCTTTCAGGCAGGATGCTGGCTGAATTGAGGCATGTATTTTATGAACAGCTTAGCTTTAATAGTAACCACTTTTGAAATGTCTCAATGCCAATTCTGAGGCTGATTATGTTCAGACATCTATTTTTAATCCATATTACCTGACAACGTGTTTGATATTGCTTTTCTCCT
Organism: Dipodomys merriami; assembly: GCF_024711535.1. Taxonomy (NCBI): domain Eukaryota; kingdom Metazoa; phylum Chordata; class Mammalia; order Rodentia; family Heteromyidae; genus Dipodomys; species Dipodomys merriami. The sequence goes on along the minus strand of NW_027202382.1, from coordinate 5,136,383 downwards.
AACATTTTAAATATATTGCCACCAAAAATAGAATGATTCCTTAGTTCATTCAATTACTCATTCATCAAATCTTTTGTTGGAGAACACAACACTTGGTAGGTCATTAGTAAGAGAGATAGTAAGAAGTGTTTTACATTTTCAGGGGGTGGATCACTCTTCAATTAAATTTCAACTAAATGTAACTGAAACACTTAAACATTTTGGTTAAAATAACATGGGTTCATCTTTCCAACTGGTCAATCTGGTGGTTATGTAATGGCTAACATTGGTTATACACCTAGATATATCAGAACAGTGCAGCTTCAGCACTAGTCATTGTTTCCATATTCCAAACAGGAGGAAAGAAGGAGAAAGCAGTGTTTATTTTAGGGGGAAAATTCTCAGAGGTTTGCGCTTGATTTCTGTTTTATTTCATTGGTCCAACTTATATCATGTAACACTTTATTAGCTGAAAAGAAGGTCACAAAGTTTATACATGGCTTTTGTTTGCTTTATTTCAAGCTGAGCACCTTGAGACCTCTACCAATGTACCCTCTACAATGTACCCTTAAACTGGCAGGATGTTGGTATTTTGAAATCTTGAATTTCCAAATAAAGAATGTTACGAACAGCCATGATTTCACATCTATCTATCTATCTATCTATCTATCTATCTATCTATCTATCTATCTATCTATCTATCTAAAGGTACATTTTCTTATCAGGTTTATACCAACTAGGCAACATTTCTCTGCCCAGAGTGAAGACCTGCTGGATTTTAGAAAAACGTCTCATCTGGTTTGATGGTGCAGCTTTTATCTTTACCCGTCGGCCTATCTGTGGGCATAGTCACAACTGTGTATTCTACAGCTGCATACTGTATGCTAGCTATGAATGGACACCCATCTCAATTCCACTTCTGCGGCTTTGCTTCTATAACATTAGCATATCACTTTAGCTGGGAAAGGTTTGTAAACAAGAACGTTCTTGAAAAACCAAAATTCTGAGAAAAGATCTCATAAACACTCTTTATGAACAGAAATACTTGCAGTTTGGGCTGAATATCAAGAATAGCAATAGGTCATGGTCTGAGAAGGCTTAAATGATAGATAAACTGAAGTTTATACCCCCAAAGCATTGAATAAATAAAGCTTGAGAAGTGAGATAGAGAGGATTGGCATCCTTATGTCAAAGAAAACAACACATCTAGATTAGAGAAGTGGAAAGGAATATAAGAAACAATAGATTAATTTGCCAGCAGCAAAGAATTTAATAACTGGAATATCAGGTATCATTGATGTTCACGAGTTTCTTAAGAACGTCTTTCTTGTATCTCCAGAGTGTCTGGATACCCTTGCTCTGCTCATGCACAAGATCTTGAGTTCATCTTCATCACAGACAAACAACTAGCATAGCATATGGCTCAGAAGACTGGGATGATGATTTTCAAGCTGCAAGTTGTAGTTTGTGGTTATTTCAGTTCTTACTATTTTTGCAGGTAATATGCATTTAAATTTACCTATATATTATTCTTTTTTGTGTTCCTCATATTGTCTTGAATTACATTCTTCCAACAACTTAGAGATACTGTTTCTTTTTTTTCTAGTTTGCAATATTTCTTTAAAAAATGTGAAAAGTGAGCTGTTGGGTTTTTGTTATTACTTTGAAGATAATGTGCTTTTCCCTTTAAGTGTTCTTAAAATCTCACCTTTGTTTCTTGCATTTAGTAATTTTATTGTAATAGGTATAAGCATGGTCTTCTTTGTCATTATCTTACTTGGGGCACAGAGAGTTCCTTAAATTTCTGTTTCCTTTCATCAGTTTCTTAAAGTTTTTGCTCAGTGTTTTCTTCTTCTGGAAGCTTAGATATATGCTAGATTTTTTTCTCTGAGTGCTACATGTATGCCTCTTGTGCTTTAACTGTTTATTTTGTCACTGTAGTTTTGTTCCTTTTGTATTTCTGGGCACCAATTTTTGTACTTTCTATTGAACTCTAATTGAGCTAATTGCTTCTGTATTCTGTTATCATCATATAATCCCATTTCTTGTATTTGAATTTTAATTAGTGGTGTTATGTTTTTACATTTCATAATTTCATGTGTTTGCAAATTCTTTATTGTGATTAAGTGATTACATAATTTCATAAATTTTACAGTATTATGGGATAGTGAAGCTTAGTTAAATTCACAAACATATTCTAACTTTCATGGGGCAAATTGTCTATCATGGTCTATAAAGTTTATGAGTTATATGAGCTTTGACAATACAGTTATTTCTTCCACATCAGATGATGTGTACATTCCTTTCCTTTTGCACAGTGACAGCTGTTCCCTCCCTCCCATCGCTGCCATTGAGTTGCTTAGTTCATTTTGATCAATGTCCAGTGCAGCTGATGGGTCCACTGTTGGGTGTTTTTCAATTGACTGCTTGGTAAAAGAAGACTAGAGTTCTCTGATGAAGTGCTCTCTTTTGAAGATCTCTCTTTTTGAAGATATTAATCATGGTTGTTTTAAAATCTGTGTTTAATAACTTCAGCATTTGATTGATTTATTGCTCTGGTTCCATTGTCTAGTTTTGCTCTTGGCTTAAATCGTTTGATTCTTTGCATAGGTATGCCTACATTTTTTTTAATTTTAATTTTTTTATTGTGAAAATACTGTACAGAGGGGTTACAATTACATGGGCAAGATAGTGAGTACATTTCTTATCAAGCATTGTAGCCTCCTCCTTTGTTTACCCTTCCCATCCCTTCCCATCCTCCCCCTACCCCCCAACCCTCCCCCCCCCCCAAGTTGTAAAGTTCGTTTTCGACATGACAACTTGTACTTCTCATTGTTGCAACAAGTCCACCTGTATCCTTATTTAAACGACTTGTTTTTTCCCCTTCCCCTCCACAAATTATACGACATCAAATACAGTGAAAGCAGGGGTTATACTGTGGGGAAGGGACATACAAAGCAACAAAGAAATAATCTTATCATTGGTATGCCTATATTTTGATTTGAGTATTGAATGTTGTCTATGAAAAATTATTGGAGATGAAAATACCTTGAGTAAATTAGAGACTAAATTGTTTTGAAACTTGATTTTGGAATTTGGGAAGATTAGTATATTTATAACTTGCCTTTGTTCCTAAGCACTAGCTTTTAAACTTATGAAATAAGTTATTGACATATTTACCAGGTAGTATCTCTTTATACCATATGAACCACATTTTTTGTCTCCTTATTACCAATGTTGAGTTAAAGATTGACAAATGTTTTAGAAGTACAATGCTAGATGTTGGACCCATTTTTAAAAGACTGTTCATCCCTTAAATAATAACTAATTTCTGTAGCCCTGAAATACATTTTTATCTCCCTCTCCCCTTTGAGACTGCCACAGACCTTCAAAAACTTTTTTTCCTATGGTGTTGTTGGTCTGGGTTGTGTTTGTGTCTATGGGGAATAAATAAAATAAATAGAGGTTCAGTGAAATACATTTGTCTTCTCTCTATATCTTCTATTTTCATTCTTTAAAATTTTTAATTTTTAATTTTGTGATACTGGGATTTGAACTCAGGGTCTATGCTTGCTAGGGGAGTACTGTACTGCTTAGCTGGGCAGCCAGCTTTTTTCTCTACATGTTCTATTCCTGACTGCTTTGAATGATCTTCACTGTCTTTTTATATATAGTTAAGTTTTGATTGTCAGTCATTGTATATGTAACAGAGGGCTTTTGGATTCTCCGTAGGGCTAGAGAAGCTGAAAATCCCTATGACCACTGACTTAACCTCCCATGACACTTGGCATCTTGTGATTGTACACTTAAATTTTGAGATAATGCAATCAGGAAAATACTTTATTCACCATTCACCATTTCTAATATAATGGATTTTATTTACCATGAAGCTAGAAAGGAATGAATAAAATTGCCTTCATTCCTACCACTTTTATAAATAATCAATAATGCTGCTTAAAATCAAATATGTATAAAAACAAAACAGATGTGATAAATAATAAAAAGTTCTTTAATTTGAGGTAAATCTTTTTATTTTTCAAAATAATTTTCTTTTGTTTAGGCTTCCTTCCTTAAACATAAAAGGTAGGAGTTGTTAAAGTAATTTTTCAGTGCTAAGAATTTATCAGAGATCTTATGTGAAAATTTCTGAGACTTTTGCCAGCTTACCTAGCATATCAAATTTATAAATCATTTTCAAAAAGGTTTGTTTAAACTTCTACACAATTTTAAACATCACTTTTCATATAGGTAGTTTTGATTCCAAGTGCTAGAGTTCCAAGAAGATATGATCAACAACAAGTTGGGTGTCATTAAAATCCAGTGCTTTCTTAAAAGGTTTGCTGTTTTTACCCACATAGAAATACAGATAATAATTGTTTAATTCAGCTTTGTCAATTGATATAAACACCAGCTGCTATAATTGTAGGTATTCCCACATGGAAGATTTTTACCAACTGTTTAGAAAAATATTTTTAAAAGGAGTACAAAACAATCTGGAAGTAAGAAGCAAAAGTACACAATACCCTTCAAAAGCAGGAATGTTAGCTCAAATTGCTTCTAACACATGACTTTAATGTTTTTGTTTTCCTTTAATTATATAAAATATATTTTAAAGAAGGCCAGAATAACATACAGTAATATATTATAAAGATTAGAAATGACCTAAAGATTTCAAGAACAAATGTTGTTGTGCAAATTGCACTGTATGAAAGGAGCTCCTATCGATGTATAACAAAATGTTTAGTGGCACTCAGGGTTTAACATTGAATTTTAGATCAAAGGAATATACATTTAAGGGCTGGAATTATAGCTTAGTGTAGACCACTTGAGAATATACAATATTCTGAGTTTGCTCCTAACAAAGAAAAAGAAACCTCAAATTATAGAACATTTTACTTATTTATTCATTTATCTATTTTTATGGTACTGAGATTTTAAGTCAGAGCCTAATACATGCTAAGCAGGTGCTCTACCACTTGAGCCACACTGAAATCCTTTTTGCTCATTTTCTTTTCACATAGGGTTTCATGTTTTTGCTTGGGGCTGATCTTGGACTCTAATCCTCCTACCTAGCACCTCCTACTTATCTGGGATGACAGATATGCACTCCCATACCAGCAATTTGAGTTGAAAAGGGGTCTCACTAACATTCTGCCTGGAGTTGGCCTCAAATCATGAGCCTTCCACCCTGCCACCTGAGTATCTGGAGGTATACACATTCAATAATAAAATCAACAGTAACAATGATAATAGTTATTAACTGTTAAGCGATTACTTTAAGGCAGGAATTGTGGTAGGCCACTTGAATGCCATCTCAATGAAAGTAGGGGCTTGTCTAGCTGGTCTCCTGCCTTTCTTAAAGCCTTTACATTGTGCTTGACATATAGAGAGATCATAATAAACATTTACTTACTACAAGAATGAAAGGGGAGGTGGAGGTATGACTCAAATGATAGAGATCCTGCCTAACAAGTACACAAGGCCCTGGGTTCAACCCCTACTACTCTTTTCCCCAAAAGAATGATATAGATGGGGAGAATTTAATCAAAGGACATTATGTGCATGTTGTAAATATTACAGTGAATCTCACAATGGAAACTGGAAGAATGCATGACTTCCATACATCATTTTCTTTAGTCATTATTTTCCAGGAAACTTGGTATTTGCCTAGTGTTACATCGATGACAAATACTCCAGGATTCATGCCCAGGTTTGTCAAGTTCTAATGCTTCTGCTCTTAGCCAATATATTATGTTGTCATATATCTGTATAGCAAGATACAACTCTAACAAATCCTTTGTAAGCTGTGTACCATGAGAGATGCTTAAATGCAGTATTCAAAGGCTCAATAAGAATTTTTCAATTATAGGTGAAATTAGGTTTTTTTTTATATGTATATATCTAACAGAATTATCTGTCCAGTTTGAAATGTTCCAGTAAGCTCGCCGAATCTTACAGCTTTCTCATTCCCTAATAATATTTGCTGACATGTTTCTATGGTGAAGCCTGCCAAACTCCACCTTGCCATTTTGTTCTCATGCATTTTGGATGAGGTCAGTTGGTAGTTAAATTAAGTGGCTACTATTAAATTTCCCAAGCAAAGCTCTTTATCCACACCCATACATTTTACCTGCACCCACTTACCTGGGTAATTAATAGACACATGGTGGTTTAACTATGACAAGTTAATTGTCTTAAATACAAGCATATTTTAAAGTTACAGTGAAAGTAAGTTTCTCTGATAAGAATGTTCTAATTCATTTCTGCTAGAGATAGTAAAAGGGAGAAGATAATACATGTGATTGAAAGGAGATGGTAGATTGAAGAGAAAAAGAAAGAAGCTAGAGATGTAGAACATGATATGATGATCATTGCTGTGTTTGTTAACTTTGGTGGAATTAGGAAATCATGGACCTCAGAGTTGGAAGAGATCTCAAGGGACAAGCTGGAGCAATGCCCAACCTTCAGGCAGAGTCATTATTCTCATTTTACAGATGAGGCAAGGAGGCTTAGGAATGTTGCATAATCCATCTAAGGCCAGTAGCTGACAGGTGGTAGAGAAGGTATTAGGAATAGGTGTTGCCATTGGCATGGCAACGTTCTTTTTAAAAAATATGCTGAAAACCTTAAGCATTGTATTATAAATTAAAATATATTCTGTTAAGTTAAAACATCCCAAGCAAAACAAAAGTATTACCTGTAAAAGGTAGAATTAGCTACAAAGAGTCCTTTTGGAAAGGATTTTATTATCCTTTTTAATTGTGTTTAATTACTTTTATCCAATAGTTAAATAGCAACATAAGAAGTTGGGAATTACCAATTAAACTAGCCCAGAAAAAATTTCCAAATGTGATTAGCATTTTTAGGTTTTAAAAGGACAGAATACTAGTTGACACCAAGGAAGAAAAGCTGCCATCATCAAGTAAGTGTAGCACATGGTTATGAGCTTAGATCTAAATACAAATGGAAAAATGGACAGGGAAAAATATCAGAACACATCAGAGGTATAGCACAGTACCTTACACCTCTAGCTTTGATGTGTATCACAGTCAGGCAGCACACTTTCATGAGTTTAGACTTGAAGGCCTGTGGTGGGAATCCAGGCTATTCATATGCAGTAAATAACCTTGATGATTCTAATATACATTGTAACTTGTTCATTTGAAGAGATGCTGTGATGGTTTTAATAGTGCCTCTTAACTCTAATATGTGTACAAATCATCTGAAGATCATGTTAAATGTGCATTCTAATTTAGTGTTTCTGGGACAATATCTGAGATTCTGAATTAAAAAAAATTGTATAAGGTACATTCATTGTTCATAAATAGAGTTCAGTGGATGCTTTAGTTTGGGTCTTGAATGTCCCGCAGATGTCTGTGTATCTTGGTCCCTAGGCTGTGACACTATTGTGATCTGATTGTGGGTGGGATCTAGTTAGAGAAAGTTAGGCTATTGGAAGGCATGCTTTTGAAGGGTGATATTGGCAGCCTCTTTTTTCTCTCTTTTTGATTCCTGGCCACCATGAGGTGAAAAGAACTCCAATACCATGTGTTTCTGCCATGTTGTGCTGTATTATACACAGGCTCAAAGTAATAGAACCAGCTGATCTTGGACTGACACCTCCATAACTGTGAATGAAAATAAACTTCTTTGCTCTAAACTGGTAACCACAGGTACTCGGTCATAGCAATAGAAAACTAGCAGTTACATTTCAGTGTATTCATATGGTCTGCACTGATCAAATACAGCTTCCCTTCAGTTCCTTCCCTTTCCTTAGTAATTACTATTACATGTTCAGGTCATTATGAGATGTGTTGTTTCTGACAAGAGTGCTTTAACTTTATCTTTCCTTTCCATTTAGAGTGCTATGTCAGAGAAAATAGAGAAGTTATATTACTCCAATTTTTGAATAAAGAATATAATTGTCATTGTTAATGTAACGTAAGTAAAGCTTAGCCTCCCTATGGCTTCTTCTCTGTAGGGAATCACATTAATATAAACATTCAAAACAATTGAGACTCAATGTAATTCTTTAGCTGTACTGAAAATGTGCAGAAAAAAATCTTAAATCCTCTTAACTTTCACTTTTTCCAAATTATTTCCATATGTTCCCACCTATCTTTCCTTTCTTACTGACTTAAACAATGTTCACAAACGTAATCTGATTGACTTTTATTCCCCTCCCCTTTGCTTTCTGGCTCAGCTTTTTAGTGTGTAAGTCAACACCTTTTGCTTCTATTAACATCTAAGTTCCCCTTTACCAGCATGCTGAAAATGCATTTGAGCAGTGGGAAATCTTTCTCTTTACAAGTTAAGGCAGAGGGGGAAATGAAGCAATTTTATAAATTTAAAACAACATTTTTTTTCTTGTCATAAACACATATTGTAATGGATCTTGAAAATGATCTGGTCACACATTCTTAGAGCTTATGCTATGCCCATGTAAATCTCCTCCAACTCTCAGGTTTAAGGCAAACTTGATGCACATAGTTTTGCATTTCAATCCCAGTATTTTGCAATACTTTTAGGGAAATCAATAGTTTCCTAATCCATCAAGATTACTCCTTATCCTTCAACAGTATCTAGTGACATCTATAAAATCATGCCTAAATTTAAATCATTTGGAGTCAAATATATACAAAATTTTTATTTTGTGAGAAGGGATTATGATTTAATTTTCAAAGCATATTCCTATTTTTTTTAGTCAGCAGGAGATATCTTTTTAGTTTTGAGCAGGCATTACATGCCTCTTTAGCCAAAGTAGCAGGTAGGACCTAAATTGTGATAGTTTTATTAATTCTGGAACTAGTAATTATTCTCTTAATAAGTGGGTTTATTAGTAGTATAAGTCATTTACTTTAATTATAGAGATGATGCATAATTCAATACACAGATACATAAACTAAGAACTGTTATAGAAAAGATCACTTAAAATTTTATAGAACTAACCAAATCTATAAATCATTTAATTTAACAAGACCCTCTATATTAACGATATAAGAATTATCTAACAGATATATGAGATATAAGCCAAAAATTATTGACTATTTAATAACTCTAGTAATTCTAAAGACTGTATTTCTTTTTGATTTTGAGTGTGAAGAAGGCAGGATTGGCCACAAAACTCATTTTACAAAATTTTCACACAGGGCTTGTTTTCAAATGCTTGGAGTCAAATGAACTGAGGACATTTCCAATTATTCTGAAGATGTGGATCTTCTAACCTTCTAACCATTTTTTAAATTAACTAAAAGCCATTGTTTAGCAGTAGTATTTCCTGAAATAATTTTGACCTCAGAACCATAGATTATACAGGTGTTTTAAAATCTAAAATATTCATCCATGCAAGGAAAGCACACTATAAATTTTATATTGAGGACTCTGGCTAGTGTCAAGATTTGGAAGCATAATTTTTGAAAAGTGCAATGTTGATATAGTTATTGTGTCTACATGCAGAGGAGAATCTTTCTGGTTACATTGGCAGTTTTGATCTGGGATTAATCTAGATTTCCTGGATGTAATTCCCATAAGAATGGATGAATGTGTACATTCATTTGACAGACATAGTAGCTCAGTTTTTCTAAGAGACATTCACAGGGAATTGAATGGGAAACAAGAGAACTGTGCAGATAAAGGCAGCCATGCAAAATTCTCCCCAGGCTATTATAATAGCTGTACTTTCAGTCAGATTTTTAACCCTCACCCCTCAGGTTTGCTTCCCACTTCTTTTAGGATTGCTGTCCTATCTTTTTTCTGAAGAAAAAGATTATTGTAATGTAAATCATCCTGGGGCATATTAATAGATGTGATGGGAAACACTTTAAAAAGCAGAGGAATCAACAAAAATTGTGATTCTATGCGCTGGTAGCAGTTAATTTTATATGTCAGCTTGGCTAGGCTACAATTAACTGTATTTTTTTTTGCTAAACAATATTCTAGGTTTTTATGTGATTTCTCTCCCTCCCTCACTCCTTTTCTCTCTCTCTGTCTCTCTCTGACTCTCTCTGTGTCTCTCTCTGTGTGTCTTTGTCTCTGTGTCTCTGTGTCTCTGTCTCTGTCTCTCTCTCTTTTTCTCTTCCTCTGTATGTGTTGGTTATGGTTCTGGGGAGCACCCTGACTAATACCCTGTCCTAATAACCATGCCGACCAAGTGGAAGGATGAGAAACCTATGTTACAAGAATGAAAGAAACATATACTTAATACATCATTGCAACATGAATTAGAATAGAGGTTCTCTACCCTGGCTTCTACCTTATGTAACAGAAAACATTCTGTTACATAAGCCCAAGATTCTAATTCAATAGGACTGAGGAAAACCCAGGCATCAGTTTACAGTATTAAAGAGCTTCATGGCTCCCCAAATGTCTACAGTCACATGGTATAGAAGCCCTGGGAAGTAGAATGTCCATAACTTAAAGCCATTTAGAAAGGAATTCTATGGCCTAAGAAGGGATATCCTTAATAATAGTAATAAAAGGAAGACCTTAAAATGAGGAAAATATAGGGCTGGGAAGGTAGCTCAGTGGTAGAGTACTTGCCTTGCATGCATGAGGCCCTGGGTTCGATTCCTCAGCACCACATAAGCAAAAAAGAAAAAAGCTGCAAGTGGCGCTGTGGCTCAAGTGGTAGAGTGCTAGCCTTGAGCTGAGGAGCTGAGGAACAGTGCCCAGGCCTGGAGTTCAGGCCCCATGACTGGACCCCCCCCAAAATGAGGAAAATATAAAATATTTATATTTTTGTAAAGTAAATAAAATATTCTATATAGCACTATATACCATATATTTTTAATTTAAAAACATTTAGTAAGAAACTATTATGTGCTAGACTGGGAATGTGATAGACTCTGAATAACAAGAATTTCAATAAAATTTAATGCTCATGTATTAGGAGTTTGAAGTGCAATAGTGTAGAGAAATATTTAAACAGCTAAATATAAGGAGTTGAGTTTATCTTTTAAACACTCTTATGTGCTAGAGTCATGTATATGTGATTCAAAAAATTTTATTGTGGGGCTGGGAAGGTGGCTCAGTGGTAGAGTGCTTGCCTTGCATGCCTGAGGCCCTGGGTTCGATTCCTCAGCACCACATAAGCAAAAAGAAAAAAGCTGGAAGTGGCGCTGTGGCTTAAGTGGTAGAGCGCTAGTCTTGAGCTGAAGAGCTGAGGGACAGCGCCCAGGCCCAGAGTTGAGGCCCCACGAACAGACCCCCCCAAAAAAATTTATTGTAAGGTGATATATATAGGGGTTACACACATGTAAATCAGGTAATGACTACATTTCCTTTTGAACAGTGTCACCCCTCCCTTGTTCTCTCCCAAGTTTTCCCCTCTCTTATCCCTTCCACCTTGTATATGTGATTTAAAAATATTCTTACAATAATACTCTAATACTCTAAGGGATATATCTCTTAACTAGTAAGTGGTAGAATCGGGATCTATATTCAGGCAATCTGACTTTGATATCTTTGCTCTTAATACCTAGTATATGATTGTGCATAGTATGATTTGGAAGTATAATAATCCTGGAAATTATACAACTGAGCCAGTGAACCATTAGTGTACTCCTCACAACATAGAATTATATTTCAGAATGGCATCCTTGTTGTTAGAGCACTGAGCAAGCCATCTGGGAATTCCAACTATTCTGTGATATCTTGGACATTATACTAAACTGCATAAGATTCATGGAGAGCCTCATTTCATTGTGTGGATGGTTTCAGATAATGTTATTTCAGATAATATTAATAATATTCAGAAAATATTGTTTCAGATAATAATAATTCAGACATTAAAAATGTCCTCACTTAAGCTTGGAATTTTAAGTGGTTAAGGGTATTAATCAGGACTAGTAAAAAAGTTAGAAGTGGTGTTTCCATCTAGGGTTTGGGTTCTTTTCTGCCAAATGAAGAATTAAAAGGCAAGAAAAGTGGAAAGAGTGGCAAAGTAAGAGCAAAAAAAAAAAAAGAAAGAAAGAAAGAGGAAAGAAAAAAAGAGAGAGAGAAAGAAAGAGAGAGAAAGAAAAAGAAAGAAAGAAAGAAAGAAAGAAAGAAAGAAAGAAAGAAAGAAAGAAAGAAAGAAAGAAAGATAGAAAGAACAACATGTCAGGATAAACTGAGGAAAAGCCCCTTAGCTATTAGAAAGTTTGTATAAACCCCAAAGCCAGACTCCTGTGGGAAGGTCACCTTATGCCATATGAGGTTATTCACCTGTCTCCTAGGTGAGGAAGAAGAGAGGAAGAGTATAGTCTCAGTGTAAAAGAATGAGATCTGGGGCTTGGAAACTGGTAGCCTTCTGTATGTAGGCTCATAGTTCTTTTGGTGAGTCTTGGCTGATCTGGCATCTAGTTGGGTCACTGCCCACCTCACCCCAAGGAGAGGGGGCACCTGTCCCTTTGCAGATCCATTCCTCTTGCAGAATTGTTCTCTCAACTTGTCCAGGAAGTGGGGGTGGGATAGGATCAAGGGGTGGTCTCCCAGGAAGAGGAGATGATGTCACTTCTACCAGGGCACTGTCTCTCCCTATGTGCCTACATAGCCCTAAATCTTCCTCAGTAACACGGAATCAACCCTCAGTTTTGAAGTTTTGATTTTATTCTAACAAGCACCTCTTCATAGGGTGAATCTTCTACTGGCCCCTTTGATTAGGATAGAACCGCCTTTATCTTCAAGTTGCTTTTTATCAAGGGTCATATTTAATCAGCTTGATTCCTGAAAGTGTAGAATTGAGGGCAACTGATCAATGTTGTTATGAGGGGTGGGAAGGGACGCATATTTGTAAACTATAGGTTTGAAGCTGCACAATGGAAGTTTTCCATAATAGGAAACCTGCTTTAGAGTTATAATAGATGCTATAAATATAAATCCTACTTTTTAATAGCTTTACAAAGTTTACTAGGATAGAATTTTCTTTTCTTCAGTCATGTCATATACTTGGTGGGAGGGGAGGAGGTTGATGGAAGAGGGGGCAGTTCTTCAGGGACCGAGCTGCTTTTAACCTTGGATCTAATTTCCCTCCAATTTCTAGTTTTTTTGGTGTTTTTGTCGGTTGTGGTCCAATGTCTAGTTTTCAACATTTTTCCAATAGATGGGAAGGAAAGGAGGGATGGAAGAGAGAAGGAGGGGGAAGAAAGGCAGGAAGGGTGAAGGGAGAGAGAGAAGTTCCACGTGAGCTTATAGGCCAGACTTTGAAGTGGAGATCAGAATTAAGCTACATAGTTAACACTTAAGATATGTGGTCTAGATATATAGATATATAGTCTAGATATATAGCCTCAGACATTGTCTTTTTTGCCTTGCTGAACAAGCCAATGTCTTCTGCATAAAGAAAACTGATCAGCAGAGAGCAAAAGAAAGGCACAGATGGATTGAGAGGCATATACACAGAGAGATGACATGGCGACATTCTTTTTTCCATATTACTTATAGTTTTAAAAATTATTAGGTAGTTATATAAAGGGGTTTCAATACAACACGAAGTTCATGAGTACAATGCATCTTGATCATGGAGTGTTGCCCCTTTCATCATTCTTTCCTATCTCTTCCAACCCAATTCATCTCCTCAATTTTCCCAGTCCCATTTTCACATACATACATGTGCATGCACACACGCACGCACGCACGCACGCACGCACGCACATACACACACACACACACACACACACACACACTAATTGAATATTATGACTACATTTGCCCATGCTTCCTCTTTCTCTCGATCCATTTACCTCCCTCCACTTGACCTCACCCACACCCCTAATACCACAAGTTTCTGCTTCCTTGTATTTATTTTGTCAAACTGTAAGATAATTGTTGGAGGGAGTTCCACTATTGGAATCCTCCCCTGCATACAGTATACTTTAGTCAATATGTTTGTGTGGATATGCATATGACCTTGTAGATGTTTATAATTTAGATATAACTTTCACATATGGGAGAAAACATGCATCCTTTATCTCCCTGAGCCTGACATACTTCATGTAACTTGATTTTTTCCCTCCTAGATGAAATGGGGACATTTTTGAAGGATTTCTAAAGGTTCTAGTGTCAGCTCTTTTCCCGAGGTGCCATAGCATCCCTGAAAATAGGTTCCATGGCCATCTTAAAAGTTCTCCTCTTCTGTTGACAGCAAGTAGTTCATGTTAGTTTCTGTTTTTATAGCCAAGATGTCCTAGTAATACTGACTCCAGAACTAGCAAGATTGTAACAGTTTTGGATACACATGCCCTCAAAATCTCCCATCCCCATCCCTAGGAATGTACTGGGAGTTTTAGTTGTATCTATTTCCATAATGACATTGGCAGCCTGGAGATTAGTATTTACAATTGCACTAAACCCCTTCATACAGATGCTACAGCTGAAGTCAGCATTAGAAAAGCAAACCAAGACAGTATGAGAAAAGCTGTGCCTGAAAGAGTTGGTTATTATATCACACACACACACTGATTTATAGGTTCAGTTTGCCTTTACCTAAATGTCTGGTTATTTAACAGCTGTTATGAATCAGCCGGATAGAGGATTAGGACGGGGAGTGGGAGTGGGGGTGGGGGAAGTAGGTGAAAAAATGCTTTAATCTTATGCTACAATAGAGAAACAAGTTGAATCAAGTCTAATGTAATTTCGGTATTCTGATGCTTTTTAAAGGGTAGCTTTGTTTAGCTGGAAGGTAAAATAGTTTACCATTGACCATTGAGTTATTTCCATGTTAACCCTGTCGGTGAATGATGTAGACAATGCTGGTATAAGTTAAAAAGCAATGTGTCCATAAGTGCTGGAAGTCTCTGGCTCAGTTAATATAGTTCCAACTTATATTGGTATTAAGTAGACAACCTATACCAGAGGTTTAGATGAGAACATGAAAATTTAAGGTGATATTATAAGTTATCAAGGAAAAACCAAGACAGAATGTGGTCAGAGTAGTTCCTTAGATTGTATTTAATCTTTTTTTTTTAATTCTCTTTTTGGTATTTTGAGACAGAATCTTTCTATGTAGCCTCAGCTAGCTTCAGCTCTTGATCTCTCTACCTTAGCCTACCAGGTGCTGAAATTATAGATGTGTGCCAACATGCCTGGGTACATTGTATTCAACCTCAACACCAAAGTATTGGATAATAGTTAGGAAGGATTTACCAAATGAAGGCAACCATATTATTAGAATTCTTTTTATTAAGGAGTTATTAGCAAAAGAAGACTTGCTGAAAATATCTGAAACCTTCTGGGATGAGACAGGGTAAAGCTTACTTTTTTGAAGTGTAATACCTAGTCTTTCCTATATCTCCCCCACTTAATTGGAACACTTAGTTTTCTTCATCTTTAATGCCTAACATTTGAATGTCTTTCTTTCTTTTTATACAAAACAATTTAACCAATCAATAGTTATAGAGTACAAAAGCTATTATTTATCGAATATTTACTACGTTCTAAGCATGTGTCTGTATAAGAGATGATTTTTCAAATTCCTTAATTATTTCCAAGGTGGCTCATTTATAAATGAGGAAGCCAATGTAAAGAAGTTAGCATTACAGTCTTGGTAGCTCAGTTATATTCATGGTCATCCTCCTTAAAGGATTTCACTGGGGTTTGCCCCTCATGTTGTATTCTATCTGCCAAAATGGCACAGCTATATTCAAGAAAATGTACCTTCAGAAGACAGTTGGCAAATGTTAGTTTATTTCCTTACCTAATCAAAAAAAGGTACATGGCTAATTCATGATGTTGATTATGAAAATTATCTATCCTTCTGTCTTGTACTTATTATTATATTTTCTATGTATTCTAATTAATTCGCACGTCAAATTAAAACACATACTACCCACGCTTAAAAAGAGCGTCTTAAAAACTCATCCCTGACACCAGAGTCTTCTACCCAGCGTTAGTTTCATATTGTCAATCTGATGAATATTTTGACATATTACCTTGGTAATGACATCTGGTGAGAAAGACATGTGAGATTCCTCAACAATGAGGTAACATCTGTGCTTCATCTGAAATGAGGTAAGCTCACCAGAGAAAGAAGTGGATGTTGGAAAGCTATACCAACTTGTGTAAAATCATAGATGGAAAAGTGACAAGTTGGTGTTCCTAGAATGAAATATGGGTGGTACCATGGACAGGAGATAAGAATGGTACTGGAATAATTAGCAGGATAATTTGTAACAAGATTTTGTTGCTATGCTAGAGGATCTGGGGTTCTAGAGACAAGAAAGAGCTAAAGGAAATCATTAGAAGTAGAGAGGGAATTTGATTAATTTTTCTTTGAAAATTATCTTGCAGGCAGTGGTTCTGAGGATGAATATAAGAAGATTGGCCAAGTGTGAAGGTGAGAAATTAGATAGTTTTTTTTTCAAGAGCAAGGGTCTAAAATACTTCAGAGTGGTCAAAGGAATAGTAAAGAGGATACAAACATTGTAGGCAAAATAAGACAGAACTCCTAAGAGAAATACTAATATAGCTCAGTATTTAATGGCCTGAAGGACTTGAGGTGAAGAAAGGATTCAGAGAG
Organism: Dipodomys merriami; assembly: GCF_024711535.1. Taxonomy (NCBI): domain Eukaryota; kingdom Metazoa; phylum Chordata; class Mammalia; order Rodentia; family Heteromyidae; genus Dipodomys; species Dipodomys merriami. Next base: position 5,119,909 of record NW_027202382.1, on the reverse strand, counting down.
AAGAATGAATTCAGATCTGGGTAAGGTTCAGGCCTGAAACTTCAGCTATTTAGGATATAGAGATGGATGGATCATAGTCCAAAGGCCAGCCAAGAAAACCATAAAAACCCTATAAGAAAAAAAAGCAAATAGGGCTGGGGCATGGCTCAAGTGGTAGAACTCTCCTCACCTACTAGCACAAAATCTGAGTTCAAACCCTAATACTGCCAAAAAAAAAGCAGAATTGAGGATGAGTTAAATATTCCAATAAAAGTTATGATGATTCTACAATTGTTTGCTTATGAATGGTGACACCAATATTAGTTTCCATTATACTTAATTTGATTTTCATTATGTGAAACATTCATGTCTTCATTTAGTTTAACATGCTGTAATAACATGTGAAGGAATAGTAAAGAAACTAGGTAAAAATATTGTATACTCTGGACTTTTCATTTATAAGTCAGAAAAGATTTTGAAATGAAATATTCATAACACTTTATTTTGTGAATGAAGTATTGAATAGTTATCTTCTCTATGTAATAATAATCTGAAGATAATTTACAGTAGAATCAAATTTGTGTCTGTTGTGTCATCTATGAGTGGTAGCTAAATTTTAGATCACTTGAGGAAAAATGTTGGTTCTAGGTTTTGGAGGATTTTTCTTTTAAATCAGAAGTACTTCATCAAAATGAGTAACCACATTTAGATTAATTTAAATTATACTGGGTTGAAAATTAATATAATACACAGAACATGGCATTTTTCTACTCAAGCTTAAACTCTGCAGGTAAGAAAATTGAAATAAAATAAAATAATAAAATAATATAAATAATAAAATAATAACGCTCAAACTTCAACATAGTGGTGAATCGATGGAACAAATGAACAATTTTTAGACAAGTTTTCAAAAAGAAAAAGGTAGCCCTTACTTTAGAGACACTAGGGAAAATTCGAGGAGCAAGAATTTCAAATATGGCAAAAGCAACAGATCAGTTATAGATGTATCTGAAAAGTGAAGCCTATGCTAGAGCGAAATGATTTTACAGCAAAAGGAGCTTCATACAGACTATTTTAAAACCGTGACAAGTGAATAATAACAATTAGAACCCAGTTTTGAAGAATGAGCAAAATATTTGCACATTATACTATAGAGGATGCATAAATGGCCAATAAGCTTAAGAAAAACACATTCAAATGAAAACTATAGTGATTATTTCACAGTAACTAAAATGCTGAAAATTAAAGAGCAGCCATGCCAGTCAAAAAAGAATGTGCAGCAAAGGCTTTCTATGTGGAATGTTGGTGAGAATGTAAAATGATATGATAATTTTGGAAAACAATTTGGCAGTTCCTCATAATGGTAAACCCTCAATCTATGTTACTATTGGAGGATTCTAGTCCTTTATATATACCCAAGAAAAACAATCACAAGTGCACACACACACAAAGATCTGCGTGAGAAAGTTTATAGCAACACTACGATATAGAGAATGGATACATAATTATATATATATATATATATATATATATATATATATATAACAATGGAATGCTAGCTAGCAATAAAAGAAAACAAGGAAGAATGCAGCAATAGGGCTAAATGTAAACTATTAAAAGGAGCCAGATACAAAAGAATACATACTATGTCTTGACATGTATATGAATTTTAGGTGGAAACAAGCAGAATTATAGTTGGAGGGAAAGAAGTTCACTGGAAGGGGGCTTTAGGGGGATAACTGGTGACAGAAAGTCTTTATTTGGGGGGGATTATAGTTATATGTGTACAGATATTTATCAAAAGTCTTTGAATTATATAGCCCTGAATATTTCATTGTACATACAACTTATGTCAAATAATAAATATGTAATGTATAGCTCAGATTTGTTTTAGGTATAGATGATGGAATAAAGTATATGCAATCACATTTTTTTCAAGTGACCATCTCATATGATCCTCTTCCTCATCTTCCTCATCCTCTTCTTCATCAATTGCAATGATAATAACATATTCACAGACTTCCCTCCAAATTGATTAAATAAAAATTCCTGAAAGGGGGTTCCAGGCATTAGTATTTTTCTCAAAATTTCTCTTGATGATTTTAATATGCAGTCAAGTCTGAGAACCACCAAAATAATCTAATCTGTTTAAGAATAACTTAAATGGCTATCAGGTATACAAATTAGGAGAAAGGATATATAATTTAATAAATTAATGTAATTGTAGTTATGGAATTAATATTTGCATCATCTCCAAATTCCCAATAGGACTCTGGAGAAAGAGCCTTTCTCTAAAAGAAAAAGGTTAAATCAAGTTATAAGCATGATACTATAATCCAATGCAATGGAACCTTATTAGAAGAGAAGAGTCACAGAGCTCTCTGCACAGGCATCTATGTAACAGTGAGAACATTGCCTTTTGCAAGCCAGAAAGAAAGTTCTTAACAGAGATGGAATCTGCTAGAACCTTGCTTTTGACCTCCTCAGCCTCTAGCATTGAGAGAAAAGTTTTCATTTAGTTTGCCTTTCATTTATCTATGGTATTTATTACCATTCCTATGAATAAATATTTGTCAAATTAAAAATTTATCAAAAATAAGAATTGTCAAATTAAAAATGAAATTGTTCAACGGTCTAATTTTATATGTCATGTTAGAAAACTCTTTTTTTCTATTTACTGGATAAATAAGTTTAATTTGGAGTCATTAAGTTCTGATTCAACAGCTTGTTCTAATTTATAAGTAGTAAATGACTCAGGGGATTTTAAACTGAGTAATAAAGCACATTATTTTAGATATGCTCAGACACAGCCAGCATTTTACAATCAGCTACATTTCCTGGTATTCTACTGAACTCAAATGGCCTGCTCATCATTCAATAGAAACATGTTCAGAATTATAAGACAGCAATGATTCAGTAGTTACATATAATTTCATAGGTAACAATATAAACCAAACAGGTTTTCTCCTTGGAAGAAATTAATTTTTATTGGAAGATGAAAACTTATCAGAACTTGGAAGTGGTGCTGTGGCTCAAGTGGTAGAGTGCTAGCCTTGAGCTGAAGAGCTGAGGGGCAGAGGGCCCAGAGTTCAAGCCCCACGACTGACAAAAAAAAATACTGGGAACTTTTCTTTTTTTTTTCTTTCATTTTTTACTTTTCTTTTTTAATGTTGGATAAATGTATCCTGTCAAAACCACACAGTCATTTTCTCTCATAAGTCCAACATGAGTTAAAGTTGGGGTTTATTGCATATTAGTTGCATTGCTTTAAAATGTTTTTATTGTCAGACAGTCTTCTGATTCTTAGGATTATGAATCAATAGAAATTAATCATTTAGTTGTAAATGTATCCCAGTGAGAAATAGCTTTTTGCATTAGTTTGTATGAAAAAACTCCCAGTAGTGACATGTCTATATAGTGAGGAAATCTCTCTGACATGTAATTAGTTTCAAAATTCAGTTGACAAATTCATTATTATTATTTAAAAATTTATGTCAATTTCAAAAATTTCAAAATTTCAAGGAATATAAGCAATACTTAAAACATTGCATTTTGATAGAATAGAAGAAACATTTTGGATTGAATTTTATTCAATGCCAATTCCTTTCCTCACAAGTCCCTTTTCTCACTAGTTCATCTGGTTCATGTTGTCCTCGTGATCAATGGCCCACTTCTGAAATATTTTAAAATCTAAAAGTTGGCCCACTCATCACAACCACCAAATCACTCAGTGAGCTTCTACTTTCATCGTTATCTCTGCTTGATTGTCATTAATATCTCTAGATCTTTAATGGAACAACTTTGAAGATGAAAGCAGTTCTTGCAGTCATTTGAACACAGCATTTTGGCGTGATGTATGTGGGGATTCAGTAAAACTCAAATCTTGTACAAGGAAAGCATGTCATTGCTATGATTGGGAAAGCTTTCTGTTCAAAAACAGAATTGGCTTTAAATGTAAACAGAAGGCCATGGTGTTCCAGGAAACATAACCCAGGAATACCATCACATCATTTCATATATGCTATTCCCTTATATGAGTCAACCATTTTTACTTAAGAGTACTTCTAGGCTGTGTGCTGGTGGCTTATGCCTGTAATCCTAGCTACTCAAGAGGCTGAGATCTGAGGATTGTAGTTTGAAGCCAGCTAGGGGAGGAAAATCTGTGAGGCTGGAAATAGAGTTGTATCTCAAGTGGTAGAGTGCTAGCTTTCAGCAAAAAAGCTAAAAGGCAGCACTAATGCCCTGAATTCGAGCTCGGGGACTGGCACATGCACACACACATATGTGCACACACACACACACACACACACACACACACACACACAAACACACACACGTGCGCACTCCCCCCAAACCCCCACCACAGGAGTACAACCAAGAAAGTAGGGAAAATACAAGGTAATCTGTAGTTAAAATTTTTTTTGCATTAAAAATTTTTTTATTGTAAAGGTGATTTACAGAGGGGTTAGAGTTACATAAGTCAGGTAATGAGTACATTTGAACAGTGTCACCTCTTCCCTTGTTTTCTCCCAGTTTTTCCCTCCCTATCCCCTTCCCCCACAAGCTGTATAGTTTCTTTTCAACACAGTGTCTAGAGAGTATCACTGCTGCATTTTTTCACCCTTTTATTTCCTTCCTTAATTACCATAAAGTAGAAAGGAGAGAGGGCTAGTGTAATGTAAGCATATGAGGAAATGAAATAAAGCAGTTGTGTTAGCAGAACCCTTTTACTATTCCAGTAAGAATAAAACACGCAGTCATGTACAAGCTGAATTCTCTTATAATTATGTTTTAAATATATAAGATTTAAATTTACCTGTAATTTTTTAAAAAAATTCAGAACAATATCAACTAGATAAAAACACCCTGTCAAGTTGAGAGACAGTCAGAGGGGAAAAGGCTTTATACTTTCCCATATTTAATGGTGCTTTCCCCCCTGCAATTTTAACATGAGACTGCACTTCATTTTGTACTAGGCCTTGGAAACTATGTAGCTTTGCTGCCTGAAGCTAATAAATCCAAGTTACAATTTGGTCCTAGCTTTTCAGTTTCCAGACAATGAACCATGGTTCATCCTGTGACACAGTGTAATGTTAACTCAACAAGAGCCAGATATCATTCACCATTCCGTGACACAGCATTTCCTGTCTTTGAGGGATGAAACTATTTTTACTGTAATGGATGCTGAAGTATACCAGATTTTTCTTTTTATGGCCATGGTATTCATTGCCCCAGCTGACATATTAGACAATAAAAATTCACAGATAAATTCCAGCTTCATAAATGCCTTTGCTTCTCTTTAGGACATCTCTGATGAACCATATCATTTTCTGAGCTTGCCACAAGACTGGCTATGGACTTTGTTATTACTGATTTACAGGGAAAATGTCTCTGTCCGATTCTGCTTCTTTTGCTCTCTCATGGGAATTCTTCCCAACAGTACTGCTAATAAGCTTTTGGCACAAAAATCTCTCTCTGTGAATATCTTTTCCATAAATTTTGACCCAGAACATTAACACAGTAGCATTGAATTTAAACAAATATGTCCTATATTTCCAAGTCAACAATTTGCAATGTCTAATGTCAGTAGATGTTCCATTCTTGTTTTATTTTCTGTGCTGCTGTAGCTGAAATTACCTCTGCTTCTATCTATCCTGAGCAAGATCCAGTTATTTTAGTTATTTTCCACCACGAAGACTATTTCTGTGTGCTTGCTTGGCTGACTAAACTAGAGGACGCATACATCCTAAATAAACCACGAATCCCATTAAGACTTACTTGTCATTGCTTTCGCAAGCATTTTTCTTACAAAGAGGTTTCAGAATGAACCAATCATCTTCCTGAATCATCTTAAAGAAATTACTAAGCATTTTTTCCCATTGAAATCTTTTCTGGCTAGGTTTACTCTGACATTTTCAGCTTGGATTTTTTTTTTAATTAGAATTTAAATGCAAGTAGTTGGGCTTGGAGAATAGCTCAAGTGGTAGAGCATTTGTCTAGAAAGTACAAGTCCCTGTGTTCAAACCCCAGTACCACAAAATTAAAATAGTGAACTTAGATATGATTTTATGATGGCTCAGGTTAGCTATAAAAACAACATTTAGTCATGTTCTGCTAAATTAAAAAAAAACCCTCTAAATATGTAATGATCTAGGCACAAGTTGCTACTGACCAAGAACAAGTCTGCTGCGTACAATGGTATTTATCATGAGTAAGTGTTCATTCTGAAACTCATTCAGGAAATATTTGACTGACTCAGCCCTCATTTTTTGGCTACTAGAATTAGGAAGATAAAAATATAATAGTTTCTGAGTCATGAGACATGGAAAATATGTACAATGATTGAGGCTATTTATCATCTGTCAATTTCCCGAACAGTTCAGATCAATTTCTGATACTGATAATTAACAGATGAAGTAGGCCACAACCTGAGCCAGCATTCTTTATTTTGATTTTCCAGGAGACAACACCTCTTTGCCTACCTTTCATTAAATAATCACCTCCACCCAACAGGTGCACATAGATACAGGTAAACTCTGTTCTTCAGTGGTATCTGTTAAATAAAGATGATTTCTGGACACAGAAACAAACAAAAAAGTAATAATAATTAAAACCTTACCTCATATCAGAAGGCAACTCTGAATGTCCAAAATGAAACCAAAACAACCGAGCTTGCAACATGCTGAGTTCGAACCCCTGGATCTGTCCCTTAGGTTTTGCAGTCAAGACTGGTGCTCTACCACTTGAGCCACAGCTCCACTTTTGGCCTTTTGCATATTGATTGGCGATAAGAGACTCATGGACCTTCCATTTTACGCTGATTTTGAACTGTACTCTTCAGATCTCAGCCTCCAGAGTATCTAGGATTATAAGGATGAGACATATACAGTATCTGGCTGCATAGAAATATATACATTATATAATATATAATATATATTTATTTCTTATATCAAGATGCCTTGAAGCTTGAAATATATTGTATGTGAAAAAATAAATGAAATACATTTCATGAATGAGTATTACATTTTGTAATTCATTTCATAAGAAGAAATTGAAACAAGAAGAAATTGAAAATGCTGAATTCTTAGATGGGAATAGTTCCTGAGAAATGTATGGACAGTGAATTGTTAGGGCATGTCTTTTGCCCTTTTGATGTATGTGTCAGGCAGAATTTGTCAAGAAAATAGAAACCATTTTAGCTATTTAAATCATAAAGAAATTTAATTGAGGGAATTATAAACTACCAGCAGAAAGAGAAAGTGGAGAGACTCCCACTTCAGGAAAATCACAAAGGTAGGAGTTTTAGAGAGCCTCCATCGGTTATCTCATCTCTGTAACTCTGAGGTGAGTGAGAATTCCCACAAGTCCCTGGCAAAGTCTTACCTCTGCAATCTGCTGAAGATTCCATGCCTGCTTTCTACCTGCAGTACAGTAATGTCACCTCTCTTCCATCTTCCAGATCTCATGCAACTATCTTTCACTGTGATACTCTATCCTGGGGTACAGCTTTGAAAGAGTACAGGAAATGTAATCCTTGTGCTAAGATGCCAGCATAGTTCTGTGCTAAGTCCAAAGCGATGAGAAGGGCAACACTTTCTCTCTGCTCTTAAATAAGTAATTCTTTAAAAAATGAGTTTCTTTTAAGGTTTTTCTTTTTTTGTTAGTTGTGGGGCTTGAACTCAGGGCCTGGGCACTGTCCTTGAGCTCTTTAGCTCAAGGCTAGCACTCTACCGCTTTGAGCCAGTTTTCTGGTAGTTAACTGGCAATAAGAGTCTCACTATGTTAGAAATGAACTTTACAACTTGGGGGAGAGCGAGTGGGGGCGGGGAATGGGTGAAAATGAGGGATGGGATAAAACTGTTTAAAAAAGAAATGTACTTTATGACCTTTCCTACATAACTGTAACCCTCTGTACATCACCTTTACAATAACATTTTGAAAAATTGCACTTGCTCAATAAACAATACAATGACTAATAAAATAAAATAAAATCTCTCATAAAACCTCAAAAACAAACAAACAAAGTCTCATGGACTTTCCTGCCTGGTCTGGCTCTGAACCGTGACCCTCAGTCTCAGCCTCTGTAGTAGCTAGGATGACAGGCATGAGCCACCAACACCTGGCCTACCAGCAACTTTGAAACATCCTTTATTCATAGCATTTGTATGTTCTGAGCAAGACAAACCAGAGTCCCCTTTTTATTAATATTGATGAATTTCCTTAAATAGTTAATTCTTCTGAAGGGTGTCATTGAACATGGACACTTCTTAATAATTCTACTAAGAGTGGGAAACAGAGAGGAAAGACTTTGGAAATATGGAGGAAACTAGTTTATATATCCAAAGCAGAATGGAATTTTTACCAGGTTGAGACCAAATATATCTTAATAAACTAGATATTGTAGTATAGACCAGCAACTTCCTTTCCTGTGACTCGAAAAGCTTCCTAGCCTGTGACTCAGTTTCCTACACTAATGGGCTGATACCTTAGTAGTTATAGTCAGGGGAAGGAAATGCTTGCTCACCTTTGCTGTGTTTAGAATAACCACTCCACATCAAAGAGGTGACTCACTCTGCCCACTTGCCAGCCCTGTGCTTGCTTCCTACCTCCCACCACCCTTTGCTGGCTGTGCTGTTTTTAGCTGGAGGGGCCTTCCATCAGCAAGTCCAGGTTTGTGGTGTCTGGCACACTCACTTTCCTAAATGATGAGGCTTCCTAAGGTGGGTTGCTCTGCAGGTTGAGACCTGAAGGGGACCACCAATTTCCTGACCAATCATTCAGTCATTCAAGGATTATGAATCAGAGCCAGAAAGCTGAGCTTTCACCTCCACATCTCAAATGGCACAAAGGAAAATGGAATAGTTTTCATTTCTGTGCTCCTGTTCACAGTAAACATAAACAGGTTATGAGTAAACCTGAAAGGTCATGAGTATCTATTTTCATTGGTTTTAGACAAACATGCTGCTGTTGGAATTCCAGTAGCTGTCAGATTAGTTGAGTGAGCTCAACAGTTAATAATGTCAGACAGATGGTACTCACCATCTTAGGATGTATTCATTCTTGATGGAATTGCTTCCCTCTGGACAGAAACTATCACAGGATAACTTCTTTTTCAGGATTCTTTGGAAGAACTTATACTTCCTCTAATAACATCCACTACCAAACTAGATATTGAGCAGAACATGGATATGGAAAAATAAAGGGCATTTGAATGAGTAGGAATGAATTTGAGCTAGCTGTGGCAACTCCCTTATGTTCTTACAAATCAATACAGCACGATGCTAAAGGACCTACAGTCAGATTGACCTGTTCATGAATCTCAGAGAACTGCTTACTAATCATACATGGCTATCAATCTTGACTTCTCTAATTTCATGTTTGATCATGAAATAGAAGCCTAATGAAATTTTTTTCTCTGGCCTATTATAAAGATTTACATAAGGTAATTCAAATAGTGCTCAAAATGTGTAGCCTGGAACTCAGTTAACTTTCAACACATTTGTTGTACTATGAACCTATTTCCTAACTTGCACAAAGAGAAGAACTGTTTTGTGCAGCCATTCTCTACTGCAAATGGTTGTTACAGATCAAATAAAGTATTATGAAAAAGGTGCTTCCCAAGCATGATTTACTGGCATTATCTAACTCCTCTTGGCAATGAGTCCATTTCTTGTTTTTAACATGTGCTGACTGCTATCTTTTGGCATAGTCCTTGACAATTTGCATATAGGTTTATCCTACCAGCATCCAGAATGCTTGTAGCACATGATTACTCCCAGTAGTGAAGAATATAGCAATCGGTATATGTTTTAGCAGCACAGTCCACAGATATTTTGCATTTAAATATCCATGTCTTAGCTTTCCTGTATGCTTAGATATTTATGAGAACTGAAGTCTAGTACTAGTAGTATGGCTCAATCAACTTTAGGATGGTCTCAGGGCTGGCATCTACTGGAATTGTGTTGGTGGTACAATGGCTTGTTCATGTTAAAGCAAAGCACCTCTTGCCGCACCTTTTCTTTCAGGAAATCAGTTATCCCTTTTGGCCTGCCTTTCCAAATAAGCTCCCGGGGAATTTGGAGAAGAGTTGGTGTGAATGGGTTTATGTATTACCCAAATGACTTCATAATTACTAATGGTTAATTGGAAAATGTCCAACCATTTCTTCTTGATCCTGGATACTTAAGGGATTTGAACTGACATCTGCTATCAAAGCCCATTTAGAAAGAGCATGTCTGAGCATTAGGTTTCATTCAACAAACATTAAGCAGGAACCATCAGGAAAGGAATGGTGTGCAATAGAAGAAAGTCCTGGCTTCAGAAAAAGAAGAATTGAGCCTCAAATCTCAACTCTGCCATTGTATGATCCTGTGTGTCTTACTTCAGAGATATCAATGAAGTGGTATCTCTTTATAGTTCTGTGGGATGTGAGGAGTTTACACATAAAAAATGCCCACGTCATAATAAGTGGCAGCTGTTGTTTCTCAATAGTCTCAACTATTCTAGCTGAGGCAAAGGCTAGAGAAATTGTCCAGTTCTTCTTTGGATTTCCCTATCTCATAAGGGATAAATAGAGAACATGGGAAGGAAAGTGCTTTATAAAACAACAAATACAGTTACTATGGTTATGAAGGCTACTTAGAAAATATACTTGGAATTCAAGACATAATGGTTATTCCTAATAAAGTGATCTCTTTCTTTGTTAAAATATATGACAAGAAGACAAGAGGAATTATTTTAATTGCCTAGCAGAGATTCATTTTTTACAGTCTTGGATAGCTCTAACTCTGATATGTCTGAATTTGTTTAGTCTCATTTACTTATGTATATCTGTGTACTTGTGTTCTTTTGCATGTGTGTGTGTGTGTGTGTGTGTGTGTGTGTGTGTGTGTGTGCGTGCTCGAGTGTGTATGCATATGTATTAAAGTTTTTTATTTTGATGTGTGATTTTTGTTTATTTTACTTAAATTTGCACTCCTGGGAATTGAGCTCGGGGCCACAAACTTCAAGCTTCATTTCACTTTTTGATTTTTTTTATATAGGGTCTTATTTTAACTTTGCCAGGGTGTCTTCTCAAGTAGCTGGTTTATACATATGTGCCAACATGTCTGGCTCCCTTATTTTGTTCATGTTAAAAGAAGGATTAGAAAACAGGGAGAAGGATAAAAGGTTATATCTTACTCTTAGCATCTTAGTAAAAAATTTCAAAGAAATTGAATGTAGCCAGAAATGATGTAAAATATTTGTAATATGCTTATTTGGATATCTTTATACATTATACGCCAAGGCTTAGAAAAAACTTCACATTAATATTTATTAATCCAATCTGTTCTTTAACTCTGAGTAATGACTAGCTCTTTAAAAGTTGAATTTTTTTACTAACCTCCCAAACCTCAAACTTATTTGGAGGGCATTTATTGTCAGTAAGCTGCCCTAATTAAAAGTCCAGCTCTGGGACTGGCTATGTCAACACAGGCAATGTGAGAAGGTTAATAGAGTACTGGATAATCTGATCAGTAAGGATTGCTGATGTAGGCATGAAATTCAGTTCTCCAAGTTTTGTGGTTTTTATTTGCTTGCCTTGCCTGAGTAATTACATCAAATTTCCACATCACTTGGCTGTGTAGACAGTGAAGATTTTTAGCTCATGTTCAGAGGGTTAAGAAAGCCTGACTTGCATAATTGGTATTCTGACTTTAAAACATCTATCCATGAAAGCTTTGGGGAATAATTTGCCTGGACTTGCCTTTTAGAGGTTCTCTCCTCTCTTTTCCTCCCCTCTCTTCTTTCTTTTTCACTTGAATGTCTCTCTTTCTCTCTCCTTCCTTCTCTCCCCCCTTTGTTTTTGAAATGGGCTGCTCAGATTAGTCTCAAACTTCTGAATTAAACTCAAGCTGCTTCAGACTGCTTAGTTCGATGATTATTTTTTCCTGTTAAATAATAAAATAAATTTATAGCAAAGCAAATTTGTTATAAAATTGTCAAGTTTGTTACAAATTATGGGTAGCTGGGCCCTCAGGTATGCACCTCCACGCCTGGCTCATTTTGTGGAGTTTCTTGAATTTGTGTGGGTTGATATTTGCTTTAATGACTTTGGCTTGGAGTCAACACAAAAATACTTCTTATGTATTCATTTCCTTAATATCTGTATTAATGTCCCTTCTTCCATCTTTCCTCCCTCCCTTCCATTCCTCCCTCTCTGGCCCTCTCTCTCCTTCCTTCCTTTCCTCCCTCCCTCTCTCCTTCTCACCCTCCCACTCTCCCTCCCTTTCTTCCTTCCTTCTTTCCCTTCCTCCCTTCTCTCTCTCTCTCTCTCTCTCTCTCTCTCTCTCTCTCTCTCTCTCTCTCTCTCTCTCTCTCTCTCTCTCTCTCTTACAAAACCATATAATTCTGGACATTGGTGGACCCATAGCAATTCTAATAACTCTAGTATTTCTCAAATTTTACTATTTCTATGTCCTATTAATGATTTTTAATATACCCTGTATTTGAATGTCTAGAATATTCATTTCAGACACTTTCGGAAAAATATGATGATTATTTCTTCCTGATACTGAATAAAATAAATTTATAACAAATCAAGTTTGTACATGTACCACTTCAAATTATGTCAACTAGTTTCAGAACATATTACTCTTCTAGTCTTCAAATGAGGGAACTGAGATCCAAAAAAGTGTAGTGATGTTTTGCAAAAGCAAACAGCCAGGTGCCTTAGGACTCTTAAATCCAAGCCTTTTTTCCTAACTGCCCTGATTTAGATTAGGTACCTATTTGGCAGGATTGCAAGATATAATTACTAACTAAAATATTACAGACAGACCACAGTAGCAAAGAAATACAACAGCACATCTTCCCATTTGTGTGTTGTCTAATAATTCTCAGGCCCACCCAGGAATCACAGGCGCTTCAAGACAGCAATTCTCAAACAGAGTACTAATCTGGGAGTTCATAAAGACTTTCCAAGGTCACAGATGATGTTAAGGATGTTTATAGAGTCATATCTTCCCCATGTGTTCTTCTGTAAAAGAGGATTGTGGTTAAGATACCTCTATTCATAATTGTGCTTTTGCCTCTATATTTTTCATTCACCTGGAATCTTATTAGTATGCACTGCCCTGGATTGAATGTACTATAGCAGCGACTCCAAACAGCTCTGCACATGTGCTGGTGTTTGCAGGGGGAGGGTGGGGAGAGATTTTCATGTCTGGATACAAGTCATAGATGGTTTCTAATTCTTTACTTCGCATAAAAATGAAGGAACACTAAACAAAATTTTAACTGACAGGTTTTTTAAAGTATTTTTTTATTTGCAAGGTAATTCTATTTATAAGTCATGGCACAGAAGTTGTACTAAGGTCTAAGAGATGGGTCATAACCATATTTTTTAAAAGGCCCTTGAATTTCATCTATAAATAAGGATTGTTTTTAAGTGTTTACCTCAATTCAACTGTATTTATCTCAGTTACACTTTAATTCATTCTACATTAAGTAACATGCATTACAAACTTATGGAGAAAAACTTCCAGCCTTATTCATCTCATAAAGATATTTATTGTTTTTAATTTCTTATATTTTGATATTAATATAGTTATATTAAACATAAATTATTAATATAATAAAATTTTGTTAAGCTATTTACTGATAAGTATTATGTTATTCTAGAGAGGAAAAAATTTGTGTGTGCCAGTCCCAGGGCTTGAACTCAGGGCCTGGGCATTATCTTGAGGTTTTTGCTCAATGCTATCACTCTATCACTTAAGCAACAGCTTGACTGGCTTGAAGGTAAAAGTGTCATAGACTTTTCTCTCTAGGCTGGCTTTCAGATATAATCCTCAGATCTTAGCCTCCTGAGTTACTAGAATTGCAGGCATGATCCACTGGCACTCAGCTAGAGAAATGTTTCTAATGTTAATAATTAATTAAAATTTTTTGAAATTCTCTTAAAAAATCATTTCTTTTATTTATTTTTTGTTTATGTGGTACTGAGGAATTGAACCCAGGGCCTCATGCATTCTAGGCAAGCACTCTTCCACTAAGCCATATTCCCAGCACAACAATTTATTTAAAATTTTTTTGAAAGTTTAATACATATAAATGCTGCAAAGAAGGATAATAGAGCCATTAATAGAAGACACTGAACAGTAAGATAATTTAATATTATATTATATGAATAAAATTGTATGAAATTAAGATAAAAACTGGTAATAAAGGGAAATGGAAAAATGAATTTAAAAATAAAAGGAAGATTCATTTGTGAAATGCTATTTTTTTTAGATTGTTGATACAGGAAATTAAATCACTTTGCTATCTAAATTTCATAGGTTGTATTTAAAAAATATAGCAGTTTTGTTTTAAAAAGTTAATACTAAAGTAAGTTGAACTCTCCCCACAAAAGTGATAACTACTGAGATAATGCCTTAGTTAGTTAGATTTAAGTCCACAGTGTTTGTATCCTTCCAAATATGTTCTACATGATAGAACATATAATATTTTTTGAAATTTTAAAAATAATTTAAATAAATAAATAAATAAATAGAAACAAATAATTTGTAGTTTCATTTTGGGAAAAATGTCAGATGTTACCTCAAACTTTTGCAAGGGATTAGAAAGAGATTTCAAAACTCCTTTAGGGAGTACACGAACAGAAAGTTTGAAGACCATTGTTTTTTGGGCTGGAAACACTTTTCCAGGTGCAGAATTCTCCATGGAGAAACTTTGACCAGCATAAGTTTTCCAGGAAGAAATTCTGTAAGCATCTTAGGAGCACATTTCCATCTGCATGACTGTAAGGTTCCTTAGGTCAGACTTGCAAGTATTCAGGGCATGGTAAGCTGGGATGTTTAGTATTCCTTCTTCTTATCGGACTAACATGCTTAAGAAGTCCAAATTCTCTTGGGAAAGGTGGACTAGTTTGAAAGAAATCACCTGTTTTCCAAACCATTATAGAATGCAACTTCTGATTTATCAAATAAAATATTTTATCAAATACCATATAAAATACAAGCATTGTTGCATGATCACAATGTTATTAAAAATTTGAAGTTTAATTTGGTGTTGACTGCCACACTGAACTTAAAGAGGGTTAATTTTAAGCCTAACCCTTCATTATAGTAATACATGTATCAACTACATTCCAGGGAAACAGAAATTATTTACAATCTATTCCAGCAGCATTATGCTTGAGATCACCAAAAATGTATAATAGAAATATGCATGAATTTTCCTGTAATCTTTTTCTTATTACTTTTGTACTTCAGGGCTAGAAAAAGAGGAAAGAGAACATTTTCCCATTCATTTAAAATGATTGGATGTTTGAAAAACTGTAAAAGAATAATATCTCTTTAAGTGACTGTTCAAATGCATTACATTTTGTGTAAGATAAACTGCCACAACCCAAATACAAAAAAAGTAGATTTCTGGCTTTGAGCTTAGAACATTATGAACTGTAAATTTTATTATATTCAAAAGTGGTTGGTCTATCTTGCCCATCAGCATTTGTCTTACTTTTGGGAGAAACCAAATAAAACATAATGAAATCTTACAGAACATGAACATGTGGGTATTTACACACAGAACTCTTCTACAGAGTTAAAAACAGGAAATTAATGTGTCAATATATTCCATTGTAATGCCATCTTATTTTAGGTAATCATAGTTTTGCCTTATGCCAACAATATTTCATTCCCAGAATGTTTCAAAGAAGCCACAGAAGTATAATAGGTGAAAATACTTCCATTTAAGAGAATCTGCTTCTGTGCTAGACTTTTAAGAGACTCATTATAAACAGTATCTTGATTGGAAAAATCAGAAACTTGAGAAATCTATTCAAAAAATTAGGGAAATATATCCTATACAAATAAAGTTTGATTTTACAACCTAAAACAAGCATTCAAATAACACCAACAATAAACAAAAGCAATCCCATTATCTCATTTGTATTACTTACCTAAATGATTAAAAACAAAATGAAACTGAGCCCAACATCTTTCCTGGTGTCACCAAGATGAAATGCCCCAAGATTTGCTCTGACAGATTTTGAAAATATAAGGCTAATTCAAAGAACACTATAGGAAAAGCATGGATAGAAAAGGTGGACAAATAGGATGCCATATTTTAGACTTACTCTTAGGGTGGATGCCATGTGGTATTCAGGTCATTCACTTAAGAGGAAGGAAGAGATGAGTTATACCTTGCCTTTTGATAAAAATCATGCAAGCGATTCATGCTTCATTCACTGTTTAATTTAGTATGTTTATCTATGATATTTACAATAACTATGTTCCAAGCTGATTAAGGTTTACTCACAAGTGACTAAGCAAGAAAGCATGGGAGTTAGAATAAGTCACAAGTATTACTCATTTATACATATTCTTATAATATTAGGATTTTAAACTCATTTTTACACACCCATTACTAATTTTACCTTACCTTTTGTATGGAAAATAAGTTAACTTGAGGTGTAGTAAATAGAAAATGAAGGAATTTTTATTTAAATAGTCTCTTAGGTGTTATTCAGACTCTGATATGTTTTCACACAGGTTAAGAAAGATGGATTTCCTAACATGTCAGAGAGAATTGACTTCTCATAATGTGTACATCCCAACACCCAAATCAAAGCATAGCTGTGCACTGAAATTTTATCTAAGGTTAATGCTTTTGTCTCTTTTGTCAGATGAGTGTGAATAAAAGTGAAAAAGTTGTGCGTGCAAGCATCCTCCTCCCTCCACAGCAAACCTGAACAAAAGCTCCCGGCTCCTGGGTACAGCCTGTGGGATCTTCTCTCCTACGGGTTTAGGCAAGTCTGTTCCTTCAATCCATGGCTTGTGAGACTGTGGAACAGGAAAATGTAACAAATTAAGCATTTAGATTATGCCGTGGAATATTACCTTTGGAGAGAAATAAAAATTAGCTATATCATTTGGATGTTTTAAAGATATAAGTGAAACATCTGCTTAAATATCACCAATGGTCACCTGTGATTTTTCAGCCTACATATAGCAAGCAAACATTTACTCTTCACATTTTCAAGTTTGGGATCAGATTTCAAACTATTTTAGTGAAATACCCAAATGTGTAGGAGGTTTTTTCTGTGTCAAATGTTTTAAAATAATCATCTTTA
Organism: Dipodomys merriami; assembly: GCF_024711535.1. Lineage (NCBI taxonomy): Eukaryota > Metazoa > Chordata > Mammalia > Rodentia > Heteromyidae > Dipodomys > Dipodomys merriami. The sequence continues at coordinate 5,102,811 of NW_027202382.1, read as the reverse complement.
GTGTCACTGAAGAGTGACTCAAAGTTACATTCTGGGGACACAGTGAACTGTGTAAAACAATTGAAGCATTGGTATTATGAGTTTAGGTCTCTTGATTGGTTTAAACTCCTATCAGATAGCTAGTCACAAATAATGAACACTGAAAAATGTCCCCCTTTGCAAAACAGTAGTAATATGAACAATAGCACATTGTAAAAACTTTGTTAGTTTAAGCACAAATAATTCAGCTTACAAAGACAAGACTCAACTAGTAATAAAATGGAAAATGAAAACCCTTTGAATACCAAACTCAGAGGTTGGCAGAAGTTTCTTTTTCTCCTCTTGCTTGGTACTTCCTTCCTCTCTTCCTTATTTCTGTCCTTTCTTTTTTTTCTTTTCTTGATTTCTTCACATATAATTTACCTTTCTCTCTGCTAATTTGTGGAAAGGATATATTATAACTGTGACATATGTTTCTCATATAGTAGAAATATGAATAGTAAAGGTCCAAGTTAGGTTTTTTAAAAGATGGTTGCCTCCCAAACCTAAATAATTTTGTGCTTAACATTCTATCAAAAATATTTGTTGTTGTAGAAAATTTCCTGGAATGTTGGCTACCTCTCATTGGAGATTTGTTCTTTCTACCCTTTGACACACCATCCAACCCAATGATTGAGAGGGAAACATTTTGACAAGTTTAATACTTTCAATCAAAGTAGAAAACACTGTACTGAAAGGAGCACAGCAAAATTTAAAAACCACTAGTTTATTCATCAGTAAAGTGTGTCAGGCATGGAACCTGACTTCTAAGTTTTTAACCTAAAATGTCAGTGTCTGACATACTGCATTTTATTTGACACTTCTTACCTCCACTGTGCCGAATACTCCATTTTGCTTAAATCATAGGTATTTTATATATGACCTGACTCATGCTCTTTGCAGGGATAGAGATTGCTCACTATTTTTCTGTACCTAAATGTTTCTTCCCCTAGTTTCTCCATAAGAACTCATAATCCTGGCAGATACCACAACTCCAACTTTGCTTAGAAACCTCAGGTTTTCTTTTTCTTTATTTTATTTTTTTTGTCAGTCATGGGGCTTGAACTCTGGGCCTGAGCGCTGTCCCTGCACTCTTCAGCTCAAGGAAAGTGCTCTACCACTTGAGCCACTGTGCCACTTCCGGGTTTCTGAGTGGTTTATTGGAGATAAGAGTCTCATTGAGTTTCCTGCCCAGGCTGGCTTTGAACCGGGATCTTCAGATCTCAGCCTCCTGAGTAGGATTACGGGCGTGAGCCACCAGTGCCTGGCTACCTCAGGTTTTCTTAAGTTCTCTTAGCTTGTCTTCTTTCCACTCAGCTCTCTTTGGATTCATGTTTTCCTTTTGTTTCTATTTGCCTTCCACCCCCAAATTTCCGACTAAGGGGATACTTTCTTTTCCCTTGCATTTCCTCCAGGTTTGCATATCCAAATTTTAAGATTTGCCTTTTTCAACATTTTCATCTTCCAATTTTCTCCTGGTTCTATCCCCTTGTCTACAAATATTTTTAATTCTCATCTGGTGTACAACAACCTCCATCAAATCCATTACCCTCAAAGACTAGTATTTTGTTTGTGTTGTATCTAATATTTAGAAGAATAGCCTGGATTTCTAAATACCAGCTCATTCTCCACTACTGCCCATGACTTCTGATTCAATTGGTTTATAAAACTGTGCTATTTAAGAATGAATCATCCACAACCCTAAACTGCAGAGATCTATTCTTTTTTTTTTTTTGGTCCAGTTGTGGGGCCTGAACTCTGGGCCTGGGCACTGTCCCTAAGCTCTTCAGCTCAAGGCTAGCGCTCAAACACTTGAGCCACAGCGCCACTTCCGGCTTTTTTTCTTTTTGCTTATGTGGTGCTGAGGAATCAAACTCAGGGCCTCATGCATGCAAGGCAAGTGCTCTACCACTGAGCCACCTTCCCAGTCCTGCAGAGATCTATTCTTGAGTCCTTATACTCAGTCTGTTTGTAATATTGGACTCTACAGGCTAGCTATCTTCTCCTTCTAAAAACCCTTTCTTTTTTTTGGCGTTCATTTCCATAAATATTATTTTATATGATCTGATGCACATAGGCATTGTGCCTTTGTGTTCCTCTTTTAAGAGTATCACCCATTATAGAAATCCTTCTTTGCCTTAGCTGAGTGACAATCAATGATTCTCTTTCTTTCTCTTGACTACTTCTTGTCACTTTCACCTCTACTGTGCCAAGTATTCCATTTGCTTAATATCATAACTATTTCTTTTTCCTCCCCAAACCTGTGACTTTTCCAGGCTATAAACTTAGCAAATAGAACTATACTTTTCTTTTTCTTTGATTTCCCACAGTAGAGACTATCACAGCAGAGATGACAAATCCATAACAAATATTTACTGCATTGCATGAAAAGATGGAATTCTAACCTTTTCTTAATGCAAGAGAGCTTTTAGCACAACGTACTTATTTTATTCAATAAAATATTATGGGCATAAATAACAATTGGGACCAATTTTAATTTGTACGGCACACTTGAAAAAAGGAAAAGGATTTACAAATATCTATAAAAACATCATTTGAATTTTTATGTTACTTTAATTCTTACTATCTTTTCCAAAATAGCAGCTGTTCTTTAAAATCTCTATCTCACTAGCACTTTCTCTTTTTCTTTCTTTCTCTGACAGGTTGGTAGATTATATAGATGGATGGATAGATGATGAAAAAATAGATAAATAGAATGGAAAGATAGAAAGAAAGATAGATGCGTTTACTACTGCTTCTTTCAGGGGTTTTGCTATCTTAATTTAGAGTAAATTACCTAGAAAAGGCAGCAGATCAATAGTTCTTGATAGAAAATACGAATCTAATTCCAAGTCACCATTTAAGTAAAAATAAGGTTCAATTCCTTATTCTAAAAGCGTAAGGACCAATTCCTTATTCTCCATGAAGAGATCCTTTCTTGATCTCCAAATAAATCATAGGGGAATTTAAGATCATCCAGAACATCATTTTTACTCATTTGCATTCTACTAAGTTTTTTTGGAGGAAAGATAGGCTAGCTGAGAAATACAACTTTTAAGAGTGGTGTTTAGCATGGTGAATAACTTCTTAACTGTCTCTAAGCTTATGGTAAAACATTCCTGATATAATAAAAATAACTACAAATGAATAAATAAATACAAGGCTTAGCACAATGAACTTTGGCATGTGAGAATAAGATAAGGATAGTGAGCAGCAGGTGCATCAAACAATTATCTCTCCATTCCTAGGAGGAAATATATTGTCAGAGCATCTGACTCATAACCTCATTCTTCTTTGTACTATACCTAAACACAAGGGTATGAGCTTTAAGATAAGACATGGTATGAACCACATCCTTTCAACTTTCTCTGTTTTCTTCCTGTTTAAACAGGGCAGATGGAAGCTTCACTAGAGGTGGGCACAGTAGAATGGCACCCCAGGCTTTTGAACCAAAGCCAAGCACAACTCAGACAAAAATCAGTGAAATTCTGTTTGGCCCTCACATGACTAGAGGAAGCACCATCTGAATTGCATTACTTCCAGTATTTCTTATTGCTTGGAAAGATATTATTCAAAGTGGATAATATTTAGTTTGGATGCCTGAGAGAGCATCCTTCCTGTCCTCTGTCCTCTCTCTCTCTCTCTCTCTCTCTCTCTCTCTCTCTCTCTCTCTCTCTCTCTCTCTCTCTCTCTCTTCCTCCCTCTCTCTCTCTCTCTTTATTTTTTCACAAAATGATAATATTTATGAAATCAAAGGATCTTCACTTTATTTAGAATAAAACTTAAAATAGCTAGCTTTAAAACTAATTCAATAAAATAATTGGGAGGACTGGGAAGTTGGCTCAGTGGTAGAGTACTTGCCTTGCATGCATGAGGTCCTGGGTTCTATTCCTCAGCACCACATAAGCAGAAAAAGCTGGAAGTGGTGTTATGATTCAAGCAGTAGAGCACTAGCCTTGAGTTGAAGAGCTGAGGGACAGTGGCCTGGCCCAGAGTTCAGGCCCCACAACCGACAAATAAATAAATAAATAAATAAAATAAGTGGGAATGTTTATTAATTCTTAGCTTTTGAACTTAATAGTCTCACTCTTCCATGAAAGCTATATATAATACGAGGAAAAACTATGCATGGAAAATAAGTTGTAAGGATAAGAAGAATGCAAATGTGAGTCAACATATTAGCCATGGTTAACTTTTTTTGTTGTTGTTGGTTGTGGGGTCTGAACTCTTCAGCTCAAGGCTAGTTCTACCACTTGAGCCACAGGGCCACTTCTGGCTTTGTCTGCTTATGTAGTACTGAAGAATAAAACTCAGGGCCTCATGCATGCAAGGCAAGCACTCTACCACTGAGCTATCTTCCCAGCCCCAGCCTGACAACCCTGGAAGGTAAGATAAAAAGGATCACCTTTGATTACCTGTCATCTTCCAGGACTATGAATCAGTAACATGTTCCTTACCTGGGAATTGTTAGACATTCACATTCCCAGTACAATTATTATAAAATAGTATGTAGATTCCTCAAAACAAATAAACAAAAACAGCTACTGAAGGCTCAAACCTGTAATCCTAGCTACTTAGGAGACTGAGACCTGGAGGCTTACAGTTTGAAGCCAGCTTTTTCAGAGAAGACTGTGAAATTCTATATCCAACCAGAAAGGAATACTGGAGGTGTGGCTCGAAAGGTAGAGTACTACTCATGAACAACAACAACAACAATAGCAACAACAAAAACCTGAGTGAAAGAATAAGGTCCTGAGTTCAAGCCCTAATACAAGCAACTCTCCCCACCCCCAAAAGAGGTAAAAAATGGAATTCCCATATGACCTAGCATGCCTATTACTAAGTATATATCAAAGGAAGCTAGATCAGAATGTTGAAGAGCTATTTGTCCTCTTGTGCTCATTATAGCATTATTCACAACAACCAAGACATAAAGACAACCTAAGAGTTCACCAATAGGATAGATTAAAAATATTTACAGGGAAGGTGGCTCAGTGGTAGAGTGCTTGCCTTGCATGCCTAGGCCCTGGGTTCTATTCCTCAGCACCATGAAAGCAAAAAGAAAAAAAGCCGGAAGTGGCACCGTGGCTCAAGTGGTAGAGCACTAGCCTTCAGCAGAAGAGCTGAGGGACAGCGCTCAGGCCCAGAGTTCAGGCCCCACGACAGGACCAAAAAAAAATATGTACAGATACACAGATACACAATGGAATACTATTCAGGCACAGAAAGACAAATACTGCATGATTTTCCTCATATGTGGAATCACACAAGTAAAGAGGAATTACTTGAGGCTGAGGGAGAGATGTGGGTTGGGGAGATGATGGTCAAAGGATTTAACATTCCAATTAGATAAAAGTGTTTTGTAAGTTCAAGAGAGTTATTGTACAACATGATGACTCTAGCTATTGATAATGTATTCTTGGAAATTAAGAGAATTATTAAGTATTCTTATCATGAAAATGACAGACGAGTGAATATATTAGCTTGATTTACTAACCTATAATGCTTACATATTTCAAAATTTTGAATTGCGTATGATACAGATACACAATTTTTCTCAGTTAAGAAAAATAAATCAGAAAAATGCAAATGCTCAGGACTTGCATCAGCTAGACTAAAGAAAAATTCTTGGCAACAAAACCCAGGGATCTTTATTCAATGATCCCTCCAACATATTCTGATGAACACTTAGAATATCTTTGTTAGACTATGGGGTGATGAGTTAGGAAAGCATCTTTGGGGGGTAACAGCAGACCACCAGCAAAGTGCTTCAGTTTCTACTGCTGGGTGAGCCGGAAAGCCCTTGATTGGGAAGCCAGCTGGCAGACTTTGAGCAAGCATGAGTATTCTGGGCACAGGGTCTCCACTGTGACTGCCAGAGCCTACCTCCGAGAGAAGCAACAGGGCCAGCCAAGAAACAAATGTCATTTCTTTCACTTCCTTTTTCTTCTCTTTCCTGACCCAGTGACATTTGTGACCTGTCTGCTAGATTTAATTACAGGCTAGGAAAGAAGAGCTACTGTTCAGACTTGGTTCCCTAAGGTCAAGGCGACTTACTTCTGCTGGTAAGGTTTGTGCTTACAGGACAGAGGGACTGCAAATGCAGGAAAGCCCAGATGATTAGCACCCTCTGTGAAGGCTTCCAACTAGCCTCCAGGATGAGCAGAAAATGAGAGGAGAAATTGCCAAGAAATGTAGTTTGCTTTGTTGGATTTATGGTACTGCCAGAAATATTTGGAAGAAGGCAAGAAACCTGCCCAAGTGCCGCACTAGCCCACACACAGACCTGTAGACTTGTTGCTTACATATCCCATGATGGTTAGCAATGTATAACAGGTAGATTAGGTTCACAAGTGTAGGCATATAATTCCCAAATATAAGCCTAATATTCTGTTTTTATTCCTTTCATATCCTTATCTGCCTTTGGATACTTAAAGCAAATGTTAGGGCATTTAGCTGTCTCCCCAAAGCATCCTAAGTAAAACAAAGTTACAAACTCCTCTCTCATAGGATTGAGACACACTTATTATACATGTATCAAAACAATCAACAAATAACTGTAACGCCTCTGTACAGTATCTTTACAATAAAAACTTAGTTAATACACACACACACACACACACACACACACACACACACACACAAAACAATCAACAAGGACCTCAGGTAGACCAGAGTATAAATTAAAATGAAAATTTGATATTCCTTGAATGGATTTTAAAAATGAAAGTCAAAACACCTAAGAAAGAATGAAGCAGACTTGATTTTGAAGTCCATTTCTCAGCTTAGTAGTCTTGGATAATGTCATTTAAATATCTTGAGCCTTACTTCACCCAGGTGTGAAGAATAAATTCTTCTTCAAGTTGTATGATGATAAAAAGAAAAATTATATGCAAAGGTCATAATGTAGTACTGACTTCTAGTAGTATTCAATAGATAGAAACAATATTAAGAACAATAATGACAGACTTAATGAGATAGACTAGTGTGGAATATAGGGAAGATAAATATTTATGTGTACATACTTTCTATTTGTAACTATGCTTTATTTAGAAATGATCCTAAAGAGATATTGAAGATCTCTTTGTTCTAATAGGATAATGCTATTCCATTTCGAATAAATTTCTTTTCAGGTAATAAAGTAAATTACTGCCAAATAGGTTATAAATAAGTCAAGGTAGAAATAAATAAGTGTATCATATGAAACAACTGGTTGTTAATCAGTTAAAAGGAACTATATTGAGCCACTTATAAGAGTTGCATATAAACAAATCGTTTAAATAGGGATACAGGTTGACCCATTACAACAATGAGATGTACAAGTCGTTATGTCGAAAACGAACTTTACAACTTTGGTGGGGAGGGGGGGAGGAAGATGGGAGAGGCAGGGGGAGGATGGGAAGGGATGGAAAGGGGAAACAAAGGAGGAGGCTGCAATGCTTGATAAGAAATGTAATCATTATCTTGCCCATGTAATTGTAACCCCTCTGTACAGTATTTTCACAATAAAAATAAATAAATAAAAAAGAGTTGCATATAAACATTTATTGAGTTTGAATATGTTAATGCATAATTGTATATACTTATAGACTTTCACTTATAGACTTTATGAAAGGTACTATAGAGATTCATGAAGAGATATTTGCTAGAAAAGTAGTTCTAGAGAACAGTTCTACAACAATGAGAATATACTTAATACTACTGAACATGCTTGAACTACTTGAACATGCTTAAGATGGCATATATATTATATAATTCTGGTACTAAGGCTTGAACTCAGGGCCTATGTACTTTCTCTGAGCAATTTTGCTCAAGGTTGGTGCTCTACCACTTGAACCACAGATCTACTTCCAAGTTGACAAATTTTATGTGGTATATTTTACCATATTTAAAAATTAAAAAAAAAACAGTGGAGCCAGTGGCTTACACTTGTCATATTAGCTATTCAGGAGTCTGGGATCTAGAGGATATGGTTAGAAGCCATCCAGGCAGAAAAATCCATGAGACTTTACTTCTAATTTTGAAAATGCAAAGCTGTAGATGTGGCTTAAGGAGTAGAATGTCAGTCTAGCAAGCAAACTAAGCAAGCATGAGGCCCGGAGTCCAAACCCCTGTAAATGCAGGTGAAAAACAAAACATACCTGGTCTTGGCCATTGATACATATTTTACTATGAATCAAAAAGCATACTAATAAATTGCCTTTTTTGTTAAATCAAACCAAATTTTAGCCTAAAGGCTAAGGTGCACTGCCCAACATGAAACATTATTTTTCTCTTTGATTTGGAGACAGTTTTTTTTAAAATCACAAATAGAATAAAAATGAAACAAGGAAAGCTAGTGTTAGACCTTCTTCATATTTAGACATGTACTTCTTCAGGTGTAAAATGAAAGAACCTAACTAAATGAAGTTTATCTTTAACTAGAGAATTAATCAAGACCCAGAAATTCAGATAGTAAGAACTCTTTAGTGTTCAGTTTGGTCTTTGCAATTGCTGAGAAAGAAAACACTCATTTCCCACAATCCCGTCCAGACTGGAACGTACTTGAATGAGTGACCTATTATGATAAGGAAACGTCTCTGGTTACAGCTCTTACAAAACTTCAATTCTCTTTCAACACAACAAGCATCACTTTTGACAGTCCTTTTTTACAGGAGACAGGAGTCCTCACAAATTCGCTATCACTCAATCAGCCCCATTCTTTGCTTGAGAGGTCAGAAGACCAGAGGTTAGAAAGGTGATGTGAACCTTTTGATGATGACCAGTGTGAGAACTGGACTTACCTACTGAGAAAAATCAAAGATAATTTATTTTTTAAAAATTTGGATCATAATGATTGTTTCTTGTAGCCATACAATGGAATAACCAGCATAGTGAAAGATGCCTTGGGTTTGTTGTTACAAAACAGTTGTTCAGATTCCATGTCCTGTTATTTAGTTTCTCAAGCTGGAATGAGACACCTAAAATTTCCAAGCTTCATTTTATTCAATAAAGCAAATTGTAGTAAGTCTTAAGATCAACGTCTTGCTATAGTGTCCTTCCCACAGGGCAAGCAGACAAAGAGAAGCCAGATCCCACGAATTCTTTTCTGAGATGATAGTTCGAGATACAGGTCTCTAGGTGTTGCTGTCCCAGTTGGACACAAATCCAATTCCAGGGCTGCAGAGGCATGGTCTCCTGAGAGTCTACCATACTACTACTGGATTTAGACTCTAAGTCTAATAAGTGGCCAAGGGAGCCTACTTACATGGGATATGGACACATATTGGACATATATACTGGTGTGTCCACACACAAGTTTAAAGGATTTTTATGGTGTAGGACTGAATGAGGAATGAGAAAAAAAATGGAGCAGTTCATGGAATGGAGATTTTCACTGGGGTATTACAAATGTTATGGGCAAGCCTGGCATATCTACCTTTCTTATTGCATGGTTTATTCCAATAATCAGATCCTGCACAGTCAGTGTTGCCTCACATAATGATAGACTCCATTAACAAAGCGATAACCAAGATTTCATACCTTAGAAATACTAACAGCCTAACAGGGAGGCTTATGATTTTGAATATCTACTTTCAACCAAGCATGTGAAGAACTCTAAATCACCTCCTTCTCCTTACCCTCATTGGCAGTTTACATAACTAACAGACCCCTGGATCCACCTCATCATTGGAATTGTTGCCAAAGGTCAATTGAAAACACACTGAGTGGCAAAATCATTTATTAAGAATTCTAATCTCACTTTGTGTGCTTAATATCTGCCATGCTTGTCTTCTGTATGCAATAGGCAAGTAACTGAAGAGAAGAGATTCAGAGCCAACAGAGTCATACTGGCTAGAGGTTGAACCCCTCTTTGACATCCACTATATGTATCTTTGGGCTAGTACCTTCTATAAGCTGAGTTTGATAATGTGTAAAATTGAGGTAAAACACCTAAAATGGAACTTTTGAGAAGATCTTACAGAATATCAATTCAAAGTACTTAGCATGGGATCCTGTATTCAGTGAAAACTCAATGAGAGCTGACTATTATTAAAACCTGAAGTTAACTGGACTTACTAGTTCTTCAGAGGCAAGGCATTTTTTTTTCTGTGATTCTATCTTGATCTCAGAATCGGTACAAAACAATTTAATGTAAACCAAAGTAGGGACTTTCAGTTGCCTAATTGGAAACGTTTTTTGAGGGCAGAGACAGTCTGATCTGTTTCAACTTTTTATATAACACAGTTCCTTATATATGTTTTTTTTAAATTTAATTTTTTTTGTGAACATACTGTACAGAGGGGTTACAATTACATGGGCAGGATAATGCGTACATTTCTTATCAAGCATTGCGGCCTCCTCCTTTGTTTACCCTTCACATCCCTTCCCAGCCTCTGAATAAATTCAGAAGAGAGAAAAAAATTCAAACTCAATTCTAAAATATCTCTGACCACCTATCTTAAAAGTAAAAAGTGACTGGAATTTTTCTGAAGACAGATACACTAGTTTATTACTGGCAAATGCTATACTTGTTAGTAAAGCAAAACAATCTGAATTCTGTCTAAGAAAATAGCAACTTCAAGCCTGTGAATTTAAATTCTGTGTTGGCAAAGACAAAACAACAATGCTTTGGGAGCATGTGGAAGAGGCCTTCATGGTGGGAAAGGAGCAAAAGAAGAGGAAGGCTCAGGAATTCTAGTGTCCCCCTGAAGGGTGTGGCTCAATGATCTCTCTTCCTCTATGTAGATATTGGCACCTCCCAGTACACATGCCACAGGCATGTGTAACTTTAGGAACATTTCAGATTCAAACTATAGTAGTTGGTGACTAGAGAGTGCTTGAATTCTATTTACTGAGAAGCCTGTGTAGAAAAGAGGAATAATCGATCGGTGAAAGCCCTGGGAATCAGGTTGAAAAGTCAGTTCTGATAGTAATACCCCAGAGGAAGACCAGATTCTATTGACTTGTAAGGGAGGGACTTGGATCTCAGTGGTGTACCTAGCAAATGACTGGCTTACAGTGCTGGCCAGGGGTGGACAAAAGCTAGGAAAAACCTGAATGGGGGGAGTAGACCATTTTAAAGTACTGCCTATTTATGTGGCTTGACTAACCTTTTCACGTGCCTCACAACGTCTTAGGAAGATCAGGCTTTTAATTCCATTTTAGAGCTGAAGACTGAGTAAAAAGTTTTGAGATTAAGCACATACAGCTGTCACCTGGCCTGGACTATGCTTATTTCTTATCACTTATTGATCTTGATGAGGATTTGTTGTTGTTGTTGTTGTTGTTGGTGGTGGTGGTGGTGGTTTCTAAGAAGATTTTTTTCTCTAAAAGAGATTCAGAACAGTGCTGGAGGAATACCAATACCAAATTTCAAACTCTATTCCAAAGCCATAGTCATCAAAACAGCTTGGTACTGGCACAAGAACAGACCTCAGGACCAATGGAATAGAATTGAAAACCCCAGAAATGAACCTACAGACATATAGCCATCTAATCTTTGATAAGGGAGCTAAAAAAATAGAATGGAAGAAAGACAGCCTCTGCAGTAAATGGTGCTGGCAAAATTGGTTAACTACTTGTAGAAAACTAAAGCTAGATCTTGATATATCACCCTGCACCAGAATCAACTCCAAATGGATCAAAGACCTCGGAGTCAAAGCAGACACTCTGAAAACATTACAGGGTGGAATAGGAGAAACCCTATTTGGCACAGGCCGAAATTTTCTTAAGAGACCCAGAAACACAACAAATCAAAGAAAGGTTGGAAAAATGGGATTGCATGAAGTTGAAGAGTTTCTGCATGGCAAAGGACATAGCTAGCAAGATCAATAGAAAGCCCATGGATTGGGAGAAGATCTTCACTAGCCATACAAGAGACAAGGGTCTCATATCTAAAATACACCTGGAACTCAAAAAATTAAATCCCCCAACAACAAATCTTCAAAGAAACAACTGCCTGACAAATAAGTGGGCTAAAGACTTAAAGAGAAACTTCTCTGAAGAGGAAAGAAGGATGGCCAATAGACACATGAAGAAATGCTCAACCTCTCTAGACATAAAAGAAATGCAAATCAAAACAACATTGAGATACCACCTCACCCCAGTTAGAATAGCTATAATCAAGAACTCTAATAGCAACAGATGCTGGTGGGGATGTGGACAGAAAGGAACCTTACTGCATTGTTGGTGGGAGTGTAAACTTGTTCAACCACTTTGGAAAGTAGTATGGAGGTTCCTCAAAAGACTTCACATAGACTTCCCCTATGACCTAGCAATCCCTCTTTTGGGCATTTACCCAAATGTTTACAAACAAAACCATACTAAAGTTTCCAGCAAAATTATGTTTATTGCAGCATTATTTACCATAGCTAAGATACGGAACCAACCCAGATGCCCCTCAGTAGATGAATGGATCAAGAAAATGTGGTATATATACACAATGGAATTCTATACCTCCATCAGAAAGAATGATATTGCCCCATTTGTTAGGGAATGGAAAGACTTGGAAAAAATTCTATCAAGTGAAGTAAGCCAGGCCCAAAGAAACATAGGTCCCATGGTTTCCCTTATTTGCAATAACTAGTATATGTCTGAGTCAAGCAGAAAAGGTCAGATAAATTGATGTTAGGTGAAATGATCCCCAAGATAAGTATTCAAATGTTTTTTTCTTTCTTGCGATTGTTTCTAACATATTTATAAGATGATTTCTTTGTTGCTTTGTGTGTCCCTTCCCCATAGTATAACCCCTGCTTTCACTGTATTTGATGTTGGTATAATTAGTGGAGGGGAAGGGAAAAAACAAATCATTTAAATAGGGGTACAGGTGGACTCATTGCAACAATGAGATGTACAAGCCGTTATGTCGAAAAACGAACTTTACAACTTTGGCCAGGAGTGGGGGTGAGGAGGGTGGGGGGTGGGGAGTGGGAGATGGGAAGGGAATGGAAGGGGAAACAAAGGAGGATGCAACAATGCTTGATAAGAAATGTACTCATTACCTTGCCCATGTAATTGTAACCCCTCTGTACGGTATTTTCACAATAATAAAAAAAAGAGATTCAGGTACTATCTCCATTTACCATCTCCATGGACATCTTTCATTTGCTTCATGCAGTGTGGGAAATAAAGTCCATTTAGGACAGTGGCCATGGCACTTTGGTATTTATAAGAAAAAACCTGAAGAGAGGCCTCTGTGAAGAGGAAATACAAATGGCCAAGAAACCGAAGAATTGCTCAACATCTCTGGTTATAAAAGAAATACAAATCAAAGCAACATTGAGATCCACTTTACACCAGTTACAATGTCCATAATCAAGAAATCTAATAACAACATGCTGGTGGGGATGTGACCAAAGGGGAATGCTACTACACTGTTGGTTGGAGGGTTGTTCAACAGCTTTAGAAAGTAGTGTGGAGGTTCCTCAAAAGACTAGACATAGAGCTCCCCTTTGACCCAGCAATCCCACTTCTGGGAATCTACCCAAATGACCACAAACACGCCACACTAAAGCCACCAGTATGACAATGTTCACTGCAGCATTATTTACAATAGCCAAGATATGGAACCAACCCAAATGCCCCTCAGTAGATGAATGGATCAAGAAAATGTGGTACATATACACAATGGAATTGTATGTTTCCATCAAAAAGAATAACAGTGCTCCATTGGTTAGGAAATAGAAAGACTTGGAAACAATTATATTAAGTAAAGTAAACCAGACTCAAAGAAAAATAGGTCACATGAGCTCCCTCATTTATAAGAACTAGAATATGTATATAATATTCTTAACAGGGGCTCTCAGTAACCCAAGTGCTTAGTGCAAAGGACGATATATAATGAAGCATATTAACATGAACTCCAACTTATGGAAACAAGAGGTTCTTATTAGACCCTGTATACAGTTCATTCTTTTTTTCTCTATTGTTTTTGTACTTTCTTCATTTCTCTTAGGCTTTTGTACCTCGTGTTTTGCATATTAGACAATGCAATATGTGAAAGGGAAAGTAATCACAGAAACAGCAAAACAACAGATGAACCACAGCAACACTGATGCTCACTTGACCCTATGTCGGATATGAACATTACAACTTGTGGGGGGGAGAGGCAGGGATAAGTGGTTGACAAAGAGGGCTGGGGTAACAATGATTAAAAACAAATGTACTTATTGCTTTACTTATGTAACTGTAACTCCCCTGATCATCACCTTTTCAATAAAATCAAAAAATAAAAAAATCTGAAGCTTGTTAAAATTGCAGATTCAGGAAATTTTCCCTGGGTTCTGGTAGGTCCGTGGTAGGGTCCATGCATTGGAGGTGAGTTCAAATGCAAAGGCAGAGAAACAGTAAGGCAATGTAGAAAGAAATAAGGACACAGTGTAAAATAAGGACATAACAAGGCAATGTAGAAAGTAGCATTTATTTTTACATTGAGTCCATGTCCCTTTTTTCTCCAGCCCCATTTAATTGCAGAATCAAAGTAGGGAAGGGAGAGGGAAAGCACATGAAAGCTGTTGAGGTGTAAGCCAAGGAAGAGCCCTGGAACACTCTTGCACAATGCTGCTTTGATGGGCAAATACTGGATTCAAGGTCAAAGTCAGAATGTTCTGGAAACTCTCCACAGCAGAACAGATAAAAACAGCTACCAGCATTGTTAGGAAACTTGTTAGAAATTTAATATTTTGTATTATTTAAAAAATAATTCCAAACTAAAGCCTAATTACTTGTTACATTAAGTAAAATTCGGATAGTTTATTAGGGATTTTTCTGATGTTAAAATAATTTGTGCTGGGTATGAGTGGCTCAAGACTGTAATCCTAACTACTCAGGAGGCTGAGATCTGAGGATCTCGTTTTGGAACTGGCCTGGGAAGAAAAGTTCTCATGAGCCTCTTATCTCCAATTAGTCACTCAAAAACTGGAAGGGGCACTGTGGCTTAATTGGTATGGCACTAGCCTTGAGCACAAAGAGGCTCAGGGAAAGTATACAGGCCCTGAGTTCAAGCCTTACAACCAACAACAAGAACAACAATAAAATTGTACTATGGATTTATGCCAGGTTAATATGTATATAAATAATATTTAATACCTAATGAATATTATACACAATATTTATATTAGAACTATGTGTAAATATATATAAACAATTACATATTCTTCTAAACTATTTTAAGGAGTAACAGAAGTATAGATTTCAAGTTAATTTTTTAGTAATAATATCTTGTTTCTGCATAAAAACTGCAGTTATTTTAGATAGAACATTTTTGAACTTACAAGTATATATGGGTTTCTCACTTTATGGAAAAGGGTAATTTCAAAAATATGGCTAGAAAATGGGCTTCTGGGGACCTGATCAAATGGAAAACCAGCCATTTGTAGGAATTATGCAATCAATTCTCCTGCAGGAAAGAAAAAAAAAACCTATTAACTTACCCATCCTGGCAAATCTGGACTTAATTATGCCTTTGTGATTTATGCAAATTTTGGAAGCATTTGGAGCATTACAAATTGAATGTAGAGAAGTAAAAAAGAGCTTTAGTAAAAAATAATCTTAAAGGAAGAGAACTAGTAATATAGGAAATTTTATTTGGATAGTGACTCTAAAAATAAACCATCTTTTCAATGAATTGATACGGTATGATGATAATAGCTACTGAGTTATAAAGCAAAATGAAAAGCTCAACACACTAACAAATTTCATCATGCATTTCTCAGGACAGAAGAGCACACTGTTATCTTAAAACCAGAGCAGTTCTCAAAAAAGAACACAGCTGACAGCCAAACATCAAATCAATGAAGGTCTTCAACTGTCAGAGAAATGGGTTTTGTGCATTTGGCTTCTCTTTCATAGAAACTGGCAAAACATCACTGGTCCAAACCCTACAAATGTAGATGTTTAAAACAGGTTGAGGCAGCAACAGTTTATAGGCTAGCATGAAAAGAAAAGCAATCACAGGAATGATATAATTACAGGGTAATAAAAACATAAACACCATTAATGCATTAATTTATATTTGGATTTTTTTCCATGCTTGGCTTACTAACCCATAAATACTAGGTTTTGATTACAAAGTCATTTAACTAGGGTTGATCATTATTTTAGAGACTGGAATAATTAGCTACTCAAGAGAATAGAGGATTTAGAAAGATTTTTTTTAACCAAATCTAGCAAAACAGAAATAGAGGACAAAGCTACCATTTTGAACTTTTTAGATATTTCCAAATGAATATAGTAAGCCTGTTTCTTTTTACTTTCCTTTTAGACCACTGCTATACTCTTTATTCAACTAATTTAAGTTTGCTGGGGTAGTGGTACATACCTCTAATCCTAGTACTCAGGAGGCTGAGGCAGAAGGATCTCAAGTTCAAAACAAAACTGGGATAGAGTCAGATTCTGCCTCTAAATAAATAAATAAATAAATAAATGCAAGCAAGTGTATGATCTTGGCAAGTCACTTTAGTTCTCCAATTCAGTTTCTTTTCCTATAAAATGCAAAGAGCAATATCTATGCCAGAAGCTTGTATTAAAGGGAAGAAATTATGCAGAAGTGCTTTACCCAGTGCAAGACTCAATAAATGTCAGTCATGACTTTAATACTCCAAGGGAAAAATGGAGTTAGAAAGAGATGCCTTATTTTGATCTTGTAGGCAGTTCCTAGTTAATATAATTGAGAGCCAGTTCTTCATAGGAAAATTGGCTCACAAATTCATGACATCAGCAAGAGTAACAAAATGAGCTCAATTGCTGGAAACCAATTGAGAGTATGACTCCTGTCATAGAGGTGTTTGTGTTTGTGTGTGTGTGTGTGTGTGTGTGTGTGTGTGTGTGTGTGTGTGTGTGTGTGTGTGTGTGATGGTTAGATAGAAATAGGCATTTAATTAAAATTGTTTCATAGATTATGCAGATTCAAAAAATTGTAGATGGCTTTTTCTGTAGCTAAAGAGAACCAGTAAACTTTGAGGTCCTTCAGAGAAAATTCATGCTTCTAGTGTGTCAGAGTGTGGGATGGACCATTAATCCTGTGCTTCTGGCAAGGACAATGACTCTGGGCAATTCTAGCCATTAGAATCACTCTCCTACCATCAGAAACCAATCCATTTCACCACAGACTGGTAACAGTTTACACGATACCAGAGATTAATATAAGTTAACTTTGCTTCTGCTACATACCTCATTAAAAAAGAATGGTGTATTGCAGGGATCCAGTGGCCCATGCCTGTAATCCTAGCTACTCAGGAGGCTGAGATCTGAAGATGATGGTTTGAAGCCAGCCTGGGTAGGAAAGTCTGTGAGACTCTTATCTCCAACTAGTAACCAGAAAACTGAAGTGGTTCTGTGGCTCAAAGTGGTAGAGCACTTGAGCACAAAGGTTCATCACCTTTATAATAATAACAATAATAATGTTAAAAATTAAACAAAGAATTATTACTGCATCAATATGACATTTTATCACCATTTGCCTTTCTAATTTTTTAATACATATTTTTATGGTTAAGATACTGTACAGAGGGGTTACAGTTACATGAGCAAGGTAATGAATCTATTTCCTATCTAGCATTCTTACACCCTCCTTTATTTTTCCCCTACCATCCCTTTCCTCCCTACCTCCCCAACCCCTCCCTCCCCCCTCCTGTAAAGTTGTAAAGTTGGTTTTCAACATATTGTCTTATACATCTCATTGTTGCCTTTTTAAAAAATTGAGGTTCTTTTTTTATTGTGAGAATACTGTACAGAGGAGTTACAATTACATGGGCAAGATAATGAGTACATTTCTTATCAAGCATTGTAGCCTCCTCCTTTGTTTCCCCTTCCCATCCCTTCCTATCCTCCCCCCGCCCCCCACCATGTAATTGTAACTCCTCTGTATAGTGTTTTCACAATAAAAAAATATATAAAAAATAAAATGAAATTTAAAAAGTCAAAAAAATTGAGGTTCTGAGGTTTGAACTCAAGGCCTCATGCTCACTCACATTGTTTGTTTGGCTGGTGTTTAATCACTTGAGATTCACTTCCAGGCTTGCTATTTACTGGTTATTTTAGAAATGAAGCGTCATAGACTTTTCTGCCTGAGCTGAGCTCAAATCACCATCCTTTATATCTCAGACTCCTAAGTAGCTAGGATTAGAGTGAGAGTTACCAAGACCAGGCTCTTTTGTAGTTTTATTCATTTGATCATCATTTTCCCACATTCTCACTTTACCCTCTTCACTTGAAAGATTAATGGCATTTAAGGGAATGAAATGAAATAGCTTTCTTTTGGGGCTTCTGTTTTCCTCACTTTTTAGGGACCATATATTGAATTTTAATATCTTTAATTCCTTTGAGATTATTTCTAAGTCTTAGAAGAGGGTCTCATGATACTGATTCGTTAAAGTTTATTTGTGAACTTCATTTTATCCATCAAATATAAAAGAGTATAAATCCTCCATGTGTAGGTTCCAAACCACATTCATCATATTCTAAGCCAACCTCAAGATGGCAGGTTAGAACTCCTACATACCAACCCTCTGTTTTCTGAGCTGGTAAGAAATCCATAATGGGATTTGTGGAATAATGGGCTGTGTGAAAGTCCCAAGTTCTGCCTTGATGGTGTATAACCTTATAAACATGGAGAAAGATATGTGCTACACTTCTCAGAAATAATGATGACCCTTGCACTACAGTATCCACTTATAATTTATGATAGATATAAGCCTAATAGATGAAGACATTCTATTTTCCATTTTTCAAAATGAAAGGGAAAATCAAAATGTATTTATTATTCTCCAGGGCTTGGGATAGGTAGGGGAAAATTTTCCTCAGTGGTAATATAACATAAAGGAAAACTGTACAGAAGTTAGTATTGTGGGATAACAATTGCCAAGCTAAATACAAACTCATATGGTCCAATTATCTATAATGATCTAGTAGAATGCTAAAGAATCATAAACCAGGGGAAAATTATCTAAAGGAAAATGGAAGAAGATAATAGACACAAGGCAATCAAACTGATAGGAGACACTGTTTGAATTAAGGGTAATTTTCCTCCAGACCACTGATTTCTAATGACATTCTAGCTTAGTAGAAAACAAGAGCAAGGAAATTCCAGTGGACTAACTGAAAATATATTTGAGTATGAGCAGTGAATGGAACAAATCTCATGTTAACCAAACAATACATTAATATTTCTTATAGAATGGAATCAAGGAAGTTTTTAACATACTTATTTTAAACGACAGCCACATCAAGCTGTCAAACAGGTAACACAGAATGTAAAAGGCCTTCAATAATAGGAAGGACAACTGCAACTATATATGCACATTTTTCTTGGTATCATAGAATCCTATGTTTTTCTTTGGGCAAATAATTTCACTTCTCTGGCCCTTGGTTTGGGTATATATGAGGTATAAAGTCACAGTAGATGATCAAGTTCTTTCCGTCTTGTATTACATGATGAAATGACTCACGGGTTAGTATTTTTTCCCCTAAAATTAGCCCAAGTGATTCTCAATCTAGCACATACTGAGGTTCAGAACCACTGACACCGAGCTACAATGGTCAGGAATGAAATCAATATTCCTCGCTCACAACAAATCCTTTAGGATACTTCAGTTTCCAGTAATAGAGAATCCATGAGTCTAGTTTAGACAATAAGGATATATATTAGTTTCCAGTGTGAATCTTGGAAGTTGGACAGTGAAAGGATCCTTCAGGACCTTCCCAGGGGACCACACGGAGGCAGGCAGCACAGGAGAAACATTATTGTAACGTTCATTAGAGTGACCATATCTCCCAGGGAGAGGGAGCGTTTGGCGATTGGCCCCGTTCAAGTCGCGGGTTGGTCTGGGAGGAAGTGAGGTAAAATACTTGCGTGGGTGGGTCTGGGCGGAGAGAGGGAGGGGCAGGGAGGAGCTCAGGTCTGGGTAGAGCTGAGGATCAAAGGTGGGGATAATACTAACAGGCATGCTATTCTGATTTCACTGTCCACTGACTGGGCAGTTGTGTCTCTGTGTGGTGTTTTCAACTTTGAAAGCCCCTTTGTCTCTTGTGTTACTTTGGGAAGAAAGATACATTTCTAAAGCTTCCCTATAGCCTTTGCCCTACATTTTGTTGCTAGAATTGAATCACACGCTCATCTATAAACTAATTACAGGGCAAGGTCATGGTGTTACCAAGACTAGAGGTTTTCAGCCTTGGCTGCACATTGGCATTATTTGTAAAACTTCTTTAACATTCATAACCTCCTGAATGTGTGCTTTAATTGGTCTGGGGTGTGGTCAGGGCATCTAGAGTTCAAAAAGTTTCCCAGATGACTCTGTCTTACAGCCAGATTTGCAAACCACTATCTTACATTAATCATCTAGGGATGGAATGCTGTTCGGGAGTCAACTACCATGACCATTAAAATCCTTTAAAATCCCTTCAGTAACTGTGTCTCTCTGCCTTATACTGGTGTTATAATCACTTTGAAGGCTTACAGACGTACCCAAAGTAATAGCTAGACAGTGCCAGAGCATGTCTTTTTTCACTCTCAGAGTGCACACACACACACACACACACACACACACACACACACATTCCACAAGATGCTTACTTCTGTGGGAGTTCTGGGAAAATATAGAGAAATTCTTTAATAAGAACCCCATTGGCAGCCTTTGGGGTGATTAAAGATTATCATTATGAGGGACTTACTCTTTCTAAATACTTATCAGAGTATCACCACCAAATAACAGATTTTCTTCTCTTTACATTTGTCATTTATATGCTATTGGCTCTCACATTTATAGTATTGATACCTAGAGATGAAAGCATCTACGTTTGTTATCCACCTAATGCTTATTCCCACAAGTAGCGAACACTGGTGGAGCATCACTATTATAGGCTCATTCCTCTGGTCTTCAGATTTGGTTCGAATAATACCACTGGCTGTCCTGGTTGGGTTTTATTCAACCACAGATAGATGAGCTGATTCCCACAATAAATCCACTCACATCTAGATATAATAAATACATATATCTAATAAATCTATGTATCTATTACTAGATCCATATATATCTTCTTGGAAGATAGATATCCTATGAGGATGTGATGTGTGTGTGTGTTGGTGTGTGTGTGTGTGTGTGTGTGTGTGTGTGTGTTGGTTCTGTAACTGTGGTAAACATGACAAACTTAGAAGAGTTTAAGGAGGATAGTATATCTGCATAGGAATTAGGCAGATAAAGAGGTAGAATTAGGATATTAGGATCATGAATTTGAACAACAAATGTTAGTGGGGCTGTCAGGAAAAATGAACCCTACTGAACTGTTTGTGGGAATGTAAGCTAGTATGACCATTCTGACAGCAGTCTAGAGGTTCCTCAAAAAACTAAACATAGATCTTCCCTACAACCCAGCCATACCACTTCTGGACATGTACCCAGAACATTACAAGCCAGGATAACATAAAGACAGTTGCACATCCATGTTCACTGCTGTACTGTTCACAATAACCAACTTGTGGAAATGGCCCAGATGACCTACAATAGATGAGTGGATCAAAAAATGTGGCACCTATACACAGTGGAATTTTACACAGCCATTAGAAAGAATATTATGCCATTTATAGGGAAATGGATAGACCTACAACAAATCTTGTTAAGTGAGGTAAGTCAAACTCAGAGAGACAAACGCCTCATGCTTTTCTCATATGCAGAAGCTAGATCTAAAATACACTGGGACATAATAAATTGTACAGGTCTCTTGGCATTTACACACAGTGAGACCAAAGGAGGACACTCTTAGGAGAGGAACAGAAAACTACAGTGCCTATGTGCATCTAATCATACAAAATAATACTTATTGAAATCAACTCCTGGAAATGAAAATGAGATATTTTTTCTTTTTTCTTTTTTTTTTTGCTGTTTTTGATTCTTTATTTTGTCTTTTTTTGTCTATATATCTTTGGGAATATAAGGGGAGGCACAGAAATGGAGGGTCAAAGGGTAAACAAATGCAGAAATGGTACTGGACACTATGTTGAAAAATGAACTTGTAGGTGGGGTGGGAGGGAAAAACCGAGAAAGAATGAGGAAAGGGGTGACATTATCCAAAAGGAAATGCACTCTTTGCCTGACCTATGTAACTGTAACCCCTCTGTTTTTTAGCATTTTTGAATAAAAATAACAAAAAATAAGAATTAGTTCAGTCTCATGTATAGGAAGGATAGGAATAGCTATGTTTAGTTGCCAGGTCTGTCTGTTGCAGATAGGGAACTGGTGAAAGGGTTAAACACAATGTGTGACAGGGACACATCACTACCCTTGTGAGCCACAACACTTTATTTAGCTTAAATATGGTATCTGGAGCATTTTCCCTAAGACTTTTATAAGTTTACTTACTTATGTTTAAAGAACCAAGTAGTTTTAAAGCTGTTGTAGTACAAGGACAGATTCACTACTTGTACAAAATCACAGCAAGCTATTACGTGGAAACTTAGAAGTGATTGCGTAGACATCTTTGGCCATTCTCTGTGACTGGCCCTATGTTACTTACTTTGGACACATTATTTCTAATGCTCACAATCATCCTGCAAGTTTAGGATCATTTTAATTTCCCAGAGGGGAAACATCGGGGTTAGAGAGACTGAAGGTTTTTCCCTGAGCCCTGGATTCTGGTGAGATGAAAAACAGAGCTTATTAAGTCCTCACACAGAGAAATACTATAGGATTTTGTTTCCCATTCATGATACAGTTCTGAGATTTAAAAAATGATGTGGGGAGACATATTTTCTCCAGCATCAGTGACCAGTTCATAAATGTCTGCTACTCAGCAAATTGCTAAATGAGTCATTCTTACGTTTTCCCAGGCTAGACTCCAAAAACACTTCTCATCACTTTAAAATGAGGAGAGTGTCAGTTTGGGATTGAACTCTGCCTCTTTTCCCACATCAGTTAACTGCGTGTAGGTCTAGCATGTGCTGCCTCTTTGTATTAACTGATTGCAGTAAAAAAATTTCCAGTAACTAAGTCAAAGGAAAATATCTTTGCTATAAAATCATAAAACATTACTCCAGTAACATCTTTATAGCAGATGTGTAGACAAGTGTTTCAAAGTTCCCCAGAATCTTTCCTACACGATTGTTGTGATAATTAAATAGTTTAAGTACCAATAAGGTTTACGTACTTAGCACCACATTTGAAACAGGAAGGCCATAATATATGGTAGCTATTATGGTTGAGAGCTATCAGACATCTCTGACCTCTGCCACCTTCCCCCAACCTTACCAACACACACATACAAAGGATTTAAAGTCTCATTTTTAGAACATACTACTCAGTAAATCATTGAGGTCTCAGGTTGGGAGAATGAAGAGATCAATAACCCCATCATTGGATCTGTCAAGACAGAAAATCTATTAGCAATAAGAAAATACATATACAATGTCCATATAAGAGCCAATCACTGTTTTGCTTAGGAAATGTAGCCAGACCCCAAATTTATTTCCAGATGAAGAATCTAAATCACAGAATGGCAATATAATGTCTTTATGAGCACACAGCTGGAAGAAATTAAAATTGAAGTTACACTTTCTGATTTCAGGCTATTAGCTAATTTTCCTGAAATACAGATCTCTGTTAAACGTTCATTTACTTTTCTTTTCTTCCCCCTACTGGTATTTAAAAACTTTTTAATAGTTATTGTAAATGTGATATACAGAGGGGTTACAGTTACGTACATTAACTTTTATGATAAGACTGAGAGGAATGTTAGGGGGAAGCCATAGTCTTTTAGAATTTATAAATATCCCTGGTGGGCCACTTGGAGCAAGATAAATGAGACCCCTTGCTATTTCCCCGCTTTCATTCCACACCTTGAGGATGCAGCACCATTTATTTGATGTAAAGAATATTCTGAAGGGAGGCATCTCATCCTTGGAGCATTTCATCTCCAAGATGGAACTTCTGCTGTGCCTTGCTTCTGGGTGGTACAGATGTGAGCAGAATAGGCAATCCCATGATCACATGTCTGTCACCCCTCCTTTCCTCTATATTGGACTCCCTGATCTGATGTGGTGTGCAGGATTCTGTACGTGTACTGGAAACTCACTGTAAGTTTGTTGATACTTATGTTGTTGAGGGCATTCATTTACCTTTTATCCACAGGTGTGAAAAGGAGGGTGATACAGTGATGTAGCTACAGAATTCATTTCATTTTTATTCCCTGATGAACTTCGTTTTCTGAAACTTCTCTTTCCTTCTCTCACTTGAACTTAAGTTTTTATGTCCCATATTCTCTAAGTCTAGGTCTCAGCTGGTTGTGATGGGGAAAGCAATTTCTCATGACTTTTTTTGTTTTTTTTGAGAGGATGGTCCTTTTAGGTATGGACTATGGAAAAGATAGCATTTTTATCTTGAAAAAAAAAGAGATGCTTATAAATGTATAAATTTTGAAAATAATGGTCTGTAGGAGTGCTTACTGTTCTTATGTAGGAATTTTCACTTTGTCCAAGAATTTGTGCTTGATTTTCATCCCAAGAAAGGAAGAGTGAATTTAACCATCATATTACCTAATCCCTTTCCACTGGCATTGCCCAGTATTAAAATAACTACATTCCTAAGATAACTCATCCCTTTTCTTATGCTGAACTATACTTTGTTCATATTCAGTTTAGCATTTTTAAAAGTGTATATGTATAGGAATACTGATCTTTAATTATAATTTTTCATATTGTCCTCTTTGGCTTAATCATTAGTTCTACAATGAATTGGAGATCATTACCTTTTTAAATTTTTTGATGCACTGAAAAATTTTCAATGATCTGATTTATGAATGTATCGTTAAACTAATTCTAACACCTTCTAAATTCAATTTTGTCTGACACTAGAACTTGAACTTGATGCCTGACTCTTACTCTCATTGGCTAGCACTTTACCAACTGAGCTACACATCAAACCCCATCAGTTTCTTTAATGATGAAAGAAAAGCATGGTTTTCTTAAAATCTTTTACTGAATCATATTTTCAACTGAATTTTCAAATTTACTGGCGTAAACTCATTTTTGGTTTTTTAATATCTCTTAATATCTTTAATATCTTATTTTAGTAGTTATATTTCTTTTTAACTTAACATATTTTTCACATATATTGATATTTTAATCCATATTAGTGAAATGTTGTCTATGTTAATCTTTTCAAGTAAACTTTTGACTTTCTCAACTCTCTACTATAGGTTTGTTTCCTATTTTATTCATTTTTTTTATTTCTTCTACTTTTTAATTTTATTTTTGTCTTACTCAGTTGTATTCTTGATTTGTGATTATTTAGTTTTTCTCAATATATTGTAGATATAGCCTTTATCTGAGGCATGTTCCTTCTAGGCCTTGTTTTTCCTGACTTTTTATTATAAAAGATTGTCTAATTTTGTCAAAGGCTTTCTTTGTATCAACTGAGAATATCATATGAAAGTGACATTATTCTTGCTTTGGATATGGTTAGTGTGCTGTGTTACATTTATTGATTCACATATGTTGAACCAGTCTTGAATCCCTGAAATAAAATCAAATTGATCATAGTATAACATTTTTAAATACATTGTTGAATTATAAGAACTTTATTAAGGATTTTTGCATCTATGTCCATCAAAGTCATTGGTCTTTAATTCTTGTTTTCTGTTTTATCTCTGTCCAGGTATGTAATAAAGGAAATGTAAAAGGCTTCATAGAATGAGTTTATAAGTGTTCCATTATTTTGTGTCTTATAGAAATGTTTGAGGTGTATTGGTTTTAGTTCTTTAAACATCTGGTAGAACTCAGCATAAAATCTGGTGAGTCTTGGTATTCTTTTGTTGGAACATTATTAGTACTTTAATCTCACTGCTTGTTATAAATCAATTTAAGTGGGTTTTCTTCGAAGTTTAGTTTTGGTAGATGAAATGCATCTAAAAATGTGTTCATTTCTCCTAGGAATGACAGTTTATTTTAACATAGTTTTTCAAAGTATTCCTTTATAACCATTTGTATTTGTTGCAATACTCCTATTTTTGCCTACAATTTTATGTACTAAGGTATCTTCGTCCTTTCAGCCAAATGGCAAAGAATTTATCAATCTTATTTATCTGAAAAAAGCCACACCTTTTTGTTTTATTCATTTTTTGTATAGCTTTTATTTCCTCCCTAATCTTTATTATTTCCTTCAGTATCTTAGTTTGGGATTTTGGTAGTTCTAGTTTTCTAAGATCCTGAGTTGTGTCATTGGGCTACTTATTTTAGATCTCTCTCTTTATTTTTATTTTTTGATATAGACACTTTTAGCATTGACTTTACTGTTTCCAAAGTTCTGATAGATTATGTTTTCATTTTTATTGGTTCTAGGAAATTTTAGATTCCCTTCTTATTTCTACAGTGATTCATTCATCATTCATTCATCCATCATCAATGTGTTATTGAGTTTCATGTAATCTCTTTTGATGGTGTTTCTAATTTTCCTTTATTATGGTCTGATAGACCATATTTGTTATAACTTGCTTTATGTCCTAAAATAGGATTGATTTTGGAGAAAGTTTTATAAACTGCTGAGAAGAATATGTATTGTGCAGCTGATGAATGAAATAATCTGTAGATGCCTGTCAACAGACATGGTATTATTTAATTCCGAGGTTTCTTTGTTGATTTTTTTCTTTGATGATGTTAGTGAGAGTGGAGCATTGTAGTCTCCTAGTATTATTTTTCTGGATTCTAAATGTGATTTAAGTCCAGTATTGTTTTTAACAATGTTATGACACTGATATTTGGTGCATAAATGTTAACAATTATTATGTTATCTTAAAGGATTCTCCCCTCTATTAATATGAAGTGCTCTGCTTTGTCTCTTCTGACTAATTTAAATTTGAATTCTATTTTATCGGATGTCAGTATATCTAGCCTTATCTGCTTCTGAGGGTCATTTTCCTGAAAATCTTTTTCCAAACTTTCACCTTAAACAACATTTGTATATTTGTTTACTGGTTAGTTTTTGGTAAGATGTGGTTTTTTTGTAGACAACAGATGGTCAGATATTGCTTTTTGATTTAATTCATCACTTTATGTCTTTTGATTAGAGAATTGAAGCCATTGACATGGAGTATTAAAATTGAAATGCATGATTGCTGTTATTGTTTTAGTATTAGATTCTTTCCTACTCTTCCTTTGTTTATCAACTCATCTAATGGGATTATTTTTCCCCATTCATGTTTATATTGATTTCCTCTTCTGTGTGTGGGATTTCATTGAGTATCTTCTTTAGTGATGGCTTATTTTTATTTATTATGGAGGAAGTTTATTTGTCTTTCAGCTAGCTTGACTGTTACAGAGTTTTGAGTTGGAAGCTGTTACTCAAATAAATAATTCATTGTAACTGACTTGTCATTTTTCTCTCTCAGTGTCTATCAGTAACTTTTAGTATATTTTCCTTATTTTCTCAATGTGCTAACTATAATGTATCATGTGGAGATAATGTGATTTAGTCTGTTGAGTGTTCTGAAAGCTTCTTATTCCTGGATAGGATTCTCTTTTTCAAGATTTGTAAAGTTTTCTACAGTTGCTTTTTGAGTGTATTTCCTAAATCATTAGCTAGTACTTCTTCACCTTCTTAAGTGCCTATGATTGTTAGATTTGTTTTTTGAAATAGAATCCTGACATTTCTGCACATTCATATTTTTTCAGTCTTGTTCATCTTACTCTGGTTTTTATAGCTATATTGCTTTATTTTCATCTCCTGAAATTCTGTCTTCCTTCTGATCAACTCTTCTGTAGAGGATTTGAACTATGATTTTTCATTTCCATTACTTCTTTTATTATTTTTCAGGATTTCTACATCTTTATTGAGTACCTACATGCATTGTCTTAAGCTCTTTTAGCAGTTTAATCTGTATTCTCTTTGAGTTTAGTTAGATATTTATTTCAATTCTCTTTAAACTCATTTGATCGTTTGCTTATATTCTCTTTGATTTTTTTTGTTGAGGTATTTATGGATCTCTTTCATTTCATTGATCAGTTTTAGCCTCACGTATTTGAGCTTAATATTTGTGATTTCCTTGACTTCACTATTGTTCTGCTCTTTGTGTGTGATTGTTAACTTTTTGAAATATTATAGTACCTTTTTCATATTTCTGATGCTCCATCATTGATAGTTACTCATTTGAAGTCAATTTTGGGGTTTGGGGTTTTATTCACCTGAAAGCTTTCTGTTGGATCCTTCACTTACTTCTGGCAGGACTTGCTATTAGCTGGATTAATAGGCTATTTCTCAACATTGGCATGGGGCATAACCCAATACTAAGAATTTACTAAATCAGTACATTTTTACTGATTACAAAAGGTAAAATATAAGCTGGGCATTGGTGGCTCATGCCTACAATCCTAGCTACTCAGGAAGCTGAGAGCTGAAGATCGCAGTTCAAAGCCAGCCCGGGTAGGAAAGTCCATGAGACTCTTATCTCCAATAAACAGAAAACCAGAAGTGGCACTGTGGCTCAAGTGGTAGAGTGCTCACCTTGAGATGAAGAGTGGAGATAGTACTCAGGCCCAGAGTTCAAGCCCCACGACTGACTAAAAAATAAATAAATAAATAAAAATAAGAGGGTAGGGAAAGAAGTAAGGTAAAAGCATGGCGGGGTGGAGGAGGGGAGTGGAGTGTAAAGTGTAAGTATACAAAATTCCTAGAGTGTAAGTATATATAATTCATTTGTTGTGGAGAAGAATGGTATTGTTAGGGTTGGTATACAGATAGAAGAGTTTAAGAATAAAGAAAGAGAGAGGTAAAATAATCCACTAGTGGGACAGTTAGTAAGTGAAAGAAAGTGTGAATGGAAAAATACGGAGAAAGAAAAAAACATTATGAAAAGAAGAAGAGAGTAAAAGTTTTTTGTTAAAGCCAAAGTTTTGTTATTGTGGAGAATGAAGCCTTATGACTTGGCCTAGAGTGGCTCTCCTGTATTCAGGTTAGTAGGCTAAAGTCCAAGTGTGTTAGGTAGCACTAAAAGGTTGTTTTTGGCTTGTGGAATAGAATATACTCACTTTGCCACTCCCGAAGCCCACACTTTGCCCTACTCAGGAAGTGCTTGCTGTGAGAAGTTTCGGGTATGTGAGATAATAGTTGGGGACAGGTGAGAAGATCTCTGAGCATGGCTCCTGAATTAGAATATTCTCTGCCACTTCTACAACAGACATTTTGCCCTGCTCAGCAAGTGCCAGCTCTGGCTTTTCTATGGCAAGCTTTTCTCTTTATCACATAGGCTGCCAAGTTAATGTTTCCTTTGGGGAGCATAGGGCAGATGGATTGAAGATTCTATGAGCATAGTTGGCTGCTTCCTATGTCTTTGTCTGGCCAGATCCCAGAGGCTATGCTCTAGTGAGAAGCATCTAGTCTGCCTTCTTTTGTCTTGGTGTTGGGGAGCAGCTTCATCAACCCACAGGTCCATGACCACATGGAAGGACTTTAAGTAAGACCTCCTGAGTAGAATTTTTTTTTTTTTGGCAGGGGGGAATCAGATGTATTTGTGTCCTGGACTAGACTTAGTTGGAGTACAGAGATGAGAAGGTAAATACTGGCTGTAGTTAAGTTAGGTTTGCAATATCTACACTTTGGTTTTAGGTTAGGTGTGGTGGTGTCTCTAATCTACCGGTTTAGCTTTAAGATTTCTCTAGGGACATGTACTTGCTACCCTGTGCTGGGCAGGTCTGTACAACAGCCCTCAGGGTTAAAGTTGATTTGATCCCTTGGTTTGATTCTAGTTAGTATCTTCTTCTTCCCAGTAATAAGGTAGAGATGCCAATCAGAAGCAGATATGTGGCTGAGACAAGACTTGCTAACCTCCACTTAGCCCTCCCTGACAAGTTTGTTTGTAGCTTTACCTACATTGATGGATAGGACAGAGAAGATCCTCATAATTTTAGGAGCTTGGTGGTTGACTATTTTTTTAAGTGATAGATTGTATGATATTCCTTAAATTTATCTAGCTATTACCTATTCTTTTACTCTCACGGCTAGTTTTACATCCTCCTCCTTTTTCATGTTTTTTTTTTCTTCTTCTTTTTCTTGTTCTTCTTCCTCCTCCCTATAATCCCCCTCCTCCCCTCCTCTTCCTCCCTCCTGTTCCTCTCCTCCTCCTCCTCCTGTTCCTCCTCCTTCACCTTCTCCTTCTCCTTCTTTCTTCTTTGAAACTGTATACCTTGGTTTTACTGCTGGCTCATAGCAACACAGGGAAGTAGTATCTGTCAGCAATTCACCATCTTTAATTTCTCATGTGGCAGGTATTATATACCACTGAATTCATTTGCTGGTCTTTAGTTACAATTTTTGTACATTTGA
Organism: Dipodomys merriami; assembly: GCF_024711535.1. Lineage (NCBI taxonomy): Eukaryota > Metazoa > Chordata > Mammalia > Rodentia > Heteromyidae > Dipodomys > Dipodomys merriami. The sequence goes on along the minus strand of NW_027202382.1, from coordinate 5,072,509 downwards.
TTTGTACATTTGATTTTGTGCAACTGATTTAATAAAATTATTCAGTAAGCATATGTTTTTCCTGTTTTCTGGAAGAATTTCTGTGAGATAAATATATTATTTTTCAGCTGCTTGGGAGAATTGAATGATAAAATTTTTTGGTTATGAAGCATTTAAAACTGTACATTCAGTTTTATTAATAGACATTGGTTTCATTAATAGACATTGGATCAATCACATTTTATAGTTCTTAGAGTTTGGGTAACTTGTATTTTTCTAGAAAGTTATCTATACCATTGAAATTTTCTCATATTTTAAGAAAATGTATATAATACCCATGTTTGGTCTTACTTTTTTGTGGGAAGTAAAGTGACATCACTTTATACTTTCTTTTGATAATTTGTTTTTTCTTGATAGTTTGTAATTTCTTGAGATGGAAAATTAGGAATTTAGATAGTTTTAGTTTTCCAGTCTTTATTCTGATAAGCATCTCAATAAATTCCCTATTATCATTGCTTAGCTGCATCCTACAAGTTTTATTGTGTTATATCTCAATTGCTCACACCTTCCACCTCCCTTCCTCATTCTTTCTTCCTATATTAAAACAAGTTTAGCTGCTCTTATCATTCTGTTTTCATATATCCATATAAAGTACTTTGACCATATTAAACTTCATTCACTGTCTTGTACAATTAATAAATGCTAATAAACTAATATATATAAATAAAAATCTTAAAATATTTTCAAATGCTCATTTGTTGTTTCTTTAGACAAATGAATTATTAAGAAAAGGCTGACCTTCTTAACTTTCAAGTTATTTCTGACATCAGTTTTATGGCTGCTACAGTTCCGTTTTTTTCTCAGTTCATTTGTTTGTCAATCCTACATTTTGATCCAAGTCGAACTATACTAAATCTATAGAGTTAACACAGACCACATAGATTTAGAAACTTACACCCACTACAGATTCCTGTTACAAGTCCTAGGGTTCTCCAGCCATCTCTATTTCTGACTATCCTAAATTTCAAGTCTTCTCACATCCTCCTCAGGCTTGATAATAGGTCAGTGTGGCTCACAAAATTAATGAGACCACTATATTTATAATTAGCGTTTTATTATTAAAATGAACACAAGAGCTCCCACGGAGTCCGAGTGCAGTCCCTCCACACAATGTTGATATGTTTATCAACCAGAAAGCTCTCTCAAGTCTGAGTACACAGTTTTTGTCAAGTTTTTGTTGGGTAGTTATGATTAATTAAATCACTGGCAGAAAAACTGAACAAGCTCTTCCCTGGAATTCAAGGAATAGGGATGAAAATGCTGACCATCTCATCAAGAGCTTATTTTCTGACATGACACATTCTTTTCAACACTGCATAAGGACACATCATGAGTCACTTCACTACCATAAACTTAAGTGTGCTAAGTTAATAACCACATAGGGTCCCTATAGATTGTCATATTGCATGTTGAATCACCTTTTCCACCATGTTCCCATTCCTCTCTTCTCCCCTATTTTTAAAAAAGCCAAATGTTGCATTTTGTATTATTTTATGATATGTATTATACATATATTATATATCACATACGTATATACATTATATTATATATCACATATGTATATTTATATCACACACATGTGTGCTTTCATCTTGTCTATACTTCATTATTTCCTCTTTTCTTCCTCATGCTGGTCCCCTCCACCCCAGTAGTCCCCCTTTTACATTCATGAACTACTACTATTGCTACTGTCACTGCCATGATCACTTTAGATCTACACTAATGAGTGAAAAATGCAACATTTGGCTTTTTTCTTTTTAAAAATGTTTATTGTGAAGGTGATATACAGAGGGTTTACAGTTATATAAGTCAGGTATTGAGTACATTCCTTTTTGAAATACACTTGGCTTTTTGAGGGTTTATCTACCTCCATGTGATGATCTCCAATTCCTTCCCCTTTCCTGCAAATAATGCAATCTCATTTTCCTTCAGGTGTAGTAAGATTCCATAGCATATATAATATTTGCCATAAACGAGTTGCTAGGCACCTCAATTTGGCTGCTGTGAGAGGGTGTAAATTAAACAGGTGTGTACAAACATCTTTTTAATATATTAATTTAATCTTTTTTGGATATATGCCCAGAGTAGTATAGTGGTGTTATAAGTTAAACCTATTTTTAGCTTTTTTTTCTATCCGTCGTGGGGCCTGATCTGGGCCTGGGCTCTGTCCCTGAACTCTTCAGCTCAAGGCTAATGCTCTGCCACTTGAGCCACGGCACCACTTCTGGCTTTTTCTGCTTATATGGTTCTAAGGAATCATTCATGCAAGGGCCTCATTCATGCAAGGCAAGCACTCTACTACTAAGCCACCTTCCCAGCCTCTATTTTTAGCTTTTTGAGGAACTTCCAATGGTTATTTTCTTTTTTCATTTTCTCTTACTTAAAAGTGCCTGTGTGAGAATGTGTGTGTGTGTGTGTGTGTGTGTGTGTGTGTGTGTGTGTGTGTGTGTGTGTGTATTTTCAAGTCCTCATATCACTAGATACCTGGAGAACCTTATAATCTGTTTCTGTTTTATTACCAGAAATGGGTGCTTCTAAGTAACTTTCTCATGAGATACTAATCCAAAGCAATCAGAATTAGTTGCCTTACGTAACAATTGGAAGATATTTTATTTACCAACTAAGTACATGGAAGCATCTATAAAAAAATTTCTTCCAAGTATACCACCAATTTAAAGAATTTTAATTATTTTTGTGTGTAATGCTTTATTGATCAACAACACAGGATCAGAAAGACCAGGGGTAGGGATCTCCACCATTAGAACCAGTCCCAAGTAACTTCATGCACCTTTGCTCCTTACACCCCTGGGAGGGGCCAGTCCCTGAAGGCCCTAGCTGCTGGTGTGCTGGCAGCTACAGCTGCTCACCAGCCAACCTGTTCACAGAAAGAAGGGCTTTGGCCCCTGTCACCAGGGCTGCCAGCCCCCAGGATCTCTTGGAGAAGAGACCTTCTCAGCCCAGTAGGCACAGATCCAGGGAGGGGGAAGGCCAAGACAGCTGGTGACACAAGTCCTCTCCAGCTGTGAGGAGGACAGGTCTGGGCACTCCCTTAAAGGACCAACACCTCTCAGGAACAACAATATGAGCAAAATACAAGCAATTCAAATGTCAGTTGTTATTGTCGATGAATGAGTTTTTTATGCACTCTATATCTATTGTCAAAATGAGTTTCAAAGTTCATGGAGGCCTCATAGTCCCATTAATTAGTTTCAGGGAATGCTGTAAGGGATAAAGAGGATTGAATAAGGAGCCTATTCCATCTCTACTTGTATTCGATTTATACTGTTGAACTTCATATGAAGACTTGTTTCATGAACTAGCATGCTAATGTGAAAGATGAATTCTTTAATCATGTTCTTCTATAGATCATATATTTTTAAAATGTAGATTTTTATGTTGTACCTTTAATATATCATCCAGACTCAACTAACAATTTGTCTCTTCACACTATCTATAATAAACTAAAGCATGGATAAACATAAAAAGAACTGTACTCATTACCTTACTTATGTAACTGTAACCCCTCTATACAACAACTTAACAATAAAATTTTTAAAGAAGAAAAAAATTATTTGAAGGCCAATTTTTTTATTGTGAAAATACCGTACAGAGGGGTTACAATTACATGGGCAAGATAATGAGTACATTTCTTATCAAGCATTGTTGCCTCCTCCTTTGTTTCCCCTTCCCATCCCTTCCCATCCCCCCCATTGAAGGCCAATTTTACAGTTATTAAAAATTTACAATGTCTCCTTGTCATTTTGTATGCCATCTCTAGGGCTCATAGATAAAGCTTCTAATCTATATTAAGGTACATTTATAATAAAATTGAGTTCCTCAACTACTTCTGTTGTAATAGTCTTTATTCATGCTGTGTGTGACTCACTTACACTAACTCTATCCTAGCAAATAGTATTAAGACAAGAAAAGTTGATGAATATTGTATAGTTCATATAGTGAACTATTTCTATGTTTTAGGAATGCTTAGGAATTTTGTATAGCTGCGGTGTGTAATTTTCTTCCCTATTAATCTTTTTTAAGTCATCTGAGAAGCAGTTTGAATGTCTTTGTTACCTTTGTTGGAGACTTTATAAAAGAGAGAAATCATCAAAGGGAAGATAGCATTAAAGGAAATCATTGCAGAAAAAAGGGAGAAAAATCCACAACTGGCTTCCTAGAAAGACTGGCCAAGCTCCTTTCAGCGGTGTAAGTCACTTTTCTTTCTGAAGTAGCTACAGACAGTGTGTATTCTTTTAAATGGAGTCACATGCACAATTTACAAATGGAATTTGGAGGGAGGGAGTTAAACTAAGACTCTGGTTATCTTGTCTCCCATCGTGTATCTAAAATCTCCTTATACTCTCAAAAATAATTAAAGAGAAATAAAATCTTGTAAAAATCTTTTTTTCTAATATTCTTACTTCTTACAGTCTTTCAAGACTATTACAAGTGCTTTTTTCTTTTGCAAATGTTTGGTAAGGCTCATATGCTATTTATACCTAAACATAAATCTTTTCAATTATTAAGCCTCATCTCACATAGTGAGGAAAATTACATCATAGGGGTTAACCCCCTTGGAGAAAGAGAACATAAAACACACACCTGTCACTTTGGAAAAACTGAACCTTTGATGAGTTTGTGCTTGCTAAAAAGAAGGGCAAATGGAAAACTACCATCATCTAAAAAATGGAAAGCTATTTTGTCACCTTTGCAATGCGTGTATTTGGTCAATGACTCATAACCCCGAATGCATTTAGGTGCCAAAGCAAAAGCTTGTTAGTCATCACTATCTCCTCCTGCTCCCTTTCTTCCAACATTTCCATAGCCAGGAGTTTCCATAGAAACAGTGCCAAGTGGACATATAATTTAATATATGGAGTGTATGTATATACATATATATAGATGTAGTTATATAGTTATATAGTTATATAGTTATCAAGAGTGAGAAGTCCCATGATCTGTGGCCAGCAACCTGGCTACCGAGGAGAGCCAGTGGAATAGTTCCATCTAAGTCCAAAGGCCTTAAAAGCAGGTCTCTTGGTTCCATCTTGAAGATCAACTCGGTAGACTGATATTCTTGAAGACAGGCAGGTAGAGTAACTTTTTCTTCCCTTCACCTTTTTGTTCTACAGTTTGTCAATATGCTTACTCACATGGAGGGCAGTCTGCTTTATTCCATCAGTCCATATAAATACTAATCTCATCCAGAAACTCTCACAGACATGTTTAACCAACTATCTGGACACTCCCCATCCTACTTAAGTTGGCACATAACTAACCATGTAGTATCTTATCAGGCACTCTGCATTCAAAGATTTCTAATCTATCTGCTTTGCTTCACCATATTCTCTCTCTTTCCATCCCTCTATCCCTTTTACTCCCTTCTCCTCCTCTACTCTCTTCAGCTTCCTTAATCATGTCCCTGTTCTCATTTTGATAATGTTGTACAAACATGTTATAAAATATAGTGTTGTAATGCCAGGCGCTGGTGGCTCACGCCTGTAATTCTAGCTACTCAGGAGGCTGAGATCTGATGATCTTGGTTCAAAGCCAGCCCAGGCAGGAAAGTCTGTGAGACTCTTATCTCCAATAAATCACTTGAAAACCGGAAGTGGCACTGTGGCTCAAGTGGTAGAGCGCTCTCCTTGAGCTGAAGAGCTGAGGGACAGCGCCCAGGCCCAGAGTTCAAGCCCCATGACCGACTCCCCCCAAAAAATATATATAGTGTGGTAGAATGACAAAAAAGAGCTTATGTGTGACTCACAAAACTTGTAAGTTGTTTGAACTTTGACAAATCACTCAAACTTTTTCAGGCCTCAGGTTTCATTAAAGAATTAATGTAAATGTGTTTTTCTTTAACTGTATGAGAATCATATAATACTAACTCAACTCACTGGGAACTACTGACTTGTAGGTACACACGCTCACACACTCATGCATGCATGCATGCACTCACACACACAAATTGATGAAACTGTCAACTGAAAGCAGGCACACCAGCTCTTGCTCATAATCCCTTTTATGTGGAAGGCAGGGATCAAGGATATGCTTTAAGGCCAGTATGGGCTAAATGTTAGTGACACATCCCTACTTCCATTCCAAGTATGGTAGTTTATGCCTGTTTATGCATAGCTGCTGAGATTGACAATAGGACATTATGTTGAAACTATGAAACTTGTAGGAAGGACAAAAGGGAAAATCCAGGAGAGAGCCAGGGCAGAGGTGACATTGTCCAAAAGGAAATGTACTCTTTCCCCACCTTATGTAACTGTAACCCCTCTGTTTTTACTAGTTTCAACTAAAATAATGATAAAAAGATTTTGAAAACAAACAAAAATAGATTGGTCATAGGCTAGAAGGTCTTGGCAAAGATGCAAGATCCTACCTGAAAAGTAACTAAAAGAAAAAGGCGAAATAAAAGGTCCTGATTCAAAATGTAACACCACTAAAAAAGAAAAAGAAAAAATGTAAGAATAAATTTTATAAATGAAAATTGTCCCTTACAACATAATCTTTTATAATATACTTTAAAGTCTCTGTCTCTGTCTCTGTCTCTCTCTCTATATATATGGATCAACCATGTTTACATTGATATTTACATTTTATCCTTGGTCCATGCAAAGGTCAGGAAACGTGATTCCCACTAGTAATAGTAATAATCAAGTGATTCTGATTAACCTTTCATACAACAGAATAGAGAATAACAAGATGAATAAACTGGCTGCATTCACAACAGCATGGATGAATTGCTCAAACATAGATTAAATAAAGGAATCCAGGCACAAAATAACATAAACTGTATGATTTTATTTATAAACTAAACTGATTGCTATTGTGCTTAGTAATTTTTGTTTAGATGGGAACAAAGTAAAATACAAAACAAACAAGGGCTTGAGTACCTGAAAAATCATGGCTGTGATCCAATTTGGTGGGGAGAGAGGAATGACATAGTGATTAGGAAGAGGAGAGAAGGAATAGGAAGAAAAGACTTCTACAGAAAGATAGTTTTTCTTTCTTTCTTTCTTTTTTTTGGTCCAGTCGTGGGGTCTGAACTCTGGGTGTGGGCGCTGTCCCTCAGCTTTTCACCTCAAGGCTAGCTCTCTACCACTTGAGCCACAGCGCCACTTCCAGCTTTTTTCTTTTTGCTTATGTGGTGCTGAGGAATTGAACCCAGGGCCTCAGGCATGCAAGGCAAGCGCTCTACCACTGAGCCACCTTCCCAGCCCCAGTTTTTCTATTTTTTGACTTGGGTAATGGTTATGCAGCGATTAGATTTATAATTTTTTATTAAGCTGAGATTTCCACAGTGTCTGTTTATAGTTGACAATAAAATGTTTTAAGTCAGCAAAATGTTACAACTACTAGGTTGTGACATCAGCACTGTATACTGGTGAATAATCAGAAAGCAGAATTTGGTTTTTCAGTTGTGGTTGGTTTGGAGACCCCCTACAGTAGATACCAAGGGAACTTTCAAAGATACAAGTTATCATGGTCTTCCATCCTACACCCTCATTAATTCATTCAACATTTCTTAAAGTATGGCACAATAGGATACAGCAGTGAATAAAACAGACAAATCCTCACTCTTCTGGAGTTTACCCTATAATAGCACTTTGAAGAACCTAAAAACTCCCAAGTGATTCTTAATATGAGATAAAGCATTTCCTTAAAAACTTCTCAATCCACAATTACAAAAAGAGGTTTGTGAGTGAGCCCAGTATTTAAAGAAAATGAGACTATAATTTTGTAGAAAATCCAAAGCATTTATATGTAAGTTGAAAATTTATATATAAATTTTGAAAGTCAAAAGAAAAATAGAATAGGATTATAATTCCTATTCTAATTATCCTTCCAACCTTTAGATCCCACCACCACTGTCATTAATAGCTTGAGGTTTAAAATTATTCTACCTTTAACATTTTCATCCTATGTATATGTGTAGTTTTCTCTTTCCCTTAGCACAAATGATAGTTTGTAAACAAGTGATTTTTAAAAAAGATATAGTAATGATATTTCAGTTTGAACAGTTGAAATTTCATTCAGGGTGTTCAAGAACTTCTTGAATTCTAAATAATAGTCTCAATTGCTAATGACGCTATCTAAGTGACATTAAAATAAATAAAATAATCAAACAAAAATCACCGATATATAAAAAGCATATCATTTGAAAATCATTCCTTTTGCTTTAATTTCTATGAGTTTATATGAAGGAAATACTAGAAGTGAATGTAACACAGATCCCTGGCCCCACTCCCATCAAAGAGAAAGGAATTAACAGAGAAGAAGGTAAAATGTGACCTGAGGTCATCCTCTTAGTGGAAACCTGGGACTAACCCTCATTCATTTACTCATTCTTTTTTTTTATTGTGAAAATACTGTACAGAGGGGTTACAATTACCTGGGTAAGATAATGAGTACATTTCTTATCAAGCATTGTAGCCTCCTCCTTTGTTTCCCCTTCCCATCCCTTCCCATCCTCCCCACCCCCTCCCACCAAAGTTCATTTACTCATTCTTACAATGCATTTGTAAACCCTGGGGTCTATCTACAAACAAAAATGAACAAAAATACCCTGAGGGATGATGTTTCTCTTATATGACATGTATGGATGTTAGGAGGGAAAGGAGTAAGTTCTATCATAAATAAAATGTCAAAGGAGGTTAACTCTGAAATTTGAATAAAACAATGCTCGATAGGAAATGTACTCATTACCTTACTCATGTAAATGTAACTCCTCTGTACAATAAAAATATATAATAAAAATAACTGATAGGAAAAAATGAAACAAGTACAAGAGAAAGAATTGTGAGTAGGAATTCAATTAGAAATTTTACAAGTTCAAAGACTGGTCAGAGAAGCTGTCAAGGAGAAAGTAGCATTTGAGCGAACACTTTGAAGAGATGGAAAAGTGAACTGGGGGTATCTGTGGGAAGATCATCCCAAAATACATTTACAAGCGTCAAAGCCAGAATATGAATGTGCACACTTTTTTGCAGACTAGACATATTCTTTCCAATCAGGGTAATTTTATAGTTCAAATAAAGTAGTGGATTTGGTCACAGATGTGAAAATTTACACATAGAACTATCAATCTTAAAGGTACCAGTGATTTGTTCAGCATCTAATTGTTATCAAATGCTGACTTCACAACTTTTCAGAGTATACACGAGAATTACTCAATGATTGGAAATAATTTATAATCTTATGATAGAAAGAATGATAAGAAAATAATTTTAATATGTAGTATGTGCTATAATAAATTTAAGGTTCTAAGGGAAGGCACCAAAGTAGATAATATAACCTAGTTGTTTGGATGAGGAAATTGAAATATAGAGACATTAATTGATATAGAAAAGTGTGGTGGATATGAATTTTGAACCCTAGTTTCTGACCCACACTCATACCTCAAAACTTGCCAATATAGTTATCTCTTAGGTTACTGGATGTGAAAAGTGATACCTAAAGTTAAGATAGCTGTTTCTCACTTTACCACAAGGTGCATACTAAGCAAGGAAGATGCTGAGCCAGTCATCTGTGCAAAAGCTTTTATCCAAGAATCTAAGCTGTGCTATCCTCCAGAGAGCCTACCCAGCCAGAGAGCATTGAAAAGGTGAGGGTGGGTGGGGTTCAGTGGAAAGGAGATAGAGAAAAATAATTACAAATTTCACTTGTCTTTTCACATCTGTTTTTCCATTTGACCCCTTACAGCAGTCTTCCTGTCAGTTCTGTTCTACAAAAAAGAACAAAAGCTTACAGAGTTTAATCCTTCCGTTTAAGTTCATATTGCTAGGGAGTTGTCTAAACAAACCTAAGGCCAGGTTTCTGTCTTCAACTCCCTTGTCTTTTCAGCGCTCCAATTTTAATCGAATGCAGGGAGCTACTAAGGATATTGGGCTTCTGGGTTTGTGTTCCCTTAAAAGCAAAATGGAGGTAAACAAGGGCTGGGGTACACCCAGTGTACCTTGTGTTGGGACATTCTCTCCCCAATCCTCTTCTTTGTCTATATATGTTCAAAATGAAATTTTAAACAGTTTCCAACTTGTATGCAAAACATACAGCAGAGATTTCCCAAATACCCTATACCCAAATTTCCCTTTTGTTAACATCTTACAGAGGTTTGGTACATTCATTACAGTTAATCAACAGCTTATCCTTATTTTATCAAAGTATCTTTGATATCCTTTTTCTTTTCCATGATCCCATCTTGAACATCATAGTCCACTTAGTAGTCATGTCCCCTTAGTTTCTTCTGGGTTTTCTTTCTTTTTTGACAATTTCATAGATTTCCCTTATTTTTGATGATTGACAGTTGTGAGGCATTTTGTAGAATTCTTCTCCATTAGGGGACTTGTGTGATGTTTTCAGGAGGAAGGCCACCATTCAAATCATATCCTATAAAGGGTACTCTCCCAGTATGAGTCATCATGTTGATGTTAAACTTGATCACAAAGACAGGATAAATTTTATCAATATTCCAAAGTCTCATCCCATTTTACTTTTTATTTTTTGTCTCTGATGTCATTAGGAAAGTTAATAAAAATGAAAGTGCTGAAATAGATAAGAAATAATGGAAAATATAATCTTTTTTAAAATTTAACTTTATTGTCAGGGTGATGTACATAGGGGTTACAGTTACCTATGTAAGGTAGTGAGTACACTTCTTGTCAAACTTGCTACCCCCCTCCCCCATTTTTCTCCCTCTTTCCCCACCCCCAAGGCCCCAGGTTGAACAATTCTTTTCCAACATATTGTCTTGTGTGTATCGACGATGCTTTGGTTCACCCTTTGTCCTTTGTCTCATCATTTTTTTTGGGGGGGGGGGTCCGGTCATGGGGCCTAAACTCTGGGCCTGAGCGCTGTACCTCAGCTCTTCAGCTCAATGCTAGCGCTCTACCACTTGAGCCATAGCGCCACTTCCGGCTTTTTTCTTATTGCTTATGTGGTGCTGGGGAATTGAACCCAGGGCCTCAGGCATGCAAGGCAAGCACTCTACCACCGAGCCACCTTCCCAGCCCCTGTCTCATCATTTTGTTGTTCCCTTCCATTCCCTAATTCAGACAAATGTATATACAATACCCAGGGTACCAAAATCAAATACAGTGACAACAGGGGATAAACCATAGGGGGAAAAACACAAAAGAAAAAAGAAATCATATAGTACATTAAAAACAACAACAACAAAGAAAAACTTCTTGTGTCCATGTCTTGGAGTTCATTTCCCTTAGCATCATCTTATATGGTTGTATGTTCATAGCTATTGAGCTATTCTGCTCATCTGCTATTCTGGACTTACAAAGAAAATTAGTTGTTTTCTAAACTGCATCATGAAAACATCACAAAGAAGTATGTAAAATTATGCACATCTGTGCACACAAATGGACAGAATTAAACAGTATAAAATCATTCTTTATCTCTGAGAGTATTTCACATTTATTTTTCTGTTCTGAACTATACTATTTCAAATACCTGATGGTAGGTTTAAGATTTAAAGAAAGAAACAAATTTTCGCTGTTGAAATCTAAAAACTATTTAGTATGCTGTTATTAAGTGAGATCACACTGAAATTGATTTTCTCCCAAAAGCTTTCGCAATCAACCTTTTAAATTTTATTCAGAATCAATATGAGACTCTTATTTCCTTTTTCTATCACAAGTCTACTTTCATGGGAACTTCAGTTTAATATTCACTTTTCTATTTGTAATGAAATGAGCAAGATCCTAAATAAGAACAAGAAAGCTAAAATTAAGCCTGTTCACTCCTGTTCATGTATCATTTATAGTAAATTTGGCTATCCAAGAACAATATACATGCTACAAATATCTATTTACAATGTATAATGACATTGTTAAAGAGTAAAAATTATAAGAAATATTTGATACAACAATAAAGTAAATATATCAACATTAAAAAAGAAGCATAACTATAGCTTACTGAACTAAGATTATAATAAACATTGATTCTATCCATGTTTGTCTTTACAATTTTTTAAATGATTCTCTTTTCCGTTTCTTTTTCTAATTTACTTTCTTGTTGTTTTAGAGGTGTTATACTACAGAGTTACATTTACCTGCATCAGGTAATAAGTACATTTCCTTTCACATAGTGTCATCTGTTCCCCCAATACTTGAGTATTTTGCTTTTTTTTGACACCTGAGCTCTTTATAGAGTTTATTCAGGTAATCATATACTGTAATAAACATGCAATGTGGAATCTTAGTGAGAATGTAAATTAGTACAACTACGATGGGGAAAAATGTGAAAAACTTAAAATATTTAAAATATAACTACCATATGGTCCAACATTCTAACTACTAGGAATATGTTCAAAGAATTGAAAATCAGTATGCTGGAGATACACCTGCACTCCTGTGTTTATCGCATCAGTCTTCACAATAGCTAAGAAATGAAAACAATCTCTGTCCATCTGATGAACAGGTAAAGAAAATGTGATCTATGTATACAATAGAGTATTATTCTGTCACAAAAAGCAAAATCCTATCACTGGCAATAACCTGGTTGGAAGTAGAGGCCATTATTTTAAATTAGATAAGCCAGGCACAAAATGACAAATTATCCCCTGATCACATTGCATTCAGCTATATAATAGAAAAGTTGAACACATAAAAGTTGAAAATGGAATGGTGGTTACCAGGGAAGAGGGAGAGAGGGAGAGAGGGAGAGATGTAGAAAAGTCAATCAATAGGCATTATTAAATTATTGTTGGGTATGGGAAAGAAGTTAGGGAGGTCTATTGTACAGGAGGGTGACTGCAGATAACAATATTGTATTCTCCATGTTTTTTGGAAAAGTATGGAAAAATGAATCTTACACTATCAAGAAGAGAACAATATTTGAGGAAATAGATGTTTATCTTGATTTGAACATTAAGCAACATATACTTGTATGAAAATATTTTGTAAATATATACAATTTGTATTTATCATTTTTTCAGAGGCAGTGTGGCTTAATGGAAAGTTATACAAAGCCAGATTCTGCTTTGGATTCTAATGGAGGGAATGCCATGGATAGAGTCACTCATTTGGAAGGTACAGAGTCTCTGTTTATAAAATAAAGGATTGTACCAGATGTTACATACCAGAGCATCAATGCTAACCACTCAACTCTCAAATCATAAACCTGCCAAAGAACATTTTCTAGAAAGGTTTCTGGGCACATGGTCTCAGAAATTTTCTGTTCATCACTAATTAATACCTGTTTGTTGAGATATTAATAGTTTACTATAATGCTGTTAGCAAAACAATACTGCATTAAATTCAGCTTGGACCTATTAAAGTGTTTTGTCATTTCAGAGTGATTTTTCCCACAGAATATCCTAGTCAAAATAAAAATCAAATGAAAAAGTCAATTTCGCTCATTTTTTCCTAACTAGTTTAGTTGTTTGCATAATTTGAACTGTTGACAACCATGTAAAAATTCCTCTGACTGTACTGTTTCCTGTGTTAACTAATATAAATTCATAGATTATTCCAAATGGGAATACTCATAGTTACTCACTGGAGAAAATAGAGTTGTACATACTTGCATATCATAGAGAAACGCCCACATGTAACAACAAAGACTGCATTTACCAAGACCTGAAATGAGAAAATAAAAGAACTAGAGTGCATTACCACCTCCACCCTAACCACACCTTCCTGCCCTAAGCCTATTGCCCAAACCTGACTATGCCCCAACATATGCCTCTTTGAAATTTGTAAAGATGTCGAGAAGAAAAGGCAATTTAAAGAATAAGATCCTCAGGAGAAAGTTAGGAAAATAGACATAGAGCAGGAAATTCGGTTGGGTGACGCTTTCTGGAGTGAATTGATGTTGTTTGGAAGTATTAGAGAGCAACTAAGGTTCTCCAAATGACTTGAATTTCATTTGTTCCCATATGCACACTTTTATGATGAAAAATATTAGATGATGATACAATAACATAGTGGGATTTGACAAAACAGGTTGTTTTTATGACTTCTAATACATTTTTACCTCTTCTACAACCAACCACATTTCAAAAACCTGTATGAAATTCTTTGCCTCCATCATTTGGCTTGACTCTCTTGAAAAAGATAACTAATTGAACTTATTTATTTTTTTCTTATACCTCCAAGATGATTTTAACAGAAAAATCAATAGTTTACTTCCACGATGTCACTTTTAGAATTGCTTTAATTCTGTCTCCTTGTTTCCTCTGTCTCTTTAGACCTAGGTTTTCCAGTGTTAGCTGTGGAACCATTTCAACTCTTCCATCTGCTTTAAAGCCAAACAGCTTGCTAGGTCCTTTAAAAAAATAGATAACTTCAAAGACAGAACCATAGTCAACAAATAGGAAGGTCAAGTAGTGTTAGAGAAAAGTACTTCTGTCAGGATATAGCCAATCAGAACTCCAATTACCTGATAGATTTATAGATTGAGCAGAAAGATATGCTCATTTAGAAACTGTGAATTGGTTAAATGTTCTGATCCACTCAAGCTCCTGAGGAGATCAAGGAAAATGAGAATTTTATAGGCCTAGAGACAGGGCAGTTGCTGGTTTAATATTAAGTTCAAAATATGGTTGTTTGAAATGGATCCACTAATCTATTTGCATTTGTATTCTTTAAAGCAGAAATTTGAGCCACCTTCTTGGCATTGATCGCTTTTAAGCAGATTGATCACAGTAATTAAAATTTCTAAATCATTGCTTGGCTTGCAATTGCATTAAATCCCTTAATATAAATATGATTTTTTTTCATTTCTTAGTCTAGAAACTGAAAAAAGGATGAAGAAGAACTTGTAGCTAACGAAAAACATATAATCCTAGAGTGTTTATAATTAAACACTCTAATTAATCAACTGGCAGTTTTTGCAAGAGCAAGAGGGGTTATCCATTATATTAGCATATGCAAACAGGTTCATTAAATGATGTATCGAACCACTGATAGGATATATAGTCACATACAAACATATGCATATTTGAAAGCTGGTCCTATTGATAGAGCTTTTCTTTGATTTTTTTCTGCATAAGGACTAATTGTTCTTGTTAGTTAAAGAGAATCAGAGAAGTATTTCAATTTCTAAGAAATATGATTATAAAACAAACCTACTCTTCCCCTGTGATTAAAGCTGTAGTCTCTTCAGTATTTCAATTTGTAAGTATTGTTTACTGAGTTGTCCTCTGATCCAATTATAAATGAACCATATTGATTTTTAGGCTTAGGGCCACTTGCAAAATGTGAAGCTTCCACATTGAAGCAAAAGACTTCCATGTAGGTGACATCTAATTATTTAGGTATTTAGTACTGCATCTGATAGAAAATAAAAATTTTATGTGAAGTTCTTTAACTAGATTCTTTCTTGTAGTGCTTTCAAACTTTCATCTTAATAAAATAAGAGAATGGATAAGTACTAAAAAGAAAAGAAAGATAAGAAAGCACAGAGAAGGAGGAGGAATAGGAGATGGAAGAGGAGAAAGAAAAAGAGGAAGAGAAAGGGAAAAGGAGGAGGGAATCATATGGAATCATGCCTAAGTTTCAAGTTTTTTTTTTTTTTAAAAATGTTCCCCTTTTTTTAAACAATTGAATTTGGTATGTGACATGACAATATGTATCAAAGATGATGTCAGGCTTTGAGTGACTGGTGGACAGAGTTGTCAACCAAATATGAAACCCCAGAGAAGATTTTCTTCCAGAAAGATAATGATGAAATTGAATTTAAAGTTTTTGTGAAGGGATCTTCCAAAGATAATATGAATTTGGTGCGCAAGGATAAAACCAAGTTTGGTACATAGACTACAGGACTTGTCCAAAAAAATCAATAGGTACACCTATGGGGGTGAATGTATTTTCCTAAAAGTAGGTAATGAAGTAAATCTTAATAGTCTTATTTTTATTTTGTTAAAAAGTGTTCTATGTCTATTGACCAAATCCAGTGTTTTTTTGCCCTATAGCATGCTTCCTGCCCTCCAAGATGACCCATTTTCCCTTCTCAAATAGGTTCACACTACATACAAAGATGAATCTTTGAGTGAATATACTTTTCTTTCCTAATGCTCTTCATAGCTTAAAACTCAAAACCAAACTATACCTAAATCAAAAGAAAACACCCCTAATTCAAAAATATCCCTTATTTAGAACTAAGGGATATTTGGGTATTTTCCTTTATATACAAAGTAAAACAAATGATAGAGTAAATAAAAAATAAGAAATATTACAGGGTAAAAACCTCTGCTCAGCAGTTTCTGCTTCCAGCTTAAAAATAAAAACAACATGGCTTTCTCCTACATATAATACCAACTTAAAAACTGAGGCCAACAGAGGATTATTTTGCCAAAAATGATTCAACTGATTTGGCTGGTTTCACATAGGTGCCACTTTAGATGATGTGTGTGTCTATATGTATAGACATAAATGTACACATGTATGTATAATTGCGTATTAAACATAGACATACATATTTCATATACCATTTTGAATACCTATATGTGAAAATGTATATATGTATACCTGTGTGTGTGTGTGTGTGTGTGTGTTTGTGTGTGTGTGTGTATGTGTGTGCATCAATTTCCCACTTCTTCTCTAGTACTAGTTTCTTAATAAGGCCAAGGAAAGGGGGAAAAAAACCAAATCATTTTTCTACAATATTTCACACTTTCAAAGAAAACTTATGGAGAATATTTTTTTTAAAAGAAACAATTAATCAAATATTACCCTTAGCTGAAGCGATACCAAACAAGTTACTTTCCAAAGGGCTGGCTTCCTATAGTAAATTTGTACTTGTAGAAATTGCTGCTGTGGCTGACTCCACAGTTCTAATGCTTTTGAAAACAAAGAGCTTCTTCTCAATACAGTCTTGATCCCAGAGTTGACTAAGAGTATGGCACACTTAATGGAATTTACTTTAAGCCACTGGACATTAGAGCCTTTCCTCTCTTCTTCAGCTGCTATTACATTTTCTCCATAGTATCTGAAACTTAATTTAATTGTAATTTATCTTAAGACATGTAAAAAACATTTTCAAAAAGCCATATCTTTATAAGAGTTTCCGTGTTTTCATTTTTGGGTAATAACTCACAAACAATGTAGGTGGTGCAAGCAAATTCTTATATAATGAATACATCTGAGGATACTTTGATTATGTAAATAAACATGATTTTTAAAAAGGAATAATTTTACAAGTTCTTTTATCTGTTCTTTGAACTCAAGAATAGCATGTTTGAGGACTCCACTAATAGTTAAAATTTTCTTCCTGTCTGCATAAAATTGTGATATTGTATTTCCAAGTCAAATTTGCCAACGATCTTCCTTCTTACCAAGAGCCAATCCATCATTTCTCTTTGGTACTATTTGGATCAACTTGTCTCAGATTTTTTCAGGTGATGATGGTTTTCTAGATTCACAAACATTAAAAAGAGAAAATTTGCACAACTGACCTCTTATTTTACATCTCAAGAACTGGTCACTAAATACAAACCTCAGTCACCTCGACATCACCATTCATTGAGAGAGGCATCAGCATCAGTGCCAATTTGGGTGAAAAGGAGCACAGTCAGAATTGCCCCACAGCCTGACTCTACTTTCCCAAGTCCTGAATCATTACCACTTGCCTCATCTTTAATCCTGTTCAGTTGGCTTCTGGCAAATGGCTCCTCATTTCTTCACAGCCTTGGACCTATTTTGGTCCACCTGGAGACTACACACAAGCTGTCTGGTTGTAAGGGAGGCTCTGAAAGTGAGTCATGCTCTATTAGGGAATTGTAGAATTTTGTGTTTCATCAAGAAGGCAAGAAAAATCCTGATTAGAGCTGTAGGCATATCCTCAGGCAACTTTTTACTCCACGTGAATGTGAAACTCTTGTCATCTCTGGCCTTATAGTTTTGTTCAGACACACCCTATGAACCCTTTTTACCAAAAACAAAATGCTCCCTCCCTTTCCCTTTATGTTCTATTCTCATTACATTTTGTAAAACGTTAGAGTCAACTAATCTGTCAGTGAAAACGAGTTAACTGCTACAGATAAAACAATTGCTTCTGTGACTCATTTGTTTATAACGATGTGTTATGCATGCCAATTGTACCATTAGTATAATTTCCACATTAGTATAAACCTGTTAATTGTCCTAGGTTCTGACAGGTAAGTACCTTGGGACATTAAATAATGAAATAACTTCTGGTCTTGATAGAGCATCTCTGTCCTAAATCCAATTGCAGAGGCATTGCAAATCGAACTGGTTAGTGAAACGTTTTCAAATTATGTGTACAGGCTTCCAGAGTAAACCTGGGATGCAAATTAAGCTTTGGAGTAATGTAAAGTATGTTTTTATATCGAACAAATCCATTCCGTGGCTTGTCTATGTAGTTTATGTGCTTTTAAATCCCTCCCGGCTTTACTGTACTTGTTTACTCTTACCTTCTTATAATCTGTCATGTGCTATTTTCACAGTTTTACCCCTACTACTTCGTCTCTTATGCCTGTGTAATTTTGTGTGTGTGAAGTGTTTTACAAGTTGACAAAGGACATTTCCACACGGATCGTCTTTCATTTTTGACCCAGCAAGTCAGCGTGGTCAGCAGCACTACCTCCTCATTGTCCCATAGGAGAAAGTGGAGGTTCAAGGATCTGGTAAATTGTCTTAGGAAATATCTATGACTGCAACCTTGGATTTCAACTGCTCAATTCCATTTTAACCCCAGCTCCACATTGTTACCCATACAAACCACATGCTTTTCTGTTCTTCATCTTTGCTTACGCTGTTATTGCCCATGCTTATTTTTACTTAGCCTCTAGTTCCTATCCAACTCAGAGAAACCAGTGTTCTACACAGTGTGGGAGGAGACTGTTCTGTGTAATGAAGCTATTTGATCTGCTTTCCTTAGAGGAGCTAAGGTTAAGCCCAAATGTGCCAGAATAGGGGAAGGTACAGGAGACGTGGAGGTGTGACCAGAATAAATTCACTCCAGTCAATGAAAAATGTCTCCACATAAGGTACTTTGAGTTTGAAGGGCTTCTAAGATGGTCACTTTTGCAATGTAGTCATGCACCTAGTATGTCTACAAATCTATTCCTCGGAAGAATGACTACTCTGAATCTGTTCATTTCTCCTTCCTTCCTTCCTTCCTTCCTTCCTTCCTTCCTTCCTTCCTTCCTTCCTTCCTTCCTTCCTTCCTTCTTTCCTTCCTTCCTTCCTTCCTCCCTCCCTCCCTTCCTTTTTCTTTCTCTCTCACCCTTTACTTCTCTTTTTTCCTTATTAGAGAGATATCTAATGACTCTTTAAAGAGTGTAAATAAAAAGTAGAATTTACATTACCTTGCCATTAATATAGGTTGGACTTAACAAGAAAGTAATGTTCTAAGACTTCTAAGGCCAGCTATTTCAAAGGCCTAAACGCTTTTGCTTTTTCTGTGTGGAGCCAGGAACCACCATGCAGTTATTTCAGTCTGTCCTGAGGAAGGAAGAAACCATATGGAAATGTCCTGGAAAATGAATGGTCAGGTGGGGAGAGGACTATCGAAGACAGCTTTCTGTAACTGTTCTGCCATCCAATTATAACCAGAGACAGAGTCTCAGATGAGGCTGGGATAAGAGCCACCTAGCATATCTTAGCTAATTCAGAGAATTTTTGAATATAATGAAAATATTGTTGTTTGAAGCCAGTAAACGTTTAGATAGTTTGTTACCCAGCATAACGGGCCACTTATACCCTTGTCTGAATGCTTAGTAACTTTTTTTAAAATTTAATTTTATTTTATTTGTGAACATACTGTACAGAGGGGTTACAATTACATGGGCAGGATAATGCGTACATTTCTTACCAAGCATTGCACCCTCCTCCTTTGGTTTACCCTTCACATCCCTTCCCAGCCTCCCCCCTCCCCCCCAATCCCAATCCTTCTCCTTCCCCCCCTTCCCCCCCCCCCCCCCCGCACCGACGTTGTAAAGCTCGTTTTGGACATGACAACTTGTACTTCTCATTGTTGCAACAGCTCCACCTGTATCCTTAAACAACTGGTTTTTCCCCATCTCCTCCACAAGTTATACTGACATCAAATATAGTGAAAGCAGGGGTTATACTGTGGGGGAGGGACATACAAAGCAACAAAGAGATAATCTTATCAATGCGTTAGAAACACATGCATGAAAGAAAAAAACATTAAAATACATATCTAAGGGTTCATTTTCCTGACCTCACATTATCTGACCTTTTCCTCTTGACTCATACATATACTAGATATTGCAAATAAGGGAAACCATGGGACCTATGTTTCTTTGGGCCTGGCTTACTTCACTTAATATAATTTTTTCCAAGTTTTTCCATTTCCTAACAAATGGGGCAATGTCATTCTTTCTGATGGAGGCATAGAATTCCATTGTGTATATATACCACATTTTCTTGATCCATTCATCTACTGAGGGACATCTGGGTTGGTTCCATATCTTAGCTATGGTAAATAATGCTGCAATAAACATTGTTGTGCTGGTAGCTTTAGTGTGGTCGTGTTTGTAAACATTTGGGTAAATGCCCAAAAGTGGGATTGCTGGGTCATAGGGGAGATCTATGTGAAGTCTTTTGAGGAACTTCCATACTGCTTTCCAAAGTGGTTGAACAAGTTTACATTCCCACCAACAATGAAGTAAGGTTCCTTTCTGTCCACATCCCCTCCAGCATCTGTTGTTGTTAGAGTTCTTGATTTTTGCCGTTCTAACTGGAGTGAGGTGATATCTCAATGTTGTTTTGATTTGCATTTCTTTTATGGCTAGGGATGTTGAACATTTCTTCATGTGTCTATTGGCCATCCTTCTTTCTTCTTCAGAGAAGCTTCTCTTTAAGTCTTTCGCCCACTTATTTATTGGGCAGTTGTTTCTTTGAGGATTTGTTGTTGGGGGGTTTAATTTTTTGAGTTCCAAGTATATTTTAGATATGAGACCCTTGTCCGTTGTATGGTTAGTAAAGATCTTCTCCCAACCGGTGGGCTTTCTATTGATCTTGCTAGCTATGTCATTTGCCCTGCAAAAGCTCTGCAACTTTATGCAATCCCATTTGTCCAACTTTTCTTTGATTTGTTGTGTTTCCGGGTCTCTATTCAAAAAATTTCGGCCTGAGCCAAGGAGACCTAGGGTTTCTCCTATTCCATCCTGTAATGTTTTCAGAGTGTCTGCTTTGAGTTCAAGGTCTTTGATCCATTTGGAGTTGATTCTGGTGCAGGGTGATATATAAGGATCTAGCTTTAGTTTTCTACATGTAGTTAACCAATTTTGCCAGCACCATTTACTAAAGAGGGCATCTTTCTTCCATTCTATTGTTTTAGCTCCCTTATCGAAGATTAGATGGCTATAGGTCTGTAGGTTCATTTCTGGGTTTTCCATTCTATTCCATTGGTCCTGAGGTCTGTTCTTATGCCAATACCAAGCTGTTTTGATTACTATGGCTTTATAGTAGAGTTTGAAATTTGGTATTGATATTCCTCCAGCAGTGTTCTTTCCATTGAGGAGCGTTTTTGCTATTTGGGGTCTTTTATTTTTCCATATGAATTTTTGGATTGCCTCTTCTATTTCCTTGAAGAATGAGGTTGGAATTTTGATAGGTATTGCATTGAATTTGTAGATAGCCTTGGGAAGTATTGCCATTTCACGATGTTAATCTTTCCAATCCAGGAGCATGGGAGGCTTTGCCATTTTTTAAGTTCTGTGTTGATTTCCTTTTTCAAGATTTTAAAGTTTTCATCATAGAGGTCCTTCACTTCTTTAGTTAAGTTAATTCCTAGGTATTTTATTTTTTGTGGGGCTATTACAAATGGAGTTGCTTTCCTAATTTCAGCCACACTTTTCTCATTGTTGGCATACAGAAAAGCCATTGATTTTGGGGGGTTAATTTTATAACCTGCTACTTTGCCAAAGTTTTGAATCAGCTTGAGTAACTTGGGAGTGGAGTCTATGGGATTCTTTAAATACAAGATCATGTCATCTGCAAAGGGAGAGTTTTATTTCTTCTTTCCCTATTTGGATCCCCTTTATGTCTGCATCTTTGCTTAGTAACTTTTGCAATTCCTTAAAAGATCAGAGTCCCAAATAAACCAAAAAACTGAGCAAATTTGGATGATTCAAAGCAGTTTTATGATGGAAAGTAGATGGTGTAAGTGGGGAGTGAAAAGGGAGTTAATTAAGAAAATTGAATAGCAATACATGCAAAGGGAAATACTGAAGAAGAAAAGCAGCATTTCAAATTAAGTTCTATGAAACTCTATGCCAGGTACAAGGTTTTGTTTAAAAGAGATAAATATTAACCATAGAATAGGTTTAGCTGGGCCTAACTCCTCAAGGAGTATATTTATTTTCTTATTTTTTGTCACTCTTGGCATAGGGAACTTTAAAAAGATTTAGGGATGAAAATTCACAGAGTTGTGCTTTTGTGGAGATAGGCTGAACAATTACCTTATGCTAATAGGTTTCTGTGTTCCTGGAAAAGAGTACATTGTTCAACACATAAGAGCCACTTGACTTTTTCCCTCAGAATTTAACTATCTGGGGCTCCGCCCAACCTGAAGTAGTATGTAGGGAAGAGAGAATATGAATTGTTTCTGTTTTTCAACTAAAAGACAAAATTGGATCATCACTTGTCCACCTATTATTACTTGTATCATCTATCTAGAATGCCCACAAAACCTCAGATAAATCTAAGAAATTTTAAAGAATCATGTAAGTTAAAATGTGCTCAAAGTCACTTGCTTCTATTTATTTATTTGGTCTGAACGATCCCTATATTCACTTACCATATGGCATTAAATCATGCTGGTCCTTGAGTTATTATTACATGATTCAAAGAGTATAATTTACAGAATTGCCAGCCCAGACTTCACTCTGTCCCACACCAAAAAAAGACCACAAGGAGGGGAGAAGAAAATGCCTGTTTCCTGGTAGCCCATATTTACGCAATTTTCTCCCACCACAGATTGTTTTGGCAGTCTAGACAGAAGTCTTGTAAAATCCTCCCCTGATGTCATCCACATCCTTCCTCGATAAGCTCAGAATGTGTGTGGAGCAAGCTTGGTTCTGCTGGTGATGTCGTAGAGTTAATTAATGCAGTGCCACCTCAGAGAGGCCTTTGCCCACATAAGAGGGAAGGACGGATGAGCTGGCCCCAGGATTATGTAAATATGTGGTGGAGAATGTTGCTCCTGGAGGAAAGAAAGAAACACAAATATGGGCATATCATGTCTGAAGGGGAATTTGTGGAAAACAAGACAGAAAGAAATAAGCTACTTTCAGGAAAGGAAAGATTAAGGAAATGATTTTCTTATGAGAGCCTGAGACATATTCTGAAATTAATGATTCCTTAAAAGGCAATTCAAAATCGCATTTCCATGGGAAGACATTAAGTCTTATTTCTTTATATAGATAAAGGACAAAGGTTGTCAGTTAAGACTCTCAATTCAGACTGTAAGAACACTGAAATTAGTTTATTTATTGATCTGTCAGTAGAATAATAAATTAAATATACCAATATATGTATACTAGTACAGAGGATACAAGTCATGTTAGATTTCTTTAATAGAACATAATAAGATACACAAAACATATTCAGCCTTATAGTATCACTGAAAATCAATACCAGATTGTTAGAATTTTCTGGTTAGACATATTCTCCCTAACAGGTTTGAATTGTTATATTTTTTAAACATTCTTTAAATTTTTAAGTTTTTCATTTATATGTATTCCTTGCATTTAGTCAGAAGTAAAACACCAGTACCAATAACAAAATGTGATTCTTATATTGAACTTTTTAATATTACCTTCAATCTAGTTAAATTCTACAGGAAAGAGACATTATATGAAAAGAAACAGGAAACATTCAATTCCACTTTCCTTGCATCTTCTCTGTAGTTGGTTATTTTAGAAAAATAGGAAATACTTTGATGTGTTTTTTTTTTTTTTTACATCCTGACAAGTTTCTAAACTTCCCCTCTCCTCTCTCTAGCCTGTTCTGCTTTAAGCCTGCTCTTTGTTTTAATACCTTATGCAATCTTCTGTACAGAATTCTCATGCAAATAGAACACAGGCCTAATCACTTGACTTAACATCTTTTGATGGTCCCTAAACCCTAAACACACTGCCAACCAGCTCTGCCATGGATCTCTGCATACATACATTCTGCAGGAGCTGTATCTTCTTCCATTGGCTGGACCTCCAGATCCTTTAAACATTGAACATGTGCTACCCCTCCTTCTGGAATGTACTCCATTTTATCTTCTGGCATATCACTACTCTTTATTATTAGTAGTAATACTTGTTATTATTATTACTATTATTATTATTATTTTGGTGCCAGTTCTGGGGCTTGGACACAGGGCCTGGGTACTGTTCATATGCTTTTGTGCTCAAGGCTAGTACTTTACCACAGCTCCACTTTCTGCTCTTTATTTTCCCCATATATATTTTTTTTATTGTAAAAATACTGTACAGAGGGGTTACAGTTACATGAGTAGGGTAATGAGTATATTTCCTGTCCAGCATTGTTACCTCCTCCTTTGTTTTACTCTTACCATCCCTTCCCTCCCCCCCTCCCCAACTCCTCCCCCCCCCATGAAATTGTAAGTTTGTTTTCAGCATAGTGTCTTGCATATCTCATTACAAAGGTCAACCTGTATCCTTATTTAAGCATTTTTTATATCCCTTCCCCTTCCCAAATTATAAAAATGTATACAAGATGCAAGACTCTGGAATCTGATACAGTGAAAACAGGGCTTATACCATGGGGGAAGAACATACAAAAGAAACAAAAGAATCACATAGTGCATTAAGTATGTTAAGTACATTAAAAACAATAGCAAGAAAGAAAAAAACACTTGTGTCCCTGTCTTGGGGTTCATTTCACTTAACATCATTGTATATGGTCATGTGTACATAGCTTTTGACATTTTTTGTTTGTCCTAGACATGTACTAGTTATTGCAAATAAGGGAAACCATGGGACCTATGTTTCTTCAGTTAATATAATTTTTTTCAAGTCTTTCCATTTCCTAACAAATGGGGTGGTGTCATTCTTTATGATGGAGGCACAGAATTCTATTATATATATATACGTATATATACATACATTTATATATATATGTATATATACATATATACCACATTTTCTTGATCCATTCATCTACTGAGGGGCATCTGGGTTGCTTCTATATCTTAGCTATGGTGAATAATATTGCAATAAACATGGTTGTGCTGGTAGCTTTGGTATGACCTTGTTTGTGATCGATTGGGTAAATGCCCAAAAGTGGGATTGCTGGGTTATATGTGGAGTCTTTTGAGGAACCTCCATACTGCTTTCCAAAGTGGCCTGCTCTCTTTTTCTTATTTTGGTAGTTTATTGAAAACAAGAGTCTCACGGGTCTTGTCTGGGTTGGCTTCAAACTGCGATGCTCAGATTTTAGCCCCTTGAGTCACTAAGATTTTACAGGTGTGAACCACTGGCACCCAGCTTGTTACTCTTTAAAAAAAAATAAATCCTATGTACTCTTTCTATCAATCTAGATAGTCTTACTGAGCTCCTTCACACCCCACATCTAGCAACACATATAAACAGGCTTTTGTCATTCATATGCTAGTCAATTTCTGGCTGAATTCAGTATTATCTATCTCTCCCAAATCTCCGTCCCCCTAGTCTTTGCATAGGTGTTCCCCTGCCTTGGCTGTTTCCCACAAACAGGAATGTACTTAATCAACAAATCTCTCTTTCTGTTTCCTAGTGGACTTGATGCTTTCTTCACTTTCTACAAACTTTGTTACAACTTGTTTTCATGCTGAACTGACTTCCTGTTATTGAATTCTTTACCCATAAGGTAGCATAGGACCTGACACAAAATAGACATTTACTAAATGTTTGATGAGTTGAAGAAAAGATTAATCTGCCAGGGAAAAAAAATCTCAGAAAGAATTTTTTAAAAAATTCGCATGACAATACTTTTCAACACTAACTATTGTTTTGGATTATGAGTGTCTTTACTGTCTTCCATTAATGTAGTTATTCAAGAGTTGCTATTACTGAGAAATCTCATTTCAAGTGTTTAGCCCATTTATTAATTGGGTAGTTGTTTCTTTGAGACTTTATTTTTGGCATTTAATATTTTGAGTTCTAAGTAATTTTTAGATATGAGGTCCTTGTCTGATGCATTCATTCCTAGTAAAAATCTTCTCCCATCCTGTGGGCTTTCTATTTATCTTGCTAGCTATGTCCCTTACCATGCAGAAACTCTTCAGTTTCTTCATATTTAGCCAGTCTTTCTTTGATTTGTTGTGATTCTGAATCTTTAGTTAGGAAGTTTTGACCTGTGCCTAGGAGCCCTAGAGTTTCCCTTAGCCCTTTCTGTAATATTTTCATGGTATCTGGCCTTACATTGAGGTCTTTGATCCATTCTGTACCATTCTGGTACAGGGTGATATATAAGGATCCAGCTTCAGTTTTCTCCACATAGATAGCCAACTCTGCCAGCACGCTTTGCTGAAAAGGCTATCTTTCTTCCATCCTGTGTTTTTTGGCCCCCTTATCAAATATTAGGTGACTGTAGGTCTGTGGATTGATTTCTGTGTCTTCTATACGGTTCCATAGGTCCTCAATGCCAGTACCAAGCTGGTTTTATTACTATGGCTTTATGATAGAGTTTGAAGTTTGGTATTGCTATCCCTCAACAGTATTCTTCTTCCTAAAGATTGTTTATGCTATTCATGGTCTTTTGTTATTCCATATGAATTCTTTTTTAATTTAATTTAATTTTTATTTTATTTATTGTTTTGAGTTTTTCCATCTAAAATTCTTTTTTAATAAGTTTTTTGTTGTGAAAATACTGTACAGAAGGGTTACAATCACATGAGCAAGGTAATGAGTACAGTTCTTATCAAGCATTGTTGCCTCCTCCTTTGTTTTTCCCCTACCATCCCTTCCTGAATTAATGCACTGCTTTCTCTATATCCTGGACAAATATTGTTGGGATTTTGATGGCTTTTACATTGAATTTGTAAATATCTTTGGGCAGTATTGCCATTTTCATGATGGCATTCCTTCCAATTCAGGAGCACGGAAGGTTTTTCCATTCCCTTAAATCTGCCAATAGGCATATGTAGAAAATGTTCAACTTTTCTGACCATAAAAGAAATGCATATCAAAACGACATTGAGATTCTATCTCAACGACCATTAGAATGACCCTTATCAAGAAAACTAACAATAACAAATGCTGGCTGCAGTGTGGTCAAAGGGAACATTAATACACTGTTGGTGGGAATATAAACTTGTTCAACAGCTCTGGAAAGCAGTATGGAGGATCCTCAAAAGATTAAACATAAAGCTTTCTTATGACCAAGCAATTCCACTCCTGGGCATTTATCCAATAGAACACAAACAAGACCACCGTGTAGCTACCATCACAACCATGTTCACTGAAGCATTGTTTACCATAGCCAAGATATGGAATCATCCTAGATGTCCCTGAATGGACAAATGGATCAAGAAAATGTGGCACATTAAAAAAAAAAAGAAAATGTGGCACATATACACAATGGAATTCTACTAATAAATCAAAAAGATTGATATTGTACCATTCTTAAGGAAATGGAAATACTTGGAAAAATTATATGAACTCAAGCAAGCCAGACCCAAAGGAATATAGATTGCATGTGTTTCCCTCATTTGTCATAACTAGAATGTGCCTATAAATCTACAATTAAACACACTGGATGGTAAAAGACAAAAGCATACTTGGACATGATAAGTTATACAGGACTTGAGTCATTCTCAGAATAAGACCAAAGGAGGATATTCTCAGGAGAGGATCACAAAGGGGCATTAGCTGTTTGCATATGATCATATAAAATGTCATTTATCAAAACGAATTCCAAGAAATGGAAACAAGAGGTTTTTTCCCCCTCTGTTGCTGCTGTGTTTTGTTCTCTGTACCTTTGCCTTGTTTGTAAGTTCATCTGTCTTGGGGAGAGTAAGGAGCAGCACAGAAATAGTGGGATAAAGGGTGAACAAAGGCAACATGGATACTAGACACTATGTTAAAAAGGAACTCTACAACATTTGTTGGGGGGGGAACATAAGGGAAATACTGAGAGAAGGTGAGTGAAAAGGTGACACTGTTCAAAAAGAAATGTACTCATTACCTGACAATGTAAACAGAAGCCCTCTGTACATCACCTTTACAATAACAATACAAAGGGAGTTGCCACTAACTATATGACTATCAGATCAAAGAATTTAAGTTTTCCAAAAGGAAATACCCAGAATGTAAACATTACATTGGCATGTAATGGAAAATCCCTTGGTAATTGCAAACTACTATAAGAAATTAGCCTAAAATCTTCCATATTAGCAATTATGTACAAAATATCTTCTAAGTGAGGTCTTACTTTAGAATGCAGTTTGGCTCCAGAGACTAAACACCTAGTCTCTATACTACTTCTCATTACTTCCTGCCATTAGCTTATACTGTTAGAATTTCATTTTCTGCATAAAGTTTAGCAGTAGATATTCATTTGATGTATACAAATATCACAAGCAATACTGTCAAATGTCTTCCATGTTGGTTGATAATGGGCACCATTCTGATATTTCTGAGTATTTTTATTATTTGGATTTTTTAAATTGTGAAAATACTGTACAGAGGAGTTACAATTACATGGGCAAGATAATGAGTACATTTCTTATCAAGCATTGTAGCCTCCTCCTTTGTTTCCCCATCCCATCCCTTCCCATTCTGCTCCCCTCCCCCTAATCCTCTCTGTTCCCCTCCCCCCCCACCAAAGTTGTAAAGTTCGTTTTTGACATAATGACTTGTACATCTCATTGTTGCAATGGGTCCACCTGTATCCCTATTTAAATGATTTGTTTTTCCCCTTCCCCTTCACAAATTATACCGACATGAAATACAGTGAAAGCAGGGGTTATACTGTGGGGGAGGGACATACAAAGCAACAAAGAAATAATCTTATAAATGTGTTAGAAACAATCGCATGAAAGAAAAAAAAACATTTGAATGCATATCTTAGGGTTCATTTCCCTAACATCACCTTATCTGACTATTTGGATCTTTTAAGTCCAACATCTGGAATAGTTCCAGTACTCTACTGAGGCCCAACAGCACAGGATATGGCTAATCACACTGACCCCTGCTTCAGGTCAGGCTGATGGGTTGGTAACTATGTAATTCTGGATGTTCCCTGTTTTGAACATTATTCCTGCACATAAAAATATCAAATTCCAAGTCTCAGACTATACATAGTTGTAAGTTAGGTAGGAAGAGATTGGGTGAGGTTCTTAAAAATTAGAAAGGGATCATAAATCTTCACCTGTCATCAAAGGTTTTGCTGCCTACAAACAGAGGAAGGGCTTTGAATTAGAGGGAAGTGGTTTTGTATTTCAGCTCCACTGTTTAGTTCACTTATTTTAAGGCTTTGAACCTTATGGGGCCTTAGTTTGTTCACTAGGGATGATGCTAATACAGTCACTATGAGGATGAAACCATAGTCAATAAGCATGTAAGTCACTTAGTGCTTAATTCAGTACTTAATAGCTGTTGCTCATAAAATGTGAAAACATATGTTGCTATTATGTAAAATGAGCAAAGCATTAATATCTTTTTAAGAGATCAATTAATATAAAACCAAAACTATCTGAATGATACTAAAGATAGTAATCTTTCACAGAAAATGTTCTTTGTTATTACTATTACCATCCTTGATAAAATAATGATATGATAATGATATAATAAAAATAATCATAGGTGAAGTCTATTTAAAGTTTGTAATTTGGTTGTATTTGAGAATGGACTTTCGACTTGAATCTTTCTTTTTTAATTTTTGTGAAAATAACGTACAGAGGGGTTACAATTACATGAGCAAGGTAATGAGTACATTTCTTATCAGGCATTGTTGCCTCCTCCTTTGTTTCCTCTTACCATCCCTTCCTATCTCCCCTCCCTCATCCCACCCCTGCCAAATTTTAAAGTTCATTTTTTGGCATAACGTCTTGTACATCTCATTGTTGCAATGGGTCCATCTGTATCCCTATTTAAACTTTTTTAAAAAACAACTTCTAGGCTGAAACACTGACTGTTCTTTTGTTACTTTCATATAGGAATTCTAATTTTCACACAGCCACCATAGCCCTTTTTTTTACTTTAGCCTGTAAGATTGTGAGAAAAACCAGCCAAAACATCTCCCTTATAAGATTTGTCGCAAACATATTTTAATATTTTGTTTCAGTATTATAGAACACTAGTGGAGGACTCTAATTTTGGGAGAAAATGATCTGAGAAGGGCAGAATAAAACATTAGTTTAAAATTTGTTTTCAATTGACTTTGACAAAAAGAAAATGAATGTTTAAATGGAAAGCTGGAATGGAGTCCTCAGACAATTTCAACATTCTTTTTGGAACATCTAAGGGAGGATTTTTTTAAGAGATGGATGGAGAGGAGATTAGAATGTGGGTCCTGTGGATTCCTACAAATTAGATGAAGTCCCACTGAAACCTTAGTTGCTATAAGAAACCAACAGAAACAGAAACACTGAGAAAAAGGGCTTTCTGGTTTTAAAATGATGATTTATTACATAGCATCTGACAATACTGAACAAAGACTCAAAGACTTGGTTTTAGTTTTGCCTCTTCCATGGGTCAGAGCTGTGAACTCAGGTAATTTGTTTAACTTCTCTGCCTCTCAGAATAACCATGTGTAATGTTTGTCAGTTTGACTTAGAAACTTTAATCTCCATTTTAAGCTTCTCTATAGTTAAGATACCAGTAAATAAAACTAGAGGAAAACAAGTGACTAATACATTTTTAACACTGTGTTTCCTGGGCTCCAGGTTGAGCAGACTGTTTAATTTCATTAATCTACACTTATTAAACATTAAACACTACATGGTAGACAATACACTCAAAAATGCAAAGGGAAACATATCTCCCAAAAGCTCCAAATCTGGTAGTAATGCTAATGGTTTGGATAATGGGCAATACTGTGAGATAAACTATGCAAAATGATACTCAGAGGGAGGATCAGGGTCAGAGAAAATTCTGGATGGTATCCTGAGTAGATTTTGAAGGATGAACATTTAGGCCACTTGACAACCAATGACATTCACGTGGCAACATGCTCAGTTGATCTCTTACGTATCTTGTGAAGTGACACATCCATGGGTATTGGACATTTAAGACAGCACTGTAGATGGGTATGGGACATTTAAGCACTGTTGCTACTCAGTAAGTGGGTCAGTCTTCTCTCCAGGCAATTCTTTCAGGGCCATACCTGTGATGTTTTGTAAACAAAAGGACAATCCTCCCACTGCCACTACAGTCTTGCCTGTACATCTTGTTCATCCCTATTCAGGTCCATACCACCAGGAAGTGTAGAGAAGACACAAGGCTATATTTGGTCAGCAGTTCCTCTCAGATGAGGTACCTGAGTATAATCCTCCAAGAGACAGGATTCAGAACAGCAGGCTGTTCTTTGTGGTGTTCTGTAGAGGGGATAACATTGTTTTAAGGACTGTGTGCAATGTTATTTAAAATATAATGGGGAACGTTTCCTCATGTGTTTCTCTGCCACATTTCTTCTTCTGAGAAGTTTCTCTTTAGTTTCCTTGCCCAATTAGTATATATGTGCACACATGAGGGAAACCAGGAGGATGACACAGAAGTAGAGGGAATCAGGGGAAAAATATACAACAGCGGGACCCATCAGCTGCACTGGACATCAATCAAAATGAACTAAGCAACTCAATGGCAGCGATGGGAGGGAGGGAACAGCTGAAGCTATACAAAACAAAAGAAATGTATGCATCACCCAATGTGGAAGAAATAACTGTATTGCAAAGCTCATACAACCCAGAAATGTTATAGACCACGAAAGACAATTTGCCCCATGAAAGTTTTTGTGTTTGTGATTTTAACTAAGCATCACTATCCCACAATACTGTGAAATTTGGGAAATTATGTAATCACTTAATCATAATAAAGAATTTGAAAAAATATATATATACGATGGAACACTGCTTCTTGCACTCCAAAAAGCTAATCCTGTCTTACAGCAGTCAGCCTCTTCAATCCAAGCTTTAGCTTCTGCATTGCTCTCAAAACAATAGATTGCTCTAAAAACAATAGATTATTTGTAGTCTCTTTTTTTAAAATTATTTTCAAGAAGTTGTTGTCCTAGCTTCAGCATAAAATTGGAGTTGCAGGAGGGTGCAATATCTAGTTTGTTTCTTCCCAAGTGTCAAACTAATAACTATAACTTGAGTGTCGTTCATACTCATTAGCTACTAACTTCTCTAACTAAAATAGAATTACTATTTTCCTTGAATTTTCAGGCTCAGAGAGATTAACTGACACAGATCTGGTAGCAAGATGGCCAGATTTATTTTACACGCTTGTGGGGTGTCTAGATATTTTAGCATAAGAGGTCTTGGAATGGAGCTGGTGGTCTAAGTTCCTCTGCCATAGATCTTCTCTTTCCTGCATAGGAGGGTCTTATGTGATCCAGTTAGTCAGGAACTAGAGAATGGAAGAGATATTCACCAGATGAGAGTAACACTTGAGCATGGCAAGAAAGTCTTTATACATTTGTGATACATTTTGTGCATCTTACCTTCATTGTTACTAATTTTATCTGTCAGCTATATGCCTCAGGAGTGAATATTTCACATAAGACCCATTATTCTAGCAAAAAATGGCTTTCCTGGTGTAATATTGAAATATATTTGGACAGAGGGGAAAACTGGATTCCAGATAAATGGAAGAGGTCTGGGAAGGTGGCTCAGTGGTAGAGTGCATGCCTGGCATGCATGAGGCCCTGGGTTCGATTCCTCAGTGCCACATAAGCAAAAGCAACCAGAAGTGGCTCTATGGCTCAGTGGTAGAGTGCTAGCCTTGAGCTGAAGAGCTGAGGGACAGCGCCCAGGCCCAGAGTTCAGGCCCCATGACTGACCAAACCAAACCAAACCAAACAAAACAGATATATGGAAGGACATTTCAAAATTACATTTTATCTTTGAAGAGCTTTCTTAGCATTTTTTCTTGTATAAGATAAACTATACTACTTGATTAATAAATAAGAACCCAGAGGTATGTACAAAAATCATCATAGAAGTAAAAGCAATAATTATGGAATTTTCTTATTTATAGTTCTTATTTAATCTTGCATTTTCTTTAGCAGTAGCTATAAAGATGTAAAAAAATCCATTTTTCAAAACACTTTAACCTCAAAGTTATATATAAATAACTTACTTGATTGCCTGAAATTACATCATTTAATCTTGTCAGGTCTCCTTTCCCAAAAATATACACAAACCTTTTTATCTTTTATGTGTTTAATTATATTCTGTTACCCTAAAGTATAGCAGATTGGAAGATGAAATGTAATTAAGTACCATATGTTAAAGATGGAATAGAAAAACAAATTAGGTAAAAATGTGTTCAGAAATAGTAGAATAAATGCATGTGATTTAAACTTACAAATATATTGGTGCAGGAGTAGTTATTTGGCAGTAAGCTTGCCAGTTGTTAAGAGAAGAAAATATGGTATACAGTTCAGAGTCCATGAGCCTGAAAAGGACTCATGGCTCAGAAGAATTACATCTCTTCTCAGGAATCAAATCTGGAAAGATTTTCTTTTAGGGATGTTCATAAATAGGACAAAAATACATTTGTGATGACAACATTAGAATCAGGGGCTCTCTCTTATAAAGACCTTGAATAAAAGCTGTTAGGATCCCATTGAAGATAAGTTTACTAAGATTAATGTAGCAATTTTAAAATTAGTTACAGTTTACTTGAGCCAGAAAAAAATCAGCACAGAAAATCAAGGATTGACAATTCTTATCCTTCCTTGCAATACTCACTCTAATGTTGCATTTTGTTGTTACCTTTCATTTGTTTTTGGTGCTGGTCTGCGGTTTGAATTCAGGGCTTGGGCTCTGTCCCTGAGGTTCTTTTGCTCAAGGCTGACAATCTACCTCTTGAGCCACAGCTCCACTTCCACTTCTGGCTTTGTCAGGGGCAGGGGTGGGTAGACTCACAGACTTTCCTGCCTCAGGGAGCTTCAAACCACAATCTTCAGAGCTCAGCCTCCCAAATAGTTAGGATTACAGCATGAACCACTGGCACCAGGCTCTCACTTCAATGTTTTTAGTCTAATTCAAGTCCAAAAGCTTCCTGGGATCATATAAGGGCTTGTTTACAACTACCTATTGTTGGGGCAATCATTAGAAAGATGATTTCAAATATAGATAAAGTGATGGATTGTTGGATTGTTGGATGTCAATAGCACATTATAAATATTGGTTACGTGTAGCATATTGTAAATGGCTCTCAGCCTCAGAGTATTCTACATAATACTCTGTCTATGATTCTGGGATTCATTCTCTGTGAAACACAATTGTAGTTCCTCAGCTGGGTTAACAAGGAGCCCAAGAGAGAGATGTAAAGGCTGGAAGGAAGAGGGACTTTCTCCTCATGTATTTGCTTTGCCTGACAGAAAAAAATTTATCTAATAGCAGTAATTGGTTGCACATCAGTAGTCAGTTCCAGCCTGCAATTATATTAAATGAAGTAAGCCAAGCCCAAAGAAACATAGGTCCCATGGTTTCCCTTATTTGCAATAACTAATATATGTCTGAGTCAACCAGAAAAGGTCAGATAAGTTGATGTTAGGTGATATGAACCCCAAGATAAGTATTCAAATGTTTTTTTCTTTTTTGCAATTGTTTCTAACATATTTATAAGATGATTTTTTGTTTCTGTGTGTGTCCCTCCTCCACAATATAACCCCTGCTTTCACTGTTTTTGATGCTGGATTTGTGGAGTGGACGGGGAAAAACAAATTGCTTAAATAGGGATACAGGTGGACCCATTGCAACAATGAGATGTACAAGTCGTTATTTCGAAAACCGAACTTTACAACTTTGGTGGGGGGGAGGACTAAGTGGGGAAGGGTGGGGAGTATGGGAAGGGATGGGAAGGGAAACAAAGGAGGAGGCAACAATGCTTAATAAGAAATGTACTCATTATCTTGCTCATGTAATTGCAACCTCTCTGTATGGTATTTTCACAACAACAAAAAAAAGTAACCTGCCTTAACACAAAGCAGATTAAGAATGTATGCTCACATGTAAAGGTGATAATACTATCCAGATATGTACCTGGTGGGTCACTGCCCATTTTATAACTAGTTGTTTATGATTGCATTCTATTTTATTTCCTAATTGCAAAAGGTATATGCATTCTTTATAGAAAATTGGGAAACACTGGAAAAGCACAAAACAGGAAATTTCAATTATCTAGAATCCCTCCTATTGCACATATTTTAAGAGCTGCTTTTTCAGTAAATTAACATTTTTTAATTTTTTAAGATTCTCAATTCATTTCACCTTTTTTGGTGGAATTGATTTTAAGTTATATCTAAAAAGAAAGAGTTAAGCCTAATATCAGATATAATAGCATTATTAATGTGTATTTACTTTGATTCAGAAATCATTTAAAGAAGAAAAGATGGGTATCTGGGGCAGAGTGTCACTGATGTCAAGGCTCTGTCACCTGTGCTCAGAGCATTCGCTGTACAGACACCTGTAATAACAAGAGATCTAAGTTGCTCTCAGTGGGAGACATCAGCAGCAATGCTTTCAGCAGAAGAGGCAATGCATGAACCATGGACCTGCTAGTCAAGCTTTGATGCATACCAGTGGGTCTTGCAAAGGGGAGCCTAATATAAGCCTTTTACATGACCTGTCACAAGAAAACTATGCAAGTGAAGACTTTCTTCATCTAAAAATAAACAAACGGTACGCTTCTGTTCTTAACAGCTATATAAAAAAATCACCCAAATCTAAATAGTGTCAAACAACATCATTTTATTATGTTCATGACTCTAGTGTTCAGGCCACACACACACACACACACACACACACACACACACACACACACACACACACACACACACACACACACACACACACCAGCAGCTCATCTGCATTCATGGAGATTCCATTAGCTCAGCTACAAAACTATGTCCGGAACTTTGGCTTACATTGTCAGTTGGGTTACTCAGTTCTTGTCCACTTGGCATCTTGCTATTGCTGAATGTACAAAGTTCCTTCTTTAATGCATATATCTAGTTCCCAGGCTATTGGAATAGCCGGTGGGGATTGGCAAATACTGCTTAAATATGTCTTTCTGCATGCATCCTCTCCATATGGTTAGCTGGGAATGTTTACAGTGTGAAAGTCCCATGGTAGTCAGAGCTCTTCTTGGTGGCTGGCTTCCTCCTTAGAAAGTATTAAAAAAATTATACAATATTCCAGATTCTTATTATCTATCCCTAAAATTCACTTATAGCATCATTTATGAACATGCCATTTATAGCCAGAGAGTCCGTACTATAGATGGGAGGGCTACTCCATTAGGAGTTGAATATTTTTGGGAGCTTATTCTTTAGCAGCAATTACCACACAATATTTCACAGATCAGTCGTCCTTTTCACATGAATAATCTTGTTTAACAGTGGTCCTCTAGCATGGAAATATGAAGCAGTGCCAGGATGCAGCTTCAGCTTATATAACTAGAAGTAAATGAACATTTTGCTTAATTATGAGATTTCATGAATCAGACATCATATATTGCACCAGGTTAAGTTATAAATATACAAATTGGCTATGGCTAGTATAGATTAAAAAATACTGGAATTCTATCACGTAGCTTACTGTATAGACAGGAGATCTGGAAAACTAGTTTCAAAAACTATTAGATAATATGTCAAGCCAAAGGAAGAGGTGAGTAGGAGGATGACACTTGAACCTTGGACCCCTGTGGTCAGTAGCAGCTATCACTACAGCTATTCTATTCTATTCTATTCTACTCTATCGAGGTACTAGCAACAACCTTGGTGAATACCTTGGCTTGTTTGATTCTTCAGAATTTACAGTTCCAGATGGGAGTAAGCCTCAGTCATTTGCCCAGGTGGCTGTTTAGAGAAGAATCATCTAAGTTGGTGTTCCTAGAGTGGGGGAAGGTATTCACCCCAAAGGAAATAGGAGTTTCATTGCTGTTGTGCTAGAAATAACAAGTGTCTGCCATATACAGTTCAACCTGCAGTTAATTGATTGATCATTCATTCTATTTACAGCTCCAGAGGGAAGTCATCGTTCTCACTGGAAATGTGTAGTCATTTGAGGCAAAACTATTAGAAGAAGCAAGAAAAAAATTGCTCAGCCAAACCAATGTAAGTCATGTTGATCAGGAAAGTTCATATTCTGAAGTAAGTTTTCTGCTTACCATATCTGGTGAAAAGAAAGAGAAGACACCGCTGAAGGCTCAGACTTGTTCCTTTGTCCATGAGAGAAATGCTGGTGTTTACCTGAATTGTAAAGAAACTGGAAAATGTGGAGTATGAAAATACTGCAACCCTTGGTTTTGAGACCAAAATTGAGGCTCTGAGTAAGTAGTGATATTCAAGAAAGGCTTTCACTGGATTTCCTGCATGACACTCTTAAAGTATGAAAGTTTGAGGTAAGCAAGTCTCTTCAGCCCACAAAAGAAAGCTAGTGATAGTGCATAGCAGAGAGCAGGGCAGCAGTATTAGAGATTCTGGAATATAATCCAAGAAAAGGAATGAGTACCTCCTAATGTACTTAATGAAACCAGCAGGGATATTCAAGAAAGGGGTCTATGAGAAAGAGTATTCCAGGGCCCATGATAAATTGAGAGGTCAATTGCTTAGAGGACATCAGTGAATTTTGCTAAAACAGAGAAAAAAGTAATGTGAGAATGAAAGAAGAAAATAAATTCATCAACAATATGTAACATCGTATTGCACATACATTGTCTGATGGGATCAAGTCCCTAAAAGAAAAGGGGGAGAGACAGAGAGAGAGAGACAGAGAGAGAGAGACACAGAGAGAGGGGGGGAGGGAGGCAGAGACAGACAGAGACAGAAACAGAGAAACAGAGACAAACAAGAGACAAACAGAGAGTGGAAATCAGCATTTTACAAGTGTCCTCCTGCTAGTCAAATGCTCATTTCCACTTTACAGGTCAGCAAAAGAAGACTTAGAGATGTTAAACTATTTGTGAGAAAAATAGACTGAGCAGAGGGCTACCCACAATTTACATTTAAATCTGTGTGATTCGAAAGAACAGGCATTTTACACATATGCTTCTGAAATTTAGCACACCAAATTAATACGTTATCTGTTCTTGCATTTATTACCAACCTAAATATTAAACAGAAAAAAGAAGCTACTCTTGAGATTTATAATAGATTTTTCAAAAGGAAATCAGCACTGTCTGGTTAGGTTGAAAAGTAGAAGGGTGTGGACCAAGTGCAGACCTGACACTTTCCTTCTCCTCCACAAATAAAATGTCTGTTGCAATTTCAATTTATTAAAAATATTCAAGTAATGCTGGTGTGTAAGTTAGATAATCTCCTTCCAAAGATTTGTGCTCCTTTCTTTGGCATCGGATTGTTACTATGAAGACGTTGCCTGGCAAGGGACTACTTCAAGGATCCAGTATCTCTTTTATCTAAATAGAACTATGCAACTAGTCATTTCTAGACCATGGTCATTTTCATTTTCTTTTCATTTTCTTCCAAGTAGATATTAGCACCCAAGATGACCCTGGAAGCCACTTGTTGAAGACAACAGAGTCACTGCCACCCAATTACCATCTATATCTAACTCTCAAACATGAAGGCCTGTATTAAAGTAGTACTTGAGTAGAATTGTTTCATTTGTGCTTAGTTATTGACACTGGGGATTTTGTTATAGTACCTGGTATTACCTGAAAGGACACAATTAAATTTGATTGTACAGGTGCTTTACTGCTTATGCCTTTTCTGTTTCCTTTTGGATGTTTTCAGGATCCAAAAACCAGAATAACAATACAAAAAGAGTTTTATCTCAAGTTTGCCAATGTTTCCTACAAGGAGAGAAAAAGAAGAGGTGAATGGAAAATTATTCAATAGCAGAAGATCCTTATTCTATAAAGACAGGAGCTTTTAAAAAAAATCTTTCTAAATCCACTTAGCATGTACAATTAAAATCTAAATGTCTGAAATCCTTGGGATATAACTGTTAGAACTTGTTTAATTATTTGATCTTAATTCATGAATATGAGGACTTGCCTAATTTGTTGAACTTAATTCATACACCTGGAGCTCATAAACTATTTTTCATACCAGAGTTCATCTGTTTGTTAGTCATTAAGCAAGTATTTAATAAGAAAGCATTTTATGCTTTTTGCTTAGTACTATATGAGATTGTAAGTCAATTTCCCAGTGTTCTTTAATAAGCAATTACTGCAATGATCCTAACTGTAAGGACATTAATACAACATTGCTCATTCTAGCAAAAGCAACAATATAAATGTTTAAGAATAAAGCAATGGGTAATTAAATACATAATATATTTTATATGAATATATTTTTATTATATTAACAAATTTTAAATCATTAAGTACTTTTTCATCCTTCATAAGGAAGGGGATTCTGATATATGCCACAACATGAATGAACCATGATAGTAAGTAGAATAATCTAGTCATAGAAAATGCAAATGATTCTAACAGGAGGTACTTGGACTAGTCAGATTCAGAGATAAATAGTAGGTTTGCTGTCATGAGTCAAGAAAAAGTAGTAATAGGTATAGCATTCCATTTTTACAAGTTGAAAGGAGATACAGTGGTAGATAGTGATATGCATTATGATCTACACTGATCTACACATTTATAAATGTAAATTTTATATTAGATATGAAAAATTGAGATAAAAGGATGTATTACACCCCTGAGGAGAAGGAGTACAGTTAGACTCCTTGAATAGAAAGGAATCTATAACTGGAAAGTCAAGAGATGGAGAAATACTTGCTCTGGATTCTGAAGTGCTCACTTCTGTTTCTCTCGAAAGCACTGTAATGATCCTTTCTTAGAAAATAAAATTCCAGTCAGTATAACATGTGGAGGGGATGGGGACAAACAAGTCGTTTAAGGATTCAGGTGGACCTGTTGCAACAATGAGAAGTACAAAATGTCATGTCAAAACCAGCTTTACAATGTCGGTGTGGGGGGGGGGGGAGGGGGGTATAATTGAGTGGGGGGAGGGGGGAGGCTGGGAAGGGAGGTGAAGGGTAAACAAAGGAGGAGGCTGCAATGCTTGGTAAGAAATGTATGCATTATCCTGCCCATGTAATTGTAGCCCCTCTGTACAGTATGTTCTCAAATAAAATAAAATAATATTAAAAAAAAAAGAAATGTACTCATTATCTTGCCCATGTAATTGTAACCCCTCTGTACAGTATTTTCACAATAAAATAAGAAAAAAAGATGAAAAAAAAAAGAAAATAAAATTCCAAGAGAATTCTAATAGAACTCGAACAGAATCTCAAAAGGGTATGTAACCCCAAAGAGGTAAAGAATTACAGTTATAAAATTCCATCTAGACACTAAGAAAAGAAAGAATAGAAATTATTCTTTGACAATGTCTCAACATCAATACCAATATTGTGGAAATATAAAAGAAATCAGATACATCAAAGTCAATGTAGAATAAGATTTCAAAATATAGTCTAGTATATTTTTCATTCTTGCCAATGTTTTTATGAGCAGTTGAATATGAGCTTTGACATGGAGACTTAAAATGATAGGGAAACAAAGAATGAATGAGAAAATTTCTCAGTAAGAAAAATATCATTCTGAACCATAAAATCGATTTTTTAAGCCTGTGATCATGATCCTTCTTGATCAAGAAGGACTTTTTAACTTCCCCTTTCCCACCCCACTGCCAAAGCTAAAAATCTGAATTCAGAGCATTTTATTTTATTCTTTTTGAACTATACAATTTGTAAACATGTATGATCATTTATGAGTAAGAATCCTTTTTTTGAGCTGAGTGGAGAAATCTGAAGAACAATAGGAAAGCAGAGCAAGGAGAGTGGATGCTGGTGTGAGCTCTTTGCTTGTCTCAAGTTCAATCTGGGGATCCCCACATGGGACTGGGAACTGAAAAGCAAGAGCCCTTGTTCATTTTTGGGCCTGGAAGAAGACAGAGTTTTTCCAAGGGTCTCCTGCCAACATGGAATGCCAGAGGAAAGTAGATTTCCCCTGATTTCCTTGAAATATAGGAGCACCTCACCACCACCGCACACGTTTGTATGTCTAATAAAGCATCAGAAATAGCCTAGAGGTGGGAAGTACAGTAGTCTTCCTGCAAGGGGTTAGTTATCACAAGAAAGGACAGGTTAAAATGACCAGTTATTAAAGAATAATGCATGAGCATGGGAGCCTTTAACAGAACCACTATGGTACTCACCCAAAACCTGGGAGTAAAAGAGGTGTGTAATGAAGTCTGCAAGGAGCACAGTGCCACCCAGGCTGAGGGGGGAGGGGTGGTCAACAGAGACCACTGAGTTTGCAGCAGCAACCACGGCACACATGCAGATTCTGGGAAGGATAAATTTGGTGCTGTGGGACAACCTTCTTTCCTCCTTTGATTACAGATTCAGGTAGACTGTCCATTCTCCAAAGCTCTAGGTCTCATTCGAATGATGCTGCAGATCTAGGTGTGGAATGAGTTCCTAATGGTGTTTGGTTAGATTCCTCAACTGTGCCTATTTTTCTACACAGAATCGTTTCTTTTAAAACATTTTATTAAAACTTCTGATAGGAATTCTGTTTCCTACAGAGATCCTGACTGATGTATCTGAGAAATGAAGACATAAACGAAGTTGAAATATAAATCTGAAAAAAATGGAGCTAGTCAATTCCTGTAGCAGAAATGAGTTTGAAAGAAGAAAATGATGTTTTTGAACCAATCAAACTCAGAGATGTCTCAAGTGATCTTACATTGACACTTGAGGTTGCTATCAGTCATCTACTTTTTTCTTCTCCTTTTTTTTTCCTGACACAGGATTTTATTACGTAGTCCAATTTGACACCAGAATCACTATCCTCCTCCAAAATGCTAGGATTACAGGCATGCACCTCCATGCCTGCAATCCAGTCTTGCTGGGTCTTTATAATGTGCTGTGGGCTGGGAAGTTGGCTCAGTGGTAGAGCTCTTGCCTTGCATGCCTAAGGCTCTGGGTTTGATTCCTCAGCACCATATAAGCAAAAAGAAAAAAGCTGGAAGTGGGCGCTGTGGCTCAAGTGGTAGAGTGCTAGCCTTGAGCTGAATAGCTGAGGGACAGCACTCAGGTCCAGAGTTCAGGCCCCACAACCGGACCCCCCTCCCAAAAAAAAACCCAAAAAATAAAAAACAAAAAAACAACAACAAACTCTAGAATGTGCTATCTTGGTGCCCTATAACAAAACTCAGTCTCTTCCATTCTCCCTGCAGTGATCATCTTCACAATCTCAAATATGAGCCTAAATGAACTTTTTCCGCCAAACTACCTGAGGAAAATAGACACTTATTCTCCTCATTGTTCTATCTATCCACTCATTGTGTCCTTTACTTATTTTTATTGTTTCATAGATTTTTTTTCTTTGTAAAGATGATGTACAGAGGAGTTACAGTTGCGTAAGTTAGGTAATGAGCACATTTTTTTTTTGTGAAAATATCGTACAGAGGGGTTACAATTACATAGGCAAGGTAATGAGTACATTTCATATCAAGCATTGTTGCCTCCTCCTTTGTTTCCCCTTCCCATCCCTTCCTATCTCCCCCCCCGCCCCCCGCCAAAGTTGTAAAGTTCATTTTTTGACATAACATCTTGTACATCTCATTGTTGCAATGGGTCTACCTGTATCCCTAGTTAAACGATTTGTTTTTTCCCTTCCCCTCCACAAATTATACCAACATCAAGTACAGTGAAAACAGGGGTTATACCATGGGAGAGGGACATACAAAGCAACAAAAAATCATCTTATAAATGTGTTAGAAACAATAGCATGAAAGAAAAACCAGTTGAGTCCTTATCTTGGGGTTCATTTCGCCTAACATCAATTTATCTCATCGTTTCTGCTTGTCTCAGACATAGACTAGTTTTTGCAAATAAGGGAAGCCATGGGACTTTTTTGAACAGTTTTACCCCCTCCCTTATTTTCTCCCCCGACTTTCCCAAGCTGTAAAGTTCATTCCCAACATCGTGTCTAGTGAGTATTACTGTTGCATTAAGTCATCCTTTGTCTCTAGTTGCTGTGATTTCCTTTCCCTCTGTAAATCAGATAAACTTATATACAAGACAAAGGGTACAGAAAAGAAAAACCAGTGGCAACAGGGCATAAAAAAAGGGAAAAATAAAGAAAGAAAAACTAAATAACTGCAAACAGTACATTATAAAAATCTCATTTCCATTTCTTGGAGTTCCTT
Organism: Dipodomys merriami; assembly: GCF_024711535.1. NCBI lineage: Eukaryota > Metazoa > Chordata > Mammalia > Rodentia > Heteromyidae > Dipodomys > Dipodomys merriami. The sequence goes on along the minus strand of NW_027202382.1, from coordinate 5,029,148 downwards.
TTGATAAGCTTCATTTTATGTGGTCACATATACCTAGCTATTGAGTTCTTATGATCCTCTGCTTAGAATATCATAGACATATTCTTGTTATTATAAATAAGGGAAACCATGAAGCCTGTGTTTCTTTCAGGCTGGCTTGCTTCACTTAATATATTTTTTTTTCCAAGTCTTTCCATTTCCTTATGAATGGAACAATGTCATTCTTTCTGATGAAAGCATAGAATTCCATTGTACATATATACCACATTTTCTTGATCCATTGATCTACTGAAGGGCAATGTTTTATTGTTTGTTTGAACTCAGGGTCTGGACACTGTCCTGGAGATCTTTTTGCTCAGGGCTAGCGCGCTCTCACTTTGAGCTAAAATGCTACTTTCATTTTCTGCTGGTTGATTGGAGATAAGAGTCTCACAAACAACGATCCTTAGATCTCAACCTCCTGAGTAGCTAGGATTGCAGGCATGAGCCAGAAGCACCCAGCCTTTTAAATAGTTGAAAGTATTGTATGTGTGTTTACTCCTTCCTATCTATTTCTCTTCTAAAATGTGTAAAATAGAGATTTGTCCACATCATTTTCCTAGAGCCTAGCCTAGAAACATGAAAAACAATCAGTAACTTTTTTAAAGATCTTGTCAAATATTTTGGTTTATAAGTAGAATGTAAAGATGAATATTTGATGCATATTTATATATACATAAATGAAGGAGTCCAGGAGCTACATGGTAATGACATTAACAATTACTTGCAGAGTATGAGAACTAAGAGGTTACTTTTATACAAACAACAAACTCTTAGTAGGCTTTCTAGACATAACAAAATTTTCTAATTGTTTTTAAAAACAGAAAGTTGAATTTTCTAGTCTCTGCATTAACTAATGCAAGGGTCATGAAATAGTTTTATCAGAAAAGAGAAAAAATGGTTCTATTTTAGCTTCTTTATACCATGATATGATGAGGGGTAGGTGGGTAGCTGCAATTTCAAGCATTTTTATTCAAAATAACACAAATTATATCTTAAGAAACTCTCAGGCCTGTGTCATCGGTATGATAAGCATTTCTAATACCATAAAAAAAACACAATTTATTAGCTGGGCTTAAAAATCAAGACAAATCAATTTCAGGCACTTTTTTTTTTTTTTTGCTGGTCATGGGGCCTGAACTCTGGGCCTGGGCGCTGACCCTCAGCTCTTCAGCTCAAGGCTAGCGCTCTACCACTGGAGCCACAGCGCCACTTCCGGCTTTTTCTGTTTATGTGGTGCTGAGGAATTGAAACCAGAGCCTCAGGCATGCAAGGCAAGCGCTCTACCACTGAGCCACCTTCCCAGCCCCTCAGGCACGTCTTGAATACATAACTTTACTAAGTGAGTTGATTAATTAATTGAAGGGAGAGAAAGATGACATGCATGCTATATTTTTACTTTGATATTAATTTATTGTAGCAGTCTATGGAACTTATTCTTCTCTGAAACCATCTCCATACCACAAAAATTTCATCCTGCGAATACAAGGTATCATAGAAGAAATGATTGAGTTGAGGACTTTGGTGTAAGGAAAAGAATATGAGCTTTGGATACAGTTGTCCAGGATTAAGACCCAGAGCCATTTTTCAGTAGTTCTCTGGTTGGCCAAATCCTTTATTATTTCTAAACCTGTTTCTTCATCCATGAATGAAGATAATAATTCTAACTTGTATGAATTACATGCAAATATCTGGCAAAATTGTGCACTCAGTAGATGTTTTTATAATGAAAATAAAATTAGTCAAATAAAATTTTTGTTTTTCACTGGTCAATAATCCTGTACATCTTATTTATAATTGTATTTGTCATACCTATAATATTACCTGAAACTTTCAATGTTGAGTAGGTATTTTCCGAGTGATTATTGAATTAAATAACTGTTAGTGTGTTAAAGATAATACAGTAGATCATGCCTTTTCAGATATTCTGGTACTTTATTTTATAGCATGCTGCTTTTCATTTGCACAAAATTGATGCCATTAATTTCCTTATTTTATTACTAAAAAAGGTTAGAAAAAAGTTACTAAGTAAATAATCCACATGCCATCTCCTCCAACTTGATCAGCCCCAATACCATATACAAGCTCCAATACCTTACACAAAATATTGATACTGGGCTGGGAAGGTGGCTCAGTGGTAGAGCACTTGCCTTGCATGCATGAGGCCCTGGGTTCGATTCCTCAGCACCACATAAGCAAAAAGAAAAAAGCCAGAAGTGGCGCTGTGGCTCAAGTGGTAGAGCGCTAGCCTTGAGCTGAAGAGCTGAGGGACAGTGCCCAGGCCCAGAGTTCAGGCCCCACGACAGGACTCCCCCAAAAAATATATCAATACTTAGCCCATTCCTACCAGAAGGTTACTAAGCAATAACTTTAGTGTCAGTAAGTAGAGGGATAATTTATTTTGTGGGGCTTTTTCCTCAGGCTATAAATCTCATCTCTTACATTGAATCTTCAAAGCCATTTAGAGCAATTAAGCACCTCCATTCCAAACTGGTGTCATTATACATTAAATATATATTATGGATTGTAATACATAAAAGTGTTGGACAGTAACGTAGCCATTAAAGACTGCCTTTAACACTATATGGAGTTAGAGATGTAGCTTAGAGGCCTACCTAACTGGCAGAAGGCCCTGGGTTTGATTCTAGCACCCTTCCCTCAAAAAAGTATCAAAATGAGATATTCATGAGACATAATTTTTGTAGCTTAGCTATAATTCTGATAAATAGATAAATAATTAAAAAATATATAGCTACAAAAACTATGTGGTAATATAAAAATTGAGAATCATTGGCATATGCTATCTATCTATCTATATACATATATATTTTTTAAACCCCCAATTGTATTCTCTTCTTTTCCTTTCCCCAAATAGTTCCCCTATTATTGTTATTACTATAATTATAATTACCACCACCACCATCAGCAGCAGCAGCATCTTAGGTCCAGATTCCTAACATGAGCAAAAACATATATTTGACTTTTTGAGCTTATCTCATCTCATCCAACATGATGTTTCCAGTTCCACTCATTTTCCTGTAAACAACATAATTTACTTCCTAAACAATACTCTACTGTGTAGATATCTCACATTTTCTTTATTCATCAACAATTTTTTGTCTGTTTTTGTTTTTATTTATTTTTTCCAAGATGAGAGGTGAAAGGTTACATCACCTAAAACCAAGAGGCAATGTTTCAGATCAGGGTGATCAATGATACCTCGAGTTCAGGACTTTTTGTCCAAAAGCATTTTCTTTGTGAACTCATTTTTAAAATGTGTATTAAACATTAATTATGCATAGTGTTGTGTGAAAGACACTGAAGTGACCAGAGAGAAAGAATGTACTTAAATGACCATGATGCTAAGTCAGGTTGGTAGTGCAAAGATGTTGTGGTAGAATCTTGCAGATTTCTAAAGAAGGACAAATTGTTTCCCATCAAGAGAAGAGATAGAAGAATATGAAGTTTTTTTAATGCTTAGTGTATAGTAATGGAAACATTCAAAAGATGTTGCCATTATGTCAGGCTTTGGGAGTGTACTGGTAATCTAGAATCTCAATCATGAGGAAAGAAATCTTAGGTGGTAGTGGTACTTTTTTATCTAGGAAGTCCCAAAGGTTCTAAGTACACTGTCAATCACAGGGTGTGAGGAGGGGGAAAGCCTTCCTGACACTCAGTACATCTGCAATTAGTCAGGGACTCAATTTTCATTTTAGCCATTCATTTTTCTGGTTTCCTGAATAGTTTCTGGACTCCTGGAATACAGAGTCCATATTTCTCCCTTGCCAGCATGTAGCCAGACTCTAGTAAATTACAGATGCTCTACACATGACTGTGTTGTGCAATGGAAGACTACCAAACCAGAGAAACCAGGAAGGAAGAATGGATTCAGTATTGCCAGTGCATTTAAAATCCCTCACAAACAGAAATCTCTGAGTCTGGCAAAGAGAGTGCATTCAGGTCATGCAAGCAGGAGGCTGCTGCTGGACCACTTCCAGAAAGGGCCAGGGTTGGCTGGGCTACAGTAGCACACAGAGCCCCAGGGAAGGTGAAACTGGCATTACTCAGCTTTGCTCAGTGAAGAAAGATCCATTATTCTCTCCTAGCCTCTGGCTTGAGGTTAGTGATGGTGACATGAAGCTTCAATGCAAGCATGTGGGTGCATCAATGAGAGGGAGAAAAAAATGGGAGTGAAACACTGACTCAACAATAAAAGCTCAGAGAATAGTTTCATTTTTTCCCTAAAGCTTCTCACTATATATTCTTCTAAATAGGTAAGTTACAGATACATTTGAAAATATAGAAGAATACATTTTGGAAAGTCTGGGGCTTTCCTATGTTTTGAAAGGGAAGATATTGAGGAAGAAATCCACTAGCCACCTCACTATTGCTCTAAGCATCCATCCAATCATGACTTCAGTCCTGAGGACAGTGTGGTCTCCCCTAAATCCTCCTTTTTGACTATACATTACATTTGAGATACAATTAGTTTGCCCTGAATGATGCTTGCCAGAATATTGATGTTTTCAATCAACAAAAGAGTTCACTGAAGAGATCCATACAGCTGAATACATATTCAAGGGCAAAGCTTTAGCCAAATGTCTTTCAAATTAAGATTCTTGGGTTGAAATGAAGATTCATTAGCTTAATCAGAGACTTAATGAGTCAGAATCTCTGGGAAAAAGATTTAGAAACCTTCGTTTTAAACACATGTCCCCTCCACATGAGTCTGGTGTATAGTCCAATGAGTGAATCACTGTGACTTTCCGAAGCAATTGAACCAGAGAGGGCTTCTCCTTGTGTCCAAAGATTCAGCTCTAAAAACCAATGTGCTCTCAGGTTTCTTCCTACAACCAACCTAGAGGAAGAGTGGGAGAAAATGAAGGCTGGGCTGAAAGAGACAAAGTAGTCAGCCAAGGTCTGAGTCTGTAGAAGGGTTGTAGTCATTTTAGACACTAAATACAAGGGACAGACCAAGCCAGAAATCGTAAGATTGGCAGACAAACCAGACATAAAGAAGAGGTTGTCGTTGCCAAATAGTTCATCAATGTGTGTGTGTGTGTGTGTGTGTGTGTGTGTGTGTGTGTGTGTGTGTGTGTGTAAAGTGTCTCCTTAAAACAAGAAAGCAAATCTACAAAAACTGTAGAAGAATAGTCTAGTCACAGAACTGAAAGACTAGATCTAGGTTAGCCACAACATGGAGAAATCATCTATACAAGATTAACTTTTTGCTCTGCCAAATGCTTAATTTTTTTCTCTATTAACAGGAACCATGCCTCTAACTTGGGCTAAACTGAAACTTGCAGACAATTAAGCTATGGAAGTAGAACATTAGCAAACACAGTAATACCCAGCTATTGTTTCTTTCTTTAAAAAAAATTATTGTTAAATGTTGGACAGAGGGGTTACAGTTACGTGAGTAAGGCAATGAGTACATTACTTGTCGATCATTGTTACCCCTTCCCTTCCTTGTTGTTGTCCCACTATCCCTTCCCTCCCCCATCTCCCACACTCCTGTCCCCGCACCTGAAGTTGTAAAGTTTGTTTCCAATATACTGTCCTGTGGGTATCCTTGATGCAATGGGTCATCCTGTGTCCTTGTTTCAGCATTTTGTTATTCCCCTTCCCCTCCACTGATTAGACATATGTATATACAAGATGCAGGGTACCAAAATCGAGTACAGTGACAACAGGGGTATGCCATAGGGGAGAGAACATACAAAGGAAGCAGCAACATCAACTAAAAATAAAATCACATGGTACATTTAAAACCATAACAATAAAGACAGACCTCTTGTGTCCATATCTTGGGATTCATTTTCACTTAGCATCATCGTATATAGTTATTTGTACATGGTTTTTGAGCTTTTCAGCTCATCTGATAAGATTATCTTATATGTATACTAATTATTACAAATAAGGGAAACCATGGGACCTGAATTTTTTTGGGACTGGGTAACTTCACATAATATGATTTTTTCCAAGTCTTTCCATTTCCTAACAAATGGGGTGGTGGTGTTCTTTCTGATGGAAGCATAGAATTCCATTTTGTGTGTGTGTGTGTGTGTGTGTGTGTGTGTGTGTGTGTGTGTGTGTGTGTGTGTATACTACATTTTCTTGATCCATTCATCTACTGAGGGATATCTGGGTTAGTTCCATATCTTAGCTATGATGAATAATGCTGTGATAAACGTAGTTGTGCCAGTAGCTTTAGTATAGCCTTGTTTGTGATCATTTGGATAATCCCCAGAAGTGGGATTGCTGGGTCATAGGGGAGCTCTATGTGGAGTCTTTTGAGGAACCTCCATACTGCTTTCCAGAATGGCTGAACAAGTTTACACTTCCACCAACAATACACGAGGGTTCCCTTTTGGCCATATCCTCTCCAACGTCTGTCATTATTAGATTTTTTGATTATAGCCATTGTAATTGGGGTGAGGTGGTATCTCAGTGTTGTTTTGATTTGCATTTCTTTTATGGCTAGAGAAGCTGAACATTTCTTCATGTGTCTATTGGACATTCTTCTTTCCTTTTCAGAGAAGTTTCTCTTTAAGTCTTTAGCCAACTTATTAATGAGGTGGTTGTTTCTTTGAGGATTTGTTTTTGGGTGACTTAATTTTTTGAGTTCTAAATATATTTTAGATATGAGGTCCTTGTCTATTATATAGCTAGTGAAGATATTCCCCCAGTCTGTGGGATTTCTATTGATCTTGCTAGCTATATCCTTTGACATGCAGAAGCTCTGTAGTTTCATGCAATCCCATTTTCCAACCTTTCTTTGATTTGTTGTGTTTCTGGATCTTTATTAAGGAAATTTTGGCCTGTGCCAAGGAGCCCTAGAGTTTTTCCTATTCCATCCTGTAATATTTTCAGGGTGTCTGATTTTACTTTGAGGTCTTTGATCCATTTAGAGTTGATTCTGGTGCAGGGTAATATATAAAGATCTAGCTTTAGATTTCTACAGGTGTTTAACCAATTTTGCCAGCACTATTTACTGAAGAGGCCATCTTTCTTCTATTCTATTTTTTTGGCCCCTTTATCAACTATTAGGTGGCTATAGGTCTGCGGATTCATTTGAATGTCTTCGCTTCTATGCCATTGATCTTCAGGTCTGTTCTTGTTTTGATTCCTATGGCTTTGTAGTAGGGTTTGAAGTCTGGTATTGTTATTCCTCCAGCACTGTTCTTTCTGCTAAGGATTATTTTTGCTATTTGGGATCTTTCATTGCTCCATATGAATTTTTGGATTGCTTCTTCTATTTCATTGAAGAATGAGATTGGGATATTAATGGGTATCCAGCCATTATTTCTATCCTCAAAGCAACATAAAGTTTGAGTCTCTAAACACAGGAGGATGTTCATGAACAGCAACATTTAACTACCTCTATGAACCAGACACAGCTCTAAGCATGTTGAGTGCTTTCACTCATTTCATCCTTGCAATAACTCAATAGGTACTGTTGATATGGCTATATTACAAATAAGGAAACGGAGCTCTTTTGATTTAGTAACTTTCTCAAGATCATGCAACCCTTAAGGCAAAGCCAGGTTTTGAACTCAAGCAGTCTGTATCCTGAGTCTGAATTCTTAACCACTATGTTATACCATCTGCTACAGAGTAGGCATATCTGTGAATCTTGCACAAAAACCCAACTCTCAATTATAATGAACTATTATGACTCAGCCATTATTGGTGCTGTTACAATGCTTGTAAAATTAGAGTGGGAATGTAGAAATTTTCTGCATAGAATTCTATACTGTTTATGTTCAAAATGCACTCCATAACTTATGCACAAAGTTATAACAAATGTTAACATGTGCCAGCACAAGTATCTAACAAATGATTTTATGTGACTGTTATGAGATACAATACTAATATAAGGTTCATAGTAAGGTAATCATATTATATATGTATGCATATGTAATTCTATTTTTCTTTTCTCATTAATTTTGTTTGATTTTGTGAACTTGTCCAATTTTTTCTTCAGTCATGGGACTTGAACTCGGCCTGGGCGCTGTCCCTCAACATTTCAGCTCAAAGCTAGTGCTCTACCGCTTTAGTTTTCTGGTGGTTTATTAGAGATAAGAGTCTCATGGACTTTTCTGCCCGGGCAGGCTTTGAACTGCAATCCTCAGATCCCAGCCCCCTGAGTAGCTAGGATTACAGGTGTGAGCCATCAGCACCAGCCCAAACAATAATTTTTAAGTATACTTGTATCCATACATAGAATAAGCTCTTTAAAAAAAATCATACTTCTGTAGAGCTTGCTTTTCTCTTGAGTTTCTAATGCATAGTTTGGCCACCAGGGAAAGGAGAATCAAAGAAAGTATGCTCAGGTTTCATACAAAGCCTTTAGGATTTTAAAACAAAATGGAACTATGTCCAAACTGAATAAACAATAAATATAAAAGATAAACATTTTCTAATGGTTCTACCATGTTGCTAGGACATTCACAATTTTATTTACGTCTATCAATTTTTTTTCTTTCTTCACAGTCAGGCATTCAGGATTGTCCTGGGTAAGTAAAGTCAAACTTTAAATATGCACCAACAATGGTCACTGTTCTATGGTTACTCCTGTCTGAAAGCTATTCTCATCCCTCATGTGTAGTTTAAGATAGCAGTGACTAGTACCACACAACTACACACAGAGGCACCATGTACACTACCCTGTATTAGGAGTGCAAGCATAGAAATGGAAACATAGTCAGAGTTCCAGAGAACAAGCACAAACTTCCTCCAGAATCCAGAGAATGAAGTTTTTGTGCGCACAAAGTTGCAAATGATTGCTTCACAAGGTCTCACATTATGGCTATTTGGAAATGTAGTCCAATGAATGGTAATACAAAAGAATTAATGAATGTGAAAATCTAGTACAGGTAACAGAATGGCAGCAAAACATGTATGAACATATATTCCGGTACAATTCTATTACTAGGAAATCCTGCTTTCTTTCTGCTTTCTATTTTTTACTTTCAGATAAGTTAATGCAAGCCTCCTATACTGCAGAAGCTGTTTAATAGGTCAACAGCACTGCTGTGTTCAAATGAAATTTTTGTTTTCTGCTTGCCACAACACTGGCAGCAAATTTACCGACAGCCTTCTCTGATGAGAACTGTCTCTCTTTCCCTTTCTCTCTCCTTCTTTGCTCTCTCCCTTCGTCCCTTCTCTTTTTCTGCCTCCACCTTCTCTCCTTTTCTTTCTCCCCCACTTTTCTCCAAATAAGTGAGTAAAGAATTGTTCCGGATTATTTGATAAACTATAGGAAATCTAATTATGTAAGAGGAACCAAATTATTCATTAGTTTAAATAAGTTCTGTAGTTTTCTTCTTAAAACCTCCCAGGACATAAAGCAAAGCAAGGAAACAAAAGGCAATACTCTAAACATTCTAACAAAATTTCTAATAGTGATATAAGGTAAGTAATGTGGACAGTAAAAAGTTTAGTTTGTATAAAAGTTTACAATATTTTCTATTCTTTACTTTTCACTCTCCGCACTTAAAAACATCTGTCAATGTCATAATTCCAAGGTGTCAAGAGGCAAAGATGTGAATAAAAGAGAAGACTAGTTAACATTCCTTTTTATACTTTTCAGAATGAGCTGAAAATGAAGGAGTAAAGGGGGAAAGGCAAAATTAAAGCTATTTAATGAACTGTAGTAAACAAAATTTGTATGTGAATTATGTGAATCAAATGTCTGTTATCTTTTGCAAGTTAAATCAGGTTCAAATTTCATAGCACCCTCCGTATGGTTTTTGAGTGTTTTTTAAATTAAAAAATGCTATTGCAAAAGTTATGTACAGAGGAGTTACAGTTATATAAATTAGGTAAAGAATACATTTCTTGTTGAACAATGTCATCCCTTCCTTCCTTCTCTCCCAGTTTTCCCTTCCATCACCATCCACAAGGATAGTTTATTTTCAACATAATTTCCAGAGTACATTGCGGAATTTTTTCACCTTTGTTCCTCCATTTTGGAATAGTTTTTAATGGACATAACAATTGAGCTAAATTCTGACTGTACCAAACAAAAATTCTATTACACATTGTAAATTTAAGCCAAATATATTACTTTAGATATGTCTGCATACTAGAAGGCAGGTGGTGGTTGGAAAGGATGGAGGTAGGAAAGAAAATTGATTCCTGGCTCTGCATAATCTCAAGAGTGGTAAAGATGTAACCAGCATTATTGGTGGTATTATTTTTGCAAGTCTTTATCTTTCACTTAAAATACTAAAGTATCTTACATTGCTTATGCTTAGAAGTTGCCAAGACAAATTTTTGTCACTTCACAGGTTTCTTTTGAAAACTTTCCACAACCTTGCCTTGAGATAAAAATCAAATTTGCCAAGGCATTGATGAGGTACCTGGCAGAACGTCTCCAATTTGAAATAAACCCACATCACCCTGATATCTTTCCCTTTGTTTTTCTTTCTGTTTTGTTTGTTGCCTCTTCCTTTCCCTTTCTTCTTTTGGTCCTTTGTTTTTGTTCTCTTTTTAACTTGACTATTTTTGGCTTCCTGAATATACAAGATTCCTAGTCTAGAACGGTTATGTTAACCAATGATATTGTACTCATCAAATGCAGCAAACAATTTGCCGAATGTCATACACATAATTGGGTGAGAAGAGATGAGAACTTGACAGTGTAAATAAACCACAATGGGAACAAAAATAATATTTTACAGGTTAGTTAAAGTCTAGTGTGTAGTTGAATGGCGCTAATATCATTTGGAGACATCAAACACTAACCCAATGTATAAGCCGTGTTCTCCCCCAACCCTCCGTAATAAGAGTTCTTCCAGAGGAAATTATTTAATGTACCTAAAGCAGATCTATCTTTGGAAATGATAAACAGAAATAAATAAAACTTTATTGATTTGGGGATTTTGCAGAACAATTACAAATAAACAAACTGATCTGGTTACTAGTGGCTCACATATGTTATCCTAGCTACACAGGAGGATGAAACTTGGAAGATTGAACTTCAGTTCAAACCCAACCAGAAAGAAAAGTCTGTGAGACTCCATCTTCTTTAACAAGAAGCAGGGCTGGAGGCATGGCTCAAATGATAGAGCACTAGCTGAGCAACTTGGGATCCTGAGTTAAGACTATGCTATAATCAGAAGGAAAGAGAAAGAAAAAAGGAAAGAGAGAAAGGAGAGCCAGAGGGGTGGGGGGAGAAGGAAGAAAGGAAGAAAAATAACAGAAAGAAAGAAAAAGAAGTGAAGGAAGGAAGGGAAAAGACAGGACAAAATAAAATCTGTTTTTCAAACAAATACTCTTTAAATTAGAATTTTGCCCAGTTTCATTAAACAACTACTCTTAAAAAAAAAAAAGTCTTCTATTATTAGAGACTTCCATTATTGAAGAGTCTATAAAACTGGCAGTCTATAAAATGCTTAAAATTCCTATTCTATTATGTAAAATAAATCAACGTAGTTGAGAGGAAAATCTTACTATTCTTCTCTAAAATAAAATTTCTCAATTTTATAAAACTTTAAGAATGCTCAGTTTAAAAAATCAATTTCTTGAGGAAATGAGAATAATATGATCATTAAAACAAATCCATAAAAATTTATTTACTACTAAAAGCAGTGCAGTGGTGTCTGAAAAAAATACTTGAATTTCCAGAGAAAACAATGGTCAGTCATTAGTCCTGCAGGAAAAATATGAATCAATAATTCCTCCTATGGAGGAATTTTTGAATTGGAGGAGTACTTTTTGAATTGGAATTGGAATTCCTTTTTTTATTGTCAACATGATGTACAGAGGGGTTTCAGTTACATAAGTAAGGTAATGGAGTATATTTCTTGTCAGCCTTGTTACCCCTTCCCTCAATTTCCTTCTCCTTTCCCTTCTCCCTCTCCCCCAAGTTTTACAGATCATTTCCAATATATTTTCTTGTGAATATCACTGTTACATTGGTTCCCTTCTAGTCCTTAGTCTCACCATTCTGTTCCCCTTCCCATCCCTTCCCTAATTCAGAAAAACATATATACAGTACCAGTGTACCAAAATCAAATACAGTGACAACAGGGAACATACTATAAGAGGAAGAGCATACAAAAGAAACAAAAAAAATACATAATACATTAAAAACAACAACAACATCAAAGAAAAACCTCTTGTTCCCATATCTTGGAGTTCATTTTGTTTAACATCATCTTATATGATCATATGTACATAGCTATTGAGTTATTCTGCTCATCTGCTAAGATTATCATAGACATATACTAATTATTGCAAATAAGGGAAACCATGGAACCTATGTTTCTTTGGGCCTGGCTTAATATGATTTTTCCAAGTCTTTCTACTTCCTTGCAAATGGGGCAGTGTCATTCTTTCTGATGGAAGCATAGAATCCCATTACATATATATGTATATATATAAATATATATATATATACATATATGTGGATATACAACATTTTCTCGATCCATTCTTCTACTGAGGGACTTCTGGGTTGGTTCTGTATCTTAGCTATGGTGAATAATGCTGTGATAAACATAGTTGTGCTGGTAGCTTTACTATAGCCTTGTTTGTGGTCATTTGGGCAAATGCCCAGAAGTAGGATTGCTAGGTCACAGGGGAGCTCTATGTGTACTATTGTTCAATCACTCTGGAAAGCAGCATGGAGGTTCAAATTGGAATTTTCTTTAGTGGAATATTTCATAAGATGACACATATAAAGCCGGGCGCTGGTGGCTCACGCCTGTAATCCTAGCTATTCAGGAGGCTGAGATCTGAGGATCGCGGTTCAAAGCCAGCTCGGGCAGGAGAGACCGTGAGACTCTTATCTCCAATAAAACCACCACAAAACCGGAAGTGGCACTGTAGCTCAAGTGGTAGAGCGCTCGCCTTGAGCTGAAGAGCTGAGGGACAGCGCCCAGGCCCAGAGTTCAAGCCCCACGACCGACCAAAAACAAACAAACAAACAAACAAAACTGACACATATACCGGAATCCTGTCATTAAATGACGCCACAATATGTTGTAAGAACCCTTGTCTTTATACTTAGTTGGCTAAATGCATTATGTTCTCTGGTTCCTCCGGACTATCATTCAGCGTATTTGTAGAGTATATCTTACCCGTCCTTCAGTACTAAGTGGTTGTATCAGTGTTCTCTGTTACCAGGGAAATTTAGGATTTGAGCTAGATCTAGTGGTAAAATTAAATATTTCTCAAAGTATTTACCCATGAAGCTCCATACTATTTTTTAAATAAGTTTTTTATTGTAAAAAATACTGTTCAGAGGAGTTACAGTTACATGAGCAAGGTAATGAGTGCATTTCTTATGAAGCATTGTTACCTCCTCCTTTGTTTTTCCCCTACCATCCTGTCCCTCCCACCTCAACTACACCCCCACCCCTCACTCTCCCCACCCCCACCTATATTGTAAAGTTCCTTTTTCAACATAGCATCTTGTACATCTCATTGTTGCAATGGGTCAATCTGTATCCCTATTTAAACATTTTGTTTTTTCCCTTCTCCTCCCCAAATTATACCAACATCAAATCAGTGAAAACAGGGGACATACAAAGCAACAAAAAAAAATCACATGGTGCCTTATAAATATGTTAGAAACAATAGCAAGGAAGAAAAAACCACTGTGTTCCTATCTTGGGGTTCATTTCACCTAACATCAACTTATCTGACCTTTTCTGCTTGTCTCAGACATATACTAGTTATTACAAATAAGGGAAACCATGGGACCTCTGTTTCTTTGGGCCTGGCTTACTTCACTTAATATAATTTTTTCCAAGTCTTTCCATTTCCTAACAAATGAGGCAATGTCATTCTTTTTAATGCAGTTATAAAATTCCATTGCGTATATATACCATATTTTCTTGATCCATTCATCTACTGAGGGGCATCTGGGTTGGTTCCATATCTTAGCTATGGTAAATAATGCTGCAATAAACATAGCTGTGCTGGTAGCTTTAGTATGGTCTTCTTTGTGATCATTTGGGTAAATGCCCAAAAGTGGGATTGCTGGGTCATAGGGGAGCTCTATGTGGAGTTTTTTTGAGGAACCTCCACACTACTTTCCAAAGTGGTTGAACAAGTTTACATTCCCACCAACAATGCAGAGAGGTTCCCTTCTGGTCACATCCCCTCTAGCATCTGTTGTTATTATAGTTCTCCTATGATCTCAGCACTCTGCAGGTCGAGTTGTGAGAATCTTTAGCTCAAGTCCAACTTGGGCTACATAGTGACACTCTGTCTCAAAAAAATGCTTGTTGAAAAATGTTGAAATAAGGATACAAGTTGACCTACTGTAACAATGAGACATACAAGACACTAAGTTGAAAATGAACTTTGCAGCTTTGTGTGGGAAGGAGAAGTTAGGGAAGTGGGGAGAGAAGGGATGGTAGGGGAAAAACAAAGGAAGGGGTAACAATGCTCAATAGGAAATGTACTCATTACCTTACTCATGTAACTGTAACCCCTCTGTAGACTATCTTTCAGTAAAAAATAATAATAAAAAAGAAAGCATTCTTGTAGTAAAAAATGCTTGGTGACTATAAATGAATAATAGGAAAAATGTAATAGTCATATAATCACATGTGTTTCCATTTAATTGTCATCTTGGCATGCGATTGTGGCCTATGCCATGTATAATCCCTGCACCCAGATGCATCTGCTGTTTCTGAAAACACATAGTCTTTTGTGGCCCTAAACAGGAGGGAGAGGTGAAGTAGAGTCCAGCATCATAGACATCAACTGTGTTGACACTAGCTCCATAATCTATATTTGCTGTTAGAATTAGGCTGATGAGAGCTCTGTATGGAGAACTTTTGGTCTCCATTTTACAGAGGAAAAGAAAGGTTCAGAGCTGTTTGCTTCCACTTTTTTTTTTTTGCTATAGAGAACTGATTTAAGTTTAGAATTAGAACAAAAGTTATAACAAATAGCAAATCAACATCATTTGATAGTAGCTGAGAAGTTATCAGTCACCAGAACAGTATCATATGAATCTTACTGATTCCCTTTCCAGAGCTCTGGTTAACAACACACACACACACACACACACACACACACACACACACACACACACACACACACACACACACACACACACACACACACACACACACAGAGTAAAATATTAATGCAAGTCTTGGAATTCAGTCTTTGCAGGCCCAAACTCATGCCTCTCACTGCATTTTAAAGTGCTTTGTTTTATTAGAGAAAAAAGACTCCTCCTGACTTCTTTCTTACTGCTTCTAAAAGAATTTTATATAAGTTCTATTCAGAGTGAAGCTTCTGTTTTTCTTTTTCTTTCTCTAAACGTTCTTGTTTTAAACTTCTGTCAGATTGAAAGAGAAAGTAAATCATGTGAGGAAGCCTTTACATTTGTTTTTATTAAGTAGCAAATATTTGTTTAAATCTATTGGAAATTTTTGTTTGTGATTTAAAAAAATACCAAAAATCTTAAAAAAATAAAGGCTTAGGTGTGCACCTTCAAACAAATATTTGTAAGTTCTATAGCAATCTAAGGATTAAAATTCTGTCATAAAAAATTATGTGAATGTATAAGAAAATCAGTAAGACCACTGTGTATAGAAAAAAGATGACAACTGACAGTTTGCATAAAAGGACATATAGGTAGCTTAATAAACATTTTAATTTCTTTAATATTGCTAGTAATTTAAAATAAAAAATTAAGGCAAAAGTATATTTATATTTCCACTAGGCCACAAGATTAAATTTTTACTTTATTTTTTAAAAACATACACTGGCCAGGTTCCCGTGGCTCACAACTTTAATCTTATCTGAGAATCATGATAGAAGAATCAAGGAAAGTTCACGAGATTCTTATTAATTAACCACCCCAAACAAAAAAGAAAAGAAAACAGAAATAAAGCTGTGGTTCAAGTGGTAGAGTGCTAGTCTTGAGCAAAAAAATTCAGGGACAGAACCTCGGCCTGAGTTTAAGCCCCAGAATCAATGTGTATGTGTGTGTGCGCGCGTGCACACACACACACACACACACACACACACACACACACACACACGCAAACACACTACCACCACCAAAAACAACAATAATGCAAACAGAAGCATTACTTTGAATTAGTCAAGCACTTTAATAAACAAATATGTGTGTATGTCTTAAAGAAGCTTTAAGCATATTTTAGGGTTTTATTTTTAGGAAATATTTTAAAATATTTAAATGCAAAAGTATTCTTTGTAAATTTTCTTTATAAAAGACCAGGGACCTGAAAGAAGAAACATAAGATTATCATTTGGTGATATTAGGAAAACAGATTCTCATGACCAAATAATAAATCAGGCTCCAAATGAAATTACAGTAAAAATCATACTTAACAAATCATACCTAACAAATGATATAAGTAGCAGCAATAGTACATAACTCTGATCTTTTGAGTTTGTATTTTTACTTGTTCGATTATATTTTTCTGTATTTCTGAAGTTCATTTTCAAAATTACAAACATTTTTGAGGAAGAGTTAAAGACTGAAGTGAACACAAAACTCTCTAATATACAGGTTAAATAAGATGGATTAAGAGAGAGGAATTGAGTCCTGGATATTTCAGTTTGACACAAGGTTCTTTATACTCCAGTTTTTGTAGTCTATCTGTGAATAAAATTCCAGCTGAAAATATTTTTCTAATTGACCACAATGTCTAATATACAACACAGAGTGACAAACCAACCATCTGAGCAAATGTTTGATTGGGATTAACTATCCAACACCCAGAACAAAAATGATGGTGCTCTGTCTACTCGAAACTTGGCAGATTCACTCTGCAGGGAGTGGCTAGAGCTATGCACCACATTTGAAACAGAATGGTGAGTAAATACAGTCTGTCCAGAAGACAATGACCATAGCAGTAAAAGGTCTGAAAACTTATGACTTCACAGTGTAAAATTCTCCCCTGGCTTCTTATTACTGTCAGAATAAAGCCAGAGTCCTGCCAAGACTCTGATTCATCCTAGAAGTCACTTCTCTTACTCAAAGTCTAATCACTCTTGTCTTGCTACAATTCCTTTAATATATCAATTTTCTCCCTACTTCTGACCTGATAGAAGAACTCCATTGCCAACCTAGAAAGCGTTGACCTTTTCTTCCCCTGTTCTTGCTTGGACATTGCTTCCCTTTTTCAGGTCTCAGAGAAAGTATTTCTCTCCCCAGAAATATTTCCCTAACCAACCACATAGGAAAAATAATCTCCTTGTTATAGGTCTCAATTTACACTTAGCCTTTTACACTGTTATCATCTTTCTTACATTTGAATTTCTTGTTACACAGTTAACTGTGAAGATACTACGGGGTGTATTATAACTGCATATATAGTGACTTGCTCCTACTGTGTTGTATTTGTTTTATACATGAATGCATGAACTGTGTAAAATCAATGTAACTGAAAGCTTTTATGACCAACTTTCATTGCCATACCTTAATTTCTCCTTAATGTTCAGAAAATGGGATCCCAGATTTGATAAAGAGAAGGTTGGGGGAAGCAGAATGAGTGTTCCTGTTTGGGTAAACACAGGATGCAACTTCATTAGCTAGAATGACTACAGCACTACAATGGAAAGGAAAGGACTTTTCAAAATTAAAATAATCTAACTAGTACCCAGTGTGGTAATGAAGTCCCTGTTTTGAAGTATGCAAGTCACATTGGAGTGTAAGCATGGGCCAGAGTTGTTGCAAGAGATTCCTACCGTGAGTTGGAACACTCAAAGCATCACTTCAAAATGTATGATTTGGTGGCTTAGTAATTAATCTCTATGTGAAGAGGAACTATATAGGGGAGAGAGAAATACAAGACAGGGCAAGGAGCTAAACAAATAAAAACCTGGGGGAAGAAAAGAAACTGTAACACTGTCTCAGAACTTTCTATCTCATTTCAAACCTTCTCTAGGGCCCCAGTTGGCAGGATTCCCAGAGAAACCAAAACAAAGCAACCTAACAGGGCATCACAAAAAAACGAAAGGGGACCAAAGCTGGGAGATGAGGAAATTCACCGAGGAGAGAAATAGGTGACATGAAAGGCATGTTTCTTTTCAGGGCCCTTTTCATTTCACTTCAAGGCACACCTCTGAAATCCATGTCCTCATCAGAGAGCAATTTTCCAAATCCAGAAGTCTACGTATTAATGTTCATGTCCAAAAGAATATGTTGAAATGTTAGTGCTTCCTCTGTCTTCACAATTCTTAACCCAAAGTTGTGTCATCAGTGTGGAATGGGTAATGCCTGGTCAACAAACCCAGCTTTTTTATCCTCTTTGTATTTGCTTATTCAGTTCAGAAATTGTCCACTAGCCATCTCACTCTTTAATCAAGGGAATTAATATTGTAGGGAAAGAAAGACCCACACAATGTCTCTGTTTGAGGTATGAGAGATGAAAAGTAAGCTCTATAGTAAGGTCATCTTGCTAAGTGGTGACTTTTTATGTAACTGTACTGTTGAAATGCCTTCTAAAAGAGAATGCAAATTATTTACTTTGATAACTGCCAAAAATAGTTAATATTTATTTGGTTCTCCCTGTGTTTTAGGCAATGAACTGAGTGATTTGAATGTGAATCTTCTGAATTCCAGCAGTAGTCTGGAAGCAGATGCAATTATAGTTTCTTTTCCAGAAAAGGCCCAGAGCGGGTAAATTGCTTACGTCAAGTCTGCAAGCTTAGAAGTGGCTTAGCCAGGAGATGTGTCCTGTATTAGCACATCTCCTGTTGGGTGTAGTTCAACATAACAAGTTTATGATCTGATGCAATGGACAGAGAAAAGATTCTCGCCCTCCTTGGCCCATTGTGGGTAGAAGAATGTCTAACAATAAAAACTATAGTCAGGGATGATTTATTTTAGAAACTGTGTTCTCTGTGGTAAGAATTAGGAAAATGTGCCAGTGTCAGTATTGGTAAGCTTTATTTTAATTTTATAATAAAAATTCCAAATATAAATAGAAGATAATAATGTCCTATATATTGAGCAACCAATCATAGTAATTGTTATCTTACTGTATTTCCTTCAGCTTTTTGTGTTTATTTCAAAGAAAGATTAAATATCAACTCTTAAGTTCTTTAGTGTGCATCACTAAAGTATTAATATTTTCTTACATACTTTTCATTCCTAAGTGAATAATTTCATGTCATCTCAAACCCTGTCCCTCTTCAAATTTTACATATGTCCTCAAATTTACTATTTTCCTTTCACACATTTTAGAATAAGTTCATTATGGTATTGATGAGAGAGGTTTAAAAACCTGTCTCTAAAGACAAAGCACCTGTGAGAGGAATGGAGCAAAGGGGAAGGGGCACCTGGTTTTTGTCTAGAACTTACCACAGTCATTCTCGGGGCTCAGCCAAAGTCACCAACACGACATACTCTGAAATGCTATTGGATCTGAGCTTATGTGAAAAAAAATCATAGCATGAGGGTTTAGAGCATGGATTCTATAATCAGACTGCCCCAATCCTGCATTTGCAAGATGTATAGCCTTTTTCTAGTTCATCTCTTTGTCCTTTGTTGTCCTTATATGTAAACTAGACATATTAATTACCATCTATCTCAGGGAATTGCTGGAACAATTAAATGAAGTAACATGAGAATTAAATGTTACTCAACAGTAGCAGGTATATAATAAGAGCTCAATAAGCGTTACTATCTGGGTAGAGGAGGGATGGGTGTGAATGTTGAAAGGAGTGACATTGATCAAGATATATCATATTCATAAACTGCTTTGTTAAATGGCAACTCCTTTGTACAACTTCTTAAAGATAATAAAAAAATTAAAGTATTACTATCATCGCCATAATAAAAAAATTAAAGTGTTACTATCATCGCCATCATCATCATCATCACCATCATCAACATCAGTGTGATGATTTTTTAAATGGTAACTGGCTCCAGGTTCCTGTAGCTGATTAGGACACAGAAATAATTACAATAAGGTATTAGGATAGTAGTAGACATTAGTCACTTTATACAATTCTCTTTCCAAATACTCTTACATGTTGTCATATGTCTATTCCGATAAAAAATATATATTAAAACCATGTGCTTAGAGCTGGTGAAAGCAAGCATCCAAACAAATAGCCTACTGTCTTGAGCTAGTCTCCAGCCGCTTAGCGTGAAACCACTCCAGCCTACCAGCTTGTGGGCTCTAGAAAGGAGGAATGCTTTGTCCCCCTCAAAGCCATACTCCTCGTGTCCTCCATCGGTGTACTCCATCGGTTCTTCCACCTTCTCTCACTCGTTTTCTAGACTTGCCTTTTGGTCTGTCTTTCAACACATGATTTTTTACTTTGAACATGAACCCTATCTTTTTACTGTCATATTTAACAACTCTCGGCAGAAGTCATTTAATATCTTATATAGAACAGCATCGTACCCAATGTTGTAGGCACTATGATTAGAATTGGGACTATAGAAATGAATAATGAGTCATTGCTATCTCCAAATAGCCCAGAAACTGATGAATCCCAGTGATCAGATGTTTCTTTTTACCTATAACATACTACCTAGACATTAGCCTACCTAGTCACTTTACTTGTCTGTTTCTGATCTATAAATGTTTTGCCACCAACAAGGAGAGAGCTTCTATTTTTGATCATCATTAAAGGAATTACAGGGTACTGAAAGTTTTCATCTAGTGCATTCATATGGATGACATATGGATGTCATAAAATTTATTTTGGACCATTTATTTTATAAGGAAACCAAACAGTGTAGTAGACTATTAGACTAGAGTAGAAGAGCAATAAAGAACTCTAAAGAAGGTAGAAACCTTCTAGCAGTCACAAAGTCAGGGAGCATCAAGATGAATCTGCACAAAGAAGGGAACAGAGAAACTAAACTGTTGTGCAATACCTGTTACTCTAGATGTAACTGGTTCTTTCTGTCACTAGATACAATCACTAGAGTTCATCTTCCCTTCCTTCCCTTTATGAAATTGGCTCAATTTGCCTGCACTAGGCACTAGTTTTACAAATTGAAGCATGAAACACACTGACTAATATTATACACAAGAAGCCTCATTTTTTTTTTGTCTAGGCACTATCCTCAAAGACAAAAGATGTGATTTAGGTTTGAGGCTAGGCTCAAAAGTAGAAAAGGCTGAGCATCAGTGTCTCATGCCTGTAATCCTACCTACTTAGGAGGCTAATGTCTGTAGATCTCAGTTTGAAGCCAGCCTGGGTAGGAAGGCCCGAGAGTTATCTCTAGTTAACCACAAAAGGCTGGATGTGAAGTTGTGGCTCAAGTGGCAACTCAGAGCACCAAAGCTCTGTTCAAGTCCCAGGACTAGCAACATATTATATTTAATTTTTTAAAAAGTACAAAAGGGGAAGTGGCACTGTGGCTCAAGTGGTAGAGCGCTCACCTTGAGCTGAAGAGCTGAGGGACAGTGCTCAGGCCCAGCGTTCAATCCCCATGACCGACAAAACAAACAAACAAAAAAACAGTACAAAAGGATGTTCCAGACTCATCGAACATGGATCCAACAATGGTCCTCAAAATGAAAAGAGAAAACAAGTACAGAGACTGATGAACCCTAGAGTAGGGTAGCAAGACATGACTTTAATGGCCTTTCTTAACAGGAAGCAGGCTGGATATAGTAAAAGGGCTTGATATACTTTAGAGTTCTCAAGTGAATCTGTTCCCAAATAAACCCAAAACTTAGAGAAGCCTCTGCTCTGACATTACCCAATAAAAAGGCAGCAGAAGATAGTGACTATAGCACCCTTCTGGAGGCAGAGCTCAGCCTCTTATACAGCTACGATTTATAGGTGTGAGCCAAGCACCTGGCAATGTACCACACTCTCTAGTTGCAGTTATTTTCCAAGTGATATGCTTTACATGTTAAAACCTTGGCTCCATTTCTTGCTAGCAGGATAGACTTGGCCAAGTTACTTAATTCTACACTTTTATTTTCTCTTCTTGTAAAGAGGAGGTATTAATAGAAACTACGCCATAGATGAATGTGAGGGCTTAGTGTTGACCTTATATATAAAGCACTTAGCAAATACCAAGAATTCTGCAAACATTAGCTATTATTATCTGAGAGGTTTTTACTAATGTCCTTCATAAAACATTCCACCATCCAGTCTTCGTTGTTTTATTTTTAATTCTTAGATGTATCACACTTGCCACAGTAAATATTTATTTAATCACCCTTGTCCAGAATGTGTGTTGGTTTTTTTTTGTTTTTTTGTTTTTTGCTACTGGTCTTCAACACTTAAAGTTGCACAGATATACAGTGCCCAACAACCATGTGATAAATAATGAATTTGTTGAAATATGCTAACAGGTACTGGAGTTAAACAAGATTCAGTGCTTGGCTCCAATTCAAGCACTTGGAATTTATATTCTTTTTAACTTATTAATATAACATAAAATTTCCAAAATTGAATACCATTAACATGTAAAACATATCACTTGGAAAATAACAGCAACTAAAGAGTGTGGTGCATTGCCAAGTGCCTGGCTCATACCTATAAATCCTAGCTGTGCAAAAGACTGAGATCAAAGTATCAAGATTCAAAGTCAGACCAGAGAAAAACCTCAAGACTCAAGAATCCATCTTCAATTAACCAGCAAAATGCTGCACTAGAGGCAGTGCTAGGGTGCCACCCCCAGCCATGAGCAAGCAAGAGCATGAAGCCTTGAGTTCAAGTATTGGTACCAGCACACACAAGAAAATACAGGAAGGAAGGGAGGAAGGGAGGAAAGGAGGAAAAGAGGAAAGAGGGAATGAGGGAGGGGAGGGAAAGGAAGAAGACACCTTCCATCTATTTTTTTAAAAAATTGCACAAGTCCTTTTTTTAATTTTATTATCTTCAAGTAGCTGTACAAAGAGGGTTCAATTCAACATATCAATTTGTGAGTATAGTGCATCTTGATCAATGTCACCCTTTTCATCTCTTTACAATCTCTCCCAATCCTCTCAAGTTACCTTGTTGCATTTTTGCCTATATACATTGAACATTATGACTCTATTCACCCAGTCCTTTTCACTCCATTTATCTACTCCCTTTTTCTTGACTTTCCCCCTCCTTCAATCTGTTTTTATTTATTTTATTTTATTTTTTTGATGTTCAGGTCAATCTTTTAAAAATTAACAAACTATTTTTAGAACTACAATAAATTCTGCTTTCACATGGTATTCTGTAAAAGTGCATCTATGTAGCATAAGTTAACTATAACTCATTAATAAGCTTTCATGTTCTCGTATAGCACCAAAATTTCAACTATCAAAACGACACTATGGCATATTACATTGCATATAACATGTAATAAATTTTAGTTGACACAAATAAATCATTCTTTTAAAATTAGACAGCTAACATAAAATTACTATCACATTTGTACAATCATTCTTGATTTTACCCACAGATGCTATTTTTTTGTTTTCACAAGTTCAAAGGTTCTGGGATTCAGAGAACAGTCCATATCCTTTGTTATTTTATAACTTTCAATCATCCATTAAAAAGATGATTATCTTTACATCTATCTTCTTATACCAAAAACACTAGCTTTATTCAAGCTGTTCAAATGTGTCCACATATATATGCATATTTTTCTCTTTATCTTTGTTCAGTTCTCAGAAATGTTTTCACTTTATATTTTTCCTCTCTAGTCTGCTTTTATTTCCACAATTCAGGCTCCCATTCTATTTAGGGACATCACCCAGTATGATCTGGAAGGGTAAACAGTGAAAAAGCATTTTGTTTGAGAGAATAAAAGGATAAGTGTACTCTGCAAAGATAGTCTGAAGTATCCATGAAGGCACATCTGCAGATTTGTGTTTGTTCATAAGGGAAAGTTAGAGTAGACAAACAAGGTAGAGGCTTGTGTTGAAGCTACACACACATTGTTTTGGATGAAAATCCTTCAAGCTCACATAAGACAAGACAAATTCACTCTGATATAAGCAATACAACAGATAATGAATTATATTAGCCTCTTACATAAACTTTGACATTTTATATGTGTGTGTGTGTGTGTGTGTGTGTGTGTGTGTGTGTGTGAATGTGTACATTAGGACTCATTTTGATTTCAGTTTCAAAACTTAACTTAGGTCCATAGGTGGTTACATGTGGTTATATAGTAAATTTTTACATATGGATTGCACTTCAACGTATCGGCATTATTTATTCAACTAGCAATAATTTAAGATTGACTTGAGGACTTAAGAAACTGTATGAAATGGTGGTCAATTTGTGAGCCAAGATTTACCTATTGCTATTCTATTAAACTGGGGGGTCTTATGAGCTAGATTCCAACATTGACTGGATAGATAGCTATTTTATTGTTCTTTCTCAAGATTGCCCTGATACCATTTTTGTCTTTTTTTTTTTTTTCCAGTCATAGGGTTTCAACTCAGGTCCTAGGTTCTGTCCCTGAACTCTTTTTCTCAAGCCTAGCTCTCTACCACTTTGAGCCACAGTCTACATCCAGTTTTTAATTGGAGGTAAGAGTCTCACAGGGACTTTTCTGCCCAGGCCAACTCCAATCTATGATCCTTAGATTGTGGCATGAGCCACAATCCACAATTGGAACTCAATTTCTTTACTGCAGTGGGGATTATTAGCTCAATGAACAGTATTTTCCTGAGGGTTACATGGAAATGGATCTTGAATCTTGCCCGGGAAAGGGACTCAGTGTTTAGTTTTTTTTTTCCTCTTTGAATATGTCAGAAAAATAGTGGAGTGAGATTTCACAGTGCATTTCAGATGACAGAAGTAGATTTTCAACCATTTTTATAGCAGCAATATCATGTTTACATTACCTCACAGCCAATAGCATACAAAATCTTACGCTTAGTACTACAATTAGGAGAGAGATTTTCCAAGAATTATTATCTATATTACTTTTAAATGAGAGATATACCCCTCTGTACAGTATTTTCACAATAAAAAAGGGGAAAAAAAGAAAAAAAAACAAAAAAATGAAAGATATGTTCAAGTTGGGTATGGTGGCATTCACCTTTATTCCCAGCAGTCAGGAGGATAGAGCTGGAGGATCTCAAGTTTGAGGCCAAGCTTAGATGGGCTACAATGTGAGTCCCTGTCACACACACACACACACATGAACATGTGTCAAAATTTTTTCCATAATTTTGATGCTTATTTTAATTGAAATTCCAATAAAAAATAAGAAGAAAATGTTTTATATCATGTCTCCAAAAGTGAGAAAGTACTTCAAAACAGGAAGAGAAATCAAAGTATTTTAGATGTTTCTGCTGTCCCTTGAATGTTTATTCCCACTCAGAAGTTTGACCTCTCCCCTCTTACTTTTCTTTTTCACCCATGGCCTAAAATCGAATGGCAGATTTTGATTTATAAGTTAGATGCATAGAAATAAGCATGATTTTATACATCATCTGATCACTTGTTGGAGAAGCAAGAAAAATTATTCAATAGCAGCATAAAATGTTACACTTGTTCCTATTTTTAGGGCCTAACAAAATGTTTGGCATATGTGAAAAGTTATTGAAATCAAGGTTAACATGTATTTGACTATGCTTACCAAATACTGATGACCAATCCAGTGGCTCCCCACCCCCCATCTCTCTGGTCCCTTACATGGAATACATATTCTTTCTCTGGATCCAGAGAATAAACTAATTCTTGACACATTTGAGAGCTTTCTAGATCTTGGCTTTGGTTAGTAACTGTCTATATTATACTATACTATTTATAATGCATTTTAACATGTTTTTAACCAAACTAATACTCTATGCCTTGATTTACCATTCCACTAGCCTTGACAAAACAAAAGGTAGGAACAAGAAAATTTTCTGACTTATGTAAGAGGAGAGGTGAGAGAGAAAGCAGCGAAGACAGAAAAACAGCAAGATGGAAAGGTGGTATAAAGAGCTCACCACCTGTGGGTATTTATTTCACATATCATCCTTTTTGTGTATTATCCATCATCTGAATTGTCTTCCTGGGGTGGCTCCAGAGAGTTCCCCGAAAAGTATATATTATGTATCTGGAACCAAAGCTCTAATTATTGTGTTTGCTATGCTGACACCATTGTCTGCCAAATATTTTCCCTCTTTTGTCCTTTGTGTTGGTTTACTGTGAGTTAAAAAACAGATCCATATCTGATCAACCCAGGTGACATTCTGTTGCAATGCACCCCAAGAAACTATCTAAATTGTTCAATTGTACCTGTGTTCCATTGAGCCAAATATTGTTGAAAATCTGGTGCTTGTGTACATTGGTTACAGACATCTGGTTTTTGAAAGGGTATTACACTTGTAATTTAGAAAGCATTAATTAACCATTGTTGAATATGTGAACTACTTTTGTTTTTAGAGGAGAGCTGAGTTTTATAAACTCTCCTTTGCTTATCCAAACAAAAATGTGAGAGTGTGTTCAATGGTTGAAAAAGCTTGTGAACTATAATGCACGGTAGAATATTAAAGATAGTCATAGTTTTAATAACCTTAACTTTTTTTCCTCAGACCTGAGGTTTGAACTCTGGGCCTGGGCGTCATACTTGAGCTTCTATGCTTAAGGCTAGTACTCTACCACTTGAGCCACAGCTCCACTTTTGGCTTTTCTGTGGTTAATTGGAAATCAGAGTCTCATGGACTTTCCTGCTTAGGCTAGCTTCGAATAGTGATCATCTGATCTCAGCCTCCTGAGTAGCTAGGATTACAGGTGAGAGCCACCAGTTTCTGGCTAAAAAATTTAACTTTATGAAACCAAAGAATTCTTTGAAACATTGTCTCTGTTTCTTTCAACACTGTTTATGGAATATCAAGTGTGGGATACCTAATTTCAGAATACAAATGTTAGATATGAGTATTTATTTCTGCATTTATTAAGGAATTATTTGGAAGTGGGCCAGGCTGGTAGAGCATAGAAAAATGCAGCATAGTGCTTGTCATTGAAAGGGTAGTTGAAGAGAGGCAATGCAAGTAAAAGTTGTTTTATTTCACTTTTAAATATGGGGTAAAACACAGGAGACAAAGCAAGGAGCAGGCCAGAGAAGGGTAAAAGAGGACCATGTCTAGGAAAGCTTCCCAGGCATTACAAATATTCACCAGGAAAAAGACCCCTTGTAACATCCTAGAAATTAGAATAAAAGCCTCCTATCTCAGGATATTATCTTTGAAGTCAGCCAGCTCTCATTCCAGGTAACTACCTGGGTGAATAGGGGTCATAAAGATAATATGCATTTTCTCTTCAACATACATGCACACCACACACACACAAACACATGGATGTGCACATATATACACAACACATATACAACTTAAGTCTCAATTGGGCATCTGCTTAGATCTAGCTCTCTTCCTGTAGCTGGACAAGGATTTAAGGAACGTGCCAGGTTCCCTTGGCTATGAACCTGTTTATTCTTGTATCCAACATGCATATAGTCATAGCCTTTTAACTAGTCATTCACTGTCTGGGGAGTGGGAATGGAATGGAATCCTTGATGTGGTTCCAAATGTTACTGGCTTTTCAGCCTTAAAACCAACAGCCCAAAGACATCTGAAGGTCTTTGATGTGTTCTATGCAGTACTGAACACAGCAGTTGCATAGCAGCGCTATTAGAGAGGAAATGGAAATGTCTCCCTCCTGCCCCCGTCTTCCCTGCATATAATGATGTGCCTTAAACTCTACAAGGTAAGTGATAGACTGGGAACTAAATAAAAGAGATATGTTTCATTTTGACAATCAAATATACTTTCTATTGTCCCCCCCCCCATTACATGCCAGTATAAAAGAGTGATTGAGATTCACTTGATCTCTTTCTTAATAATACTATTTCATTCTACCTTAGTGTGCTAAACGAATGATAAGAGTTCATTTAGTACTAGCACTTCCATTTCATGATGATGAAAGTAGCTGGTCATTACTTGAATCATTCAAAATGCTATAAAACAGAATCCATCAAATCTGTATTTTTTCCAGTCCTGAAGCTTGAACTCAGGGCCTGGGAACTGTCCTTGAGCCTCTCTGCTCAAGGCTAGCACTCTACCACTTGAGCCACAGTCCCACTTCTGGCTTTTTTTTTTTTTCTGCTTATGTGGTACTGAGGAATCGAACCCAGGGCTTCATGCATAGTAGGCAAGCACTCTACCACTTAGCCACTTTCCCAGCCCCATATCTGTATTTTTCCTTTCTCTAGTTACAGGAAACTAGTCCAATTTCTTTTGAATAAGAACAGATGGCTAGAAGTTAAGGTATTATTTGGAAATTATTGATAGCTTCCCTGAACTCCATTGAAAGAGATCTATGTTTTTCTTACTTTTTCCTCCTGTCTAACTCTTTTCTAATATATTCACAGAGAGACAATTTCCAACATTATTTCATTAGTTTAACTTTGGATTATTGATAGGTCTTGAGAAAATTTTATGTTTGAAAATATTTTGTACAAAAGTAAAAATTGATTAAAAAGCAAAATGTTTCCTTGATTTCTAAGGTTTTATTTTTAATCTCAACATCATGTTGTAGATAACTGAAAGAAAGGAACAAAAAAAAAACAAATTAAAATAGGCAAGGTTCTCAAGTGGATATAACCAGGTGGTCATGGTGGCATATGACTATATACCCATTTATTTTGGAGTCTGATGCAGGTAATTGTGAGTTTGAGGTCATCCTGAATTGCATAGTAAGATTCTGTCTCAAAAAAGAAAACAACAATACCAAAAAACACAAGAATATCATCAGGTTTAGAGGGAAGATAAATCAGTAGTTCTTAGTTAGTGGCAGTCCCTTGGAATTTTTCTCTCTCCAGGACTGCAGTGTTTTGAGACCTTTGGGCTCACTGAATAACTCAGGCTGACCTTAAACTGGTAATCTTCCTGTCTCCTCTTCTTGAGTACTGGCATTACAAGCATGCAATCAGTACCTGCTACCTTAAAAGCAATAAGA
This sequence comes from Dipodomys merriami, assembly GCF_024711535.1. NCBI lineage: Eukaryota > Metazoa > Chordata > Mammalia > Rodentia > Heteromyidae > Dipodomys > Dipodomys merriami. The sequence goes on along the minus strand of NW_027202382.1, from coordinate 5,000,261 downwards.
ACTACCTTTTCTTGAAAAATAGACCTATCTAATCACATTATGTATTTAGTGTGCTCGTAAATCTCTGAAATCTATGCAGAGGCCACATTAGAGTCTCTTATTTATTTATTTATTGCCGGTCAAGGGGCCTGAACTCTGGGCCTGGGCACTGTCCCTCAGCTATTCAGCTCAAGGCTAGTGCTCTACCACTTGAGCCACAGCACCACTTCTGGCCTTTTCTGCTTATGCGGTGCTGAGGAATCGAACCCAGAGCCTCATGCATGCAAGGCAAGCTCTCTACCACTAAGCCACCTTCCAGCCCCCACACTAGTCTTGATAGAATCCTAAAGATCTTAAGACCACCCCCCAAAAATTGCTCAGAACAAAGAAGCACAAAGTCCATATGAATTTACAAAATTAAATTTATGTCTCTATTAGCCTATGGTCCCTATGTCTCTGTTTATAGATGTCGCTCTAATGTGCTGTCCTTGAGAACATTGTTTTCTATTTGAAAATTTATAAAAATTCTAGAAGTATTAATATTCTGAATATTTCTGACTTTTCCAAAATAAGCTAGACAGCAAAAACCACAAGATACGCAATGTTTATGCCCCTTAAAGCATTCCCCACGTTAATGTGTGTACAGATCAACTGGGAACCTTAAAATTCAGATTCAGATTCAATAGGTCAGGTTTCTGCACATTTAGCAAGTTCTCAGGTAATTCTGATATGGCTAGACAGAGCAAGCTCCATGCATTGTCTCTACTGGTAGATTCAATTGTATAGTTCTACTGCAAAACTTTTGAGAGGCCACACCCACCTTTCTCATATATATATATATATATATATATATATATATATATATATATATATATATTCTTGCACTAGTCCATCTCATCACTCAGCTAAAGCCTGAACCTTCCCAGAGACGAAGCCATCACAAACGTTTTGGGTGAGAAGTAACTTTGTACTTTAAGACAAGGCTAGTAGTTATTAGAATGTTGTATTAAATATCTGCCTATATACTTCTATGATACTTAACATTTGATGTCTCTGCATTTCAATGTGAGTTACAAGCAATGTATATGAATGATTCATGTTGTTAAATTATAGGAATTTATGATTATTAAAAATACAGCTTTCAGCTGTTTTCAAGAGAATAACAAGATGATATTAGTTAGCTAATATTGAAAATGGCACTGTCAGAATCTAATTAATAATCAATGCCAGGCCATGTACCGCTCCATAACTGTTAACCCTCCTATTGCCATGCTTTAGCTCTTCCAAAACAGATGATTCAAAGATAAACAAGACCATGGTTTACAAAGATTTATTGAACCAGAATTTTCCTCATGTTAGCAACTGTGTTGTAGCAGCTGGTGTTGTTGATTACATTTTCAGTTAAGAGAAGTTTCATGACAGTTCCTAAAATGAGAGCTGAATGGGCAACATGGAAAAATCCTGAAAACTAATTTATTATTCTATATACTTATACATGCTCAAAGAAATCCAGGAATATGTCTTTTTATTTTTTAAGGGAATGAAGTATTTTATGTGTTCCTATAAACATTTCATACAAGGAACAAATTTGCATATGATTCACATCAATATGCAATTTGTTTCAATAATTTGAACATTTCTTTTCATATTTCTTTGTGGAAATTAGATTAAATATAATATGTTTTTGACTAAATGTTTAAAGAATATAACAGTGCTATGCAAACAACAGTCTAAACTCAAGAATCAAGATATAATGTTCTATAACATTTGCCGTTTGTCCCTATTATACTTCCAGAATTTTTCATGAAAAACATGCTATTGTTTCTTATTAGATATTCGATTTTCCTTCTACATATACTGCATATAAAAATACATGCTCTCTTCCTTTTGACAGCTAGAACTCTAGCCTGAGATTCGAACAACCAAAATATACTAATGAAAGATAATACATATAATTTCTTTATTTCTTCTGTGTGTGTCTATGTGTCTGTGTGTCTATGCGTACATATGCTTACACTTACCAGGGCTTGACCTCAGAGTCTCACATCATTGGAACAGGTGTTGTTTGATTACTTGAGCTACATCTCCAGCCTGGCATTTTGCTGGTTAATTGAGCATAGAGTCTCAAGGACTTTCCTGCCCAGGCTGGCTTCAAACTATGGTCCTTAGTTCTCAGCTTTCTGAGTAGCTAGGATTACAGGCCTGAGCCACCACTGCCTACAACAAATAGCATACCCAAATCCTCAAAAGTGTTAAAGGCTATATAAGTTCCAACAGAGAAGCACAAGTCATTTTTGGAAAAATTTCAGTGTTTTTATTCAACATTGTTAAATTTTCCTTATTTCAACTCTTATCCTTACCTCCAAAACATTTGAAAAGATCATGCTACCATCTAAGTTTAACATGTTAACATTTTCATAGATTTCTATTCTATTGTCATTTTAGCATTAAACTCTTCTAAAAAAATAGTATTTCAAAATTTAAAAAGTTGTCAGTGACATCTGTGAGGGAGTGAATCATTACACTGAAATGATACAGAAGTTCTTCAGACCTTTAATGAGTGACCCAGAGCCTTGTTCCTGGGTTTCTTGCATAAAATCAACAATGACCAAGATTTGAATTTGCTCATGGGGACAAAACTTCTAAATAAATTTAAAATGAAACAGAAGGCATAATTTGTATTTCTATTAGAGGATTTGTTTTAAAATTATGTTTTTTAAAAAGACACTTTACCAGTCTCATTTGCCCTGTATTTCATTTGTGATATTTACATTTACACTTTAAAGATTCTACTAGTCCTTGATTGTCAGTACATGTGTTGAGTTGTATTAAGTAATACAAGTGTTAAGGTGTAGAAATTATTAATAACTGAAACAAAAGTTAGCCTTTGTATGCCATATTTTTACAAAGATAACATATATAAATAATTTAGATGCTGGGAATAAATTTAACTTGTTCTTGCAATCTTAGGTACAAGTTGGAATGTACCTAAAGTGTAAAACTAGCAACTGGTAATTCTCAAATTTCTGAACAAGTTGTTGCCATTACAAAGTAAAGTAGAACAGACATTGTATTTGAAGCTCTGTAAGTTAAGCTCCCCCCTTTGAGAGCTTAGGCTGCAGATGCTGGTGTGTTTTGCTGGGTTCTATTAAATCAGGGATGACTGTGATACTTTATATATTTATCTTAGGAAAAACAATATGCTTTTTTTAAAGTCTAAAAGGTAAATTTCAGCTCAAAACAGTTGTTATGTAGATTGATATTTGAGGTGGGTTGATTATCTCTTCTTTAACTATTTTGTATACATAGGATTAAGATATAGACTTTGGGTTAAGAAATTATATATTTTGTACAAAATTATATTGGGCATCTATATAAAGGCTTAAAACTATACAAATGAAATGATTAAGATTAAAATGTATTGTCTTTTACTGTTGGACTTTGGACAGTCTTCCCTAGTATAACTCATCTATAGCTATATATAGATATAAATATTATAGATTCATTCATACGTATTGCATTTTAGCTACAGAAGTACAATGTTTTAAATAGTCATTTCAGTTTAGTGATTTTGTGTTTCAATAAGATAAATTTATAATATTTTTACTAGAAAATGTTTTGAATTTTTTCTGTACATGTTTATATATATATATACACACACACATACAAAACACAGCTCTTTGTTCATATCTTAAGGCATATGTTTCAAAACTATTTGCTTGTTTCTTTAGACTGTTACTACAACAATGAGATGTATAAGTCAAAAAAAAAAAAGAAACGGTACCATTCTAGACATGGAAAACAGCACAAAGATATGTAAAGCCAAAGACAGCTCTTTGGCTTTCCAAATCATCAAACAATGAAGCATACTAACAGAACACTAAATTATGCAAGTCATAAAAAAAGAAATTAAAATTTCAAATAGTTCAAGAATATTTTAACAATAAGAATTTGCTAAATTTTGCTCAAAGGTAAATAAAGGTGGGTTGAGAATGTTCAGTTTTTCAAAATGAAATCAATTAAAGTCAACCTGTTTTAAGCAAAGTGTTAATGATTCCTATTTTGTATTCAACACTAGCAATTATTACCACTCATTCATCGCCTCAAAACTAAAGTGTAGACTATCCATACACACATTTTTAACGGCCTAAATAAAGAAAAAATTAATTTGACTCTCTTATATAAACAGCTCATATGCTCATGTAGATGAACTTAAACTAATGAAACCACTGCATTCTGCTTGTCTACAGTTCGGTATGGAAATGTTCATTAGCGAGCATTTTTTTCCATTTTATTTTCCATGACTTTTATACGGATATATACTCCATCATCACTAAAACAGCATTATAAACCTTGGTTGTCTTCCACTCACCTGTGGATTTGTCTTGGTAGAAATTAAACTGACATTGCTAAACATCTAATTGCATTGACAGGTAGAAAGAGAACCCCCTACCCCCCCTACCCCCCAATCAGGCGAAAGGCACCGCACGGGCTTGAAGAGAACAGACAGGGAGGGCAGCCAGGAGTTCCCGCGGGGTCATCCGGATTGGTCACTCTGCCCTGTACCAAGAGTGGCTGAAAACTTCCAGAAACGGGCAGGTGATTCTATAACCTCTGCCTTCACGGAAGTCAAACGCAAACGCAAAGGATTAGGACAGCTTGGGCGTCCCTGCGCGTTTGGAGACCGGCCCGTGGCCTCTCACCGGGCGCTCTCATCAAAGGGCCGGCCAGTAGAGAGATCCAGAACGGCCACGCTGTGCGAGAGAGGCCGGCGAGAACTCTGGGCACGGGTGGGCACCTCCGAAAACTTTCTGGAGGCGGAGGCCGGCCTGGGAGATAGGCCATGAGGCTCGGCGGGGCGCCCGGGCCGCAGGGCCACGCTGCGCGCGGGGCGGGCGGGGGGGGCTCTTCTCTCGGATGCCAGGCCGTAGCGCGGGGCCCGTCCCCCCCCCCCACCGCGCTCGCAGAAGACCCCGCAGGTGACCCCGCAGGTGACCCCGCAGGTGGCTCCGCAGGTGACCCCGCAGGTGGCCCCGCAGGTGACCCCGCAGGTGGCTCCGCAGGGGCCGGGCCCCACGTCAGGAGGCACTTCCGCTGCTCGAGGGGCTAAGTTCGGATTCAGAGTGCGTTTGCGCCGTGGGGCTCCGGCTCGCGCAGGTGGGTTCCTCTCCCTTCCGGAGCGGTGGCGCCGTGCGAGACCGGGCAGCCCGAAAACAGGCTGCAGCGCCTACAGCGACGGTCGCCACGGCCGCTGCTCCGCCGCCCCACCCCCACCCCCCCGCATCCCCCCTTTAATTACGGCGATCCGGGTCTGAGTGGCGAAGGCGAGACCTAGATGCCGCCCCGGTCCGCGGGAGGAGGCCCCGCGCGGCCATCCCAGGTCCCAATTCCTGGGGAGGGGCCTGGTGCCCCCGGGCTCTTCCTGCGAGGACCGTCGCAGCGGCGGGAGAGCGGAGCCTAGAGCCCGGCTCGGGCCAGGGGCGGGGCCTGGGCGGCCGGGGGCGGGGCCTTGGCCGTGTGGGCGGGGTAGGAGCGAAGGAGGGCGGGCCTGGGCGGGGCCTCGGTGCTGGCGGCGGGGCCGCGGCAGGTGAGGACGGGCCAGAGGTGCGACACAGCCCACGCCGGCAGGCTCCGGCTGGTGACCGGGGCTCCGGGCTGCAGCTTCTGGGGGCCTCTCTGGGGAGCTTCCCTCGCGGCTTCCATCTGCGCACAACTTGGGGTGCGGCCAGGGACGCGCTAGGGCTCTGTGTTCAGCGCCTGCGGGAGCCCGAAGAGCGTCCGCGGCGGTGGCGCCCGCGCGGGCTGAGGGGCCGCACCTGGTCCCGGACGGGATCCGGGAGGCGTCGGCCAGAGCCGGGGTCGGGGGCGGGATTCGGCCCCGGCCCGGGCGCGGGGAGCGGCGGGCTGCGCCTCCGCCCTCCTACCTCGACCCCCAGGTAAGGGGAGGACGTGGGTCCCGGGGCGCGGGGAGCGAGGCGCTCACGTCCCTCGCGGAGTTGGGGAGCGGAAGGGCCCGGGCACCCGGCGGTCGGTGCCGGGGGTCGAGGGCCGCCGGCGCCCGCGGAACCCTGCGGGGGATGCTGCGGCCGGGTCGGGCGCATCCCGGAGAGCGGCGGCCCTGGCTCTCTGCGGGGCTGCTTCCTTTCCCCGGCCCAAGTCGCAGGCTGTTACCCGGGCCCGATCGCGGGGTCCCGCGTCGGTCCTCCGCTCCCCCCGAGCCCCGCGGGGAGACCCTGGGCGTCGGGGAGAGCGGCGACGCCGGAGTTTGAGTCATTCCCTGCGGGGAATGACTGTCTCTTTAAAACTTCACTCGGCTTCCCCCGGTGCCCGGTGCGTTGCCAGTCCACACCTCCCAGGATTCGCGTTTGCTTTCTTGCTGTGTACGGTGAGGAAATGGTGTTTGTCACACTCCCCCGGGAAGCCCCGACCGTCCCCGGAGACAATGGCAGTCGCGCCGAAGCTCAGCGGAAATGTCCACTTAGCGCGGCGGTGTGGCGGGATGGAAGCGAACAGCTGGGTACACAGCCACCCCTTCTTGAGCCTTGGGGAACCGATCGGCCCGCACTGAAGCTGGCAGGACTGGGGAAGGCGGCCCGGGACCTGCGCCCGGCCTCGGAGCCTACGCTGACGCCGGGCTGGGCACCCTCGCTGCCTGGGGACCACTACTTTCTGGAATCTGGCGTTTCAACTTCCTTATTGAAGCTTTGAAGTGAAATTAGGAAAACGATCCGTGTGTGTGTGTGTGTGTGTGTGTGTGTGTGTGTGTGTGTGTGTGTGTGTGTGTGTGTGTGTGTGTGTGTGTGTGTGTGTGGTGTTTAACGATCCGTGTGTGTGTGTGTGTGTGTGTGTGTGTGTGTGTGTGTGTGTGTGGTGTTTAGTTTACTACCTGCGCGTTAAAATGTGGGCAGTTTACACAATATCCTATTTCGTAATTTAAGCAGTTTTGCTTGATTTGATTAAAAAATCTTTTTTTTTTTTTTGCTTTAAAAAGGACAGCCAACTTTACGTTTATTTGCTGTTGCGTTTGTATTTACTTGGAGCGGACGCTTAACTTTTGTTATTTTTAAAGCCTGAATCTGTTTTTCAGCGTTCGCCAGAAGTTAATCCTTAGCTGAAGCCTTGGTCGTGATTTTAAAGCAAGAGTAAAACCACTCAATGGTTTAAGCCTTCCATCGATATCTCTAGTTTTTCTCCTCCTCCTTTTTTCTCACCTTGTAAACAAAGCCTTAAAGAAATTTGGTTTGGCCCTCAAATAGAAGTTTTTGATCTGTGTTTATCCTAATGGCATTATTAGCTTGTGGTTTTTATTATTTATATCCTGGATAATGCTTACATAGAAGATATATGCGAAGGGAAACAAGGAGCTTAAAAGGTATAGTTATTAATTGTGAAGTTGTATACTTGCTCCCTGGCAGTCCAAGTTCTGAAAAGTCTGTTTCAGAGACAAAACATTTGACTAGTAAGATGGATTGTTGAATTTTGAAATATTAAGTAGATTATTAAGAAGAGAGGTATAAAATGTTTTATATGTGAGCATCTTTTCTAAATAGAAGTGGACAGAAAATTGGGGACAACAGGAACTTTTCTGCCAATCATCTTTCTTCATAGATTAACCAGGTGTTTTGGGTTGTCTTAAACTTGAAGCAATAGTTAAACTTAGTTGGTACCTATTAGAGAGAATTCCCAATGCCTTAAGTCATTTAACAATTCTTTTCTTCAGTGATAAGCTTTTGTAAGAGGTGTTTGCTTGACACATTGACATTTAAAGACATTAGACATAATTAAATTTTTCATGGTTGCCACATTTTTATTAAATGTGTATTTATGTAGCATTCACATTTAAAATTGTGAGATTTCTTATCCTACTTAAACTGTGAAAACGCTATAGATGCAGTCTCTGATTATTAATATTTTGAGGTATGAAATCTGGCATTAAGATAAAATAGCTTTTTGAAGATATTTTAGAATATATAGGCATATATATGACTAATAAATGATAATTTTATTTTACTTTTGAGAATGCTATTTTAGATAGTTCTTTTAATCATAAATAACAAAAGAACAAATAGTTGTGCTTTACCCATTTCTTGAAGTATTTAATGACAGAAGTAACTTTTGTAATGTTTCAAATTTTTTATTAGTGAGAAACTTTATTTTATGTTAAAATATATTTCTAGAACACAGAAAAAAAAACCTTTGCTAGAGGAGATTTTTTTTTTGTTATTTTTTTACTTTTCGCAGTATTGGAATTTGTACTCAGGGCCTCAGCTTTAGAGTAGATTTATCTTAAGAAAAAAAAGGAAACTTGAGCTTGGATTGAGAACTTTTTTAACTTAAAAAAATTCAATTAATGATATAGAAAATGAGTTGTTTTATTAACACAATATGAGTCCTCTACTATACTTGCTTTATTTGTTGAGGTGGACTTTTTTACTTCACATTTTCTATGAGGAGAAAGTCCAGGAAATTATTATTTTTTTAATTGAAAGGAGAGTTGAGATGAAGGGGGAAAAAAAATCTAAGCATGATTATAGTGAAAATATGTGTTGGTTTATCCTAGTAAAGAGGTTAAAAAGAAAAATTTGGGTTGAAAATTTGCTGTTACGTTTCTTTTCCCTTTCTTAAGTGACTTTTCACCCAGTTCATTATTGGATGAACTACAGCCGATACCACAAAAGATAAATCTCACTTGAAAATTCTTAAAGCTTTATTCTCTAAATACCAGCTTCTGCCTAGTTGAAGGGAATTTAAGTAGGCAGTTTCCATTTGGGAGACATACCCTTTCTTGGATACTATATTTTTAAAATCACAAACAGAATCAACCCTTTTCAGTACAATAATAATATTAATTTAAAGTTATATTTTTAAGTATATATATATATATATATACTTTTATATGCAGGGGAAAATGTACTTTTACTATGGGGACTATGGAGACACTATGGGGACACTTCTGCTGAGCAGTTTGTGACACAGCTTGCATTTTCGTTTCTGTGTTGCATTGACAAAGGATCATTGAGGTGCCAGAGATTGTAGAGAAAAAAATTCAGTAAAACAAGCATGAGTAGATCGTTCTTCATTCTGCCTGATAAGTCTGTGTCCATGTGAATTCAGAACCACAAGAGTTCTTCAGCCTGTTTACTGATTCTGGAGAGTTAGCAGTGGCAGACGTCTCTGCCATTTGCTAAGCTAACTTCAAGATCTACAGCAAATCAAGCCCACAGAATTTTTTTAGTCTTGTCCAATTCAGCTTCACTTCCTTGCCAGGGGCAGAACAGTTTAAGTTAAAAGACTGATACTCAAATGGGAAAATCAGTGCCACTTGTGAATAGGCGGTAGCCTTATTCAAACTGCTTTCAACCTAATTGGGGGAGAAAAAGACAGAGTAGGATTTGATTAAAAGTTCTCTGGGGTGGGTAATCTGAAGGAGACTGTGGCTCAGGAAGGCATTTAGGTTTTGCACTTATTTTTGAATTATTTGTAATTTGCTTTGCAATTCTTTGGTGTGTGCATGCATATGATTTAGTCTGACTGCTACAGTTTGGAAGATGGGGAAGAGAATTATGAAATGGTAAACTTTAGTGACCAAGGTGGTATAACATTGGTCGCATGAAAGTTCTGCTTCTGCAGGGGCAGTTCTCTGTTGGATTTACTTCATAGTATTTTAAGTCAAACCTCTTTGTTTAGAAGCGATTCTGATTATGAGTGGTAGAGAAGAAAAAAAAAACTGTACCTAAAAGTCAATGTTATCCAACAACTGATACTTTATCTGTTGAATTTCAGGTGGACTTTGGCTGGATTAATACACTGGATAGGTGTAGAATAAGATAAAGGAATCGGCCCACAATGCCTGCCCCCAAAATTTGTATTATATGTGATTTTCTACTGACTTAAATGAGATGTGTAATGATCATTCAAAATGAACACTGATATGCATTACAGGTGAAACTGTTTTAGAGTCCAAAGTTTGAATGCTAGCAGAAGATTGATCACGTGCTAAAGTCACACTGATAAAATTTTAATAGCTAAAAAAAATTGAAGTTTTTGAAATTCAGTGCATGCTCAAGTCGAAATTCCATTCATAAAGTCATTTATTGACTAACACTGTGGGTTTTGGGTGACTGTTTTGGGTAACATTTGGGGGCAACTATTTTTCTTTAAGCCTGACTACTTACTGATTATCTCAGCACTTCATTTTTAGACAGTCTTAAATAAGAAGCAGTGGACTTACTGTCAATTGCAAGGCCTTGGATTCCATTCCTCCCCTCTCCCCACAACTTACCCTGCCACAAGCAGCAGTAGACTAAAGTGATGTACACAACAATACCACTGGGGTTTAAAGTAGGATTTAACTAGCTTTAAACTAGACTGTGTTTTCAAGTAACTAATTTGTAATATTATCACCATAGGTTTCTTTTTCATATTTTATGCCATAATTTTAAACTGATTTCCCTTTTTATGAATGAGAATGAAATTACACTAAATTTAAAAACAAAATGAACAGGCAAATTGCATATTATAGCCTGAGTTACTTTTATCACAGGATCCTACTGATAAAATTTTAGGTTGCTTTGTCATTAATTTTTCTTGGAATTGGGACTATAGTGAATTTTTAAAAACTAAAATGTAAACATTCACTTTAAAAAAAAGAAATATGTATATGTAAATTAAACAGCAATCCTGAAGAACTAATGAATTGTAATCCAAAGTAGAAAACAATTACGTTATTACCTAGCATAATATGTAGCAAGTAGTGTTATGTTTCCTTCTAATAACCAAATACTTCAAATTGTATCACATCTTTTTGGCTTCTGGAAACAAATTTCTAGTCTTTTATAAAAGGAAAAATTAAGTAAAAATTTAAATTTATTAAAATTAAGTCAAATTATCCATAAGATATTTTCTTTAAGTGATTTCTGTGTATTTATTTTAAACCAGCAGTGATTAAGAATATTTTAAATAGAAAAAAAGAAGCATATATGTAGTTGATGGAACAAAATATAAAATAAGAGACTAATGAACTGGATGATTTTTTTTTCAGAACTAAATTTTAAATATAGCCTTTGTGCCTAAAGGTTTCCAAATTCTACGATAATTACCATAAATCTGGATGCAAAATACATTTAAAATACTTTCTTTTTAAAATAAATATGTTTGATAACCCATCAAAAGAAGTAGGTAGTGTCTTTAGACACTGCTGTTTTTGATTGTAGATTTTCTCTGAAAATCATTCCAAAAGAATCATATGGACATATATCTTTTTTGATGAGAGATGAATCAATTAGTAAATGTCTATGAAAGCCCTAATATGTTTTGGATTAATGTGCAGAAGTAAGTGCAAACTTGGGCAAATTTCTGGATCTTTGCAAAGCTCAGTTTCTCTTTTCTGACAAGAAAATCATCAGATCTTCCTCATTAGCTGTTGTGAAAGTTATCTTTGTCTTTGTTAGCATACCTGACCTTTAGTGTGGTAGTATGCTTGTTGGAGTTGTGAGGGGTTGGAGACATGGATTGAGACATGTGTTGGGATAAGGGCTCATGTATCGAGATTGCCCAGAGGCAGCATAAAAGCCAAGAAATAAGGTGAACACAGTGTTTTTGTGTTTCTATTGCAGAATCCAGATCCTAGTGCAGGATCTCTAGTGTTGACTTGCTTGTGACTTTGGACAAGTTGCTTGGGTTGTCAACTTTTAAACTGAGGACACAATTTATGAGAATGTTTCTTTTTTATTTTTAATAAGTCTTTTATTATAAAAATTATACAGAGGGGTTACAGTTACATGAACAAGGTAATGAGTACATTTCTTATCAAGCATTGTTGACTCTTCCTTTGTTTTTCCCCTACCATCCCTTCCCTCCCACCCCCACAACTACACCCCCCCAACCCCTTCTAAATTGTAAAGTTCATTTTTCAACATAGTGCCTTGTACATCTCATTGTTACAATGTATCGACCTGTATTCCTATATAAACATTTTGTTTTTTCCCTTCTCCTCCCCCAATTATACTGATATCAAATACAGTGAAAACAAGTGTTATACCGTGGAGGAGGAACATACAAAGCAATGAGAATTTTTCATAGTCCATCTTAAAGTTCTGCTTGCTAAGCTTCAACTGCTTGGTGTTACATTTCTAGGGGATTTAAGAAAATTCTCTATGGAGTGTATCACTGTTACACACACACACACACACACACACACACACACACACACACACACACACACACACACACACACACACACACACACACACACACACACACACACACACACACACACACACCAGCTTAAGCAATAACTGGACTGAATCACTATTTTCCTCCTACCTCCTTTTTTTTCACTGGTCTGTGTCTCAAATGGGTATGTAAATTGGGACTTTTTTATTTTGTGGAATTAAATATTGTGTACTCCTGCACAAGAAAAGTACCAGTACCCTTTCATGGTTAACATTTTGTAGTGTCTAAAATTCAGCCTAAAGACACAATAATACAAAAACAAACCCAGGAGTGAACTTAGTTTGCAGGTTGAGCCAAACAATGATTAAAATGCAGAGAAATAAGAGGATCTTCAATACCAGTGAAAGTATCTCGGTACACATAACAAAGCAAATTGTTAAAAACTAAAATTAGAAAAGTTAAATGTATATGAGAAAAAAACTAAAAGATACATTTCATGAGAGAAAAATGACAACTAATCAAAGTACATGAAGCTTTCCCTCCCCCCCCCCCCCCACAATAATTCTTCTATGGATGACCATTCGAGCAGAATGATTACATTCCAGGACAGCTTGAGAAGATACAAGAAAACAGCACTACCATAGACAGTGGACCCCAATGGAAAGAGATTTTTGATACCAAAAAAAAAAAAAAAAATTCTAAAGGAATTTGCAGGGAGGAAGTTACTGTCTCTTACTGTCTCTGCAGATAGAAATCGGGGATGTAAGTCACCTAAAATTTTTAGCGTCCAAAGAAAATGCTGAAACAGACCAGTTTGTTAGGAGACATAGTGTATACATAAGCATGAATGAGCATGAAAAGAAGTGAATAAATGCTGCTTAACATTTACCAAAACCTCTATAACTAAAAAGTGGCTTTGTTAAATAGGTTGCCAGGAATGGAAGAGTCTTCACCATTATAGTTACCAGACAGTCGTCAGGGACTGCATGCACTTCAAGGTTCAGCATCTCTGGATTTGAGTCCCAGCTCAGCATGTGACTTCTAGATATGCCACTTGGACAGAACTAAATGCTCCTTGCCACACTTCCCTCATTGTTAAAAAGGATTATGGTAAGATAATACCTCCTTTACCGGGAGGTTATAAGGATCAAACAAGCTCAAATATGAAAATTTTTGTAACTACACCTGGATATTTTCTCTATAACAGAGAGATCCTTTAGGAATTACTACCAGTGAGAAGGAATTAACAAGGTGAAGACCTAAAGGATTTATGTTGTTGTGTTGTTGTTGTTGTTTTTCTCCTTGAAGTTGTAGGACATTGTCTAAATTTACGGCTTCCTAACCTGGAGTCTGTATATCACATTATAGCCTGTGGATAAAATTCAAGAGATTTTAAGCTTGGATACATATTAAAAAATTGCACTTTTTTGCTAATGTCTAATTGAAATTTAACATTTTCTTCCATCATGAATGAAGCAACCAAAGTTTCAGTTGTGTTTAGCATGACTTGTGACTTTGTTATTAGTAGAAATGAGATAGTTTCACATGATCATCCAACCTGCCTGCACACTGGCTCATCTTCTAAAGTGAGACTCTAATGTTTAAGATACTGGAAATTCTAAAAATAAATTTCTATAAGTTAAAATTACATATAAATTGAAATAGCTTAACCAGCTATGGTGTCATACACCTACCTATAATGTCAGTCTTAGGAGCCAAATTCAAGGCTAGCCTGGGCTACATAGCAGGCCCCTACATTTGTGTGTGTGTGTGTGTGTGTGTGTGTGTGTGTGTGTGTGTGTGTGTGTGTGTGTGTACATGTGCGTGCATGTATGCACACTAGTATTGGGGCTTGAATTCAGGGCCTTAGTGCTGTCCCTTAACTTTTTTGCTAAAAGCAAAAATATTATAATATAATGAACTAATGGCTAATAACTAATTCACTAATGGATAATACGTGACATATTCTGTTTATTCTGTACCCCCAGAAAATGTATTATCTCTGTTATACATGGAGGATTCAGGCCCAACTGTACTATAATACACAGAAGATTGTTGATAATAGTGAGTGATGAGCAGTACACATACCTTATAGTAAAATTATCTTCCTGACAGCTGTGGATAGGGCTTGAACCAAGATGGAATGAAAGTGGTTGTCTGCAACTCCACACCACACTGTCTACATTTTATTTAAACATTCTCTTTGGTATTTCTACTATTATGCCTTTGACATATAAAAATGGCAATAACTGAGATTACTTAGCTTTCCTGAACCATTGTTCAAACCTTTGTCTGACCACTCCCTGGATATCTAATGTACATGCATCTTTCTCCTTGAAGTCATAGCCTTATCGTATGTTCTCTTGCTGACTTTACTTAGTAGGTAACCAGCAACAATTGAGTAGATTTTATACCAGTATACATTTTAAATATAGTTGTGACCTTTTAAGAATGCTTTTGTAGTCTTCTCTGCTAGCTTTGGTTAAAAAATTAGGATGCATTTATAAAAAGTCAACAAATAAGATAGCATTGATTTTCTAAATTTTGTTTATCTTGACTTCCCATGTTGGATATTTGAGCTTCCATAGTAGCATGATTCTGAGAGTTATGTTTATCCTGGAAATTATTGTTCTTCCGTTTGCATGGCGATGGCAACTTCACTGATAAATCATGCCTTTGAGATGTGCCAGTGATATCCAGCAACCAAGACTTTCAGATCTGAAAAGACCCAAGTTTTCTTTGAGTTGATGATTGCTGAGACTAAGGAAGAGAGGGGACTGCTTTGTGATGGGTAGATAATAGAGATTTAGTTGTTGTACATGCTCAATCTGTGCCTATTTGCCATACCAGCTTGTCTTTGAAGTGTGTCCTGGGCTGTAAGATTCTATATGGAATTTCTGGGTCAGATCAGGTGTGAAAATTATGCATGATTTCTATTTTGCTTATTAAATATTTTGGAATTTCTAGCAATCAAGAAACTTGTCAATTTTAACCTACTGTTTTCTAACTATATTTGAGTGTGGGATCCTTCCCCTCCCCCCAAATCTACCTAATAATACTTATACTTTGGGAAGTATATTTCTGTATAGTAGTGAACTTGTATCAAGCCCTTATAATGTCATGGGCACTGTTATAAGCACTTCATAAAATACTACTTACTTAATCCTCACAATACACTTATGAAGCAGATACTATTAGGATTTTTATTTTACAGATGAAGAGATTGAAAGCCAGAGTGGTCACTAGAGTATAGTAGCTTTGCTGCTTACGCCACAGACTTATACTGTAAGCCACGGCTTCCCACCCTTGGCCTTAACAGTATTTTGGACACATAATTTGTTGTTGGGGAGGGGCACTGTCTTATTGTAAGCTGTTTAGCAGTATTCCTGCCCTTTTCTTAGTGGGTCAACCGAAAATGTCTGTAGACATTACCAAATGTCTCCTAAATTGTGGATGGTTAAGAATTGCTATGGTAAACTTATAACAGAAGTACACTTTCTTCAGTGGCCTCCTTAGTAACTTTTACAATGACTCATGATCATGACTGGCAAATTACACATTGGAGGTTCTATGACTATGTCAAGCAGTGTACACTTGTGTGGAGGTAGATGTGAGTTAAAGTTGACCCATACTGCTCTCTTTCACACCATTTGCTTACACTGCTTCTAGGAAGAACCAAAAGGCTATAGTTGTTGATCCTGTCTTCTACTTCTTTTGACTTCTCTGTGCACACACCCCCAATTCATATATTGTTTCCATTTTATACCCGCCCCTTGGACTTGACCCATAGTGTGTGAGAGTGTGTGTGCACTTACTCACATGCATACACCAAGTCTTATTTTTCCTCAGTGTAATAGAAGACTTAACACATATGAATTACCCAAGAACGTATTTCCTAGCCAAGATTAATAGCTGCCAAGGAAAACATACCTAGTAATGAATAACTTGCAAAGATTTTGTGAAGAAAAAGTAAAGTTATATGATGAAGTACATTACTAAGGTATGAGGTTTTATTTTTTTAGTAAAATAACCTGTTAAGTTCACATACTTTAAATGGGTTTGAGGCTTCGGTCATTGTTTCTTTGTAATTGAATACACCATTTTCAAGTGCAGTTGAGGTATTAAAAAAAAAAAAAAGAGCAGTGGAAATAGCTAGGCTTAAATCATGTCCTTACCAAACATTTACTAACTGTGATCTCATATCTTTTTTCCAAAGGTTTGTTTCACCACCATTAAAATGAGGTAATGACACGGAACTGAACATATTGTTGAAGAGTAGAAATAAGAAAATATCCTATCCAGTACAGATTCTGGCATGTAAGTTTTCCTTTTCCTATCCAGAACCAGTTTTTATCAGGGATCTTTATCATTATTTTCAACTTCATAATCTTTTTTTCCCCCCTGGAATTTGGAAAGTAGGAAGGCAAGTATGTATACAATGAAAACAACTAAATTTTTGTAAAGATAGGAGGTCTAGAGAGGGAAAGCAAGAAGTCACAGACAGCCTTATGAAAGGTACACTTACTCTTTGATCCTAGTGGCTATTGATTCAACTTTCAGTGTATCTGTGAAGACCTAGTATGTGATGGATACTGTGCACACTGCGGGGGATACAACATGAAAAATATTTTAAAAAATTAGCCACTCTATCTCTGCTCCTTGCACGCTTAGAAATTAGTGGCCCTGTTATGTCTTTGTCCCTACTCCAAATGATATCTGCTATCTGAAATGCTAGATGGGATTGTTTCTGAAGCCTGGCTGAACTCAGAATGTTGGTATCCATCAAAATTATCACCATGAGAAAGAGACAAAGGCAGGAATAGCAAAGGATTTGATAGTTCTCCAGTACACTTCCTTTCCAAATGTGGTCTGACCCATTAGTGTGTCATGAGTCAATTTTGCAGACCACCATTAGTATTACTTAAAAAATGAAGCAGGGTGTGGTGGCTCAAGTTTGTAATCCTAGCTACATGGGAGGCAGAGGTTGGGGGAAATCATAATTCAAGCCAGCCTAGACATAAAAGTTCCTGGAACTCCATATGGGCTGGGCACAGTGGTGCATGCCTGTTACCCTAACTACTGGGGAAACAGGAGCTACTGGGCACAAGGGTGTATGCCTGTCATTTCTGGCAACACAGGAAACATAAGTAAAAGAATTGAGACAATGCTGGCCCCAGCATCAAGTGAGACTTTACCTTGAAAATAATCAGGACTAAAAGCACTTAGAGGCGTATGGCTCAAGTGGTAGAGCACCTTCTTAACAAACGGAAGACCCTGAGTCTAAAACTCAGCACCAAAACAAAGGGCAAATAAGAAGGAAAGTATAATATTGAGAATCCACAGGAGAAAGGATCAGGAACAAGAGAGTAAGGAGGAGGACAACAAGGAGAGATCACCTTTGCTACTGGGTCCAAAGACTGTGGCATTGGATTCAAGCACATAATGTCTACTTAAGTCATGCATGTGCAACAGGCTAGTATGACTCTTTCTGAAATGAGAATTAATCCTAACATGACTTTTAAAATATAGTCAGTAAAAAAAAAGCACCTTAAGTTTGGAATGAGACAGGACTGGGTTTGAATCTGATCTGCCATGTTATACCTTTATGACTTCTAAGGGTCACTTCATGGAACCTTAATCTTCTTACATATGAAATGGACATAATAGCATATTTCACTGGGGGATTATCAACATTAGCAGATAGTTTGTAAGTAAAATATCCAACACATAATGAGTGGCCAAAAGCTTAGTTGTTCTTGACCATCCCATCCTATTGGAGAAAGCCATAATTGCAGTGCAATTTTAAGAAAAATAATGTCCATGTGAGCGCATGTGCTCATTTTTTGAACATGTGCCCACAGTATGCACAAGATCAAAGTTCTAGAATATAAAGTAAAACTTTCCCAAAAAGGTTCTTCAATTGAAACATGATTAAGTCTGTCCCACCCTTGTTTACCGATGGCTATCTGCTTTGTCTTGATTCAGGAAATAAAGAGCTCACTGAGGCCCTCCTTCCAAGTTTGACTGACTGTCCTTTGTACTGTATTTTATAGTCCAAAGTAGCTGCAGTGTGTTATGCACATTTAGGGCACACTCACCCTTCCTTGTGAGGAAAAAAGAATCCGAAACTTGTATTCACTTTTCTGAGTTGTTTGAAGCAATTAGACTGTCCAGTCTAGTCAAGTAATAGTTCCATTCAAACTTTAGCATTCTAACATTCTGTGATTCTTCCTTGAATTATGATCTGTAGTGATCCCACTAACTTTTCTTCTATTTATTGTCTTGAATCTTTTTTTTCTATTTTTCTTTTTTTTTTTTTTTTTAGGTCATGGGGCTTCAACTCTGGGCTTGGGTGCTGGCCTTGCGCTCTTCAGTTCAAGGCAAGAACTCTACTGCTTGAGCCACAGCACCACTTCCAGTTTTCTAGCGCTTTTTTGGAGATAAGAGTCTCATGGACTTTCCTGCCCAGGCTGGCTTTGAACTGTGATCCTCAGATCTCAGCCTCCTGAGTAGCTAGGATTACAGGCATGAGCCACTGGTACCCGGCTTGTCTTGAATCTTTTGTAACTTCTTTCCACTGGAACCTTAGCAAACACAGCTACAAACTCCACCTCCTAGCACAAGAACCTATAGGAAGAGAGCACTAAGAAAGCAGAATTTCCTTTTGAAGAAAGAATCCCCAAATGGCCAAGAGACAAATCCCAAATGGGCACTTTAAAGAAATACTCGTTCATTTGGTTTCCTTAGAAGGAAGAAACTACAACTGATCATGACTGCTCCCAGTGAAATCTGTCACACCAGAATTTCACTTCAGGTGTGCTGCCCTCAAAACATGAGTGGTTTTCACATATATCACATATATTTTGTTTGCTCCTCAGTGTGTTGCCATTAATGTGTCTAAAGATTCCTAGTTTTGCTAGAATTTTTTTTTTCAGTCGTGGGGCCTGAACTCTAGGCCTGGGCGCTGTCCCTCAGCTCTTCAGCTCAAGTCTAGCTCTCTACCACTTGAGCCACAGCACCACTTCCATCTTTTTCGGCTTATGTAGTGCTGAGGAATTGAACCCAGGGCCTCATGCATGCAAGGCAAGCACTCTTATCATTGAGCCACCTTCCCAGCCCTAGTTTTGCTAGAATTTTTATATGAAAATTTCCTACTTGGGCTAGTTAAAATTCTGAAAGACAGGAAACTACTGACTTCATGAAAAGGTTTGGGAATTGCCACACTGAATAGTGTCCAACATTTTTATCACCACAGTTAAAATTTTGGTAGTTACTGATTGAAGAAAAAGATAAATGTAGCTGGGCATGGCTGGCTCATGCCTGTAATCCTAGCTACTCAGAAGGCTGATCTGAGGATTGTGGTTCAAAGCCAGCCTAGGCAGGAAAGTCTAAGAGACTCTTATCTCCAGTTAACCACTAGAAAACCAGAAATGACGTGGTGTCTAAAGTGGTAGAGCTCTAACCTTAAGCTGAGGAGCTCAGGGACAATGCCCAAGCCCAGAGTTCAAGACCCAAGACCAAAAGTTATTTTTGACTCATGTAACTGTAGCTCTTCTGTACATCACCTTTATAATAACAATCTTTTATATTATTCCATAATCATGCATGTACATGAAATTTTTTATTGTGAAAATACTGTACTGAGGGGTTACAATTACATGTGCAAGATAATGAGTACATTTCTTTTTTTTTTTTTTTTTGTCGGTTGTGGGGCTTGAACTCTGGGCCTGGGCGCAGCTCTTCAGCTCAAGACGAGCGCTCTACCACTTGAGCTACAGCGCCACTTCCAATGAGTACATTTCTTATCAAGCATTGTAGCCTCCTCCTTTGTTTCCCCTTCCCATCCCATTCTCCCCCCACCCTCCCATCCAACCCTCCTCTCCCCCTACCAAAGTTGTAAAGTTCGTTTTCGACATAACTAGTTGTACATCTCATTGTTGCAATGGGTCCACCTTGTTTTTTCCCTTCCCCTCCACAAATTAAAACAACATCAAATACAGTGAAAGCAGGGGTTATACCATGGGGGAGGGACATACAAAACAACAAAGAAATAATCTTATAAATGTGTTAGAAACAATCTCATGAAAGAAAAAAACATTTGAATACATATCTCAGGGTTCATTTCCCTAACATCAACTTATCTGACCTTTTCTGTTTGACTCAGACATATACTAGTTATTGCAAATAAGGGAAACCATGGGACCTATGTTTCTCTGGGTCTGACTTACTTCACTTAATATAATTTTTTCCAAGTCTTTCCATTTCCTGACAAATGGGGCAATGTCATTCTTTCTGATGGAGGCATAGAATTCCATTGTGTATATATACCACATTTTCTTGATCCATTCAAATACTGAGGGGCATCTGGGTTGGTTCCATATGTTAGCTATGGTAAATAAGGCTGCAATAAACATAGTTGTGCTGGTAGCTTTAGTGTGGTCTTGTTTGTGAACATTTGGGTAAATGTCGAAAAGTGGGATTGCTGGGTCATAGGGGAGCTCTATGGAGTCTTTTGAGGAACCTCCATACTACTTTCCAAAGTGGTTGAACAAGTTTACACTCCCACCAACAATGCAGTAAGGTTCCCTTCTGTCCACATCCCCTCCAGCATCTGTTGTTATTAGAGTTCTTGATTATAGCCATTCTAACTGGGGTAAGGTGGTATCTCAATGTTGTTTTGATTTGCATTCTTTTATGGCTAGAGAGGTTGAGCATTTCTTCATGTGTCTATTGGCCATCCTTCTTTCCTCTTCAGAGAAGTTTCTCTTTAAGTCTTTCGCCCACTTATTTATCGGGCAGTTGTTTCTTTGAAGATTTGTTGTTGGGGGATTTAATTTTTTGAGTTCCAAGTATATTTTAGATATGAGACCCTTGTCCATTGTATGGCTAGTGAACATCTTCACCCAATCTGTGGGCTTTCTATTGATCTTGCTAGCTATGTCCTTTGTCATGCAGAAGCTCTGCAATTTCATGCAATCCCATTTGTCCAACCTTTCTTTGATTTGTTGTGTTTCTGGGTCTCTATTCAGAAAATTTCGGCCTGTGCCAAGGAGACCTAGGGTTTCTCCTATTCCATCCTTTAATGTGTTCAGAGTGTCTGCTTTGACTCCGAGGTCTTTGATCCATTTGGAGTTGATTTGGTGCAGGGTGATATATAAGGATTTAGCTTTAGTTTTCTACAAGTAGCTAACCAATTTTGCCAGCATCATTACAATAAATATTTTTTTAAAAAAAATTAAAAGAAAAAAGATCCAGAGCTGAAACTTCAATCCATGTCTGGTCAGTTTCCATCCCAATGTTTTTTAGTGGACTGCTCCCTTCACACTCAACCTGGTGTTTTTTATATGTGTTCAGGACCTAAAAGTTTTGAAGAGCAAAATGTGATATGTAAAATGCACTTGGTTTTCCTTTGTGTGTTGGCTTGGCTTTGCATGCAAAAAAAATACGGAGTTAATTCTTAAATCTACACTGCCCCCGTCCCACTTTTGGGGTTATTGAAGCATGAATTTTTAAAAAAAAAACAAAGACCACAAAAATTATAGAATTATAGTGCTTGTGATTTAAAAAAATTAATGTTATCCTTCATAAATTTGTCTTCAAAGTATTCAGTGAGTGTTAATTAACTTCTTAAAACGTTAAAGTAACCCAAGTCAGCTTGCTTTTTCATAGTGAATATCCCATTGAAGTCAGGCGATAGAAAATTGAGCTATAATTGAGCTCTAATCGAGTTATTTAGGATGCTAAGGCTTGGAAGAATAGTTCTAAGTGGAGTAAAGTCATGTGTAGGTAAGAAAGTAATTTGGTTCATGCTGAAGGAAAAGTAAATTTATTGTGTTGCCCAAATAAATTCATAGCATGTGATGAAAGAAATAGACTGGATTTACTTTGATTTTTGTACTCTTCATGAGACTGTAATGTTTGATCTGATATTTACATTAAACATTTGTAGAATTTTGCCTCATTTTTTCCATGCTTAACCTGAAAATTTGCAAAAGGTAATAATAATAAACCCTCAAAATAATTTGCCTAAAATGATTGTTTTCAAAACAGGAACATTCATATTTATCCTATAGTTGAAAAATAATTTCCAGAGTGAATTTCTGAAATACTAGTTTTCATTGAAGATTTTACTTTTAAGATGATTAGTCTAATGTGGTATATGTTATTTCCTGATTAATTGCTACTCAGTCTTCTCATATTTATGCCATACTCAAATACCCCCAACCCCAAAAACACATCATGGACAAGAATGGGCAGTTAATATTTAACTTGTGGCAATGAGGAAGTGTTGTAGTAGATAAATCCCAAGTACCAAACACCAGTAATTCCTCTTAGCCCCTTCTATATAATGTGAACACCGATAGAATACAATACAGGAGAAATATTGCATGCATGCACGAAGATATTATATAGATACAGTAAATAGCCCACAAGCATATAATTCTTGGAATGTCTAAGCCCTTACTTAACTGAGCCTGTTTTCTCATTTGTAATATGCTCTCTCTCTCTCTCTCACTCTCTCGCTCTCTCTTACCCTCTCTCTTGTCTCTCCCTTGTCTCTCTCCCTCTCTCTGTCTGTGTCTGTCTCTCTCACATACACAAGTTCAAACTTTGTCATCAAGAATATTTTTAATAAGTACTTATGCTTTGCAAAGTCATGATCCTTACCTGTGTTAGAAAAAGAAAATGGAGGGCTGGGAAGGTGGCTCAGTGTAGAGCGCTTGCCTTGCATGCCTGAGGCCCTGGGTTCGATTCCTCAGCACCACGTAAGCAAAAAGAAAAAAGCCGGAAGTGGCGCTGTGGCTCTAGTAGTAGAGCACTAGCCTTGAGCTGAAGAACTGAGGGACAGCACACAGGCCCAGAGTTCAGGCCCCACGACTGTACCCCCCTCCCCCCCAAAAAAAAGAAAAAGAAAAAGGAAATTGAGCTAATTCTGTTTAGTTCTTGTTGTTTTATGCTTGGCACATTGGCACATGTTGAATTTTTCCTAGAAAAGTTCTATCTGCTTTGTCCAGTTTGGGGATTTAATTCTTAAATGTTCAGTTAAGATGTATTTATTGTACATATTAATAGGGCTCATTGTGGTATTTTAGTACAATGTTCACAGTAAGGACTGATTAAACTCAGTCTTCCTTATCCATCCTTTCTCCTAATTCCTGCATTTGTTTAGTCTTCCAAATCCTGTGTAGTCAATACTGTCTCTCTGAAGCTTTCCATGACCTTCTAGACAAAAGTCATCTCTTTTCTCCTTGTCTTTATCTTTCAATATTTTCTATTTTTGCTTGTATCATACTGATGTGATTTTCCCCCCTCTGTCCACCATCACCACTGAATTGTTAGCTATCAGTACTGAACCACATGAAGTTTTGTCTTCTCTTTATTCCCTGGTATACAAAGGTTAAGCAATGAATCTTTGTTGAACTGAAGTAAAAAATAACACTCTCCACTAAAAAAAGGTCTTTAGAATTCAGTTTAAAAATGTAACATAGCATTTTTTATAAAACATCTCTATTTTTAAAAGAAGTACTATTATATCTTTTTGCTATAAAAAGTAAAAGAGTTCAATGGCAGGGCTTTTGGACAGCACATGTAGTAATCCTGCTGTTACCTAGGGTTTCAATTCCCACAGCTTCGGTTACCCGTGGGTCACCTGCTGTCTAAAAATGTTACATGGAAAATTCAAGAAGTGAATAACTTTGATTAGAATGTGTTACAATATAGCTGGTTATTATTATTATTATTATTATTATTATTATTATTATTATTATTTTGTTATTAGTCGTTAATCCCTCACTATTCCTGGTGTATAAAGTAAAACTTCATCATAGGTAGGTTTGTATATGAGAGAATGTGTGCATATAAGCACACAATATAATAAGGATACATAAGTATACATGTATGTACTTATCCTTAACTGCAGGGGATATATTTTGAGAGACCATATGATCCCACAGAAGTCCCTCACAGATAAGAAGGCAATTATGTATCTATAAAGAAGAAAACAAATAATTTATTACTCTACTACCAACATACATATTGGTAACACTGATTTATTTCCTTAGTCTTTTTACTTAAATATAAATGTATACCTATTTTATTTAGACATAATTAGGCTTTTCTAGCTGATGCTATTTTGTAACTACTTTGCTTTTTGGCAGGTAGTCTGATTACCATCACAACAAATCAGTAAACATTCTTCCATGACATATTTTCAGTGCTTCCTGCATTCATAATTTATTGGTTGAAGATGTAAGTTATTACGGTTATATGGTTGCTGTTCTAGGTCATTGTGCATGGACATCATTATACAAGACTGAACCTTCAGCTAGTTTACCTTAACTGGCTGTTAAAGAATTGAAATATTTCCATCCTGATTGGAAAACAGTCTCCACAAAGGCATCTTGAGTTTCCCCTTCCACCTCTTTTCTGGATTCCTGATAATGAAGTAACTAAGGGACTGGTGCCTGGCAAGAGATTAGGCTACCCAGGTAGTGTTTATTCTTATTAGAACTGAGGGTGCTAAATGATACTCTGAAAATATATATATATCACTCATCACTTATTTATTTAGCATATATTTTTAAAATTATTTTTGTATGTTTGCAATACTGGGTATTGAACTCAGTGTCTTCCCACTTGCTACACAAGTGGTCTGGTGTAACAAGAGCCACACCCTACTTCTGCATTTAGTTCATTTGTTAAGATAACGTTTGTATTTGTTGTGACTCTTCTCAGTCCACAATCTATCCCTACCCCCACCTCCTTAGAAGCTAAGATTACAGGCATGTGCTACCACACCATGGGCCCTTTATTCCTATAAAGAATGGGTAATTAAAAACAAAATCTTAGACAAACAAATGTATCAGAGTCCTATCAGGAAGTTGCTTCAATTTGGATACTTCCCAAGGGATTTAATAAAGGAACTGTTTTTAAAAAGGAAGGTCAGAGTGTATAGACCCTATGAGACTACCAAGAGAAGATTTTACTCCTAAGCATTATAGGGAGAATGGTTTACTAGAGTCTACTAGGACAGAGAGAGAGAGACACTTTGAGAAGAGCTGTGACTTGAAATTGAGGAATCTCAGCCAATCAGCAGCAGCTCCACAGGGAGCAAGTGCAGGGAATGCTAGCTATCTCAGATTTCCTCTCTTCCCTGTCCTTTCCAAACATGATTTCTCCTTGCTGGCTCCAACAGGAAGTGAGATTGAGGAACCTGTTTATTATGCGGAGTTCCTTTCAGGTCATTCTCCCAGTGTGAAGAGTTAATTTGGATGGATAACCCCTGAAGAGAAAAGACCCACATTTTAGCCTTTCTTCCATCACAAATTTTTTTGTCTCGAATATTGTTCTGTAGGCTAGATTCATGGTAGAAATTGATTGTATTTATTGTACAAATGATCTGGATTGACTCCTAAAGGAGTGCAACCTGGGGGGGGGGGTGGCTATCACAGAAGTATTTAATATCTGAGAGATTCAGAGAGGGAAAAGCACTGGGGATGCGGGAGAATCTTGGGTACATGCCTCCTAGCTAAAGAGTGGATGAGTACAGAGAGCAAGCATTACCTTCTTTCTACAGACCACCAGTGGCCAAGTCCTAGATTTCTTTTTTGTAAATTATGAAAATACTGCATAGGGGAGTTACAATTACATGGGCAAGATAATGAGTACATGTCTTATCAAGCATTGTTGCCTCCTCCTTTGTTTCCCCTTCCCTTCCCATCCCTTCCCAACCTCCCCCCCTTCCCAACTCCCCCTCCTCGCCTCCCCCCCCACCAAAGTTGTAAAGTTCTCCAACATAAGGACTTATACATCTCATTGTTGCAATGGGTCCACCTGTATCCCTATTTAAACGATTTGTTTTTTTGCCTTCCCCTCCACAAATTATACCAACATCAAATACAGTGAAAACAGGGGTTATACCATGGGGGAGGGACATACAAAGCAACAAAGAAATCATCTTATAAATATGTTAGAAACAATTGCAAGAAAGAAAAAACATTTGAATCCTTATCTTGGGGTTCATTTTGCCTGACATCAACTTATCTGACCGTTTCTGCTTGACTCATACATATACTAGATATTGCAAATAAGGAAAACCATGGGACCTATGTTTCTTTGGGCCTGGCTTACTTCACTTAATATAATTTTTTCCAGGTCTTTCCATTTCCTAACAAATGGGGCAATGTCATTCTTTCTGATGGAGGCATAGAATTCCATTGTGTATATATTTCTTAATTTTGTAAAATCACCTCAGTGAAGTATCTCAGGCAGCTATATTCATACTGCTTTTAGCCACAGCATACTGTCATGAAATACAATTTCATGAATAATCTCATCATGTAAAACAAACTAAAGTTCATGTGCTGTAGTTGGAAGTGGGGAACCTTCCATCCTTATCTATTACTGTATGCTGGAGATTTAGATGATTTGCCAAAAGTCATACAGCCATACCAAGACTCCTATTGGCTGTGCCCTCTGTATCTATAGCTCATGCCATTTCTAATAGTTACCAGTTTCCCACAGAGGCTTCTCTTCTAGCTTTCACTACTCTATTAGTTTGGCAGCTTGTTACCAATGAGTGGATAGCGATGTAACCATCCACCTATCTTATGGCATCATATATGTGGGTTTACCCTGGTTGCACGTTAGGCCCAGGCCTAAACTCTATACTGTCAGAAATGCTTACTGTGCTGTGGGTGTATGTGTATCATTTTTTAAGGGCTCAGAGGGTTCTACAGCACTTCTATTCTAGGAGAAGCCCAGCAAGAGATAGATTTCTTTTCTTTTTTTTCTTTTTCTTTTTTTTTACTGGTCGTGGGGCCTGAACTCTGGGCCTGGTCACTGTCCCTCAGCTCTTCAACTTAAGGCTAGTGCTCTACCACTTGAGCCATAGCGCCACTTCCAGCTTTTTCTGCTTACGTGGTGCTGAGGAATTGAACCCAGGGCCTCATGCATGCAAGGCAAGCACTCTACCACTGAGCCACCTTCCCGGCCCAAGAGACAGATTTCTCAGAAAGGAAGGAAAAGTGGTTTCAGTCCAATCCCAGGCAGCAGTTCCATCACAAATTGAGAAAAGTGGAAAATTGAGGGATATGAAAAATAAGGTACTCTCGGGGAAGAAGGTTGGAGTCTGATTTTGTGAAATGTTGTTTGGAAGATACTTTGTAACAGGAATATAAGCTGACTACTAAAACTCTAAGGAGACATAAATGCCTATGTGTATAACTTGTGATTAGAGGTAAAGTTACGTTTTCTATTGTTATTTCATTGTGTGTGTGTGTGGGGGGGGGTGCACACCTGCCAGTATTGGGGCGTGAGCTGAGGTCTTGGGTACTGTCCCTCAGCTTTTTTCCACTCAAGGCTAGAACTCTACCCATTAAGCTACAGCTCCACCTCTGACTTTCATGGTTAATTGGGGATAAAAGTTTCACGGTCTTTCCTGCCTAAGCTGACTTAAAACCATAATCCTCAAGTATCAGTCCTCTTAAATAGCTAAGATTACAGGTGTGAGCCAACATCACCCAGCTCATCATGCATTTTAAGTGTTTCCTATGTTAGTGTGTGTGTGTGTGTACAATGTTCTTAACACTAAAGCATATTGGGGATAATGTGCATTTTGACTAGAACTGGTCATATTTTTAGTAGTTCTGAGATCACTCAGTAGAATTTTCTTATGTTAAAAAGTAAGTTTTTAGTACAATTTCTAGTCATAATTTATATAAATAGTATTTCTCAATGTATTTATATATACTATATATCTATATATATCAATAAATAAATGATGCCAAGGAATGTGGCTTGGTGGTAAAGTGCTTATCTGGCATGCATGAGGCCCTGGGTTCAATTACTTAGTACCACATAAACAAAAAAAAATTAAAAAGACTTAAATATGAAACTATATATTATATGAAGATATTTGTAAAATTGCTACCTAATGATTTAGATGAATGAACAAAAGTTGTCATCTAATGTGCATTTTTAATTCACCCTCATTATGTAATCTGTACATTTTTTTTCTTCTTTACTGACTATTATATTGTTCTAGAAAAGTGGTTATCACTTATTCTAGGTGCAACCTATTCTAATACTTTATAGCAAGTCCTTGAGTAGTCTGTCCTTGTAACAAATATGTTGCAATACAGAAATGAAAGTTTGCATTTTTTTCTGAATATCAAAAATAGACCCAAAGTTGAAATTATCTAGTTAAAGCATTCTTTGTTACATTTAAAATCATTTCCTTACCAAAAGTTTAATGAGAAAACTCATGGAAATTAGGAAAAGCTCATATTTTCTTTTAAAGTTTAACTTCTGTTTATTTGTCTTAAGATACCACATGTTAATTAAATTTACTAATGACTTATTAGGAAAGGAAATTGTTTAGATTGTATACTTCTAACATTTCAGAGAGAGCTGAATATTATATCTTAGGCTGAAAAAATAATCAAGACATAGGGCTTTTTGACAAAGATAATCCCTGTAACTTCAAACAAGAAAAATAACCTTAATTAAAATATGTGAGTGATTTTTTACTATAATCAAAAAAAAGTAAACAGCTTTGTGGCAATATAACCAATTCTATGAAAACTACAAATCCCAAACTCAGAGGTACACCATCTGCAAGAATAGTACTTTTTCCTTGTGGTCATATTAGATTACTTGATGCTGGTAAGAGTTTCATAGTAAGGACAATCTGAGTAAGGTATTGCCAAGAAGATAGCTCTTTAACTCTGCCAAGTTCTAACACTGTTTGACTTGTCTTCCCTTCACTAAACTTGGATGTGTGACTTTGGTTATCTAGGTTTTCTTTTAGTCTCCTGTTTGTTTTGTTTTTCTCTTCCATTTCTTGAATTTGTGGATATTTATTGGGGAGATGGTTTATATACTGTAAAAATTGTTTCTAGAGCATCTTGAGTGGTTTGGAGAAAGCATCTAAAGTTATGCCCATTTACTCTCATTCTCACTCACATGTATTAATATTTATCTTTCCTTTGTGGATGTTAAAATGTTGTGGCCCAATAGGACCTTGGGGTTATATTTAGTGAAAGAGTAGCATAATTGGAGAGAGTGCAAAGGAAAATCATGTTGTTATTTTGTTTTTAAGTGCCTTCTTTTTTGTTTGTTTGGTCTTTTTAGCTTTCTTTTTTTTCAGAGCTGAGGAACAAACTCATAGTTTTGCACTTGCTAGGCAAGTGCTCTTCCACTGAGTTAAATCCCTCACCCCTGTTTTTGTTTTTAAACAAAGCAAAATTCCTTCTTATGAATCAGATTTGGGTTATGAATCCTCAATTCTGAACATTCTTTATAAAGTCCTTACCTTGAAGGATTCTGATAAATAATCCAATAATAGCATAAGCAAAAGCCTAGCGTAATGCCTGCATAGTCTGGAGACCAATGACAGCTCTCCTTCTTAGCCCTGTTTTCTCCTACAGACTGCCAACCCCTCCATTCCTAGCCCTCGGTTATTTGTAGACTGTTCACCATGACCTTAATTCCAGTCTACTTTACATCATCAGTCTGTTTCCCTTCCTGATATGCCCCCTCTGAAATCTAGTTCTGGAAGTCTTTGTGAACTTTGGACCTGAAAACTGGCTTTTCATTGTTACTGGCTCAGGATATTAGATTTTAATAGAACAAAACCATCCATAATGAAAACAGTGATTGGGCCTAGTTTTCAAATACACCTTTAGCAGCAACATCAAGATGACCTGTACAGGGAAATTTGGAAAAATCAAAAACTACAACGTAACTCAAACCCTCCAGTGCCTAACTTAGCTTTTCTTCCGTTGCTTCTTTGTTGAAGAAAGCAGTTATCATCATCATCATCATCATCATCATCATCATCATCATCATCATCATCATCATCATCATCGTCACTTTGTTAGTGTGTTGGACCACTGTAACAAAATGCCATAGGCTAAGAAACTTACAACATACATGTATTTTCTCATAGTTCTAAAGGCTAGAAATCCAAGGTAAAGGTTCTGTCTGATTTGGTTTCTGGTGAGAACTATTCCTGAATGATAGGTGTCTACTTTCCTTCTGTGTCTTTATGTGGCTACAGAGAGGAGAGCAAGCCCTCTGGTGTCTTTTTTTTAATTTAATTTAATTGTAAAGGTGATGTACAAGATACATATATAAGATACATATATAAGATAATGAGTTCATTTCTTGTTGAACATTTTTCCTCCCTCATTTTTCTCCCACTTTCCTTCCCTCCTCTGGTGTCTTTTCTTATGGGGTAACAAATTCTGTTGAATCAAGTCATCACCTTTTATGATCTAGTTTTACCATAATTGCTTCCTTAGAGTCATCATCTCCAAATATACCCATGGGGGTTAGAGCTTTAATAAATACTTTCTAGGGAGATACAATTATGCAGTCAATAGTAATTATCATAAGCATCATTTCTCTGATAGTTCATTTATCATTCAAAAGAATAAAAGCAGCATCATTTACCATAGCTAAGATATAGAACCAACCTAGGGGCCCCTCAGTAGATGAATGGATCAAGAAAATGTGGTATATATACCCAATGGAATTCTTTGCTTCCATCACAACGAATGACATCACCCCATTTGTAAGGAAATGGAAAGATGTGGGAGAAAAAATCATATTGAGTGAAGTAAGCCAGACACAAATAAACATAGGCTCCATGGTTTTTCCTCATTTGTAATAATTAGTTTATGTCTAGGATAATCCTAGCAGAGGATCACAATAGCTCAATAGCTATGTACATATGATTATATAAAATGGTGCTAATCAAAATGAACTCCCAGGTATGGAAACAAGATGGGGTTTTGTTTTTATTTTTGTTTTAATGTACTGTGTGAAGTTACTTCTTTTTTCTTTAATTTTTTTCCTTTGGTTATCTCCTGTTGCCACTGTTTTTGATTTTGGTACCCTGTGCCTTGTATGTTTATCTGATTTGGGGAAAGGAAGGGGGATAACAAAATGTTGAGACAAAGGACAAAGAGTGAACCACTGCAACAGTGATACTTACAAGACACCATGTTAGAAATGAACTTTACAACTTGGGGTCGAGGGAGTCAAGGAGGAGGGAAAATGGGAGGAAAACAAGGGAGAGGGTAACAATGATTGACAAGAATTGTATTTATTTCCTTATATATGTAACTGTAATCCTCTGTACATCACCTTTACAATAAATTTTTTTAAAAAGTGATAGAAGAGATTGCTTGTTAAGTTGTATCAAAGATCTATTATATGCCAGCTGCTCTAGCAAACTCGAGCATGTAGCATTTTGTTTAATTCAAATGTATATGTGCATGTGTGTATAAGTATGTATATAAGTATATGTATGCAAATGTATATGTGTATGTTTATATAAATATATATTTTAATGTGGGTGCACATATAGGCTTACATATATGTTTACTTGTATATATATAGATGTTCATTTGCATGTATTTGTATATAATTTTATTCCCTTTTTGCAACGCACCAGATGTAGAGCAGATACACATCTGGCTTCTATCAGTTAGGGAGTAGCTTTAAGCATATCCTGCTAAATTGCCTGTTCCCAAAAGTAATCCTAATACATCAGTGAACATTAGTTTTTCCCCACAGTTATGTTCTTGATTGGACCACAAAGTTTTCCATAATACTGAACTTGAAAAATAAGGACATTCTAAGCTCTTTATTCATAATCAGAAGCCCCCATCCACCCACCTTTTTTAGAAAACTTCTTTTAATGTGACATTAAGTAGATTATATTGTATGTCAACTCTGGAAAGACAAACTAACTAGATGTATACTTGGTTTTTTAGTTACTATGATTTTTTTTCCTTCTTCTGTCTGTATATACTACATTTAGCTGGCATATCTAACCCTCCTGTTCTCCACATATCTAGGACATGCTAGATTTGCTACTAGAATAGATTTAAATTTGTTGCTTACAAGAGAAAATGAGATTATTAATTTCAACTGAATTTAAAATCAGTTAAAATAGCTTGAGAATTTCTAGAGTTTGAATTTCTTTTAATAATTACATTATTAAAGGTTTGAACTGTAAAAGGAAATATTTTTAGGTCAAGGAAATTATAACACTGCAAATGGGAGGAGGCATGTTTCCCTCTGGGCATTGTTGGCAGCATTTTCATGGTTTAACTTTAACTTCTAAGGGTTATAATTAGGCACCTATCACCCTTCCTCTGTTTTCTCATTATAATTCATTGTGATGCGTGATTTTTGCAGGAGATGGGCTGAAAGTGTATGTGGTAAGGAGTTGCTTTTTGTAGTGGTCTGTCTGGTAGAAGTTATCATTCACTGGATACATCTGGGAAATTAAAGAACCCACATTGGAACAGCAACAACTTCCTTTAAACTTTCCAATCATAAATGCAGAAACTATTTGATAACTTAAAAATCATCTGTCTTTCTCTCTTTGAATAAGGAAATAAGTAGGGAGATCAAGGAAGATATGAACTGCTGTATTATCTTTCTTTCCCCTTTTAAGTTGTCCTTACATAAAATAGCCTATATCACCTCTGGGAAGTCTGCTCTATCTGCCTGGTAAATCAAATAATTACCAACATTCAATTTTCTCTGTAAAGCAAATCGGAAATTTTCATGTGAAAAATGAATAGGAGGCTGGGAAGGTGGCTCAGTGGTAGAGTGCTTGCCTTGCATGCATGAGGCCCTGAGTTCGATTCCTCAGCACCACATAAGCAGAAAAGGCCAGAGGTGGTGCTGTGGCTCAAGTGGTAGAGTGCTAGCCTTGAGCTGAAATGCTGAGGGACAGTGTCTAAGCCCAGAGTTCAGGCCCCACAATTGGCAAAAAAAAAAAAAAAAGAAAGAAAAAAAGAAAAGGAAAAAGAAAAAATGAATAGAAATGTCACAGAGGTTAGTGTTTTCACATGCCTACACATAGCCTGGATCATCCAAAAGCATTCAGTTTGATCTGCATCTGCCTCCTAGTTATGAATATCAGGTATTGGGAATACTGAAAAATAAGCCTTTGGAGACACTTTATATTAAATCATCTTGATTATGTGATGTATCTTGTTATCTCATCCACCATGTATTTAGCATTGATTTTATACAGTGTTCTGTGCTTGATGAGCCCAAAACTTGTACATATTCTTACAGGAATTAGTATCTGTCCCATCAGTTACCCAGTTCCAGGACAGGATTTCCCAATCTGCCATGAGAAATGCATACCATATACTCCTTTACAAAAGTGTCAACCTTAGGAAGCACTGAACTTTTGTTTTTAATACATAATTGGTATGGGAGTTATCCAGGTAGATATGCATCTTCCTTACCTATACATGGGCAGCCTTATATAAATAAATGCTTTACTTGTGTAGGTATATCTTATATTCACATATTACTTATAAATAATATTTATTAAGACAAAATTAATCTATAATTCTATCTGCTTTTTTTTTTTTTTTTGGTGCCAGTACTGAGGCTTGAGCTCTGGTCCTTGAATTCTTCCTGGAGGGTGCTCTACCACTTAAGCTGTGCCTTTAGTTCCCCAATTGTTTTTAAAAATAAGTGATTATTTAAAATAATCTCATGTATTCATCAAGAAAATTTATATATATTAACCCTGGCATGTGTGGATGTTACATACTTTACTTTCACAAAAGGTTATTGTGTATAATGTTCTATTAGGCTATGCCCTTTTGTAAGGATCAAAAAATACTCTTTCATATGACTGTAATCATAATTTAACTGGTTTAATCATGTTGATACATGGGTATTTAATATCTTTTTGGACTTTTACTATTTAGTTTTGGTGGTACCAGGTATAAACTTGGGGCTTTATATTTGCTAGACTATCTTTTCTTGCTTGAGTCAAACCTCCATACATCTTGCTGTGATAAGTTTTGAGATAGGATGTCTCTTAGTACTTGGGCCAGCCTGGACATTTACTTTTAATTTTTATTTATTTATTTATTTATTTTGTCAGTCGTGGGGCTTGAACCTGGCCTGAGCGCTGTCCCTCAGCTCAGGCTAATGCTCTACCACTTGAGCTACAGCGCCACTTCCCATTTTCTGGTGGTTTGTTGGAGATAAGAGTTTCACAGACTTCCCTGCCCAGGCTGGCTTTGAACCGCGATCCTCAGATCTCAGCCAACTGAGTAGCTAGGACTACAGGCATGAGCCACTGGTGCCGGGCTTGGACATTGATTTTATTGAACCTTCCGGCAATATCTGTAATGACTAGTGTCACCACAGTAGCTAGCTATTTGTTGTGATGGGGTTTTATGCACTTTTTCCCCAGGTTGGCTTCTGTCTGTGATCCTCTCAGTCTTTGTTTCCTGTATAGCTAGGATTTAAATTGTGAGCTACTGGTGCCCAGTTCCTTTACTATTAAGAACAGTATTGCAGTGAATATGCAACTTACTGAAAATTTTACAGATGTATGGTTAGAATAAATATCTACCTGAGAATTGTAGTTTCAAAAGAACATCACTTTTTTTTTCTTTTTCCTTTTTTTTTTTTGGTGTCAGTAGTGGGGTTTGAACTTGGGGCCTAGGTACTGTTCTGAGCTTTTTTGTTCAAGGCTAATACTCTACCACTTGAGCCACAACTTCACTTCCATATGGTTTGGTAGCTTATTGGAGATAATAGTGTCATGGGCTTTCTTATCTGGTCTGGCTTCGAACCATGATCCTCAGACCTCAGCCTCCTGAGTAGGTAGGATTACAGGCATGAGCCACCAATGCCCAGCTAAGAACATCATTTTTAAGAGCACACAAGCCATGAACTAACTCCGCACTATAAGGTGAGAGTTTAACATTTTTTAACTGCATCTGAGTGGCAGGAATTGACCACGTAGAATTATTAGACTGAAACTAAAATTATGCCGCGAGTCTCCAGGATGTGCTGTTGACTGTGAATGTGGTTCTAAGGACCTATAATTCACTGTCATCAACTTTAGATTTCACAACTTAATTTTTTTTCCAGAATTTTCCTCTGTAATTTCACAAGCAGACAGAATTCTTGGGGTTCATTTTGTTCTAGGGTCATTTATAAAAGGAAACTAGCCACAGCTTTCCTATACTTAATTGTGTCTTGATTAGCCACTATAAGGAAGACTGTGTTGTTATGTAAAGAAGCAAGCTGGTGTTTGCAAATAATGAATATGTTTTCCCTCCCTCAGGTGGAAGGGAAGATTTTGGAAAAGCAACACATGGACGAGGCAGAATGTTGCTCCTGTAACTTGGAACTGGAGAGGAGGCAAGATGCTGGCATAGCTGTTGAACTGGGAACCTGCTATGCCAACATATTGCCATCTTTCCTGTCTGACAGCAGCATGGCCACCTATAATACCATTCCTCCATGTCTCCCTGTGTACACGTGCATTTCTTGGGGTGTGGCTTTCCATGACATGGCATGTGTCGCCTCCTTGACCTCTCCTACCACTCACTGAACCACTCCATTCCAGCCACATCACCCTTTCTGGCTGCTCTTGGCTATGCCTCTTGACTTGGCTGCCCTTTTTTCATCATCTGAGTCCCAGTGAGGACATTACATCCTCAGAGAAGCCTTCCATCACAATTCTCTCCAACAGCTGCCCCTTACTTCAGTCCACCCTTCATCCTAAGGCCTTGTGCTGTATCTTGTTTAAAGCATTGCTTCCTAGTTGAGCTAATTTGTTTAACTGTCTTATTCCTATGCCAGAATGTAAGCTCTTTGAGAGATAGGGACCTTGTCTTGTTTAACCTTTATATCCCCAGACCCCCACATAATAGGCCTCCAATACATATTTTCTATGCTCCATTCTGAATTGTATCATTCAAGAGAGATGTCAAATAATTAGATTTCTTTTTCTGTTACAGCTTTGCTGGCATCAAATCTCACAGGTAAGCATACAAAAAGGGTGAGGGAAGGAATGACATTGTCCAAAAGAAATATACTCAGTACCTGACTTTTGTAATAGTAATTGCTCTGTATATCACCTTTATAATAACAATAAAATATTTTAAAGGCATTAAAATGACATGGCAGTGCTAAATGGTTCATTAATTCATAATATTACTTCAACTATAGAATTTTTAAAATTATTAATATTTTTAATTGTGAAAATACCATACAGAGGGGTTACAATTACATGAGCATTTCCTATCCATCATTGTTGCCTCCTCCTTTGTTTCCCCTTACCATCCCAGCCCTCCCATATTCCCCCCCCAAAAAAAGTGATTGCCAATGTATATGTGTCCTAAGCATCCTTGAACCCATTTTATAAATTCAGTAAAATTAACGTCAAGCTTAGGATTCATTAGTTACATTTGCATATTACTAAGTGATAGTGCATGTACAAATGTGTAACTTATCATATAGAACTTATGTATAATGTTGTAACTTATGAACTATTCATTTGTAATAGCCATCCTCGTGTGACCAGAACTGTAATTTAACGAGTGCTGAGTCTTTTTTCTAGAATATTATCTCTGATCACTTTATTCCTGTGAAGAAAATTCACCCTGTTGGTTCAATTCTACTTGGTGGTCATTTCCCTAAATGATTCATGATGAAAGGCGGGACTTCATGTACACCTTTGAGTAATTTATGAGGGTTTACCTCACTTTATTCCTGGTTATACTCAATAGATTTTTGTTAAAGAGAGTGAGAGAGAGGATGGGAGGGAAAAGGAGGGAGAGACATAATGGTGAGCTTTGCCTGAAGAACCTAAGATCTGGGCTGGGAAGGTAGCTCAGTGGTAGAGCGCTTGCCTTGCATGCCTGAGACCCTGGGTTCGATTCCTCAGCACCACATAAGTAAAAAAGAAAAAAGTAGGAAGTGGTGCTGTGGCTCAAGTGGTAGCGTGCTAGCCTTGAGCTGAAGAGCTGAGGGACAGCGCCCAGTCCCAGAGTTCAGGCCCCACGACCGGACCCCCAAAAAAAACCTAAGATTATACAGCAGTTATATTAAATGACTGAGTTCTACAAACTCTTGGAAAAGATATTGGCTATAAAATAAAGCTCTTCCAAACTCATCAATGGCCTGGTCTGTGTGTTCTTACGTTATTTAATCTGAGCCAGTTTTCTCAGTTCTAAAGTGATAATAATAGTATTGATCCTACTTGACTTTTGAGTAAAGGTCATCTAGCAAGTCTGTTCTTATCTAATGTAGGTAAAGTTCTTGTTTATAAAATTTCCTGACATACACATACTAGTAGCTACTCCAAAACATAATTATTTTATTATCAAGATGGAAATTTTTCCTTATTTGAAAACAGGCAATTGTTTGTGGAAATTCTGTGCTGGCACTAGAGTACATGTAGAAATCCATGTTAACACGGAAATGTTGACAGAACAAGGAGTTGGTTGTCAAGGATCTCAAATTCTCTGGCCCACCCATCTCTCCTTCCTTGATTTCTAAGTTTGCTTATTGTAGACCTGTGATATTTGCAGATCCACTCTGTTACTCAGTAAGAATGTTCAAAAGTTGGTGTTCATGTTTTAAAACACTGATATCTCAGTGAACAGCTTTTCTTTTCCTAAATTGAATTTTATATTTTGATACTTTTCACTCTTTCTATGTTCTGTATTATTACTCAATATTACAATACCTTGGAAGTGTATCTTTATTTCATATCTCTGAGAGTATATTGAGCTGACTGTGAATTTAACAAAAAGGTACAATACAGAAATATGACCATTTTTACTCTATAATCATTTTGGGAGGAGGGAGGAGTTAGGGTTTGAACTCAGGCTTCCTGCTTGCTAGATAGGCACTCTACCATTTGAACCACACCTCTAGCCTTTTTTTGCTCTGTGTCTTTGTTTTGAGCTGGAGTCTTGCATTTTCCTGGGGCCCCAGTGCTGCTATGGCAACTGGCTTTCCCAGTTTCAGTCTCCTGTGTAGCTGGGATTATAGGTGCATACCACTCTGCCCAACTAATGGTTGAGATGGACAGTTCTGAATTTTTTGCTCAGCTGGCCTTGGACCACAATCCTGACTTCTGACTCTCAAAAGAAGCTAGTATCAGAAGCATGAGCTACTAGTGCCTAGCAGTTTGTAATTTTCATAGATAATCTGTTTAAACATTGATAATTAATCATTTAAATGCAGTTTCATAAATAAGTACCTTAAGCAAAGTTAGATATTTTTAACAAATCTAAATTATGTACAGTTTCATTATTTCCTTGGTAGCTTTCTGAATTCATTTCCTTATTTCATTTTTCAGCTCTTGAGCAATATATCTTGATCAATGTCACCCCTTTCAACATTCGAACCTATCCCTCTCCTGCCCATCCCTTCCCTCACTTTTCTTAATTTTTTAGGATATATGTTGCATTCTTGACTGCATTCTCCCCTCTTCTCTTCATTTGTCTACCCCTTTCCCCTTGACCCCACCCCCACCCTGGTGTTTTATTTTCCTGAATTTGATTTTGCCTTTCTAAGGAATTTCACTGCTTGAGTTCCCTTGAATCTATCATACTTCAGTTAATACATCTATATATACTTGCATACCTCTCAGCACATTTACTTTTAAGTTTATAAATCTTGTTTCCACATATAAGAGAAAACATGATTCTTTTGTCTTTCTGGGCCTGACTTCACTAAACATATTTTTTTCCAGGTCTTTGCTTTCCATTCCTTTACAAATGGTACAATACCATTTTTTTTATGGATGAATAAATTCCATAATGTATATCTCCCACATTTTCTTTATCCATTCATCGACTGAGGGATTCTTGGGTTGATTTCATGCCTTGGCTATGGTGAATAGTGCTGCAATAAAAAATAATTTCTTGAGGAAATCAATTTGGTCAAGGCGCACAGCTTATTACTTTAAAAAATGGCACTATTTTGTTTGTACCTATGACCTAATGTTTAGAATTTGTACTTCTGCCATGTTCATAATCTGCATCATTTAAATAGATGTCCTCTGCCCCCTTTGACATCCAAGCTGGATGCAGATATGGAAATGAACTGGGGGCTTGCTTAGATCAACCCTCTTCAACTGAGTGTGTTTTTAGTATAATTGCTTGGGCTACAAGAACATCAAAGTAAGAGGTTAAGAAATTACCATCCTAATGTTTCCAATAACTTTTGCCTATCAGTGGACTTTAAAGTATATTATTAGGGGGCTGGAAAGGTGGCTCGGTAGTATAGAGCTTGCCTTGCATGCATGAGGCCCTTAATTCAATTCCTCAGCACCACATAAGCAGAAAAAGCCAGAAGTGGCAATGTGGCTCAAGTGGTAGAGTGCTAGCCTTGAAGAGCTGAGGGACAGTGCCCAAGCCCAGAGTTCAAGCCCCACAACCAGGGAAAAAAAAAGGGGGGCTGGGAAGGTGGCTCAGTGGTAGAGCGCTTGCCTTGTATGCATGAGGCCCTGGGTTCAATTCCTCAGCACCACATAAGCAAAAAGAAAAAAAAAGCCGGAAGTGGTGCTGTGGCTCAAGTGGTAGAGCACTAGCCTTGAGCTGAAGAGCTGAGGGACAGCGCCCAGGCCCAGAGTTCAGGCCCCACGACTGGACCAAAAAAAAAAAAAAAAAAAAAGGACATTTCAGTCACCTTGGAAAACATGTTTAAAATGAGGGCTCAATTGAATGTTAGAATTTTCATTTTCAATGAGAGCTCTATTGATTTTGATCCAATTTGCAAATACACTAACTTTGAGAATGTACTTTTTGTAAGTCCTAGGTATGCCAAAGGGTAGGTTAAAAAATATTTTTATACAGTTCTCAATATAGAACTTTGGTATGGCCTTAAAAGGAATCTGTTTTTCTACTGTGTCTGTACTTATGGAAAACTGGAACAGGGTTTAGTAATCTTGTGCTGTCCTCTGTGGTCTGTTATATAAACCGCCCATATAGCTACAGATGGGAGCAAAGGGCTAGTGTTGTGCTGCTGCAGAGCTGTTTTTAACTTCAATCATCTTTTTTGCAGGGGCTCACATTACAACTTCCAAGATGTTATACTTCTCTCTTGAGTGACATAATATTGACCCAAATCCTTTACCTTTAAGTGTTCACTCTTCCCTAGGATATCTGTCAAACAAGAGACGATACACAGGCTCCTTGAGGCTATCCACAGGGACTAATTATGCAAAGGGGGAATTTTCAAGATTTATATGACTCTTTTACTAGTAAATCTTTCTGTAAACTAAAAGGTTATGTCAATCTTATGTTTAGATTTTTTGAGGATTTATACTTTTAAATGAGGAATTCCTCCCCCTCCCCCCCCACCCCCCGGGCAGTGTGGTATAGTAGGAAGAGCTTCAGAATGAAATGCAAGTCAATTATAGCTCTAGTCCCCCATCCTATCATCTTCTCACTTAGTATACTGGACAGATTATTTAATCACTTGGCTTAATTGTAGTGATAGCAGCTGCAACATTAAAAAGATAAAGGGAGATAAAGTCATGGAAAACAATGTAGGCAAACTGGAAAATAGTATACAAAAAGAGGAGTTCAGCCAGGCACCAGTGGCTCACACCTATAATCCTAGTTACTCAGGAGGCTGAGGTCTGAGGATCGAGGTTCAATGCCAGTCCAGGTGGGAAAGTCCATGTGACTCTTATCTCCAATAAACCACCAGAAAACTGGAAGTAGCGCTGTGGCTTAAGTGGTAGAGCACTAGCTTTGAGCTGAAGAGCTGAGAGACAGTGTCCAGGCCCAGAGTTCAAGCCCCATGACTGATTTAAAAAAAAAAGAGTGTTCAGGATTGTGTTATTATTGTCTAATTTGACTATGAGAAAAAGTTCTAGGTCGAAGGCAGATAAGCAGACAACCTGTTTGTCATCTAATCTTAGCTACTTATTTTCTAATTCCTATTTTTATTGTTGTTGGTTGTGGGGCTTGAATTCAGGGCCTGGGTACTGTCTCTGAGCTTTCTTAGTCAAGGCTAATGCTCTGCCACTTTGAACCACAGTGCCACTTCTGGTATTCTGGTGCTTAATTGGAGGTGAGTCTCATGGACTTTCCTGGCTGGCTTTGACCCACCATTCTCAGAACTCAGCCTCCTGAGCAGCTAGTATTACAAGCTGTTCCTCAGCTCTTCAGCTCAAGGCTAGCACTCTACCACTTAAGCCACAGCGCCACTTCTGGCTTTTTTCATTTTGCTTATGTGGTGCTGAGGAATCGAACCCAGGGCTTCAGGCATGCAAGGCAAGCGCTCTACCACTGAGCCACCTTCCCAGCCCCTTCTTATGCTGTTTTAAACCCTAGAATTAAAGGGCTGATGGCATAGTTCAGTGATGGAGTGCTTGTTCAGCAGAGGCAACACTTCAATTCCCAGCACTCTGAAAACAAACAAGCAACAACAAATCCTAGAAATATAATAGTAGTTAGGTGACTTAGAGACTTTCTGTCTCTCTTCTCAGCTCATTATAGATAGGTTCAAATTGGATACTATAAAACTGCTTTGAAAAAATGTTAAGAAGCACTACAAATAGAAACAGAATTACAGCATCAATTATAAATTCTTCCAATCACCTTTTCCCTTCATTCCTATTTAAAAATGCTTTTAAAAGGATGAAGACTTAAAGTGTTTCCTTCTAAGCCTGCCTACATATTTTTTCTTTATAGAGTTGGAACTGTTAATATTTAGGTTTGCTCCAGCTAGACTGGATATTGAGGGTGGACATCTTGTTTCTGCTGTGCTCTTATTGAAAAGCAGATAGATGAAAAAGCCAGGAGCCCCCACTCCAGTGGATTTCCTATTCCATCCACATCTCAAAAGCCACAGTACAACCAAAGTACTGTTTGTTTGTGTTTTGTTTTCCCTGGAACATGAATGGTTTTTATCTTTGTGTAAATATCATGTGTGTTTACTTAATAATCACAAAAAATACATCTAAGAATTTCTTTTTTTTGAAATAGTCTCCTTCTGTGCCCCAAACCACCTTGAACTCACAATCCTGTTGCCTCAGTCTCATATTCCCCAGTGCTGAGATTTCAGACATGTACCATTATGTCTGACTTAGAGTTTAGTTTCCTCCTAAAAGTAAACTTGTTTTGATGTTTTGAATGTTAATTAACTAAAATGTTAAGAAATACCTGATAAGTCAATGTGACAAAATTGTGAAACTATTGCTCAAACTTTGTGAAACCTCATCAAGAGCGTTGGTAGGTGAGACGTTGCTGAGGAGTACCTGGAGAAAAAGCTTTACGTGAACAGATCAGATGTTACCTGAAGATTCACCACGGCATGGTGTATTTTGAAGCGTGTGTCTTATTTTTGAGTGAAGATATGTTTAGTTTTAAATAAGGATCATTGTTCTTTGCCCTTGAACTACAAAGATATGGTTGTAGATTTAGCTGATGTCTAGAATAAAAAATGTTTCCCAGATGCAAGGACATTATTACATCTTGTATCCTTAACAGTAAAACTCCCTACATAAATGATAAGATTAGTTAATCTAAGTATTTGCATAGGTGTGTCTTTTTTTTTTTGAGATAAGATGGTTCTTCCTGCTGGATGTGGTAGTTTCTATTAACAGTGAAGGTATATCATATACAAATATGCAGCACTACACAGAAACCCTCTCTTAAGTGGTCTAGAAAGCTGTTAATTCTCAGCTTATCTCAGAAAGTAGCAGGGGGGGTATTTGCTTTACAATGTCTGCACAGTGCCCTGAGCTATGCAAATTAGAAAAAGATCATTGGAGATACTTTCTAAACTCAAAATTCAAACTCTA
Source organism: Dipodomys merriami (assembly GCF_024711535.1). Classification (NCBI taxonomy): domain Eukaryota; kingdom Metazoa; phylum Chordata; class Mammalia; order Rodentia; family Heteromyidae; genus Dipodomys; species Dipodomys merriami. Next base: position 4,957,486 of record NW_027202382.1, on the reverse strand, counting down.
GAAACCCAAAATGATCTGCATTGAGTAAAAGCAAGCATGCATGAAGAGATAAAACTGACAAAATGATGATGTTATTGAGAAACAAGCCACCTTTATAGTTTGCCTACTTTGGAAGTAGGTTCTGATTGCTTAACTTTTGGGCAAACTAAGTGATTTGGCTTGCTGGTTCCAAATTAATTACCCACCAGTGAAAGAAATAACAGGAGGGTATTTTTGTTACCCAGAAAAGTCTTTGGTCAAGTTTTCTTGCCTACTTTCCAATTGGAAAACTTCTCTGATTGCTTAAACTTGTATAAGAGATTCAAGTACTGTTGAAACTATTGCTGGATTAGAACAGGAGGAAAAGAAGGAGAGTGACGGGGAGAGAATCCTAGGAGGGAGACTGAGATCTAATTTACTTGAAATTAAAATGACATTTGAAAATTAAGGCAATAAAAACCAAGCAGGCAAATACATTAGTGGTAATGTTCATAAAGTGAAAAATAGGAGAAAGCTCACATTTCAAAGCTAAAACCATTCTTTTTTTTTTTTTTACAATAATTATCTTTCTGTTTATTTATAAAAATAGATAACTATAAAACTTCTTGCATACACTTAGTTAGGTAAATGAGACTTTTCCTATGTTGTTTTCTAGTTTCTAGACCTTATGTATAAGCTTTTAATAATTTTTGAGTCTTTTGTAGTTGAATTTTAGGATTGATGTTTCAATATTATCTGTCTTATTTCAATAGTACTAGAAGAGAGAGTTTTGTATATTATTACTACACAGTACTGATAAACGTTGGATATAATGTATATGTAACCCCTCTGATTTGATTGTCATACAGATATTGAAACATCCCCTTGTACCCATAGCTAAGTGTAATTACTATGTCTATTAAAAGCAATGTAAAACTTTAAAAACATTGAGGATTTTATCTTAAGTTTAATTGAGTAATTAGAAAGTTACAGAGATTGTGCTACTTTTATTTATAATACTTAAATATACATTTCCAAAAAATGGGATAATTTTTCTGATTTTACTTTTTTCAGTTCTTCAGGTTTTTTTCGTAGCTCTTCCTCCTTTTCCTGGCCCACTTATTTGGCTGTGCCTCAAAGCCCAGTCCTTGTTCCTTTTCTTTTTTTATTTTATTTTTTGCATTTAATACATTCCAAAGAATTATGCGGAGCTTATAGTAATTTTGAATTGTATATTTCGTTTCATTATTACTTGAATGGAAAAGTTCTATCAATATTTTGAGAAATATAGAAGATATTTTATCCAATCTCTCTGCCATGAGATAGCATTTTCCCAGTTATTTACACATCATTCTCTATGTATTCTCACTTCCTTCATACCGGCTGCATAGCCAGTCCCTTTCCACTGCTGATAGCCATGGCAAGCTGGATTGGGAGAGGGAGATGTTTCTGCGGATGAGAATTTAATGAAGGAACCTGGATAAACCACTCTATAAAAGGTAATTTTGTTGTCAAAATAAAAGAGTATCTTTAGGCAGAAAGCATATATGACATCCTAAAGCTAGAACAGATCAAGAACAGACAGGTATGTAGTTCTAAGAAAGTGAAAAACAGGTCTCCTAAGCCTTACTAGGCAGAGTATAGTCACACTTAATGCAATGAGAAGCCATTGAAGTAATTGAACTCATTGCTCCATAAATCAGTTTTTTCTTGAATATACACATTTTTCTCCACAAGTTTATCTATTTCTATAGCCCTACCTGTCCTCAAATTTAAACTACCCTTGATTTGCTACTGGCCCATTCCTCTCCTCGGTGTATTAGCTTGGAGACAAGTCCCCCACTTACTGGCTATACTTCTTTCTAGTCAGTTTTCTTTCTGGTTCTTGAAAGTCTATCTTCTCTCACACAAACAGATGTAACTATTTTTCAAGGGGACCATGACTTCAATAGAAGTCCAGCAGTTGTGTGAGTTCTGTCACCCACCACTTTCCTCAAATCCTGCCTTCTCATCTCTAGGACACTGGAGTTGGTATTCATCTGAACACTCACAACTGACTCCTAATCTTGAGACCGAATGAAGTAAGAATTCCCTAGTCTGATAATATGCTCCATGAGTTTGCAACAAACCACTTTTCCTTGTTTCCATCTCTCATGTATCTGTGGCCCACCAATAGTTGTAAAAACAACAACAACAACCTCTCACATGCATTCTTCCCTTCATTCCTCTGTGTATATTTTCCCATGATCCTTTTATGTATTGAAAACTCTCACACTGCTCTTCAGGGGCAACTTCCCTGATCCTCCCACTTAAAATAAATTGCTTTCCCTAGATCTTTTATTTATACCCTAGTTATGTATGATTCAATAAAATATTCCTATGAAATATGTTCCTGCCATGTATAAGAGACGGATTATAAAGCTTGTTTTACAGGCAAGAGACAGACAGAGACAAGAATGTTTTCTAAAAGTGTTTCTTGAAGGTAAAATTCATACCTTACTTCCTGGTATGTATCTACTTAGTAAACAGTCTCGCACATATAAAATACAATTAGTAAATATTATGGTGGTTATCAGATGTTCTATCTGATGTACAAAGGGCTTCCAAAAGGTCAGCTTTTATTTTTTAATATATTTTATTGTTACCATAGAGATGATGTACAGAGAAGTTGCAGTTACATAAATCAGATAATGAGTGCATTTCTTTTTGGACCATGTCATCCTAAGGTCAACTTTTTTTACACACATATACACACACACACACACACACACACACACACACACACACACACACATTGCTGCGATTTCTTTTGCTACGTGAGAGCAGGATTTCCCTGCCCATGGACTTTAAGAGTCCTATCTCTTCCCTCCTTCCCCTCCCTCTTATCCCTTCTTTACTGTTTGAATTATTTGTTTGTTTGTTTGTTTGGGGGTTTTTGGTATGAGACAACATCTCCCTATACAGCCTAGGCTGGCCTGAAATTCACTATGTAGCCAAGGCTAGCCACAAACTTGCAATCCTCCTGATTCAGACTCCAGAGTGTTGAATTACTGGCATCCACACATGGCATCCAGCAAAGTTTTCTTGAAGAAGTTGTTTCATTTTTTTATGAGCAGAAACTTGCTCCGGCTGCATGGGCAAGAACAGGGTCCAGTGTATGATTGCATAAGGCCTGAAATTAGAAAAGTCAAGGTACCAAGGCATTTCACATATGCTCTTCCGCTGTCACTTCCTAGATGACTGCTGCCTCCCTACTCCACTCCTACAGTTTACCTCATTGTCTTCTTCAGCTCACTTTTTCTCTTCTTATTTTCATCTTCCTCTAGCCTTGGTTTGAAAGTGCCATACACAGGTACACCACCCACTTGTGTCGATTCTGCTTCTACATCACCACCTTTCAGCTTTGCCTTCCCCGTCACCATTTGCAGACTCCTCATATAGTCCGATGTCACTTTCAAAGAATCAGACCAGCAGGTTTCTTGTCCAAATATGACCTTGTGTCAGAAACTTACTTGGCTGCCCAAGTCACAGGAATTGTGACTAGAGAATTAAGAAGAGACAGAAATTCTGACTGACAACAGCCACCAAATGACATCACTAAGAAGTATTTCTATATCCTTCTACATGTAAACATCTAAAATTATTCTCCTCCTATCATATATCCTAACTCAACTTTCATATGTAATGATCTGAGATAATTTTATTTTTACATAAAACAACACCAATCTTCTTTTCATCTACACATTTTTCTTAATGTGCTTTGTTTTCAAGCTATATACTTAAAGATTAAGGATTGCTGATATTCCCAGAAGTTTTAAACTTAGAGTTATTTACACTTAGAGCTCACAGAAATCCCAGATTTATGGTGTTTTCCCTTTCTATTACTATCCTATAACTAAAGCCACTCACCCTCTTCATTGTTGCTCAACTTCTTAGCTCAGAGCTGGTCCCTACCACTGGAGCCACAACTCCACTTCAAGCTTTCTGCTGATTGATTGTAGATAAGAATCTCACATTCTTTCTCCCAGTCTGGCTTTCAACTCTCAGCCTCTTGAGTAGCTAGTGTGAGGCACCAGGGCCCAGCTGGCATTCGAGAATGTTTGATAAGCTGCTTTCAGAGAAGATGATGAAATTAGATTCCTTTATCTCTTGCTGTACATTAAGCTGTGTTCTCTTAACCCTTTATGCACAATTGAATTTTATGCTCTATAATTTGCTGAGTGAACAAACTAAACAGGCCTTGCTTTAATTCCTAAGTTGCACAGCACCAAATATCTCAGTAATTCACACTCTTCCCAGGCCATCCATGGCCTCTGCTTCTAATTTAGTCTCATTTTACATTTTTCAAGCTTCTAAAAATCTTTTTTTTAATGGCTGTAGCCTATTAAGAGTTAAGCATTCCTTTATTTTTGCCTCCTTTAGTTTAAAAAACATTAATTGACTGAGTTTTAAAAATAGTAATCAAGTAGCCTTGGTCTTTCTGCCTTGGTATTTCTCTTGCCTCCAGCTAATTTTTGTAATTCTTTGTTAATATGTTTTGGTATGAGGGTTTTATTCTCCATCTCCTTCTAGGACATAGCAATATTAAAATAGAGTCTGAAAGCTCTCAAGTTATTCTTCCTCTAAGGAAAGCGAAGCACAGCAATGATTTAGATAAACAACAATGCAATGTGATATTAAAATGATTTCTAAGGAATCAAATATACCTAGGTTTCACTGATGTTATTAGTAGGTCCTCAGTGCATGTTTGTTAAAAGGACTGGCAGAATTTTCATGAACTGAACACCTTTAAGGTCCTTTATTAAAACTTCATGCTCAAGGTTTTAAATCAAGTGCATTTTTGAAGTAAAATAAAGAGGAACCGATGACAACTCATCCTTCCAGAAGATTCTGAGCTCATTGTATATCACACACCAGAGCTCTGGCCTTTGAAAAGACTGTTCCAGACATCCACACTGCCTACATAGACACTGCACTGATCTCCTGTTCTACAGACTACATCCAATGTCCTCATTCTTGTTCAAAGCCTAAGGGAAAAAATTGCCTGCTTTCCTATCAGAGCCTTAAATTGGCTACCTAAGAATAATAGATCAATGGGTTTAGTCTCTTGTTTCCTAACTTTGTTAAGGGAAGAATATCCAGAAGACATGGTGGACTTTTTTTATAGATCATGAATTATTGCTGTGACAACCTTAATAGCAACATTACAGACAAATCAGAGAAAATTACATATTATAGACAAACCACCTGGAGAAGTCAAGATAAAAAATTATCTCCACTAATGGTCTGAGACAAATTTATGTTGGGAAATTCTCATAATTTAGACAGCTTTCTTAGCTAACTTATTTATGTCTGAATTGAAAATGCCTACCATTTTTTTAACTGTAGCAGTAAATTATAATTGTAGCTTTAAGTTGCAAAACCTTTGTTCCATTGACTATGAGAAACAGTGGTCTGAATGATACCTCCTCGCAGGTAAATAATATAAAAGAAAAGGTATCACTGCTTCTTAATTTTAAATAGTGTACCTGGAATTATATCACATTAAAATATCCAGTGTTTTGGACCTATTTTCCTCTTTTTTTTCCTATAGTGCTAGGAGTTGAACCCAAATGCCTCAGGCATACTAGCCAAGTGCCAAACCACTGAGCTACACCAGCCCCTTAAACTTCTTACCACCCATCTTTCCTCCATTCATATTTGTGCTTTTTATTGCACATAGAAGTGTGTGCTTTTATAATTATGACCAAATGTATTAACAGAGGAATAAATATGAATTCAAAATGGAAAAATTAATCTTTCTAATATCTTAGTTTAAATCATCTGGTATTATGACTCATACTTTTCTAAAACAAAAAAAATCACTATCTTTTTTTGACCATGGGAGATAATGGTGAAGACCAAAAGAGCCCATGAGTTGTGACAGGGAATTAAGTATAATTTCCCATTTTTAAAAGTCTACATGACAATCCTCAAAATCGTGAAGTATCCCAGTGCTTTATTAATCTCAGTAGCTAATTGGCCATTATTTCCATAGTGTCTGTTCTCCACTTCTGTGCTATAAATGATTTTCTTTTAAAAAAAAATACCATTTTTAGCTGGGTGCTGTTAGCTAATACCTATAATCCTAGCTACTTAGGAGGCTGAGATCTGAGGATCTTTGTTCAAAGCCAGCCCAGGCAGGAAAGTCCATGAGACTCTTATCTCCAATAAACTACTAAGAAAAAAGCTGGAAGTGGTGTTGTGGCTCAAGTGGTAGAGCACTAGCTTTGAGTACAGAGAGACTCAGGGACAGAGTCCAGGCTCTGAGTTCAAGCCCCAGGATTGGCAAAAACAAGCAAACAAACAAAAAACATTTTCAGCCAGGTGATGGTGGCTCATACCTGTAATTTCGCTACTGTGATTTGAGGATTGTAGTTCAAAGCCAGCCCGGGCAGAAAAGTCCTTAAGACTATTACCTTCAATTAACCAGCAAAAATGCAGACATTGAGCTGTGGCTTAAGTGACAAGGCACAAGCTTTGAATGAAAAACTAAAGAGAGAGCTCCCTGGTCTTTAATCAAGCCCCAGTACCAGCATTTTAAAAAATAACAAAATTAAAATTAAATGAAGTTATTTTCTTCTTTGTGGATAACTATACATGCTGATGGTTCAAGAAAGAAACGTAACTCTGAGGGCCTCGGAAACGGACATAACTGAAACTATCATGAAAAGGTATCACTACACCTCCAGCCAGAAGCTGATTTGTTTCAGAGTGATCTTAATCTTGTTCTGACCTTCAGGATGGATGAGCTGAGTAGGCCACAGCCCAGTTTATGTTCCCAAGGTAAATGAATGGCTTCATTATGGGACCTGACTGTGTCTGCTCTATAGTCATTGGTGACAAAGAGGGCATTTGTTTCCATGTGTAAAGATTTTTGTTAAGAACCTTTATTCTTGCCCTAAAGAGAACTGTCACCACACAAGATGCTTATCAAAGACACTGACATCTTTCCAGCTTGCTCCACCGGTGCCCCAATTGCTACCTTTTTTGGAGTGTGTGTTACCATTTCCATGCCATCATCTCTTGAATTTCAAGAGGGGCCACTCTGAGCAGTAGTCTCTAGGTTCCGTGCTTCAGCCTGACCCCTCTCATCTTGCCGTTATATGTGTCAGGAGGCAGCATGATTAGGTTTCTCAACTTCCTAGCCTAGTCCTAGTGAAGTCTCACACTGACAGATGAGGTCAAGCCAGGGAGCCCTCAGGAAGTTGATCATGAAGATAAATTGGCCCAATGTTAAAAAAAAATGTAATTAATCCCACCCTTTTCTCCCCCAGAATGAACTTGAATTTAAATAAATCTGTTCAGTACTCTTCCCTTTTAAAACTCCAGGCAAAAAGATCTAGTATAGTACCTGCAATTAAGATTTTTCTTTACCGATTTTGTCTTAATTTTTTGTTTGCTTGGAAGAACACCTTATTTTTTTGAGACAGCAGTTCTTAGCTCACAAAAGTTTTTTGTTTTTTTTTTTTTAACCTGGCATCTAAATGAACATGGGCTTCTGGCATGGCAGGCTATAGGTCAATTGGATGGCCTCCCATCTGTTTGTTTTGATAATGCTCACACTGATCTCAGCATTTTATCTAATCATTTTAGGTCACAGCCTCTTCACTAGTTATCCTTCCTCCTGTCTGCTGACTTGTGTCAAGGAAAATTTGTGATCAAGTAGTCAGACTTTGTTACTCAGCAACCTCATTAATCTCTGGACCAGGTCAGGCAGTGATCTTTATATCTGGTTCCTAGTGGTTATACGAGGTTTGCAGTATTGATCCTAGACAACTGCGTCACTTGGTAATTGCTTAGAGCCTTGAAAAATGTAGACGAGATTAAGAATTCAAAGAGCAAAGTTTTCAGCTCTTTCATATTTTATAATCTTCTGGTTTATTTTTCTCGTTTTCTTTTTTTTTTTTATTGTGAGACTTCTGGTTTATTTTTCTTTGCTATGCCAAAGAGTGAAGCCAACTGATTTTTTTTTTTTCTGAAAACTAAGATGGTTGAATCCCAGATGTGTCTAAGCCCTGTGAGATAACAAGGATTTCCTTGGTGTTTGTCTCTTTTAATTCTTCAAATATTTCTTCAGGAGAGGAAGAAATGGTAATTCTAAACGGAGGAAACTGACATCTAAGAAAATCTTACTATAATTTTCCAAAAAGAAGGAATTCTTAGTATCAAGAAGTAAAATAAGCATGAGTCATGGGGGAGGCAGGTACATAAAAGATTGCAGAATGGTAGGAACAAAATAAATATTAAATGACTAATATTAGGAAACTCACAGATGTTATTTAATCCTCATGATGACTCTGAAAACCCATAATCAGTAAGCCTTTTATTTATTTTATTTTATGTTTTACATAAACAAAGCTCCATAACATTGAGGAATACTCCAGGTGCTGGTTGGGCATATTTCAGACCCAGTGCTTTCTTAATGTAAAAGACCAAGTCTTCCAAGGAATCATATTTTGTTCCAAGAGTGCATAAACATGACATATTGTATGTGTGTATTCATCTTTAAAAAGCGTATTATCATAAGGTCCACTATCAAGATTAGAAATAGAAATATCCACCTGGCAATACACACATTTTAACAAGCTCTGTCTGAGTTTCCTTACTTACTTTATAGAATAGTTGTGTAGATTGAATGAATAAACTAATTCCTTGACCAATACTGTACATATGAAGGTATATATGTATCTTAAATAGTTCTTTTTGGATAGACAAAGAGTATTGTCTACTGCCAAAAAGAAAACACTGGTACGGCCATACCAATTTTTAAAAGAAAAGAAAAGAAAACACTGTTACATTAATCAAAAAAGTGAACACATATGCTGATAGACAAGTATTTCTCCTTTAAATTAATAACGGTCCTGGAATTTAAGCTCAGAGCCTCACACTTGCTAACCAGGTGTATACTTCTCTAGTCCTGGTTTTTACTGCTCATTTTTAGGATAGTCTTGTTTTCTACCAGGGCACTTACTTGAGCCATGATTAGTCTGATTTTAGGCTCCCATCCTTGCTGGGATAATAAGCACACTCCACCAAATTCAGCTTTGTGGTTTCAATGTCTTCATGAACTTTTCTCCCTGGGCTGATCTAGTGCCTTAGTCTTCCCAATCATAGCATCCCATGTAGTTTAAGATGGCAAGTACATACCACCATGCTCAGCTATGTGATCAGAAGGGATCTCATGAACTTTGCTGCCCAGGCTGGACTCAAACCATGAAACCATGAAACCATTCTCAGCCTCCCAAGGAACTAGAATTATAAGGCATGAGCCACAGGCACTCAGATTCCAACTATTTCTTGACTATTTCTGCCAAGACACTTCTCAGACCATGGAAAGTCTCTCTTAAATAGTTGTTCAAGGTCTCATATCTCTCATCATGTTCCTCTGTCTTACTCTCTCTGTCCTTCTCTCGCCCAACTTCCTGGTTCACTTCTAGTGACAATAAAACATGTTCAGGACTATGACAGTCATGCTTCCTTACAACTTTCAAAAGTATTGATGTGCTTTCTTAACAAGTGTTTTCACATGTATAGGAAAATCATTTTAAATATCAAGGCCACTCCTAATTTACTATGGTGTATTATATTAAGAGTATGTATCATTTAACCACATTTGACCAAAGAATTAAAAGAAAAGAAAAAGGTGATGAAAACCAAAATCACTACTCTCCTTGAGAAGTATCTATGAGTATATACTTAGAATATAGTAGCTATTATGTCAAATAATAAAGTATTTATACAAAGACTAAAGTAAATAGAAAGTCACTGTTAAATATGACTGAAGGGTTTTAGAAAGATGACTTGGCTCTTTTATTTGGTCAAACTTATCTACCATAGATTATAGGGTTTTATATGTCTACTGATGCTCCTGTATTAAAATTCTAGAATCCTTTATTTCATCATTATTTAGTTGACTCTCACCTGACAAGATCCAACTATGGATAGACATTGGACCTTTTTTTGTCTTGCCAAATCAAAGCAAATTAATGCTATTGACATCTGAGGATTACACATTATATAACCAGATCTTCTATATTGCTCTCCTACCTTCTCTTACCTGCAAATATTGCTATTTTACCTATCACCCACCTCTCCTTCACTTTCTATCAGAAATCAAAACCACCCTTTCCTTCACCATTAAATTAATTAACTTAACCAATATCTATTGATTATCTGCTATATTCTGGGCTAGGATTATCATGAATTAGGTTAGACAATTGCAACCTGATTGGTAATTTCTTCTAAAGGAAAAGAGAGAGACCTTAAGTAGTTACAAATCTTATAGACATGGGCCACAGTAAGAGCTATGAATTGAGCTATTTGAGCATGTATAAAACCATATAAATCTGGGAAGGGGATGGATTGGGAGATACAATGGTCTTTCAAGTTGTATCATGTGCCAAGGCATACATAGGATTCAGCCTCTCATTTCACTAATAAAATAGAAACCATCAGAATTAGATTCAACTTCCTCTTTTAAAACTATTCTATATCATGCACAGATCCTATTCTATTCCTCTTCTTTCTCTTCCAGACAAAGCTAGCCTAGCCTGATTATCTGGTTTCATTTATTTAATCCCCCCCCTCTCCCTCTCTCTCTCTCTCTCATTGTTTCCTTCCCCCCCCCACCCCTCTCAACAGATCATTTATAGTAAAATTTCCCAAGATTAAACTTCCCATTCTGATTTTCTCCTCTCAAATGTTTGTGGGCATGATATACCTTGTTTTCTTTGTTCTCCCTTCATTTCTTTTAAGAGCAGTGAAAGCTGGATTCCACATTGAAAATTCTATTGAAAATTCTATTTATCAAAGTCACAAATAATTTCTTTTTTAATTTTATTGTAAAGCTGGTACAGAGGGATTACAGTTACGGTGAATAAGGCAATGAGTACATTTCTTGGTGAGAATTGTTCACAAATAATTTCTATGTCATTAACTCCAATATGTTTTCAAGAACTAACTTTCTTGTCAATGCAACTGTGACAGTGAGCATCCTCTCCTTGCCCTTTTTTTGGACACAGGGTCTAATTATGTTACCCATTCTGGTCTGGAACTCTTGATCTTCCTATTACAGCATCCTGGAGTGCTGAAATTACCAGCATGCATCACCATGCCCCATTATTCTCCCTTCTTGAAAGCTGGTGTCCCTTCTGCTTATCTGGACACTTCTTAATTCACTATGATGTCTACTTTTTCTTAAATAATAGTGTTTTCCAGGAGTTGGTTTTAGGCTATTTCCTCTTCTCATTCTGTATATAGGAGTTTTACAGTAACAGGGCAAAACTTTGGAAAGAAAAGATGTTCCCAATTAATTATATTGGCATATTTTTATTCCATAAAATGCTATATAATTTATTTATACTTTACTGTTTCTCCCCTTTCCCTACCTAATCCAATAAATCTTATCTAGAGATCTTTGTCTCTGGCTTATTAACTAGGTCTATAGTAGTGCTAGGAACATAAGTAATCAATGAAATTTTGTGCATGAATTAATGTCATGAGGACCAGTGCAGGTTGTTGGATTTCCAGAGTATGTACACACTTGGTGCTTCTCTCTTTGGATTGATTGACATTGATTTTTTTAAAAACCATCATTGATAGAAAATAGCCTTCCTCTTATTTCCAGTGGTGGCTAGTTAGTAGGGAACTACTTTGCAGAGTAGTTGAAGGTACTCATTCAGCTCACTAGGGAAAGAGTTCTGACATATTAATAATGTCATGTCTATAACAAGTAATGTAATAGCATCTATTGAGAATGAATCATATGTCATATACTGTGTTCAGCATATTAAGTGGATTATCTAAATTACACTTCATAACAAGTCTTCGAGATACCATTATTATCCTTATGATGTTGATGTAAGGGAGAAACAAGAAACTTAATCACCCAAGACCACACAGCTCACAACTGGAGTTCAGATATAAACTTAACCAGTCATATTAGAGCTCATGTGCTTAAGCATCATATTATTTTCTTTTAATCAGGGAAAGGTGGACTTTATTTTTATTGTAGTTTTGCTACTGTTAGCCTACTGTAAACCACAAATAAATGATGACAATGATGCAGGTAATGCAGTGAAGAAAAAGAGATATTCTTTCCTATTAAGCATCAGTTATCACATCACAAATATGCTTTGCTTTTGTTTATGAAAAGGTATTTATTATTTACACCCCTGGCATAGTCCCATAAGAACAATATAAACCATATTTATTTTAAAGGATCAGTTCTGCCGGGCGCTGGTGGCTCACGCCTGTAATCCTAGCTACTCAGGAGGCTGAGATCTGAGGATCGTGGTTCAAAGTCAGCCCGGGCAGGAGAGACCGTGAGACTCCTATCTCCAATAAAACCACCAGAAAACCAGAAGTGGTGCTGTAGCTCAAGTGGTAGAGCGCTCGCCTTGAGCTGAAGAGCTGAGGGACAGCGCCCAGGCCCAGAGTTCAAGCTCCATGGCCGACAAAAAAAAAAAAAATAAAGAATCAGTTCCATTCAAATACAGAAACTGTAGAAAGCAATACTGTCAAAACATATTATATATCTGCAGGCTTAACCATTGCAAATTATACAGACATACATACATATACATATACATATACATACATACATATATACATACATACATACATACATTCTTGTGGCTAGATATGTTCACTGAATTAGCACTTAGACAAGATATACCCAGAAAAGGACAAACTGTTCATGCTTTCTAGAGCTGAATTGGGGATATATGCCACCTTTATGAGAGTGGTCTTAGGTAGAGTGCTTCTACTAACCCACCAAAGAGAAATGCATGCTTGTGCCTCAACTGTGTTCTTCAGTCTTATTTTCTTTTTTAAAAATTTCATTGTAAAGGTGATGTACAGAGGGGTTACAGTTACATGGGTAAGGTAATGAATACATTTCTTTTTGAACAGTGTTACTCCTCCCTTATTTTTCTCCCACTTTCTCCCCCTCCACTGCCAAGTTGTAAAGTTCATTTCCAAGATAGTGTCTAGTGAGTATCACTGTTGCATTTCAGTCTTATTTTCTATTCCTCTACCACAGAGTTGTATCACAACTGACCTTCTCCAGTTCTACACCAAGAAAAAGAATACAGACCAGACTGAGACAACTCAGAATTTAGAGATGAACTAGTAGAGCCCAGAATAAAGGTTTAGCCTATGCAAAGGAATAAAAATGTTTGGGAATTTTAAGGTTAGCAAATTCATTACTTTATTCAGCTTTTTTTCTTCTGATCTTCAGGGGAAATGTACCAGCTCCCAGGTTCAAGCTTTTTCTTTTTCATTTTGAAATAATCACAAAACTTGAAAATACAAAAGGTATAGCCTCAGTTTTTTTAAATCGTTTCAGACCAAATTATTGAGCTAGCATTACAGTACTGTTAAATTCTTAAATGTGTATTTATTAACAATACAAATGTATTTATCCACATATCCATGATATTTTACCAAAAATTCAGAAATTACTATTGTCAAATTCAATTATATTATAATCTTCATATTCATATTTATCCAGTTGTCCCAATAATATCCTTAGTAGCAAATTACTCTCGTGCAAGATCATAGTGTATATTCCATTGTCCAAATACTTTAGCTCCTTTTTGTAATCATGTTATCTTTAAGTAGCTGCACGAAGGAGTTTACAACTACAATGCATTTTTCCTGATGTCACCCCTTTCATATTCTCACACATCTCTTCCAAATCATCCCCTCCTCCAATTTCCCTAATTTTACAGAATGTACATTGAATATTGACTACATTCTCCACTTTCTTCCTTTCTTCATCTACCCCCTTTTCCTTGACCTCCTTCCACATCTTTCAAATACCAATTTCCTTGAATTCATTTTGTTAAACTGTAAGTTAGTTTTTCTAAGGAATTATACAATTAGAATTCGTCTCTGCAAATGCCACACTTCAAGTAATACATTCGAGTTTATTTGTATACTACCTCATATGTGTTAATTTGTACATTTATAACTTAGCTCTAGCTTCCACATATGAGAGAAAGCATGAATCCTTTTTTTTTCTGGGTCTGACTTACTTCACTTAACATCATTTTTCCAGGTCCATCCCTTTATTTGCAAAAGGTTTAGCATCATTATTCCTAATACATGAGTAAAATCCCACACTTTCTTGATGCATTTATCCATTGTGATGCATCTGTGCTGTTTACATACCTTAGCTATGGTGAACAGTACAACAATGAACATGGTTGTGCTGGCGACTTTACTGTATCCTGATTTGTAATCTTTTGGATAAGTGCCCAAGAGTAGCACTGCTGGATCATAGGGGAGTTCTATGTTTAGTGATTTGAGGAATATTCAAATTGCTTTCCAGAGTAGCCGAACAAGTTTACATTTTCACCAACAATGCATTAGGGTTCTCCTCTCCCCCCGCCCCAACATCTGCACCTGCATTTGTTGGTATGTATGATCTTGATGATGGATATTCTAGCAGGGGTGAGAACTCTTGGAAAATGGCTTGGTGCTTCTATAACTTGTATTACCTTGAAATATTCCAGGGCAATTGTTATTCAGAACATTCTTCCTCATGCTATTTAGGTTGTGACTCTCACAGCAGCCCTCCCTTCATAGTACCCTACTCACTCTTCTTAGGCTCTGACACGTCATGGTCAAATTATCTCTTTGTAAATTTTTTGTACATTTTGTATTGTAAAAATGCTGTACAGAGGGGTTACAATTACATGAGCAAGGTAATGAGTACATTTCCTATTGAGCATTGTTGCCTCCTCCTTTGTTTTCCCCTACCATCCCTTCCCTCCACCTCCACAACTTACAAGCCCTTCCCCCCCCCAACAGCTGACACATAGTGTTTTGTACATCTCATTGTTACAATGGGTCAACCTGTATCCTTATTTAAGCATTTTGTTTTTTCCCTTGCCTTCCCCAAATTAGAGAAGTGTACATACAAGATGCAGGGCACCGACATTAAATACAGTGAAAACAGGTTATACCATGGCGTAGGAACATACAAAGAAGCAAAAAAAATCACATGGTACATTATAAAGACCTTAAAAACAATAGCAAGAAAGAAAAAAGATATTTGTGTCCCTATCTTGGGGTTCATTTCCCTTAACGTCATCTTATATGGTCATATGTACATAGCTTTTGGCCTTTTCTGCTTGTCCTACACATGTTCTAGTTATTGCAATTAAGGGAAACCATGGGACCTACGTTTCTTTAGGCCTGGCTTACTTCATTTAATATAATTTTTTCCAAGTCTTTCTATTTCCTAACAAATGGGGCAATGTCATTCTTTCTGATGGAGGCACAGAATTCCATTGTGTGTGTGTGTGTGTGTGTGTCTGTGTCTGTGTCTGTGTGTCTGTGTCTGTGTCTGTGTGTCTGTGTCTGTGTCTGTGTATCACATTTTCTTGATCCATTCATCTACCGAGAGGTATCTGGGTTGCTTCCATATCTTTGCTATGGTAAATAATGCTGTGATAAACATAGTTGTGCTGGTAGCCTTAGTATGGTCTTGTTTGTGATCATTTGAGTAAATGCCCAAAAGTGGGATTGCTGGGTCATAGGAGAGCTCGATGTGGAGTCTTTTGAGGAACCTCCATACTGCTTTCCAAAGAGATTGAACAAGTTTACACTCCCACCAACAATGCAGTAGTGTTCCCTTCTGGCCATATCCCCTCCAGCATCAGTTGTTATTAGAGTTCTTGATTATAGCCATTCTAACTGGGGTGAGGTGGTATCTCAATGTTGTTTTGATTTGCATTCTTTTATAGCTAGAGGTTGAGCATTTCTTCATATGTTTATTGGCCATTCTTATTTCATCTTTAGAGAAGTTTCTCTGTAAGTCTTTAGCCCACTTATTTATCAGGCAGTTGTTTCTTTGAGGATTTGTTGTTGGGGATTTAATTTTTTGAGTTCCAAGTGTATTTTAGATATGAGACTCTTATTCACTGTATGGCTAGTGAAGATCTTCTCCCAATCCCTGGGCTTTCTATTGATCTTGCTAGCTATGTCGTTTTCCAGGCAGAAGCTCTGCAGCTTCATGCAGTCTCCTTTGCCCAACCTTTCTTTGATTTGTTCTGTACATTGACACTTGCCTCACGGTGTTTGAGCCCAGTAATGTGGATTCCTGCCCATCCTGGCAGAGGTGCTTACCTCTTCCTCTCTATCTGTTGGTTTTAAGGCTGACTATTTTTAGAGAGAGAAAAAGAATAAGAAGAGATTGAATGTCATTTAAGATAGCTTTCAACCTCAGCATTCTGTGAAGATAAATTGGTATGGTTAAATATTTGGCTGTTCATGTTCAGAAAATGGAGTATAAGGATGCATGAAGATCACTGACAGAAATGGTCATGCCTGAAACAATTCCTGAGGCAAAGCAGAGGGGCAATGACTAACTTGGGCTAGAGTTAGATGTGGGATATTGACAAGTCTGACTAGAAATATAAGATCCAGAGGCAGCAGACATGTCAGGATGTGTTTACTCACAGCAAAGCCCCTCACAAAAGAGAGCAGACGAGAGAGGATGTGTGGCCTGAAATAACAATCTCCAGGGAAGAAAGTAAAATATTTAACCATACTAACAAGCAAGTACTTTAATATTTGCTGAAGAGATTAGTGGCCTTATGTTTTACATGAATAATTCATCTGCTGTAATAACAAGCTGATGCTCCAATGTACTTAAAGCTCTAGATGCCATGGGCTTGAGCTCTCACATGCCCGTAGGAAAGCTGAGGGAAGGTTCTAGGTAATTAAGGCTATGCTGCCATCCTTTGGTTGAATTTAAAATGCCTTCCTCCCTCACTAAAACTATTTAAAAAGTATCTCAATTTTAATTTCAGTATTGCATTCTTATATTGATACTAGTAGTAAATAATTTATGGAATAAGGAATAAAATAAAAATATGCAATGAATTTAAGTTATTATCAAACTTATTCAAGTTGGAGATACATTTCCACCATTAGTTTTATTTACTTATTTTTTCCCTCAAAAACCATGTCATATTCAGTAATGTTTGACATTTAACCTTTTTCTTTACAGAGAGAGAGAGAGCTAGAAAAGGGAAGGGAGAGCTACAGTCATACTTTTCTACTGTTTTTCTTTTTTTGGGGGGGGGGTCCGGTCCCGAGGCCTGAACTCTGGGGCCTGGCGCTGTCCCTCAACTCTTCAGCTCAAGGCTAGCACTCTACCACTTAAGCCACAGCGCCACTTCTGGCTTTTTTTCTTTTTGCTTATGTGGTGCTGAGGAATCGAACTGAGGGCCTCATTCCTGCAAGGCAAGCGTTCTACCACTGAGCCACTTTCCCAGCCCTCTACTGTTTTACTTTAGTGTAATGTAATCACATTTAATTTGAACAAGAGGGACTTGTTTTGCCCCTTGGGGGGCCATGAACATTGAACAAGACTCTGCATGCATACCTGTGACCACATCTCACACACACACACACACACACACACACACACACATACACACACACACCACCACCACCACCACCACCACCACCACCACCACTCATATACACATAACTTTTCTCTAGTTCTGTCTTTCTTTGGATGTGTTACTCAGTGCCTAAATATGGTCTGATAAGTTTAAATATCCATGCTCATTTTGTTCAGAGGAACACTTCTCTGTATCTCTTACTTTTGAATACCCTAAAACGTGACCTACATGGTCTTGCTTCATGAAGGGGATATTGCTTTACAGTATGGGAGATGAGAGTAGAAGGAAGAGAGAACACATCCTACTTGACTTCTAAATACTTTCTCAGGGATAGCATGAACACAATGGATTTTGGTATTAAAAACACATCATTACCCAAACTACATGTTCATTCTATATGTCCATTTGTTATTTTTTGTAATAATGTGTAATTCTAGAAGCATTAATTAATTAGGATGACTTTTGAATATGTATAAAATTAAGAAGTATTTCTCTCCGATGTCAAATACTTTGCTTTGAAATCTATATGTATGTTCATCTAGTCATAATATTTTAGATAGAAGTGTGATGATTTTTATCTTCTCATCCAAATGAAAGGATAAGTGCGATCACACAAAAGTTTACTTCTATAAAATTGTTTTAATATTTGATAATAAAAACTCCATATTTAGATGCTAAGTGTAATATTTATTAATTAATTTTGATTAAAATTTGATACTCATTAATGATACAAAGCATTTCGCCTTTTAATTCTGGTATTTAATATTGTGTTGAATGTGTTTTGGGGTTTTTGTTTTCCTAGCTTGTATTGATGTTTTCATTGTTATTATTGTTGTTTTTGTGCAAGTCCTGGGCTTATACTGAGGCCTAGCACTAGCCTAGAGCTGTGCTCACCACTTGATCCACAGTTCCACTTCCAGCTTTTTGCTGGTTAATTGGGGATAAAAATCTCACAGACTTTCTTGCCTGAGCTGACTTTGAACTGTGATCCTCAGATCTCAGCCTCCTGAATAGCTAGGATAACAGGTGTGAGCCATGAGTACTCAGTTGTTTTATTTTGTTGTTGTTTTTTATGGGATAGAATCTCAGCTCAGTATGACTTGGAACTTTTTGTGTAGCTCAGTCTAGCCTTGAACTTGTGATTCTTCTGCCTCAGTGTCCAAAACCGCAATTCCAGGCATGAGCCACCATGCGCTCTTATTTCTTGTTTTTGAAAAATTCAATATTCAACATTTTAAATTATTTTCAGTTATATCCTTTAAATATATTCAAATTTTCTGGACTTTGAATAAATTAAATTTTACTTTTAATCATGCAGCTCCAAACTCAGAGAATTTTTTAAATTTAAATTTTATTGTAAAGGTGATATATGTAGGGTTACAATTACATGAATCAAGTATTTAGTACATTTCTTTTTGAACAGTGTAACCCCTTCCTCATTTTCATCCAGTTTTTCTCCTCCTGACCCCCCTCTCTCCCAAAGTTGTATGGATCATTTCCAACATAGTGTTTAGTGAGTATTACTCCTGAGTTGGTTCACCCTTTGTAACTTTTTCCTATAAAGGACCAGAAAAAATATTTTAGACTTTCTAGATCACATACTTTCTCTCATACCTGTTTAACTTTGATATTATAGCATGAAAATATTTTACATAATATAGTAACATATATGCATAGTTGTGTTCCAATAGTATTTTGTCTACAGAAACAATGTAGTCGCTAGATTTGGCCAATAGTTGACAATTTATTTTCTCCTACTCTACATCATTGTCATTTCTTTTCTTTTCTTTTTCTTTTAGGTTTGAGACTGGGCTCAAACTCAGTACCTGATGCTTTCACACATTGGCTGGTATTCTACCAACAGAGCCATTCCCTCACCTCCTACATTACTTCAATTGTTGACAGAATTCTCACTTCCAAACTTGATATAAAATATAATGTAAAGTAGTTTATAGACCTTGCAACAGAAAGCATGGAGTAATGCTCTTGAGAAAAGGAAAAGAAATACAATGAGTCTTGTAATTGCTCCAGCCTACTTTGTAGTTTCTAGGCTACAGCACAAGGATGAGGAAGACAAGTAGACCTGTGTTCTCATTGAGTTGGTAACTTGTTGGAAGTTCGAGGGGAAAGACACTGAAGACGATTTTGCTGTGCAAAGAGAATTTTGGGATAGGGACAATTGCAGGGACCTATAGAAGAATGTACAAAAGTCTTCACCTGACCTATGATTTATTTATGTACTTGGAAGTTACCTGAGGCTAAAGAAAGAATACCCAATGAGTGGGTTGACTATTCTCAGCACAAAGGACTAAAATTACCTCATATTTCTGCCAGCCAGAGTGTAAAGACTCTTTAATACAACAGATACTGAGTAGTTCCCTCATAAAGATATATGTTTTGTGTAAGAAGCTATTACCCTGGACTGCTTTGCCCATGGTAATAAAGCTTAAAGGTGAATTTCGAGTCAAATAAGTGAAACAGAAATGAAAGTCCAACCATATTCAACCCAGAATCCAGTAAAGTGAAATTTACCACATTAAAAATTCTACCACAATTATTAGACATGCAATCACACAGTACTATAAGACCAATAAAAAGAAGGAACTATAATTGAAAGATACTGAATTGACAAAATACGATAGAACTAACAGACAAAGCCAGATTCTAGTGGTTTGTGCTAATAATCAATATTCAGCAGGCTGAGATCTAAGAATCTTGGTTAAAAGTTAGCCTAGTCAAGCAACCCAAGAGATTTTTATCTCCAAGTAACCCCTAAGAAAGTTGGAATTAGAAGTATGGCTCAAGTGGTCCAGCACCAACCATGAGCAAATAAAGCTGAGCAAGAGTACAAGTCCCTAAGTTCAAGACCCAATATTAGCACAGAAAGGAGAAAAAAATCAACAGGAAAAGAAGTTAAAACATCTATGGAAAAAAAAAATCTCATTTTCTCTTAAAGGTAAAGGAATGGATAAGAATAATTAGAAAAGCATTAAGAAATATAAAAAAAGAAACAAATTCAAAGCCTACAGATTAAAAAATAAATATACCTGAAGTGATAAATATACTGAATAAGCTTAACAGTAGATGAAAGATCAAAGAAGAAAATGTCATTGAACATGATGACAGATATAAAATCTATCAAAAATAAAACAGAAAAATATTGAAAAATAAAAGGTCAAAGAATTAGGGAACTATGTGCTAACATTGAAAAATAAAGCATATCTATATCTGCTGTCTCAGAGAGATTTGAGAGGATGGATGGTGATGGAAAATCAGTGTCTGATCCAAAGTAATAAGACAAAAGAAAGATAAAAGGAATGCAAGTAGGAAAGAAAAAAGTCAGATTATCTTTATTTGCAGGTGATAGGACCCTAAACTTAAAAGCTTCTAAAGACTCTACCAGAAGACTCTTAGATCTTAGAAGTCTTTTAAGCACTTTCAGCAAAGTAGCATGATACAAAAACAGTTGCCTTCAATAGCTATATACATATGATCATATAAATTAAAAAGAAGAAAATAATGGCCTTCGCAGAGAAATGGATGAAACTAGAACAAATCAGGTTAAGTGAGGTCAAGAGCGACAAGTGAGCTCAGCGAGACAAATTGCACATATTCTCTCTGATATGCAGGTTAGCTCTAAAATGCACTGGGATATGACAAATTATACAGAATTCTAGATATACACAAAAGACACAATGCTTAAGTGCCTCTTCATATTTATATTAAATATAAATGAATTCCAAGATATGGAAACAAAAGCCTGAACTCTGGGCGTGGGCATGTCCCTCAGCTCTTCAGCTCAAGGCTAGTGCTCTACCACTTGAACCACAGCACCACTTCCAGTTTTTTCTGCTTATGTGGTACTGAGGAATCGAACCCAGAGCCTCATGCATTTGAGGCAAGCACTCTACCACTGAGCCACTTTCCCAGCCCCAGTTTTTTTTTTAATTTATTTTTTGAGTAGTTAATGGGAGAGAAGAGTCTCACAGCGACTCTTCTGCCCAGGCTGGCTTCGAACCATGATCCTAAATCTTGGACCCCTTCAATAACTAGAATTACAGACGTGAGTCACTGGTGCCTGGCTATCTTTTAGTTTTTGATGAGTCTCTACCTTATGTATGCTGTGTTCCTATGTACATCTTCTAGAGGATGAGGAGGGGAGAGCGCAGAACTTGCGGGAAAGGGTGAAAAAGTGCAGTGGTGGAGACACTGATGAAAGTGAACTATGCAAGTCCTAGGTGGAGATGGGGGAGAGGAAATGGGAAAGAGTAAGGGAACAGAAGAAGACACTGTATGAGAGGAAATGTACTCATTACCTGCACATAATTGTAATTCCTAACAATAAAGTAAATTAATTTAAAAAGATGTTTATTGAAGTGAAATCCAAGCAATGGAAACAAGAGATATTTTGTTATTCTGCTTTTCTTTTTCTGCTTTGTTGCTGTTTTTGTTTTCTTTATCTTTTGTTTTATATGTAAGTTTATCTGTACAACTTGGGATGGGGGGAAGGAGGGAAAAAGTGGGAGAAAACAAGGGAAGAAGTGACATTGTTCAAAAAGAGATCAAATCTGTTTCATTTAGGCTACAATAATAAAAAAATTATTTCTGAAATTACTGAAGAAAAATACCATTTTTCTCTGTTAAGCGTCTATTTTATTTTTCTATTCCTAAACAGACTATCACTTTTAAATGCAAATTTTAGGCAATGTGGTATTTTATAGGGACTTAACTAGTGCAGATAGAAAAATCCTACTTGTCTGTACTGCTCACTGAATTCTACCTTGTAATACTTTGTTGAAGATATCTGGGGGTGGGGGGGTGGGGAGGTGGGGAGCTGAACTGAGGTCATTGTATTGCTAAGATAGCTCTCTACAAGGAACAATAAATATGTAAAAATTGCCTTGTCTCATTAGTAATCAGGAATATGCAAATCAAAACCACAATTGGAACAGAAAAACAAAAGTGATGTACTCCTTACCTGACTGATCTAACTGTAACCCCTCTTCATCACCTTTACAATAACAATTCTTAAAAAGCAGTTTCCTTTCTATACACCAATAACCAATTCCCAATAACTTCAAAAAATACCTAAGAAAAATCCAAATATATGAAAGTCCTCCAAATGAAAAACAAAGCACTAAAGAACAAAGTCAAAGAAAACACTATAAAGTAGGAAAAATATCCCATATTCATAGATAGGCAAAATGAAAATGGGCATAACACTAAACACAATCTAAAAAAATCAATTTTGTACAATTAATATATTCAATGAACTGACATCTGAAACTTTTCAAATTTAATGAAAATGATGAAATAACAGATTCAAAAATCATCTAGTGAGAGACAAAAAAGGAAACCACAATTACTGTGGTTTATCGCCCCCGAGTATTCATAGGTTGGAAAATTTGCCTCAGTGTGACAGAATTAAAATGTTGTGAGGCCTAGAACAAAGGGATTGAGTCATTGCTTTTGGAAGAGATTAAGTACTTCTCTAAGTTATTCTGATGGAAGGTAGTTCCATGAAAATAAGTCCTTACAGAAGAGCAAACCTGAGTTCTCTGGGCTCTCATTCTTTCCATGTGATCGCTCCCTCTGTCTTCCAGCATTAGTCCTCATGAGAGTTTGCGCCTGTGACATGCCTTTGAATACACAGACAGACCTGTGAGCTAAACAAGTTTCTCTTCTTTATAATGCAGCCAACCTCAGATATTTTGCTATACTAATGGAAAGTAAACTAATACAGTAATAAAATTGTTGAAAAAAATCTTAGAAGCAGAGAAAAAGAAGACATATGCATACAGAAAAAGAAGATGAGGAACTGCTCTGATCTTCTCTGTAGGAATGATGCTAGCCGCAGACCCAACATCTTCACATGCTAAAAACATCAAATTAGGAATCTATGCTCAGATTATATTTAAAAAATGAAGGCAAAATTCTTTTCAGTCCTACAGAAGACCTATGATACAATAAATGTTAAAGAAAATGTTTTAGATAAGAAAATGATATCAGGTAAACATTTCTATATAAACTGGCAAAAAGTAAAGGAAGAGTACTAGAAATGGTAACTATGTAATAATGGAAATATAGTAAAATGACAAATGTGAGTAAATACATAGAAAAGATTTCTTCATAAAAATATCTTACAGCATATAATTGATTAAAAAAACATAAGAAGGTACAGGGGTCTAAAAACAAAAAAAATATAAAAATAACAGTGCAAAAGAGGAGAGGAATGGAATAGAACTATAAGTTTGCCCTGTATTTTAAATGGTATATAATATTTTGTAGGTAGCCTATGATATGTTACATGAAGGTATTTATTTTCAAGCACAGAGAAACTATCATCAAAGGCAAAGTGACATAGCAAAAAAAATCCAATAATGGAGATCAAGTAGAATAATCAACAACGAAACCCATTCAGCTTCAATTTTATTATTGTAAAATATTGATTATAAATCAAAGCTCATTTCCATTAGGTAGAGTCACTTCTGATACTCCTTTTAATGTATGTTTGTTTTAGTTATATTTTTATTATCTTTAAGTGGTCATACAAGGGAGTTACCATCAACAAATCAACTTACAAGGTATGATATATCTTGATTGATGTCAACTCTTTAATCATTGTCTCCTGTCCCTCTCAACCTAGCTCTCCCTCAATTTTTGTAATTCTTTAGGACATCCATTGAATATCAAGCTACATACTCCCCCAGTCCCCTTCCTCTCTTGATCTACCTCCTCCTCCCCTTAACCTCCATCACATACCTGTTGAGGGCCAATTTCCTGGTATTCATAATGTTGGACTGTGAGTTACTTTTTCATGGGATTACACCACTTGAATTCTTATTTGCAAATACATACTTTTTGGTTAATGCGTTTGTGTACACTTGCATATGACCATGTATGTGTTTACTTATATATTTATATATTAGATCTAGTTTCCCCATATGAGAGAAAACAGAAAGAGTCTTTTGTCTCAATGTATTTTTATAGTGTTTCCCTAAAGGTCTGTGCTAAAGATTTAAAGATTTACATCAAGACCAGTCAAATCAAATTCTATTGTCCAGATGAAGCAGACTTTTCCTATATTATAAATGATTACAAGTCTTCTCTCTCTCTCTCTCTCTCTCTCTCCCTCCCTTTCTCCCTCTCTCTATCCCATGCTAACTCATTTTATTCAATTTTATGATACCAAACAGTGACATTAGCATGAAGCTGAACTTCGATACTGTGAGGCCATTTACATATAAACTGCTTTCTACACGTAAGGTTTCACCCAAAAACTGCCTATAGAGAAAGAATTAAACATCCAGTATTTTGTATTCATTTGACCAAGTTAAATTACTCAAGTCAACATGTATTTCTTAAGCACTTATCATAGTTATATGTACAATAAAAGCTGAGTATTAATTACATTATAACGAGCTTTTCATCTTGGGATGCTGTACGCTGATAAATGAAGTGCCATACACAAGTCAGTACAAGAAGGGTATCATTAAGGGAGACAATAGTGCTGTGGAGTATTATCCACAATATTCTGGGATGAGATTATAGCTCCTGGGAAGATCTGGGCAAAGAGGCAATTCTTAGTCCTTGAATAGGCCGGCCATCAGTGATGGAGGCAACAGGTAGTGCTTTAGAGAGAGAGAGAGAGAAAGCATTGTGAGTAAACACACACTAACACTAGCCCTATTACAGAATTGCTGAGTCTTTCACTTCATCTGTAATTCTTGAACTACATTCAGAAAAAGAGTAGGAAGTAAGATTGGGGTTATCCCAGAGGTTCTTTGAAGGTGAAAGCAAGTATTGGTAATTCAGGAGATATTTACATTAGTTTAGATATTTACATTAGTTATTTCTACCCTAGCAAATTTAATACTATTCTACTGCCTCTACTCTCTCCTCATATATTATTATTTTATTTACAATATTTCCATAACATCTCATTTGATCAGGTAGCCAACATATATGTGCCCATTCTCCCATTACTGTACCTACTAATTGTTTCTATTATTCTATTAACAACTTTCTTTTTACTATTTTTTTCTCTTTCCAATTTATTCTGTAGGTTAAAATTTTACATAATTAAACTAATTGAGTGCATATACAATAATTTGAGTGCTGAGGAATATTTTAATATAACTTGCTCAATTATTTGTACAAATTTACAGTACCAATTGAGGTTTTAAATGTAGTAGTCTGTACGGATCTTAATTTTTGCCTCTGAGTGTGTTGTAGGTGCTGCTAAGCCTCTGATAAATATTACTCTAGGAAAGATTACTGCTTTAAGAAAAAGAAACTTACTCTCAATAATAAGCCTGAATAGAAAGCACATTGTGGTAAGTGAAACTTTGCATGCAGTAAATAGGAGAACATTAAAAGATCGGATTGGATAACTATCCGTGATTATCTTAAGCAAAGCAATAGGTGAGACAAGTTGTTTTGGTTACTTCCTCTAACAGCCAACACAATGGGGAAAGTGAAGGAAATGTTCCATGAACACCCTGAAAAGGGAACCAGAAAACTTAACATGCAATCTTGGAGAAATGACAACGTTAAAAAAAAAAAGCCAACAGAAGGAAACACCTCCAAATATAGTCTGAGATACACGGAAGACAAGCAGTCACTGGCATTGGAGTTTTCCTTGGGCTGCAAGGAGATAAGTATCAGATTTGAGTTTTTGACCTTCATGATGTTTCACAAGCAGTTCCTTGAGATTGGGTTGGTGCTACTGGCCTCTTCTTCTGTCTTTTCCCTAGAAGAGAATCTGGTTCTTTTCCAACCAAGAATGACCAGAGAGAGTTTACAGCTACTGAATAATTTGCAAACCTCATCCATCCAGCAGTGTCTACCACACAGGAAGAATTTTTTGTTTCCTTGGAAATCCATGAGTCCTCACCAGTACCAGAAAGGACATATACTAGCCTTTATTTATGAGGTGCTACAACAGATCTTCAGCCTCTTCCAGGCAAAGACTTTTCTGGGTCTTCAGAAGGAAAACCATACAAAGTTCCTCACTGAACTTCACCAGCAGCTGGAATACCTGCAAGTATTCATGAGACTGGAAGCAGAGCAGCAAAATGGTGCCTGGGGTGGTGATAACCTTAGATTACAGGTTAAAGCATACTTCCGAAGAATCCATGCTTACCTGGAAAACCAAGCCTACAGCAGCTGTGCCAGGATCATTGTCCAGGTGGAAGTCAACCGCTGTCTGCTTTTTGTACTCACACTTACAAGAAGTCTGAGGAAATGAGAACTACACCCTTGAACATTGTGGAGGAGTGCGCTGTGGGGTTTTTATTGTTGCTCTTGTTGTTTGTTTTCTTTTGTTTTATGATACTGAAGATTCAACTCTGGACCTTATAAATGCTAGGCAAGTGCTTTACTACCGAGTTTCATCCCTAATCTCCAACTATAGGTTTTAAAAGCATAGGACTGGTAAGGAGTGAGAGAATTTATAAGAACATTTTATATATTTTAAATCATATATTTTAAATCATACAATGATAGCATTGTTTCAGTTTTGTGTGTATGTATTTAACTGCATTTTAACATTATGTTGATTGACCGCAATTGTTTTAATTTGGCCATGTCACCTTTTCTTTTTTACTCTTTTACATTCTTTGTGAATAAAAATGTATTCATCATTGTTTCATAGTTGATTCTTCAAATGGGTAAATTTTTATTGAAGTTAGCAGGTGGTATGATAAAAAATATGTTCCCAATGTAGTATTTTAGTTAATATAGAATATTCATTCCAGTGAAATTGGTAGAGGAAATGAGA
Source organism: Dipodomys merriami (assembly GCF_024711535.1). NCBI lineage: Eukaryota > Metazoa > Chordata > Mammalia > Rodentia > Heteromyidae > Dipodomys > Dipodomys merriami. The sequence goes on along the minus strand of NW_027202382.1, from coordinate 4,930,282 downwards.
AATACTAGGAACAGTTTGCTTCATAAGATTTAAAATAATACCATATACTGAATAATTAAATTACAGGAGACACAATAGAAATGTTAGCAAGGAGTCAGAGAAAACACACACTCATACACATGCACATACATACACATTCACATACACAAATTCAGTCTCACTCATTGCAACAAAAATACAAATTTAAAAGAAGTATCATGCTGTTTCAACCTATTAAGTTCAGGAAAAGCCAATATTTAATTAAGAACAAAAACGACTGCTGTAAGATATTGGTGAGATACTATTACAAATTGTCAGAGTACCAGAAGTTGTTACAATCACTACAAGAGCAATTTGTTAACAACTACTAAAATTACAGATCATATCGCCATTGGCCCATGTATTTTAGACATAGAAATGTATCTTATAAAAATTTGCTTTTATATCATTACTACAGCATCATCATTTACAATATTTAAAGGTCGGAAGCCATTTGAGCATTCCTAATTAGAGATAGCTAAACTATATTCATTTAAGACACTCTTTTCAGCTGGAGTAAACAAAAATGCCTACCAGGAAGAGAAGAGATCATCCTACATTAAAAGAAAGAAAGAGTCTGATACTAAAAGAAATGGGAAAAAAAGAAAAATAAGTAAGATATAGGTCAGTAGACATAAATGCTCTATTTTGGTAAAAAGGTAAAATAAAAAGGAAGTTCATATTGGTACCTACTGTCTATGAAGAAATAAAGAATATGTGAGAAATAAATAGCAATAATAAATTTCCTGTACTTGGGTTAATGGAGCCTGAGATGGGGGAAAAATATGTTGAGCAGTTTTTGCAGCTCATTTTCAAATTTTAATTTTGACTCATGTGAATGTTACAAACTAAAATAATGAGTTCAAATGTATATAGAAAGCCCGTTATCAGAACTATGCATGAGGAAGTCTGGCTGGTAGAAATTAGTGCAGGTGAAAAGCAAAGGAGATAAGAAATGGCTGGGTGATGGAGGTTGGAGAGGAAGCGCTGGTGCTAAGGACAGGGTTACAGGAGATGCTATTGATGAATGAATGGATTACGGTGCTTGTAGCCAAGAGCTCCCAGAAATCATTATGGAACAATTGTGGGACCAGAATGTGTTAAGTTCATTGAAATGTGATGACTTTGACACATTGGTCATCTGCAGAGCCCCAGCCCTAACTCCAGAACTAGTTCTACTACTTTATGCCATGTTCTGCACCTGATTGATTGCATAGCTGAAGTTAAAAGCTGAATGTGAGCACATTCTGAAGAACAAAAAAAAAACCCTTCTAGTTCATGTACTTAGTAAAAGTAAGTACATTAACTATTAGCTGATAAAACTAGATTTGGTATGAAAGGATGGGGTAGGAAATGAATGGGCTTCTCAAAATGGAGCAGTTACCTAGAAGAGTTAAAGGAGACAAAGAAGAAGAAATGGGTGCCAGGAGCCAATCCTTGCTGACTTTACAGTGAGGCCCAGGACTTGACTTGTTTACCTTCAAGTTCACACAGAGGTAGCAACATGGAGAGAGCACACCTGACTGAAAGCACAGGTCACTTTGTTTCTTCTGGTCTGGAGAATTTTTTTGTTTGTGTTTTTCTTCTCCAAACCAGGAAGCTTTTAGGACCAAATCTGTCATCTAACACATGACTCAATTCCCAAATTAATTTTATCCCCTTTTCTTAGGTAAAAACAAGTCTTTAGAGATAAATTAACATGCTTAGCATAACACAGCAAGCCAAGGAGCTAGCAAACACAAGAGCAAAATGGTTCTATCTCAAGTTACCCTGATGCAAAAGGCTACACTGTGTTCTCAAAACCACAAACCTGAAAAACATTGTGTAATGTTACTGCAAAATAATTATATCATTAATGATAATAATTTTCCCCTGGCTTTGTTTCATAATATTCTTTGCATTCTTACATTAAAGAAAGGACTTTTTCTTCCTCTAGATACTTCCTTTAGGTACTTTCTGTTTCCATTCCCTTTTCTCAGGTAAAAACAAGTCTTTAGAGATAAAGTAACATGCTTAGTGTAACACAGCAAGCCATGGAGCTAGCAAAAACAAGAGCAAAATGCTTCTATCCCAAGTTGCCCTAATGCAAAAGGCTATACTGTGTTCTCAAAACCACAAACCTAAACAAGGACTTTTTCTTCCTGTGGATATGTTTTTTACTAAGAACTGAGGAGGCATTGAACACACATAGGCAAGGCCACTAGAAGGAATGGTCATGGTTACTATCACTGAAGAATGTAGAATGCAAAGCCTTGTTGTTTCTGGGTAACAGTCAGTAGCAAAGTGGAAGAAAAGAGGAGGAAAGACACTGAATAGCAAAGCCCTCCCCCTTCTGTCCCTTAGCAAGATTAGGAGGAGAGCAATGGGAATCTTCAATGAATCCAGAGTATCCTCTTGCTCCTGGATATGCAGGATATGACCTGAGATTCTAGCTCAACTTTGGCTGTCTAAACCAGTGATTCCAAATATCCCCTATGAGACTTGAAGAAAATTCTATTATTCATACAGGGACTACCAAAGAAGGGAATTGAATGGACAGGCTACATGGAAAAGTAGAAGGGAAAGAGTCAAACAGTAGGCATAGGCTGAATTTTTCCTGCTGCTAGGAAAGTAGGCTGTAGAGCTATACCCCCAAAGAGGTCACTATCTGTGGGGACTGGAATTCTAACCAGTGTGAAGGAACAGAAATTGAGTACTAATTCAGTTTCCTTGTTGAGTAGAGGAATGGGAGAAATGGGGTCGAAGAGCACTGTCAGGGCTCAAACACTGAATATGAATCTTCCTTCCTATTTTGTAAAACAGACTTTCCTGAGACATTCATTATTTGCTTCTGGGTTTGTTTCTCATCTCCGGATAGAATACTGTCTACAGAGGTAAGACCACAGAAAAACAAGGATAGACCCCAGCCAACTTTATGTCTGGACCAATCAAGCTTTACCACCAGTATTTCCGGGACATAGGGTAAGTTTCTCACAGAATCATAGCAAAGGTATGGAGTGCTAATAAATTGGAAAGTTCAGTTTGTTAAGAAGTTTATTTTTCTGAGAATCTTAACAAAATTAGGATAGATATTTTTCCTTTAAAAAATGGATAAGAAAAGTCTGGAATTTACATAGGAACACAAAAGTCCTACAATAGCCAAATCAATTCTAAGGAAGTGAACAAAGCTGGAAGAGTAATCCTGGAATATATATTATACAGTAACAGTTTGTTATTGGAACAAATGAAAAATAGGTAGAACAATGGAAAGGAATAAAGCCAAGAGAGCAGCTTGTATATACTGCCACCTAATATGTGACTGGTGTGTCACAATTCAGTGAACAGGGGTGTTTTCATAGATACTGTGGGTTGAGTATATTATTTCTGTCTCACAAAAAACAATAGTATATTTTGATTTAAATTAAAATAAGTGAATACTGCATACAAAGTTTGGAAGGTAAGCTTAAAAGAATGACATAAATTTAATGCCAATTCTAAATTGTCATTTTCTAATGACAATTCTAAAATTGTCATTTTAATCTGGCCTCATTAGGCTATACAATGAGATAATAATGTATGCTTATATACACATATACAATATAGTGCTATACTGTTTAAGAATGATTTTGGGGGGACAATACTGTTGAACTTAGAACTTCATACCTGCTAGGCAAAGTGCTCTGCTTTTGAGCCTCAGCCCATGTAGCTGGGACTACAGGTATGTGCTATCACCCTGTCCTTAAGAAAACTTTCAGTGAAAATTTTCTATCTGGGTTTTAATAACTTAGTTTTGCCTCTGGTTTGTCTTTCTTAGAATCATATTTACATATCAGAACATTGTAATATTACTTATTAAAGATGGATACAATTTTTGGCTAATGTTAATAGATCACAATGATTAAATATTTAAATTATTAAAATAACAAGGTAGTTATGTGCCTTGAATTTTATCTCCTTACTGTTGGTATGCTGCACAAACACATTTTAGTGACTAGCATTGTTTCTCCCTCTACTGGTGCAAATTGATATCCCCATTTAGACACATTCCAGGCCAGAAATGTAATTCAAAGTATAATCTTCAGAGTTTACATCTGAAAACAAAACAAGCTAAATTAGCATTCTCAGAGCAGAAAAGGACTTTTGGTGCCACATGGGATTTCAGATTTTCCTTGATCAGCCCTTCATGTCATCCAAAAGCTTTCAAACTGTGGGCCATTTCAACTCAATTAGGCATTCACAACCAGTGGTTGAGATGAATAAAGGCTTCCCCATTCCATTTTCTGAACAGAGATATACATAAAGGTGACAAATAACTTAGAACTCATAGTGCTGCTATGTCATATTCTTAAATAGCTTAGAATTCATAGTGCTGTTTATTTCATATTCTTATGTCAATGCTAAGAATTTTGCTGTTGTAAGAAATAGCTTCTACCTTGTTCAGTGTCCCCTTCACACACATACATGCAAGTAAACGTCTGTGTCCACCTGCACCTATGCATGTGTGCTACAAAATGGCTTCTAGACCAGCTAACTCTCATTTTCCCAGTACTCACACCTGTTTTAAAAGCATTCTTCATGGACCAAGGGACAGTTCAGTGGTGCTGACACTGCTCTCCATTCTCCAGCCATCGATTGAGATGGCTAAATTCTTTTTTTCTTTGGCCTCAAATCCAAATCCCCCAATCTGTGCCCCCAAAACAACTAGATTACAGTTTCTCCCTCCTGGAAATTAATCCTTCACAGCCAGTTTTCAATTCTCTTCCAAATCTTTCCCAAAGCCCAAATACATCCCAAATGTCTTAGCCACTACTGATATTCAGTGAAGGATTCGTTGAGGAAGAATTGTCCTAAACTGCCTTGGTCCCTTTGTACAGGGAACAAGTATCTTGTCTGACTATACTACTGTGTATTAAATTCTTACTGCAGTGAGAAGTTTGTGAAGCAAATTTACACTCCCTAAAGGTATTCAGTTTCCCATCAAATGGGTTTCCCTCTATTTACCACTAATAGTTTCACATTTTTCTAGCTTACAGCGTGGATAAAGTGCAGATCAGGAGCTTATGACCTTTACAGCAGGTAGAAGGCAGGAACCCTAGTTTTACTTCTTTGTCCTTTTAGCTGCCCATTTGCTCTCCAAAGACAGTGTCCTGGCTGAAGCTGAAGACCTGCCTGTTTTTTTGGAGGGCCGTATAAGCTGGAAGGACGGTCACATTACGGTATTGGGTCAATTCTCCTCAGTCCAAGGACCAAGATTTATGCCCTCCACAGATGTGGCCTCACACCTGCACCCCATGACCAGCAGGGGGTGCCCCACGGCGCTTCCTAAAACGCTGGGCACACTGGATGGGCAGGCTTCCTTTCACTTTCAGCCTCCATGACGTCACGGGGACCGGGAGATTCCTTGGGACCCCAACAGTGTTCCCCAGGACACACAGAGACAGAAACCCATTTACAGCAGTTTTGCAAAAACCCTGGAGCTTCCTTTTAACTTGTTTCTTCCTGTGGCTTTTCACTCTGCATAGAAAGCTGAAAGCCAGAAAACCACAAGGGAAACAGAAACACCCAGGAGAATGGGCAGGAAGTTCTTAGGAGACATGGTAAAGCTTGGGGGAAAAATATGCAGGTGTTGATTCCATCCACTTCCACTGTCACCTTCCTTCATTCCTCCAACCTACCCTAAAGATTCAGTGAGAGGCTCGAATAAGAGCAACTCTGTGGCAGTGATCAGCCCTCAGCTTTTCAAGACTTTCCACCTGTCTGTTCTTTCACTTAATCTGGATGTGATAAACCATAGGGAGAGAAGGACCAGTCAACCCTACCAATTAGTCCCCAGTCACTAGAACCCATCAAAAAGGACAGTGGAAGTACTTAAGCACTTCACTTAGTTTGTAACAACCAACTGGCAATGAAGAGACAGCCTTCTAAGAAATGAAAGCTAGTAATTAAGAGATTCTGATTCTGCAAACTAATAATGATTTTTAAACGTGGTAATAGAAATGTGTGTCAGTCTGTTTCACAGCTGGTTAAAACATCTGACAATATGAACTCCTACTCTCACAGAAACACACTCATTTACACAAGTATTTGAAGAGTTTATGTAAATATTAATGTCGATGGAAAGGCATAACCTCCGAAGGCATTACCTTAGACAGAGTTGAGATATTACCTGAGACGGAGTCTTGTCTGGAAAGAAGCAAAGAAAGCACAAGAAATGCCTGAGCCAAGAGGAGGTAAGGGCATGAAATCAGCAGATGGGGAAATGGAGACAATAAGAGAGCTGAGTCTTGAGGAATCAGCAGACAGAAAGGGTCCAGGTGAATTCATGTTCACACATTTGGGCCTGAAGCTTGAGCACTTGGATATTTGCAGCTTGCTCTACTTCACAGTCCCTAGCTGCTTCCTCCTGGGCCAGCATACTTTGCTTCCTGCTCTCTGGTGCCCTTTCCTAGGAAGATTTGCTTGTATGGACTAGAGTAGGTGAAATAAAGTCAGGCTTTACAGGGGGAAGGGAGTTGTAGATTCATAGAAAGAAAAGGTACAGGGATCTAAGCTCTCAAGCTGGTTCCTTCCTGAGTAGTGAAGATGGAAGGAAAAGTAAGGAACAAAAATAAGTTCACACGTGAATTATAGCCTTCACACCTGTCAACAGGAGAGAAACCATCTCAAGTTTGGATATCTAATTTCACATGGAGAATCTCCCCCAGAACAAAGACCCTTCCCCCTACCTGAGTTAATTCACACTCACCTCCAGAGTCACATATCCAATTACAGTGTAGGTTCTGTGAAACAGTGCTGTACAGGTTCCCAAGTTCTATGGACAACATCTGGCAATCCTTAAGCTCTTAAATTCCATTTCTTCCATCTGCTCTGGCACTGGGATAGGCACGTTCCCTATTCAAACTGATGGGGAGAACTTATTGTAATGTTAGGAATAGAAGAAATTTGCAAAACAACTTAATCTTAGGAAAGAGTTAACTGCAGCATCACAGAGGAGATGTTCCCAGATGTCCCCTGTAGTCCCCCTCCCTCATGGCTTGCTTCCATCCCTGTACCCATTGCATGCTCTGCCAAAGCCAGAGGCACCCAGGGGTCAGGAGGCTCTGGACCAAGGAGCAGGGCTGACAGACTAAACACAGCCCTTTCTCCACAGGAATAAGAAATGGTTTGTTCTACTCCAATATGAGTGAGCATGGCCCAAGAACACAAACTCAACTTACCCCAAGGACATGCTCCATTGGAAGATGCGTTCCACTATAAGTGACAAAACAAAGGGAAGTCATAAATCAGTTCATCTACCAAATACATTCATGGGACATCAAGGGGGCAACGTTCAACAGAATGGAGAAATCTTTAGCTTTAGGGTTGGTGGAAGCTGGTGGTCTGCTGTTTAACCATACACTCCAGAGGCCTCTCCTGAGAGTTACAATGGTGTTAGGTCAGATGCAGAGCTTGTTGGTAAAAGGTTATTACATGGAGGAGAGAGAGCCTAGACAATTTTGGCGCCCACATCCCATTGCACCCGGATCACAAAGTTTAGTCAGGCAATGGGTCTGCACGATTCTCAGCACACATGAGGCTTTCTTCAGAGAACGCCCCTCCATAGCCGACATAGTTTGGCTCTTTCTTCCCACAGAGCAATCAGAGGACCGAAGAGGACATGACCTGCCACAAGCTGAAAGGCTTTGTCCTCTGTAAGACACAAAGTGGAAGAAGTAGACTCTTCCATTATTGGACTCAGTTCCTTCAAGGAAAGAGACCAGTTTTAGCTCTAGAGAAAAATCCATCAAGAAGCCTGATTGCCCCTTGGGCTGTGTCTTTGCCCGCTCAGGCCAGTAGATGGCGCGCTTCTTTATCTAAATGTTAAAATCGTTGCCTGGGTAAAAACCTCTTGCTTTCTGTTTCCTTTTTACCACAGGAAAACGTTACATCATCATAACTAGAAGGCATTTCCTCATTTCCAAAATATTTACCAAGAAAGGAAAAAAAACCTTTTTTTCATCGTATTTGACAAACTGGAACTGGGACTTTCACTCATTTGCTTTCAGTTGTTGGTGTGCACTGAGCTGGAAGAGGGGCAGCTGTGTCAATGAGCAGGCTTGTGAGAAGAGGAAGAGGGCACTGGGGACTTCTGCAGCGGGCGGGGAAGAAACTGCTGAGATGGTGCAGTGGAAGAGGAGGGGGCCAGGAAAACAGAAGTGGGGGGAGGGTGGCAGGTCTCACAATCGCAAGTGATATATACGATTGTGTGTGTCTGTTGCTGCACATATACACATGTGTGTATATATTATGCACTATATATTGCTTACTGGGGGTGTATTCCATGCTATATGTTACATAAAATATACCATACACACAATATTTATGTATTGTATCATATACAATATGTATGAGATACAATATGTATGATATATGAAGAAATATTGTATGAATATGTGATATTATATGTACATATTGTATGTTATATGTAACATATATATAAAGTAGATATAGATATACACTTTCAACTTTATTTTTAGACATTTTCCCCTGTGCCAGGTATTGCAAGTCTGATTGAACAATAACTTCAATGACTTACCTTCGTTTCAAATGTTTCTTCTCCAAGACAAATCAAATTCGTACTTTTTAGACTGAGATGGAGAGTTTACTATTCTCACCTAGATCTTTATGAATAAATAAGAAAATAGTGACCAGCTCTGATCTTTCACTCAGTGGAAGACATTCTCTCAAAGGTTTTAGATACTGGCAACTATAAGAATACTTCCATGCTTATTATATGTGTATAAGTTAAAGCTGTGACAGGTTACATGAGGTAGCAGAATCAGATGTATGTACCGGCAAAATCTGCAGTCAACATAGAATCTTACATCACACGCTCTACTATTCATGCATTTTGAAATGAGTAGCTATATAAATATCTGTGTTTTGAAATATGTTTTGAAATTCTGATATATTAAAATTTCAAGGACTCTTCCTTTCTTCCACTAACTGAGGTTAAGTTACTGATGTGTCTGTATGTGCACATGTGTGTGTGTGTGTGTGTGTGTGTTTCAGTCATGGGGCTTGTACTCGGGCCTTACTACTGTACCTGAGCTCTTCTGCTCAAGGCTAGTACTCTACTACCTTGAGCCACAGCACCACTTCCAGTTTTCTGTTGGCTAATTGGAGATAAGAGTCTCTCAGATTTTCCTGCCTGGGCTGGCTTTGAAGAGTGCTCCTCAGATCTCAGCCTCCTAAGTAGCTAGAATTATAGACATGAGCCACAACCACTCAGCAAGACTAGTATTTTTATTTTTTTATTTTATTTTATTTTATTTTATTTTTGTCGGTCGTGGGGCTTGAACTCTGGGCTTGGGCGCTGTCCCTCAGCTCTTCAGCTCAAGGCGAGCGCTCTACCATTTGAGCTACAGCGCCACTTCCAAGACTAGATATTTTTAAACAAAGGATGTATCCTTATTCAATTAGAATGCCTTTGGTATACTGTATCTATTAAGAAGTGGCTAAAAAATGTGTAGAGCATCAGTTACAGATACCAGACACTAAGGGTTACAGTGACAGATATAAGCCATTAAGGGTTACGACATTAAGCAAAGAGAAAAAACAAAAAAACTCTTGTTGGAAAATTAACCTGACTCTCTTCCCAAAGATTTACTGAATTAGAGGAACTTTCAGTATACAAAATGAAAATGGAAACTTTAAGTGTAAATGTAAAGACAAAGGCACAACAAAAACATCTGTGTAACAAGAAGCCTGGACTTTCTGAGGGCCTCAGACACTCAGAGAGCAGGGAGAGAGGGGAGAGGACTCAATCCACAAAATAGGAGAAATAATGGAGGACAACACTCCAAAAACAAAAACAAACTATGGAAAGAGAAAGCTCAAGTAACATAAACGTGAAGGAATTAACAATAAAAACAAAAAGATCAATATATCACCATAAAAATTGTTGACTACAAATTAAGAAAAAATAATAATTTCAGATGAAAAATATACCACATACAAAGAAAGATACTTTCGGGCATATTATGCATTATCATGCAAAAAAGATAATCTATTAAATAATATTTAATGTTGAAGGAAAGCAAAGTCCTAACAACTCTGTCTTTCTGGGCCCTAATGAGATATTCCATATTTTGCGGGGGGAGTCAGTCATGGGGCTTGAACTCTGGGCCTGAGCGCTGTCTCTTCAGCTCAAGGAGAGTGCTCTACCACTTGAGCCACAGTGCCACTTCTGGTTTTCTAGTGATTTATTGGAGATAAAGAGTCTCACGGACTTTCCTTGCCCGGGCTGGCTTTGAACCGTGGTCCTCAGATCTCAGCCTCCTGAGTAGCTAGGATTACAGGCGTGAGCCACTGGTGTCCGGCTTCCATTTTTAAACATATTTTCTTCGTCACCACATTCCCAGGATCATTTCCCCTGGCTCGCTCACGCTGCACTGTGCTACTCCACCTCTGTGGCCAGCGCAGGCTCCTTTTCTCTTTCCTAATATTAAGAGGACAAGGTCAGGTTGCAGGCATGGTTCCGTGGTAGAAGTATGAACACTACCTAGCTAGCAAGTATGAATCAGTGAGTTAACCCCAGTGCAAACAAAGCACAACATAATAACCATAAAATAAGCAAAACTAAAAATTAGGTTAAAAAAAAAAAACCAATGCTGGTGGCTTATGCTTATACATGTATTATAGTGTGGCATCAGGAGGGCTGAGAAAGGGAGGAAAATGGTTCTAGCCTAGCCATGAAAGAAAATCTGTGTGATCTGTCTCCACATAAGGAAGCAGTGACATGTATCTGCCAGTCCAGAAATGAGGGGGAGAGGTGACAAAAAATAAGTGGATTGCAGTGCACTGAAGAAGGTGAGACCCTAAGCCCAAAATAATTATATAACAGCAGGTTGGAGGCAGGGCTTAGCAGTATACCTAGAAAGTACCTAGAAAGCCTGCCTAGAAAGTACGATCCTTTGAGATCAAATTCCATCCAGTATCAACAAAAACTAATAATGGAAAACACATAAAAGTTCCTATTCAAAAATTTGATGGACACATAAAAGCCAATTGATTACTTACAAAAATGTTTTATTATGTAAAAGGCATGTAATGTAACATAATACTATAGGCACAAAATAATTTAAATCTTATAAATAGTTAAATAAATATTTTGATAGATAAAAGTTGTTCATGTGTCTATACAAGGAACTAGTATAACTTACAGAGTTGAATACTGTGTTGCTAAATACTTCTGAAAACACCTGAAAAAATACATTGAACTTATGTCCTAATTACAGAAAATGTATATTTTCAATGGCTTCTCAAATACTCCTGCAAGTCCACTGTTGAAGAGAAGTATCTCATGATTTCTGTCCTGACAACCTCCCAGGCACAAGGGCTGAACTTCTTCTCTTGCAGGTAGAGAGAGATCCTGCGGAAGTGTTTGCTCACAGCCAGTGTGGAGTCCTCAAGCACCATGGCAGGCTCTTGCTCTCCCACCTCCCGGCTCAGACAGGCTCTCAGCTCCTGCAGCTGCTCATGGAGGCCAGCGCACAGTTTGTCCACAAGGCTCTTCTCCCAAGGGGCAGGCCAGGTCTTTGTGCTGAAGAGGCTGTAGATCTGCCTGGTCATCTCATGGAGGACAGCGATGGCTTGAGCCTTCTGGACCTGCTCTCCATCCAATGCCTCCTGGGGGAATCCAAAGTCCTTTCTGTCCTTCAGGCAGGAGAAAAGGGAGACTCTCCTCATCTGTCCCAGGAGGAGCAAGGCTCTTCTGTTGCCCAGGCTGTGGGTGGGAGGCAGCTCACAGCCCAGAGAGCAGGTTGCCCTGCAGCTGAGCACCACCAGGGTCACCAGGAAGGCCAAGGGCAAGGGCATTGTGGATGGGCGGATGCTGCTGGACTGGCTGAGGTGCTGATGGGGGAGCCTCTGTCTCTGGGGAGTGTGAAGACCTTGCTGTGCTCCCTTGGCTTAAGTAGGGATGCTCGAGCTTCCATTTTCTGAATGCCTTCCTCCTTTCTACTTCTCTTTTTGTTTTCATTTATGCTTTCATACTTCAGTCTAGAGTGGCTTTTCTCAATTATTATCTTTCTTCTGTTGGCTTCCCTTTCCCTGCCCCACACATTCTTTCTAATAGAACTCCTGATTAAAATTCAACAAAACTTATATGGGTAATACATTACCATACTCTATATCTTTGGATAATACTTCTAAAAGCATGAAAAATATTTCCTTTTCATTGAAAGTATACTGGGATAGACTCTAAAATATTTTAAGGTGAGTGTTAAATTTAAAGTTTATCTAAGTGCCAGTCACTCATACTTGACTATATATATATGACCTTAGGAAGATCATGGTTTGAGGCCAGATGGGAGAGAAAGGTTCATCTCCTCTCAGACTATGAATCTGGACACAGTGGCAAGCCTGTATTCCACTATAAAAGGAAATCTGAAATAGGTTGACAAATTGCTAATCAGCTATTCATTTTAGGTAGCCATTATGACTCTATCTCAAGATAATATTGGAGGCATGGCTAAGATGTAAAGCAACAACAAGCACATTGAAGTCCTGAATTCAACCCACAGTACTGTCCTTCCCCCTCCTCTCCCCACCCCCCCCCACCCCCGTCAAAAAAAAATCCTTTGAAGGGATGGGAAGTTGGCTCAGTGGTAGAGTGTTTGCATCGCATGCATGAGGACCTGGGTTTGATTCTTCAGTACCACATAAGCAGTAAAAAGCCATAAGTGATGCTGTGGCTCAAGTGGTACGGCACTAGCCTGGAAGAGCTAAGGGACAGCACCCAGGCCCAGAGTTCAGCCCCCATGACCAACAAACAAAAATCCTTTGATACTTAACATGCTCTCAAAAAGGTACTTTTACAATAAAGTACTTTTAAAAATGTGGATTATTTGTAAATTATTTATTCTTTATTGTATGTAAGGTAATATATGTACTTCCATTAATTATAATGAATCAGAATGTATATTCAATTTATAAATGCATAAAATATATAATCCCAGAGTTCAAGCCCCACAACCAACAAAATAATAATATTTTTCCTATTCAGAATGTGATATAATCATGAATTGCTGAAAAACATTACTAGAATTAAATAATAAGATACAATCAACTTCTGTTTCATTCCCCTAGGCCAGGCCAAGCTAGAAGCACTTAAGTTCAAATCATAAAAATACAATGACATACACATTGGTGATCCACTGCATAGATGGACAATGATCAAGGATGCAATGGAGAAAATGACCTTTAAACACAGTCCTCCATTGATGGAGATTTGTAGCATTTTCTCCATGAGTTTTGAACAGGGCTTCTCACTGGATGCACAAGGAAGTACACAAAAATTAACTGAACTCAAAAGAATGAGATTTTATTAGCATTGGCTTTGGAAGGCCTCAGAACTTGAAATATTTAGGATGTAGTCTAAAAACCACCTTTTCTCTTTGTAGGGGGAGCTTAGTATTTACTGAAAGATCATCATTATAATCATAGCAGAAACATGATTTAAAGACACACTAGATATCTTTGGGAGGATTAGAGATATGGAGAAAAAATTTAAAACTCCATGATTCCAAACTTTATACTTGAAGATCATATGCAATGTTTTATAAAAGAGTAACAATTTGGCTGTCGTGTTTTATTTTATATTTTTGTTTTTGTGTCTAGCCTGTGAAGTTGAGACAGAATTCTCAAAATATGGAAGACTCACTGTACATTTTTGTTTTCATGATCCTGCTGCACCCACAGGAGGCTGCGTGATGGTATGCTTTCCCCTACCCATGGTAGTAATTGATCTTACGTACTTCAAGACTTCTCATACTGTTGGCAGCTTCCCTAAGATTACATTGTGGAACTCAGTGAGAGTCAATCAGAATTATTTACATAAATTTTGTGTTGTAAAATAATTGGCTAATTTTTCTTTAAACATTTCATTAGGACAAGAACATCAACTGAACACTAAAAAAGCCAGAAGTGGAGCTGTGGCTCAAAGTGTAGGGCACTAGCATTGGGCAAAAATTTCAGGGATAATGTCCAGTCTGTGATTTCCACTAGTGGGGCCTACACACACACACACACACACACACACACACACACACAGCTTTAGAACAAAATGTGAAACTCAAGAGTGGGCTAAAGGACTTGTCTCCTCTGCCCGCAAATCACCCAACTTACATTCCTTTTCCACATCTTCACATCTTGACAGTAGGTGAGAATAATTCTGACCAAGTATAAATAGATGGAATTATTTTTCTTGCACAGTGTGATCTGTGAATTTACCTTCATATGAATCACCATATTTTTTAACCAATGGAATATAGATGAATATGACCAAAGACCACAGACCTATTTAGGGATATGTGTCAACTATGGGAAAGTCCAAAAGAACAGTGCTGGTCTCCACTGAGGTGGACCAAGTGAGTCATCTGATCAGAGAATCCATCACAGAACATTTATATGAATGAGAAATACATTTGTACTATAATGTTATCACTGTTTCTTTTTTAAAATTTTGAGTTACAGTACATAGTATCAACTTTGATAGAAAAGTCTTTAAAAATAATCTTCAAGAATCTTTCCTATAAAAGTTAAATTTCATACCATAGAATCTGAAATCAGATTTCAGGAACTTACACAAATAGATAACACTATGAATTGTATCATTATTTAAAAATAGAGCTTTTGTTCTCCAAATTTTTAGTAAATTCACAATGCATAGTGTATATCACCACATTTTAAAATGTTCTATGTGTTTATCTTCTGATTTTTTTCATATAATAAAAATCTCTGAGTACAAGTTCCTTTTAGGGTTCAAGAAACATGAAACATTGAAATTCCTTAGAAAGAGCCATACAGTAGCCTTCTTCCCTACTTGATGACTTTTGTTTGAAGGAAGGCAATCCTTGTATTTTCCTTCTAGTAACTTCACCATCACAGAAGTTATTTCAGCAAGAAATAGGATTGAGTACATCAGTTGTTTCTATTTTTATTTTAATGTTGTGCCTTTTGAGCTGCTGCTGGTTAAATGGTCTATATTTGTCCATCTGATATTGCATTGCATTCTGACTCATGGTGAGGCAATTTGTATAGAGAAAAATAGAGACTAGACTAGCATTGTTCTTTGTTAAAATTTCCATTGCATCTGACTTATTTCTCTTTTGCAGTTTCTTAGAAAGCAAAATCCATAACTATTTGTGGGCTAAAACAAAAATTATAATTTCAGTTGTCAAGAAAGTGAAAGAAAGTAAATGATTTCTGAAGCCAAAATGGAGAAGAACAGTCAAGCAAGGCAGCCTTTGACTAAATTCTCAGGTCTTAGCAGGTGGAAATCTGGAAAATCAGACATCAAAACTGTCTAGGCAGAATTTGAAATACTTCCTTCAAAATAACTAAACCAAAAAGAGCTATGGGAATAAAGCTGGAGTGGGAGAGGGTATGGTAACAAGTACAAGGTCCTGACAACAAAACTCTACCATCAAAAACCAATTTTTAAGTAAATAACCACAAATGGCAAAATATTCATATCAAAATTCAGTGCCACAAAGACTTGAGAAGACTAATGATCAAGCTGAATTTCACAAAGGCAGGGAAATGGCTGTTTCTAATACACTCAAGGAAGGACAACTCCAAGATTAGAGAACTGCTTCATTTTAGCAAGAGCAGGTGCATGAGTTTCTTCTCATTCATGGATTTGGGATCAGTCATGAGAAGAAAAAGGAGACTCCACCCAACCAACTAACTCAAAGGACCAGTCACTGGAAGGGTGGTGAATGTTATCTTGTCTGAGGCTCCACCTAGTCAATAAACCACTCACTCACTGGAAAGACTGACTTTACACAGAAATAAGAGGAGAATCTGATGATCTCAAAAGTTTGATGACCTTTTAATCTGAATAATACTAACATCGCTACCATGAATTATATTTCTGAAAATGATACAAGAAAAATTAATACGTAAGAGTAATAAACAAATTGCTGGTCTAAAAATATTTGGAACTACTGTCCTCCAAATAGGACTGAGTGTGTTGTGCTCATCTATACAGTTCTGGAGAAAAACAAATTCAAAGGGATGGATGAAGTATTCCAAACATACCATGATCTAAGATCACCACCTGAGGAAGAGTTAAGATAATGGCTTCATTGGTGAGGACCATTATCAAAGTGAAGAGAAATGGATTTAGGAATTACCATCCAAGGAGAAGCCACGGTTTTAAATCATGAAGTGCTGAGATGACAAAGGATCTTGGTGCTACTTTCCAATACCAAAGTGCCATTAATCATTGTTTTGTAGAGTAACAGAGTAAAATGTAACTGTTCGCAAGTTCTAGGGAAATGTAGACTAAACCCAAATGGTTTTAGTGGCAGGAGCCAGAATCATCAACAAAGCACCAGGAGCCCATAGCTAGATCCCTACTCACACTTTCTGTGTCCTCTATGAGCTTTGTGACTTGTCTTCTTATCGGATGCACAAGGAATTATAAGAAACCTAAGTAAATTCCACAGAATGAGATTTGATTAGAGGTAACTTATGGGAGGCTCTAAAACTTGCAATATTTAATATGTGTTCACATACATCTAAAGACCAACTTTCCAGGGCTGGGAAGGTAGCTCAGTGGTAGAGCGCCTGCCTTGTATGCATGAGGCCCTGGGTTTGATTCCTCAGTATCACATAAGCAAAAAGAAAAAAGCTGGAAGTAGTGCTGTGGTTCAAGTGGTAGAGCGCTAGCCGTGAGCTGAAGAGCTGAGGGGCCAAAGACTGGACCAAAAAAAAGACCAACTTTCCTCTTATTGGGGGGAGCTTAGTCACTATTTACTGAAAGATAATTATTGTGATAAGAGTAGAAACATAATTTCTATACAGACAAGATATATTTGAGGAGATTATAGATGCAGAGATATTTTTTTAATTTAATTTAATTTAATTTGTGAACATACTGTACAGAGGGGTTACAATTACATGGGCAGGATAATGCGTACATTTCTTACCAAGCATTGCACCCTCCTCCTTTGGTTTACCCTTCACATCCCTTCCCGGCCTCCCCCCTCCCCCCCAATCCTAATCCTTCTCCTTCCCCCCTTCCCCCCCCACACCTACGTTGTAAAGCTCGTTTTGGGCATGACAACTTGTACTTCTCATTGTTGCAACAGGTCCACCTGTATCCTTAAACAACTGGTTTTTCCCCATCTCCTCCACAAGTTATACTGACATCAAATATAGTGAAAGCAGGGGTTATACTGTGGGGGAGGGACATACAAAGCAACAAAGAGATAATCTTATAAATGGGTTAGCAACACATGCATGAAAGAAAAAAACATTAAAATACATATCTAAGGGTTCATTCTCCTGACAACAAATTATCTGACCTTTTCCACTTGACTCATACATATACTAGATATTGCAAATAAGGGAAACCAGGGGACCTATGTTTCTTTGGGCCTGGCTTACTTCACTTAATATAATTTTTTCCAAGTTTTTCCATTTCCTAACAAATGGGGCAATGTCATTCTTTCTGATGGAGGCATAGAATTCCATTGTGTATATATACCACATTTTCTTGATCCATTCATCTACTGAGGGGCATCTGGCTTGGTTCCATATCTTAGCTATGGTAAATAATGCTGCAATAAACATAGTTGTGCTGGTAGCTTTAGTGTGGTCTTGTTTGTAGACATTTGGGTAAATGCCCAAAAGTGGGATTGCTGGGTCATAGGGGAGTTCTATGTGAAGTCTTTTGAGGAACCTCCATACTGCTTTCCAAAGTGGTTGAACAAGTTTACATTCCCACCAACAATGAAGTAAGGTTCCTTTCTGTCCACATCCCCTCCAGCATCTGTTGTTGTTAGAGTTCTTGATTTTTGCCGTTCTAACTGGGGTGAGGTGATATCTCAATGTTGTTTTGATTTGCATTTCTTTTATGGCTAGGGATGTTGAACATTTCTTCATGTGTCTATTGGCCATCCTTCTTTCTTCTTCAGAGAAGTTTCTCTTTAAGTCTTTTGCCCACTTATTTATTGGGCAGTTGTTTCTTTGAGGATTTGTTGTTGGGGGTTTAATTTTTTGAGTTCCAAGTATATTTTAGATATGAGACCCTTGTCCGTTGTATGGCTAGTAAAGATCTTCTCCCAATCCGTGGGCTTTCTATTGATCTTGCTAGCTATGTCATTTGCCCTGCAGAAGCTGTGCAACTTTATGCAATCCCATTTGTCCAACCTTTCTTTGATTTGTTGTGTTTCCGGGTCTCTATTCAAAAAATTTCGGCCTGAGCCAAGGAGACCTAGGGTTTCTCCTATTCCATCCAGATGCAGAGATATTTTTAAGTGTCCTTGATTCTAAAATTTATAGTTGAAAATTTCATGGAATAATTTTTAAATGTTTTCATTACAGGGACTTTGTTTCACATTTTTATTTTTAGTGTCCTGAATGTGCAGTTGAGAAAAAACTACAAAATATGGGAAACTTGCTGTACATTTTGTTTTTCATGATTCTATAAGACCTACAGGAGCTACATAATCATATGCTTCCCAACCTCATGGTAATAATTGACCATAAGTATTTCAAGACTTTCTCTTCATACTCTTGACATCTTCTCTGAGAATAAAATGGGGAATTCAGTGAAAACCATCCAGAATCATTTTCAGTTATAAAGTAAGTGGCTAATTTTTCTCTAAAATGACATTAAAATAGAGAGTCAATGGGACTTTGAACTCCAATTAAACATTACAAAAACCAGAAGTGGTGCTGTGGCTCAAAGGGTAGGGCACTAGCATTGAACAAAACAGCTGAGGAATAGCACCCAGTCTCTGATTTCAATGAGTAGGATCTGCACACACACACACACACACACACACACACACACACACACACGTGTTAGAATGAAATGTGAAGTTGAAGAGTGGCCCCATTAAAAGAACTTTCTCCTCTGTCTACAAATCACCCTACTGAAGTTCCTTTTCAATATCTTCACATCTTGGTGTCATATCAGAATCACTCCAGACCAATTAAAAATAGGTGGAAATATTTTTTCCTGTACAGTTTAAATTTACCCTCATCTAAATCATCATAATTTAAAACTATGGAATATAAAAGAATGTGCTCAAAGATCACAAAGATCACATGTTTCAGGCATGTTAACGATGACAAAATCTAGAGTAGACAGTTCTAATAGTTCAAATAGTGCTGGTCTCCACTGAGGTAGGCCGACCAATGAGTCATCTGATCAGGAAATTCAGCACTGAACATTTATATGATGTATTGTGATGTAATGACTGATAGAGGCTTTAACATTTTTTTGTTACAGTCTTATCAAGTTCAGTGAAAAAGTTTTTAATAAATAATGTCTTCAGAATCTTTCCTATAAAATTAAGTTTTATAACTTTAAACCTGAAATCAACTATTAAGAATTGAAATAAATAGACAAATTCATAAATTATAGCATTATTTAAGAAAATAGAGCTATTCTCTATTTTCTATTCTCTATTTTAGTTAATACACAATGAATAATGTATACCAAATTAGAAATATTCTGAGAATGATTTCAGGTCATTTTTCAGATAGTAAAAGTTCTGGGTACATGTTCCTTTTTGGGTTCAGGAAAAAATGAACTTTCTTAGAGAGAGCCATACACATAAACTACTTGCTGATTTCTGTTTGAAGACCGTTGCTGCTTGGAATTTCCTGCTGATAACTCCTTGGCACTGGAGCTATTTCAACAGGAAATAACATCCAGTGCTTCAGTGGTTTTTAGCTTGTACTTTTAGCTTTGTGCTTTTAAGGTGGTGGTGGTTTAATGATTTAAATTTGTGCACCTGTCATGTCACTTCATTCTGTTTCATGATGAGGTAATTTCCATAGAGAAAAACAAAGAAAGACACTGCAGTAGAATTGGGTTTTTTTAAATTAAATTAAAATTTCCATTACACATGACATTATTTCTCTTTACAGTTTCTTAGAAAGCAATATCCATAGTTCTTGTGGACTAAAACAAAACTTGTAATTTTAATTGTTATGAAAGTGAAAGAAAGAAAGTGATCTTTGAAGCAAACATGTCAAACCTCAACCAAGCAGGGCGGCCTTGACACTCTTCTCAGGTCTCAGCATGTGGAAATCTGGAGGATTAGACATCAAACCTGTCCAGGCAGAAAGTTGATATTCTACCCCTCAAAATACCTAAAGCAAATGGATTTATTGGAGCAGGGCTCAAGTTGGAGAGTACATGCCTAGCAAGTGCAGGTCCTGAGAACAAAACTCCGGTATTCAAAACCAATTTGTATGTAAATAATCACAAAAGGCAAAGTGTTCATAGCAAAATTGAATGTAGCAAAGACTTGAAAACACTGAAGTTCAATGCTGAATTTCACACAGGAAGACATCCAAGGAAGAGTCACTCCAAGATTAGTGAACTGCCTGAATTTTGCATGAGCAAGTACATAGTTTCCTTCTCAATAATGGATTTGGAATAATCCATGAGGAGAAAAGGAGAATCAAACCAAGCAACTCAGTCCGTGAAACGCTTATCTCCAATAAACTACCAGAAAACCAGAAGTGGCACTGTATAGCTCAAGTGGTACAGCACTCGCCTTGAGCTGAGGGACAGCGCTCAGGCCCAGAGTTCAAGCCCCCCAACCGACAAAAAAAAAAAAAAAAAAAGAAAAGAAAAGAAAAGAAAAATGACTAACAGGCCTTCTATGTTTCGGATATTACTTCCTGGAAAATATTCTGCTAAGCATCTTAAAAATGTATCATTTCATTTACTATTAACAATCTGTTGAAATTTGAACCTATTTAATTTATGAGAAAACTAAGACTTGCAGAGCTAGGATGGGTTATACCACATCTGACTTATGTTGAAGAAGAATAGAATATCAATATCTAATTGTTTATCCTGACTAATTGGTACTATTAGAAGTTTTTTATTGTGGATTTTGTTAACATAGTTGGATCATTATTACATTGAAATTGTATACAAGTCTCTTCCTGTATTCCATGGTTCCTGTACTTTCACTTGGTTTTGCCCATTTATTATGAGCATTCAGTAAGATATTCAGTGGCCCAATTTCTTACTTATTTTATTTAGGAATTATATCCGTTTTTGTGTAATAGACTGCTTAGTTATAGAAACCCCTAAGTTGTAATAGTCATCAAACCTGCAGTATTACAAGCAGAAAGAGTATTGATCAGATGTAGTTGTACCAAAAACTGATGTGCTCTTGGAATCTGCTATAGTTCACTAGTGTGATCTAAATTAATTGAATTCTTTCTTTGTATGAGTGGGTTCTTGGTCTGGAACTCAGGACATGAGCAATGGCACTTAGCTCTCTATTCAAGGCTATTACTATTTGTCTGTCTATCTATTTATCTGTCTGTCTATCTATCTATCTATCTATCTATCTATCTATCTATCTATCTATCTATCTGTATGTATTTATGTTTGTATGTATATATCTATGTATGCATGAATTTTTGTATATATGTATGTATGTATGTGCCTGTCTGCTGTCTGTCTGTCTATAAAGCTGTTGATGGCTTACACTTGGAATGTTAGCCCCTAAGGAGACTGAGATCTAGAAGATTTGAAGTCAGAGTATGCAGGAAAGAATTCCACTCCACTGGAAATGCAAATGACAAGCAAATAGCCATGATGGAGCAATGGCTGAAGTAGTAGAGTGTCAGTGAGCAAGCAAGGCCAAGAAAGCACAAAGCCTTGATTTCAAACTGCAGTATTGTCATTAAACAACAGACATGTGCACGCACGCGCGCGCACACACACACACACACACACACACACACACACACACACACAAATGCACACACTCACTGAGACAACAAAGAAAAGCTCTACACAGAAAAAAGAACCCAAATTGTATTTTTAATTTCATTTCATCTAGTTGTCTTCTCTGCTTTAAGTCAATCACCAGTCATGTCTGACGATTCTCCTATGGTTTCTGCTTATTAACCTGGCCAATCATTATTACCCCAGTGGCGCCACTGCCATCCACTTTGCCAGAGCAGTGGGCAGGTTCAGTCCATATCTTCCCTGCATTCATTGATTCCTCTCCTAAGCAAGTTGATTTTCTTAAATTCACATTCCTTCACTTCTCCTTTGATGTTCTTTTAATGTGAGGCTCTCCCATCTCTGTTTCCCTTGGGCTCTATGGCCTCTTGTTTTACACTTGAAGAATGGTAAATTTATGTTTCCTTTGCTCTCTGCAGACTGTTTCCATACTCCCATTGGAATATTTCAGTGTTCCTATGTTAACCTTGACCAACTGGGATCCTTATACATTGCAAACTCATGAATGAAAGGAGACTTGACTACATGGGCATAGGTACCTGCAGTTCATACATTTCTACCTCTCTGTACATCCTCCATACCACAGCCGGAGATGACTTTTCTGTGGTCATTTCATTTGATTCCCCTTCGGATCATATTATAAAAGGTTATAGCTTTTAGATTTTCTTCACTGAAAAAAGCAAGGATATAAAGGATAGAAATTATATTTGTTGGGTTTATAACTATAGCCGAAAGGCAGAATGCAATCTGTTTTAGAGAACATCATTTTAAAATTTATCTTTCTGTGTATTTGATACATCCCATGGACTTACACCTGCTATACAAACACTGTTTGTTGAGCACAACATCTCCCCAGGACAGGAAGATACAAACTGATACCAATAAGTGGAGGAGAAATGATGAGTGAATGAATTCCAGCTTCCTCGTTTTATAAGCCTAACAAGTACTGCAACTTTCCAGTAGAGAATCAAACACATAAATAGCTTCTTTAGCAAAACTTTAATAAACTAAGAAAATAAAAACATATATAAACCACAATGTAAAGGTATGCATAATAATATATAAAATAATAATTTAAGTCTGGCACAGAGTTAAATAAATACTAGTTAAATAATTAAATAAATATACACCTGCATGGATCAAAGAGAAGAGAGAGTAGAGACATGAACACAATTTTGCTAACTTTTCTGAAAGCATGTAACACATTCACAGAACTCATGTCAAATGATAGCAGAAATGACAGCTTCAGAGAATGGCAGAGTCCGCCGAAGGGAGCTACTGTGTTCCATCAGTGAGGGCCATTTCCATGAGAAGTAGAGCTCATGCCTCACTCTTTATCCTTTCTAGCAGGTTTGCAGATGAGGAAAAGTATCTCATGATTTCTGCCCTGACAACTTCCCAGGCACAAGGGCTGAACTTCTTCTCTTGCAGGTAGAGAGAGATCCTGCGGAAGTGTTTGCTCACAGCCAGTGTGGAGTCCTCAAGCACCATGGCAGGCTCTTGCTCTCCCACCTCCCGGCTCAGACAGGCTCTCAGCTCCTGCAGCTGCTCATGGAGGCCAGCGCACAGTTTGTCCACAAGGCTCTTCTCCCAAGGGGCAGGCCAGGTCTTTGTGCTGAAGAGGCTGTAGATCTGCCTGGTCATCTCATGGAGGACAGCGATGGCTTGAGCCTTCTGGACCTGCTCTCCATCCAATGCCTCCTGGGGGAATCCAAAGTCCTTTCTGTCCTTCAGGCAGGAGGAAAGGGATACTCTCCTCATCTGTCCCAGGAGGAGCAAGGCTCTTCTGTTGCCCAGGCTGTGGGTGGGAGGCAGCTCACAGCCCAGAGAGCAGGTTGCCCTGCAGCTGAGCACCACCAGGGTCACCAGGAAGGCCAAGGGCAAGGGCATTGTGGATGGGCGGATGCTGCTGGACTGGCTGAGGTGCTGATGGGGGAGCCTCTGTCTCTGGGGAGTGTGAAGACCTTGCTGTGCTCCCTTGGCTTAAGTAGGGCTGCTCGAGCTTCCATTTTCTGAATGCCTTCCTCCTTTCTACTTCTCTTTTTGTTTTCATTTATGCTTTTACGTTTCAGTTTAGAGCGGCATCTCCCAACCATATTTTTCCTCTGTTGGTTTTCCACCTGGTTCCCTGACAGGCTTTTAGTAGTGTGTGTGTTTTTTTAATAGAATCCCTGACTAAAATTCAACAGTCGTATGTGTTAAGATAATACTATATACCATTGAATAGTACTTTAAAAGTCATGCAAATTTTAGTTTCTCATTGAATGTACCTTAGGATAAACTATAAAATATTGTAAGGTTAAATGTAAAATTTATCTGACTGCCAATCACTCATACTTGACTATGAGACTAGAGGGCTCATAGTTTGAGGCCATCTCAAAGAGATGAGAAAAGCTCATGACACTCCATCTCAAATTATGAATCCAGGAACAGTGGCAATCATCTCTTATCCCACCCTTTTGAAAACCTAAAATAAGTTGACAAACCAGTGCTCGGGCATACAGGTGAAGCAGCCATCCTGAGCCTATCTCAAGATGGGGCTGAGGCATGGCTAAGAAGTAAAGCAACAACTAGCACACACTATAAGACACTGTACTGCCGTTAACCATGAAATAAAGTGCATTTGTACTGTCAATAAAGTACTTTTATATGTATGTTAGTAGAATTGAATCTGGCAATTGTAATTTATCTTATAATTATATATCATGTCTTTATTTTTAGTGTACTATGTGTACTTCTAGAAGTACCATATATTCAATTTATATATTCAATTTATATTTAATTTATAAATGCATAAAATAAATAATGCCAGAAAAACATCCACAAATTTTCTTTCAAAGACCTTTGTTTCAAAACTACTAAATCTGTATGAAAGATAACACATTAGTAAATTCCTTTGTTACACATGAGGAAATAATTATTCTTTCAGTATCTGGGAGATATTCATCTTAGTCAACATTTTTACTACCTAGAAAGTGATATAATCATGAATGTGTTGAAAAACCTTAGTATAATTAAATAATAAAATACAACTAACTTGTGCTTGTGCTTCATTCCCATGGCCAAATCTAGCTCTTGAGTTCGCATCATAAGAATGCCATTAGAAGTCAGTGGAGGACCCATATATAGGGGAACCTTCATCAAGCTGTACTGGAGAAAATGACCTGCAGACACAGCCCTCTATTGCTGGAGGATTGTAGCAGGGATCCTGCACACATTATCTGTGTCCTCCATGAATTCAGTGACATGGCTCATCATTGAATTCACAAGGAAATCCAACAAAGTTAAGTAAACTCTAAAGAATGAGATTTTATATGAATTGACTTTAGAAGACGCCAAACTTGCAATATTTAAGGTGTGCTCACAACATCTAACAAATAACTTTCCTCATATTGGGGGAACTTTATACTGAAAGAAAAGAAAATAGAGCTTTTATTCTCTAACCATTTTTGTAAATTCACAATGAATAGTGTTGATTTCAGGTCATTTTCAGATAGTAAAATTTCTGAGTACAAGTTCCTTTTTGGCTTCAGAAAAAAAATGAACTGTGAATGTTGACCATGCATGCTGACTATGAATGCTGAAAAGAGATCCTTGAACTTTCCTTCTGATAACTCTGCAGCACTGGAACTATTTCAACAAGTCATACCCTTCCCTACTTCAGTGTGTTCTAATTTTTAATTTTAGATGTGTGCCTTCTAATGTGCTGGAGGTCTAATGATCTAAATTTGTCTAGCTAACAAACATGTCACTGTGCTCTGTTTCTTGGTGAGGTAATTTCCATAGAGAAAAACAAAGAATGACACTGGGTAGATTTGCTTATTTTTTAAATTGTCATTTTCTCGGACTTAGTTCTCTCTTACAGTTTCTTAGAAAGCAAAAAAACATAGCTGTTTGTGAGCTAAAACAAAAACTACAATCTCATTTGTCATAAAAAAGAAAGAAAAAAGAAGAAAGAAAGGAAGGAAGGTAGGAGAAAGAGAGAGAGAAGGAAAGAAAGAAAGAAAGAAAGAAAGAGAGAAAGAAAGAAAGAAAGAAAGAAAGAGAGAAAGAAAGAAAGAAAGAAAGAAAGAAAGAAAGAAAGAAAGAAAGAAAGAAAGAAAGAAAGAAAGAAAGAAAGAAAGAAAGAAAGAAAGAAAGTGACAAGTGAAGCAAAATTGACAAAGGACAACCAAGCAGGTCAGCCATTGACAATCCTCCCAGGTCTTAGCAGGTGGAAATCTGCAGCATTAGAGAGCAGCTCTGTTCAGTCAGAAAGTTGGAAAAATACTCCCCAAATAGGTAAAGCAAGTGGAGATAAGGGAGCAAAGTTCAAGTGGGAGAGTGCATGTCTAGCAATGATAGGTTCTGACAAAAAAAAAGCCTGGTATTAAAAAATAACTTTTAAGTCAATGACCACAAATGACCACAAAGGAGTCATAGCAAAACAAGATTGCAAAGATTTGGGAGGACTGAAGGTCAATGCTGAATTTCAAAAAGAAAGGGAAATAGCTGTTTCTAACACATTCAAGGAGGCTAAAATGAACTAAGTCTAAGGAAGGATGCTGGAAGTTATCTTGTGTGAGGCTACCTAGTCAATAATCTCAGCATACAAGGGGCAGTGTGGCTTCAGAGAAACAAGAAGAGAGAATCTGATTATCTCAAAAGTTCCCCTCTTCATGTGAATAGCACACTATTAGTATGAATTATGTTTTTGAAAACAATACTACAAATCTAAGAATTGTGAATCAATCCCTATTGCATACATCTTTGAAAATATTTACTTGCTTCCAAATAACACTCTGTTATACCTATTTATACAGTTTTAGAGAAAAACCTAATTATAGAGGGATGGATGAACTGTTCCAAACACACCCATGATCTTAGATCACCACCTGAGGAAGAGTTAAGATAATGGCTCCACCGGTAAGGTCTATCACTGAAAGTGAAGAACAGAAGTAGACATAGGAATGAACATCCAAGAAAATACCACACCTCGAAATCACAAAGTGATCACAAAGGATCCTAGGTGCCACCTCCAATGCCAAAGTTGTGCATTGTTTTGTAAAGCAACAGAGGGTAATGAATCTTTAAGTTCTAAGGAAATGTGAACAGACCTAAGTGTTTTTAGTGCCAGGAGCCAGTCATTAACAAAACACCATGGGTTCCTCTGATAGTTCATCCAGTAGTTTCTTGACAATTCTATGCATTTATGCAAGACTCCATTTCTTCACTGAATGTAAATAGGACACAATTTTGAAAGAAGAAGGACAAAGTCTCAGCATTTCTATAGTCACTCTGCTTTCTTGGACTAGTACTTTTGGAGATCAGCTCAGGACGAGTAGAATACAGACTCCTCAGGATTTCAGACCACGACAAAAACACGTGTCCCATATAGTAAAGAAATATGGTAACAAGCCTCCCACATTCTGGCTATTGTTTCCATGGAAATATTCTGCTAAGCACCTTAAAATGCATTGTTTCCTTAACTATTGACAACTCTGAACATTTTGAACCCACTATATTTATCAGAAAACTGGGACTTGCAGAGCATGGATGGGTTCACCATATCAGCCTTAAGTCAAAGCAGAATGGACTATCAGTATCAAATTGTTTATTGTGAGTATGGGTAATATTGTAAGATTTGTACTGTGGAATTTTTTAACACAGATATATCTTTTATTATGCTGAAACTGTACACAAGTAGAGAATTAAAAACATATAACAAATTCTTTAGCAACACTTTAATTAAAAATAAATTGATTGCATATATAAGCTTTAATGTAAAGTAACACATGATAATACATATAAAACATTTTAAATCTGGTAAAGTTAAATAAAAATATGTAAATAGGTGGATAGCTACATCTGTATGGATAAAAGAGAAGAGAGTCTAGAGAGTTGAACACACTTTTGCCAACTATTCTGAAAGCATGGCACAAATACTGAAGTCATATCAAACGATAGCAGGAATGACATCTTCAGAAAGCTGCAGATGCTGCAGGACTGGCTGAAGAGGTGATGCTGATCCTCTGCCTCTGGGGAGTGTGAAGACCGGATGAGCTCCGTTGGTTAGTAGGGGATGCTTGAGGTTCCATCTTCTGCATGTCTTCCCCTGCCTTTCTCCTTCTCTTTTTTTTCATTTGGGGTTTCACTCTTCCATTTACAGTGACATTTCCCAAACAGTTGTTTTCCACATTGCCTTCTTTCTCTGTCTTCCAGATTAGCTCAGATTCTTGTCACTTAATTGAACTCCTGATTAATTTCTAGGACCTATGCATATAGAATCATAATTCTTTTTACTATCTCTGTTGCTGCTTTGTACATAAAAGGTGCAAATGCTGCCGGGCATTGGTGGCTCATGCCTATAATCCTAGCTAATCAGGAGGCTGAGATTTGAGGATTGCATTTCAAAGCCAGCCTGGGCAGGAAAGGCTTTGAGACTCTTATCTCCAATAAACCACTCAAAAAACCAGAAGTGGTGCTGTGGCTCCAGTGGTAGAGTGCTAGCCTTGAGCTGAAGAGATGAGGGACAGTGCCTAGGCCCAGAGTTCAAGCCCCATGACCGACAAAAAAAAAAGTACAAATGCTGGGTTAAAATGACAACAGCTTTAAGCTGAAATTTTACTGCAAAAGCCACTGACATGTAAGTTTACTTTATGAAGGTTCTTTTCCTGTATTTTAGTAAAATTCATTTATTTTAAAATTGCAACACTTTTATAGGTATATTTTGTTTACAGTTACTTTCAGTGTAATATATATGTATTTTGTATCACTTTATATATACTATAAAAATATAAAAATACAGTATTAAAATCCATTAATATTTTTCAAAATTATGATGGACTGTTTGTACCAATAATACAAAATAAAGTACCAATATAGTACCAATAATACAAAAATGAAGAATGTTCTCATTCAAACAACTTTCTTCTTTGCTTGCATATAAACTAAATTGACTTTTTTTTCCCACAGCCTCTTTTTCTTGGTATCATTAGAGAATAAATTCAGGTCACTTTAATAGGTGTAGAAATGATCTTTGCAGTACACCATTGCCCCCTCAACACTCTACCAAATGATCCACCACACCATATTCTTTCCAAGTGAGAAGAATAGTCTCAGTGTCATAGAAGCACTTGTATGTATAAGGGGAAGATGTCAAGCCAATAGCATTCCGGTCTCCACATATTACTTGGAGGAGAGAACAACCAGCAAGTCAGCTGATGAGGAATCTCTGCATTGAGCACTTCCATCCAGGAATGATGAGTTTGTTCTATTACCCAATTATTGATAGTTCTTTTTTGGTATTGTTCCTTCTTACTAAGATAATATCACCTTACTGGAAAGATGCCTTCTGTTGAGGAGTCTTTCATAGAAAAAATATATGTGAAATTAGGAAATGGTTGATACCAAACCAGAATTTAAAAAAAAATACAAGTTCTATTTTCCAACACTCTATCTAAGAATACAAATATATTCTCTCATGAACCATTTTAGTAATTTCATAATGCATAATTTACAGCATACTTTAACAAACTCGTGGGGTTTTTTTTCAAATATTTTTCAAGTAGTGACAATACGTGAGTTGAGATTCTATTTGGGCTTAGGATAAAATGAATTTGCTCTAGAACCGCGCATATAGTTTTGTTCTCTAGTGGCTGACTTCTGTATGAAAATCGCTGATGTGGGAAAGGGACTTTCGCACTTCCTCTCTGACAATCTCCCAAGCACAAGAGCTGTATCGCTCTTTCTGCAGGTAATAAAACCGACTCCTGAAATACTTGAGCAGAGCGAGTCTTGGCTGAGTACAAAACACAGGTTCTTCCCTTGACTTGACCAGTGGTTCCAGACTCTCAGCAAGCCTGGAGAGTAGTTCCTTCAGGACCTGCTTGTCCCAGGCAGCACGGGCTTCCTGAGACTTGAAGAGGTTGAAGATGTGCTGGAGCATCAGCTGGTTCACACAGGTGGCTTCTGTCTTCTGGATTGTAAACCTGAATTCAGGTCTGTTGTCATCCAGGCATTTGTGAGAGGGGGTCATTTGCAGCTGTACTAGCAGGCGAAGGATTTCCTTGAGTTGGTGGCCAGGGCTCCAGGGGACTGGGCTGCCTGGTGAGCAGGCAGGGCTGGAGCAGAGCATCAGGGCTGTCAGGAGGAGGTGGGGCTGGACCATTGCGGGTGGGGTGGTTCACTATCCGGCCTGTAGGGGGCTCGGGCACAGCGATGTGATGGATGGACACAAGGGGGCGCGCCGGGGCTGTGGGCGTCGGCGGGGCAGCGTGGCGGTGGGCGGGTCTGGAGGGCTGGTGCTGAGCTGATCTTTAATAGTGCAGGGAGTGAAATTCTACATCCAGCTGCGCTGGGGCTGCGTGCGCAGGAGGGCGCGTGGGCGCTGGGCCGGCACCGGCAGCTGCCCGGGCTTCCCCGCGGCTGGGGCTTGGGTGTGCCCGGAATGTTAGACTCGGAGTTGCTTGTGTGGGGTTTTGCGGGTGTGTTTGTGGTTGTCGTCTCCGGATCGCGGGTCACCGTGTGGATGGCGGGGTCGCCGCTTGGCTGCGCTCAGGCCCCCGCGCGCCGCGAGCTCGCCGCGGGCGATCGCAGGCCCCGTCCCTGGCGCAGCCTCCGCGGGGCTGAGCGCTGAGCTGACTTGGGCGCGCCCGGGACGGACATGCGGTGAGTGGCGCTGGGGATCCACCGCACAGGCGGAAGGTACCGGGCTCCCCTTAGTCACACAGTGCTGTGCAGAGTTACTGCCTCCGAGTACCATCACCCGAGGAAGCAGCGCAGTACTGATAGTAACGAGGTAGCTGATGAAGCAGCGCATTATTTTCTTCTCCTGGTTATCTTTGATTAGTTCAATTCAGTTCTATCCAAAGTATAGCTAATTCGTTCCTATTCTACCTGAGAAATTAAAAATAACGGGGTGGCTTTCTCAGGTTGAAGATACTGTTTACTGAAGTATGATAAGCTAGTACTATTGGTAATATGTCACATTTAAAGTAAACATACTAAACCTATTCTCATGATCTTGCAATACACCATTTGCATGAAATCTCTGTAATGGGATATTTTAGAAAGGAAAACTAAAGCCAGGCAGCAGTGACTCATGCCTGGAATTCTACTCAGGAGGCTGAGATCTGAGCATCATAGTTCAAAGTGAGCCCAGGCAGGAAAGTCAGTGAGATTCTATCCACCAAAAAGCTACAAGTGAACGTGTGTGAGTCAAGCCATAGCAGGCTAGCCCTGAGTCACAAAGCTCAGAGACAGCACCCAGGCCCAGTCACCAACTTCTCCTCCACCAGCACTCCACCTCTCTTCAGCTTCCTCTCATCTCTCAGACAGGAAGTC
Organism: Dipodomys merriami; assembly: GCF_024711535.1. NCBI lineage: Eukaryota > Metazoa > Chordata > Mammalia > Rodentia > Heteromyidae > Dipodomys > Dipodomys merriami. The sequence continues at coordinate 4,899,177 of NW_027202382.1, read as the reverse complement.
ACGCTGTGAGAACCAGAGTATGGTGCTGCAAAACCTTTCCTGCTATGAAACACTGCTTCTAGGATCTTCCATCTTTTTCCTCTCCTGTCCTTTTCTTAGGCTTGAATTCTAGCTCTTCCTGAGCTTTGTTTCTTCAAGGCAGCATTGTACCACTGAAGCCTCAGGGCCCCTTTAGACTTTTCCTAAGTAGTTTATTGGAGATCAAATCCTCATAATCTCTGCTGCCTGGCTGGATTTGAACTCTGATCCACTGATTTCAGCCTCTTGGGTAGCTAGGATGACAGGTGTGAGCCAAGAGCTCCCAGCAGAATCTTCAAATTTTGTGCATTTTTTAATCTCCCATTTTTTAGGGAAATAGAAGGATCATTTTCTCTTTTTCTCCTTCCTCCCTTCCTCTTCTATTTCTTTTCTTTCTTCCCTCCTCCCTCCTCCTTCTCATCATTCCTTCCTTCCTCCCTTCCTTCCTTCCTACCTTTCTCATTTTCTCATTCCTTCTTTCTCTTTCTTTTTATTTCTGTGTTTTTGTCTGTTTGTTTTCTTTTTCTTTTCTCTTTTGTCATTGTTATTCTGTCTTCCTTTCATACTCCCTCCCTCCCCTTTCCTTCCTTCTTTTCTTTCTGTAGATAGTGGAGATTAGATCTAGGTCCTTGGAAATATTAAGCAAGAACTTTCCTACCGGAGCTAAATTCCATTAGATGTTTTAAAATTGTTATTCGGGTTTCTTTTGGTGTTTTGTTTTGGTTTAGAGAAGAGTCCCCTTTCTAGCTGGTATCAAACCCAGAATTCTTTGGCCTCTTCCTTACATTCTGTCATCTTGTGGTTAGAACTACTAGTTATCAGTTTTTTCATCTTCACATATTTCAAGATTTCTTTGAAGCTCAACATAACTGAAGGAAAAGAAAGTCTAAGGCAAATGTGTGGACAATAAATGACAAGTGGAAAGTGATATTCTTTGGGGAAAGGAGTATATTTGGGTCTGGGTATACCTTACATCTGTAATCCCAGGTATTTGAGGGCCTGTGATTGAGAGGATCACATTTTAAAGCTAATCTGTGCAAAGAGGTAAGGAAAGTTACATTAGCCAGCCTGAAGATATCTACATGAGAGGGTATTGATGGAAGATAGTGGTCTATAGTCAGCCCAAGGCAACCTTCAGTGCCAGGAACCAGAATCATCAGCACTGTGTGTCTATAGCCGGGATCCTGCTCACACTTTGTGTGCCTTCCATGAGTTATGTGACATGGCTTCTTACCGGATGCACAAGGAAATGGAAGAAACTTAAGTAAATTCCACAGAATGAGATTTGATTAGAGTTAAAACTTGCAATATTTAACATACGTTCACATACATCTAAAGACTAACTTTCCTCTTATTTACTGAAAGATCATCATCATCCTAACTGTGATAACATAATTTCCATACAGACAAGATATATTTGAGGGGATTACAGATGTAGAGATACTTTAAAATCTCCATGATTCCAAAATCTATAGTTGAAAATTGCATGAAATAATTTGTAAAAAGCTTTGGGCAGGGTCTGAGAAGGTGGCTCAGTAATAGAGCACTTGCCTTGAGCTGAAGAACCGAGGGACAGCGTCCAGGCCCAAAGTTGAGGCCCCGTGACCGGACCCCTCCACCCCCCAAAAAAGCTTTGGTCAACCATTTGTTAGGAAATGGAAAGACTTGGAAAAAATTATATTAAGTGAAGTAAGCCAGGCCCAAAGAAACATAGGTCCCATGGTTTCCTTTATTTGCCATAACTAGTATATGTCTGAGTCAACCAGAAAAGGTCAGATAAGTTGATGTTAGGGGAATAAACCCCAAGATAAGTATTCAAATGTTGTTTTGTTTTTTATTCTTTCATGCAGTTTTTCTAACATATTTATAAGATGATTTCCATAATATTTATAAGATGATTATAAGATTATTTCTATGTTGCTTTGTATAACCCATGCTTTCACTGTATTTGATGTTGGTATAATTTGTGGAGGGGAAGGGAAAAAACAAATCATTTAGGGATATGGGTGGACCCATTGCAACAATGACATATACAAGTCGTTATGTTGAAAAACGAACTTTACAACTTTGGTGTTGAGTGAGGTTCAGGTGGGAGGAGGAGGGGAATATGGGAAGGGATGGGAAGGGTAAACAAAGAGGAGGCAACAATGCTTGATAAGAAATGTACTCGTTATCTTGCCTATGTAATTGTAACTCCTCTGTACAGTATTCTCACAATAAAAAAAATTAAATTAAATTTTTAAAAAAGCTTTGGGCAAGGGCCTTTGTTTTATATTTAGTGTCCAAATGTGAAGTTCAGAAAAAACATCTTCAAACTATCAGAGACTCGCCATACAATTTAGATTCTGTGATCCTCTGGGACCTATAGATCTACCTGATCATATTCTCCCTGTTAGACTCGAACTCCAGACCCTGGAGCAACACCCAGAGACCACAAGCAATGCAAACAACAAAAGAGTCCTTTATTTGCAAGCTCGAGCCTGGACTTATAATCGTCACTGACGCAGCAGATCAGAGTTGTAAGGCCCGACCCCTTGTCCAGCAGGGTTTTTATTGAGTCTGTAGCATGGGGTAGGATGTCTGAAGCTTATTGGTACGATCATATCCAGTAAGGGCAGGGACTTTCTAGCTTAGCGGTTAAAGGATAGGTTAAATCATACATCATTGGTTGGAGAAGTGGGGCTAACCACAGAAATACTGAATTATGTCTTGTCCTAAATATTTTCTCAACAGAGTTGGGGAGAGAGACTTCCCAAATATCTGGACAGGGCAGACTGATCCCTTAATTCTTACTGTTATCTTGCCTTGGTACAGGATCTACCACTTACTTTCCAGTAACAGATGACACATGTTTTAGTTTTGTCTGAAATTACTGCTAAACTTATATTTGATCTCTTACTCCCCAACCCTATCGTACTTATTCACCATAAGTACTTCAAGACCTTCTCTTCATACTCTCAGCATCAACCCTGACATTAAAATGGAAACTTCGTGAAAACCAACAGAATTCTTTTCATAAATATTGTGCTGTAAAATAGTGGATAATTTTTCTTTAAAAATAATATTAAAACAGGAAGTCCATGGGACTCTGAATATCAATTAAACACTAAAAAAGCCATATGTGGACCTGTGGTTCAATGGGTAGAGCAGTATCATTGAGCCAAAAAGCTAAGGGATAGTGCCCAGTCTCTGATCTCCAGTAGTGGGACCTGCACACACACACACACACACACACACACACACACACACACACACACACAGAGTGTTAGAATGAAATGTAAAGTTGAATAGTGGTCCATTAAAAGAACTATCTCCCCTGTCTACAAATCACCCAATTCAAGTTCTTTTCCATATCTTCACATCTTGGTGTCATGTGAGAATCATTCCAGACCAATTAAAATGTATGGAAATACACTTTCCTATCATGTGTGCCCTCATCTAAATCACCATAATTTTAAACTATGGAATATAAAAGAATGTGTTCAAAGTCCATAGATATGTTTGGTGATGTCTTAAAGATGACAACGCTCATAGTAGACAGTGCTAGGGTCCTTCAAATACTGCTGGCTTCCACTGAAGTGTGCCCACCAAGGAGTCACCTGATCAAGAAATCCAGCAGTGAACATTTGTATGAATGAGAGAAACATCTGTATGTGATGTCATGACTAGTAGAGGTTTAAAAAAAAATTGTTATAGTAAGTCTCATCAAGTTCAGTGAAAAAATTTTGATAAGTAATGTTTTCAAGAATCATTCTTATAAATGCTAAATTTCACATATTGGAATCTGAAATCAGCTTAAAGAATTTAAGCAAATAAATAAATTCATGAGTAATAGAATTATATAAGAAAACAGAACTTTCATTCTCTAAATATTTCAGTAAATTTATAATGAATAATGTATACCATATTAGAAACATTCTGCATATGATTTTGGGTCATTTTTTAGATAGTAACACCTTGGAGTAAAAGCTCCTATTTTGGTTTAGGAAAACATGAACTTTCTTAGAGAGAGCCATACACATAACTCTGCAACACTGGAACTATTTCAACAAGAAAGATAATTTACTACTGCAATGTTTTCTAATTTTTAATTTTAGTTTTGTACCTTCTAATGTGATGGTTGTTTAATGACCCACATTTTCCACCTGTCATGTCACTGCATTCTGTTTCATGGTGAAGTCATTTCCATAGAGAAAAACAAAGAAAGACTCTGCGGTAGAATTGGGTTTTTTAAAATAAAATTAAAATTTCCATTAAACCTGACATTTTCTCTCTTGTACAGTTTCTTAGAAAACAATATCCATAGTTCTTGTGGGCTAAAACAAAACTTATAATTTGAATTGTTATGAAGGTGAAAAAAAGTGAACTCTGAAGCAAAAATGGCAAACCTCAACCAAACAGGGCAGCCTTGACACTCTTCTCAGGTCCAGCATGTGGAGATCTGGAGGATTAGACATCAAACCTGTCCAGGTGGAAAGTTGAAATATTACATCCTAACATAACTAAAGCAAATGGAGACAGGGGAGCAGGGCTCAAAGTGGGAGAGTGCATGTCTAGCAAGTGCAGGTCCTGACAACAAAACCCTGGTATTCAAAACCAATTTGTATGTAAATAATCACAAATGGCAAAATATTCATGGCAAAATTCAACATAGTAAAGATGTGAAAACACTGAAGTTCAATACTGACTATCACAAAGGAATGGAAATAGCTGTTTCTAATATATCTAAGGAAGAGCTACTTCAAGGTTAGCGAATTGCCTCTTTTTTGCAATAGCAGATGCATGTCTTTCTTCTCATGAATGATTTGGGATAAGCCATAAGGCAAAAACCAATCAACTCAGAGGAGCCCTTCCCTGGAAAGGTAGTGATAGTTATCTTGACTGAGGATCCACACTCTCATAGGAAAGACTGCTTCAAATGGAGAAATAAGAAGAGAGAATCTGATCGTTTCCAAAGTTTTTATCTTATTTCTCAATACTACTAATACTAAAACTAATACATAAGAATTATGTCAATTCTTTTTCTAAACATCTTTGAAAATATCTACTCTCTCCTAAATAGGACTGGGTGTGTGATGCCCATCTATACAGTTTTGGAGCAAAACATAAACATGGAGGGATGGATGAAGTACTCCAAACAAACCCATGATCTAAGATCACCACCTGAGGAAGAGTTAAGATAATGGCTCCATTGGAAAGGTCCATTACTGAAAGTGAAGAATAGATATGGCCATTGGGAAGGATACTGGTGGCCTATGCCCATAATCCTAGCTATTCAGGAGGCTGAGATCTGAGGATCACAGTTCAAAGCCAGCCAGGGCAGAAAAATCCATGAGACTCTTTTCTCCATTTAATCACCAGAAAATCCCAAGTGGCACTGTAGCTCAAAGTGGTAGAGCCCTTGAGCAAAAGAGCTCAGGGACAGCACCCAGGCCCTTAGTTCAAGGTCTGTGACTGACCAAAACAAAAACAAACAAACAAAAAAAAAACAAGAAAGCTGAAATGCACATATGAATGAACATCCAAGTAGAAGCCACAGCTTTTAAAAACATACAGTGCTGAGATGATAAAGGATCCTAGGTGTCACCTCAATACAAAATGCTATTGTCCATTGTTTTGTAAAGCAACAGAATTCTAATGTAACTTTGTCTTAGTTCTAAGGAAATATGGAGTAAACACAAGTGGTTTTAGTGCCAGCAGCCAGAGTCATCAACAAAGGATCATGGGTCTCTTGCTAGACCATCCAGATATTTATTGCCATTCCTAGGTATTTATGCCAGACTCCATTTCTTGACTGAATGTGAACAGGAAATACCTTGAAGGGAAGAATAAAGTTTCACCATTTCTGCATTCATCCTGCTTTCTTGGCCTGATATATTTGGAGATTAGTTAAGGAAAAGTAGAAATCAGACTCCTCAAAATTTTAGACAAAGGCAAACAATAGTGTCACATATAGTAAACAAAAATGGCTAACAGACCTACCATATTTTGGGTATTACTTCCAGGAAAATATTCTGCTAAGTATCTTAAAATGCATGGTTTCATTTACTATTAACAATTATATTGATATTCTGAACTCAATTTGTCTTAATGTTTTAATTTTTAAATTTAATTTTATTGTCAAGGTGATGTACAAAGGGGTTACAGTTACATACATAAGGTAGTGAGCACATTTCCTGTCAAACTTTTTACCCTCTCCCTCATTTTTCTCCCTCACTTTCTCCCCAACTTCTTTCCCCGCTTCCCCCCACAAGGTGTACAGTTCATTTCCAACATAGTGTCTGTGAATATCGCTGTTTCACTGGTTCCCCCTTTGTCCTTTGTCTCACCATTTTATTGTTCCCCTTCTCTTCCCTAATTCACATAAACCTATATATAATACCCAGAGTAACAAAATCAAATACAGTGACAACAGGGGATAAACCATAGAGGGAAAAACACAAAAGAAAAAAGAAACCATATAGTGCATTAAAAACAGCATCATCAAAGAAAAACCTCTTGTTTCCATGTCCTGGAGTTCATTTCACTTAGCATCGTCTTATATGGTCATATGTAGATAGCTATTGGCTATTCTGCTCACCTGCTAGGACTATCGTAGACATATACTAACTATTACAAATGAGGGAAACCATGGAATCTGGCAATCAGAGCCCCAGTGGCGCCACTGCCATCCACGTTCCCAGAGCAGTGGGCAGGTTCAGTCCACACCTTCCCTGCACCCACTGGTTCATCTCCCAAGCAAGCTGATTTTCTTAAATTCACGTTCCTTCACATCTCCTTTGATGTTCTTTTAATGTGAGGCTTCACATCTCTGTTTCCCTTGGGCTCTATGTCCTCTTGTTTTAACATTTGAAGAATGGTAAATTTATGTTTTGTTTGCTCTCTGCATACAATTTTCATACTCCCCTTGGAATATCTCAGTGTTCCTATGTTAACTTTGACCAGCTCTGATCCTTGTACATTGTAAACTCATGTATGAAACTAGATGTGTCCAGATGGTCCACATATCTGTGGAGATTGCACTCAATTCACAAATTTCTGCCTCTCTGAAAGTCCTTCATGCTGCAGGCTGTGACCACTTTCCTGTGGCCATTTCATTAGATTTCCCATCATAGCATATTAAGAAAGGTTATAGCTTTTAGATTTTCTTCACTAAAAGAAGCAAAGATACAAAAGAACATAAGTGTAGACTGAAGGCAGCATGCAACCTGGTTTAGAGAACATCAGGTTCAAATTTTTCGTTCTGTGTATTTGATCCCTCCCATGGGTTTACACTGCTATGTAAACACTTGTCTTTGAGCACACTCTCTCTAGTGTAGGAAGATGCCAACTGACACCAAGATATGGACAAAAATCACGATGGGCAAATGACTTCCATCTTCTTCCTTTTATAAGGCTCACAAATACTGCAGGTTTCCAGGTAAAAATTAAACACATAAAACAAGCTTCTTTAGCAAAACTTTAATTTAAAAAGTATACATAAAATATATTATGAAACTGAAGTGTAAAGGTATACAAAATAATATATATGAATATACAATAATTTAAATCTGTCATATTAAATATTAAATAAATATATAAATAGAGGGATAGATATATGCAAAGGAGGAGAGTCTAGAGAGTTGAACACAAATGAACCAACACTTCTGAAAACATCTAACGAATTCACTGAAGTCATGTCAAATGATAGCAAAAATGACAGCTTCAGAGAATGGCAGAGTCCGCCGAAGGGAGCTACCGTGTTCCATCAGTGAGGGCCATTTCCATGAGAAGTAGAGCTCATGCCTCACTCTTTATCCTTTCTAGCAGGTTTGCAGATGAGGAAAAGTATCTCATGATTTCTGCCCTGACAACCTCCCAGGCACAAGGGCTGAACTTCTTCTCTTGCAGGTAGAGAGAGATCCTGCGGAAGTGTTTGCTCACAGCCAGTGTGGAGTCCTCAAGCACCATGGCAGGCTCTTGCTCTCCCACCTCCCGGCTCAGACAGGCTCTCAGCTCCTGCAGCTGCTCATGGAGGCCAGCGCACAGTTTGTCCACAAGGCTCTTCTCCCAAGGGGCAGGCCAGGTCTTTGTGCTGAAGAGGCTGTAGATCTGCCTGGTCATCTCATGGAGGACAGCGATGGCTTGAGCCTTCTGGACCTGCTCTCCATCCAATGCCTCCTGGGGGAATCCAAAGTCCTTTCTGTCCTTCAGGCAGGAGAAAAGGGAGACTCTCCTCATCTGTCCCAGGAGGAGCAAGGCTCTTCTGTTGCCCAGGCTGTGGGTGGGAGGCAGCTCACAGCCCAGAGAGCAGGTTGCCCTGCAGCTGAGCACCACCAGGGTCACCAGGAAGGCCAAGGGCAAGGGCATTGTGGATGGGCGGATGCTGCTGGACTGGCTGAGGTGCTGATGGGGGAGCCTCTGTCTCTGGGGAGTGTGAAGACCTTGCTGTGCTCCCTTGGCTTAAGTAGGGATGCTCGAGCTTCCATTTTCTGAATGCCTTCCCCCCAGTTTCTACTTCTCTTTTTGTTTTCATTTATGCTTTCATACTTCAGTTTAGAGCGGCATCTCCCAACCATATTTTTCCTCTATTGGTTTTCCACCTGGTTGCCTGACAGGTTTTTAGTTGTGTGTGTGTTTAATAGAATCTCTGACTAAAATTCAACAGTCGTATGTGTTAAGATAATACTATATACCATTGAATAGTACTTAAAAAGTCATGCAAAATTTAATTTCTCATTGAATGCATCTTAGGTTAAACTATAAAATATTGTAAGGTTAAATGTAAAATTTATCTGACTGCCAGTCACTCATACTTGACTATGAGACTAGAGGGCTCATAGTTTGAGGCCATCTCAAAGATATGAGAAAAGGTCATGACACTCCATCTCAAATTATGAATCCAGGAACAGTAGCAATCATCTCTTATGCCACCTATAAAAGGAAACCTAAAATAAGTTGACAAACCAGTGCATACAGGTGAAGTAGCCATCCTGAGCCTATCTCAAGATGGGGCTGAGGCATGGCTAGGAAGTAAAGCAACAGTTACACACACTGTAAGACAGACACAGTACTGTCCTTAACCATGAAGTAAAGTACATAGGTATTGCCAGTAAGGACTTTTGTATGTATGTTAGTGAAATTGAATTTATCAATTGTGATTTTCCTTGTAAATTACATGTAATGTCTTTATTTTTATTGTAATATGTATACTGCTAGAAGTACTAATGAATCAGCATATATATTCAATTTATAAATGCATAAAATAAGTGATGCTAGAAAAACATCCACAAATTTTCTTTCAAAGAGCTTTGATTCAAAAACTACTAAATCTGTATGAAAGATAACACATTAGTAAATCACTTTGTTATACATGAGGAAATAATCATTCCTTCATCATCTGGTAGATCATCATCTTAGTCAACTTTTTTCCTACCTAGAATGTGATATAATCATGAATGTGTTGAAAAACCTTAGTAGAATTAAATAATAAAATACAACAAACCTGTGCTTATACTTCACTCTCATAGGCCAAATCAAATCAAGTCAGAATCACTCACGTTCACATCATAAGAATGCCATTAGAAGTCAATGGAGGACCCATATATAGGGGAACCTTCATCAAGCTGTACTGGAGAAAATGACCTGCAGACACAGCCCTCTATTGCTGGAGGATTGTAGCAGGGATCCTGCACACATTATCTGTGTCCTCCATGAATTCAGTGACATGGCTCATCATTGAGTACACAAGGAAATCCAACAAAGTTAAGTAAACTCTAAGGAATGAGATTTTATAGGAGTTGACTTTGGATGGTGCCAAACTTGCAATATTCAAGTTGTGTTCACATACATCTCAAGAATACCTTTCCTCTTATTGGGGGGAATTCGTACTGAAAAATTATCATTATTGTAAGAGTGGAAACATAATTCCAAGACCAACAAGTTAAACTTGAGAAGACTGTATAAATAGAGATATATTTAATTATTCATGATTCCAAAATTCATAGTTGAAGATTGTATGTAATATTTTTTAAAGTACAATCATTTGGTTGTATGGATATGATTTTACATTTATATTTTGAGTTTCTAGTGTGTGAAGTAGAGAAAGAATACTCAAAATATTCAAAACTCACTGTACATTTTAGTTTTCATGATGCTGCAGCACCTACAAGAAGCTCCCTGATCATATGCTCCACTGTCCATGATAGTAATAGACCTTATGTAGTTCAAGACTTCTCATACTCTTGGCATCTTCCCTGAGAATAAATGGTGGAATTCAGTCAGAATCAATCACAACTATTTTTACATATTTTGTTTTGTAAAATCATTGACTAAATTTTATTTTAAAATATCTTGAACAGGTAAAGCAAGTGCTCTGCCACTGAGCCACCTTCCCAACCCCAAGAACCTGAGACTCTTATCTCTAATTAAACACCAAAACAGCCAACAGTAGAGCAGAGGCTCACGTGCTAGAGCACTAGCCTTGACTGGAAAAACACAGGGATAGTGCCCAACCTCTTAGTTCAAGCCATGGTGCTTGCTCAGAAACACACACACACACACACACACACACACACACACACACACACACACACACACACACACACACACACAGAGCATTAGAACAAAATGTGAGGAGTGATCCCATTGAAAGAACCTATTTTCTTTACCCAGTAATCACTCAACCCTTTTCCACATCTTCCCATCTTGGTGTCAATAAGTTCAGACATATTAGAAATGGCTTGACATAAAGTTTCCTGTACATTGTGACCTGTGAATGTATCCTCATCTGAACCACAGTAATTTTCAACTATGCAATATAGAGGACAGTGCTCAAAGACCATAGACATATTGGGGTGATGTATTAAAGATGACAAAGCCCAGAGTAGACAGTTCTAGGGTCCTTCAAATAGTGCTGGCCTCCACTGAGGTGAGCAACCAACAAGTGTCTGCTGAGGAAATCCAGCACTGAACGTTTATATGAATGAGAGATACTTAAGCATTATGATGTCATGACTGATTAATTTTTGTTACAGGAAGTCTTACCAATGTCAGTAAAAATGTCTTTAATACACAATGTCTTCAAGAACCTTCCCTATAAAAACTACATTTCATACCTTGGAGCCTGCAATCAGCTTTCAAGAATTTAAACATAAATGTAATCATAAATGATACCATTATTTAAGAAAATACATGCCCGGCTGGGCGCTGGTGGCTCACGCCTGTAATCCTAGCTACTCAGGAGGCTGAGATCTGAGAATCGCGGTTCAAAGCCAGCCCGGGCAGGAAAGACCGTGAGACTCCTATCTCCAATAAATCACCAGAAAACCGGAAGTGGCGCTGTAGCTCAAGTGGTAGAGCACTCGCCTTGAGCTGAAGAGCTGCGGGACAGCGTCCAGGCCCAGAGTTCAAGACCCACGACCGACAAAAAAAAAAAAAAAGAAAATACGTGCCGGTGCTGGAGTCTCACTATGGTAATCCTATCTACTCAGAAGTCTGAGATCTCAGGATGGAGGTTGAAGGTCAGCCTGGTTGGTGAAACTCTTATCTGTAATTAACCACCAGAAAACCAAAAGTAGAGCTGTGGTTTAAAGTGGTAGAGTGATAGCCTTGAGCACAAAAGCTCAAAGACAGCACCAGGCCCAGAGTGCAAGCCTATGATTGACAAAAGAAAGGAAAGAAAAGGACTGGGAAGGTGGCTCAGTGGTATAGTGCTTGCCTTGCATGCTTGACGCCCTGGGTTTGATTCCTTAGCACCACATAAGCAAAAAGAAAAAAGCCGGAGTTGACACTGTGGCTCAAGTGGTAGAGCGCTAGCCTTGAGCTGAAGAGCTGAGGGACAGCGCCCAGGCCCAAAGTTCAGGCCCCACGACCGGAACAAAAAAAAAAAAAAAAAAAAAAGGAAAGAAAAGAAAATAGAGCTTTTATTCTCTAACCATTTTAGTAAATTCACAATGAATAGTGTACACCAGTTTAGAGACATTCTGAGTTTGACTTCAGGTCATTTTCAGATAGTAAAATTTCTGAATACAAGTTCCTTTTTGGCTTCAGGGAAAAAATGAACTGTGAATGTTGACCATGCATGCTGACCATGAATGCTGGAAAGGGATCCTTGGACTTTCCTTCTGATAACTCCACAGCACTGGAACTATTTCAACAAGTCATACCCTTATCTACTGCAGTGCTTTCTAATTTTTAATTTTAGGTTTGTGCCTTCTACTGTGCTGGTGGTTTAATGATCTAAATTTGTCTACCTATTATGTCACTGTGTTCTGTTTCATGGTGAGGTAATTTCCATAGAGAAAAAGAAAGACACTGTGGTAGCGTTGTTCATTGTTTAAATTGCCATTTCCTCTGACTTAGTTCTCTTTTACAGTTTCTTAGAAAGCAAAAATGATCGCTGCTTATAGGCTAAAATGAAAATTACAACCCCATTTGTCATGAAAATGCAAGAAAGAAAGTGATCAGTGAAGCAAAACTGACAAAGGACAACCAGGCAGGGCAGCCGTTGACAATCCTCCCAAGTGGAGATCTGCAGCATTGGAGAGCAATCCTGTTCAGGCAGGAAGTTGGAATAATACCCCCTAAACTGGTAAAGCAAGTGGAGATAAGGGAGCAGAATTCAAGTGGGAGAGTGCATGTCTAGGAATGATAGGTTCTGACAAAAATAAGCCTGGTCTTTAAAAATAACTTTTAAGTCACTGCCACAAATGGCAAAGCAGTCATAGCAAACCAACATTGCAAAGATTCAGGAGGACTGAAGGCCAATGCTGAATTTCAAAAATAAATGGAAATAGCTGTTTCTAACACATGCAAGGAGGAGATACACCTAGGTTACTGAATTGTCTCATTTTTGCAAGAGCAGATACATGACTTTCTTCTTTTTCATGGTTTTGGGATCAGCCATGAGGAGAAAGAGAGGCTCAAACAAACTCAGTCTAAGGAAGGATGGTGGAAATTATCTTGTGTGAGGCTCCACCTAGTCAATAATCTAAGCATACAAGGGACAGTGTGGCTTCAGACAAAGAAAAAGAAGAGGGAATCTGATTATCTCAAAAGTTCCTCTCTTAATCTGAATAGCACACTATTAGTATGAATTATGTTTCTGAAAACAATACTACAAATCTAAGAACTGTGAATCAATTCCTATTCTATAGATCTTTGAAAATATTTACTTGCTTCCAAATAGCACTGTTTGTGTTATACCTATCTATACTGTTTTGGAGGAAAACCTAATTATAGAGGGATGGATGAACTGTTCCAAACACACCCATGATCTTAGATCACCACCTGAGGAAGAATTCAGATAATGGCTCCATTGGAAAAATCTATTACTGAAAGTGAAAAACAGAAATGGACATGGAAATGAACATCTAAGGAGATGCCACACCTTGAAGTCGCAAAGTACTGAGATCACAAAGGATCTTAGGTGCCACCTCCAATACCAAAGTGCTGTTGCGCATTGTTTTGTAAAGCAACAGAGTATAATGAACCTTTAAGTTCTAAGGAAATGTGAACAGACCCAAGTGTTTTTAGTGTCAGGAGCCAGTCATTAACAAAACACCATGGGTTCCTCTGATAGTTATCCAGTAGTTTCTTGACAATTCTATGCATTTACGCAAGTCTCCATTTCTTCACTGAATGTAAATAGGTCACAATTTTGAAGTAAGGAGGACAAAGTCTCAGCATTTCTATAGTCATTCTGCTTTCTTGGACTAGTACTTTTCGAGGTCAACTCAGGACGAGTAGAATACAGACTCCTCACAATTTCAGACCAAGACAAAAATGAGTGTCCCATATAGTAAAGAAATATGGTAACAGGCCTCCATATTATGGCTATTGTTTCCATGGAAATATTCTACTAAGCACCTTAAAATGCATGGTTTCCTTAACTATTGACAACTCTCTGAACAATTTGAACCCTTTTATTTAATCAGAAAACTGGGACTTGCAAAGCATGAATGGGTTCACCATATCAGCTTTAAGTCAAAGCAGAATGGACTATCAATATCAATTTGTTTATTGTGAATATGCGTAATATTGTAAGTTTTGTACTTTGGAATTTTTTAACAGAGATGTATCTTCTTTAATTTTATTTATTTGTTAAACAGATATATCCTGTATTACACTGAAACTGTATACAAGTAGAGAATTAAAAACAGATAACAAATTCTTTAGCACAACTTTAATTTAGAAAATCTAAAATTTATTACATACATAAGCTTTAATGTAAATTAACACATGATTATATATATAGATATATATATATAAGATTTTAAATCTGGTAAACAGTTAAATAAAAATATGTAAATAGACAGACAGATACATCTGTATGGATAAAAGAGCAGAGAGTCTAGAGACTTGAATACACTATGCCAACTGTTCTGAAAACATGGAACAATTTCACTGATGTCATATCGAACGATTGCATGAATGACATCTTTAGCAAACTGCAGATGCTGCTGGACTGGCTGAGGTGGTGATGCTGATCCTCTGCCTCTGGGGTGTGTGAAGACCTGGATGTGCTCCCTGGGCTTAGTAGGGGACGCTCGAGTCTCCATTTTCTGAATGCCTTCCATTCTCCTTCCCTTTTTTTTTTTTAATTTAGGGTTTCCTTCTTCCATTTAGAGGGGCATTTCCCAAACAGTTGTTTTCCACATTGCCTTCTTTCTCCACCTTCCAGATTAGCTCAGATTCTTCTTGTCACTTAGTTGAACTCCTGATTAATTTCTGGAATGTATGTATATAGCAATGTAATTGTTTATACTGTCTACATTGCTGCTTATACTTAAAAAGTGCAAATGCTGGGTTAAAATGACAATAGGTTTAAGCTGAAAGTTTACTGCAAAAGTCACTGGCATGTAAGTTTACTTTATGAAAGTTCTATTCCTGTATTTTAGTACAATTCATGTATTTAAAAATTGTGAGGGCTGGGAAGGTGGCTCAGTGGTAGAGGTCTTGCCTCGCATGCATGATGCCCTGGTTCAATTTCTCAGCATCACATAAGCAAAAAAAGCCAGAAGTGGCCCTGTGAGTCGAGTGGTGAGTGCTAGTCTTGAGCTGAAGAGCTGAGGGACAGCGCCCAGGCCCAGAATTCATGCCCCACAACCAACAATAAAAAATAAAATTGTGACTTTTTATAGTTATATTTTGTTTGCAGTGACCTTCAGAGTAATATATACTTACTTTGTAAGAATTTATATATAATGTAAACAATATAAATATATAGTATTCAAAATCCTACAATATCCAGGAACATTTTTCAAAGTATGATGAACTGGTTTACCATTTAACTGTGCATACTTTCTTGTCACTGGCTCCAATTCTTCCTATTTAACCTGAGATCAATATTTCTACTCCCAAGGAGATTGAAGATGTAGTGAAGTTTGCATTTCCCATTGTTGCATTGAAAAATGTCTCTTTTCTTACCCCTTCAGCATCTCCTGTTATTTGGTATGTAAAGGCAAGAGGCTGGAAGTTTGGAACTAGGAATACATACCTAGATTCCTCCCAACACTAGAAGGACACAACCTGAATTCTACAACATGGTTAAGGAATCCACATCCTCTTGGCCACTCTTTGGCAATATGTAATTGTGGTCACACTTTAAGTGTCTCTTCAAACAGTCTATGATCCCTTGAATTTTGATAAATAACAATATCCTCAAGTTTGAATCATTGGTAAGGAAATTTAAATGCTCTTTCTGCAGCAAGAAAATTGGTTTATTTTCTCCTTAAGTTTACTTTAGTATCAATAATGTAAAATGAAGAATGTTCTCATTCAAACAACTTTCTTCTTTGCTTGCATATGAACTAAGTTGACTTTTTTCCCACAGCCTCTTTGTCTTGATATCATTAGAGAATAAATTCAGGTCATTTTAATAGGTGTGGAAATGATCTTTGCAGCACACCATTGGCCCCTCAACACTCTACCAAATGATCCACTAAACCACTTTTTCCTTCCTAAGTGATAAGAATAGTCTCAAGTGTCATAGAAGTACTTGTGTGTATAAGGGGAGGATGTCAAGCCAATAACATTCCAGTTCTGGACATAATACTTGGAGCAGAAAACAACCAGCAAGTCAGCTGATAAGGAATCTCCACATACAGCACTTCCATTGAGGAATGATGAGTTTGTTCTATTACACAATTACTGATAGTTTTTGTTACTAAGCTAATATCACCTTACAGGAAAGATGCCTTCTGATAAAGAATCTTTCAAAGATGTTGAGGCTAATACGCGCAAAGAGGTAAGGAAAAGTTATATTACCCAGCATGATGATATCTAAAGCAGAGGATATTGGTGGAAGATTGGAGTCTATAGTCTATAGTCAGCCCAAGAAAAACTCAAGACCCAAACTGAAAAATAATTTATGAAGGAAATAAAAATAGTGTTGAGGTTATAGATCAAATGTTGAAGTCCTTCCTCAGTAAGTGTGAGGACAGAAAAAATATGTCTAAATGATATTTTGGGTACTCTAAAAGAGGACATTTTGTGGATATAAATTCTATAAATAAAAAAACAAGGAAAATGTTTGGTATTCTTTAATGATATTTGGTGTTTATATTTTTGCTATTAAGTAAGTAATTGTAACTAAAGTTCATTGAAAGAAAATGAATTAGAATGATCAGATAAAAACGTAAGTAATAAATAATTATCAGAGCAGTTGTGTGAAAAGGACAATATCCTTACAGATGAATGTTTTTACCATATATATCCTTAATATTTTTGAAGCCAGCTGTGTTTTTCCAACAAAATGTGACCAACACAGCAATAAAGTCTGAATTGAGCAATGGTACGTGTACATGGGAAGACATGGTAGTCAGTCCTTGCAGACTCTCCTCATCATGAGAGTCTTTCATGACTTTTCTCTGGAAATTTCCAGGCACAGTCACTATATTTTATTAGTTCCAGGAAGAGAGAGAGAGAGAGAGAGAGAGAGAGAGAGAGAGAGAGAGAGAGAGAGAGAGAGAGAGAGAGAGAGAGAGAGAGAGAGAGAGAGAGAGAAAGAGAGAGAGAGTCTTTTGAAGTACTTCCACCAGGCTCGAGCTGGGCCTGTAGTTTGCAGAACAGCTTTGGTTTCCCTTCACCTGCATCAAGCATGTCCTGAGGTCCTCCAATGGCTGGTGGAGTGCAGTGTGGAGTTCAGGTGGGAGTTTGGTTTTGTAGGCAGCAGAGCAGCACTCTGAGTGCAACTCGCTGAAGATCTGCTGCAGCAATACGTGGAGGACAGACACAGCCTTGTGCAACTGGCTGACATCCACCATCTGTCTGCCAGGGAAACTGAAAATCACTTCTGTTCTCCTGACACAAGACAGGGGAGATTCTCCTCATTTGCTCCAGTACTTCAAAGGCCTTCCTGCCAAGCAGCAGAGAGTTCTGAGCAGATGGCAGCCCAGAAATCCAACAGGTCCACAGCTGCACAGCACCATGGTGGTCAGTAGAGGGCCCAGGAGACCTATGGGGAAGTGAGGAGACTAGTGACCTGACTGAGCTGGGCCTCCTGAACCCTGAAACCAAGGTTCTGTGAAGACTTCCTGTCTATACATGGCTTTTGTATTGGGAACAAATTATTTCTCTTTCATCAATATTTATTTCTATGTTTACTTTTTTGCTTCCTTTTTCATATTCTCTGAATGACCTAATCATATTACTAATTGTGTAAATCAGAGTGTGTTTTCCAAAGAACTTTCACATATGATGGATACTAATCAATTTAATAAGCGTGTATACATGAAATCTATACATGAAATATATATTCATCTTTGTTGATCCCAAAGTAAGTAATGATCTTTGTTGCAGAAGCAGATTTTCACCGTGCATCCTCACCTCTGATGTTATTTCTAGATTTAAAGGTCAACAGAGGTTTGTATTTTATGGCTTTGAGTGTTTCTGCAGTTGATTAGGAATTGACTAGACCATATATGGAAAATAAACTCTTTATCATTAAGAATGGCATTGATTTCCTGTTGTGTTACCATTGGATACTGATGATGACGGGTCTTTAAGCTGTAATAATCACCACAAGTCTGAATGTTCATTGTTTTCAGAAGTGTATGAATGTAGAGATTCTCACTGCAAGATAATGTCATTTCCTTAGTTCCAAGTTGCTTGCAAGACACTTTGTCTACCCAATAACCCCCTCTGATGTAGAGTGACATAGCGTCTTTGTTCCACACGCTGCTGGCCTCATTCTCTGAGAACAGACTGTCCACTCCTTAATGATATCTGAACTATGTGACTAGGGATATTCTTTCTTTTGGTTGCTGAAATAATCGATCCTACAAGGCACATTTTTCTTGCTCATAGAGAATGAACATGGCCCTGGTTTCCAATACTGACACAAAGCTCTACATATCAAAGAGTCAAGACACCTCACATACTTAAATTTTGCTTCAAGGATGTAAGTGGAGAAAACTTCCAATTTCTCATCATCATTATTTTCGAAGAGAAATAATATAGACTTACTGAGTGCTATTTTTATGACTTACAAAATTGCAAAACGGTCTGTGATTTGTGAGAAAAACTATTAATTAAATTCTTCTTGAAATGAGAGAATAGAAGTGGCACTTCACCCAAATATCAAAGTATAAATGAGGAAGAATCAACGCAGCTAATTTCTCAAAACAGGAAACTAGAAACTCCCCCAGTCACAGTGGAGAGGCCAAAGCTGATGTGCATGAAGTCAGAAAAATGACTGTTGTTGAGATATTATAAAATGAGTCATGCCTGAGTCACATTCATAGAAGCCTTTACCACAGAGATTCTGACTTAAGCTTGAATGTCACCCTAAGAGCTATGCTTGATTATATATGTCTCTATTTGTCAGTGATTGACCTCAAAACAGAAGATTACCCCTACATCTTTGTCTCAGAATTTTCAGTTTCTCATGCTCTAATGGATTCCATTTTGGTTTTGCATAATTGGAATATTCTCTCCTTCATTGCAGACTTTTTGGCCTATCTGCCCATGTAATACTGCCACAAATACCCCCACTCCCAAGGAGTCACAGGGAACCTCCCCTCTGACCACAGACCACAGAGCAGCTTAGGGAGGCAAAGGCTGCAATTCTTACTCATCACTCTGCTCTCAGGAACCACGGTGGGGGCTGGGACACCCAGATGATGCACTTGAGCCTCAGAGCTCAGTTGCCTGCTGTACATGGAATCAGGGGAGGTAGAATTCGTGAGTTTTCTATGTCACCATTGGTGTTTCCTTTAAAAGAAAAGATATATTTGCTTGATTTGTTGAAGAATCTGTCCTCATCGACTTCAAGTTTCACTCTCACCGGCTGTTCAATAAGAACCCTTACAGTTCACACATTTAACAGCACATTTTAATTCAGAGATTCCAAATTGCTATGTGCCCTTGATGTTTTCTTTTGTGGAATGGAATGCTCCCAATTCAGCATATGCCTGCTCAGTACCAAGTGCACCAACTGGGGAGAAAACTTATCACCATTGTCCTCTTCACCTAAGGAAGTTAAGTCAATAAGGCTTAGTAAAATCTTGGTTGTGATTAGAAACCTTCCATAGAACCAAACTAGGCTCCACAGCCATGATCTTGTCTTCCTTGACTTGGCCAGTAGGGGACGCTGTTTCCGCGCAACTCTTTCAGCATCAGAAACTCCTCCTGTTTCCTTAAAACTTTAAGGCTACTCTTACATCACTATCACAGGGACATTGCCCCATCTTCAAAATATTCATCAGAACAAGAAGTTGTTCTCCTCCTTGCAGTCGTTTCTAACAAATGAAGAACTTCCCATCAACTTTTAGCTGTAATTGAATTCTTTTGTTTGAATGTGACATTTCAAAAAATTATCTTCTAGTAGTTGTACAGAGGAGCTCCAGTTGAGTCAGTTAATGAGGAAAACGCGTCTAGATCAGTGTTACCACCCCTTTCATAATTGTCCAAATCTTAGACAGAAACTGAGTAGCCAGAAACCACAAAGGAAGAGAAATCAGAGATGATGGAAATTAGCTTCATGTCGAGTGGCTGAGGAGAGATTGGGACCCATGAGTGGGAGAGGAAGCAGTTGTTATGATACCATAATAAGGAACTCAATCTAGGAAAAGAAAGTGGAAATGGAAAGTTCTGCCAGGTAACAGAAAGAACAAGAGAATACAGCATCTGTTTAACATAAGTCTAGGAGACTAGCAAGTCTGCCATTTATTTCTCCAACTTGCCATTTCCTGACTGGATATAAAGCCAGACTCTTCTTCCATGGGAAGGAAGGGTGTCTGTGCCTCATTCTTCTCAAAAAAGTCTTCCAAGTATTATTAATATGTTCTTTAACTAATGTCATATATTTCAAGTAGTCACTGATATGGAAGAGTTTATAAACCTGCTACCTATTATTATGAGCATATGAGAAAATGGGTATCCTATTTAATAGTAAATATAATCACAGCTGCCCAAAATAATTGCTGTGACTCGTGCAGAGCAGTCCCTGTGTGGTGGTGGGATTTCTGCATGGTCGGAGCACTGCCCTGAGTCTGGCTGTCTGTCATCAGCTTTGATCACTTAGAAAGTTCATTCCTGAGTTTCCTTCAACCTTCACTCACTGTTTGCTTCCCCATGTTTTCCTTGCGCTAGCTACTATCCAATCTAGTTAAAGAGAAATTAGGGAAAGGAGAGCTCCCTAGCAGAAGAACTTCTGCTTTATACTTGAGTGTTCTGCTCTTTAGGGTTGCTCGGAGCCCTCCCCCAAACAGAAAGGGACTGGGTGTGGATAGGTAGTAGGGAGAAGGGAGAGAATGGCAAGGGTCCTGTGGGAACTCCACCCAAGAGAGGAAGGTGCTGTGGAATGGAAGCGGGATGCTGAGGGCAGGGGAGACAAAGTGCCAGGGCCACAGTCAGTAACTGAACCTAAAGGGATTTCTGCACATCCCTTCAGGTGTTTATTCCCAGTTCCCCATGATTATGCTAGCCTGCAGTTCTTTGCTGCAGATATGTAGGTCATTTTTACCAAGGGGAGTGACAACACTTCAGCATCTCTACTGATATGAAACAATTCTGCCATCTTGCATTTACTCCTTTCGAGGTCACTTACTAAGAAATAGGAAACAGAACTTTTAGGATTTTCAAGAATGGCAAATTATAGTCTCATACACTGAAGAAAAGTAGTTTAGAAGCCCACAATGTTCTGCATATTATTCCAAGGAAGACATCCTGCTAAACACTAAAATGGGTGGTTTCATTTAGTAGTAACAATAATGGTATAAACAGTTTGCACCCATTTACATTTTATGTAAATGGAGACTTAGAGCTCTCCTTGAGTTGTTCCACATCACACATAAATCTAATCAGAATTTCTATGTGATGAAATGCTTTACTCCCACCTAGCCACAAGAACATATGGCATCTTCCTCCTGTGCTTAGTTTATTTTACAAAGATAATGTCTAAGTCCATCCATGTTGCTATAAACATCAGCATTGAATCCTGTTTGTTCTTGAGCAATGTTCCATTGTGTGTGTGTGTGTGTGTGTGTGTGTGTGTGTGTGTGTGTGTGTGTATAACACGTTTTTAATAAGAATTTATTCTTATAGACATCACAACTGATGTCATAGCTTGGCTGTGTGAACAGTGCACACATAGATAGGTAGATACTTTTTTTTTGGGGGGGGGGTGGTCCGGTCGTGGGGCCTGAACTCTGGACCTGGGCACTGTCCCTCAGCTCTTCAGCTCAAGGCTAGCGCTCTACCACTTGAGCCACCTTCTCAGCCCATGGGTAGCTACTTTTTTGAAAAGGAAAACATTTTATTTCCCTAGTTACATGCCCTATTAGTGCAGTAGCAATATCATATGATTGTTCTATTTTCAATATTTTAAAAGCTCTACATTGAGTTTTCTGGAATAGCTTCTCTAATTTACATTCCCACCAAGAGAACATAAAATCTTGCATTCTGTGTGTTTTTGACAGGATTTGTAACTTTTTATCTTTGGTAATGGACATTCTGAGTAGAATGAGAGGATATCTCCTTTTGGGTTATTCATTCCTAACCATAAGCAATATTGAACGTTTTCATACCTGTTATTTCCTTTGTACCTATTCCTTTGTGAAATGTGTATCAGATGCTTTGGTCATTTTGAAAACTGGATTACCTTATTGGTGTTGACTTCTTATCAAATAAATACTTTTCAAATATTTTCTCCCATCATGTAAAATATCTACTAATTTTGTTATCATTATTTTCACTATACAAAAACTTATTTTTGACATATTGTCATATTTTTGTCCATTTGCTAATCTTTGGGAGCCTTACACAAACATTGTTGTCAGAAAAACATTTTCAGCTCAACCAAGATAAAATGAACCTTGCCACACTGAGGAATATCCAGGGTCTATATGCTCCACTGAAATTACAAATGGAATTCAAAGCAGTGCAGCAGGTTCAGCGCCTTCCATTTCTTTCAAGTTCCAACCTTTCACTGGATATTTTGAAGGGTAATGATGAGAGTATTGGATTTGAAGATATTCTTTTTTGGGGGGGTCCGGTCATAGGGCCTGAACTCTGGGCCTGGGCGCTGTCCCTCAGCTCTTCAGCTCAAGGGTAGTGCTCTACCACTTGAGCCACAGCACCACTTCCGGCTTTTTTCTTTTTGTTTATGTGGTGCTGAGGAATCGAACCCAGGGCCTCAGGCATGCAAGGCAAGCGCTCTACCACTGAGCCACTTTCCCAGCCCTGAAGATATTCTTAATGATCCATCACAAAGTGAGCTAATGAGTGAGCCCCACTTGATGGTGGAATATAAACTCAGTTTACTGTAATGCACTGTGCTGTTCACAACTGAGGGGCTATGTTTTGTTAGAGTTGTCTATTGTAATTTGATGCATACAACATTAAAAGTACTCATACATGAAAAAAAAGAGATCAGAATGCCATCTCTGACAGCATTCAGAAGGCTGAGAGCTGTGCCCAGGAAAGACCAAACAGTAGAGGCAGACAGAGGTAAAAATTACTGCCCTAAGTGTGTTTAAGCTAGAAGCCTTTGGGCACTAAAAGCTTAAAACCTTGGAGATAAGGTGAGAGGCTGTGCTGAGATGTTTATTGCTTCCCCCTGCTTCCTAAGATAATGAAGTCAATTCTCACTTGTGTGCAAACTACCTTTGCACATATCTGCAGTCCCCTCCCACTGTACTACACTCTGTAAGAATGCTGCTTATTGGGATCCCAGGATCCAAGAGCAGGAATCACTTTGGGTCCCCTGGCACCCCAAAACCTCAACTTTTTGCCCAGGTGTCCTGTCATTGTACTGCCCCCAGTGGTGATGGACTGTGACAATTTTGGTGATAGGAATTAAGTGAATAGAGTAAATGTTTTATTGAACTGAATAAATAAATAACAAAGATAAACAAGTTATTATATGTCAAATAAATAAGTACAGCAGAAAGAAAAATTAGGATAAATAAATAAATGAACAAATAATAGCAGGGCAATTATCTCTGAGGAATGATGCTTCAAGGATGAATTCCTTTTAGAGATGAATACTTCTAAAGTACATGTACTTTATATTGTTGAAGTATTGCTGCATATCTTTCAACAATATGTTCCTCATGCCAAAGGAAGAGCCTTTCAAAATAACCAATGATATATATTATGGCAGAACAGTCCAGAAGAATCACATCAAGATGAAACCCATTTTTGTTCATCTTGCTTGAGAGTTTCTTCATCAAGAGTAGGCTCTTGTGATCTCTTGTCTGACAATTTCCCAGCCACAGTCACTGTACTGTTTCTCTTCCAGGTAGAGAAAGATTCTTTTGAAGTACCTTCTCAAGGCCAGTGCTGGACCTTCAGTTTTCAGCACCGACTTTTCCTCTCTGGTCACCTGGACTAAACAGGTGCTCAGGTTCTGCAGTTGCTGAAGGAGTTCAGTGCGGAGTTCACGAAGGAGGGCAGGGTTCCAGGCAGCTGTAGCTTGTTCTGTGTTGAAGAGACTGAAGATGGGCTGAAGCAGCATCTGGAGGACAGACGCAGCCTGGGCCTTCTGCATCTGGCTGAGCTTCACCATCTCCCTGGGGAACTGGAAGCCCCTTCTGTCCTTCAGACACAAGACAGGGGAGATTCTCTTCATTTGCTCCAGGACTTCAAAGGTCTTTCTGCTAAGCAGGAGAGAGTTCTGAGGCAGGTGACAGCCCAGAGGTGCAACAGGTCCAAAGCTGCACAGCACCATAGCAGTCAGTAGAGGGCGCAGGAGGGCCATGGGGACGTGAGGAGGCTTCTGGCCTGGCTGAGCTGGGGTTTCAATCAACCTTGGACCCTGGGGTTTGTGAAGATTTTCTGGCTCTGCTCAATTTTTATAGAGAAAACCCAATTTTCATTTTCCCTACATTTCATTTTCTCTGCATTTTCACTTCCTTTTTTTGTTTTTATTGACATGTTTGCCATGTGGCCTGAAATTTAAAACACTAAGACATGGATTTTCCAAGTGAACTGTAACTGTGCAACCCAAATGCTACCCCTAATCCATTGAGAAGCATCTGGGAGCCTGAAGTCGGGAATGTACACATGGATGTATGTAAAGACTCACTCACCCTCCTGAGCATGCATACACTTTTCTTAACGTGTGTGTCAACAATGCTCTTGCTTGCAGGAACAAATCTTTATCCTTGACCCTAACATCCATCCTTCCTTTATTTTTAACATGAGAACCATTGATACTAAGGGTTGAATCATTGTTTCAGGATTCACTGTATCATTCAAGTAAAGAAACTCTTTAGAAGTAAGAACAGACTATGGTTAGCTATTTTCTTCCCCAAGGAGGTTGCTGACTACTGGCTTCAGAACTTTGGTACTGGTATTTTTCTCCTTCTAGAACACATTTATTCAAGTCCCTGTGACTGTGTGTTAATGAGGTCTCCTTTTCTCCATTCCCATTCATTCACGAGGTAGTTGTTACGTGTGGAAGGCCTCTCTGCTCTGGAGTCTCTAGACTCTCTAAGTCTACTAGCCATGCTGGCCTCGCTCTCTGATAGTAATCTGCCCACTGCCTTATCTTTAGGACTTGTTTTGCTAGAGGTAATATTATCCTGCTAGTCCAAATAATAGATCTTAGAAGATCATCGCCCTTGCCCCATGAAATCATATGAAGGTTCTTGGTTTTCAATAGTTAACACATTCCCATGTATCAAAGTGTTGAGTCCTCATTGCTAATAGCATACATTTGTTTTGCCTATATTGGTGTACTGAAATTTTCAAATGTGTCCTTGTGTTATCTTTATGGACAATACTTTTGTTTTTATTTCAATACTATTTTTTGATCAGTAGTCTAATTCAATACTGAATTTTGACATTTCTGAGATAGGAATTCATGACTCAGTGATGGTAGTGTTCTTCAATGGCAGTTACTTACACAGGAGCTAGTGATCTACATTCTACTAGTATTTTTCTTTTACTTTGCCTAATTCTTTTTTTTAGTTTTTATTTTTATTGTGAGAATACCATGCAGAGGAGTTACAATTACATGGGCAAGATAATGAGTACATTTCTTATCAAGCATTGTTGCCTCCTCCTTTGTTTCCCCTTCTCATCCCTTCCCATACTCCCTCTCTTCCCCCACCTGATCCTCCCCCCCACCAAAGTTGTAAAGTTCGTTTTTCCGACATAATGACTTGTACATCTCATTGTTGCAATGGGTCCACCTGTATCCCTAGTTAAACGATTTATTTTTTCCCTTCCCCTCCACAAATTATACCAACATCAAATACAGTGAAAGCAGGGGTTATACTGTGGGGGAGGGACATACAAAGCAACATAGAAATCATCTTATAAATATGTTAGAAACAATTTCATGAGAGGAAAAAAACCAAAAAACATTTGAATACTTATCTTGGGGTTCATTCCCCTAACATCAACTTATCTGGCCTTTTCTGCTTGACTCAGACACATACTAGTTATGGCAAATAAGGGAAACCATGGGACCTATGTTTCTTTGGGCCTGGCTTACTTCACTTAATATAATTTTTTCCAAGTCTTTCCATTTCCTAACAAATGGGGAAATGTCATTCTTTCTGATGGAGGCATAGAATTCCATTGTGTATATATACCACATTTACTTGATCCATTCATCTACTGAGGGGCATCTGGGTTGGTTCCATATCTTAGCTATGGTAAATAATGCTGCAATAAACATAGTTGTGCTGGTAGCTTTTTAGTCTGCCTAATTCTTAAAATACTACAAAGAAATATTTTGCAGGGAGAAATAATTCTAAATTTTCAGTTTAACTTTTTCACCTTTTTTGGTGTGATGATAGTTTAATGGTCAGAGGTCATCTACTTGTCCTTTTATTATGTTGTAATTCATGATAAAATAACATAAGTAGGTAGAAGGAAATGAAAGCCAAAGGGTTTTTTCTATAATTTTCTCTGTTTACTTTTTCCCCCTATTTTCTACTTTCATAGAAACAAGCCTTCCTTGTGGTTTGTGGCTTAAAAGAAAGATTTGTAATTTCAATTGTCATGAAAATGAAGTGAGCTTTGTTGTCGCAATGGAAAGTATAAGCCAAAAAAATTCAATGCAGGGTGGCTGGGAAGGTGGCTCGTGGTAGAGCGCTTGCCTTGCATGCATGAGGCCCTGGGTTCGATTCCTCAGCACCACATAAGCAAAAAGAAAAAAGCCAGAAATGGCACTGTGGCTCAAGTGGTAGAGTGCTAGCCTTGAGCTGAAGAGCTGAGGGACAGCGCCCAGGCCCAGAGTTCAGGCCCCATGACCGGACCCCCCCCCAAAAAAAAAAAGAATTCAATGCAGAAAAGTTAAAGACTGTGGGCTACAGTGACAAGACCACAAGAAATGCAGAATTGCACAAAGATGGGGAAATGGCTGCTTCTGACATGTTACAAGAAGGGGCACATTTGGTTCAACAGAGTTAAGATGTAAGGTCAATACCTTAGGGAAAGGTGAATTAATAGTTTGCCTGAAAGACTCAACACCCAAAAGGAGCCGAAGAGCAAAGAATTCCTGAGCCATGTAGACTTCCCAGTATGAGATCAGAAGAGCAGAAAGGTCATATGACAAAGGACCTGCCTCTTATTTCAAATGCCACAAGTCAGCTGTGGATTGCTTTGGAGGGCAACAGGGGATGTGGTATAAGCAGGTAGAACAGACTGGTTTTATGGTAAACTAAATCAGAAGAAATGCCTTTTGATTACCACAAAGGACTATAAGTAAAAGGAAGATATTTTGCTTCACTTGAAAATTATTGTATGTGGGGATTGGGGGAGTAGGGGAAGGTAAGGTATTATACTTTCTTAGAAAGCGCCAGGATTTGAGTTCAAACTCTATCAGAAAAATTGTAAAATTTGAGTAATGTCTTCAATGAAATATGTTCAAACATCTTCATTAAATTATCAACTGCAGAATTTTGGAAGTCTACTTCTTTTACTATTGTTTTTATATTTTTTTTAAAAAGCACTGGACAAATTTCCTTCTGTGCCTGTCCCAGCTCCACATGGATGCTAACTTGTCTCCTTTTGTTCCCTACTGATTCCCTGGAAGTCTCTCTTTCTCCCACTTGCTGATCTCATTCTCAAACATGGCTTCTTTTTATCTTTTCACTCAATAGTAGAGTTGTTTGTGCCACGAAGTTTTGTATGACCAAGGTATATAACACTATGTGTGTTTATGGAAGAAGTGAAGTGTTTGTCAAGTAGATTCTGGCTTGAGTTCAAATCTCAACTCAGTTGCTACAGGTGGGTATTGTGGTTCCATTTTTCCCCTGTAGTTTGAAAGCAAAAATATGGTGCTTTTTACTCAGATTTATCTTTTTATTATTTGTTTATTAGGCTTATGGAAATATGGTTTTGGTTTTGCAAATGTGATATGATCTGAAATGAAATTCAGCGATTGCTGGCGTGTTGACCTGCTGGCCTCTATGCACAAATACAAATGAAGCACATGCACAGGGCCATGTGGAGTTTCTCCTCTCCTCTGGCCACACACCGCACAGTCATGACTATAATGTTCTAGAGCTGCCATGGGCAACACTGAGCATTCTGGGGCTTTGATGGCTGCCTGTGTTGTTGGGACGGTGTTCTACTGCATGCGTAGAACAAGTGGGGCTTATGATGACCCTCTACTCTTCTCCATTACTGTTTCTGTTGAAATACAGTAGATACATTTTGAGTTTATATGTCTCTTTGATTTTTAAAGACTCTATCATGACTCCTTACTGGGTTCTATTAAGAGTTTCTGTTCAAAGATGAAATTTTAATTTTATATGACTGTATGACCCTTTACTGATTCTGTAAAAGATAAAAAAAATGTTTTGGATACGTATGTCTCTGATTTTTTTAAGGTTCTATCATAACTGGCTTCATGGTCAACTCTAATGTGCTATAGCAATAGCTCTTACGTTACTCATATTAATGATTCTAAAGTATTTGTATAGATTTGATGTTGTTTTGTGGCCCCTAATCCTCAGGAATGGTTCCAGTTTCTAGGAAAGCCTAATTAGGTGCCAAAGGAACTAGTTGGAATTAAACAATGAGAACTGACCCACTTAGATACTCTCTTCAACTATGTTAAATAAATGAATTCTCATGACTGCTTAGCTGCCATCAGAATAGAAGATCTTCTAAAACCCAAATGACTGCCTGTTCTGCTGGGAAGGCCCTGGTCCATTTCTTGCTTAACTACTACAATACTCTCCCTGTAACCTTTTGTGCAAGAATTGTAGTCACAGTGTTTGTTTTCTTGTTGTCGTTATTGTTGTCTTGTTTTCTTTTACTGATAGGGCCTCACACTTGCTTTTCTTCTTCAGCTGGTGCTCTCCTACTTGAGGCATGCCTCCAACCATGCTTTTGCCAGTTATTTTTGGGGTTTGTTTTTGTTTTTTTGTTTGTTGGTCATGGGGCTTGAACTCTGGGCCCGGGCACTATCCCTGAGCTCTTCAGCTCAAAGCGAGCTGTCTACAACTTGAGCCAGAGCACCACTTCCGTCAGTTATTTTTGATGATGGAGTCTCACAGACTTTTCTTCCTGGGCTGGCTTCAAACTGTGATCCTCTAGACCTCAGGCTATTATGTAGGTAAGATTACAGGTGTGAGCCCCAAGTGCCTTTCTAGTGTTTGTCTTTTTAAGAAGCTGAATAGAATTATGAACAGAATTTTAGAGATTCCCTGGGTTTTATTGGCATCATCAATATTATTTTTCAGCACTGTGAGGAACTGAATGACCTTAGAGTTAAATGTAAATTTATGACAGATATTAGAATAACCCTAACCTTTCCAAGAACTCTGTGAGCTTGAAGGCTGCTGTCTGGTATGATTACCCCTGTGCTGGGCATTGTGTTTGGGGGCTTTGTCAGTGTAATGACTCTAGGACTTCAGAATCTTCCTCCGTCTCCTTTCCTTCTGATTTGAAATAGCTCTTATGCTACTTGACAGTTGATACAGTGTTCCATTCCTTAGAAAAACCCAAGCTCCAGAAGTTGCCTTAGGCAGGTCTAGTCTCTTTGCGTGTTTTCCAGCTGCTCTTGGATTTTCCACCCTCTTCTGGTTTCTAGATTTGCACTTTAAAATTTCTGAGTCTCCTGATGTCATCTCTACCTAGTGGAATCAGGATGTGGAATCATTGGATGTTGACCTTGTGTGTGTGGCTTTCTATTTATGTTGTCTTGGTCTATGTTGGCCAACAGGTGGTGATCTTTCTCTGTAAAACTTTTACATTCAGAGTCAAATGGTGTGGGAATACTAGAGCTCTGTGGGAGGTGCCTGGGTGCAGGAAGTATGAGTGCATGGAAAAGGGCTGAGGCCAGGTAAAAACGGCTATTTGTTGAGTGCTTATGTCTGAAGAATGACACAGAGTTGTGAGCATGTCTGGCCCTCTGCAGTAGTCCTGTCAAAAGGCAGGAGTGCTTTGTGACACTACTCACTGCTTTCTGTCGTGCTGTTATCTCACCCCTTAGAATGTGCCTTATTGATCTGATCCCAAAATTCCCTCAAGCTAGCTTCTGGACAGTCTGCTCCTATGGAGGGGGAGGATAGGAAAGACATCTCAGCTTTATTCATCTCTTGGTTAGACTCATTCCCCATCCCATGGCAATATTATCAAATACTCTCAAGTGTCACTGTATGGGCATTTCTTCCTCCATTGCCAAGTTATCTGCTGGATGGAGATGGAAAATAAATTCTGCTTTCTGTCTCCTTTCAGTTACAGCTTACTCTTGCATCATCATAACAGAATATTAACTCATTTCCAAAAATAGTCATCAGAAGGAAAAAAAACAATCCCCTTATCTATGAGTTTATGATGAAGCAGGAACTTTCGAGTTTTTCTTTTTTGGTTTGTGGTCTATACTCTCAAATAAAAATCACTGACCAGGGACCACCAGAAAAGAGAAGCCAGCTGTATGGTTTTGTGGGGAACGTTAATGAGGATTGAATAGGGAGAACTCTCTAGATACTGTACAAGTAAGGAAAGATGGTTATTGTAATTTCAAAAGGAAAAATGAGAAAAAAATCCAATATTACCTAAAAAGTAAAGATGATAATATACAGTCGGCAGAAGCACCAAGAAAATGATACAGTCCATTTCACTTGCCTATGACTGAATTTTCTTCTAGATTTTTCTCTACAAGCTGCCATTTCTGTACTGAATATACTCATAGTCACCTTCCATGTGAAATGTGTTTGTTCTTTAGTCTTCTACAGATCTCCTTTTAGACTTGTTTTTAAAACTTTAATACTTGTGGGTGTTTGGCTAGTGTTCTACCGTTCAAGCCATGCTTCCAGATATCATAGTTAGAAAAATGTGGGGTTTCAGGCAACTAATGGGAAGTATAGGGCAATATTATTATGGTATATATCCTCAGTTAAGCATAGAAATTAGCATTGTGATCACCAAAAATATTCTCTGCAGTCTGAAAAGAATCTCCATTCTTAGATGGGAGTTTTGTGTATCTTCTTGAAAATCTGGCTGTGAGGTTGGTGGCTGCCCCATCACACTACTCACCAAGGCAAGGGCTTTTATGAAGTTTTTGTAGCCTTTCAACACTGCGTAACTGTCTTTGGTTTTCTTTAGGAAACACTTGCAATGAAAATGAGGAAGAGAAGCCCGGAGCCGGTGGCTCACGCCTGTAATCCTAACTACTCAGGAGGCTGAGATCTGAGGATCATGGTGCAAAGCCAGCCCGGGCAGGAAAAGTCGGTGAGACTCTTGTCTCCAATAAACCACTAGAACACCAGAAGTGGCGCTGTGCCTCAAGCAGTAGAGCGGTCACCTTGAGATGAAGAGCGCAGGTACAGCGCCCAGGCCCAGAGTTCAAGCCCCATGACCAACAGAAAAGAAAGAAAGAAAGAAAGAAAGAAAATGGGGAGAGAACTTACAAATGATGCTCTGCTAAACACAGAAAAATTATTGATCTTTGCTTTCTATTTGTGTTCTGCTCTCTAGGAAAAGCATTGAGCTGAAACCAGAGCAGGACATAAAGTAACTGTGTGTGAACTGGCAGCAAGAAGGGAGAGAATGACCAGGGTCTCATAGGAATCCCACCCAAGAGAGGAAGTCATGAGGTTTTGAGGATGGGTGCTGGGGGCTGAGGCCAGGTGCCAGAGCCAGAGATAGTAACTACACTTCACGGATTTCCTGCATGCTCAGTCCATTTATATGTTCATTCCTATTTCTTCAACTTCTATTTCTTCACAGAATATAAATAGAGCACTTCTTTAAAACCAGTGATGACTATTTGTGTGTGTGTGCCCAGCCTGGTGCTTGAACTCAGGGCTTAGGCACTGTCCCTGAATGTTTTTGCTTAAGGCTAGTGCTCTGCCACTTAAGCCACAGGTCCACTTCCAGTTTTTTGGTAGATAACCAGACATGAGGATCACAGACTTTCTTGCCTGGGCAGATCTCAGCCTCCGGAGTAGCTAGTCTTACAGGCATGAGCACTCTGAAAGAATGATTTTTTTGGGTGGGGAAAGGGGGTCGGTCTTGGGTCTTGAACTCTGGGCTTGGGCGCTGTCCCTGTGCTTTTCAGCTCAAGGCGAGCACTCTACCGCTTGAGCCACAGGGCCACTTCCAGTTTTCTAGTGGTTTATTGGAGATAAGAGTCTCATGGTCTTTCCTGCCCAGGCTGGCTTTAAATCATGATCTTCAGATCTCAGCCTCTTGAGTAGCTAGGATTACAAAGGAGCCATCGGCACCCAGCTAAAGGAAGACGATTTTTAACCCAATCTGCAGTTAATAAAGATTCTGATACACACATTTACTTTAAAAAATGTGTCCAAACAATGGGCAACATCAGGATATACCTAAAGAGAAGTAAAGGAAGAAAATATTTTCAGAGGTGGAAAGTACTTTGGTAAAAATTTGTCTGGAAATACACTGGTAATCACTGCTGAATGAGGTTATAACCCAAGCCTCCTGCTTACAGCTCAAGCAAATCCCAGCAGACAAAGTCAAAAGGGAATTCTGGCCTGGTTCAAAGGGATATTCATATAGCTCTAAAGGGGAGGGATGGCACACAACTACATAGGCTTCTTACAGCTTGGGGCTGACATTTTAGAGACTTCTTGTTCTTTCCTCTTCATCCCAGTGCACTGCCTGAACACACAGCACTTCCTCCGGGGAGTCTCAAAAGAGACACATGGCTCCGTCTCCCATTAGAAGGATTGCAGCTCATTCAAGCCCAATCAGGGGCAGGAGCTGTGACTGGCGCTGTGGCTTACCTTGAAGAGAAAACTTAGTGGTCAACAAATGAGAACTTCACCAAAGACAGAATATTGATTATTTAGGATTTTAAAAAGTTTTAATAGTGACATAGTTATTAACCTAAAATAGATCTTTGCCACCTATATTTCTGATAAAGCCGGATATCCAGCATTCACAAGGAGCTCAAGAAACTAACCCCTCAAAGAACCAATAACCCAATTAATAAATGGGCAAAGAGGTAAATAGAGACTTGTCAGAAGATGTAAAAATGGCCAATAAACACACGAAGAAATGCTCATCATCTCTGGCCATAAAGAAATGCAAAGGAAAACAATGAGATTCCATCTCACCCCACTTTATGGCAGGTAGGAAAGGACTGGGCTTCCAATGTCTTGTCCATACCTTCAAGGATGCAACTTTAACTATGTTTTATCTCTTTAAAAAACCTGTTCCACATCATACTCCTTGAATTAGTTTTTCTTAATGCACATGCATTTGATAATTAGGATAAACACCTTGCATACTAATTTTTTCATATCTACAGATAAAAAATGATAGTTATCTGTGCTGTTTAAAGTTAAACTTTTACCATTTAGCTTTTAGTTTAGGATCTGGCATATTTGAAACCTATTTAACAAATGTTCATAAAATGTGTGCATATGATATTGTAAGAACTCAGTGTTTGGTTTTTTGATAATCCCCACTTCCAGTCCTAAATCTCAGACCTACATTTGCATCAGCAGAATGCTGTCTGCCTGGTCCTGACTGCAGCTGAGGAATATCCCAGCCCCTAACGAGCTTCTGTGCTTGTGAAACTACCACCTGCATGTGGTTATGGTATATATAAACTTTGCTCCATTTGAGGTAGCCCAGGATTAGGCAGACATTGGCCGGCCAAATAAAACTCCCTTTTGTCACCTACGTGCCTCTGTGGATCTCTCGATTTTGAAGATATTACAATATGCCCTATTTTCTTAATGTAAATGATCCTTAAAATATTGTCAGGGATAGTTACACTTACTTTTATTTTTTTATTACTCTCTGTAACAGACTTAACTCATTTTTAGGTCAGAAAATCTAAAAAATATTACCTTTTGAAAACTTTTTGTTAGGAAAGCTAAAATATTAACAATACTTCATGTGCTTATATATAATTATTTTTCTAGTTTGAATTTTGTTTAAAAACATGCCAGCTTGGGGCTGGGAAGATGGCTCAGTGGTAGAGTGCTTTCCTTGTATACATGAGGCCCTGGGTTCAATTCCTCAGCACCACATAAACAGAAAAAACCGGAAGTAGCGCTTTGGCTCAAGTGGGAGAGCACTAGCCTTGAAGGGCTGAGGGACAGCGCCTAGGTCCAGAGTTCTGGCCCCACAACCCACAAAAAAAAAAAAAAATGTCTTTCCAATCATTTCAAAATCAGTTAAAATTTCTATTGGTAAGGAAAGAGCTCTAGCTTAATTAGTAGTATTACCATAGCATTGAACTATGTATGACAACCAAAAACTGTCAACTGCAGAAACTGGGAAGTAAAGGAGTGGTGTGGCATACATAGCTGTACAGTGAGATACAACACTTAGTTAACCTGGCTAAATAGAACTTAATTATAAAGCAACATGGTCAAATATACTATGAGAGAAATGTAAAGAATAACCGATACAAAATAGAGGACAACCAGGGCAATATGATCTCGGCATGTTAGAATCAGTTCTGAAAAGTAATACTGCACTTAAAATACAGCAATATTTTCACCAAAATGGTCAAGATGAAAAAATAAGATAAATTAATCAAATGGCTATCCTCCATTTTTGTAAAACTATAACACACTAAAGGGAAAAATGAATGCAAACAAATGCCAATTAAATTATATTTATTATATAAAGAAATCCTATAACTTCATATGAAAAACAAAGCAATTCCAATAGGCAAAGGACATGAACATTTGACTAAAGAGGAAACACAGCTACTAAAAATACATATTCAATATCATTAATAATCCAAAGAACTGATTTGGGGTACTTGCTTATTCAATACACAAAGTTAACAGCAAATTCTTTTTCTATCTTGTAAAGGTACTCAAAAAAGTGCTACTTCAGTTAAAAAAAAAACAAAAACAAAAACGAAAGGAGTCATTAACAAAAACATAGAAAGTATGAAATTTCTGCCAATGCAGAAATCATAAAACGCACTAAAATGAACCAACACTTGTGTGGGCAGTAAGGTTCAGATTTCCTGGAATCCAATGCCTTTTGCCTTGGTTCCTGAGTTATGCTGTGGAAGTGTCAATAGAGGAAGTTGTTCCTGAACTAAACTCTTAACAATCTCCGAAGCAGAGGCATATACATACTGGTAAGGCCCTGCTAAAATTTCCTGATGCTTCTCTCAACCATCAGGTTCACCTCACTACTGTAGTACTGCCTGTAAGTCAACAGTGTTACGAATTTGTTTAGCTGGCTTCTTAGTGAATATGAGGTTGGTTCTGTCCTTGAGACACAGCTCAGAGGATATTTTTTTCTGATCTGATGCATAAAAGAGTGTATCTTCTGCTTGCTCAGATCATAGCCTCAGGCAGGTCACACAGCTAAACAGTAATGGGCTACAGTGACACTAAAGCAATCACTCCAGAGTGAGGAGACTGTCAAGAGTAGACTGGGGACTGAATTTATAATCTTACAGCTTTGTTCAGAATATTTCTTTCCTTTTTTCATATAACAAAGTTTACAGAAAAGGTAGAAAAAAAAGAGTAAAATTAATGAGTAAAAGCAATTCTCTGAAACCTGAACTTTGCTAAATAATCTGTATAAAAACAACTTTATAGGAAAACACTATCCAAGCAGAAATGTCATTTGTCAAAGTAAATTTGTCAAATGACAAAAACAGACATCTATTTTATGTTGTAGCCCTTAGCTATCTAAATTTTATGACTATAAGGACAGTCTCTGCTACTGAATTCTAAAAATAGAAATAGCTGCTCTGTGAAAGAAAAAAAATGAATTTCAGAACATCTCATTACAGTTAAGTGGTAATTGAAAATTTTACGTGAATGCATACATGTATTTACATGTGTGCATGTGTACTGTCTATACACATTTTCTCTTTTCTCTCTCTTTACAGAGAGAGATACCAAATTATGATTTAGGACTATTTCTCCTAGTTTTATTATTTCTCCTGTTTGCCAACAAAACTTCACTATGTTCCAAGTGCAACTACACAAGCTTAACAGTTAACAGACATGTCAAAAACCATATGCAAAGACGGAGGTAGCTAATAATACTTAACAACATTGTTTGCTATAGAAGAGAGCAGGTGGCCCTTTGATATTCTCCAGCCAGAAGAAAATTTCAACTTAGAAGTACAATGGACATAATTACACAATCACTACAGTCACATATTATACACAGTCACATAGTATTGTTATTCCATACCACAAGGACATCTAACTTTCTACATATTATTTTTCACTTGTTAAAAGTGCTGTATATGTTAGAACACATTTTCAGAATGTTAATCGTTTGATAAACATCCTCAGCTCCTAAACCAAACAAGACAAATAACCTAAGTTAAACTTTTGGTCTAATAACTATACCAATCACAAGAAGATACTATTGAAGGACTACAAAATGCATTCAAGATGCACTGCAAAGGTTTTATACCTAAGAATGATCTGAAGGTGCTGAAAGAGGCGATTCTCTAGAAGGTGACCCAGGGTTTTCTTCAGGCGGAAAAACGGTAAGAGTGCAAGCTCGAATGCCACCAAGTGACTCTGGCAGATCAAAAACTTTATGCCACTCATCTTTTTCTGGGTCATATTTCTGGACAATTTCTACCATGCAACGATTATTCCAAGAATATCCACCAACAACATAAATTTTATTTTCAAAGACAGCAACTCCAACATCACTTTGACCTCTTAACATGGCAGCAATTGGTGTCCACTGGTCAAGGGTTGGTGAATAATATTCACAGCTTAGAACATCATCGTAATCACTTGTCCCTCTGAAGTGGTTGCCACCAATGACATAGAGCTTGTCTCCAACTGTACACATGCAATGCAGACCTCTGACTGTAGTCATGGGAGCCTTCTGTGTCCATTTATCTGTATCTGGATCAAAACACATTAGTTCATTTTGGAAAGTGTCATGGGTAATTCCTCCTGAAATATACATTAAGCCTCCATACACGGTTCCAGCATGGCCATAGTGGGGTTCACTCATTTTTGCAACATAGCTCCATTCATTCATTCTCGGGTTGTAACACTCTACTGTAGCCAGTTCTCCAGCTGCACTGCGCCCACCAACTGCATACAAATGTCCTTTGAGAGCACTCAAGTGGAAGAATGTGCGTTTTTCATTTAATGATGCCACCTGCATCCATTTATTATATCGAGGATCAAATCTGAAAACTGTATCAACGGCAGTTTTTCCTTTTGTATCATAATTACTCTGACCACCAACTACATAAAGGAAATTTCCAATGACAGCAATGCCGTGCTGGTAACGAGGAGCATCCATGGGGGCTAAAGATTTCCACTCTTGTGCCCTTTCATCATACATCCTTAACTCTTTACTGACAACTAACTGCTGCCTCAAAACTCCTCCTAATGTAACCAAGTGGGTGGAGTCCGATCGGATGGCAGTTCTGTCTGACTGCATCACTGGCTGCATGTATGGCATCATTTGGTAATTGCTGGCTTCCAAAAGCAAATTCACACAAGTATTGTCTGTTCTCATGAAATCTACCGTCTGCACGTAATTGATGAGGTCTTGTGGTGTCATCAGTGGAAATCGAATATTTTTCATCAATTTTGCAGCAAAATCCATCCGCGGGTCTTCCAATCTCAACCAGCGGCAGGCAGCCTTGAAGAGTTCAAGTTCAGTACAGTGCTTAAGGCTATTACTGGAGAGCACAAAGGCCAGCCTTTCAAAAGGGAGCTTCAGAAACTCCCCGGTACTCAGTAAAGCCGGAAAGTTCTTCAGGATGAAATTATTAACATACTTGTCCACTTCTATAAGATTGTAGGTGTTAGCAATTCGCCCAACCTCAACACAGTTATCCAAAGAGACGCCTGATATGAGGAATACTTTGCAGAAGTCCAGAACGGGCAAAATCTGCAGAAAGCTGGCAGCTTCCAGCGTGTCCTGAAGATTGTCCATATTGAGAGAAAGCTTTGCAGTGTAAATAAAATCAATGATTTTCTTCAGACCGACCTTGTTCACCCCGTGGAGCTTAATACACATTAGATCTTGCTCTTTCATGCCCCCGGTGAACATCGCCTTGAAGTAATCACTGGCAGACGCCATCATGGCTCTGTGCACCGGGAAGATCTCGTCCCCGTCACCCGGTACCAGGGTCACATCACACAGCAAACCTTCTATTCGAAGCTGATCAAAGCCTTGCAACACCACCGAGCTGTGCGTGTTGCTGGTAAAAAACCGGGTGGTCCCGGCCTTGCAAGGCTGCAAGTGGGCCGAGACGCCCATTTCCCCGCTACCGAGAGACACTTTCATGGGCAGGCCTGGCTCCTGCGGGGACCTCGCGGAACAACGTTCCTCGCGGAAACCGGAGGCTCGAAGGCAGCGGCCGCCTCTCCAGCAACCCCGGTCAGCACCGGTCCGTCATCGGCTGCAAGGCCGCCGGGGACGCGGGCCTCAAACGCGCCGCCGAGGCGGGTGGATCATCCCCCGAGGGCAGTTAAATGCGCGGGTTCAGCTCACCGCGGGCCGGGGGCCGCTCCTGCAGCAGTTCCGCTCCGGGCCGGGGCCGGGGCCGGGGCCGCGGGCGGGGGAGTGCGCCACGTACCGCGGCTCCGAGGCCTCGCCCGCTGACGAGCCCCGGAACCTCAGCGAAAGGCTCGCCGCCCCCTCCGCCGTCACCGCAGCGTCGTGCTGGCCACCAGGCTATCTTTGAGCGAGACCTGGAACACCGGGCCTGGGCCTGAGGCGGGACCAGGGCCTGGAACTCGAGGCCTAGCCCGGGACGCCGAACAGGTCCTTCCGGATCGAGTCCCAGGATCCCTCGGGCTAGGAGCGGCCGCTCAGCTACCGCGCCTGCGCGGCTGCACACGCTGCTGGGCGGGGTGTGTGAGAGGTGGGGCGCGCGGGGCGGGGGCGCGCGGGGCGGGGGCGCGCGGGGCGGGGGCGCGCGGGGCGGGGGCGCGCGGGGCGGGGGCGCGCGGGGCGGGGGCGCGCGGGGCGGGGGCGCGCGGGGCTTGGAGCGGCCCGCTTGGCGGCTCTGCCGCTCCCTGCGTGTGACCTGAGTTCAGTCCTCAGCTCTGGGTGAAAAGAAAGAAAGAAAATACTCCAATATATATATTTTTTAGTTTGAATTTAACTTCCTCACTTACTTTTTTTTTTTTATTGTGAAAATACTGTACAGAGGGGTTACAATTACATGGGCAAGATAATGAGTACATTTCTTATCAAGCCTCCTCCTTTGTTTCCCCTTCCCATCCCCCTCCTCCCACCCAATCCTCATCCCCCTCCCCTGCAAAGTTGTGAAGTTCGTTTTCGACATAACGATTGTACATCTCATTGTTGCAATGGGTCCACCTGTATCCCTATTTACACGATTTTTTTCCCTCCCCCTCCACAAATTATACCAACATCAAATACAGTGAAAACGGGTTATACCGTGGGGGAGGGACATACAAAGCAACAAAGAAATAATGTTCTAAATGTGTTAGAAACAATAGCATGAAAGAAAAAAAATTGAGCCCTTATCTTGGGGTTCATTTTGCCTAACATCAACTTATCTGACCTTTTCTGCTTGTCTCAGACATACGCTAGTTATTGCAAATAAGGGAAAGCATGGGACCTATGTTTCTTTGGGCCTGGCTTATTTCACTTAATATATTTTTTTTCCAAGTCTTTCCATTTCCTAACAAATGGGGCAATGTCATTCCTTCTGATGGAGGCATAGAATTCCATTGTATATATATACCACATTTACTTGATCCATTCATCTACTGAGGGGCATCTGGGTTGGTTCCATATCTTAGCTATGGTAAATAATGCTGCAATAAACATAGCTGTGCTGGTAGCTTTAGTGTGGCCTTGTTTGTGATCATTTGGGTAAATGCCCAAAAGTGGGATTGCTGGGTCATAGGGGAGCTCTATGTGAATTCTTTTGAGGAACCTCCATACTGCTTTCCAAAGTGGTTGAACAAGTTTACACTCCCACCAACAATGCAGTAAGGCTCCCTTCTGTCCACAT
The DNA here is from genome assembly GCF_024711535.1 of Dipodomys merriami. Taxonomy (NCBI): domain Eukaryota; kingdom Metazoa; phylum Chordata; class Mammalia; order Rodentia; family Heteromyidae; genus Dipodomys; species Dipodomys merriami. Next base: position 4,859,321 of record NW_027202382.1, on the reverse strand, counting down.
CCCCTCCAGCATCTGTTGTTATTAGAGTTCTTGATTATAGCCATTCTAACTGGGGTGAGGTGGTATCTCAATGTTGTTTTGATTTGCATTTCCTCTATGGCTAAGGAGGTTGAAACTTCTCTTCATGGGTCCATTGGCCATCCTTCTTTCCTCTTCAGAGAAGTTTCTCTTTAAGTCTTTAGCCCACTTGTTTATCGGTGCCACCTAATTTTGAGCGCATGTATTATATTGTGCAGCAGCGTTTGGTAGAGTGCATTCTTCTTCTTTAAGATTTACACCTCCTGGCTTCTGTCTGAATAACAATGGAATGCTGCTTTTGTGCAAAAGGAGAAGAAATCCCACAGAAGGAGGGTAGGGGTGGAGGTGGGGGTGGGGAGGCATACTTTCTAGGTTAAACTACCATAGAGCACTTCATAATTTTTATCCCATGAGGTTAATGAATTGATGGATACCTTATTTATAATTCTGGTTTATAGTTTTCAGATGTTTTATTATTTAACATGTATGGTGTCTCACTACAAAATTGTGGCCGATCTACATGAAATTTGAACCTCTGAAATTTTGGCTGCAAGGAAAATGCCACCATAAATGAGCTTTTTCTTTCTTTTGCATACCACTCACTACTTTTTAAATATCTGTACAACTTTAGAGTGATAAAGCATACTATTGTTTCTTTTCTTTATTATTTGCTCCTGACTACATGTTTGTCTTCTATTGTCTTATAGAATCTGTGATTAAAGCTTAGAGTCTGGGCACAGAATTTAACCCTGTTTTGGGGTAATATTTGGTAGGATATTGAAGTCAATATTTCCAAATGATCATCGCCAGAAATATTTGTAGATGCATTACCCTTCTGATTTTTTACTTTATTGGTATTTTATTAACTTGGATTTATTTAACTACTATAATGGTAAATTTTCACACAGGAATAATTGAATACGTCATATATAATTTCCTCCAATATTTTAGAGTTTGAAGTTATTATTCTCTTTAAAAGTCTTCCAGTGTTTTTGATACACGTACAAGCTAGAAACATAACTATATTCTTTTATTGGACTTCTCTAGTTTTTTAATTATATTCTTTTATTGGACTTGCCTAGTTTTTTGTGTAAAAGGAAGTATGTCATATACTCTTCTACACTGTCCATTTCTCACTACAGATTTTTCCATAATTGGTATATGCTTTATATTTTAAACAGTTGTGCTTTTGCCTACTAAATGAGTATGTCACAGCTATTTAGCCAATCCCTTACTGATGAATATTCACTGTTCTTCTTTTTTCCTGTTGCTTCTGGCAGATGGCTGCAAGGTTCTGAATACTTAGACTTCCACTGTGCTCAACCAGATCTTCCAGCAGATCTTTGGCATGTGATAAGGAAATCTTCACTGGACTTTGTCAGCACTGGAAACTCTTGGAGCTCAGCTTGGTGCAGGAAATGGAAGGGAAGGATTCCAATGAGGACTCTGTACTGGTTCAGATTAATTCTGTCTGGAAAAGAAAGAATAATGCCACTGTGCCTGAGACGTTGTTAGAGCAACAAATCATGACATTTTTGTTTTAATTATTAAGCTTGCAAGTAAGACTTGTAGCTGAGAAAACAGAACTTCATTTTTAATAATACTTTATACTTCCATCAATACATCAGTACATTTAATTATTGCAAATGATTTTTTTCTGCCTGTATCATGAAATTAATTGAATCAAATTTGTGCCAGTACATCACGGTAATGTTAAAGAAGTATGTGTTAAAGCTTCTAGTTATTTTATAGCACTATTAACTTAGTTATGTACTTTACTCTCAATTTTCATGTATTTATTATATTTTGGATGTATGATCAATTCACCCTTGTGCTGTTTACATAAAAACGTGTTTGCCTTTATATTTTTAAATTTTTGGTGCATGACAGTAAGGAGGCTTGAACTCAGGGCCTCGTACTGACACCTGGCTTTCTTGCTCATGACCGGTGCTCCACCACTTGAGCAAATGCATCCACTCTAGTATTTTGCTAGTTAATTGGAGATAGTTTCACAGACTTTTCTGCCTACTCTGGCTTTGGAATTCTGTCCTCCAGGGCTTCTAAGTAGCTAGCATTACAGTTGTGAGCCACTGGTATCTGACTTTATTTTAATGATTTTTATTAACTTTGACTTTCAGATCTCTTTATTCTTTATAAGTCAATAAAAGGCTTATTGCAACCTGTTGTGAAAGAATAGCAACTTCCTTGATATTATCTAAAATACACTAAATTCTAAACCTGTTATTATTGATAATAAAATAATTTCTTCATTATTTTGACCATTTAATTTCCCTGTCACCATTTTTATGCTTTTGCTATGTTATAATAATTTATTTTCTGGTAAACCTAGATATTATAGGAATTGCATTTTAATCCATTGATATTTTTACTTGATCTTTTGTGATTGACTTTAGAATTGTTCTTTAATGGTCAGCATTGCTGTGCTAAAAGTTATGAACTCTTGTGGATTCAAAAAGGACTATATTGCAATAAATGTAAAATTTGGAGAACTTCCTTTATCAGATAGAAAATTGAACTGTATTAGAGAATTTCTCACCCACAAAATCTGCAGTAAAGAACAGTAGATTATAGCCACCAGGAAATCTAAGCAGGGCTACCAAAAATAAATGCCAATGGAGAAACTGAATAACTCTTCAAATAACAGGTTTGAAACAGTAACAGCGATCCATCACTTACACAAAGAACTACCCATATTATACTATGTGGGATTTTACCTAGGATACCTGTTCTACCCTGAAGAAACTCATTTTCTTGGACCTTCACTTTTCTTACATGGAAATAAGAAAGTACTTGTAGAGCTGAGATAAGTATATTCTAAAGCACTTGGGATAGTTCCTCAAAGTGATCACCTAATGGCTATTGTTTCCATTTTGTTCAATGTACATCTGTGTGAGAATATGACCTCTTTTTCCACCAAAGGTTTGAAAAAGAACCATCTTTTTGTTCAGGCTGACCAAAAACAAAAACAAAAAACCATCTGCTAAGTCCTAGGAAGAACATTAAAGGATACAAAGTAGTTAGTCATATATCCTATTAAAGATGCGTGTGATTTACATTTGGTGCACATGGTAGCTTGAATGAATATCTGACTTGGAGAAGAACTGCCGAGGCTAGTACGGAAAAGGCACATTGTATTGTTTTGCTGATTCTGAAACCTGCCACATGTTCCAGGCAAAAGTTCCTTTTACTCCGGATCAGTAGTTTCCCTTCTTTCCTCAAGTAGAAACTCCTGGAGTATGCTATTTACTCATTCTCCAGTTGAAGTTTCACCTGTATGGCCCTTTCAATGGAACTGCTTTTTGTGCTGTTGATTTTCCAGGTAGACACTAATAGTACAAGTGCAGTGACACTTTCAGGTGTTCAGAAACATAGAATTTTTGGAAAAAATGTATTTTGTCCGAGTGATGAAAGTGAACTAGGCAACTCAAGGGCAGCGTTGGAAGGGAGGGAATGAGAGAGAAAGAGGGAACAGCTGACACGAAGCAAAAGGAAAGAAATGTACATATCACTCAATTCGGAAAACATAACTGTAGTGTCAAAAATTGTAGAGTTCATAAGCTTTATAGACTGTGATAATGACAATGCACCTTGTGAAGGTTAAAATGTGTTTGTGACTTCAGCTAAGTTCGCTATCCCATAATACTGTGAAAGTTGTGTAATCACTTAATCTCAATAGAGAAATATATATATTTATGTCCCACTTATAAAACCTTTCACCACAAAAATCCACCGAAATTGCTATAAATATCATCTCAGTACCTTTCCACAGATATAAAACAATAAGCCTTTCCCCCCTCACATAAATCATCCAGTAAAATCACTATCACCCCAAAAATCAAGCAGCTTGATACAACTGGTCTGACCTTTGGCACTTTACTAATCATGACAAAATTAGCATAAAGGATCTGACCAGAAAAACACCAGGTATAGGAAAGACACTAATGATATTCATCACGGTCCCTTTAATGTATATATGATTTTGATTCTTCAGTCTTTTCTTAACTTTTGTTGTTGTTGAATATTTTTGAAACATAGGAGTAACCATTGTGGTTCAGAGGAAGTAAAGAGCAGTATTCAGTAACAAACAGGTTAATTACTTGCATGGAAAAAAGAACCCCATTCTGGCCAAGTGTAGCAGAATCTGAGACCAAAGGAGTGGGGGCTTTCTGATCTATGGACACGTTGAGAATATGTTCCTTTGGAGCTCCTCCAGAGCTAAGGAGATTCTCTCAGAAATTAAACTCCAACACTATGACTTTGTTGTAATTATTGTTATAAGGTCAGTGAGTCTTCAGCTTCAGGCAGGCCATGGCACCTTTCGGCCAGAGCAGCTATGGAAAAAGAAAAAGGCATTACCATGTGCTCCCTTCCTCCACCCTGTTGTGCCAGCCCGGGAATCTCGATAAATGTCTGCCTCTAAAGGTTACCTAACACTAGGAAACACTATGGTGTTTTAAATTCTGACTGCTTGAAGCTCTGAAATTTGCTAAGCAATTTTGAGCACAATCTCATGATTTATGGTGGATGAAATAGCTCTTGATAATAAACTCCAAGTTGCACTATTCTTTTTTTAATTATAGGTCTCTTTTTAAAACTAATTCTCTTCACTGTAGCTCTGGAGAAGGACTATTATCCCTTGCTACCTTTGACACAGTAGTAAGAGAGCCAATCTTGCTCCATATCTGCCTGGAAAATTCCTAATCATTGCTTGTGAAAAACTTTGCTAATGATCACATCTGTCCTGAACCGCAGTTCCTTGGCAGAGTGCTTATAATGCAGAAAATGCCTGGAGCCTGCTTTGCTGCTGCTTGTAGAACCCTAATTGCATAGCATTAGAAATAGCGGCATGTCCTCATTCCATCCTGTTCCTGGAAGACAAGAGTGCCTTGGAGGAAAGGACTTTTGACTTATTTCAGAAGAAATGCCAGTGAATGGGTGGATGGCTACTATCTAATTAAAACATACCATAAGCTAGGTACTAGTGGCTCACACCTGTATTCAAGAGGCTGATATCTGAGGATCACAATTTGGAGCCATCACAGACAAGAATTTCTTTGAGACTCTTATCTCCAATAAGCTGCCAAAAAATGCAGAAGGATAGTAAAAATATTCAGTGACCAGAGGCCAGGCCCTGAGTTCAAGCCCCAGAACTAGATCATACACATGGCTGTAGGCACACACACACACACACACACACACACACACACACACACCACCACCACCACCACCACCACCACCACCACCACCACGACCATACCACACCATACCATACCATACCACAGACTTTCTGATTGTCTTTACATGACACCAGTCCTTTAGCAGAGTTCCAAAATTAAAAGAAAATATTAGTGTAGAAAAGTTACTGAATAAAACACAGAAGGTCATAACATGTGCATTGTGGTACCTGAAGAATATATCAAAGCCACACAAATTTTATGGAAAATGAATCTCAAATCCCACTGCCTGCAGCCAGGTAAATAAAGTGTTTATGCCAATGTGGATTTAGTGAGGCACCAGTGGTTAGTATGATATTCTTCCTTCCTTCCCATTGAATTCTGAAGAAAATCAAGCTCTGTAGTATCTACAAGGCATTTGTCCCTTTTTATATATTATATAAAATTGAGAACTAACTACCCTCTTCCTTCATAATTCTCTTTTTAAAAACAAGTTATCTTTTCTGATTTCATTAATATGAGTGTGTTTGCACTCATATTTTCAACGTGGTCCTCAAGTTACAAAAGCAACACCAATAGGATTGTGATAGACAAAGTACACCATAAAAACAAAGGCCCTATGCCTTTGACAACCAAACAATATAAAATAGCAGCTAATGGTAAAAGGAAGACAAAGAAGCAAGCGATTTTCTGTAATTTGAGTTCAAGTCATATTTCAAAACTTAGCAGAATCCCCAGACATGAAACAAGCATTTTCCATTCAGCACAACACTCTGAATTGAAACGATATTCAGCTAGGATATATATGTCACTTTGAATGAACCACTCAACTCTATGAGCTTCATTGACTTTCAAACATAAAATAAAGGTGAAATATTTCTAGAACAATTGCATTAAACAAACTGACTAAAGCAGTCAAAAGCATTGAGCAAAGTGTGTTTCACAGGGAGATGTCCCCCTCAGAAAGGTCAAAGGGAATATATAACAGGATGTATTCTATACATATTTCATAAAAGTATTACATATATTTCATATATGAATATTTAGACTTCCCATGGATTTCATATCTATATCATCTATATCTATCTATACATTCTTTTATTTTTTCATGTTTTCTATATCGGAATATTGAAGTTCCCCATCTCTTCCTTGAGAAATGATTACAATAAACAAAATGGAATTCTGGGAAGTATTCTGGAAAATACTGAAAAGCAGTCAACTTTCACATTGGAGATACTTATCTCCAATTTTTCTCTAATGTTTCTATTCATATCAAAATGGCAGTTTGTAAAAAGTATTTGGAAGACAGATTACCCTAGTGAATTAATCACCTTTTCACTACTAGAACAAAATACCGAGTACTGTACAGGATACTTAGCAACTTACATGAATATAGGTCCTACTACTTAAAGGTCCACAGGATTAGCCCCTGAGACAAACCTTTCCATATGAACTACAAAGGTAGTATACTCCACATTCAAACTAAAGCATCTGCTAAACTCAAGCTTGAAGGATATAAAATTCCATTGCTGTATTGAGTACTAGGTACACTTTTTCTCCTGGCTTCTTGAATCGAATGCTTTCACTCTTGGTACAGTAGTTTCTTCCACGGGGGAAAAAACCCCAGTGTGTTTTCTCCATTCTTTCCTCATTAACATACTCTGCTCACTGACATGGCTGCTTCCTTTTTCATCTTGGTTTCTGTCTGTCAATTGGAAATGGATATTTCTGGTTTTTCAGAAACTCACATAGGAGAGGCTGTTTTGTTTTTCTTTCCTTGATGGATTTTTTTAATACGTCACAATGACGTAAACGTAGTTATGACAAAAAAAAACGAAAAAAGAATGAAAGATTCAATTTACCCTAGGACTGTTAAGGTTTTTACAGAGGATGAGAGCCACCTGGTGGCCAAGATGTAAACAGCTTGATTCAAAAAATAGCACACTTAAAAAACAACAAAAAACAAAAATAGCACGCTTTTCAGACCTGTGAGTAATTCTGGTCCCTGGCAGTAGTGTTTTCTCTGGGGACCAAAAAAAAAAAAAAAAAGACCAATATTTTGAAAAGACAAACTCTATTGCTGGAAGAACTCCACTTCTTTAGATTTAGGGATGGAAAAATCAGCCTGAGGAATAGCATTTATCCTTTAAACAATGAGCCACAATATATAGAAAGGGTTACCTTGTATCCCTGGCCTCTGGCCCAGGTAAGAAATAAACTATTAGTAGTGGGGTAATAGAACAAACTCATCATTCCTTTACAGAAATGCTCAATGCAGAGATTCCTTATGAGCTGACTTGCTGGTTGTTCCCTCCTCCAAGTATATGTCAAGAACCTAAATGCCAGCTAATTTTTTGCCTTGACATCTTCAACTTATACATACAAATGATTCTATTTCACCTGAGACTATTCTCCACACTTGCAAAGAACAAAATGTGTGGTGGATCATTGGCACAGTGTTGAGGGGCCAAGGTTGTAGGGGAAATATCATCTCCATCCATCTTAAAATGACCTGGACCTTTTTTCCTGATACCAAGAGAAAGTGGCAGAGAGAGAAGTCTATTTAGTTGAAATACAAGCAAAGAAGAAATATTTTTTAATGAAAATTACCTTCATTTTTATACTATCGGTGCCAAATGCAATTTAAGGAGAAAACAAACCTGTTTTCTTGCTGGGAAAAAAATTACTTAAAATTTTCAACCTGTGATGAAAACTTTGGGAGGATGCCATTCATCATGATTTGCAGGATCATTGACTGTTTGAAGAGACCCTTGAAGTGGGACCACAGGTGGATATTGTCAAAAATTGGCCAAGAACACAGGGAAACTAAACCATGTAGTAAGGTTTAGGTTGTGTCCTGTTTAGGTTGGGATGACACCAGGTTTGTAATCCTAGTCTCAAACCCCAGGCCACTTGCCTGCATGTGTCAAAGAAAGTGAGGTGATTAAGGGGCAAGAAAGGAGATTTTTTTCCCCAAATCAACCATGAGAAAAGCAAACTTTAGTACATCTTCAACAATGTTTGGGAGTAGTGACTTTGGTCTCAGGTTAAATAGAAGAATTGGAGGCGGGTGTCAGGAAAGTACACATACTTAAAAGTTACAACAGTCCATAGTAACTTTAAACACATTTACGGATTTCTTTTCATAGACATTATATATTTTATGTAATTTAAAGTGTATATATAATGTGACACAATGTAAGTACATAAAGTATGCTAAAAGTCACTTAAGGTAAAAAATGATTATAAAAATGTCACCATTTATAAGTAAACGAATTCTACAAATAGGCAGGCAAACACTTTCATGGGGAAAATTACAGGTAAGCAGCATTTAAAGTAAACTTGCAGCTTAAACTTGTCATTTTTAACACATCACTTGCACTTTTTATGAAAAGGAGCAATATAGTTAGTGGATACAAATAAAGTTCTATAAATGAGCATTTTTTTTGGAGGGGGGGTCCAGTTGTGGGGCCTGAACTCTGGGCCTGGGCGCTGTCCCTCAGCTCTTCAGCTAAAGGCTAGTGCTCTACCACTTGAGCCACAGCGCTACTGCCAACTTTTGTCTTTTTGCTTATGTGGTGCTGAGGAATCGAACCAAGGGCCTCAGGCATGCAAGGCAAGCGCTCTACCACTGAGCCAACTTCCCAGCCCTAAATGAGCATTTTTAACTAAACAGTTCAATTAATTAAAAAGAATGCAAGCTAATCTGGAGTATGGTGTAGGAAGGCAGGGTTGAAAACAAGTGCTTGGGAAATGCCGCTCTAGACTGAAGTATGTAAGCATAAATGAAAACAAAAAGAAAAGTAGAAAAGAGGAAGACATTCAGAAAATGGAAGCTCGAGCATCCCTACTTAAGCCAAGGGAGCACAGCAAGGTCTTCACACTCCCCAGAGACAGAGGCTCCCCCATCAGCACCTCAGCCAGTCCAGCAGCATCCGCCCATCCACAATGCCCTTGCCCTTGGCCTTCCTGGTGACCCTGGTGGTGCTCAGCTGCAGGGCAACCTGCTCTCTGGGCTGTGAGCTGCCTCCCACCCACAGCCTGGGCAACAGAAGAGCCTTGCTCCTCCTGGGACAGATGAGGAGAGTCTCCCTTTTCTCCTGCCTGAAGGACAGAAAGGACTTTGGATTCCCCCAGGAGGCATTGGATGCAGAGCAGGTCCAGAAGGCTCAAGCCATCGCTGTCCTCCATGAGATGACCAGGCAGATCTACAGCCTCTTCAGCACAAAGACCTGGCCTGCCCCTTGGGAGAAGAGCCTTGTGGACAAACTGTGCGCTGGCCTCCATGAGCAGCTGCAGGAGCTGAGAGCCTGTCTGAGCCGGGAGGTGGGAGAGCAAGAGCCTGCCATGGTGCTTGAGGACTCCACACTGGCTGTGAGCAAACACTTCCGCAGGATCTCTCTCTACCTGCAAGAGAAGAAGTTCAGCCCTTGTGCCTGGGAGGTTGTCAGGGCAGAAATCATGAGATACTTTTCCTCATCTGCAAACCTGCTAGAAAGGATAAAGAGTGAGGCATGAGCTCTACTTGTCATGGAAATGGCCCTCACTGATGGAACACAGTAGCTCCCTTCGGCGGACTCTGCCATTCTCTGAAGCTGTCATTTCTGCTATCATTTGACATGACTTCAGTGAATGTGTTACATGCTTTCAGAAGTGTTGGTTCATTTGTATTCAACTCTCTAAACTCTCTTCCCTTTCATCCATAGAGGTATATCTATCCATCTATTTAAATATTATTTATTTAACTATGTACCAGATTTAAACAATTTTATATTTATATATACATATTATTTTGTATACCTTTACATTGTGGTTTTATGAGGTAATTTATGCCTTACTTTTTACATTAAAGTTTTGATAAAGAAGTTTATGGTTTGTGTTTAATTCTTTATTGGAAACTTTCAGCCCATGTGAAGCTTATAAAATGAAGGCAGGTGGAAGTCATTCACCCATCATCGTTTTTCTCCTTTTATCAGTGTCAGCTGGCTTCTTCCTGATGGGGAACAGTGTTTACAAAGGATGTGGAAGAAAAATTTACAACGCATGTGTAAGAAAAAATGTGAAAGAAAAATTAAAAACTAATGTTCTCTAAACTGGATTGCATGCTGTCTTCAGACGACAGTTATGAACCTAACAAACACAATTTCCATCCTTTTGTATCTTTGCTTTTTCTCAGTGAAGGAAATCTAAAAACTAGAACCTTGTTTTGCCAATACAATATGAAGGGAAATCTGATGACATGGTCATACAAAATGGTCACAGATTGTTTCATGAAGGACTTTCGGAAAGACAGAAATGTATAAATTGACTGTTGATACCTAAGCCCACGTGGCCACTACTAGTTTCGTACATGAGTTTGCAATGCACAAGAATCACCGTTTGTCAAAGTTAACAAGGGGAAACTTAGATCTTATGATGGGATATGGAAACAGTCTGGCGAGAGCAAAGGAAACTTCAATTTACCAATCTTCAAATACTAAAAGGAACTAGAGACCAAGAGAAACAGAGATGGGAGAGCATCACATTTGGAAACAGTTATGTTTTAGTCTGTCATTCTGCAAAAGGATGAACAACAGCACTCTGGTATTGGAAGTGGGATCAATATCTTTTGTCATCTCAGCAGAAAAAGCCAGAAGTGACACTGTGGCTCAAGTGGTCGAGCCCTAGCCTGGAGCTGAAGAGCTGAGGGACAGCGCCCAGGCACGGACTTCAGGCCTCATGACCAACCAAAATAAAAAAGATGTTTTGAATATTGGGTTTTGTTGTCAAGACCTTGCACTTGTTGGTATGCCCTCTCCCACTGGAGCCCTGTTCCCCTGGTTCCATTCCATTTCTTATGTTGAGGGAAGTATTTCATACTTTTGCCTGAAATACCCATGATCTCTAATCTTCCAGATCTTTACCTCTGAGACTTGAGATCACATTATTTTCCTACCTTGCCCTAACGTGATGTGAGATGATACCTCATTGTCTTGATACACATTTCTTGTAAGGCCAGACATGTTGAGCATTTCTTCCCGTGTTTTTTGTGCATTTTTTTTACTACTTCTTCTGATAACTCTCTATTTAGCTCTTTGTCCATTTGTTAATTCTGTTATTGATTCTTTGAGGGGTTAGTTTCTTGAGCACCCTGTGCATTCTGGATACAATGCCCTACCTTATCAGATACATCAGTGGAAAAGATGTATTTTAGACATGTTTTTAACAAAGAATTTTCCACTCCTGAAAATATATTCTTCCTCTACCATCTTTAGTTACATCACGATTTGGGGCATTGTTTGGACCTTGCTTTTCTAAATAAATGAGTATAATTAGACTCTTTAATTCCAGAGACTTCCAGGGTGCTAGTGGCTCATGCTTGTAATCCTAGCTACCCAGGCAGGGATGATAGGGTAGCAGAAAAGTCTGTGAGACTCTTATGTCCAACGAGCCATCAGGAAGCTGGAAGTAGGCCTGTGCCTTAAGTGGTAGATCACTAGCCTTGAGCAACAAAAGTTCAGGGACAGTGCAAAGGCTCTGAATTCAAGCCTCAGGACTGACACACAGACCACACAACCACACACACACACACACACACACACACACACACACACACATGCAGGTACACACATACACAAAAAATATCCTAGATTTTAAAGAAGTGCTCAATTTATATTTGCTGAATAAATGGGAATCTTCAAATGGGAATATACAGATGGATGGACAGGACATGCAGAAAATGCATAGTTTAGTCACTGTCTCTGGCCCTTTCCCCTGGCCCCATCCATCCTCACAGAATCACAACTTCCTTCCTGTGTTAGGTAGAAGTCCCATGGGAGTCCTGTCATTCTCTCCTTTCTCCTTGCTGACAATTCTGTCCTGTGGTAGATTCACCTCGGTGCTTGTCCATCAGAGCAGAGCAGCACAGGTACAAAGCAAAGACCATTAACATCTATGCTTTGCAGAGCATCTTTTATAAGTGCTCCCCATGTTTCCAGCACGAATGTTTCCTAAAAGAAACAAAAGGCAATTGTTCAGTGTTGGAAGGCTGAGATAAAAGTATAGAAGCCCTGGCATTGGGGGTTAAGTGTGACCAGGGCAGCCAACAACCTTGGAGGTGTGTTTTTAAGATAGTCAAAACTCCCAACAAGGCACAGAGATACTTCTCAGACTGAAGAGCATACTTCTTGGTGATCATAATGATTCCCGAAAATATACCTTTTTTTTTTTTTTTTTACTTTTTTGGTGAAGATACATATTATAATAGTGTTTTCCCATACTTGTCCCATTAGTCACCTGAAACCTCACATTCTTTTAAGTTTAAAAAAGAAAGCTGGAAGTTATGGTTCAAATGTGGAATACCAGCCAACTCAACAGAACCACTTAAGTAAGAAACCAAGTCTGAACGGAGATCTGTAGAAGAGTGAAGAACAAGCACATGTCCCATGAAAGGGAAGTCTGATGATATTCAGTTCAGAAACGGCATCTTATAGGAAAAATCTAGAATTAAAGAGGGTCATATGGAAATGAAATGGGCTGTAGAATTTCCTGCTGATTGTGCTGTTTGGAGCATTACTATGTCTCTATTTTTCTAGATAATATTATTTTTTTCTTTTTCTTTTTATACCACAATAACCATCTTCTCTTTCCTATGAAATATCTAGAGAGATCTTTCCATTCATTCCTTATTAACCTTCCCCACAAAACAATACAGCTGATTTCTCTTTTCTCTGGTCAGTGGTTTCTCTTTAAGTGTCTAAGGCCACAAACCAAAAAAGCAAAACTCTAATGAAAGTTCCTATTTCATCATAAACTCATAGGTAAGGAGCTCGGTTTCCTTTTCTTCTGATGACTATTTTTGGAAGTGAGTTAATATTTCTGTTATGATGATGCAAGAGTAAGCTGTAACTGAAAGGAGACAGAAAGCAGAATTTATTTCCAGCTCCATCCAGCAGATAACTTGGCAATGGAGGAAGAAATGCCCATACAGTGATACTTGAGAGTATTTGATAATTTTGCCATGGGATGGGGAATGAGTCTAACCAATAAAGCTGAGATGTCTTTCCTATCCTCCCCCTCCATAGGAGCAGACTGTCCAGAAGCTAGCTTGAGGGAATTTTGGGATCAGATCAATAGCACATCAGGAAGCATTGAATAGTATCACAAAGCACTCCTGCCTTTTGACAAGACTACTGCAGAAGGCCAGACATGCTCACAACTCTGTGTCATTCTTCAGACATAAGCATTCAACGAATAACCGTTTTTACCTGGCCTCAGCCCTTTTCCATGCACTCATACTTCCTGCACCCAGGCACCTCCCACAGAGCTCTAGGATTCCCACACCATTTGACTCTGAATGTGAAAGTTTTACAGAGAAAGATCACCACCTGTTGGCCAACATAGACCAAGACAACATAAATAGAAAGCCACACACACAAGGTCAACATCCAATGATTCCACATCCTGATTCCACTAGGTAGAGATGACATCAGGAGACTCAGAAATTTTAAAGTGCAAATCTAGAAACCAGAAGAGGGTAGAAAATCCAAGAGCAGCTGAAAAACACGCAAAGAGACTAGACCTGCCTAGGGCAACTTCTGGAACTTGGGTTTTTCTAAGGAATGGAACACTGTATCAACTGTCAAGTAGCATAAGAGCTATTTCAAATCAGAAGGAAAGGAGATGGAGGAAGATTCTGAAGTCCTAGAGTCATTACACTGACAAAGCCCCCAAACACAATGCCCAGCACAGGTGGTAATCATACCAGACAGCAGCCTTCAAGCTCACAGAGTTCTTGGAAAGGTTAGGGTTATTCTAGTATCTGTCGTAAATTTACATTTTACCCTAAGGTCATTCAGTTCCTCACAGTGTTGAAAAATAATATTGATGATGCCAATATAGTCCAGGGAATCTCTAAAATTCTGTTCATAATTCTATTCAGCTTCTTTAAAAGACAAACACTAGAAAGGCACTTGGGGCTCACACCTGTAGTCCTACTTATGTGGAAGCCTATGGTCTGGGGGATCACAGTTTGAAGCCAGCCCAGGAAGAAAAGTCTGTGATACTCCATCATCAAAAATAACTGGCAAGAAGCATGGTTGGAGGCATGACTCAAGTGGGAGAGCACCATCAGAGCAAGAAAACCAAGCAAGTGTTAGGCTCTCCAGCAGGAGGAAACAAGACAACCACAGCAGCAACAGCAAAATCCAAACAAGAACCCAGGTGAACACTGACAGCAATTCTTGCACAAAAGTTTACAGGGAAAGAATTAAAGTCATTAGCAAGAAATGGACCAAGGCCTTCCCAGCAGAACAGGCAGACATGTGGGTATTAGAAGATCTTCCCTTCAGATGGTAGCTAAGATGTTGTAAAAATTCATTTATCTAACTTAAATAAAGGCCTGTAGAGGGTCATCATAAACCCCACTTGATCTGATTCTGTGTGAAGCAAAGGAAAAAGAAGCCTGGCATTGCGTGCAGTAGAACACCATCCCAACACTGGCAGCCATCAAAGCCCCAAGACGCTCAATGTTGCCCATGGCAATTCTACCATGTGACAGTCATGACTGTGTGCTGTGTGGCCAGGAGAGAAGCTCCACATGGCCCTGTGCATGTGCCTCCTTTGTATTTGTGCACAGAGGCCAGCAGGTCAACATGCCAGCAATCGCTGAGTTCCATTTCAGATCCTAACACATTTGCAAAACCAAAACCATATTTCTAGAAGCTTAATAAATAGATAATACAAATATAAATCTGAGCAAAACTATCAACTTTGTTATTCCCATCGAACAGAAAAAAAAATGATACCAAAACAATCACCCTTAGCAATTGGGTTGAGATTTGAATCGAAGCCAGACCCGACTTGGCAAACACTTTACTTCCTGAATAAACATAGATAGTGTTGTATATCTTGGTCATCCAATTCTTCATGCCATAAACAACTCTACTATTATATGGAAAGAGAAAATTAAGCAAATATTTTTCATTTGCTTCTGTCAGCACACACACAGCAACAGTAAAGCTGGGCTGGAATTCAGAAATGGAATTGCATTTTGAGAATGAGATCAGCCAGTGGGAGAAAGAGGAACTTCCAGGGAACCGGGAGGGACCTAAAGGAGAAAAGTTAGCATCCATGTGGCTAGAGCAGGCTCAGAATGGAAATTGTCCAGGACTATTTGTTCAAAGCTTACAGGAAAACAACACTAGAATAAGCAGACTTTTAGAATTAGGCAGTCCACACGTTATTGAAGTTGTTTGAACATATTTCATTGAAGATATCACTCAAATTTTACATTCATTTTGTTTCATTTTCTTTTTTTTCTTTTTTTTTATTGTGAAAATACTGTACAGAGGGGTTACAATTACATGAGCAAGATAATGAGTACATTTCTTATCAAGCATTGTTGCCTCCTCCTTTGTTTCCCCTTCCCATCCCTTCCCATCCTCTCCCAACCCTCACACCCAATCCTCCTCCCCGCCCACCAAAGTTGTAAAGTTCATTTTCGACATAAGGACTTGTATTTTTCATTGTTGTAATGGGTCCACCTGTATCTCTAGTTAAATGATTTGTTTTTTCCCTTCCTCTCCACAAATTATACCAACATCAAATACAGTGAAAGCAGGGGTTATACCGTGAGGGAGGAACATAAAAAGCAACAAAGAAATAATCTTATAAATGTATTAGAAACAATCACATGAAAGAAAAAAAACATTTGAATACATATCTTAGGGTTCATTTCCCTAACATCAACTTATCTGACCTTTTCTGCTTGACTCAGACATATACTAGTTATTGCAAATAAGGGAAACCATGGGACCTATGTTTCTTTGGGCCTGGCTTACTTCACTTAATATAATTTTTTCCAAGTCTTTCCATTTCTTTTTAAGGGGAGCAGTAGTGAGAATTTGAACTCGGGGTCTGTGCTTGCTAGGAAAGTAGTGTACTATACCCCCATACACTTATTTTCAAAGGAAGTAAAACATCAGCTTTTACTTACACTCCTTTAACATAAAACCAGTCTGTCTACCTCCTTTGACCACACCCACTGTTGCTCTACAAAGCAATCCACAGCCATCCTAAAACATTTGAAGTAGAATGCAGGTCTTTTGTCATCTGACCATACTGCTCTACTGCTCTGGGGATCAGGAGACCTCTACTTGGCTTAGGAATCCATTGCACTTCTGTCCATTTCTGATGTTGAGTCTTTTAGAAAAACTATAAATTCACCTTTCCCTAATGTGTTCTTTCTAATCAATTACAAATGTGAGTATCATCCAAATGGAGGGTTAAATGAGTCAACATAATCAAAGATCCTACAACAGTGACTAGTCCACAATTAGCATCAAATAAATCATATTGTTATTGTCTCTTGATTTATATACTCTATATTAAGAGTGGGTTCTTCGCAGATGATCTAATGCCTTTATGTGCACTTCTTCGTTTGTAAGGGCAGTCTCCAATGCCTGAGTAGATGAGTAGTGAGTACATTAGCCTGGCTCTGACACAGCTAATATCTAGTATCCTTTAGAGAGGACTAATTTTGCAGTGACTGGGATCTGTTTGCCAGTCTCCACTGAACTCGTTAGTTACACAACCCCCTTTTCCACTCAGTTGCTCTGATCTCCAAAAAATAAGGGAAAGCTCAGTTAGGTATTCTTGCAAAGCTGAGGCGATCTACTGAAGAGAGCCCGTTCTGGTAACTTCAGCCATTTTCCCAGCTTTGTGCAGTTCTGCGTTGTCTTGCCGTCTTGCCTCTGCTGTAGCTCACTGTCCCTAACTTTGCTGCATTGAACTTAGTTAGCATATACATTGCCACTGTGACAACCAACCTCACTTCCTTTCTTCACTTTCATGACAATTGACATGGCAAGTCTTACTTATAAACCACAAACCACAATGAAGGCTTGCTTTCTATTTTCCCTATGAAGGTAGAAAATAGAAATAGAGAGAAAAATTAGTGAAAATTGTAGAAAAAAATGATGCTACTTTTGCCTTTCTTATACTCCTATCTACTTATGGTAGTTTATTACAAGTTACAATATAAGTAGCTGAACTCTACCATTAAACTTTCAGCACATTAAAAAAAAAAGGTGCAAAAAATAAACTAAAAATTTTAGAATGCTATTTCTCCCTGACCGGGGGGAAGGGGAGACATACATTTCTTTGTCACTGTATTGATAAGAACTAGACACAGATGAAAAAGAAACAAAAGTAATTTATCAATACAAATAAAAGATAAGGACTTCTTTTGTGGGTCGTGGGGCCTGAACTCTGGGCCTATGTGCTGTCCCACAGCTTTCAGCTCAAGGCTAGTGCTCTACCACTTAAGCCACAGCGCCCCTTCTGGCTTTTTCTACTTATGTGGTTCTGAGGAATCAAACCCAGTACCTCATGCATGCAAAGCAAGCACTCTACCACTGAGCCACCTTTTCAGCCCAAATAAGGTCATTTTTGAGAAAAGCCACAACCACACAGACAAAACAAATGTATGCTATTTGCAATGAGGACTCAACACTTCGATACATGGGAATGTGGGAAACTATTGAAAACAAAGGCCCTTCACATGCTCTTATGGGGCAAGAGAGATGATGATCTAGGATCTGTTATTTGGACTAGCAAGAAAATATTACCCCTAGCAAAACAAGTCCAAAAGACATGGCAGGGAGTGAGGCCAGTAGACCATGGCCAGTAGACTTTAGAGACTCCAGAACAGAGAGGCCTTCAACATGTAACAACTACCTAGTGAATGACATTATCTTGGAGTTAGAATTTCCAAACCTAGACATATCTGGAAAGAACCAACATCTGGGTTAGGGGAAATGTTGCAGCTAGAGGAGCACTTGCAGAACTCAGAAAATGGTACTCAGCCAGAGGAATATACACCTAAGCCTGACCATGGGAACCCATTAACTCACAGTCACAGGGACTTGAATAAATGTGTTCTAGAAGGAGAAATGTTCTGAAGCCAGTAGTCAGCAACCTCCTTGGGGAAGAAAAAAGCATAGTCTGTTCTTAATTCTAAAGAGTTTCTTTACTTGAATGATGCAGTGAATCCTGAAACAATGATTCAACCCTTAGTATCAATGGTTCTCATGTTAAACAAAGGAAGGATTGATGTCAGGGTCAAAGATGAAGATTTGTTGTGAAACCAAGAATATTGTTGACTTATTGAGAAAAGTATATGCATGCACCGGAGGGTGAGTGAGTCTTTACATACATCCATGTGCACATTCCCGACTTCAGGCTCCCAGATGCTTCTCAATGGATTAGGGGTAGCATTTGGGTTGCACAGTAACAGTTCACTTGGAAAATCCATGTCTTAGTGTTTTAAATTTTAGGCCACATGGCAAACATGTCAATAGAAACAAAAAAAGGAAGTGAAAATGCAGAGAAAATGAAATGTAGGGAAAATGAAAATTGGGTTTTCTCTATAAAAATTGAGCAGAGCCAGAAAATCTTCACAAATCCCAGGGTCCAAGGTTGATTGAGACCCCAGCTCAGCCAGGCCAGAAGCCTCCTCACGTCCCCATGGCCCTCCTGCGCCCTCTACTGACTGCTATGGTGCTGTGCAGCTTTGGACCTGTTGCACCTCTGGGCTGTCACCTGCCTCAGAACTCTCTCCTGCTTAGCAGAAAGACCTTTGAAGTCCTGGAGCAAATGAAGAGAATCTCCCCTGTCTTGTGTCTGAAGGACAGAAGGGACTTCCAGTTCCCCAGGGAGATGGTGAAGCTCAGCCAGATGCAGAAGGCCCAGGCTGCGTCTGTCCTCCAGATGCTGCTGCAGCCCATCTTCAGTCTCTTCAACACAGAACAAGCCACAGCTGCCTGGAACCCTGCCCTCCTTCGTGAACTCCGCACTGAACTCCTTCAGCAACTGCAGAACCTGAGCACCTGTTTAGTCCAGGTGACCAGAGAGGAAAAGTCGGTGCTGAAAACTGAAGGTCCAGCACTGGCCTTGAGGAGGTATTTCAAAAGAATCTTTCTCTACCTGGAAGAGAAACAGTACAGTGACTGTGGCTGGGAAATTGTCAGACAAGAGATCACAAGAGCCTACTCTTGATGAAGAAACTCTCAAGCAAGATGAACAAAAATGGGTTTCATCTTGATGTGATTCTTCTGGACTGTTCTGCCATAATATATATCATTGGTTATTTCAAAAGGCTTTTCCTTTGGCATGAGGACTACATTATTGAATGATATTCAGCAATACTTCAACAATATAAAGTACATTTATTTTAGAATTACTCATCTCTAAAAAGAATTCATCCTTGAAGCATCATTCCTCAGAGATAATTGTCCTGCTATTATTTGTTCATTTATTTATTTATGCTAATTTTTCTTTCCACTGTACTTATTTATTTGACATATAATAACTTGTTTATCTTTGCTATTTATTCAGTTCATTAAAGCATTTACTCTATTCACTTAATTCCTATCACCAAAATTGTCACTATCTGCCATGACTGTAGCAGTACAATGATGGGAGACATGGACAAAGAGATGAGGTTTTGGGGTGCCAAGGGACCCGAAGTGATTCCTGCTCTTGCATCCTGGGATCCCAATAAAAATTTCTACCGAGTGTAGTACAGTGGGAGGGGACTGCAGATATGTGCAAAGGCTAGGGTTATAACCACTAACATGAGAGGTAATTTGCACACAAGTGAGAATTGACTTCATTATCTTAGGAAGCAGGGGGAAGCAATAAACATCCCAATAGTTAGCACAGTCATCTTATCTCCAAGGTGTTACGCTTTTAGTGCCCAAATGCTTCTAGCATAAACACACTTGGGGCAGTAATTTCTACCTCTGTCTTCCTCTACTGTTTGGCCTTTTCTGGGCACAGCTCTCAGCCTTCTGAATACTGTCAGGGATGGCATTCTGATCTCTTAACCCTTTCCATGTCTTACAGCTCTGCTCCAGGGATTCTCACAAATTAAACTTATACATACTTATTATGAAAGGAAAGCAGCATGCTCGTTTTTAAATAAATAGTGAGAGAATGGTAACATCTACTGATACTGTGTATAAATTGAGCAAGTGTCAGACTGTGCAAATCTTTCAAGGAGTAAAGAAAAATGAAATAGTCTTTGCTATTTGGTATTCTCAGTGTTATTGGGGAGAAAACAAAACAGTACTAACCTTAATTTTCTTTAAATTATCTTAATTTTATAAACAGAAGAAAAGGACAATGATTATCACTTACCAGATGCATTAGGTATGAAAATACTTATATGGAATTTAATTAACAAAAATAGATTTGCTTTTAATAAAGCTCCTTTGCAGTCATGAAGGTTCAGAAATCTGACAGACTTTTGTAGAAAAAAACAATATCTATTTCTGCAAAGGAACATAAGATACTTTCCAAAGAAACACAGTGAGACAAAAAAGAATATAGAGAAAAAGATGGTAAATGAAATTAGGGCAATCATTTATGGAATAAATGTGAACTTCAGCAAAGAGATTGTGAGAAAGAATGAAATGGAAATCTTTGGAAATGAAGAACTCACGAAGTCACTTAAACTACAATGGTGACACAAAATAAGAGATCAACCAAGCAGAATTTCTTACCTTGATCACAAGTCCAGTGACAAATTCCAATCAGATGAGAAACAGAAATGTAGAAGGATGGAGAAAGAAAAGGAAGAATGAAATAAACACTTTGAGCTGTATAAAAGAATAGTAAGTGGCCATGTTTTCTAGAATATGAAGAGGAGGAAGCATGAAAAACATTCATTTAATGAAACAATAGCTAAAAAGGCCTGAAATTAGGAAAAACATGCACATCCTTGTTTATGAGGCTCAAGTGACCTGAAACAGATTTGACCCAAAGAGATCAATTCCAACTTCCATTACACTCGAAATGATAAATGTATAGGGTACATAGAGGAATCTACAAACAATGAGTGACCACATCTTGTCAACACAGCCTCAGATGAGAGATCAGAAGAACCATAATATGAGGTCAGCCTGGACACAAAGTTGGTGAGACACATCTCAGATAAAAGCTGGGCATGGTGGTACATACCTGCAGTCACATCTATACAGTTTGTATATGTAGAGGCTTGTTGTTTAAGGTCAGCTCTAGATAAAGATCTAGGTTCTAGTGGTTGAGAGCTTGCCTGGTGAGTATAGTGCCCTGAGTTCAAATTCCAATGTTGCCACCTTCTGTCCACCTCCCCAACCTTCCACAAATAAACCTCACACACAAAAGCAGGGGAAAATCACCAAGAAGCACATAAGAGAACCTGTCAGTCTCACAATAGACATGAAAATAAACCAATCAGGTCAGGACATAGTAGGAATATATATGAAAAGTGATGGGGAAAACCCTGCCAAGCAAAGTGAAAATTCCAGTACCAAACATGCACACACTCAGTAATAGACAATCTAGTTAAGCAAATGTTTATGGAACTAAAGGCAGAATAGATTACAACAGAATAATAAACCACACTAATGGAATGGAGATTAAGATTGGAGACAATGGAGTAGAACTGAAAATGCAGGCATTAATATAGAAAATGTAGTCAGCTGAATCCCACAAACACATGAAGAAGATATAGAAAGAGCTGTTTCTTCAATAAAGCAGAAGCTGGATATACATACGCAGAAAAATAAAACTAGACCCCTCTCTGCCTCCAGTTAGAAAACCCAACTCAAAATATACCAGAACTTTCAATGAGAACCCAGAAGAATAAAACTGTGAAAGAAATCAACAGGAAACACTTCAATATGTTTGTGTATACAACAATTTTTGTGTAAGGATCCCAAAGATTAGGAGACAAAAGTAAATAGAGAAAAATATGACAATATGTCAAAAATAAGATTTTGTATAGTGAAAATGATAACAAAATTAGTAGATATTTTACATGATGGGAGAAAATATTTGAAAAGTATTTATTTGATAAGAAGTCAACACCAATAAAGTAATCCAGTTTTCAAAATGACCAAGTATCTGATACACATTTCACAAAGATATAGGTACAAAGGAAATAACAGGTATGAAAATGTTCAATATTGCTTATGGTTAGGAATGAATAACCCAAAAGGAGATATCCTCTCATTCTACTCAGAATGTTCATTACCAAAGATAAAAAGTTACAAATCCTGTCAAAAATACACAGAATGCATGATTTTATATTCTCTTGGTGGGAATGTAAATTAGAGAAGCTATTCCAGAAAACTCAATGTAGAGCTCTTAAAATATTGAAAATAGAACAACCATATGATATTGCTACTTCACTAATAGAGCATGTAACTAGGGAAATAAAATGTTTTCCTTTTCAAAAAAATAGCTACAGGGGCTGAGAAGGTGGCTCAGTGGTAGAGCACTTGCCTTGCATGCCTGAGGCCCTGGGTTCAATTCGTCAGCACCACATAAACAGAAAAAAAAAAAAAAAAAAAAAAGCTAGAAGTGGTGCTATGGCTCAAGTGGTAGCTTGCTAGCCTTGAGCTGAAGAGCTGAGGGACAGCGCCCAGACCCAGAGTTCAGACCACACTATTGGACCCCCCTCCCAAAATAGCTACATATCTATGTCTTCACTGTTCATGGTAGCGAAGCTATGAAATCAATTGTGATGTCTTTAAGACTAAATTCTTTTTTCTTCTTCTTTTTCTCTTTTTTTTATTGTGAAAATACTGTACAGAGGGGTAACAATTACATGGGCAAGATAATGAGTACATTTCTTATCCAGCATTGTAGCCTCCTCCTTTGTTTCCCCTTCCCATCCCTTCCCATCCTCCCCCCCACCCCACGCTACCCCCCAATCCTCCCTGTCCCCCCCCCCCCCGCCCCGCAACAAAGTTGTGAAGTTCGTTTTCGACATAACGATTGTACATCTCATTGTTGCAATGGGTCCACCTGTATTCCTATTTAAACGACTTGTTTTTCCCCTTCCCCTCCACAAATTACACCAACATCAAATACAGTGAAAGCAGGGGTTATATCGTGGGGGAGGGACATACAAAGCAACAAAGAAATCATCTTATAAATGTGTTAGAAACAATCGCATGAAAGAAAAAAAAATATTTGAATACATATCTTAGGGTTCATTTCCCTAACATCACCTTATCTGACCTTTCATGCTTGACTCAGACATATACTAGATATTGCAAATAAGGGAAACCATGGGACCTATGTTTCTTTGGGCCTGGCTTACTTCACTTAATAGAATTTTTTCCAAGCCTTTTCATTTCCTAACAAATGGGTCAATGTCATTCTTTCTGATGGAGGCATAGAATTCCATTGTGTATATATACCACATTTTCTTGACCCATTCATCTACTGAGGTTCTATATCTTAGCTATAGTAAATAATGCTGCAATAAACATAGTTGTGCTGGTAGCTTTAGTATGGTCTTGTTTGTAAACATTTGGGTAAATGCCCAAAAGTGGGATTGCTGGGTCATAGGGGAGCTCTATGTGGAGTCTTTTGAGGAACCTCCATACTACTTTCCAAAGTAGTTGAACAAGTTTACACTCCCACCTACAATGCAGTAGGGCTCCCTTCTGTCCACATCCCCTCCAGCATCTGTTGTTATTAGAGTTCTTGATTTTAGCCATTCTAACTGGGGTGAGGTGGAATCTCAATATTGTTTTGATTTGCATTTTTTTTATGGCCATGGACCTATTGGCCATCCTTCTTTCCTCTTCAGAGAAGTTTCTCTTTAAGTCTTTAGCCCACTTATTTATTGGGCAGTTGTTTCTTTGAGGATTTGCTGTTGGGGTTTTTAAATTTTTGAGTTCCAAGTATATTTTAGATATAAGACCCTTGTCTGTTATATGGCTAGTGAAGATCTTCTCCCAATCCCTGGGCTTTCTATTGATCTTGCTAGCTATGTCCTTTGCCATGCAGAAGCTCTGTAATTTCATGCAATCCCATTTGTCCAACCTTTCTTTGATTTGTTGTGTTTCTGGGTCTCTATTAAGAAAATTTTGGCCTGTGCCAAGGAGACCTAGGGTTTCTCCTATTCCATCCTGTAATGTTTTCAGAGTGTCTGCTTTGACTCCGAGGTCTTTGATCCATTTGTAGTTGATTCTGGTGCAGGGTGATATATAAGGATCTAGTTTTAGTTTTCTACAAGTAGTTAACCAATTTTGCCAGCACCATTTACTGAAGAGGCTGTCTTTCTTCCATTCTTTTTTTTTTTTAGCTCCCTTATCAAATATTAGATGGCTATAGGTCTGTAGGTTCATTTCTGGTTTTCAATTCTATTCCATTGGTCCCGAGGTCTGTTCTTGTGCCAGTACCAAGCTGTTTTGATTACTATGGCTTTATAGTAGAGTTTGAAATTTGGTATTGATATTCCTCCAGCAGTGTTCTTTCTGGTGAGATTCGTTTTTGTTATTCGGGGTCTTTTATTGTTCCATATGAATTTTTGGATTGCCTCTTCTATTTCCTTGAAGAATGAGGTTGGAATTTTGATAGGTATCGCAATGAATTTGTAGATAGCCTTGGGAAGTATTGCCATTTTCACGATGTTGATCTTTCCAATCCAGGAGCATGGGAGTTTTTGCCACTTTCTAAGTTCTGTTTTGATTTCCTTTTTCAAGTTTTTAAAGTTTTCATCATAGAGGTCCTTCACTTCTTTGGTTAAGTTAATTCCTAGGTATTTTATTTTTTGTGGGACTATTATGAATGGAGTTGCTTTCCTAATTTCAGCCACACTTTTCTCATTGTTGGCATACAGAAAAGCCATTGATTTTTGAGGGTTAATTTTATACCCTGCTACTTCGCCAAAGTTTTGAATCAGCTTGAGTAATTTGGAAGTGGAGTCTATGGGATTCTTTAAATACAAGATCATGTCATCTGCAAAGAGGGAGAGTTTTGCTTCTTCTTTCCCTATTTAGATCCCCTTTATGTTTCCATCTTGTCTTATTGCTGTAGCTAGGCATTCTAATACTAGATTGAAGAGTTCCTGAGTTAAGAGGAAATGAGTTTTTCACCATAAAGTATAATTCTGGCAGTAGGTTTGTCATACACAGCCTTTATTGTATTGAGGAATGTTCCATGGATTCCTAATTTTTCCAAAACCTTCATCATAAAGGGGTGTTGGATCTTATCAAATGCTTTTTCTGCATTTATTCAGATAACCTTGTGGTTCATTTCTTAGCTCCTGTTGATGTGATGAATTATATTAATTGTTTTGCGTATATTGAACCAACTTTGCATCCCTGAAAATGAATCCTGTTTGATCATGGTGTATGATTTTTTGGATGAATTGTTGAAGTCGATTGGCCAAAATTTTGTTGAAAAGTTTTGCATCAATGTTCATCAAAGAAATGGATATATAGTTCTCTTTCTTTGATGAGTCCCTGCCTAGTTTTGGGATGAGGGTTATGATGGCTTCATAGAAAGTGTTTGGGAGTGAACTTTCTCTTTCAATTTCATTGGAGAGTTGGGGGAGTATTGGTGTGAGCTCTGCTTTGAAGGCCTTGTAGAATTCCGCTGTAAAACCATCTGATCCTGGACTTTTCTTAGATGGGAGGTCTCTTATTGCTGTTTCTATTTCAATGCTTGATATGGGCCTGTTTGGTTTAGTTTTGGTTTAGTTTTGGCAGGTCAATATTTGCTAAGAAAAGGTCCATTTCTGTCAAGTTCTCAAACTTATTAGCATAAAGCTTTGAGAAGTATTCCCTTATAATGTTCTGAATCTTGGTTGTTTCTGTGGTGATGTTTCCATTCTCATCTCTGAGTTTATTTATTTGGGTGTGTTTTCTTCTTTTTCTGATAAGATTTGCAAAGGGTCCGTCAATTTTGTTAATTTTTTCAAAGAACCAAAGAATCAACAAGACTAAATTCTTTATAGAAACATATTCACACACACACACACACACACACACACACACACACACACAATGGAACATTGCTCAAGAATAAAGAGGATACAATGCTGATATTTATAGCAACATGCGTGGAATTAGACATTATCTATGTAAAATAAACTAAACACAGAAGAATACTGCTGCATGTTCTGGATAGATTTGTGGATTTGTGAGAGTAAAATATTTCATCATAAAGAAATTCTATTTAGATCTTTGTGTGATGTGGAACAACTCAAGAAGAGCTCTAAGTCTCCACTTACACAAAATGTAAATGGGTGCAAAATGTTCTGATTGCAGAATTGTTTCATAACAGTAGAGTTCCTGAAGTATTGTCACTCTGCTTTGTAAAAATGACCTACATATCAGCAGTGAAGAACTGCAGGCTAGCATAAACACCCGGGAACCGGGAATAAACAGCTGAAGGATGTGCAGAAATCCCTTTAGGTTTAGTTACTGACTGTGGCCCTGGCACTTTGTCTCCCCTGCCCTCAGCATCCCATCTCCATCCCCACAGCACCTTCCTCTCTTGGGTGGAGTTCCCACAGGACCCTTGCCATTCTCTCCCTTCTCCCTACTACCCATCCACACCCAGTCTCTTTCTGTTTGGGGGAGGGTTCAGAGCAACCTTAAAGAGCAGAACACTGCAAGTACAAAGCAGAACTTCAAGAGTATGTCTAAGATGTGCAGAAACTTCTGCTAGGGAGCTTTCCTTTCCTTAATTTCTTTTTAACTAGATTGGATACTAGCTAGCTCAAGGAAAACATGAGGAAGCAAACAGTGAGTGAAGGCTGAGGGAAACAGGAATGAACTTTCTAAGTGATCAAAGCTGATGACAGACAGCCAGACTCAGGGCCGTGCTCTGACCACACAGAAATCCCACCACCACACAGGGACTGCTCTGCACGAGTCACAGCAATTATTCTGGGCAGCTATGATTATATTTACTATTAAATAGGATACCCATTTTCTCATATGCTCATAATAATTAGTAGCAGGATTATGAACTCTTCCATATTAGTGACTACTTGAAATATATGACATTAGTAAAAGAATATATTAATAATTCTTGGAAGAGCTTTTGAGAAGAATGAGGCATAGACAGCCTTCCTTCCCATGGAAGAAGACTCTGGCTTTATATCCAGTCAGGAAATGGCAAGTTGGAGAAATAAATGGCAGACTTGCTAGTCTCCTAGACTTATGTTAAACAGATGCTGTATTCTCTTGTTCTTTCTGTTATCTGGCAGAACTTTCCATGTCCTCTTTCTTTTCCTAGATTGAGCTCTTTATTATGACATCATAACAACTGCTTCCTCTCCCACTCATGGGTCCCAATCTCTCCTCAGCCACTCGACATGAAGCTAATTTCCATCATCTCTGATTTCTCTTCCTTTGTGGTTTCTGGCTACTCAGTTTCTGTCTAAGATTTGGACAATTATGAAAGGGGTGGTAACACTGATATAGATGCATTTTCCTAATTAACTGATTCAACTGGAGCTCCTCTGTACAACTACTAGAAGATAATTTTTTGAAATGTCACATTCAAACAAAAGAATTCAATTACAACTAAAAGGTAATGGGAAGTTCTTCATTTGTTAGAAATGACTGTAAGGAGGAGAACAACTTCTTGTTCTGATGAATATTTTGAAGATGGGGCAATGTCCCTGTGATAGTGATGTAAGAGTAGCCTTAAAGTTTTAAGGAAACAGGAGGAGTTTCTGATGCTGAAAGAGTTGCATGGAAACAGCATCCCCTACTGGCCAAGTCAAGGAAGACAAGATCATGGCTGTGGAGCCTAGTTTGGTTCTATGGAAGGTTTCTAATCACAACCAAGATTTTGCTAACCCTTATTGACTTAACTTCCTTAGGTGAAGAGGACAATGGTAATAAGTTCTCACGTTTTCTCCCCAGTTGGTGCACTTGGCACTGAGCAGGCATATGCTGAATTGGGAACCATTCCTGAGCATTCCATTCCACAAAAGAACATCAAGGGCACATAGCAATTTGGAATCTCTGAATTAAAATGTGATGTTAAATGTGTGAACTATAAGGGTTCTTACTGAACAACCTGTGAGAGTGAATCTTGAAGCCGATGAGGACAGATTCTTCAACAAATCAAGCAAAGATTTCTCTTAAAGGAAACACCAATGGTGACATAGAAAACCTACCTCCTCTGATCCATGTACAGCAGGCAACTGAGCTCTGAGGCTCAAGTGCATCATTCCGGTGTCCCAGCCCCCATCGTGGTTCCTGAAAGAAGAGTGATGAGTAAGAATTGCAGCCTTTGCCTCCCTAAGCTGCTCTGTGGTCTGTGGTCAGAGGAGAGGTACCCTATGACTCTTTGGGGGTGGGGGTATTTGTGGCAGTATTACATGGACAGATAGGCCAAAAACTCTGCAATGAAGGAGAGAGTATTCCAATTTTGCAAAACCAAACTGGAATCCATTAAAGCATGAGAAACTGAAAATTCTAAGACAAAGATGTAGGGGTAATCTTCTGTTTTGAGGTCAATCACTGACAAATAGAGACATACATAATCAAGCATAGCTCTTAGAGTGACATTCAAGCTTAAGTCAGAATCTCTGTGGTAAAGGCTTCTATGAATATGACTCAGGCATGGCTTATTTTATAATATCTCAACAACAGTCATTTTTCTGACTTCATGCACATCAGCTTTGGCCTCTCCACTTGTGACTGAGGGAGTTTCTAGTTTCCTGTTTTGAGAAATTAGCTGCGCTGATTTTTCCTCATTTATACTTTGATATTTGGGTGAAGTGCCACTTCTATTCTCTCATTTCAAGAAGAATTTAATTAATAGTTTTTCTCACAAATCACAGACCGTTTTGCAATTTTATAAGTCATAAAAATAGCACTCAGTAAATCTATATTATTTCTCTTCGAAAATAATGATGATGAGGAATTGGAAGTTTTCTCCACTTACGTCCTTGAAGCAAAATTTAAGTATGTGAGGTGTCTTGACTCTTTGATATGTAGAGCTTTGTGTCAGTATTGGAAACCAGGGCCATGTTCATTCTCTATGAGCAAGAAAAATGTGCCTTGTAGGATCGATTATTTCAGCAACCAAAAGAAAGAATATCCCTAGTCACATAGTTCAGATATCATTAAAGAGTGGACAGTCTGTTCTCAGAGAATGAGGCCAGCAGCGTGTGGAACAAAGACGCTATGTCACTCTACATCAGAGTGGGTCATTGGGTAGACAAAGTGTCTTGCAAGCAACTTGGAACCAAGGAAATGACATTATCTTGCAGTGAGAATCTCTACATTCATACACTTCTGAAAACAATGAACATTCAGACTTGTGGTGATTATTACAGCTTAAAGACCAGTCATCATCGGTATCCAATGGTAACACAACAGAAAACCAATGCCATTCTTAATGCTAGAGAGTTTATTTTCCATATATGGTCTAGTCAATTCCTAATCAACTGCAGAAACACTCAAAGCCATAAAATACAAACCTCTGTTGACCTTTAAATCTAGAAATAACATCAGAGGTGAGGGTGCACGGTGAAAATCTGCTTCTGCAACAAAGATCATTACTTACTTTGGGATCAACAAAGATGAATATATATTTCATGTATAGATTTCATGTATACACGCTTATTAAATTGATTAGTATCTATCATATGTGAAAGTTCTTTGGAAAACAATCCTGATTTGCACAATTAATAAAATGATTAGGTCATTCAGAGAATATGAAAAAGGAAGCAAAAAAGTAAACATAGAAATTAAATATTGATGAAAGAGAAATAATTTGTTCCCAATACAAAAGCCATTTATAGACAGGAAGTCCTCACAGAACCTTTGTTTCAGGGTTCAGGAGACCCAGCTCAGTCAGGTCAGTAGTCTCCTCTCTTCCCCATAGGTCTCCTGGGCCCTCTACTGACCACCATGGTGCTGTGCAGCTGTGACCTGTTGGATTTCTGGGCTGCCATCTGCTCAGAACTCTCTGCTGCTTGGCAGGAAGGCCTTTGAAGTACTGGAGCAAATGAGGAGAATCTCCCCTGTCTTGTGTCAGGAGAACAGAAGTGATTTTCAGTTTCCCTGGCAGACAGATGGTGGATGTCAGCCAGTTGCACAAGGCTGTGTCTGTCCTCCACGTATTGCTGCAGCAGATCTTCAGCGAGTTGCACTCAGAGTGCTGCTCTGCTGCCTACAAAA
This sequence comes from Dipodomys merriami, assembly GCF_024711535.1. NCBI lineage: Eukaryota > Metazoa > Chordata > Mammalia > Rodentia > Heteromyidae > Dipodomys > Dipodomys merriami. The sequence goes on along the minus strand of NW_027202382.1, from coordinate 4,829,131 downwards.
CCAAACTCCCACCTGAACTCCACACTGCACTCCACCAGCAATTGGAGGACCTCAGGACTGCTTGATGCAGGTGAAGGGAAACCAAAGCTGTTCTGCAAACTAAAGGCCCAGCTCGAGCCTGGTGGAAGTACTTCAAAAGACTCTCTCTCTCTCTCTTCTCTCTCTCTCTCTCTCTCTCTCTCTCTCTCTCTCTCTCTCTCTCTCTCTCTCTCTCTCTCTCTCTCTCTCTCTCTCTCTCTCTCTCTCTCTCTCTCTCTCTCTCTCTCTTCCTGGAACTAATAAAATATAGTGACTGTGCCTGGAAATTTCCAGAGAAGAAGTCATGAAAGACTCTCATGATGAGGAGAGTCTGCAAGGACTGACTACCCTATCTTCCCATGCACACGTACAACTGCTCAATTGGACTCTTATTGCTGTGTTGGTCACATTTTGTTGAATAAATACAGCTGGCTTCAAAAATATTAAGGATATATGTGGTGAAAATATTCATCTGTAAGGACATTGTCTTTTTCATACAACTGCACTGATAACTATTTATTTCTTATGTTTATATCTGATCATTCTAATTCATTTTCTTTCAATGAACTTTAGTTACAATTACTTACTTAATAGCAAAAATATAAACACCAAATATCATTAAAGAATACCAAACATTTTCCTTGTTTTTTTATTTATAGAATTTATATCCACAAAATGTCCTCTTTTAGAGTACCCAAAATATCATTTAGACATATTTTTTCTGTCCTCACACTTACTGAGGAAGGACTTCAACATTTGATCTATAACCTCAACACTATTTTTATTTCCTTCATAAATTATTTTTCAGTTTGGGTCTTGAGTTTTTCTTGGGCTGACTATAGACTATAGACCCCAATCTTCCACCAATGTCCTCTGCTTTAGATATCATCATGCTGGGTAATATAACTTTTCCTTACCCCTGTGCGCATATTAGCCTCAACATCTTTGAAAGATTCTTCAACAGAAGGCATCTTTCCTGTAAGGTGATATTAGATTAGTAACAAGGAACAATAACAAAAACTATCAGTAATTGTGTAATAGAACAAACTCATCATTCCTCGATGGAAGTGTTCTATGTGGGGATTCCTCATCAGGTGACTTGCTGGTTGTTCTCTGCTCCAAGTAATATGTCCAGAACTGGAATGTTATTGGCTTGATATCTTCCCCTTATACACACAAGTACTTCTATGACACTTGAGACTATTCTTATCACTTGGGAAGGAAAAAGTGGTTTAGTGGATCATTTGGTAGAGTGTTGAGGGGCCAATGGTGTGCCGCAAAGATCATCTCCATGCCTGTTAAAATGACCTGAAATTATTCTCTAATGATACCAAGACAAAAAAGCTGTGGAAAAAAGTCAATTTAGTTCATATGCAAGGAAAGAAGAAAGTTGTTTGAATGAGAACATTCTTCATTTTTATATTATTGGTACTATATTGGTACTTCATTTTTATATTACTGATACAGTCATTATAATTTTGAAAAATATTTATGGATGTTAATAGGGTTTTAATACTATATATTAAATACTTTTAGAGAAATGGTGTGGTGGATCATTGTAGAGTATTGAAGGGTCAATGGTATATTGCAAAGATCATTTCCACACCTATTAAAATGACCTGAATTCATTCGCTAATGATACCAAGACTAAGAGGCTGCAAAAAAAAAAAAAGGCAATTTAGTTCATATTTAAGCAAAGAAGAAAGTTGTTTGAATGAGAATATTATTGGTACTAAAGTCAACTTAAGGAAAAAATAAATCAATTTACATAATTTAAATTTCCCTACCCATGATTCAAACTTGAGGACATTGTTATTTATCAAAATTCAAGGGATCATTGACTGAAGAGAAACTTAAAGTGCGACCACAATTACATATTGCCAAAGAGTGGCCAAGAGCATGTGGATTCCTAAACCATGTTGTAAAATTCAGGTTGTGTCCTTCTAGTGTTGGGAGGAAGCCAGGTTTGTATTCCTAGTCCAAATGCCCAGCCTCTTGCCTTTATATACCAAATAACAGGAGATGCTGAAGGGGTAAGAAAAGAGACATGTTTCAATGCAACACTGGGAAATGCAAACTTCAGTATGTCTTCAATCTCCTTGGGAGTAGAAATATTGATATCAGGTTAAATAGGAAGAATTGGAGCCAGTGACAGGAAAGTATGCACAGTTAAATGGTAAAACAGTCCATCATAATTTTTAAAAAGTTTATGGATTTTGTAGGATTTTGAATACTATATATTTTATATTGTTTATATTACACATATAAAGTCTTGCAAAGTAAGTATATATTACTCTGAAGGTAACTGCTACAGTGGCACTGTGGCTCAAGTGGTAGAGCACTCGCCTTGAGCTGAAGAGCTCTGAGACAATACCCAGGTCCAGAGTTCAAGCCACACAACTGACAAAAAAAAAAAAAAGAATTAACTGCAAACAAAATATAACTATAAAAAGTCACAATTTTTATTTTTATTGTTGGTCGTGGGGCATGAATTCTGGATCTGGGCGCTGTCCCTCAGCTCTTCAGCTCAAGACTAGCATTCCACCACTCGAGTCATGGAGCCACTTCTTGCTTTTTCTGCTTATGTGATGCTGAGGAATTGAACCAGAGCATTATGCATGCGAGGAAAGCACTCTACCACTGAGCCACCTTCCCAGCCCTCACAATTTTTAAATACATGAATTGTACTAAAATACAGGAATAGAACTTTCATAAAGTAAACTTACATGCCAGTGGCTTTTGCAGTAAACTTTCAGCTTAAACCTATTGTCATTTTAACCCAGCATTTGCACTTTTTAAGTATAAAGCAGCAATGTAGACAGTATAAACAATTACATTGCTATATACATACATTCCAGAAATTAATCAGGAGTTCAACTAAGTGACAAGAAGAATCTGAGCTAATCTGGAAGGTGGAGAAAGAAGGCAATGTGGAAAGCAACTGTTTGTGACATGCCCCTCTAAATGGAAGAAGGAAACCCTAAATTTAAAAAAAAAAAAGGGAAGGAGAATGGAAGACATTCAGAAAATGGAGACTCGAGCGTCCTCTACTAAGCCCAGGGAGCACATCCAGGTCTTCACACACCCCAGAGGCAGAGGATCAGCATCACCACCTCAGCCAGTCCAGCAGCATCTGCAGTTTTCTAAAGATGTCATTCATTCAATCGTTTGATATGACATCAGTGAAATTGTTCCATGTTTTCAGAACAGTTGGCATAGTGTATTCAAGTCTCTAGACTCTCTGTTCTTTTATCCATACAGATATATCTAACTGTCTATTTACATATTTTTATTTAACTGTTTACCAGATTTAAAATGTTATATATGGGAGGGGGAGGATTTGGCTGGGGGGTATGGGGAGGATGGGAAGGGATGGGAAGGGGAAACAAAGGAGGAGGCTACAATGCTCGATAAGAAATGTACTCATTGTCTTGCCCATGTAATTGTAACCCCTCTGTACAGTATTTTCACAATAAAAAATAAATAAATAAAAATAAATTAAAAATAAAATAAAATGTTATATATATAATCCTGTGTTACTTTACATTAAAGCTTATATATGTAATATATTTTAGGTTTTCGTAATTAAAGTTCTGCTAAAGAATTTGTTATATGTTTTTAATTCTCTACTTGTGTACAGTTTCAGTGAAATAAAGGAAATATCTGTTTAAAAAAATAAAAAGATTGGGATTGGGGGGCAGGGGGGAGGCTGGGAAGGGATGTGAAGGGTAAACACAAGAGGGGGCTGCAATGCTTGGTAAGAAATGTACGGATTATCCTGCCCATGTAATTGTAACTCCTCTGTACAGTATGTTCTCAAATAAAATAAAATAAAATTTAAAAAAATAAAAATAAATAAATAAATAAAAAGATATATCTTTGTTAAAAAATTCCACAATAGAAAACTTACAATATTACCCATACTCAGAATAAACAATTTGATATTGATAATCCATTCTGCTTTGTCTTAAGGCTGATATGGTGAACTTATCCATGCTCTGCAAGTCCCAGTTTTCTGATTAAATAGGTTCAAAATGTTCAGAGAGTTGTCAATAGTTAAGGAAACAATGAATTTTAAGGTTCTTAGCAGAATATTTCCATGAGAGTAATAGTCATAATGTGGGAGCCTGTTACCGTATCTCTTTACTATATGGGACACTCGTTTTTGTCTTGGTCTGAAATTGTGAGGAGTCTGTATTCTACTCCTCCTGAGCTAATCTCCAAAAGTACTAGTCCAAGGAAGCAGAATGACTATAGAAATGCTGAGACTTTGTCCTCCTTCCTTCAAAATTGTGACCTATTTACATTCAGTGAAGAAATGGAGACTTGTGTAAATGCATAGAATTGTCAAGAAACTACTGGATGAACTATCAGAGGAACCCATGGTGTTTTGTTAATGACTTGCTCCTGGCACTAAAAACACTTAGGTCTGTTCACATTTCCTTAGAACTTAAAGGTTCATTACCCTCTGTTGCTTTACATAACAATGCGCAACAGCACTTTGGTATTGGATGTGGCACCTACAACCTTTTGTCATCTCAGCACTTTGTGACTTCAAGGTGTGGCATCTCCTTAGATGTTCATTTCCATGTCCATTTCTGCAATGGAGCCATTATCTGAATTCTTCCTCATGTGGTGATCTGAGATCATGGGTGTGTTTGGAACAGTTCATCCCTCCCTCTATAATTAGGTTTTTCTCCAAAACGGTATAGATAGGTATAACACAAACAGTGCTATTTGGAAGCAAGAAAATATTTTTAAAGATGCATAGAATGGGGATTGATTCACAGTTCTTAGATTTGTAGTATTGTTTTCAAAAACATAATTCATACTAATAGTGTGTTATTCAGATTAAGAGAGGAAGTTTTGAGATATTCAGATTCCCTCTTCTTGTTTCTCTGACTGAAGCCACACTGTCCCTTGTATGCTTAGATTATTGACTACGTGGAGCCTCACAAGAGATAATTTCCACCATCCTTCCTTAGACTTTGTTTGAGCCTCTCTTTCTCCTCATGGCTGATTCCAAAACCATGAAAGAAAAGAAAGACATGTATCTGCTCTTGCAAAAATGAGAAAGTTCAGTAACCTAGGTGTATTTCTTCCTTGCATGTGTTAGAAGCAGCTATTTCCATTTCTTTTTGAAATTCAGCATTGACCTTCAGTCCTCTCGAATCTTTGCAAAGTTGGTTTGCTATGACTGCTTTGCCATTTGTGATAGTGACTTAAAAGTTATTTTTAAAGACCAGGCTTATTTTTGTCAGAACCTATCATTCCTAGACATGCTCCCTTATCTCCACTTGCTTTACCAGTTTAGGGGGTATTATTCCAACTTCCTGCCTGAACAGGATTGCTCTCCAATGCTGCAGATCTCCACTTGGGAGGATTGTCAACGGCTGCCCTGCCTGGTTGTCCTTTGTCAGTTTTGCTTCACTGATCACTTTCTTTCTTGCATTTTCATGACAAATGGGGTTGTAATTTTCATTTTAGCCTATAAGCAGCGATCATTTTTGCTTTCTAAGAAACTGTAAAAGAGAACTAAGTCAGAGGAAATGGCAATTTAAACACTGAACAACGCTACCGCAGTGACTTTCTTTTTCTCTATGGAAATTACCTCACCATGAAACAGAACACAGTGACATAATAGGTAGAAAAATTTAGATCATTAAACCACCAGCACAGTAGAAGGCACAAACCTAAAATTAAAAATTAGAAAGCACTGCAGTAGGGAAGGGTATGACTTGTTGAAATAGTTCCAGTGCTGTGGAGTTATCAAAAGGAAAGTCCAAGGATCCCTTTCCAGTATTCATGGTCAGCATGCATGGTCAACATTCACAGTTCATTTTTTTCCGGAAGCCAAAAAAGGAGCTTGTACTCAGAAATTTTACTATCTGAAAATGACCTGAAGTCAAATTCAGAATGTCTCTAATCTGGTGTACACTATTCATTGTGAATTTACTAAAATAGTTAGAGAATAAAAGCTCTATTTTCTTTTCTTTCCTTTATTTTATCAGTCATGGGTTTGCATTCTGGGCCTGGTGCTGTCTTTGAGCTTTTGTGCTCAAGGCTATCACTCTACCACTTTAAACCACAGCTCTACTTTTGGTTTTCTGGTGGTTAATTACAGATAAGAGTCTCACCAACCAGGTTGACCTTGAACCTCCATCCTGAGATCTCAGCCTCCTAAGTAGATAGGATTACCATTGTAAGACTCCAGAACCGGCATATATTTTTTAAATAATGATATCATTTATGATTACATTTATGTCTAAATTCTTGAAAGCTAATTGCAGGTTACAAGGTATGAAATGTGATTCTTATAGGGAAGGTGCTTGAAGACATTATGTATTAAAGACTGTTTCACTACATTGGTAAGCCTTCCTGTAACAAAAATTAATCAGTCATGACATCATAATGCTTAAGTATCCCTCATTCATGTAAATGTTCAGTGCTGAATTTCCTCAGCAGACACTTGTCGGTTCGCTCACCTCAGTGGAGGCCAGCACTATTTGAAGGACCCTAAAACTGTCTACTCTGGGCTTTGTCATCTTTAATACATCACCCCAATATGTCTGTGGTCTTTGAGCACTGACCTCTATATTGCATAGTGAAAATTACTGCGATTCAGATGAGGATACATTCACAGGCCACAATGTACAGGAAACATTATGTTCTTTCAATGGAATCACTCTTCACATTTTGTTCTAATGCTATTTGTGTGTGTGTGTGTGTGTGTGTGTGTGTGTGTGTGTGTGTGTGTGTGTGTGTGTGTTTCTGAGCAAGCCCCATGGCTTGAACTAAGAGGCTGGGCACTATCCCTGTGTTTTTCCAGTCAAGGCTAGTGCTCTAGCACGTGAGCCACTGCTCTACTGCTGGCTGTTTTGGTGTTTAATTGGAGGTAAGAGTCTCAGGTTCTTACCTGCTCAAGATATTTTAAAAGAAAATTTAGTCAATGATTTTACAAAACAAAATATGTAAAAATAGTTGTGATTGATTCTGACTGGATTCCACCATTTATTCTCAGGGAAGATGCCAAGAGTATGAGAAGTCTTGAACTACATAAGGTCTATTACTATCATGGACAGTGGAGCATATGATCAGGGAGCTTTCTGTAGGTGCTGCAGCATCATGAAAACTAAAATGTGCAGTGAGTTTTGAATATTTTGAGGATTCTTTCTCTGCTTCACACACTGGAAACTCAAAATATAAATGTAAAACCGTATCCTTATAACCAAATGATTATACTTTAAAAAATATTGCATACAATCTTCAACTGTGAATTTTGAAATCATGAAGAATTGTATACAATCTTCTCAAATATATCTGTTGGCCTTGGAATTATATTTCTACTCTTAAGATAATGAGGACTTTTCAGTACAAATTCCCACCAATAAGAGGAAAGGTATTCTTGAGATGTATGTGAACACAACTTAAATATTGCAAGTGTGGTGCCTTCCAAAGTCAACTCCTATAAAATCTCATTCCTTAGAGTTTACTTAACTTTGTTGGATTTCCTTGTGTACTCAATGATGAGCCATGTCACTGAATTCATGGAGGACACAGATAATGTGTGCAGGATCCCTGCTACAGTCCTCCAGCAATAGAGGGCTGTGTCTGCAGGTCATTTTCTCCAGTACAGCTTGATGAAGGTTCCCCTATATATGGGTCCTCCATTGACTTCTAATGGCAATCCTATGATGTGAATGTGAGTGCTTCTGACTGGATTTGGCCTATGAGAGTGAAGCATAAGCACAGGTTTGTTGTATTTTACTATTTAATTCTACTAAGGTTTTTCAACGCACTCATGATTATATCACATTCTAGGTAGGAAAAAATTTGACTAAGATGATGATCTACCAGATGATGAAGGAATAATTATTTCCTCATGTATAACAAAGTTATTTATTAATGTGGTATCTTCATAAATATTTAATAGTTTTGAAACAAAGCTCTTTGAAAGAAAATTTATAGGTGTTTTTCTGGCATCATTTATTTTATGCATTTATAAATTGATTATATACCCTGATTCATTAGTACTTCTAGCAGTATACATATTACAATAAAAATAAAGACATGACATGTAATTTACAAGAAAAATCGCAATTGCTAAATTCAATTCCACTAACATACATACCAAAGTACTTTACTGGCAATACCAATGTACTTTACTTCATGGTTAAGGGCCGTACTGTGTCTGTCTTATAGTGTGTGTAACTGTTGCTTTACTTCCTAGCCTCAGCACCATCTCGAGATAGGCTGATGATGGCTGCTTCACCTGTATGCCTGAGCACTGGTTTGTCAACTTATTTTAGGTTTCCTTTTATAGGTGGGATAAGAGATGATTGCCACTATGCCTGGATTCATAATTTGATATGGAGTGTCATGAGCTTTTCTCATTTCTTTGAGATGGCCTCAAACTACTAGCCCTCTAGTCTCATAGTCAAGTATGAGTGACTGGCACACATATACCTTTTACATTTAACCTTACAATATTTTATAATTTAACCTAAGATGCATTCAATGAGAAACAAAAATGGCATGGTTTTTAAAGTACTATTCAATGGTATATTGTATAGTAATATCTTAACACATATGACGGATGAATTTTAGTCAGGGATTTTACTTAAAATACACAACTAAAAGTCTGTCCAGGCACCAAAAGGAAAATCAAGAGAGGAAAGAATATGGTTGGGAAATGCCGCTCTAGACTGAAGTATGAAAGCATAAATGAAAACAAAAAGAGAAGTAGAAACTGGGGGGAAAGCATTCAGAAAATGGAAGCTCGAGCAGCCCTACTTAAGCCAAGGGAGCACAGCAAGGTCTTCACACTCCCCAGAGACAGAGGCTCCCCCATCAGCACCTCAGCCAGTCCAGCAGCATCCGCCCATCCACAATGCCCTTGCCCTTGGCCTTCCTGGTGACCCTGGTGGTGCTCAGCTGCAGGGCAACCTGCTCTCTGGGCTGTGAGCTGCCTCCCACCCACAGCCTGGGCAACAGAAGAGCCTTGCTCCTCCTGGGACAGATGAGGAGAGTCTCCCTTTTCTCCTGCCTGAAGGACAGAAAGGACTTTGGATTCCCCCAGGAGGCATTGGATGCAGAGCAGGTCCAGAAGGCTCAAGCCATCGCTGTCCTCCATGAGATGACCAGGCAGATCTACAGCCTCTTCAGCACAAAGACCTGGCCTGCCCCTTGGGAGAAGAGCCTTGTGGACAAACTGTGCGCTGGCCTCCATGAGCAGCTGCAGGAGCTGAGAGCCTGTCTGAGGCGGGAGGTGGGAGAGCAAGAGCCTGCCATGGTGCTTGAGAACTCCACACTGGCTGTGAGCAAACACTTCCGCAGGATCTCTCTCTACCTGCAAGAGAAGAAGTTCAGCCCTTGTGCCTGGGAGGTTGTCAGGGCAGAAATCATGAGATACTTTTCCTCATCTGCAAACCTGCTAGAAAGGATAAAGAGTGAGGCATGAGCTCTACTTGTCATGGAAATGGCCCTCACTGATGGAACACGGTAGCTCCCTTCGGCGGACTCTGCCATTCTCTGAAGCTGTCATTTCTGCTATCATTTGACATGACTTCAGTGAATTCGTTAGATGTTTTCAGAAGTGTTGGTTCATTTGTGTTCAACTCTCTAGACTCTCCTCCTTTGCATATATATATATATATATATCCCTCTATTTACATATTTATTTAATATTTAATATGCCAGATTTAAATTATTTTATATTCATATATATTATTTTGTATACCTTTACACTGTGGTTTTATAATATATTTTACGTCTTACTTTTTAAATTAAAGTTTTGCTAAAGAAGCTTATTTTATGTGTTTAATTTTCAGCTGGAAACCTGCAGTATTTGTGAGCCTTATAAAAGGAAAAAGATGGGGGACTGGGAAGGTGGCTCAGTGGTAGAGTGCTTGCCTTGCATGCTGAGGCCCTGGGTTCGATTCCCCAGCACCACATAAGTAAGAAGAAAAAAGCCGGAAGTGGTGCTATGGCTCAAGTGATAGAGTGCTAGCCTTGAGCTCAAGAGCCGAGGGACAGCGCCCAGGCCCAGAGTTCAGGGCCCACGACCAGACCCCCCCCCCAAAAAAGGAAAAAGATGGAAGTTATTTTCCCATTGTGATTTTTGTCCATATCTTGGTGTCAGTTGGCATCTTCCTACACTGCAGAGAGAGTGTGCTCAAAGACCAGTGTTTACGTAGCATGTGTAATGCCATGGGAGGGATCAAATACACAGAACGATAAATTTGAAAATTATGTTCTCTAAACCAGATTGCATGCTGCCTTTAGGCTACGCTTATGTTCTTTTGTATCTTAGTTTCTTTCAGTTAAGGAAATCTAAAAGCTATAACCTTTCTTAACATGCTATGATGGGAAATCTAATGAAATGGCCACAGGAAAATGGTCACAGCCTGCAGCATGAAGGACTTTCAGAGAGGCAGAAATTTGTGAATTGAGTGCAATCTCCACAGATATGTGGCCCATCTGGACACATCTAGTTTCATATATAAGTTTGCAATATACAAGGATCAGAGCTGGTCCAAGTTAACATGGGAACACCGAGATATTCCAAGGGGAGTATGAAAATTGTATGCAGAGAGCAAACAAAACATAAATTTACTATTCTTCAAATGTTAAAACAAGAGGCCATAGAGCCAAGGGAAACAGAGATGGGAGCGCCTCACATTAAAAGAACATCAAAGGAGAAGTGAAGGAAAGTGAATTTAAGAAAATCAGCTTGCTTGGGAGATGAACCAGCGGGTGCAGGGAAGGTGTGGACTGAACCTACCCATTGCTCTGGGAACGTGGATGGCAGTGGCGCCACTGGGGCTCTGATTGCCAGATTCCATGGTTTCCCTCATTTGTAATAGTTAGTATATGTCTACGATAGTCCTAGCAGGTGAGCAGAATAGCCAATAACTATCTACATATGATCATATAAGATGATGCTAAGTGAAATGAACTCCAGGACATGGAAACAAGAGGTTTTTCTTTGATGATGCTGTTTTTAATGCACTATATGGTTTCTTTTTTCTTTTGTGTACTTTTCCCCTATGGTTTATCCCCTGTTGTCACTGTATTTGATTTTGGTACCCTGGGTATTGTATATAGGTTTATGTGAATTAGGGAAGGGAAGGGGAACAACAAAATGGTGAGACAAAGACAAAGGAAACCAGTGAAACAGCGATACTCACAGACACTATGTTGGAACTGAATTGTACACGTGGCTGGGGAAGGGGCAGGGAGAAGTTGGGGAGAAAGTGGGAGCAAAATGAGGGAGAGGGTAAAAAGTCTGACAGGAAATGTACTCACTACCTTATGTATGTAACTGAGGCAATTCACTAACCTTGAAGTAGCTCTTCCTTGGATATATTACAAAGAGCTATATCTATTCCTTTGTGATAGTCAGCATTGAACTTCACTGTTTTCACATCTTTGCTATGTTGAATTTTCCATGAACACTTTGCCATTTGTGATTATTTACATACAAATTGGTTTTGAATACCAGGGTTTTGTTGTCAGGACCTGCACTTGCTAGACATGCACTCTCCCGCTTGAGCCCTGCTCCCCCGTCTCCTTTTGCTTTAGTTATTTTAGGATGTAATATTTCAGCTTTCTGCCTGGACAGGTTTGATGTCTAATCCTCCAGATCTCCACATGCTGGACCTGAGAAGAGTGTCAAGGCCGCCCTGTTTGATTCAGGTTTGCCATTTTTGCTTCAGAGTTTACTTTCTTTCACCTTCATAACAATTCAAATTATGTTTTGTTTTAGCCCACAAGAACTATGGATATTGCTTTCTAAGAAACTGTACAAGAGAAATAATAAGTCAGGTGTAATGGAAATTTTAATTTTATAAAAGAAACCCAATTCTCCCGCAGAATCTCTCTTTGTTTTTCTCTATGGAAATGACTTCAACCTGAAACAGAATGCAGTGATGTGACAGGTGGACAAATATGGGTTATTAAACCACCATCACATTAGAAGGTACAAAACTACAATTAAAAATTAGAAAACATTGCAGTACTAAATTATCTTTCTTGTTGAAATAGTTCCAGTATTGCAGAGTTACCAGTAGTGAATTCCAAGGATCCCTTTCCAGCATTAATGGCCTGCAAACAGAAGTCAGCAAGTAAAGAAGAAGCTTATGTGTATGGCTCTCTCTAAGAAAGTTCATGGTTTCCTAAACCAAAAAGGGAACTTGTACTCAGAGGTTTTACTATCTGAAAAATGACCCAAAACCATATGCAGAATATTTCTAATATGGTATACATTATTTATAGTAAAGTTACTAAAATATATAGAGAATGAAAGGTCTATTTTCTTATACAATTCTATAACTTATGAATTTATGTGCTTAAATTCTTGTAAGCTGATTTCAGGTTCTAAGGTGTGAAATTTAGCATTTATAAGAAAGATTCTTGAAAACATTACTTATCAAAACTTTTTCACTGAACTTGGTAAGACTTACTGTAACAATTTTTTGAAAAAACCTCTACTAGTCATGACATCACATACAGATGTATCTCTCATTCATACAAACGTTCACTGCTGGATTTCCTGATCAGATGACTCATTGGTTGGCACACTTCAGTGGAAGCCAGCAGTATTTAAAGGACCCTAGCACTGTCTACTGTGAGCTTTGTCATCTTTAAGACATCACCAAACATATCTATGGACTTTGAACACTTTCTTTTATATTCCATAGTTTAAAATTATGGTGACTTAGATGAGGGCACACATGATAGAAAAGTGTATTTCCATCCATTTTAATTGGTCTGGAATGATTCTCACATGACACCAAGATGTGAAGATATGGAAAAGGAATTTCAATTGGGTGATTTGTAGACAGGGGAGAAAGTTCTTTTAATGCACCACTATTCAATTTCACATTTCATTCTAATACTCTGTGTGTGTGTTTGTGTGTGTGTGTGTGTGTGTGTGTGTGTGTGTGTGTGTGTGTGTGTGTGTGCAGTACCCACTACTGGAGATCAGAGACTGGGCACTATCACTCAGCTTTTTTGCTCAATGATACTGCTCTACCCATTGAGCCACAGTTCCACGTCTGCCTTTTTTAGTGTTTAATTGATATTCAGAGTCCCATGGACTTCCTGTTTTAATGTTATTTTTAGACAAAAATTATCCACTATTTTACAGCACAATATTTATGAAAAGAATTCTGTTGGTTTTCACGAAGTTTCCATTTTAATGTCAGGGTAGATGCTGAGAGTATGAAGAGAAGGTCTTGAAGTATTTATGGTGAATAAGTACAATGGGGTTGGGGAGTAAGAGACCAAATATAAGTTTAGCAGTAATTTCAGACAAAACTAAAACATGTGTCATCTGTTACTGGAAAGTAAGTGGTAGATCCTGTACCAAGGCAACATAACAGTAAGAATTAAGGGATCAGTCTGCCCTGACCAGTCCAGGTATTTGGGCAGCCTCTCCCCCCAACTCTGTCAAGAAAATATTTAGGACAAGACATAATTCACCATTCCTGTGGTTAGCCCCATTTCTCCAACCAATGATGTCTGATTTAACCTATCCTTTAACCGCTAAGCTACAAAGTCCCTGCCCTTATTGGAAATGATCATGCCCCTAATCAATAGGCTGGAGACATCCTTCTCCATGCTACATACTCAATAAAAACCCTGCTGGACAAGGGGTCGGGCCTCACAACTCTGACCCACTGCATCAGTGACTATTGTTAAGTCCAGACTCGAGCTTGCAAATAAATGACCGTTTTGCTGTTTGCATTGCTTGTGGTCTCTGGGAGTCGTTCAGGGGTCTCAAGTTCAAGTCTAACAGGGAGAATATGATCAGGTAGATCTATAGGTCCCAGAGAATCATAGAATCTAAAATGTATGGCGAGGATAGTTTGTAGATTTTTTTCTGAACTTCACATCTGGACACTAGAAATAAAACAAAGTCCCTTGCCCAAAGCTTTTTACAAATAATTCCATGAAATTTCCAACTATAGATTTTGGAATCATGGAGATTTTAATAGTATCTCTACATCTGTAATCCCTTCAAATGTATCTTGTCTGTATGGAAATTATGTTATCACAGTTAGGATGATGATGATCTTTCAGTAAATAAGAGGAAACTTAATCTTTAGATGTATGTAAACATATGTTAAATATTGCAAGTTTTAACTCTAATCAAATCTCATTCTGTGGAATTTACTTAAGTTTCTTCCATTTCCTTGTGCATCCGGTAAGAAGCCATGTCACATAACTCATGGAAGGCACACAAAGTGTGAGCAGGATCCCGGCTATAGACCACGGTGCTGATGATTCTGACTCCTGGCACTGAAGTTTGTCTTGGGCTGACTATAGACCACTATCTTCCATCAATACCCTCTCATGTAGATATCTTCATGCTGGCTAATGTAACTTTCCTTACCTCTTTACACAGATTAGCTTTAAAATGTGATCCTCTCAATCACAGGCCCTCAAATACCTGGGATTACAGATGTAAGGTATACCCAGACGCAAATAATACTATTTTACCCAAAGAATATCACTTCCCAGTTGTCACTTATTGTTCACACATTTGCCTTAGACTTTCTTTTCCTTCAGTTATGCTGAGCTTCAGAGAAATCTTGGACTATGAAATATGTGAAGATGAAAAAACGGATAATTAGTAGTTGTAACCACAAGAATGTAAGGAAGAGGCCAAAGAATTCTGGGTTTGATACCAGCTAGAAAGGAGACTCGTCTCTAAAACAAAACAAAACAAAACACCAAAAGAAACCGGAATAACAATTTTAAAAAATCTAATGGAATCTAGCTCTGGTAGGAAAGTCCCTGCTTAACATTTCCAAGGACCTAGATCTAATCTCCACTATCTACAGAAAGAAAAGAAGGAAGGAAAGGGGAGGGAGGGAGTATGAAAGGAAGACAGAACAACAATGACAAAAGAGGAAAGAAAAAGAGAAAAACAGACAAAAACACAGAAATAAAAAGAAAAAGAAAGAAGGAATGAGAAAATGAGAAAGGAAGGAAGGAAGGAAAGAAGCAAGGAAGGAAGGAAGGAAGGGAGGGAGGGAGGGAGGGAGGGAGGGAGGAAGGAAGGAAGGAAGGAAGGAATGGAGGGAGGAGGGAGGAAAAGAAATCGAAGAGGAAGGGAAGAAGGAGAAAAGGAGAAAACAATCCTTCTATTTCCCTAAAAAATGGGAGATTAAAAATGCACAAAATTTGAAGATTCTGCTGGGATCTCTTGGCTCACACCTGTCATCCTAGCTACCCAAGAGGCTGAAATCAGTGGATCAGAGTTCAAATCCAGCCAGGCAGCAGAGATTATGAGGATCTGATCTCGAATAAGCTACTCAGGAAAAGCCTCAAGAGGTCCTGAGGCTTCAGTGGTACAACGCTGCCTTGAAGAAACAAAGCTCAAGTAGAGTACCCAGGCCTAGAATTCAAGCCTAAGAAAAGGACAGGAGAGGAAAAAGATGGAAGACCATGAAAGCAATGTTTCACAGCAGCAAAGGTTTTGCAGCACCATACTCTGGTTCTCACAGTGTGACTTCCTGTCTGAGAGATGAAAGGAAGCTGAAGAGAGGTGGAGTGCTGGTGGAGGAGAAGTTGGTGACTGAAAGGAGGAAAAGATAAAAGAAGGAATGAGCTGGGAAAGTGCAGGAGCTATTTCTGTGCACAAGTTTTCCTTTTTTTAAATCCAGTTTGGAGGCTTCAGCTCTGGGCCTGGGTGCTGTCTCTGAGCTTTGTGACTCAGGGCTAGCCTGCTATGGCTTGACCCACACACGTTCACTTGTAGCTTTTTGGTGGATAGAATCTCACTGACTTTCCTGCATGGGCTCACTTTGAACTATGATGCTCAGATCTCAGCCTCCTGAGTAGAATTCCAGGCATGAGTCACTGCTGCCTGGCTTTAGTTTTCCTTTCTAAAATATCCCATTACAGAGATTTCATGCAAATGGTGTATTGCAAGATCATGAGAATAGGTTTAGTATGTTTACTTTAAATGTGACTGACATATTACCAATAGTACTAGCTTATCATACTTCAGTAAACAGTATCTTCAACCTCAGAAAGCCACCCCGTTATTTGTAATTTCTCAGGTAGAATAGGAACGAATTAGCTATACTTTGGATAGAACTGAATTGAACTAATCAAAGATAACCAGGAGAAGAAAATAATGCGCTGCTTCATCAGCTACCTCGTTACTATCAGTACTGCGCTGCTTCCTCGGGTGATGGTTTCCATCAGCTACTTAGGCCCTTATTTACCACACGGTTTACCTGCAGCAGACCCTTTATAACACAGTGCTGCACAGGTCATTTCCGGTGCGGTGACCTAGGCCCAAACCCTACAGAACCGTCCTAGTAACATTGCTGGTGCCATGAGCATTGTCACTTGCGCCACAACCCTAAACCCACGCGCGAGAGAGTGCAAATCCACGTGGAAGCCACGGCAGGGAGTCAGCTCCGAGCCTCCTTACTCGGTACTCGGAGGCAGTAACTGTGCACAGCACTGTGTGACTAAGGGGAGCCCAGTACCTTCCGCCTGTGCGGTGGATCCCCAGCGCCACTCACCGCACGTCCGTCCCGGGCGCGCCCAAGTCAGCTCGGCGCTCAGCCCCGCGGAGGCTGCGCCACGGACCGGGCCTGCGATCGCCCGCGGCGAGCTCGCGGCGCGCGGGGGCTTGACCGCAGCCAAGCGGCGACCCCGCCATCCACACGGTGACCCGCGATCCGGAGACGACAACCACAAACACACCCGCAAAACCCCACACAAGCAACTCCGAGTCTAACATTCCGGGCACACCCAAGCCCCAGCCGCGGGGAAGCCCGGGCAGCTGCCGGTGCCGGCCCAGCGCCCGCGCGCCCTTCTGCGCACGCAGCCCCAGCGCAGCTGGATGTAGAATTCCACTCCCTGCACTATTAAAGATCAGCTCAGCACCAGCCCTACAGACCCGCCCATCGCCACGCTGACCCGCGGACGCCCACAGCCCCGGCGCGCCCCCTTGTGTCCATCCATCACATCGCTGTGCCCGAGCCCCCTACAGGCCGGATAGTGAACCACCCCACCCGCAATGGTCCAGCCCCACCTCCTCCTGACAGCCCTGATGCTCTGCTCCAGCCCTGCCTGCTCACCAGGCAGCCCAGTCCCCTGGAGCCCTGGCCACCAACTCAAGGAAATCCTTCGCCTGCTAGTACAGCTGCAAATGACCCCCTCTCACAAATGCCTGGATAACAACAGACCTGAATTCAGGTTTACAATCCAGAAGACAGAAGCCACCTGTGTGAACCAGCTGATGCTCCAGCACATCTTCAACCTCTTCAAGACTCAGGAAGCCCGTGCTGCCTGGGACAAGCAGGTCCTGAAGGAACTGCTCTCCAGGCTTGCTGAGAGTCTGGAACCACTGGTCAAGTCAAGGGAAGAACCTGTGTTTTGTACTCAGCCAAGACTCGCTCTGCTCAAGTATTTCAGGAGTCGGTTTTATTACCTGAAGAAAGAGCGATACAGCTCTTGTGCTTGGGAGATTGTCAGAGAGGAAGTGCGAAAGTCCCTTTCCCACATCAGCGATTTTCACACAGAAGTCAGTAGCTAGAGAGCAAAGCTATATGGGCGTTTCTGGAGCAAATTCATTTTATCCTAAGCCCAAATAGAATCTCAACTCACGTATTTTCACTACTTGAAAAATATTTGAAAAAACCCACTAGTTAAAGTATGCTGTAAATTATGCGTTATGAAATTACTAAAATGGTTCACGAGAGAATATGTTTGTATTCTTAGATACAGAGTGTTGGAAAATAGAACTTGTATTTATTTGTTTAAATTCTGGTTTGGTATCAACCATTTCCTAATTTCACATATATTTTTTCTATGCAAGACTCCTCAACAGAAGGCATCTTTCCAGTAAAGTGATATTATCTTAGTAAGAAGGAACAATACCAAAAAAACTATCAATAATTAGGTAATAGAACAAACTCATCATTCCTGGATGGAAGTGCTCAATGCAGAGATTCCTCATCAGCTGACTTGCTGGTTGTTCTCTCCTTCAAGTAATATGTGGAGACCGGAATGCTATTGGCTTGACATCTTCCCCTTATACATACAAGTGCTTCTATGGCACTGAGACTATTCTTCTCACTTGGAAAGAATATGGTGTGGTGGATCATTTGGTAGAATGTTGAGGAGCCAATGGTGTGCCGCAAAGATCATTTCCACACCTACTAAAGTGACCTGAATTTATTCTCTAATGATTCCAAGAAAGAGAGGCTGTGGAAAAAGTCAATTTAATTCATATGCAAAGAAAAAGAACGTTGTTTTCATGAGAATGTTTTTCATTTTTATATTATTAGTACTAAAGTCATTTTAAGGAGAAATGAAATCATTTTTCTTGCTCCAGAAACAGCATTTAAATTTCCCCACCAATGACTCAAACTTGAGGACATTGTTATTTATCAAAATTCGAGGGATCATTGAGTGTTTGAAGAGACACTTAAAGTGCAACCACAATTACATATTGCCAAAAAGTGGCCAAGAGCATGTGGATTCCTAAACCATGTTGTAAAATTCAGGTTGTGTCCTTCTAATATTGGGAGGAAACCAGGTTTGTAATCCTAGTCCCAAACTCCTGGCCTCTTGCCTTTATATACCAAATAACAGAAGATGCTGAAGGGGCAAGAAAAGAGATATTTTTCAGTGCAAAAATGGGAAAAGCAACTTCAGTACATCTTCGATCTCCTTGGGAGTAGAAATATTGATCTCAGGTTAAATACGAAGAATTGGAGCCAGTGATGGGAAATATGCACAGTTAAATGGTAAAATAGTCCATCATAATTTTAAAAATATTTATGGATTTTAATAGAATTTTGAATACTATATATTTTATATTGTTTACATTGTGTATATAAAGTCGTAAAAATAAGTACATATTATGCTAAAAGTCACTGTAAACAAAATATAAGTATAAAAAGTCACAATTTTTAAATATTTGAATTCTAGTAAAAGACAGGAAAAGAACCTTCATAAAGTAAACTTACATGTCTGTGGCTTTTGAAGTAAACTTTCAGCTTAAACCTATTGTCATTGTAACCCAGCATTTACATTTTTATGTATAAAGCCACAATATAGGTAGTATATACAAATATGTCACTATAGAGGTATATCCTAGAAATTAATCCAGAGGTCAACTAAGTAACAAGAGTCTGAGCTAATCTGGAAGGTGGAGAAAGAAGGCAATGTGGAAAGAAAATGTTTGGGAAATGTCACTCTAATTGGAAGACTGAAACCCTAAATGAAAAAAAAGAGAAGGAGAAAGGAAGACATTCAGAAAATGGAGAATCAAGCATCCCCACTAAGCCAAGGGAGCGCATCTGGAGGCAGCAATGGCCCATCACCAGCAGCATCTGCGGTTTTCTAAAGATGTCATTTCTGCTATCATTTACTTGACTTCAGTGAATTTGTTCCATGTTTTAAGAACAAATGGCAAAATTGAGTTCAAGTCTCTAGACTCTCTTCTAATACAGATGTATCTATCCCTCCATTAACATATTTAATTATTTAATTGTTTTCAAGATTTAAAATGTTTTATATATTATCATGTGTTACTTTACATTAAAGCTTATATATGAAATAAATTTATTTTTTAATTAAAGTGTTGCTAAAGAATTTGTTGTATGTTTTTAATTCTCTCCTTATGTACAGTTTCAGTGTAATTAAAGATATATCTCTGTTAAAAAAAATTCCACAATACAAAACTTACAATATTACCAATTACTGAGAATAAAGAATTTGACATGGACAGTCCATTCTGCTTTGACTTAAGGCTGGTATGCTGAACCCATCCATGCTCTGCAAGTCCCAGTTTTCTGATTAAAAGGGCTCAAAATGTTCAGAGAGTTGTCAATAGTTAAGGAAACAATGCATTTTAAGGTTCTTAGCAGAATATTTCCATGAGAGTTATAGTCACAATAGGGGAGGCCTGTTACCGTATTTCTTTACTATATGGGACACTCATTTTTGTCTTGGTCTGAAATTGTGAGGAGTCTGTATTCTACTCCTCCTGAGCGGATCTCCAAAAGTACTAGTCCAAGAAAGCAGAATGACAATAGAAATGCTGAGACTTTGTCCTCCTTCCTTCAAAATTGTGACCTATTTACATTCAGTGAAGAAATGGAGACTTGCGTAAAAACATAGAATTCTCAAGAAACATCTGGATGAACTACCAGAGGAACCCATGGTGCTTTGTTAATGACTGGCTCCTGACACTAAAAACACTTGGGTCTGTTCACATTTCCTTAGAACTTAAAGGTTCATTATACTCTGTTGCTTTACAAAACAATGCGCAACAGCACTTTGGTATTGGAGGTGGCACCTAGGACCCTTTGTCATCTCAGTACTTTGTTACTTCAAGTTGTGGATCTCTTTGGATGTTCATTCCTATGTCTACTTCTGTTCTTCACGTTCAGTGATAGACCTTACCGGTGGAGCCATTATCTTAACTCTTCCTCAGGTGGTGATCTGAGATCATGGGTGTGTTTGGAACAGTTCATCCACCCCTCTATAATTAGGTTTTTCTCCAAAACGGTATAGATAGGTATAACACAAACAGTGCTATTTGGAAGCAAGTAAATATTTTTAAAGATGCATAGAATAGGGATTGATTCACAGTTCTTAGATTTGTAGTATTGTTTTCAGAAACATAATTGATACTCATAGTTTGTTATTCAGATTAAGAGAGGAAGTTTTGAGATATTCAGATTCCCTCTTCTTGTTTCTCTGACTGAAGCCACCCTGTCCCTTGTATGCTTAGATTATCGACTAGGTAGAGCCTCACATGAGATAACTTCCACCATCCTTCCTTAGAGTTAGAGTGCTTGAGCCTCTCTTTCTCCTCATAGCTGATCCCAGAACCATGAAAGAGAAGAAAGTCATGTATCTGCTCTTACAAAAATGAGACAGTTCAGTAACCTACATGTATCTCCTCCTTGCATGTGTTAGAAACAGCTATTTCCATTTCTTTTTGAAATTCAGCATTGGCCTTCAGTCCACCAAAATCTTTGCAAAGTTGGTTTTTCTGTGACTGCTTTGCCATTTGTGGTCATTGACTTAAAAGTTATTCTTGAATACCAGGCTTTTATTTGTCAGAACCTATCATTCCTAGGCATGTACTCTCTCACTTGAGTTCTGCTCCCTTATCTCCACTTGCTTTACCTATTTGGGGGGTATTATTCCAACTTCCTGCCTGAACAGGGCTGCTCTCTAATGCTGCAGATCTTCACCTGCTGAGACCTGGAGGACTGTCAAAGGCAGCCTGGCTTGGTTGTCCTTTGTCAATTTTGCTTCACTGATCACTTTCTTTCTTTCACTTTCATGAACAATGGGATTGTAATTTTTGTTTTAGCCCACAAATAGCTATCATTTTTGCTTTCTAAGAAACTGTAAAAGAGAACTAAGTCAGAGGAAATGGCAATTTAAACAATGAACAATGCTACACAGAGTCTTTCTTTGTTTTTCCCTATGGAAATTACCTCACCATGGAACAGAACACAGTGACATGATAGGTAGACAAATTTAGATCATTAAACCACCAGCACATTTAGAAAGCACAAACTTAAAATTAAAAATTAGAAAGCACTGAAGTAGGGAAGGGTATGACTTGTTGAAATAGTTCCAGTGCTGTGGAGTTATCAGAAGGAAAGTCCAAGGATCCCTTTCCAGCATTCATGGTCAGCATGCATGGTCAACATTCACAGTTCGTTTTTTTCCTGAAGCCAAAAAGGAGCTTGTACTCAGAAATTTTACTATCTGAAAAATGACCTGAAATCAAACTCAGAATGTCTCTAATCTGGTGTATACTATTCATTGTGAATTTACTAAAATGGTTAGAGAATAAAAGCTCTATTTTCTTTTCTATCCTTTCTTTTGTCAATCATAGGCTTGCACTCTGGGCCTGGTGCTGTCTTTGAGCTTTTGTGCTCAAGGCTATCACTCTACCACTTTAAACCACAGCTCTACTTTTGGTTTTCTGGAGGTTAATTGCAGATGAGAGTCTCACTGCCCAGGCTGACTTTGAACCTCCATCCTGAGATCTCAGCCTCCTGAATAGATAGGATTACCATTGTGAGACTCCAGCACCGGCATGTATTTTCTTAAATAATGATATCATTTATGATTACATTTATGTTTAAATTCTTGGAAGCTGATTGCAGGTTCCAAGGTGTGAAGTGAAGTTTTATGGGAAAGTTCTTGAAGACATTACGTATTAAAGACTTTTTTATTGACATTTGTAAGACTTCCTGTAACAAAAATTAATCAGTCATGACATCATAATGCTTAAGTATCCCTCATTCATATAAATGTTTAGCAAAAATTAATCAGTCGTGACATGATAATGCTTAAGTATCCCTCATTCATATAAATGTTCAGTGCTGAGCATTTCTTCATGTGTCTATTGGCCATCCTTCTTTCCTCTTCAGAGAAGTTTCTCTTTAAGTCTTTAGCCCACTTATTTATTGGGCAGTTGTTTCTTTGAGGATTTGTTGTTGGGGGATTTAATTTTTTGAGTTCCAAGTATATTTTAGATATGAGACCCTTGTCTGTTGTATGGCTAGTGAAGATCTTCTCCCAATCCGTAGGTGATGTTAGGGAAATGAACCCTAAGATATGTATTCAAATGATTTTTTTCTTTCATGCAATTGTTTCTAACACATTTATAAGATTATTTCTTTGTTGCTTTGTATGTCCCTCCCCCACAGTATAACCCCTGCTTGCACCGTATTTGATGTTGGTATAATTTGTGGAGGGGAAGGGAAAAAAAATCATTTAAATAGGGATACAGGTGGACCCATTGCAACAATGAGATGTACAAGTTGTTATGTCGAAAATGAACTTTACAACTTTGGTGGGGGTGGGGAGCGGGGAGGATTGGGTGGGGAAGCGGGAGGCAGGATGGGAAGGGATGGGAAGAGGAAACAAAGGAGGAGGCTACAATGCTTGATAATAAATATACTCAATATCTTGCCCATGTAATTGTAACCCCTCTGTACAGTATTTTCACAATAAAAAAAGAAGATGAAATAAAATAAATAAATAAATAAATAAATAAATAAATAAATAAATGTTCAGTGCTGGATTTCCTCAGCAGACACTTGTCAGTTCGCTCAACTCAGTTGAGGCCAGCACTATTTGAAGGACCCTAGAACTGTCTACTCTGGGCTTTGTCATCTTTAATGCATCACCCCAATATGTCTGTTGTCTTTGAGCACTGTCCTCTGTATTGCATAGTTGAAAATTACTGTGTTTCAGATGAGGATACATTCACAGACCACAATGTACAGGAAACTTTATGTCCATCTATTGTCAATTAGTCTGAATTTATTGACTCCAAGATGTGAATGTGTGGAAAAGGAAAGACAATTAGGTGATTTGTGGACAAAGAAAATAGGTTCTTTCAATAGTATCACTCTTCACATTATGTTCTAATGTTCTGTGTGTGTGTGTGTGTGTGTGTGTGTGTGTGTGTGTGTGTGTGTGTGTGTGTGTGTGTGTGTATGTTTCTGAGCAAGCCCCATGGCTTGAACTAAGAGGCTGGGCACTATCCCTGTGTTTTTCCAGTCAAGGCTAGTGCTCTAGCACGTGAGCCACTGCTCTACTGCTGGCTGTTTTGGTGTTTAATTGGAGGTAAGAGTCTCAGGTTCTTACCTGCTCAAGATATTTTAAAAGAAAATTTAGCCAATGATTTTACAAAACAAAATATGTAAAAATAGTTGTGATTGATTCTGACTGGATTCCACCATTTATTCTCAGGGAAGATGCCAAGAGTATGAGGAATCTTGAACTACATAAGGTCTATTACTATCATGGACAGTGGAGCATATGATCAGGGAGCTTCTTGTAGGTGCTGCAGCATCATGAAAACTAAAATGTACAGTGAGTTTTGAATATGTTGAGGATTCTTTCTCTGCTTCACATTCTGGAAACTCATAAACATAAAACTGTATCCCTACCACCAAATGATTGTACTTTAAAAAATATTACATACAATCTTCAACTATGAATTTTGGAATCATGCAGAATTCAATGTATCTCTATGTATACAATCTTCTCAAATGTATCTCATTGGGCTTGATGTTATGTTTCCACTGTTATGATGATGATGATTTTTCAGTATGAATTTCCCCCAATAAGAGGAAAGGTATTCTTGAGATGTATGTGAGCATACCTTAAATATTGCAAGTTTGGCACCATCCAAAGTCAACTCCTATAAAATCTTATTCCTTAGAGTTTACTTAACTTTCTTGGGTTTCCTAGTGTGTGCAATGAGAAGCCATATCACTGAATTCATGGAGGACACAGATAATGTGTGCAGGATCCCCGCTACAATCCTACAGAAACAGAAGATTGTAGCTGCAGATTATTTTTTTCCAGTACAGCTTTATGAGAATTCCCCTATATATGGGGCCACCATTGACTTCTAATGGCATTCTTACAAAGTGGACTCCAGAGCTTCTGACTGGATTTGGCCTATTGGAGCGAAGCACAAGCACAAGTTTGTTGTATTTTATTATTTAATTCTACTGACATTTTTCAACATACTCATGATTATATCACATTCTAAGTAGGAAAAATGTGAACTAAGTATCTACCAGATACTGAAGGAATAATTATTTCCTCATGTGTCACAAAGCAATTTACTAATGTCTTATCTTTCATACAGATTTAGTAGTTTTGGGGCATCATTTATTTTATGCATTTATAAATTAAATATATACTTTTATTCATTAGTACTTCTAGAAGTAGATATATTACAATAAAAATAAATACATTATATGTAATTTACAAGAAAAACAAAATTACCAAATTCAGTTCCACTAACATACATGTAAAAGTATTTTATTGACAATATCAATGCACTTTACCTCATGGTTAACACCAGTACTGTGTCTTGTAGTGTGTGCTAGCTGTTGCTTTACGTCTTAGCTCTGCCTCCAATACCATCTTGAGATAGGCTCATGATGGCTGCTTCACCTGTATGCCTGAGCACTGGATTGTCAACTTATTTTAGGTTTCCTTTTATAGGTGTGATAAGAGATGATTGCCACTGTACCTGGATTCATAATTTGAGATGGAGTGACTGCTGAATTTTAGTCAGGGATTCTATTTAAAACACACACACACACACACGCACACATACACACACACACACGCACACACAACTAAAAGTCTGACAGGGCACCAAAAGGAAAACCAAGAGAGGAAAGAATATGGTTGGGAAATGCCGTTCTAAACTGAAGTATGAAAGCATAAATGAAAACAAAAAGAAAAGTAGAAAGGAGGAAGGCATTCAGAAAATGGAAGCTCGAGCATCCCTACTTAAGCCAAGGGAGCACAGCAAGGTCTTCACACTCCCCAGAGACAGAGGCTCCCCCATCAGCACCTCAGCCAGTCCAGCAGCATCCGCCCATCCACAATGCCCTTGCCCTTGGCCTTCCTGGTGACCCTGGTGGTGCTCAGCTGCAGGGCAACCTGCTCTCTGGGCTGTGAGCTGCCTCCCACCCACAGCCTGGGCAACAGAAGAGCCTTGCTCCTCCTGGGACAGATGAGGAGAGTCTCCCTTTTCTCCTGCCTGAAGGACAGAAAGGACTTTGGATTCCCCCAGGAGGCATTGGATGCAGAGCAGGTCCAGAAGGCTCAAGCCATCGCTGTCCTCCATGAGATGACCAGGCAGATCTACAGCCTCTTCAGCACAAAGACCTGGCCTGCCCCTTGGGAGAAGAGCCTTGTGGACAAACTGTGCGCTGGCCTCCATGAGCAGCTGCAGGAGCTGAGAGCCTGTCTGAGCTGGGAGGTGGGAGAGCAAGAGCCTGCCATGGTGCTTGAGGACTCCACACTGGCTGTGAGCAAACACTTCCGCAGGATCTCTCTCTACCTGCAAGAGAAGAAGTTCAGCCCTTGTGCCTGGGAGGTTGTCAGGGCAGAAATCATGAGATACTTTTCCTCATCTGCAAACCTGCTAGAAAGGATAAAGCGTGAGGCATGAGCTCTACTTCTCATGGAAATGGCCCTCACTGATGGAACACGGTAGCTCCCTTCGGCGGACTCTGCCATTCTCTGAAGCTGTCATTTCTGCTATCATTTGACATGACTCAGTGAATGTGTTAGATGTTTTCAGAAGTGTTGGTTCATTTGTATTCAACTCTCTAAACTCTCTTCCCTTTCATCCATAGAGGTATATCTATCCATCTATTTAAATATTATTTATTTAACTATGTACCAGATTTAAACTATTTTATATTTATATATACATATTATTTTGTATACCTTTACATTGTGGTTTTATGATGTAATTTATGCCTTACTTTTTACATTAAAGTTTTGATAAAGAAGTTTATGGTTTGTGTTTAATTCTTTATTGGAAACTTTCAGCCCATGTGAAGCTTATAAAATGAAGGCAGGTGGAAGTCATTCACCCATCATCGTTTTTCTCCATTTATCAGTGTCAGCTGGCTTCTTCCTGATGGGGAGATGGTATGCTCAGTGGAACAGTGTTTACAAAGGATGTGGAAGAAAAATTTACAACGCATGTGTTAGAAAAAATGTGAAAGAAAAATTAAAAACTGATGTTCTCTAAACTGGATTGCATGCTGTCTTCAGATGACAGTTATGAACCTAACAAACACAATTTCCATCCTTTTGTATCTTTGCTTTTTCTCAGTGAAGGAAATCTAAAAACTAGAACCTTGTCTTGCCAATACAATATGAAGGGAAATCTGATGACATGGTCACACAAAATGGTCACAGATTGTTTCATGAAGGACTTTCGGAAAGACAGAAATGTATAAATTGACTGTTGATACCTAAGCCCACGTGGCCACTACTAGTTTCGTACATGAGTTTGCAATGCACAAGAATCACCATTTGTCAAAGTTAACAAGGGGAAACTTAGATCTTATGATGGGATATGGAAACAGTCTGGCGAGAGCAAAGGAAACTTCAATTTACCAATCTTCAAATACTAAAAGGAACTAGAGACCAAGAGAAACAGATGGGAGAGCATCACATTGGAAACAGTTACATTTTAGTCTGTCATTCTGCAAAAGGATGAACAACAGCACTCTGGTATTGGAAGTGGGATCAATATCTTTTGTCATCTCAGCACCTCATGATGTCAAAGTGCAGCTTTTCCTTGGATAGTAATTCCTAAATCCTTTTCTGTTCCTTACTTTTATAAGCCTTTTCAATGAAGCCATCATCTTTTTTCTTTCTTTATTCCAGCTTTGGGTCTTGAACTCTGAGCCTGGCTACTCTCCCTGAGCCTCTTTGTACTCTACCATTTGAGCCACAGTGCCACTTCTGGCTTTTTCTGAGTAGGTTACTGAAGATAAGAGTCTCACAGACTTTACTTCTGGGTCTGGTTTTGAATCCCAATCCTCAGATCTCAGCCCCCTTAATAGCTAGCATTACAGGTGTGAGACACTGGCAAGGTTTATGAAGGAATTATCTTAACTCTTCCCCAGGTGGTGATCTTAAATCCTGGGTGTGTTTGGAATACTTCATCCATCCCTCCATATTTAGGTTTTTCTCCAAAACTCTATAGATGGTCGTCACAACATATCCAGTGCTATTTGGAGGACAGACTCAATATTTTCTAATATTTTTAGACCAACAACGATTGGTTTATTATGCCTATGTATTAGTTTTTCTGGTATTGTTTGCAGAAACACAATTCATAGTAGTGATGTTAGTATTATTCTGATTAAGAGAAACACTTTAAAGATCATCAGATTCTCCTCTTATTTTTGTGTGAAGGCAATCTCCAGTGAGTGAGTGGATTATTGGCTAGCTGAAGCCTCTGACAAGGTAATATTCACCACCCTTACCATGACTGGGTCCTTTTTAATTTTTTTTGCAGCTGTACCAAAACATTTATTTGCAAAGTAGTCAAACCAATTTTACCAGTGAAATAAAATAGACAAAACAAAATGAGAAATCTAGGTAGACATTTGTACTCATTCCAACTTGACTTACTATATCCTTGCAATAAAGATATCTTTTTGATCCAAATTTCTACCCTGGGTGATTAAAGTTCAGTTATTTTCCACATGTAGTCAGTCAGCTGCACATGCCATTTGTCTTCTGTGATCATTCCCACGTGGACAAATGAGTGGTTGAAGTCCCTCTAAGGCCAGATTCTATTAAAGTAAATCATGAGGAACATCCAGTAATTGAAAATTGTATCTGTTTCCCCTCTAATAATAAAGAAGTATTAAATGCTTTGCCTGTGTAGTTACCTCATCATGGAAGCCTTCTGTTATACCTCTTATTGTTCCAATGTCATAGACTGGGCCATATTATTTCATAACTTACACATATTTTTGCAGCTAGTGAGGAACAGAGCTGGGATTGAAATGCTTTTCCTCTGACTTGGAGCCATGTGGAATACCCATATTCCATATCTTAAGTGATGATAAACACTCCAGTTTATTTCACTTTATTTACAATTGACACAATAAATAGTCTTTGCAGATCAAAGACAAGCCTCTTGTCTTTTAAGACTATCCACTTTCAGTTTGGTAAAATTATCAGAAAAAAAGAAAAAATCTTTACAAACTTAATTACCAATCTCCAAATATTTAAAAATATGCCTTATTTGCATGGTGGGTAACATGTCCTACTATAGCTAATATAATAACATTGTTGGACTAGATAAGCTTATCTAGTTGGTTGGTTGGATTGGTTGGTTGGATTCCCCCTTTTCTCCACATGACTGATCCCAAAGCCATTAATGAGAAGAAAGTAGTGCACTTGCTCTCTAAAAAGATGAGGCAGTTCACTAATGTATTAGAATATATTAATGCATTAATGTAATGAATGTATTAGAAATAGCCATTCCCCTGCCTTTGTGAAATTCAGCCTTGATCTTCAGTCATTGCTGCATTGGCTTTTTCTCTGAATGCTTTACTATTTGTGGTTACTTTCTTAAAACATAGCTTTTTTTAGGGGCTGGGAAGGTGGCTCAGTGGTAGAGTGCTTGCCTTTTATGCATGAGGCCTTGGGTTTGATTCTTCAGCACCACATAAGCAGAAAAAGCCAGAAGTGACACTGTGGCTCAAGTGGTCAAGCCCTAGCCTGGAGCTGAAGAGCTGAGGGACAGCGCCCAGGCACGGACTTCAGGCCTCATGACCAACCAAAAAAAAAAAGTTGTTTTGAATATTGGGTTTTGTTGTCAAGACCTTGCACTTGTTGATATGCCTCTCCCACTGGAGCCCTGTTCCCCTGGTTCCATTCCATTTCTTATGTTGAGGGAAGTATTTCATACTTCTGCCTGAAACACCCATGATCTCTAATCTTCCAGATCTTTACCTCTGAGACTTGAGAACACATTATTTTCCTATCTTGCCCTAAGGTGATGTGAGATGATACCTCATTGTCTTTATACACATTTCTTGTAAGGCCAGACATGTTGAGCATTTCTTCCCGTGTTTTTTGTGCATTTTTTACTACTTCTTCTGATAAGTCTCTATTTAGCTCTTTGTCCATTTATTAATTCTGTTATTGATTCTTTGAGGGGTTAGTTTCGTGAGCACCCTGTGCATTCTGGATACAATGCCCTACCTTATCAGATACATCAGTGGAAAAGATGTATTTTAGACATGTTTTTAACAAAGAATTTTTCACTCCTGAAAATATATTCTTCCTCTACCATCTTTAGTTACATCACGATTTGGGGCATTGTTTGGACCTTGCTTTTCTAAATAAATGAGTATAATTAGACTCTTTAATTCCAGAGACTTCCAGGGTGCTAGTGGCTCATGCTTGTAATCCTAGCTACTCAGGCGGGGATGATAGGGCTAGCAGAAAAGTCTGTGAGACTCTTATGTCCAACGAGCCATCAGGAAGCTGGAAGTAGGCCTGTGCCTTAAGTGGTAGAGCACTAGCCTTGAGCAACAAAAGTTCAGGGACAGTGCAAAGGCTCTGAATTCAAGCCTCAGGACTGACACACAGTTCATACAAACACACACACACACACACACACACACACACACACACACACACACACACACTAATGCATGTACACACATACACAAAAATTATCCTAGATTTTAAAGAAGTGCTCAATTTATATTTGCTGAATAAATGGGAATCTTCAAATGGAAATATACAGATGGATGGACAGGACATGCAGAAAATGCATAGTTTGGTCACTGTCTCTGGCCCTTTCCCCTGACCCCATCCATCCTCATAGAATCACAACTTCCTTCCTGTGTTAGGTAGAAGTCCCATGGGACTCCTGTCATTCTCTCCTTTCTCCTTGCTGACAATTCTGTCCTGTGGTAGATTCACCTCAGTGCTTGTCCAAAAGAGCAGAGCAGCACAGGTACAAAGCAAAGACCATTAACATCTATGCTTTGCAGAGCATCTTTTATAAGTGCTCCACGTGTTTCCAGCACGAATGTTTCCTGAAAGAAACAAAAGGCAATTGTGCAGTGTTGGAAGGCTGAGATAAAAGTATAGAAGCCCTGGCCTTGGGGGTTAAGTGTGACCAGGGCAGCCAACAACCTTAGAGTTGTGTTTTTAAGATAGTCAAAACTCCCAACAAGGCACAGAGATACTTCTCAGACTGAACAGCATACTTCTTGGTGATCATAATGATTCCCGAAAATATACCTTTTTTTTTTTTACTTTTTTGGTGAAGATACATATTATAATAGTGTTTTCCCATACTTGTCCCATTAGTCACCTGAAACCTCACATTCTTTTAAGTTTAAAAAAGAAAGCTGGAAGTTATGGTTCAAATGTGGAACACCAGCCAACTCAACAGAATCACTTAAGTAAGAAACCAAGTCTGAAAGGAGATCTGTAGAAGAATGAAGAACAAGCACATTTCCCATGAAAGGGAAGTCTGATTATATTCAGTTCAGAAACGGCATCTCATAGGAAAAATCTAGAATTAAAGAAGGTCATATGAAATGAAATGGGCTGTAGAATTTCCTGCTGATTGTGCTGTTTGGAGCATTACTATGTCTCTATTTTTCTAGATATTATTATTTTTTCTTTTTCTTTTTATATCACAATAACCATCTTCTCTTTCCTATGAAATATCTAGAGAGATCTTTCCATTCATTCCTTATTAACCTTCCCCACAAAACAATACAGCTGATTTCTCTTTTCCAGTGGTACCTGGTCAGTGGTTTCTCTTTAAGTGTCTAAGGCCACAAACCAAAAAAGCAAAACTCTAGTGAAAGTTCCTGTTTCATCATAAACTCATAGGTAAGGAGCTCGGTTTCTTTTTCTTCTGATGACTATTTTTGGAAATGAGTTAATATTTCTGTTATGATGATGCAAGAGTAAGCTGTAACTGAAAGGAGACAGAAAGCAGAATTTATTTCCAGCTCCATCCAGCAGATAACTTGGCAATGGAGGAAGAAATGCCCATACAGTGATACTTGAGAGTATTTGATAATTTTGCCATGGGATGGGGAATGAGTCTAACCAATAAAGCTGAGATGTCTTTCCTATCCTCCCCCTCCATAGGAGCAGACTGTCCAGAAGCTAGCTTGAGGGAATTTTGGGATCAGATCAATAGCACATCAGGAAGCATTGAATAGT
Organism: Dipodomys merriami; assembly: GCF_024711535.1. Taxonomy (NCBI): domain Eukaryota; kingdom Metazoa; phylum Chordata; class Mammalia; order Rodentia; family Heteromyidae; genus Dipodomys; species Dipodomys merriami. The sequence continues at coordinate 4,797,538 of NW_027202382.1, read as the reverse complement.
ATCACAAAACACTCATGCCTTTTGACAAGACTACTGCAGAAGGCCAGACATGCTCACAACTCTGTGTCATTCTTCAGACATAAGCACTCAACGAATAGCCGTTTTTACCTGGCCTCAGCCCTTTTCCATGCACTCATACTTCCTGCACCCAGGCACCTCCCACAGAGCTCTAGGATTCCCACACCATTTGACTCTGAATGTAAAAGTTTTACAGAGAAAGATCACCACCTGTTGGCCAACATAGACCAAGACAACATAAATAGAAAGCCACACACACAAGGTCAACATCCAATGATTCCACATCCTGATTCCACTAGGTAGAGATGACATCAGGAGACTCAGAAATTTTAAAGTGCAAATCTAGAAACCAGAAGAGGGTGGAAAATCCAAGAGCAGCTGGAAAACACGCAAAGAGACTAGACCTGCCTAAGGCAACTTCTGGAGCTTGGGTTTTTCTAAGGAATGGAACACTGTATCAACTGTCAAGTAGCATAAGAGCTATTTCAAATCAGAAGGAAAGGAGACGGAGGAAGATTCTGAAGTCCTAGAGTCATTACACTGACAAAGCCCACAACCACAATGCCCAGCACAGGTGGTAATCATACCAGACAGCAGCCTTCAAGCTCACAGAGTTCTTGGAAAGGTTAGGGTTATTCTAGTATCTGTCGTAAATTTACATTTTACCCTAAGGTCATTCAGTTCCTCACAGTGTTGAAAGATAATATTGATGATGCCAATATAGTCCAGGGAATCTCTAAAATTCTGTTCATAATTCTATTCAGCTTCTTTAAAAGACAAACACTAGAAAGGCACTTGGGGCTCACACCTGTAGTCCTACTTATGTGGAAGCCTATGGTCTGGGGGATCACAGTTTGAAGCCAGCCCAGGAAGAAAAGTCTGTGATACTCCATCATCAAAAATAACTGGCAAGAAGCATGGTTGGAGGCATGACTCAAGTGGGAGAGCACCATCAGAGCAAGAAAACCAAGCAAGTGTTAGGCTCTCCAGCAGGAGGAAACAAGACAACCACAGCAGCAACAGCAAAACCCAAACAAGAACCCAGGTGAACACTGTGACAGCAATTCTTGCACAAAAGGTTACAGGGAAAGAATTAAAGTTATTAGCAAGAAATGGACCAAGGCCTTCCCAGCAGAACAGGCAGACATGTGGGTATTAGAAGATCTTCCCTTCAGATGGTAGCTAAGATGTTGTAAAAATTCATTTATCTAACTTAAATAAAGGCCTGTAGAGGGTCATCATAAACCCCACTTGATCTGATTCTGTGTGAAGCAAAGGAAAAAGAAGCCTGGCATTGCGTGCAGTAGAACACCATCCCAACACTGGCAGCCATCAAAGCCCCAAGATGCTCAATGTTGCCCATGGCAGTTCTACCATGTGACAGTCATGACTGTGTGCTGTGTGGCCAGGAGAGAAGCTCCACATGGCCCTGTGCATGTGCCTCCTTTGTATTTGTGCACAGAGGCCAGCAGGTCAACATGCCAGCAATTGCTGAGTTCCATTTCAGATCCTAACACATTTGCAAAACCAAAACCATATTTCTAGAAGCTTAATAAATAGATAATACAAATATAAATCTGAGCAAACCTATCAACTTTGTTATTCCCATCGAACAAAAAAAAATGATACCAAAACAATCACCCTTAGCAATTAGGTTGAGATTTGAACCGAAGCCAGACCCGACTTGGCAAACACTTTACTTCCTGAATAAACATAGATAGTGTTGTATATCTTGGTCATCCAATTCTTCATGCCATAAACAACTCTACTATTATATGGAAAGAGAAAATGAAGCAATATTTTTCATTTGCTTCTGTCAGCACACACACAGCAACAGTAAAGCTGGGCTGGAATTCAGAAATGGAATTGCATTTTGAGAATGATATCAGCCAGTGGGAAAAAGAGGAACTTCCAGGGAACTGGGAGGGACCTAAAGGAGAAAAGTTAGCATCCATGTGGCTAGAGCAGGCTCAGAATGGAAATTGTCCAGGACTATTTGTTCAAAGCTTACAGGAAAACAACACTAGAATAAGCAGACTTTTAGAATTAGGCAGTCCACACGTTATTGAAGTTGTTTGAACATATTTCATTGAAGATATCACTCAAATTTTACATTCATTTTGTTTCATTTTCTTTTTTTTCCTTTTTTTATTGTGAAAATACTGTACAGAAGGGTTACAATTACATGGGCAAGATAATGAGTACATTTCTTATCAAGCATTGTTGCCTCCTCCTTTGTTTCCCCTTCCCATCCCTTCCCATCCTCTCCCCACCCTCACACCCAATCCTCCTCCCCGCCCACCAAAGTTGTAAAGTTCATTTTCGACATAACGATTTGTATTTTTCATTGTTGCAATGGGTCCACCTGTATCTCTAGTTAATTTGTTTTTTCCCTTCCTCTCCACAAATTATACCAACATCAAATACAGTGAAAGCAGGGGTTATACTGTGAGGGAGGAACATACCAAGAAACAAAGAAATAATCTTATAAATGTGTTAGAAACAATCGCATGAAAGAAAAAAACATTTGAATACATATCTTAGGGTTCATTTCCCTAACATCAACTTATCTGACCTTTTCTGCTTGACTCAGACATATACTAGTTATTGCAAATAAGGGAAACCATGGGACCTATGTTTCTTTGGGCCTGGCTTACTTCACTTAATATAATTTTTTCCAAGTCTTTCCATTTCTTTTTAAGGGGAGCAGTAGTGAGAATTTGAACTTGGGGTCTGTGCTTGCTAGGAAAGTAGTGTACTATACCCCCATACACTTATTTTCAAAGGAAGTAAAACATCAGCTTTTACTTACACTCCTTTAACATAAAACCAGTCTGTCTACCTCCTTTGACCACACCCACTGTTGCTCTACAAAGCAATCCACAGCCATCCTAAAACATTTGAAGTAGAATGCAGGTCTTTTGTCATCTGACCATTCTGCTCTACTGCTCTGGGGATCAGGAGACCTCTACTTGGCTCAGGAATCCATTGCACTTCTGTCCATTTCTGATGTTGAGTCTTTTAGAAGAACTATAAATTCACCTTTCCCTAATGTGTTCTTTCTAATCAATTACAAATGTGAGTGTCATCCAAATGGAGGGTTAAATGAGTCAACATAATCAAAGATCCTACAACAGTGACTAGTCCACAATTAGCATCAAATAAATCATATTGTTATTGTCTCTTGATTGATATAGTCTATATTAAGAGTGGGTTCTTCGCAGATGATCTAATGCCTTTATGTGCATTTCTTCGTTTGTAAGGGCAGTCTCCAATGCCTGAGTAGATGAGTAGTGAGTACATTAGCCTGGCTCTGACACAGCTAATATCTAGTATCCTTTAGAGAGGGCTAATGTTGCAGTGACTGGGATCTGTTTGCCAGTCTCCACTGAACTCGTTAGTTACACGACCCCCTTTTCCACTCAGTTGCTCTGATCTCCAAAAAATGAGGGAAAGCTCAGTTAGGTATTCTTGCAAAGCTGAGGCGATCTACTGAAGAGAGCCCGTTCTGGTAACTTCAGCCATTTTCCCAGCTTTGTGCAGTTCTGCGTTGTCTTGCCATCTTGCCTCTGCTGTAGCTCACTGTCCCCAACTTTGCTGCATTGAACTTAGTTAGCATATACATTGCCACTGTGACAACCAACCTCACTTCCTTTCTTCACTTTCATGACAATTGACATGGCAAGTCTTACTTATAAACCACAAACCACAATGAAGGCTTGCTTTCTATTTTCCCTATGAAGGTAGAAAATAGAAATAGAGAGAAAAATTAGTGAAAATTGTAGAAAAAACTGATGCTACTTTTGTCTTTCTTATACTCCTATCTACTTATGGTAGTTTATTACAAATTACAATATAAGTAGCTGAACTCTACCATTAAACTTTCAGCACATTAAAAAAAAGGTGCAAAAAATAAACTAAAAATTTTAGAATGCTATTTCTCCCTGACCGGGCGGAAGTGGGGACATACATTTCTTTGTCACTGTATTGATAAGAACTAGACACAGATGAAAAAGAAACAAAAGTAATTTATCAATACAAATAAAAGATAAGGACTTCTTTTGTGGGTCACGGGGCCTGAACTCTGGGCCTATGTGCCCACAGCTTTCAGCTCAAGGCTAGTGCTCTACCACTTGAGCCACAGCGCCACTTCTGGCTTTTTCTACTTATGTGGTGCTGAGGAATCAAACCCAGTACCTCATGCATGCAAAGCAAGCACTCTACCACTGAGCCACCTTTTCAGCCCAAATAAGGTCATTTTTGAGAAAAGCCACAACCACACAGACAAAACAAATGTATGCTATTTGCAATGAGGACTCAACACTTCGATACATGGGAATGTGGGAAACTATTGAAAACAAAGGTCCTTCACATGCTCTCATGGGGCAAGAGAGATGATGATCTAGGATCTGTTATTTGGACTAGCAAGAAAATATTACCGCTAGCAAAACAAGTCCAAAAGACATGGCAGGGAGTGAGGCCAGTAGACCATGGCCAGTAGACTTTAGAGACTCCAGAACAGAGAGGCCTTCAACATGTAACAACTACCTAGTGAATGACATTATCTTGGAGTTAGAATTTCCAAACCTAGACATATCTGGAAAGAACCAACATCTGGGTTAGGGGAAATGTTACAGCTAGAGGAGCACTTGCAGAACTCAGAAAATGGTACTCAGCCAGAGGAATATACACCTAAGCCTGACCATGGGAACCCATTAACTCACAGTCACAGGGACTTGAATAAATGTGTTCTAGAAGGAGAAATGTTCTGAAGCCAGTAGTCAGCAACCTCCTTGGGGAAGAAAAAAGCATAGTCTGTTCTTAATTCTAAAGAGTTTCTTTACTTGAATGATGCAGTGAATCCTGAAACAATGATCCAACCCTTAGTATCAATGGTTCTCATGTTAAACAAAGGAAGGATTGATGTCAGGGTCAAAGATGAAGATTTGTTGTGAAACCAAGAGTATTGTTGACATATTAAGAAAAGTGTATGCATGCTCGGGAGGGTGAGTGAGTCTTTACATACATCCATGTGCACATTCCCGACTTCAGGCTCCCAGATGCTTCTCAATGGATTAGGGGTAGCATTTGGTTTGCACAGTAACAGTTCACTTGGAAAATCCATGTCTTAGTGTTTTAAATTTTAGGCCACATGGCAAACATGTCAATAGAAACAAAAAAAGGAAGTGAAAATGCAGAGAAAATGAAATGTAGAGAAAATGAAAATTGGGTTTTCTCTATAAAAATTGAGCAGAGCCAGAAAATCTTCACAAACCCCAGGGTCCAAGGTTGATTGAGACCCCAGCTCAGCCAGGCCAGAAGCCTCCTCACGTCCCCATGGCCCTCCTGCGCCCTCTACTGACTGCTACGGTGCTGTGCAGCTTTGGACCTGTTGCACCTCTGGGCTGTCACCTGCCTCAGAACTCTCTCCTGCTTAGCAGAAAGACCTTTGAAGTCCTGGAGCAAATGAAGAGAATCTCCCCTGTCTTGTGTCTGAAGGACAGAAGGGACTTCCAGTTCCCCAGGGAGATGGTGAAGCTCAGCCAGATGCAGAAGGCCCAGGCTGCGTCTGTCCTCCAGATGCTGCTGCAGCCCATCTTCAGTCTCTTCAACACAGAACAAGCTACAGCTGCCTGGAACCCTACCCTCCTTCGTGAACTCCGCACTGAACTCCTTCAGCAACTGCAGAACCTGAGCACCTGTTTAGTCCAGGTGACCAGAGAGGAAAAGTCGGTGCTGAAAACTGAAGGTCCAGCACTGGCCTTGAGGAGGTATTTCAAAAGAATCTTTCTCTACCTGGAAGAGAAACAGTACAGTGACTGTGGCTGGGAAATTGTCAGACAAGAGATCACAAGAGCCTACTCTTGATGAAAAAACTCTCAAGCAAGATGAACAAAAATGGGTTTCATCTTGATGTGTTTCTTCTGGACTGTTCTGCCATAATATATATCATTGGTTATTTCAAAAGGCTTTTCCTTTGGCATGAGGACTACATTATTGAATGATATTCAGCAATACTTCAACAATATAATGTACATTTATTTTAGAACTACTCATCTCTAAAAAGAATTCATCCTTGAAGCATCATTCCTCAGAGATAATTGTCCTGCTATTATTTGTTCATTTATTTATTTATGCTAATTTTTCTTTCCACTGTACTTATTTATTTGACATATAATAACTTGTTTATCTTTGCCATTTATTCAGTTCATTAAAGCATTTACTCTATTCACTTAATTCCTATCACCAAAATTGTCACTATCTGCCATGACTGTAGCAGTACAATGATGGGAGACATGGACAAAGAGATGAGGTTTTGGGGTGCCAAGGGACCCGAAGTGATTCCTGCTCTTGGATCCTGGGATCCCAATAAGAAGCATTCTTACAGAGTGTAGTACAGTGGGAGGGGACTGCAGATACGTGCAAAGGCTAGGGTTATAACCATTAACATGAGAGGTAATTTGCGCACACGTGAGAATTGACTTCATTATCTTAGGAAGCAAGGGGAAGCAATAAACATCCCAATAGTTAGCACAGTCTCTCATCTTATCTCCAAAGTGTTAAGCTTTTAGTGCCCAAATGCTTCTAGCTTAAACACAGGTAGGGCAGTAATTTCTACCTCTGTCTGCCTCTACTGTTTGGCCTTTCCTGGGCACAGCTCTCAGCCTTCTGAATGCTGTCAGGGATGGCATTCTGATCTCTTAACCCTTTCCATGTCTTACAGCTCTGCTCCAGGGATTCTCACAAATTAAACTTATACATACTTATTATGAAAGGAAAGCAGCATGCTCGTTTTTAAATAAATAGTGAGAGAATGGTAACATCTACTGATACTGTGTATAAATTGAGCAAGTGTCATACTGTGCAAATCTTTCAAGGAGTAAAGAAAAATAGTCTTTGCTATTTGGGATTCTCAGTGTTATTGGAAAGAAAACAAAACAGTACTAAACTTTATTTTCTTTAAATTATCTTAATTTTATAAACAGAAGAAAAGGACAATGATTATCACTTACCAGATGCATTAGGTATGAAAATACTTATATGGAATTTAAATAACAAAAATAGATTTGCTTTTAATAAAGCTCCTTTGCAGTCATGAAGGTTCAGAAATCTGACAGACTTTTGTAGAAAAAAACAATATCTATTTCTGCAAAGGAACATAAAATACTTTCCAAAGAAACACAGTGAGACAAAAAAGAATATAGAGAAAAAGATGGTAAATGAAATTAGGGCAATCATTTATGGAATAAATGTGAACTTCAGCAAAGAGATTGTGAGAAAGAATGAAATGGAAATCTTTGGAAATGAAGAACTCACGAAGTCACTTAAACTACAATGGTGACACAAAATAAGAGATCAACCAAGCAGAATTTCTTACCTTGATCACAAGTCCAGTGACAAATTCCAATCAGATGAGAAACAGAAATGTAGAAGGATGGAGAAAGAAAAGGAAGAATGAAATAAACACTTTGAGCTGTATAAAAGAATAGTAAGTGGCCATGTTTGAATTATTGTTTTCTGGAATATGAAGAGGAGGAAGCATGAAAAACATTCATTTAATGAAACAATAGCTAAAAAGGCCTGAAATTAGGAAAAATATGCACATCCTTGTTTATGAGGCTCAAGTGACCTGAAACAGATTTGACCCAAAGAGATCAATTCCAACTTCCATTACACTCGAAATGATAAATGTATAGGGTACATAGAGGAATCTACAAACAATGAGTGACCACATCTTGTCAACACAGCCTCAGATGAGAGATCAGAAGAACCATAATATGAGGTCAGCCTGGACACAAAGTTGGTGAGACACATCTCAGATAAAAGCTGGGCATGGTGGTACATACCTGCAGTCACATCTATACAGTTTGTATATGTAGAGGCTTGTTGTTTAAGGTCAGCTCTAGATAAAGATCTAGGTTCTAGTGGTTGAGAGCTTGCCTGGTGAGTATAGTGCCCTGAGTTCAAATTCCAATGTTGCCACCTTCTGTCCACCTCCCCAACCTTCCACAAATAAACCTCACACACAAAAGCAGGGGAAAATCACCAAGAAGCACATAAGAGAACCTGTCAGTCTCACAATAGACATGAAAATAAACCAATCAGGTCAGGACATAGTAGGAATATATATGAAAAGTGATGGGGAAAACCCTGCCAAGCAAAGTGAAAATTCCAGTACCAAACATGCACACACTCAGTAATAGACAATCTAGTTAAGCAAATGTTTATGGAACTAAAGGCAGAATAGATTACAACAGAATAATAAACCACACTAATGGAATGGAGATTAAGATTGGAGACAATGGAGTAGAACTGAAAATGCAGGCATTAATATAGAAAATGTAGTCAGCTGAATCCCACAAACACATGAAGAAGATATAGAAAGAGCTGTTTCTTCAATAAAACAGAAGCTGGATATACATACGCAGAAAAATAAAGCTAGACCCCTCTCTGCCTCCAGTTAGAAAACCCAACTCAAAATATACCAGAACTTTCAATGAGAACCCAGAAGAATAAAACTGTGAAAGAAATCAACAGGAAACACTTCAATATGTTTGTGTATACAACAATTTTTGTGTAAGGATCCCAAAGATTAGGAGACAAAAGTAAATAGAGAAAAATATGACAATATGTCAAAAATAAGATTTTGTATAGTGAAAATGATAACAAAATTAGTAGATATTTTACATGATGGGAGAAAATATTTGAAAAGTATTTATTTGATAAGAAGTCAACACCAATAAAGTAATCCAGTTTTCAAAATGACCAAAGCATCTGATACACATTTCACAAAGGAATAGGTACAAAGGAAATAACAGGTATGAAAACGTTCAATATTGCTTATGGTTAGGAATGAATAACCCAAAAGGAGATATCCTCTCATTCTACTCAGAATGTTCATTACCAAAGATAAAAAGTTACAAATCCTGTCAAAAATACACAGAATGCATGATTTTATATTCTCTTGGTGGGAATGTAAATTAGAGAAGCTATTCCAGAAAACTCAATGTAGAGCTCTTAAAATATTGAAAATAGAACAACCATATGATATTGCTACTTCACTAATAGAGCATGTAACTAGGGAAATAAAATATTTTCCTTTTCAAAAAAATAGCTACAGGGGCTGAGAAGGTGGCTCAGTGGTAGAGCACTTGCCTTGCATGCCTGAGGCCCTGGGTTCAATTCGTCAGCACCACATAAACAGAAAAAAAAAAAAAAAAGCTAGAAGTGGTGCTATGGCTCAAGTGGTAGCTTGCTAGCCTTGAGCTGAAGAGCTGAGGGACAGCGCCCAGACCCAGAGTTCAGACCACACTATTGGACCCCCCTCCCAAAATAGCTACATATCTATGTCTTCACTGTTCATGGTAGCGAAGCTATGAAATCAATTGTGATGTCTTTAAGACTAAATTCTTTTTTCTTCTTCTTTTTCTCTTTTTTTTATTGTGAAAATACTGTACAGAGGGGTAACAATTACATGGGCAAGATAATGAGTACGTTTCTTATCCAGCATTGTAGCCTCCTCCTTTGTTTCCCCTTCCCATCCCTTCCCATCCTCCCCCCCACCCCACGCTACCCCCCAATCCTCCCTGTCCCCCCCCCCCCGCCCCGCAACAAAGTTGTGAAGTTCGTTTTCGACATAACGATTGTACATCTCATTGTTGCAATGGGTCCACCTGTATTCCTATTTAAACGACTTGTTTTTCCCCTTCCCCTCCACAAATTACACCAACATCAAATACAGTGAAAGCAGGGGTTATATCGTGGGGGAGGGACATACAAAGCAACAAAGAAATCATCTTATAAATGTGTTAGAAACAATCGCATGAAAGAAAAAAAATATTTGAATACATATCTTAGGGTTCATTTCCCTAACATCACCTTATCTGACCTTTCATGCTTGACTCAGACATATACTAGATATTGCAAATAAGGGAAACCATGGGACCTATGTTTCTTTGGGCCTGGCTTACTTCACTTAATAGAATTTTTTCCAAGCCTTTTCATTTCCTAACAAATGGGTCAATGTCATTCTTTCTGATGGAGGCATAGAATTCCATTGTGTATATATACCACATTTTCTTGACCCATTCATCTACTGAGGTTCTATATCTTAGCTATAGTAAATAATGCTGCAATAAACATAGTTGTGCTGGTAGCTTTAGTATGGTCTTGTTTGTAAACATTTGGGTAAATGCCCAAAAGTGGGATTGCTGGGTCATAGGGGAGCTCTATGTGGAGTCTTTGGAGGAACCTCCATACTACTTTCCAAAATGGTTGAACAAGTTTACACTCCCACCTACAATGCAGTAGGGCTCCCTTCTGTCCACATCCCCTCCAGCATCTGTTGTTATTAGAGTTCTTGATTTTAGCCATTCTAACTGGGGTGAGGTGGAATCTCAATATTGTTTTGATTTGCATTTCTTTTATGGCCATGGACCTATTGGCCATCCTTCTTTCCTCTTCAGAGAAGTTTCTCTTTAAGTCTTTAGCCCACTTATTTATTGGGCAGTTGTTTCTTTGAGGATTTGCTGTTGGGGGATTTAATTTTTTGAGTTCCAAGTATATTTTAGATATAAGACCCTTGTCTGTTATATGGCTAGTGAAGATCTTCTCCCAATCCCTGGGCTTTCTATTGATCTTGCTAGCTATGTCCTTTGCCATGCAGAAGCTCTGTAATTTCATGCAATCCCATTTGTCCAACCTTTCTTTGATTTGTTGTGTTTCTGGGTCTCTATTAAGAAAATTTTGGCCTGTGCCAAGGAGACCTAGGGTTTCTCCTATTCCATCCTGTAATGTTTTCAGAGTGTCTGCTTTGACTCCGAGGTCTTTGATCCATTTGTAGTTGATTCTGGTGCAGGGTGATATATAAGGATCTAGTTTTAGTTTTCTACAAGTAGTTAACCAATTTTGCCAGCACCATTTACTGAAGAGGCTGTCTTTCTTCCATTCTTTTTTTTTTTTTAGCTCCCTTATCAAATATTAGATGGCTATAGGTCTGTAGGTTCATTTCTGGTTTTCAATTCTATTCCATTGGTCCCGAGGTCTGTTCTTGTGCCAGTACCAAGCTGTTTTGATTACTATGGCTTTATAGTAGAGTTTGAAATTTGGTATTGATATTCCTCCAGCAGTGTTCTTTCTGGTGAGATTCGTTTTTGTTATTCGGGGTCTTTTATTGTTCCATATGAATTTTTGGATTGCCTCTTCTATTTCCTTGAAGAATGAGGTTGGAATTTTGATAGGTATCGCAATGAATTTGTAGATAGCCTTGGGAAGTATTGCCATTTTCACGATGTTGATCTTTCCAATCCAGGAGCATGGGAGTTTTTGCCACTTTCTAAGTTCTGTTTTGATTTCCTTTTTCAAGTTTTTAAAGTTTTCATCATAGAGGTCCTTCACTTCTTTGGTTAAGTTAATTCCTAGGTATTTTATTTTTTGTGGGACTATTATGAATGGAGTTGCTTTCCTAATTTCAGCCACACTTTTCTCATTGTTGGCATACAGAAAAGCCATTGATTTTTGAGGGTTAATTTTATACCCTGCTACTTTGCCAAAGTTTTGAATCAGCTTGAGTAATTTGGAAGTGGAGTCTATGGGATTCTTTAAATACAAGATCATGTCATCTGCAAAGAGGGAGAGTTTTGCTTCTTCTTTCCCTATTTAGATCCCCTTTATGTTTGCATCTTGTCTTATTGCTGTAGCTAGGCATTCTAATACTAGATTGAAGAGTTCCTGAGTTAAGAGGAAATGGCTTTAGTTTTTCACCATAAAGTATAATGCTGGCAGTAGGTTTGTCATACACAGCCTTTATTGTATTGAGGAATGTTCCATGGATTCCTAATTTTTCCAAAACCTTCATCATAAAGGGGTGTTGGATCTTATCAAATGCTTTTTCTGCATCTATTCAGATAACCTTGTGGTTCTTTTCTTAGCTCCTGTTGATGTGATGAATTATATTAATTGTTTTGCGTATATTGAACCAGCTTTGCATCCCTGAAAATGAATCCTGTTTGATCATGGTGTATGATTTTTTGGATGAATTGTTGAAGTCGATTGGCCAAAATTTTGTTGAAAAGTTTTGCATCAATGTTCATCAAAGAAATGGATATATAGTTCTCTTTCTTTGATGAGTCCCTGCCTAGTTTTGGGATGAGGGTTATGATGGCTTCATAGAAAGTGTTTGGGAGTGAAATTTCTCTTTCAATTTCATTGGAGAGTTGGAGGAGTATTGGTGTGAGCTCTGCTTTGAAGGCCTTGTAGAATTCCGCTGTAAAACCATCTGATCCTGGACTTTTCTTAGATGGGAGGTCTCTTATTGCTGTTTCTATTTCAATGCTTGATATGGGCCTGTTTGGTTTAGTTTTGGTTTAGTTTTGGCAGGTCAATATTTGCTAAGAAAAGGTCCATTTCTGTCAAGTTCTCAAACTTATTAGCATAAAGCTTTGAGAAGTATTCCCTTATAATGTTCTGAATCTTGGCTGTTTCTGTGGTGATGTTTCCATTCTCATCTCTGAGTTTATTTATTTGGGTGTGTTTTCTTCTTTTTCTGATAAGATTTGCAAAGGGTCCGTCAATTTTGTTAATTTTTTCAAAGAACCAAAGAATCAACAAGACTAAATTCTTTATAGAAACATATTCACACACACACACACACACACACACACACACACACACACAATGGAACATTGCTCAAGAATAAAGAGGATACAATGCTGATATTTATAGCAACATGCGTGGAATTAGACATTATCTATGTAAAATAAACTAAACACAGAAGAATACTGCTGCATGTTCTGGATAGATTTGTGGATTTGTGAGAGTAAAATATTTCATCATAAAGAAATTCTATTTAGATCTTTGTGTGATGTGGAACAACTCAAGAAGAGCTCTAAGTCTCCACTTACACAAAATGTAAATGGGTGCAAAATGTTCTGATTGCAGAATTGTTTCATAACAGTAGAGTTCCTGAAGTATTGTCACTCTGCTTTGTAAAAATGACCTACATATCAGCAGTGAAGAACTGCAGGCTAGCATAAACACCCGGGAACCGGGAATAAACAGCTGAAGGATGTGCAGAAATCCCTTTAGGTTTAGTTACTGACTGTGGCCCTGGCACTTTGTCTCCCCTGCCCTCAGCATCCCATCTCCATCCCCACAGCACCTTCCTCTCTTGGGTGGAGTTCCCACAGGACCCTTGCCATTCTCTCCCTTCTCCCTACTACCCATCCACACCCAGTCTCTTTCTGTTTGGGGGAGGGTTCAGAGCAACCTTAAAGAGCAGAACACTGCAAGTACAAAGCAGAACTTCAAGAGTATGTCTAAGATGTGCAGAAACTTCTGCTAGGGAGCTTTCCTTTCCTTAATTTCTTTTTAACTAGATTGGATACTAGCTAGCTCAAGGAAAACATGAGGAAGCAAACAGTGAGTGAAGGCTGAGGGAAACAGGAATGAACTTTCTAAGTGATCAAAGCTGATGACAGACAGCCAGACTCAGGGCAGTGCTCTGACCACACAGAAATCCCACCACCACACAGGGACTGCTCTGCACGAGTCACAGCAATTATTCTGGGCAGCTATGATTATATTTACTATTAAATAGGATACCCATTTTCTCATATGCTCATAATAATTAGTAGCAGGATTATGAACTCTTCCATATTAGTGACTACTTGAAATATATGACATTAGTAAAAGAATATATTAATAATTCTTGGAAGAGCTTTTGAGAAGAATGAGGCATAGACACCCTTCCTTCCCATGGAAGAAGACTCTGGCTTTATATCCAGTCAGGAAATGGCAAGTTGGAGAAATAAATGGCAGACTTGCTAGTCTCCTAGACTTATGTTAAACAGATGCTGTATTCTCTTGTTCTTTCTGTTACCTGGCAGAACTTTCCCTTTCCTCTTTCTTTTCCTAGATTGAGCTCTTTATTATGACATCATAACAACTGCTTCCTCTCCCACTCATGGGTCCCAATCTCTCCTCAGCCACTCGACATGAAGCTAATTTCCATCATCTCTGATTTCTCTTCCTTTGTGGTTTCTGGCTACTCAGTTTCTGTCTAAGATTTGGACAATTATGAAAGGGGTGGTAACACTGATATAGATGCATTTTCCTAATTAACTGATTCAACTGGAGCTCCTCTGTACAACTACTAGAAGATAATTTTTTGAAATGTCACATTCAAACAAAAGAATTCAATTACAACTAAAAGGTAATGGGAAGTTCTTCATTTGTTAGAAATGACTGTAAGGAGGAGAACAACTTCTTGTTCTGATGAATATTTTGAAGATGGGGCAATGTCCCTGTGATAGTGATGTAAGAGTAGCCTTAAAGTTTTAAGGAAACAGGAGGAGTTTCTGATGCTGAAAGAGTTGCATGGAAACAGCATCCCCTACTGGCCAAGTCAAGGAAGACAAGATCATGGCTGTGGAGCCTAGTTTGGTTCTATGGAAGGTTTCTAATCACAACCAAGATTTTGCTAACCCTTATTGACTTAACTTCCTTAGGTGAAGAGGACAATGGTAATAAGTTCTCACGTTTTCTCCCCAGTTGGTGCACTTGGCACTGAGCAGGCATATGCTGAATTGGGAACCATTCCTGAGCATTCCATTCCACAAAAGAACATCAAGGGCACATAGCAATTTGGAATCTCTGAATTAAAATGTGATGTTAAATGTGTGAACTATAAGGGTTCTTACTGAACAACCTGTGAGAGTGAATCTTGAAGCCGATGAGGACAGATTCTTCAACAAATCAAGCAAAGATTTCTCTTAAAGGAAACACCAATGGTGACATAGAAAACCTACCTCCCCTGATCCATGTACAGCAGGCAACTGAGCTCTGAGGCTCAAGTGCATCATTCCGGTGTCCCAGCCCCCATCGTGGTTCCTGAAAGAAGAGTGATGAGTAAGAATTGCAGCCTTTGCCTCCCTAAGCTGCTCTGTGGTCTGTGGTCAGAGGAGAGGTACCCTATGACTCTTTGGGGGTGGGGGTATTTGTGGCAGTATTACATGGACAGATAGGCCAAAAACTCTGCAATGAAGGAGAGAGTATTCCAATTTTGCAAAACCAAACTGGAATCCATTAAAGCATGAGAAACTGAAAATTCTAAGACAAAGATGTAGGGGTAATCTTCTGTTTTGAGGTCAATCACTGACAAATAGAGACATACATAATCAAGCATAGCTCTTAGAGTGACATTCAAGCTTAAGTCAGAATCTCTGTGGTAAAGGCTTCTATGAATATGACTCAGGCATGGCTTATTTTATAATATCTCAACAACAGTCATTTTTCTGACTTCATGCACATCAGCTTTGGCCTCTCCACTTGTGACTGAGGGAGTTTCTAGTTTCCTGTTTTGAGAAATTAGCTGCGCTGATTTTTCCTCATTTATACTTTGATATTTGGGTGAAGTGCCACTTCTATTCTCTCATTTCAAGAAGAATTTAATTAATAGTTTTTCTCACAAATCACAGACCGTTTTGCAATTTTATAAGTCATAAAAATAGCACTCAGTAAATCTATATTATTTCTCTTCGAAAATAATGATGATGAGGAATTGGAAGTTTTCTCCACTTACATCCTTGAAGCAAAATTTAAGTATGTGAGGTGTCTTGACTCTTTGATATGTAGAGCTTTGTGTCAGTATTGGAAACCAGGGCCATGTTCATTCTCTATGAGCAAGAAAAATGTGCCTTGTAGGATCGATTATTTCAGCAACCAAAAGAAAGAATATCCCTAGTCACATAGTTCAGATATCATTAAAGAGTGGACAGTCTGTTCTCAGAGAATGAGGCCAGCAGCGTGTGGAACAAAGACGCTATGTCACTCTACATCAGAGTGGGTCATTGGGTAGACAAAGTGTCTTGCAAGCAACTTGGAACCAAGGAAATGACATTATCTTGCAGTGAGAATCTCTACATTCATACACTTCTGAAAACAATGAACATTCAGACTTGTGGTGATTATTACAGCTTAAAGACCAGTCATCATCGGTATCCAATGGTAACACAACAGAAAACCAATGCCATTCTTAATGCTAGAGAGTTTATTTTCCATATATGGTCTAGTCAATTCCTAATCAACTGCAGAAACACTCAAAGCCATAAAATACAAACCTCTGTTGACCTTTAAATCTAGAAATAACATCAGAGGTGAGGATGCACGGTGAAAATCTGCTTCTGCAACAAAGATCATTACTTACTTTGGGATCAACAAAGATGAATATATATTTCATGTATAGATTTCATGTATACATGCTTATTAAATTGATTAGTATCTATCATATGTGAAAGTTCTTTGGAAAACAATCCTGATTTGCACAATTAATAAAATGATTAGGTCATTCAGAGAATATGAAAAAGGAAGCAAAAAAGTAAACATAGAAATTAAATATTGATGAAAGAGAAATAATTTGTTCCCAATACAAAAGCCATTTATAGACAGGAAGTCCTCACAGAACCTTTGTTTCAGGGTTCAGGAGACCCAGCTCAGTCAGGTCAGTAGTCTCCTCTCTTCCCCATAGGTCTCCTGGGCCCTCTACTGACCACCATGGTGCTGTGCAGCTGTGACCTGTTGGATTTCTGGGCTGCCATCTGCTCAGAACTCTCTGCTGCTTGGCAGGAAGGCCTTTGAAGTACTGGAGCAAATGAGGAGAATCTCCCCTGTCTTGTGTCAGGAGAACAGAAGTGATTTTCAGTTTCCCTGGCAGACAGATGGTGGATGTCAGCCAGTTGCACAAGGCTGTGTCTGTCCTCCACGTATTGCTGCAGCAGATCTTCAGCGAGTTGCACTCAGAGTGCTGCTCTGCTGCCTACAAAACCAAACTCCCACCTGAACTCCACACTGCACTCCACCAGCAATTGGAGGACCTCAGGACTGCTTGATGCAGGTGAAGGGAAACCAAAGCTGTTCTGCAAACTAAAGGCCCAGCTCGAGCCTGGTGGAAGTACTTCAAAAGACTCTCTCTCTCTCTCTTCTCTCTCTCTCTCTCTCTCTCTCTCTCTCTCTCTCTCTCTCTCTCTCTCTCTCTCTCTCTCTCTCTCTCTCTCTCTCTCTCTCTCTCTTTCTCTCTCTCTCTCTCTCTCTCTTCCTGGAACTAATAAAATATAGTGACTGTGCCTGGAAATTTCCAGAGAAGAAGTCATGAAAGACTCTCATGATGAGGAGAGTCTGCAAGGACTGACTACCCTATCTTCCCATGCACACGTACAACTACTCAATTGGACTCTTATTGCTGTGTTGGTCACATTTTGTTGAATAAATACAGCTGGCTTCAAAAATATTAAGGATATATGTGGTGAAAATATTCATCTGTAAGGACATTGTCTTTTTCATACAACTGCACTGATAACTATTTATTTCTTATGTTTATATCTGATCATTCTAATTCATTTTCTTTCAATGAACTTTAGTTACAATTACTTACTTAATAGCAAAAATATAAACACCAAATATCATTAAAGAATACCAAACATTTTCCTTGTTTTTTTATTTATAGAATTTATATCCACAAAATGTCCTCTTTTAGAGTACCCAAAATATCATTTAGACATATTTTTTCTGTCCTCACACTTACTGAGGAAGGACTTCAACATTTGATCTATAACCTCAACACTATTTTTATTTCCTTCATAAATTATTTTTCAGTTTGGGTCTTGAGTTTTTCTTGGGCTGACTATAGACTATAGACCTCAATCTTCCACCAATGTCCTCTGCTTTAGATATCATCATGCTGGGTAATATAACTTTTCCTTACCCCTGTGCGCATATTAGCCTCAACATCTTTGAAAGATTCTTCAACAGAAGGCATCTTTCCTGTAAGGTGATATTAGATTAGTAACAAGGAACAATAACAAAAACTATCAGTAATTGTGTAATAGAACAAACTCATCATTCCTCGATGGAAGTGTTCTATGTGGGGATTCCTCATCAGGTGACTTGCTGGTTGTTCTCTGCTCCAAGTAATATGTCCAGAACTGGAATGTTATTGGCTTGATATCTTCCCCTTATACACACAAGTACTTCTATGACACTTGAGACTATTCTTATCACTTGGGAAGGAAAAAGTGGTTTAGTGGATCATTTGGTAGAGTGTTGAGGGGCCAATGGTGTGCCGCAAAGATCATCTCCATGCCTGTTAAAATGACCTGAAATTATTCTCTAATGATACCAAGACAAAAAAGCTGTGGAAAAAAGTCAATTTAGTTCATATGCAAGGAAAGAAGAAAGTTGTTTGAATGAGAACATTCTTCATTTTTATATTATTGGTACTATATTGGTACTTCATTTTTATATTACTGATACAGTCATTATAATTTTGAAAAATATTTATGGATGTTAATAGGGTTTTAATACTATATATTAAATACTTTTAGAGAAATGGTGTGGTGGATCATTGTAGAGTATTGAAGGGTCAATGGTATATTGCAAAGATCATTTCCACACCTATTAAAATGACCTGAATTCATTCGCTAATGATACTAAGACTAAGAGGCTGCAAAAAAAAAAAAAGGCAATTTAGTTCATATTTAAGCAAAGAAGAAAGTTGTTTGAATGAGAATATTATTGGTACTAAAGTCAACTTAAGGAAAAAATAAATCAATTTACATAATTTAAATTTCCCTACCCATGATTCAAACTTGAGGACATTGTTATTTATCAAAATTCAAGGGATCATTGACTGAAGAGAAACTTAAAGTGCGACCACAATTACATATTGCCAAAGAGTGGCCAAGAGCATGTGGATTCCTAAACCATGTTGTAAAATTCAGGTTGTGTCCTTCTAGTGTTGGGAGGAAGCCAGGTTTGTATTCCTAGTCCAAATGCCCAGCCTCTTGCCTTTATATACCAAATAACAGGAGATGCTGAAGGGGTAAGAAAAGAGACATGTTTCAATGCAACACTGGGAAATGCAAACTTCAGTATGTCTTCAATCTCCTTGGGAGTAGAAATATTGATATCAGGTTAAATAGGAAGAATTGGAGCCAGTGACAGGAAAGTATGCACAGTTAAATGGTAAAACAGTCCATCATAATTTTTAAAAAGTTTATGGATTTTGTAGGATTTTGAATACTATATATTTTATATTGTTTATATTACACATATAAAGTCTTGCAAAGTAAGTATATATTACTCTGAAGGTAACTGCTACAGTGGCACTGTGGCTCAAGTGGTAGAGCACTCGCCTTGAGCTGAAGAGCTCTGAGACAATACCCAGGTCCAGAGTTCAAGCCACACAACTGACAAAAAAAAAAAAAGAATTAACTGCAAACAAAATATAACTATAAAAAGTCACAATTTTTATTTTTATTGTTGGTCGTGGGGCATGAATTCTGGATCTGGGCGCTGTCCCTCAGCTCTTCAGCTCAAGACTAGCATTCCACCACTCGAGTCATGGAGCCACTTCTTGCTTTTTCTGCTTATGTGATGCTGAGGAATTGAACCAGAGCATTATGCATGCGAGGAAAGCACTCTACCACTGAGCCACCTTCCCAGCCCTCACAATTTTTAAATACATGAATTGTACTAAAATACAGGAATAGAACTTTCATAAAGTAAACTTACATGCCAGTGGCTTTTGCAGTAAACTTTCAGCTTAAACCTATTGTCATTTTAACCCAGCATTTGCACTTTTTAAGTATAAAGCAGCAATGTAGACAGTATAAACAATTACATTGCTATATACATACATTCCAGAAATTAATCAGGAGTTCAACTAAGTGACAAGAAGAATCTGAGCTAATCTGGAAGGTGGAGAAAGAAGGCAATGTGGAAAGCAACTGTTTGTGACATGCCCCTCTAAATGGAAGAAGGAAACCCTAAATTTAAAAAAAAAAAAAGGGAAGGAGAATGGAAGACATTCAGAAAATGGAGACTCGAGCGTCCTCTACTAAGCCCAGGGAGCACATCCAGGTCTTCACACACCCCAGAGGCAGAGGATCAGCATCACCACCTCAGCCAGTCCAGCAGCATCTGCAGTTTTCTAAAGATGTCATTCATTCAATCGTTTGATATGACATCAGTGAAATTGTTCCATGTTTTCAGAACAGTTGGCATAGTGTATTCAAGTCTCTAGACTCTCTGTTCTTTTATCCATACAGATATATCTAACTGTCTATTTACATATTTTTATTTAACTGTTTACCAGATTTAAAATGTTATATATGGGAGGGGGAGGATTTGGCTGGGGGGTATGGGGAGGATGGGAAGGGATGGGAAGGGGAAACAAAGGAGGAGGCTACAATGCTCGATAAGAAATGTACTCATTGTCTTGCCCATGTAATTGTAACCCCTCTGTACAGTATTTTCACAATAAAAAATAAATAAATAAAAATAAATTAAAAATAAAATAAAATGTTATATATATAATCCTGTGTTACTTTACATTAAAGCTTATATATGTAATATATTTTAGGTTTTCGTAATTAAAGTTCTGCTAAAGAATTTGTTATATGTTTTTAATTCTCTACTTGTGTACAGTTTCAGTGAAATAAAGGAAATATCTGTTTAAAAAAATAAAAAGATTGGGATTGGGGGGCAGGGGGGAGGCTGGGAAGGGATGTGAAGGGTAAACACAAGAGGGGGCTGCAATGCTTGGTAAGAAATGTACGGATTATCCTGCCCATGTAATTGTAACTCCTCTGTACAGTATGTTCTCAAATAAAATAAAATAAAATTTAAAAAAATAAAAATAAATAAATAAATAAAAAGTATATCTTTGTTAAAAAATTCCACAATAGAAAACTTACAATATTACCCATACTCAGAATAAACAATTTGATATTGATAATCCATTCTGCTTTGTCTTAAGGCTGATATAGTGAACTTATCCATGCTCTGCAAGTCCCAGTTTTCTGATTAAATAGGTTCAAAATGTTCAGAGAGTTGTCAATAGTTAAGGAAACAATGAATTTTAAGGTTCTTAGCAGAATATTTCCATGAGAGTAATAGTCATAATGTGGGAGCCTGTTACCGTATCTCTTTACTATATGGGACACTCGTTTTTGTCTTGGTCTGAAATTGTGAGGAGTCTGTATTCTACTCCTCCTGAGCTAATCTCCAAAAGTACTAGTCCAAGGAAGCAGAATGACTATAGAAATGCTGAGACTTTGTCCTCCTTCCTTCAAAATTGTGACCTATTTACATTCAGTGAAGAAATGCAGACTTGTGTAAATGCATAGAATTGTCAAGAAACTACTGGATGAACTATCAGAGGAACCCATGGTGTTTTGTTAATGACTTGCTCCTGGCACTAAAAACACTTAGGTCTGTTCACATTTCCTTAGAACTTAAAGGTTCATTACCCTCTGTTGCTTTACATAACAATGCGCAACAGCACTTTGGTATTGGATGTGGCACCTACAACCTTTTGTCATCTCAGCACTTTGTGACTTCAAGGTGTGGCATCTCCTTAGATGTTCATTTCCATGTCCATTTCTGCAATGGAGCCATTATCTGAATTCTTCCTCATGTGGTGATCTGAGATCATGGGTGTGTTTGGAACAGTTCATCCCTCCCTCTATAATTAGGTTTTTCTCCAAAACGGTATAGATAGGTATAACACAAACAGTGCTATTTGGAAGCAAGAAAATATTTTTAAAGATGCATAGAATGGGGATTGATTCACAGTTCTTAGATTTGTAGTATTGTTTTCAAAAACATAATTCATACTAATAGTGTGTTATTCAGATTAAGAGAGGAAGTTTTGAGATATTCAGATTCCCTCTTCTTGTTTCTCTGACTGAAGCCACACTGTCCCTTGTATGCTTAGATTATTGACTACGTGGAGCCTCACAAGAGATAATTTCCACCATCCTTCCTTAGACTTTGTTTGAGCCTCTCTTTCTCCTCATGGCTGATTCCAAAACCATGAAAGAAAAGAAAGACATGTATCTGCTCTTGCAAAAATGAGAAAGTTCAGTAACCTAGGTGTATTTCTTCCTTGCATGTGTTAGAAGCAGCTATTTCCATTTCTTTTTGAAATTCAGCATTGACCTTCAGTCCTCTCGAATCTTTGCAAAGTTGGTTTGCTATGACTGCTTTGCCATTTGTGATAGTGACTTAAAAGTTATTTTTAAAGACCAGGCTTATTTTTGTCAGAACCTATCATTCCTAGACATGCTCCCTTATCTCCACTTGCTTTACCAGTTTAGGGGGTATTATTCCAACTTCCTGCCTGAACAGGATTGCTCTCCAATGCTGCAGATCTCCACTTGGGAGGATTGTCAACGGCTGCCCTGCCTGGTTGTCCTTTGTCAGTTTTGCTTCACTGATCACTTTCTTTCTTGCATTTTCATGACAAATGGGGTTGTAATTTTCATTTTAGCCTATAAGCAGCGATCATTTTTGCTTTCTAAGAAACTGTAAAAGAGAACTAAGTCAGAGGAAATGGCAATTTAAACACTGAACAACGCTACCGCAGTGACTTTCTTTTTCTCTATGGAAATTACCTCACCATGAAACAGAACACAGTGACATAATAGGTAGAAAAATTTAGATCATTAAACCACCAGCACAGTAGAAGGCACAAACCTAAAATTAAAAATTAGAAAGCACTGCAGTAGGGAAGGGTATGACTTGTTGAAATAGTTCCAGTGCTGTGGAGTTATCAAAAGGAAAGTCCAAGGATCCCTTTCCAGTATTCATGGTCAGCATGCATGGTCAACATTCACAGTTCATTTTTTTCCGGAAGCCAAAAAAGGAGCTTGTACTCAGAAATTTTACTATCTGAAAATGACCTGAAGTCAAATTCAGAATGTCTCTAATCTGGTGTACACTATTCATTGTGAATTTACTAAAATAGTTAGAGAATAAAAGCTCTATTTTCTTTTCTTTCCTTTATTTTATCAGTCATGGGTTTGCATTCTGGGCCTGGTGCTGTCTTTGAGCTTTTGTGCTCAAGGCTATCACTCTACCACTTTAAACCACAGCTCTACTTTTGGTTTTCTGGTGGTTAATTACAGATAAGAGTCTCACCAACCAGGTTGACCTTGAACCTCCATCCTGAGATCTCAGCCTCCTAAGTAGATAGGATTACCATTGTAAGACTCCAGAACCGGCATATATTTTTTAAATAATGATATCATTTATGATTACATTTATGTCTAAATTCTTGAAAGCTAATTGCAGGTTACAAGGTATGAAATGTGATTCTTATAGGGAAGGTGCTTGAAGACATTATGTATTAAAGACTGTTTCACTACATTGGTAAGCCTTCCTGTAACAAAAATTAATCAGTCATGACATCATAATGCTTAAGTATCCCTCATTCATGTAAATGTTCAGTGCTGAATTTCCTCAGCAGACACTTGTCGGTTCGCTCACCTCAGTGGAGGCCAGCACTATTTGAAGGACCCTAAAACTGTCTACTCTGGGCTTTGTCATCTTTAATACATCACCCCAAAATGTCTGTGGTCTTTGAGCACTGACCTCTATATTGCATAGTGAAAATTACTGCGATTCAGATGAGGATACATTCACAGGCCACAATGTACAGGAAACATTATGTTCTTTCAATGGAATCACTCTTCACATTTTGTTCTAATGCTATTTGTGTGCGTGTGTGTGTGTGTGTGTGTGTGTGTGTGTGTGTGTGTGTGTGTGTGTGTGTGTGTGTGTTTCTGAGCAAGCCCCATGGCTTGAACTAAGAGGCTGGGCACTATCCCTGTGTTTTTCCAGTCAAGGCTAGTGCTCTAGCACGTGAGCCACTGCTCTACTGCTGGCTGTTTTGGTGTTTAATTGGAGGTAAGAGTCTCAGGTTCTTACCTGCTCAAGATATTTTAAAAGAAAATTTAGTCAATGATTTTACAAAACAAAATATGTAAAAATAGTTGTGATTGATTCTGACTGGATTCCACCATTTATTCTCAGGGAAGATGCCAAGAGTATGAGAAGTCTTGAACTACATAAGGTCTATTACTATCATGGACAGTGGAGCATATGATCAGGGAGCTTTCTGTAGGTGCTGCAGCATCATGAAAACTAAAATGTGCAGTGAGTTTTGAATATTTTGAGGATTCTTTCTCTGCTTCACACACTGGAAACTCAAAATATAAATGTAAAACCGTATCCTTATAACCAAATGATTATACTTTAAAAAATATTGCATACAATCTTCAACTGTGAATTTTGAAATCATGAAGAATTGTATACAATCTTCTCAAATATATCTGTTGGCCTTGGAATTATATTTCTACTCTTAAGATAATGAGGACTTTTCAGTACAAATTCCCACCAATAAGAGGAAAGGTATTCTTGAGATGTATGTGAACACAACTTAAATATTGCAAGTGTGGTGCCTTCCAAAGTCAACTCCTATAAAATCTCATTCCTTAGAGTTTACTTAACTTTGTTGGATTTCCTTGTGTACTCAATGATGAGCCATGTCACTGAATTCATGGAGGACACAGATAATGTGTGCAGGATCCCTGCTACAGTCCTCCAGCAATAGAGGGCTGTGTCTGCAGGTCATTTTCTCCAGTACAGCTTGATGAAGGTTCCCCTATATATGGGTCCTCCATTGACTTCTAATGGCAATCCTATGATGTGAATGTGAGTGCTTCTGACTGGATTTGGCCTATGAGAGTGAAGCATAAGCACAGGTTTGTTGTATTTTACTATTTAATTCTACTAAGGTTTTTCAACGCACTCATGATTATATCACATTCTAGGTAGGAAAAAATTTGACTAAGATGATGATCTACCAGATGATGAAGGAATAATTATTTCCTCATGTATAACAAAGTTATTTATTAATGTGGTATCTTCATAAATATTTAATAGTTTTGAAACAAAGCTCTTTGAAAGAAAATTTATAGGTGTTTTTCTGGCATCATTTATTTTATGCATTTATAAATTGATTATATACCCTGATTCATTAGTACTTCTAGCAGTATACATATTACAATAAAAATAAAGACATGACATGTAATTTACAAGAAAAATCGCAATTGCTAAATTCAATTCCACTAACATACATACCAAAGTACTTTACTGGCAATACCAATGTACTTTACTTCATGGTTAAGGGCCGTACTGTGTCTGTCTTATAGTGTGTGTAACTGTTGCTTTACTTCCTAGCCTCAGCACCATCTCGAGATAGGCTGATGATGGCTGCTTCACCTGTATGCCTGAGCACTGGTTTGTCAACTTATTTTAGGTTTCCTTTTATAGGTGGGATAAGAGATGATTGCCACTATGCCTGGATTCATAATTTGATATGGAGTGTCATGAGCTTTTCTCATTTCTTTGAGATGGCCTCAAACTACTAGCCCTCTAGTCTCATAGTCAAGTATGAGTGACTGGCACACATATACCTTTTACATTTAACCTTACAATATTTTATAATTTAACCTAAGATGCATTCAATGAGAAACAAAAATGGCATGGTTTTTAAAGTACTATTCAATGGTATATTGTATAGTAATATCTTAACACATATGACGGATGAATTTTAGTCAGGGATTTTACTTAAAATACACAACTAAAAGTCTGTCCAGGCACCAAAAGGAAAATCAAGAGAGGAAAGAATATGGTTGGGAAATGCCGCTCTAGACTGAAGTATGAAAGCATAAATGAAAACAAAAAGAGAAGTAGAAACTGGGGGGAAAGCATTCAGAAAATGGAAGCTCGAGCAGCCCTACTTAAGCCAAGGGAGCACAGCAAGGTCTTCACACTCCCCAGAGACAGAGGCTCCCCCATCAGCACCTCAGCCAGTCCAGCAGCATCCGCCCATCCACAATGCCCTTGCCCTTGGCCTTCCTGGTGACCCTGGTGGTGCTCAGCTGCAGGGCAACCTGCTCTCTGGGCTGTGAGCTGCCTCCCACCCACAGCCTGGGCAACAGAAGAGCCTTGCTCCTCCTGGGACAGATGAGGAGAGTCTCCCTTTTCTCCTGCCTGAAGGACAGAAAGGACTTTGGATTCCCCCAGGAGGCATTGGATGCAGAGCAGGTCCAGAAGGCTCAAGCCATCGCTGTCCTCCATGAGATGACCAGGCAGATCTACAGCCTCTTCAGCACAAAGACCTGGCCTGCCCCTTGGGAGAAGAGCCTTGTGGACAAACTGTGCGCTGGCCTCCATGAGCAGCTGCAGGAGCTGAGAGCCTGTCTGAGGCGGGAGGTGGGAGAGCAAGAGCCTGCCATGGTGCTTGAGGACTCCACACTGGCTGTGAGCAAACACTTCCGCAGGATCTCTCTCTACCTGCAAGAGAAGAAGTTCAGCCCTTGTGCCTGGGAGGTTGTCAGGGCAGAAATCATGAGATACTTTTCCTCATCTGCAAACCTGCTAGAAAGGATAAAGAGTGAGGCATGAGCTCTACTTGTCATGGAAATGGCCCTCACTGATGGAACACGGTAGCTCCCTTCGGCGGACTCTGCCATTCTCTGAAGCTGTCATTTCTGCTATCATTTGACATGACTTCAGTGAATTCGTTAGATGTTTTCAGAAGTGTTGGTTCATTTGTGTTCAACTCTCTAGACTCTCCTCCTTTGCATATATATATATATATATATATATCCCTCTATTTACATATTTATTTAATATTTAATATGCCAGATTTAAATTATTTTATATTCATATATATTATTTTGTATACCTTTACACTGTGGTTTTATAATATATTTTACGTCTTACTTTTTAAATTAAAGTTTTGCTAAAGAAGCTTATTTTATGTGTTTAATTTTCAGCTGGAAACCTGCAGTATTTGTGAGCCTTATAAAAGGAAAAAGATGGGGGACTGGGAAGGTGGCTCAGTGGTAGAGTGCTTGCCTTGCATGCTGAGGCCCTGGGTTCGATTCCCCAGCACCACATAAGTAAGAAGAAAAAAGCCGGAAGTGGTGCTATGGCTCAAGTGATAGAGTGCTAGCCTTGAGCTCAAGAGCCGAGGGACAGCGCCCAGGCCCAGAGTTCAGGGCCCACGACCAGACCCCCCCCCAAAAAAGGAAAAAGATGGAAGTTATTTTCCCATTGTGATTTTTGTCCATATCTTGGTGTCAGTTGGCATCTTCCTACACTGCAGAGAGAGTGTGCTCAAAGACCAGTGTTTACGTAGCATGTGTAATGCCATGGGAGGGATCAAATACACAGAACGATAAATTTGAAAATTATGTTCTCTAAACCAGATTGCATGCTGCCTTTAGGCTACGCTTATGTTCTTTTGTATCTTAGTTTCTTTCAGTTAAGGAAATCTAAAAGCTATAACCTTTCTTAACATGCTATGATGGGAAATCTAATGAAATGGCCACAGGAAAATGGTCACAGCCTGCAGCATGAAGGACTTTCAGAGAGGCAGAAATTTGTGAATTGAGTGCAATCTCCACAGATATGTGGCCCATCTGGACACATCTAGTTTCATATATAAGTTTGCAATATACAAGGATCAGAGCTGGTCCAAGTTAACATGGGAACACCGAGATATTCCAAGGGGAGTATGAAAATTGTATGCAGAGAGCAAACAAAACATAAATTTACTATTCTTCAAATGTTAAAACAAGAGGCCATAGAGCCAAGGGAAACAGAGATGGGAGCGCCTCACATTAAAAGAACATCAAAGGAGAAGTGAAGGAAAGTGAATTTAAGAAAATCAGCTTGCTTGGGAGATGAACCAGCGGGTGCAGGGAAGGTGTGGACTGAACCTACCCATTGCTCTGGGAACGTGGATGGCAGTGGCGCCACTGGGGCTCTGATTGCCAGATTCCATGGTTTCCCTCATTTGTAATAGTTAGTATATGTCTACGATAGTCCTAGCAGGTGAGCAGAATAGCCAATAACTATCTACATATGATCATATAAGATGATGCTATGTGAAATGAACTCCAGGACATGGAAACAAGAGGTTTTTCTTTGATGATGCTGTTTTTAATGCACTATATGGTTTCTTTTTTCTTTTGTGTACTTTTCCCCTATGGTTTATCCCCTGTTGTCACTGTATTTGATTTTGGTACCCTGGGTATTGTATATAGGTTTATGTGAATTAGGGAAGGGAAGGGGAACAACAAAATGGTGAGACAAAGACAAAGGAAACCAGTGAAACAGCGATACTCACAGACACTATGTTGGAACTGAATTGTACACGTGGCTGGGGAAGGGGCAGGGAGAAGTTGGGGAGAAAGTGGGAGCAAAATGAGGGAGAGGGTAAAAAGTCTGACAGGAAATGTACTCACTACCTTATGTATGTAACTGAGGCAATTCACTAACCTTGAAGTAGCTCTTCCTTGGATATATTACAAAGAGCTATATCTATTCCTTTGTGATAGTCAGCATTGAACTTCACTGTTTTCACATCTTTGCTATGTTGAATTTTCCATGAACACTTTGCCATTTGTGATTATTTACATACAAATTGGTTTTGAATACCAGGGTTTTGTTGTCAGGACCTGCACTTGTTAGACATGCACTCTCCCGCTTGAGCCCTGCTCCCCCGTCTCCTTTTGCTTTAGTTATTTTAGGATGTAATATTTCAGCTTTCTGCCTGGACAGGTTTGATGTCTAATCCTCCAGATCTCCACATGCTGGACCTGAGAAGAGTGTCAAGGCCGCCCTGTTTGATTCAGGTTTGCCATTTTTGCTTCAGAGTTTACTTTCTTTCACCTTCATAACAATTCAAATTATGTTTTGTTTTAGCCCACAAGAACTATGGATATTGCTTTCTAAGAAACTGTACAAGAGAAATAATAAGTCAGGTGTAATGGAAATTTTAATTTTATAAAAGAAACCCAATTCTCCCGCAGAATCTCTCTTTGTTTTTCTCTATGGAAATGACTTCAACCTGAAACAGAATGCAGTGATGTGACAGGTGGACAAATATGGGTTATTAAACCACCATCACATTAGAAGGTACAAAACTACAATTAAAAATTAGAAAACATTGCAGTACTAAATTATCTTTCTTGTTGAAATAGTTCCAGTATTGCAGAGTTACCAGTAGTGAATTCCAAGGATCCCTTTCCAGCATTAATGGCCTGCAAACAGAAGTCAGCAAGTAAAGAAGAAGCTTATGTGTATGGCTCTCTCTAAGAAAGTTCATGGTTTCCTAAACCAAAAAGGGAACTTGTACTCAGAGGTTTTACTATCTGAAAAATGACCCAAAACCATATGCAGAATATTTCTAATATGGTATACATTATTTATAGTAAAGTTACTAAAATATATAGAGAATGAAAGGTCTATTTTCTTATACAATTCTATAACTTATGAATTTATGTGCTTAAATTCTTGTAAGCTGATTTCAGGTTCTAAGGTGTGAAATTTAGCATTTATAAGAAAGATTCTTGAAAACATTACTTATCAAAACTTTTTCACTGAACTTGGTAAGACTTACTGTAACAATTTTTTGAAAAAACCTCTACTAGTCATGACATCACATACAGATGTATCTCTCATTCATACAAACGTTCACTGCTGGATTTCCTGATCAGATGACTCATTGGTTGGCACACTTCAGTGGAAGCCAGCAGTATTTAAAGGACCCTAGCACTGTCTACTGTGAGCTTTGTCATCTTTAAGACATCACCAAACATATCTATGGACTTTGAACACTTTCTTTTATATTCCATAGTTTAAAATTATGGTGACTTAGATGAGGGCACACATGATAGAAAAGTGTATTTCCATCCATTTTAATTGGTCTGGAATGATTCTCACATGACACCAAGATGTGAAGATATGGAAAAGGAATTTCAATTGGGTGATTTGTAGACAGGGGAGAAAGTTCTTTTAATGCACCACTATTCAATTTCACATTTCATTCTAATACTCTGTGTGTGTGTTTTTGTGTGTGTGTGTGTGTGTGTGTGTGTGTGTGTGTGTGTGTGTGTGTGCAGTACCCACTACTGGAGATCAGAGACTGGGCACTATCACTCAGCTTTTTTGCTCAATGATACTGCTCTACCCATTGAGCCACAGTTCCACGTCTGCCTTTTTTAGTGTTTAATTGATATTCAGAGTCCCATGGACTTCCTGTTTTAATGTTATTTTTAGACAAAAATTATCCACTATTTTACAGCACAATATTTATGAAAAGAATTCTGTTGGTTTTCACGAAGTTTCCATTTTAATGTCAGGGTAGATGCTGAGAGTATGAAGAGAAGGTCTTGAAGTATTTATGGTGAATAAGTACAATGGGGTTGGGGAGTAAGAGACCAAATATAAGTTTAGCAGTAATTTCAGACAAAACTAAAACATGTGTCATCTGTTACTGGAAAGTAAGTGGTAGATCCTGTACCAAGGCAACATAACAGTAAGAATTAAGGGATCAGTCTGCCCTGACCAGTCCAGGTATTTGGGCAGCCTCTCCCCCCAACTCTGTCAAGAAAATATTTAGGACAAGACATAATTCACCATTCCTGTGGTTAGCCCCATTTCTCCAACCAATGATGTCTGATTTAACCTATCCTTTAACCGCTAAGCTACAAAGTCCCTGCCCTTATTGGAAATGATCATGCCCCTAATCAATAGGCTGGAGACATCCTTCTCCATGCTACATACTCAATAAAAACCCTGCTGGACAAGGGGTCGGGCCTCACAACTCTGACCCACTGCATCAGTGACTATTGTTAAGTCCAGACTCGAGCTTGCAAATAAATGACCGTTTTGCTGTTTGCATTGCTTGTGGTCTCTGGGAGTCGTTCAGGGGTCTCAAGTTCAAGTCTAACAGGGAGAATATGATCAGGTAGATCTATAGGTCCCAGAGAATCATAGAATCTAAAATGTATGGCGAGGATAGTTTGTAGATTTTTTTCTGAACTTCACATCTGGACACTAGAAATAAAACAAAGTCCCTTGCCCAAAGCTTTTTACAAATAATTCCATGAAATTTCCAACTATAGATTTTGGAATCATGGAGATTTTAATAGTATCTCTACATCTGTAATCCCTTCAAATGTATCTTGTCTGTATGGAAATTATGTTATCACAGTTAGGATGATGATGATCTTTCAGTAAATAAGAGGAAACTTAATCTTTAGATGTATGTAAACATATGTTAAATATTGCAAGTTTTAACTCTAATCAAATCTCATTCTGTGGAATTTACTTAAGTTTCTTCCATTTCCTTGTGCATCCGGTAAGAAGCCATGTCACATAACTCATGGAAGGCACACAAAGTGTGAGCAGGATCCCGGCTATAGACCACGGTGCTGAAGATTCTGACTCCTGGCACTGAAGTTTGTCTTGGGCTGACTATAGACCACTATCTTCCATCAATACCCTCTCATGTAGATATCTTCATGCTGGCTAATGTAACTTTCCTTACCTCTTTACACAGATTAGCTTTAAAATGTGATCCTCTCAATCACAGGCCCTCAAATACCTGGGATTACAGATGTAAGGTATACCCAGACGCAAATAATACTATTTTACCCAAAGAATATCACTTCCCAGTTGTCACTTATTGTTCACACATTTGCCTTAGACTTTCTTTTCCTTCAGTTATGCTGAGCTTCAGAGAAATCTTGGACTATGAAATATGTGAAGATGAAAAAACGGATAATTAGTAGTTGTAACCACAAGAATGTAAGGAAGAGGCCAAAGAATTCTGGGTTTGATACCAGCTAGAAAGGAGACTCGTCTCTAAAACAAAACAAAACAAAACACCAAAAGAAACCGGAATAACAATTTTAAAAAATCTAATGGAATCTAGCTCTGGTAGGAAAGTCCCTGCTTAACATTTCCAAGGACCTAGATCTAATCTCCACTATCTACAGAAAGAAAAGAAGGAAGGAAAGGGGAGGGAGGGAGTATGAAAGGAAGACAGAACAACAATGACAAAAGAGGAAAGAAAAAGAGAAAAACAGACAAAAACACAGAAATAAAAAGAAAAAGAAAGAAGGAATGAGAAAATGAGAAAGGAAGGAAGGAAGGAAAGAAGCAAGGAAGGAAGGAAGGAAGGGAGGGAGGGAGGGAGGGAGGGAGGGAGGAAGGAAGGAAGGAAGGAATGGAGGGAGGAGGGAGGAAAAGAAATCGAAGAGGAAGGGAAGAAGGAGAAAAGGAGAAAACAATCCTTCTATTTCCCTAAAAAATGGGAGATTAAAAATGCACAAAATTTGAAGATTCTGCTGGGATCTCTTGGCTCACACCTGTCATCCTAGCTACCCAAGAGGCTGAAATCAGTGGATCAGAGTTCAAATCCAGCCAGGCAGCAGAGACTATGAGGATCTGATCTCGAATAAGCTACTCAGGAAAAGCCTCAAGAGGTCCTGAGGCTTCAGTGGTACAACGCTGCCTTGAAGAAACAAAGCTCAAGTAGAGTACCCAGGCCTAGAATTCAAGCCTAAGAAAAGGACAGGAGAGGAAAAAGATGGAAGACCATGAAAGCAATGTTTCACAGCAGCAAAGGTTTTGCAGCACCATACTCTGGTTCTCACAGTGTGACTTCCTGTCTGAGAGATGAAAGGAAGCTGAAGAGAGGTGGAGTGCTGGTGGAGGAGAAGTTGGTGACTGAAAGGAGGAAAAGATAAAAGAAGGAATGAGCTGGGAAAGTGCAGGAGCTATTTCTGTGCACAAGTTTTCCTTTTTTTAAATCCAGTTTGGAGGCTTCAGCTCTGGGCCTGGGTGCTGTCTCTGAGCTTTGTGACTCAGGGCTAGCCTGCTATGGCTTGACCCACACACGTTCACTTGTAGCTTTTTGGTGGATAGAATCTCACTGACTTTCCTGCATGGGCTCACTTTGAACTATGATGCTCAGATCTCAGCCTCCTGAGTAGAATTCAAGGCATGAGTCACTGCTGCCTGGCTTTAGTTTTCCTTTCTAAAATATCCCATTAGAGAGATTTCATGCAAATGGTGTATTGCAAGATCATGAGAATAGGTTTAGTATGTTTACTTTAAATGTGACATATTACCAATAGTACTAGCTTATCATACTTCAGTAAACAGTATCTTCAACCTCAGAAAGCCACCCCGTTATTTTTAATTTCTCGGGTAGAATAGGAACGAATTAGCTATACTTTGGATAGAACTGAATTGAACTAATCAAAGATAACCAGGAGAAGAAAATAATGCGCTGCTTCATCAGCTACCTCGTTACTATCAGTACTGCGCTGCTTCCTCGGGTGATGGTTTCCATCAGCTACTTAGGCCCTTATTTACCACACGGTTTACCTGCAGCAGACCCTTTATAACACAGTGCTGCACAGGTCATTTCCGGTGCGGTGACCTAGGCCCAAACCCTACAGAACCGTCCTAGTAACATTGCTGGTGCCATGAGCATTGTCACTTGCGCCACAACCCTAAACCCACGCGCGAGAGAGTGCAAATCCACGTGGAAGCCACGGCAGGGAGTCAGCTCCGAGCCTCCTTACTCGGTACTCGGAGGCAGTAACTGTGCACAGCACTGTGTGACTAAGGGGAGCCCAGTACCTTCCGCCTGTGCGGTGGATCCCCAGCGCCACTCACCGCACGTCCGTCCCGGGCGCGCCCAAGTCAGCTCGGCGCTCAGCCCCGCGGAGGCTGCGCCACGGACCGGGCCTGCGATCGCCCGCGGCGAGCTCGCGGCGCGCGGGGGCTTGACCGCAGCCAAGCGGCGACCCCGCCATCCACACGGTGACCCGCGATCCGGAGACGACAACCACAAACACACCCGCAAAACCCCACACAAGCAACTCCGAGTCTAACATTCCGGGCACACCCAAGCCCCAGCCGCGGGGAAGCCCGGGCAGCTGCCGGTGCCGGCCCAGCGCCCGCGCGCCCTTCTGCGCACGCAGCCCCAGCGCAGCTGGATGTAGAATTCCACTCCCTGCACTATTAAAGATCAGCTCAGCACCAGCCCTACAGACCCGCCCATCGCCACGCTGACCCGCGGACGCCCACAGCCCCGGCGCGCCCCCTTGTGTCCATCCATCACATCGCTGTGCCCGAGCCCCCTACAGGCCGGATAGTGAACCACCCCACCCGCAATGGTCCAGCCCCACCTCCTCCTGACAGCCCTGATGCTCTGCTCCAGCCCTGCCTGCTCACCAGGCAGCCCAGTCCCCTGGAGCCCTGGCCACCAACTCAAGGAAATCCTTCGCCTGCTAGTACAGCTGCAAATGACCCCCTCTCACAAATGCCTGGATAACAACAGACCTGAATTCAGGTTTACAATCCAGAAGACAGAAGCCACCTGTGTGAACCAGCTGATGCTCCAGCACATCTTCAACCTCTTCAAGACTCAGGAAGCCCGTGCTGCCTGGGACAAGCAGGTCCTGAAGGAACTGCTCTCCAGGCTTGCTGAGAGTCTGGAACCACTGGTCAAGTCAAGGGAAGAACCTGTGTTTTGTACTCAGCCAAGACTCGCTCTGCTCAAGTATTTCAGGAGTCGGTTTTATTACCTGAAGAAAGAGCGATACAGCTCTTGTGCTTGGGAGATTGTCAGAGAGGAAGTGCGAAAGTCCCTTTCCCACATCAGCGATTTTCACACAGAAGTCAGTAGCTAGAGAGCAAAGCTATATGGGCGTTTCTGGAGCAAATTCATTTTATCCTAAGCCCAAATAGAATCTCAACTCACGTATTTTCACTACTTGAAAAATATTTGAAAAAACCCACTAGTTAAAGTATGCTGTAAATTATGCGTTATGAAATTACTAAAATGGTTCACGAGAGAATATGTTTGTATTCTTAGATACAGAGTGTTGGAAAATAGAACTTGTATTTATTTGTTTAAATTCTGGTTTGGTATCAACCATTTCCTAATTTCACATATATTTTTTCTATGCAAGACTCCTCAACAGAAGGCATCTTTCCAGTAAAGTGATATTATCTTAGTAAGAAGGAACAATACCAAAAAAACTATCAATAATTAGGTAATAGAACAAACTCATCATTCCTGGATGGAAGTGCTCAATGCAGAGATTCCTCATCAGCTGACTTGCTGGTTGTTCTCTCCTTCAAGTAATATGTGGAGACCGGAATGCTATTGGCTTGACATCTTCCCCTTATACATACAAGTGCTTCTATGGCACTGAGACTATTCTTCTCACTTGGAAAGAATATGGTGTGGTGGATCATTTGGTAGAATGTTGAGGAGCCAATGGTGTGCCGCAAAGATCATTTCCACACCTACTAAAGTGACCTGAATTTATTCTCTAATGATTCCAAGAAAGAGAGGCTGTGGAAAAAGTCAATTTAATTCATATGCAAAGAAAAAGAACGTTGTTTTCATGAGAATGTTTTTCATTTTTATATTATTAGTACTAAAGTCATTTTAAGGAGAAATGAAATCATTTTTCTTGCTCCAGAAACAGCATTTAAATTTCCCCACCAATGACTCAAACTTGAGGACATTGTTATTTATCAAAATTCGAGGGATCATTGAGTGTTTGAAGAGACACTTAAAGTGCAACCACAATTACATATTGCCAAAAAGTGGCCAAGAGCATGTGGATTCCTAAACCATGTTGTAAAATTCAGGTTGTGTCCTTCTAATATTGGGAGGAAACCAGGTTTGTAATCCTAGTCCCAAACTCCTGGCCTCTTGCCTTTATATACCAAATAACAGAAGATGCTGAAGGGGCAAGAAAAGAGATATTTTTCAGTGCAAAAATGGGAAAAGCAACTTCAGTACATCTTCGATCTCCTTGGGAGTAGAAATATTGATCTCAGGTTAAATACGAAGAATTGGAGCCAGTGATGGGAAATATGCACAGTTAAATGGTAAAATAGTCCATCATAATTTTAAAAATATTTATGGATTTTAATAGAATTTTGAATACTATATATTTTATATTGTTTACATTGTGTATATAAAGTCGTAAAAATAAGTACATATTATGCTAAAAGTCACTGTAAACAAAATATAAGTATAAAAAGTCACAATTTTTAAATATTTGAATTCTAGTAAAAGACAGGAAAAGAACCTTCATAAAGTAAACTTACATGTCTGTGGCTTTTGAAGTAAACTTTCAGCTTAAACCTATTGTCATTGTAACCCAGCATTTACATTTTTATGTATAAAGCCACAATATAGGTAGTATATACAAATATGTCACTATAGAGGTATATCCTAGAAATTAATCCAGAGGTCAACTAAGTAACAAGAGTCTGAGCTAATCTGGAAGGTGGAGAAAGAAGGCAATGTGGAAAGAAAATGTTTGGGAAATGTCACTCTAATTGGAAGACTGAAACCCTAAATGAAAAAAAAGAGAAGGAGAAAGGAAGACATTCAGAAAATGGAGAATCAAGCATCCCCACTAAGCCAAGGGAGCGCATCTGGAGGCAGCAATGGCCCATCACCAGCAGCATCTGCGGTTTTCTAAAGATGTCATTTCTGCTATCATTTACTTGACTTCAGTGAATTTGTTCCATGTTTTAAGAACAAATGGCAAAATTGAGTTCAAGTCTCTAGACTCTCTTCTCATACAGATGTATCTATCCCTCCATTAACATTTATTTAATTGTTTTCAAGATTTAAAATGTTTTATATATTATCATGTGTTACTTTACATTAAAGCTTATATATGAAATAAATTTATTTTTTAATTAAAGTGTTGCTAAAGAATTTGTTGTATGTTTTTAATTCTCTCCTTATGTACAGTTTCAGTGTAATTAAAGATATATCCCTGTTAAAAAAATTCCACAATACAAAATTTACAATATTACCCATTACTGAGAATAAAGAATTTGACATGGACAGTCCATTCTGCTTTGACTTAAGGCTGATATGGTGAACCCATCTATGCTCTGCAAGTCCCAGTTTTCTGATTAAAAGGGCTCAAAATGTTCAGAGAGTTGTCAATAGTTAAGGAAACAATGCATTTTAAGGTGCTTAGCAGAATATTTCCATTAGAGTAATAGTCACAATAGGGGAAACTGTTACCGTATTTCTTTACTATATGGGACACTCATTTTTGTCTTAGTCTGAAATTGTGAGGAGTCTGTATTCTACTCCTCCTGAGCTAATCTCCAAAAGTACTAGTCCAAGAAAGCAGAATGACTATAGAAATGCTGAAACTTTGTCCTTCTTTTTTCAAAATTGTATCCTATTTACATTCAGTGAAGAAATGGAGACGTGTAAAAACATAGAATTCTCAAGAAACATCTGGATGAACTACTAGAGGAACACATGGTGCTTTGTTAATGACTGGCTCCTGGCACTAAAAACACTTGGGTCTGTTCATATTTCCTTAGAACTTAAAGGTTCATTACACTCTGTTGCTTTACAAAACAATGCGCAACAGCACTTTGGTATTGGATGTGGCACTTAGGACCCTTTGTCATCTCAGTACCTCAGTTACTTCAAGTTGTGGATCTCTTTGGATGTTCATTCCTATGTCTACTTCTGTTCTTTACTTTCAGTGATAGACCTTACCGGTGGAGCCATTATCTGAATTCTTCCTCATGTGGTGATCTGAGATCATGGGTGTGTTTGGAACAGTTCATCCACCCCTCTATAATTAGGTTTTTCTCCAAAACGGTATAGATAGGCATAACACAAACAGTGCTATTTGGAAGCAAGTAAATATTTTCAAAGATGTGTAGAATAGTGATTGATTCACAATTCTTAGATTTGTAGTATAGTTTTTGAAAACATAATTGATACTCATAGTTTGTTATTCAGATCAAGAGAGGAAGTTTTGAGATATTCAGATTCCCTCTTCTTGTTTCTCTGACTGAAGCCACCCTGTCCCTTGTATGCTTAGATTATCGACTAGGTGGAGCCTCACATGAGATAACTTCCACCATCCTTCCTTAGAGTTAGATTGCTTGAGCCTCTCTTTCTCTTCATGGTTGATCCCAGAACCATGAAAGAGAAGAAAGTCATGTTTCTGGTCTTACAAAAATGGGACAGTTCAGTAACCTAGATGTATCTCCTCCTTGCATGTGTTAGAAACAGCTATTTCCATTTCTTTTTGAAATTTACAATTGGCCTTCAGTCCACCAAAATCTTTGCAATTTTGGTTTTTCTGTGACTGCTTTGCCATTTGTGGTCATTGACTTAAAAGTTATTCTTGAATACCAGGCTTTTATTTGTCAGAACCTATCATTCCTAGGCATGTACTCTCTCACTTGAGTTCTGCTCTCTTATCTCCACTTACTTTACCTATTTGGGGGGTATTATTCCAACTTCCTGCCTGAACAGGGCTGCTCTCTAATGCTGCAGATCTTCACCTGCTGAGACCTGGAGGACTGTCAAAGACAGCCCGGCTTGGTTGTCCTTTGTCAATTTTGCTTCACTGATCACTTTCTTTCTTTCACTTTCATGAACATTGGGATTGTAATTTTTGTTTTAGCCCACAAATAGCTATCATTTTTGCTTTCTAAGAAACTGTAAAAGAGAACTAAGTCAGAGGAAATGGCAATTTAAACAATGAACAATGCTACCACAGAGTCTTTCTTTGTTTTTCCATATGGAAATTATCTCACCATGGAACAGAACACAGTGACATGATAGGTAGACAAATTTAGATCATTAGACCACCAGCACATTTAGAAAGCACAAACTTAAAATTAAAAATTAGAAAGCACTGAAGTAGGGAAGGGTATGACTTGTTGAAATAGTTCCAGTGCTGTGGAGTTATCAGAAGGAAAGTCCAAGGATCCCTTTCCAGCATTCATGGTCAGCATGCATGGTCAACATTCACAGTTCGTTTTTTTCCTGAAGCCAAAAAGGAGCTTGTACTCAGAAATTTTACTATCTGAAAAATGACCTGAAATCAAACTCAGAATGTCTCTAATCTGGTGTACACTATTCATTGTGAATTTACTAAAATGGTTAGAGAATAAAAGCTCTATTTTCTTTTCTTTCCTTTCTTTTGTCAATCATAGGCTTGCACTCTGGGCCTGGTGCTGTCTTTGAGCTTTTGTGCTCAAGGCTATCACTCTACCACTTTAAACCACAGCTCTACTTTTGGTTTTCTGGTGGTTAATTGCAGATGAGAGTCTCACTGCCCAGGCTGACTTTGAACCTCCATCCTGAGATCTCAGCCTCCTGAATAGATAGGATTACCATTGTGAGACTCCAGCACCGGCATGTATTTTCTTAAATAATGATATCATTTATGATTACATTTATGTTTAAATTCTTGGAAGCTGATTGCAGGTTCCAAGGTGTGAAGTGAAGTTTTATGGGAAAGTTCTTGAAGACATTACGTATTAAAGACTTTTTTATTGACATTTGTAAGACTTCCTGCAA
Source organism: Dipodomys merriami (assembly GCF_024711535.1). NCBI lineage: Eukaryota > Metazoa > Chordata > Mammalia > Rodentia > Heteromyidae > Dipodomys > Dipodomys merriami. The sequence goes on along the minus strand of NW_027202382.1, from coordinate 4,758,417 downwards.
CAAAAATTAATCAGTCATGACATCATAATGCTTAAGTATCCCTCATTCATATAAATGTTTAGCAAAAATTAATCAGTCGTGACATGATAATGCTTAAGTATCCCTCATTCATATAAATGTTCAGTGCTGAGCATTTCTTCATGTGTCTATTGGCCATCCTTCTTTCTTCTTCAGAGAAGTTTCTCTTTAAGTCTTTAGCCCACTTATTTATTGGGCAGTTGTTTCTTTGAGGATTTGTTGTTGGGGGATTTAATTTTTTGAGTTCCAAGTATATTTTAGATATGAGACCCTTGTCCGTTGTATGGCTAGTGAAGATCTTCTCCCAATCCATAGGTGATGTTAGGGAAATGAACCCTAAGATATGTATTCAAATGATTTTTTTTCTTTCATGCAATTGTTTCTAACACATTTATAAGATTATTTCTTTGTTGCTTTGTATGTCCCTCCCCCACAGTATAACCCCTGCTTTCACTGTATTTGATGTTGGTATAATTTGTGGAGGGGAAGGGAAAAAAAATCATTTAAATAGGGATAAAGGTGGACCCATTGCAACAATGAGATGTACAAGTTGTTATGTCGAAAATGAACTTTACAACTTTTGTGGGGGTGGGGAGCGGGGAGGATTGGGTGGGGAAGCGGGAGGGAGGATGGGAAGGGATGGGAAGAGGAAACAAAGGAGGAGGCTACAATGCTTGATAAGAAATATACTCAATATCTTGCCCATGTAATTGTAACCCCTCTGTACAGTATTTTCACAATAAAAAAAAGAAGATGAAATAAAATAAATAAATAAATAAATAAATAAATAAATAAATAAATAAATAAATGTTCAGTGCTGGATTTCCTCAGCAGACACTTGTCAGTTCGCTCAACTCAGTGGAGGCCAGCACTATTTGAAGGACCCTAGAACTGTCTACTCTGGGCTTTGTCATCTTTAATGCATCACCCCAATATGTCTGTGGTCTTTGAGCACTGTCCTCTGTATTGCATAGTTGAAAATTACTGTGGTTCAGATGAGGATACATTCACAGACCACAATGTACAGGAAACTTTATGTCCATCTATTGTCAATTAGTCTGAATTTATTGACTCCAGGATGTGAATGTGTGGAAAAGGAAAGACAATTAGGTGATTTGTGGACAAAGAAAATAGGTTCTTTCAATAGGATCACTCTTCTCATTATGTTCTAATGTTCTGTGTGTGTGTGTGTGTGTGTGTGTGTGTGTGTGTGTGTGTGTTTCTGAGCAAGCCCCATGGCTTGAACTAAGAGGCTGGGCACTATCCCTGTGTTTTTCCAGTCAAGGCTAGTGCTCTAGCACATGAGCCACTGCTCTACTGCTGGCTGTTTTGGTGTTTAATTGGAGGTAAGAGTCTCAGGTTCTTACCTGCTCAAGATATTTTAAAAGAAAATTTAGTCAATGATTTTATAAAACAAAATATGGAAAAATAGTTGTGATTGATTCTGACTGAATTCCACCATTTATTCTCAGGGAAGATGCCAAGAGTATGAGGAGTCTTGAACTACATAAGGTCTATTACTATCATGGACAGTGGAGCATATGATCAGGGAGCTTCTTGTAGGTGCTGCAGCATCATGAAAACTAAAATGTACAGTGAGTTTTGAATATGTTGAGGATTCTTTCTCTGCTTCACATTCTGGAAACTCATAAACATAAAACTGTATCCCTACCACCAAATGATTGTACTTTAAAAAATATTACATACAATCTTCAACTATGAATTTTGGAATCATGCAGAATTCAATGTATCTCTATGTATACAATCTTCTCAAATGTATCTCATTGGGCTTGATGTTATGTTTCCACTGTTATGATGATGATGATTTTTCAGTATGAATTTCCCCCAATAAGAAGAAAGGTATTCTTGAGATGTATGTGAGCATACCTTAAATATTGCAAGTTTGGCACCATCCAAAGTCAACTCCTATAAAATCTTATTCCTTAGAGTTTACTTAACTTTCTTGGGTTTCCTAGTGTGTGCAATGAGAAGCCATATCACTGAATTCATGGAGGACACAGATAATGTGTGCAGGATCCCCGCTACAATCCTACAGAAACAGAAGATTGTAGCTGCAGATTATTTTTTTCCAGTACAGCTTTATGAGAATTCCCCTATATATGGGGCCACCATTGACTTCTAATGGCATTCTTACAAAGTGGACTCCAGAGCTTCTGACTGGATTTGGCCTATTGGAGCGAAGCACAAGCACAAGTTTGTTGTATTTTATTATTTAATTCTACTGACATTTTTCAACACACTCATGATTATATCACATTCTAAGTAGGAAAAATGTGAACTAAGATAAGTATCTACCAGATACTGAAGGAATAATTATTTCCTCATGTGTCACAAAGCAATTTACTAATGTCTTATCTTTCATACAGATTTAGTAGTTTTGGGGCATCATTTATTTTATGCATTTATAAATTAAATATATACTTTTATTCATTAGTACTTCTAGAAGTAGATATATTACAATAAAAATAAATACATTATATGTAATTTACAAGAAAAACAAAATTACCAAATTCAGTTCCACTAACATACATGTAAAAGTATTTTATTGACAATATCAATGCACTTTACCTCATGGTTAACACCAGTACTGTGTCTTGTAGTGTGTGCTAGCTGTTGCTTTACGTCTTAGCTCTGCCTCCAATACCATCTTGAGATAGGCTCATGATGGCTGCTTCACGTGTATGTCTGGGCACTGGATTGTCAACTTATTTTAGGTTTCCTTTTATAGGTGTGATAAGAGATGATTGCCACTGTACCTGGATTCATAATTTGAGATGGAGTGACTGCTGAATTTTAGTCAGGGATTCTATTTAAAACACACACACACACACACACACACACACACACACACACACGCACACACAACTAAAAGTCTGACAGGGCACCAAAAGGAAAACCAAGAGAGGAAAGAATATGGTTGGGAAATGCCGCTCTAAACTGAAGTATGAAAGCATAAATGAAAACAAAAAGAGAAGTAGAAACTGGGGGGAAAGCATTCAGAAAATGGAAGCTCGAGCAGCCCTACTTAAGCCAAGGGAGCACAGTAAGGTCTTCACACTCCCCAGAGACAGAGGCTCCCCCATCAGCACCTCAGCCAGTCCAGCAGCATCCGCCCATCCACAATGCCCTTGCCCTTGGCCTTCCTGGTGACCCTGGTGGTGCTCAGCTGCAGGGCAACCTGCTCTCTGGGCTGTGAGCTGCCTCCCACCCACAGCCTGGGCAACAGAAGAGCCTTGCTCCTCCTGGGACAGATGAGGAGAGTCTCCCTTTCCTCCTGCCTGAAGGACAGAAAGGACTTTGGATTCCCCCAGGAGGCATTGGATGCAGAGCAGGTCCAGAAGGCTCAAGCCATCGCTGTACTCCATGAGATGACCAGGCAGATCTACAGCCTCTTCAGCACAAAGACCTGGCCTGCCCCTTGGGAGAAGAGCCTTGTGGACAAACTGTGCGCTGGCCTCCATGAGCAGCTGCAGGAGCTGAGAGCCTGTCTGAGCTGGGAGGTGGGAGAGCAAGAGCCTGCCATGGTGCTTGAGGACTCCACACTGGCTGTGAGCAAACACTTCCGCAGGATCTCTCTCTACCTGCAAGAGAAGAAGTTCAGCCCTTGTGCCTGGGAGGTTGTCAGGACAGAAATCATGAGATACTTTTCCTCATCTGCAAACCTGCTAGAAAGGATAAAGAGTGAGGCATGAGCTCTACTTCTCCTGGAAATGGCCCTCACTGATGGAACACGGTAGCTCCCTTCGGCGGACTCTGCCATTCTCTGAAGCTGTCATTTCTGCTATCATTTGACATGACTTCAGTGAATTTCTTAGATGTTTTCAGAAGTGTTGGTTCATTTGCATTCAACTCTCTAAACTCTCTTCCCTTTCATATATCTATCCCTCTATTTATGTATTTAATTATATACCAGATTTAAATTATTTAATACTTATATATGCTATTTTGTATACCTTTACATTATGGTTTTATAATGTAATTTATGTCTTACTTTTTAAATTAAAATTTTGTTAAAGAAGCTTGTTTTATGTGTTTAATGTTCACCTGGAAACCTGCAGTACTTGTGAGCCTTATAAAAGGAAGAAGATGGAAGTCATTTACCCGTTGTTATTTTTCTCCATTTCTCGATGTCAGTTGGCTCTTCCTACACTGCAGAAAGAGTGTGCTCAAAGACCAGTGTTTACATAGCATGTGTAATGCCATGGGAGGGATCAAACACACAGAAAGAAAAATTTGAACCTGATGTTCTCTAAACCAGATTGCATGCTGCCTTCAGGCTACACTTATGAACCTAAGAAATACAATTTGTGTTCTTTTGTATCTTTGCTTCTTTCAGTGAAAAAAATCTAAAAGCTATAAATTTTCTTAATATGCTATGACAAGCCATCTAATGAAATGGCCACAGAAAAGTGGTCACAGCCTGAAACATGAAGAGAGGCAGAAATGTATGAACTGACTGCACATCTCTGCAGATATGTGGTCCAAATGGACACATCTAGTTTCATTAGCATCAGAGTTGGTCAAAGTTAACCTAAGGAAACTGAGATATTCCAATGTGAGCATGGGAACAGTGTGTAGAGTAACATTCTTCAAATGTTAAAACAAGAGGACATAGAGGCCAAGGGAAACAGAGATGGGAGAGCCTCACATTAAAAGGACACCAAAGGAGAAGTGAAGGAAAGTGAATTAAAGAAAATCAGCTTGCTTGGGAGAGGAACCAGCGGGTGCAGGGAAGGTGTGGACTGAACCTGCCCACTGCTCTGGGAAAGTGGATGGCAGTGGCGCCACTGGGGCTCTGATTGCCAGATTCCATGGTTTCCCTCATTTGTAATAGTTAGTATATGTCTGGATAGTCCTAGCAGGTGAGCAGAATAGCCAATAGCTATCTACATATGACCATATAAGATGATGCTAAGTGAAATGAACTCCAAGACATGGAAACATGAGGTTTTTCTTTGATGATGTTTTTAATGCACTATATGGTTTCTTTTTTCTTTTGTGTTTTTCCCTCTATGGTTTATCCCCTGTTGTCACTGTATTTGATTTTGTTACCCTGGGTATTGTAAATAGGTTTATCTGAATGAGGGAAGAGAAGGGGAACAATAAAATGGTGAGACAAAGAACAAAGGGGAAACCAGTGAAACAGTGATATTCACAGACACTATGTTGGAAATGAACTGTACACCTTGTGGGGGAAGGGGGAAAGAAGTTGGGGAGAAAGTGAGAGAAAAATGAGGGAGAGGGTAATAAGTTACACAAGAAATGTGCTCACTACCTTATGTATGCAACTGTAACCTCTTTGTACATCATCTTGACAATAAAATTAAATTATATAAATTATATTTTAAATAAATTAAAATATTAAGACAAATTGAGTTCAGAATATCAATATAATTGTTAATAGTAAATGAAACCATTCATTTTTAAGATGCTTAGCAGAATATTTTCCTGGAAGTAAGACCCAAAATATGGTAGGTCTGTTAGCCATTTTTGTTTACTATATGTGACACTATTGTTTGCCTTTGTCTAAAATTTTGAGGAGTCTGTTTTCTACTTTTCCTTAACTAATCTCTAAAATATATTAGACCAAGAAAGCAGAATGAATGCAGAAATGGTGAAACTTTGTTATTCTTCCCTTCAAGGTATTTCCTGTTCACATTCAGTCAAGAAATGGAGTCTGGCATAAATACCTAGGAATGGCAATAAATATCTGGATGGTCTAGCAAGAGACCAATGGTGCTTTGTTGATGACTCTGGCTACTGGCACTAAAACCACTTGTGTTTACTCCATATTTCCTTAGAACTAAGGCAAAGTTACATGAGAATTCTGTTACTTTACAAAACAATGGGCAATAGCACTTTTTTTTATTGGAAGTGACACCTAGGATTCTTTATCATCTCAGCACTTTATGTTTTTAAGTTGTGGCTTCTACTTGGATGTTCATTTATATGCCCATTTCAGCTTTCTTGTTTATTTTTCTTTTTTCTTTGTCAGTCGCAAGGATGGAACTAAGGGCCTGGGTGCTGTTCCTGAGCTCTTTTGCTCAAGGGCTCTACCACTTTGAGCCACAGTGCCACTTCTGATTTTCTGGTGATTAAATGGAGAAAAGAGTCTCATGGATTTCTCTGCCTTGGCTTGCTTTGAACTGTGATCCTCAGATCTCAGCCTCCTGAATAGCTAGGATTATGGGCATAGGCCACCAGCATCCTTCCCAATGGCCATTTCTATTCTTCACTTTCAATAAGTGGAACTTTCCAATGGAGCCACTATCTTAACTCTTCCTCAGGTGGTGATCTTAGATCATGGGTGTGTTTGGAATACTTCATCCATCCCGCCATGTTTATGTTTTCCTCCAAAACTGTATAGATGGGCATCACACACCAATCCTATTTGGGAGAGAGTAGATGTTTTCAAAGATGTTTAGAACAAGAATTGACTTATAATTCTTATGTATTAGTTTTTGTGGTAGGGTTTTCAAAAACATAATTCATACTAGTAGTATTAGTATTATTGAAAATAAGATAAAAACTTTGGAAACGATCAGATTCTCTCTTTTTATTTCTCTGTTTGAAGGCAGTCTTTCCTATGAGAGTGTGGATCCTCAGTCAAGATAACTATCACTACCTTTCCAGGGAAGGGCTCCTCTGAGTTGATTGGTTTGAGTCTCCTTTTTTTCCTCCTGGCGTATCCCAAACCATTCATGAGAAGAAAGACATGTATCTGCTCTTGCAAAAATGAGACAATTCGCTAACCTTGAAGTAGCTCTTCCTTGCATATATTAGAAACAGCTATTTCCATTCCTTTGTGATAGTCAGCATTGAACTTCACTGTTTTCACATCTTTGCTATGTTGAATTTTGCCATGAACACTTTGCCACTTGTGATTATTTACATAAAAATTGGTTTTGAATACCAGGGTTTTGTTGCCAGGACCTGCACTTGCTAGACATGCACTCTCCCACTTTGAGCCCTGCTCCCCCGTCTCCATTTGCTTTAGTTATTTTAGGATGTAATATTTCAACTTTCTGCCAGGACAGGTTTGATGTCTAATCCTCCAGATCTCCACATGCTGGACCTGAGAAGAGTGTCAAGGCTGCCCTGTTTGGTTGAGGTTTGCCATTTTTGCTTCAGAGTTCACTTTCTTTCACTTTCATAACAATTCAAATGATAAGTTTTGTTTTAGCCCACAAGAACTATGGATATTGCTTTCTAAGAAACTGTACAAAAGAAATAATAAGTCAGGTGTTATGGAAATTTTAATTTAATAAAAAAAAACCCAATTCTACCGCAGTGTCTTTCTTTGTTTTCCTGTATGAAAATGACTTCACCATGAAACAGAATGCAGTGACATGACAGGTGGACAAATGTGGATCATTAAACCACCATCACATTAGAAGGTACAAAACTAAAATTAAAAATTAGAAAACAGGGGGGTGAGAGGGGGTCGGGGTAGGAGATGGCTAGGGATGGGAAGGGGAAACAAAGGAGGAGGCAATAATGCTTGATAAGAAATGTACTCATTATCTTGCCCATGTAATTGTAACCCCTCTATACAGTATTTTCACAATTAAAAAAAAAGAATTGTACTCATTACCTTACTTATGTAACTGTAACCCTTCTGTACAGCATCTTTACATTAAATAAAATTTAAAAAAAGAAAAAAATTAGAAAACATTGCAGTAGTGAATTATATTTTTTGCTGAAATAGCTCCAGTGTTGCGGAGATACCAGCAGTAAATTCCAAGGATCCCTTTCTAGCATTAATAGCCTGCAAACAGAAGTCAGCAAGTAGAGAAGAAGCTTATGTGTATGGCTCTCTCTAAGAAAGTTCATGGTTTCCTAAACCAAAAAGGGAACTTGTACTCAGAGGTTTTACTATCTGAAAAATGACCCAAAATCATATGCAGAATGTTTCTAATATGGTATACATTATTTATTGTGAAGTTACTAAAATATTTAGAGAATGAAAGGTCTATTTTCTTATATAATTCTATAACTTATGAATTTATTTATTTGCTTAAATTCTTGTAAGCTGATTTCAGGTTCTAAGGTATGAAATTTAGCATTTATAAGAAAGATTCTTGAAAACATTACTTATCAAAATTTTTTCACTGAACTTGATAAGACTTACTGTAACAATTTTTTTAAAAAACCTCTACTAGGGGCTGGGAAAGTGGCTCAGTGGTAGAGCGCTTGCCTTGCATGCCTGAGGCCCTGGGTTTGATTCCTCAGCACCACATAAGCAAAAAGAAAAAGCCACTAATAGGCACAGGAAGGAACTTCCTGAACAGAGTCCCAGGGTCACAACAAATTGGAGAGAGACTTGACAAATGGGACTACCTTAAAATAAAAAGCTTCTGCACAGCTAAATCTATCGCAACCAAGCTAGAAAGACAACCAACTAATTGAGAAAAAATATTTACCAGCAATATATCAGACAAGGAGTTAACATCCTATATATACAGGGAGCTCAAGAAACGAATCCCTCCCAAACCTAACAAACCAATTACTAAATGGGCAAGGGAACTAAAGAGGGACTTCTCAAATGAAGAAATAAAAATGGCGAAGAAACACATGAGGAAATGTTCATCATCCCTGGTGGTGAAGGAAATGCAAATAAAGACAACCCTGAGATACCACCTTACCCCAGTCAGAATGTCCCACATCTACAAATCAGCCAACAACAAATGCTGGAGGGGATGTGGAGAAAGAGGAACCCTATTACACTGCTGGTGGGAATGTACACTTATACAACCACTTTGGAAAGCAGTCTGGAGTGTCTTTAGAAAGCTAAAGATTGACCTCCCTTATGACCTAGTCATCTACCCTGAACAACAGGAACCAATATACAAGGACACGTGCACCTCCATGTTTATTGCAGCACTGTTCACAATAGCTAGGATATGGAAACAACCCAGATGCCCCACCACAGATGAATGGATCCAAAAATTGTGATCTATACACAATGGAATATTATGCAGCCATTAGAAATGACAAAATAATGGCATTTGCAGGGAAATGGATGGAGCTAGAAGGAATCATGTTGAGCGAGGTAAGCCAAGAGCAAAGAGACAAACGGAACATGGTCTCCCTGATAAGTGGATGCTAAATCCAAAATGTTAGGTGATACGACAAAATTAACAGGACTTAAGAAACAAAGAACTCCCACTCATCTGGTTGAACCACTACTAAATATCCCCATGCTGCTGATCACATGTATGGTGTATATGTGTACACCATTATATGTTATAGACTGTGATAGACAATTTGCTCCAGGAAAGTTAGAATGAACTTGTGACTTTAAATGAGTATCATTATTCTGCAATACTGTGAAATTTGGGAAATTATGTAATCACTTAATCACAATTAAAAAAAAAAAAGAACCTCGGGGAAGGTAGGGAGGGAAGGAATGGTAGGGGAAAAACAATGGAGGGGGTAACAATGCTCAATAGGAAATGTACTCATTACCTTACTCATGTAACTGTAACCCTCTGTATAGTATCTTTACAATTAAAAAAAAGAAAAGAAAAAGCCAGAAGTGGCGCTGTGGCTCAAGTGGTAGAGCGCTCGCCTTGAGCTGAAGAGCTGAGGGACAGTGCCCAGGCCCAGAGTTCAGGCCCCACAACCGGACAAAAAAAAAAAACCTCTACTAGTCATGACATCACATACAGATGTTTCTCTCATTCATACAAATGTTCACTGCTGGATTTCCTGATCAGATGACTCATTGGTTGGCACACTTCAGTGGAAGCCAGCAGTATTTGAAGGACCCTAGAACTGTCTACTGTGAGCTTTGTCATCTTTAAGACATCACCAAACATATCTATGGGCTTTGAGCACATTCTTTTATATTCCATAGTTTAAAATTATGGTGACTTAGATGAGGGCACACATGATAGGAAAGTGTATTTCCATCCATTTTAATTGGTCTGGAATGATTCTCACATGACACCAAGATGTGAAGATATGGAAAAGGAACTTCAATTGGGTGATTTGTAGACAGGGGAGAAAGTTCTTTTAATGCACCACTATTCAACTTCACATTTCATTCTAACACTCTGTGTGTGTGTGTGTGTGTGTGTGTGTGTGTGTGTGTGTGTGTGTAGGTCCCAATACTGGAAATGGGCACTATCTGGGCACTATCCCAATACTGTAAATGGGCACTATACTGGGCACTATCCCTCAGCTTTTTTGCTCAATCATACTGTTCTACCCATTGAGCCACAGCTCCACTTCTGGCTTTTTTAGTGTTTAATTGATGTTCAGGATCCCATGGACTTCCTGTTCTAATGTTATTTTTAGAGAAAAATTATTCACTTATTTTACAGAAAAAATTTTATGAAAAGAATTCTGTTGGTTTTCGCTGAGTTTCTATTTTAATGTCAGGGTAGATGCCAAGAGTAAGAAGAGAAGGTCTTGAAGTATTTACGGTCAGTAAGTACCATGGGGTTGGAGAGCTCCTAGAGGTCCTAGAAGATCATAGAATCTAAGATGTATGGCGAGTCTCTGATAGTTTGTAGATTTTCTTTTCTGAACTTCACATCTGGAGTCTAAATATAAAATGGGAAACAAAGTCCCTTGACCAAAGCTTTTTAAAAATTATTCCATGAAATTTTCAACTATAGATTTTGGAATCATGGAAATTTTAAAGTATCTCTACATCTGTAATCCCTCAAATATATCTTGTCTGTATGGAAATTATGTTTTCACTGTTATGATGATGATCTTTCAGTAAATAGTGACTAAGCTCCCTCTAATAAGAGGAAAGTTAGGGGCTGGGAAGGTGGCTCAGTGGTAGAGCGCTTGCCTTGCATGCCTGAGGCCCTGGGTTCAATTCCTCAGCATCACATAAGCAAAAAGAAAAAAGCCGGAAGTGGCGCTGTGGCTCAAGTGGTAGAGGGCTAGCCTTGAGCTGAAGAGCTGAGGGACAGTGCCCAGGCCCAGAGTTCAGGCCCCACACCCGGACCCAAAAAAATAATAATAATAAAAGGAAAGTTAGTCTTTAGATATATGCGAACATATGTTAAATACTGCAAGTTTTAGAGCCTCCCATATTTAACTCTAATCAAATCTCATTCTGTGGAATTTACTTACATTTCTTATATTTCCTTGTGCATCCAATAAGAAGCCATGTCACAAAACTCATGGAAGACACACAAAACTCCTGGAAGACACACAAAGTGTGAGCAGGATCCCGGCTATAGACCCATGATGCTGATGATTCTGGCTCCTGGCACTAAAACCATCTGGGTTTAGTCTAAATTTCCTTAGAAGCTGCAGACAGTTACATTTTACTCTGTTATTCTACAAAATGATGAACAACAGCACTTTGTTATTGGAAAATTGGACCAAGATCTTTTGTCGTGTCAGCACTTCATGATTTCAAACTGTGGCTTCTTGGATGGTAATTCCTAAATTCATTTTTCTTCTTCACTTTGATAATGGGCCTTACCAATGAAGTTATTATCTTAACTCTTCCTCAGGTGGCGATCTGAAATCATGGGTAGGTTTGGAATATTTCCTCCATCCCTCTATATTTATGTTTTTCTCCAAAACTCTACAGATGAACATCACATACCCAGTCCTATTCGGAGGACAGAGTCACTATCAGGCCAGCAATTGGTTTATTATTCCTATGTATTCATTTTTCTAGTATTGTTTTCAGAAAATTAATTCATAGCAGTGATATTAGTATTATTCAGATTAAAAGGTCATCAAACTTTTGAGATCATCAGATTCTCCTCGTGAAGTCAGTCTTTCAAGTGTATGAGTGGTTTATTGACTAGGCGGAGCCTCAGACAAGATAACGTTTTCCCTTCCAGTGACTGGTTCTTTGAGCTGGTTGGTTGGGTGGAGTCTCCCTTTTCTCCTCATGACTGATACCAAATCAGTCATTTTGCTCTTGCAAAAATGAAGCAGTTCTCTAATCTTGGAGTTGTCTTTCCTTGAATGTATTAGAAACAGCCATTTCCCTGCCTTTGTGAAATTCAGCACTGATCTCTATCCTTCCCATGTCTTTGCTGAATTAAATTTTGCTATGATCACTTTACCATTTGTGGTTATTTACTTAAAAATTGTTTTTGAATAGTAGTTTTGTTGTCAGGACCTTGTACTTGTAACCATGCCCTCTCTCACTCCAGCTTTATTCCCATAGCTCTTTTTGCTTTAGTTATTTTGGAGGTAGTATTTCAAATTCTGTTTGGACAGTTCTGATTTCTGACTCTTCAGTCCACCCGCTAGGACCTGAGAAGGTAGTCAAAGGCTGCCCTGCTTGACTTAAGAGATCACTTACTTTCACTTTCTTGACAATTGAAATTCTATTTTTTTGGCCACAAACAACTACAGATTTTGCTAAGAAACTGTAAAATAGAATTAATGCATCAGATGCAATGGAAATTTTAACAAAGAGCAATGCTACCCCAGTCTCTCTTTGTTTTTCTCTACAGAAAAATTTGTCAGGTAGACAAATTTAGGCCATTAAACCACCATCTGCTCAAAAGGCACAACATTAAAATAAAAATCAGAAACAACTGGTGTACTCAAGGCTATTTCTTGCTGAAATAGCTTCTTTGTAGTGTAGTTATCAGAAGGAAAGTCCAGAGGATTGCCTTCCTGTATTAATGATCTTCAAACAGAAGTCAGCAAGTAGGGAAGAAGGCTATGTGTGTGGCTCTCTTTAAGCAATGTCACTGTTTCTGAAACCCTAAAACTAACTTGCACTCAGAGATTTTTACTATCTGAAAAAAAAGAATAGAAGTCATCTCAGAGAATGTCTTAAAATATGGTGGTATACATTACACATTGTGAATTTACTAAAAGCTTAGAGAACAAAAGCTCTATATTTTAAAAATTATGACATAATTTATAATCTTATCTATTTGTTTAAATTCCTGAAAGCTGGTTTCAGATTCTAAGGTGTGAAATTTAACATTTATAGGAAAGATTCTTGAAGATATTATTTTTAAAGACTTTTTCATTGAAGTTGATATTGTGTACTATAACTCAAAATTTTAAAAAGGTTAAGTCATATATCATATTACAAATGTATCTCTCATTCATATAAATGTTCAGTGATGGATTCCCTGATTAGATGACCTGGTTGGTACACTTCAGTAGAGGCCAGCATTATTTTCTTGAACTTTCTCCTATTTAACACATATCCCCAAATAGGTCTGTGGTCTTTGATGACGTTCTTTCCTATTCCATAGCTTAAAAAATATGGTGAGTCAGATGAGGGTAAATTCACAGACCACACTGTGCAGGAAGAATATTTCCATCCATTTATACTTGGTTGGAATTATTCTCACATAGTATCAAGATGTGAAGATGTGGAAAAGGAACACCAGTTGGGTGATTTGGGGACTGAAGGAGACAAGTTCTTTGAATGAAAATACTTTTCAATTTCACATTTTGTTCTAATGCTGTGTGTGTGTGTGTGTGTGTGTGTGTGTGTGTGTGTGTGTGTGTGTGTGTGTGTGTGTGTGTGGTGTGCAGGTCCTACGACTGGAAAACAGAGACTTCAACTTTTTCGCTCAATTCTAGTGCCCCACACCTTGAATCACAGCTCTATTTCTGGCGTTTTTAGTGTTTAATTGATGTTCAGAGTCCCATAGGCTTTCCTGTTTTAATGTTGTTTTTAGAAGCCAATTATTTTACAACACAAAATTTATGAAAATAATTCTGGTTGATTCTCACTAGTTCCACAATGTAATCTTAGGGAACATGCCAAAGTATGAGAGAAGATCTTGAAATGTGTAAGGCCAATTACTACCAGGGGGAGAGGGGAGAGTAGTCAGGTAGACTTCTGTGAGTGTTGAAGGATCATAAACATTAAAACATCCAGTGAGTCTTTCATATTTTGAGGATTCTTTCTCGACTTCACATTCTGGACACAAAAATAAAAATGTAATATAAAACCCTACAACCAAATTGTTGCTCTTTAAAAAATATTGCATATAATCTTCAACTATAAATTTTGGAATCATGGAGTTTTAAATTTTTCTCTTGATAATCCTCTCAAGTATATCTTGCATGTCTTGGAATTATGTTTCCACTATGTTTGTAATGATAATCTTTCAGTAAATAGTGACTAAGCTCCCTGTAATAAGAGGCGTTAGTTTTTAGAACACATCTTAAATATTGCAAGTTTGGAGGCCTTCCAAAGCTAATGCTAATAAAATATCTGTCTTTTGAGTTCACTTAATTTTCTTGTACTACTTTGTGATCCGGTGAGAAGCCCTATTTAAAAAAAAAACTCATGAAGACAGAGAAAATGTGAACAGGATCTTTGCTACAAACCCATAACAATAGAGGACATCCTTGATCACTGTACACCTATATAGTGGACCACCAATGCTTATTTCATGGTATTTTTCTGACCTGAGCTTAAGTGCTTCTAACCGGGCTTGGTCTATGGGAATGAAACAGAGGTTGGTTGTAGTTTATTATGTAATTCCAGGAAAGTCTTTCAATACATGTATGAGTATCTCACATTCTGAATGAGAAAAATATTAACTAAGATGAATATCTAGTATGTAACAAAGGTAAGAATTATTTTCTCACATGGAGCAAATTTACACCATGAGTAAGGAATAAATACCTTATGTTTCACACAGATTTTAGGAGTTTTGAAACAAAGTTTTTAGAAAAAATGCTTTTGTTGCTGGCATTATATATTTCATGCATTTCTAAATTGAATGTATGCTCTGATACATTACAAAGTGTATATTTACACTAAAATACATTAAATTATAAGTAATTTACATGAAAAAATCCACAATTTAAAAAAATTCAATTCCAGTAAAATACATGTAAAAATAGTTTATTGAGAGCATGCTTAGTACCAATGGATTTTTTTCAAGGGGTAAGGACAGTACTATGTTAAATTCAGGATTTCAATGTGCTTGTCTGTTGCTTTACATCTCAGCCATGCCTCCAATATTTATCTTGAGATACAGTCATGGTGGTTACCTTACATGAATGACTGGTTAGCAATTTGTCAACTTACTTAAAGTTTCCTTTTATAGGTAGAATAAAACATGATTGCCAATATGTCCAGATTCATAGTTTGAGATGGTGTGTCATGAACTTTTCTCTCCCATCTGGCCTCAAACCATGATCCTCCTAATGTCATATACAGTCAAGTATGAGTGACTGGCACTTAGATAAACTTTTAAATTTAACACTCACCTTAAAATATTTTAGAGTCTACCTTAGTATACATTCAATGAAAAGGAAATATTTTCATGCTGTTAAAAGTATTATCCAAAGATATAGAGTATAGCAATGTATTACCATACCTGAGTGTTGTTGAATTTTAATCAGGGATTCTATTTAAAAAAAACAACTAAAAACTTGTCAGGCCACCAAAAGGAAAATCAAGAGAGGAAAGAATATGGTTGGGAAATGCCGCTCTAGACTGAAGTATGAAAGCATAAATGAAAACAAAAAGAGAAGTAGAAACTGGGGGGAAAGCATTCAGAAAATGGAAGCTCGAGCAGCCCTACTTAAGCCAAGGGAGCACAGCAAGGTCTTCACACTCCCCAGAGACAGAGGCTCCCCCATCAGCACCTCAGCCAGTCCAGCAGCATCCGCCCATCCACAATGCCCTTGCCCTTGGCCTTCCTGGTGACCCTGGTGGTGCTCAGCTGCAGGGCAACCTGCTCTCTGGGCTGTGAGCTGCCTCCCACCCACAGCCTGGGCAACAGAAGAGCCTTGCTCCTCCTGGGACAGATGAGGAGAGTCTCCCTTTTCTCCTGCCTGAAGGACAGAAAGGACTTTGGATTCCCCCAGGAGGCATTGGATGCAGAGCAGGTCCAGAAGGCTC
Source organism: Dipodomys merriami (assembly GCF_024711535.1). Taxonomy (NCBI): domain Eukaryota; kingdom Metazoa; phylum Chordata; class Mammalia; order Rodentia; family Heteromyidae; genus Dipodomys; species Dipodomys merriami. The sequence goes on along the minus strand of NW_027202382.1, from coordinate 4,742,552 downwards.
AAGCCATCGCTGTCCTCCATGAGATGACCAGGCAGATCTACAGCCTCTTCAGCACAAAGACCTGGCCTGCCCCTTGGGAGAAGAGCCTTGTGGACAAACTGTGCGCTGGCCTCCATGAGCAGCTGCAGGAGCTGAGAGCCTGTCTGAGCCGGGAGGTGGGAGAGCAAGAGCCTGCCATGGTGCTTGAGGACTCCACACTGGCTGTGAGCAAACACTTCCGCAGGATCTCTCTCTACCTGCAAGAGAAGAAGTTCAGCCCTTGTGCCTGGGAGGTTGTCAGGGCAGAAATCATGAGATACTTCTCTTCAGCAGTGGACTTGCAGGAGTATTTGAGAAGCCATTGAAAATGTACATTTTCTGTAATTAGGACATAAGTTCAATGTATTTTTTCAGGTGGTTTCAGAAGTATTTAGCAACACAGTCTTCAACTCCGTAGGTTATACTAGCTCCTTCTGTAGACACATGAACAACTTTTATCTATCAAAGTATTATTTAACTATTTATATGATTTAAATTATTTTGTGTCAACAGTATCATGTGTTACTTTACATGCCTTTTATATAATAAAATGTTTTTGCAAGTAATCAGTTGACTGTTATGTGCTCATCAAATTTTTTCAATAAGAATTTTTTTGTTATAGCTTTATATTATTAGTTTTTGTTGCTATTGAGTTTGATCTGAGAGCACTGTACTTTTCAGGCAGACTGTAGACTACTGATCTCTGCCTCCAACCCTGCTTTTTATCTGGTTATTTTGTGGTTAGGGTCTTACTTTCTTCAGTGCACTGTGATTGACTTATTTTTGGCACCCCCTCCCCATAATTACTCGGCTGGCAGATACATGTCACTGCTTCCTTATGTGGAGACAGACTCACACAGATTTTCTTTCATGGCTAGGCTAGAACCATGATCCTCCCTTTCTCAGCCCTTCAGATGCTACACTATAATATACCTATAAGCATAAGCCACCAGCACTGGGCTTTTTTTTAACTTAATTTTTAATTTTGCTTATTTTATGGTTATTATGTTGTACTTTGTTTGTACTGGGGTTTAACTCACAGATTCATACTTGCTAGGTAGGTAGTGTTCATACTTCTACCCACGAACCATGCCTGCAACCTGACCTTGACCGCTTAATATTAGGAAAGAGAAAAGGAGCCAGTGCTGGCCACAGCGGTGGAGTCGCACAGTGCAGCCATGAGCCAGCCAGGGGAAATGATCCTGGGAATGGGGTGACGAAGAAAATATGTTTAAAAATGGAATACCTCATTATGGCCCAGAAAGACAGAGTTTTTCGGACCTTGTTTTCCTTCAACATTAAATATTATTTAATAGATATCTTCTTTGCATAATATTCCTGAAAGTGTCTTTCTTTGTATGTGGTATTTTTCTTCTGAAATAGACATTTACAATTAGTTTTTTAACTTGTAGTCAACAATTTTGTTGGTGGTGGTGGTTGTCATGGTGGTTATGGGGCTTGAACTCTGGGCCTGGGCACTAGCTCAAGGCTAGTGTGCTCTATCACTTGAGCCACAGCACCACTTGTAGTTTTCTGGTAGTTAATTGGAGGTAAGAGTCTCTCAGACTTTCCTGCCCAGGCTGGTTTTGAACCGCGATCCTCAGATCTCAGTCTTCTGAGTAGCTAGGATTACAAGCGTGAGTGACCAATACCTGGCCATATGTGGACAGTAATTTTTATAGTGGTATTTTGTTTTTACTCATTGTTAATTTCTTCGAGTTTATGTTACTTGGAGTTCTCTGAGCTTTCTCTTTACATAGGATTTTGTTTTTGTTTTTGGAGTATTGTCTTCCATTATTTCTCCTATTTTGTGGATTGAGTCCTCTCCCCTCTCTCCGGGCTCTCTGAGTGCCTGAGACCCTTAGAAAGTCCAGGCTTCCTTTCACACAGATGTTTTAGTTGTGCCTTTGTCCTTACAGTCACACTTAAAGTTTCAATTTTCATTTTGTATATTGAAAGTTCCTCTAATTCAATAAATCCTCAGGAAAAAAGGTTAATTGTCCAACTCAAGAGTTTTTTTTTTCCTTTTTGCTTCATGTCATTATCCTTAGCAGTTTGTTGTCTAGTATATATAACTGATGCTCCATGTATTTTTTTGCCAGTTCTCCTTAATAGTGATATAGTATAATGAAGGCATTCTAATTCAATAAGGATACATCCTTTGTTAAAAAATATCTAATCTTTCTGGCTACCACTTATAATCCTGGCTAAATCTGTAATCCTACAGATTATAGATCTGAGAATCTGAGATCTGAGAATCTGAGATCTGAGAGTCACCCTTCAAAGTCAGCCTGGGCAGGAAGGTCTGTGAAACTCTTACCTTCAATTAACCACTAGAAAACTGGAAGTGGCTCCGTGGATCAAGGTGGTAGGGTACTAGCCTTGAGCAGAAGAGCTTAGGAACAGCACCCAGGCCCTGAATTCAAGCACCATGACTGAAAAATATAGTTTTAATATCTATTTATATACTATATTATATTTATAATCTTATAGCTGTTTTGTATATCAGCAGAATTTTATTCTCATCTATCAAATTGTCACCAGTGCTCCACACAGGATATTTCTATCAGAGGTCTCCATTACAATATAAGTGGAGAGTTTGTATTGATTTTTCTATGGGTTCTTATTAATTGTTTTAAAATCATCATTTTAGCTGGGGGCTTGGTGGCTTGCTTATTCCTGTAATACTAGTTACTGAGGAGACTGAGATCTGAGGATCCTGGTTCAAACCTAACCAGGGCAAGAAAGTCTGGGAGACCCTTATCTCCAGTTAACCACCAAAAAGGCAAAAGTGGAGCTATGGCTTAAGTGGTAGAATGTTAGCCTTAAGCAGTAAAGCTCAGGGACAGCACCTATGCCCTGAATTCAAGCTCAGAACCAGCACACACACACACACACACACACACACACACACACACACACACACACACACACACACACACACACACTACTTTGCAATTACTGACATTGTTCTAACATCAGACAAATCCTTTATCCTAAATCTAATCACCTCTACTAGTCAAGTTTTAGGAAATACTTATAAACAACTTGGGTATAACCTTGGGCACATAACCTTTATCTTTATTTATAAATTATATCTCATTTTGTACTACAAATGGGCATGTCAAGAATTCTTCTCATTGCTTATTTTTTCCCAGTTAAATTGAGATTTGATTTATATGTAAGGCAAAGATTTCATAAAAATCTTAACCCTGAGGGAGTACTATGTATCAATTTGCAAAAATATAATGGTCTGGGATACTCCATAAGACAGAAAAGTTAAATTGCATTACAAAGTTTTCCAATCACCAACTTCTAAAGGAAAAAATAAAATTGGGCTAAAACCAGTTTGATTAAAAATCACAGTATAGCATCCATCAATAAGTGAAAGAAAGCAAGAATGACTTTGCAACACATGCCACAGGGAATAGTGTTCAAAAATAAATTCAAAAGTGCATGTCTGTATCTACTTTATATATATGTGTGTGTATATAATATATAATACATATAATAATATATAATATATATCATTCATACAATGTACCTTCATATATAATACATACTATATATCATACATATTGTATATAATACATTATATATATCATATAATGTATGATATGTTATATGTAACATATAGCATAGAATATACCCTAGTAAGCAATATATAGTGCATAATATATACACACATGTGTATATGTGCAGCAACACACATACAATCATATATTTTAGTTGCAATTATGAGACCTGCCACCCTCCCCCCACTTCTACTTTCCTGGCCCCCTTCTTCCACCCGCTGCAGAAGTCCCCAGTGCCCTCCTCCTCTTCTCACAAGCCTGCTCATTCACACAGCTGCCCCTCTTCTAGCTCAGTGCACACCAACAACGGAAAGCAAAGATGAGTGAAAGTCCCAGTTCCAGTTCGTCAGATACTCAAGATGAAAAGGGCTTTTTTTCCTTTCCTGGTAAATATTTTGGAAATGAGAAAGTTTCCTCTAGTAATGATGATGTAACATTTTCCTGTGGTAAAAAAGGAAGCAAAGATAGTGTCTAATCGCCCCCTGGAGGATATCCAGGCAATGCTTGGTTAGAGCTGATTGGCTGGAAACCTCCATCTTAAATTCGTGTTATGGTTTATCTACTGAGATTTACTGCTTGGAAGCAAGAGTTTGGTTTCCCATCTACGTAAAGATAATAGTTGAAGACTGAGTTTAGAGAAAGCCAGGCTGCTTGTAAAGGATATGTTGGGAGACAATCTCCTTAGATCTGCTTCTAGGGTTTCCTTTAGCTTCCAGGTCTTGGCTTGAGGGAATGTGGGATTCTTAGCTTGTATGAATATTATAGTTTCTTCTGTCCTAGATGTACCTAATCTTTCCTAATGTGGCTATTCACTTTCTTTTCTTTTCTTTTTTCTTCTTTGTTGCTGATATTGGTGATTGAATGCAGAGCTTTACACAGTTGCTTAACTTTTGTTGCTTAAGACTGATGTTTTATCACTTAGCCCTGTCTCTACTTCTGCTTTTTTTTGGCTGCTTAATTGGAGATAAGTGTCTCAGGGATTTGTCTGCCTTGGCTGGCTTTGAACCTTGATCCGCAGATCTCTCAGCCTCTTAAGACACCAGTGCCTGGTTTCATCTTGATTCTTTAAAAAAAAAAAATCTTTTTACAGAGGGTTTACAGTAAGTATTAGAATACATTTCTTTTTGAACAGTGTCACTCCCTCCCTTATTTTCTCCCAGTTTTTCCCTCCCCAAATTAGATTAACATACAAGACAAACGGGACAGAAATTTAAAAAAAAAAAAAAAAACAGTGACAAAGAAGTGGGGGAAGTAAAATTAAAAAAAAAAAAAAAAGGGAAACAGAAAGCAGGATCGTTTTTAAACCAAGGAGAGATTTTAACATTTAGAGAGGAAGCACGCCATCTACTGGTCTGGGCGGGCAAAGACACAGCCCAAGTGGCAATCAGGCTTCTGGGAATTCAGTCTCTGATGGATTTTTCTCTAGAGCTAAAACTGGTCTCTTTCCTTGAAGGAACTGAGTCCAGTAATAGAAGAGTCTACTTCTTCCACTTTGTGTCTTAAGAGGACAAAGCCTTTCAGCTTGTGGCAGGTCATGTCCTCTTCGGTCCTCTGATTGCTCTGTGGGAAGAAAGAGCCAAACTATGTCCTGTGCCTCCAGTCGGCTATGGAGGGGCGTTCTCTGAAGAAAGCCTCATGTGTGCTGAGAATCGTGCAGACCCATTGCCTGACTAAACTTTGTGATCCGGGTGCAATGGGATGTGGGCGCCAAAATTGCCTAGGCTCTCTTTCCTCCATGTAATAACCTTTTACCAACAAGCTCTGCATCTGACCTAACACCATTGTAACTCTCAGGAGAGGCCTCTGGAGTGTATGGTTAAACAGCAGACTACCAGCTTCCACCAACCCTAAAGCTAAAGATTTCTCCATTCTGTTGAACGTTGCCCCCTTGATGTCCCATGAATGTATTTGGTAGATGAACTGATTTATGACTTCCCTTTGTTTTGTCACTTATAGTGGAACACATCTTCCAATGGAGCATGTCCTTGGGGTAAGTTGAGTTTGTGTTCTTGGGCCATGCTCACTCATATTTGAGTAGAACAAACCATTTCTTATTCATTGTGGAGAAAGAGCTGTGTTTAGTCTGTCAGCCCTGCTCGGTGGTCCAGAGCCTCCTGACCCCTGGGTGCCTCTGGCTTCCACAGAGTCTTCGACGGCTCAGGGAGGGAGGGGACCAGGGAGGGCAGTCAGGGGGAGGGGAGCTGCATGGGAAATCTGGGGACATCTCCTGTGTGATGCGGCAGTTAACTCTTTCCTAAGAGTAAGTTGTTTTGCAAATTCCTTCCTATTCCTAACATTACAATCAGGAATGAGTTCTAACCATCACTGTGAATACGGAACATGCCTAGCCCAGTGCCACCTTGACTAGGTCTTTCCAGAGCAGATGGAAGAAATGGACTTTCAGAGAGCTTAAGGATTGCCCAGTCTATGGAATATCTGTTAGAGCAGGACTAGGAGGTTCAAGGGGCCCTGCAGGGCACAGCAATTAAAGATATGAATCTGGAGTTGGGGGTTAATTACTCAGGTAGAAAGAAAGGCCTTCTGGGCTGGGAAGGTGGCTCAGTGGTAGAGCGCGTGCCTTGCATGCATGAGACCCTGGGTTCAATTCCACAGCACCACATAAGCAAAAAGAAAAAGCCGGAAGTGGCGCTGTGGCTCAAGTGGTAGAGCGCTAGCCTTGAGCTGAAGAGCTGAGGGACAGCGCCCAGGCCCAGAGTTCAGGCCCCATGACCAGACCTCCCCCCCCAAAAGAAAGAAAGAAAGAAAGAAAGGCCTTCTTTCCACTGGGCTTTCTCTGCTGTCTCCCTGAAGTCAGAGACCCAGCATTTAGATGACTTTTCTCCTTGCTGGCTCTAATTTCCAGGTGAAGGTGAAGTGAGGTGTTTTGTTGTTGTTGTTGCTGTGATTCATTTTGTTTCTTCATTTCTTCCTCCCCTTCCTCCTTCTCCTCCCCTTTCTCCTCCTCCTTCTCCTCCTCCTTGTCTTCTTCCTCTTCTTCCTGCTCCTCCTCCTTCTTCCTTCTTCTTGGTGCTGGCATTGATACTCAGGGCTCTGGCATCGTCCCTTAGTGCTTCTCTCAAGCCTGACATTCTATCACTTGAGCCACAGCTCTACTTCTGGCTTTTTGGTGGGTAATTGGAGATAAGGATCTCATGGACTTTTCTGCCAAGGCTGGCTTTCTATTGCCCCCCTCAAATCTAGCCTCCTGATATAATTACACGTGTGAACCACAGGTGCCTTGCAGATTTTAATTCCTTGCTTTTCTTTCCTTCTCCACTTCTTGAAAGAGAACTAGTTTCACAGCAGATAATAATACATTCCCTTTTAATAAACCTGGTTGCTTCTGTGGCTTCTTAGTATCCTTCAACTATGAAGACCCCCCCTCCCACTTATTCTCTGCTTGTTTCTCATGCTTTAATGTAATGTCCATCACATTTACATGGCATTCTATGCTTATATTAAATTCAAAAGTTCTATGATTTAGTTCCAAAGTACTATCTTGCTCTGCAATCTCTACAGCCACATCTTGCTTCATATCTTGGAGTTGTAATGTGTTGGATATTCAGTAGAATGGAGCATGGCAAAAAGGGTGGGGTTAAGAGTCCTGTGGGAATAGTGTGAATTGAGATTCTCCTCTCATCACAGCCCTCCCTGCAGTGCCTGACTTCACCTCGCCCACTCTAGTCCATGCATGCCAGTCTTGTCCACCTGGGAAGGCACACCATGAAGCAGCAAGCAGAGTGGTGAGGCCTGAGAAGAGGCAGCTAGGGAGTGTGATGTGGCCCAAGCTGGAAATACCCAAGTTCTCAAGCTTCAAGACCAGGAATGCAAACGCGAGCACCCCAGACCCGTCCACGTCTGCTGATTCCTGGATTGCAGAGGTCTTCACCCTTGTTCACAGTGGATACAGCATTCAACACAGGGGTCCCTGCTCTCAGCTCTCTACCCAAGCATCTTCTTCAGCTGCTGCTCTATGTCCTGTTTAGTGATTTTCATGTTCTGAGCACACTAGGAGCAAACCACAGTGCTACAGAACTCTCATTTGTTCCAGGGACCAAAGTTCACATCCAGAGACATGAAGACGTTGAAGGACCTGCTTGAGAACATTGATGGAGAAGAGACCTGAAAGTGTCTGAGTTGGTGCAGGTCCACAGACCCAGGAACAGCTATCATTTGCATTCACTGGCTCTCAGATTGTAAGACCTGAGTTCTGGATTCAAAATCTTCCCAATTCTCCCCTGCAAGAAGGAGAAGATTGAAGTGGGTACTGAGAGTCCAATACTCATGGCCCAGATTTCCTGAACACATCCATGTCCCCAGCACAAATGGCACTGATGCCACAAGAGTCTGTGGAGTATTGGAGGGTCCTGGAATAATCCAGGGGCCCAGCAAATCCTCACACCGGCCCTGGGAGCAGCCGCACCCAAGGAATCTCCTAAACTGCTGTCATGATGCGGTCTCTCTTAAAAACAAATACTACTTGTGCTGTAGAGTGATCAGCAGAGACTCAATAGTATTTAGCAGCATGGAGACAGAGACTTTTTAGGAAGAAATTTCTCATGGTGAAGGCACTTGGTGAGATTGCACTGGTTTAACTTTGTTCATTAGAAAGACGACATGATTGGATCAGTATTTTTTTCTTTACATTGCATATAGTACAATATATTTTGTTAGACATATCTAGAGTTTAGGATCTTTCCTGAGGATAAGAGTGCAGGAAAAACATCAAATGTAGATAAGTAAAAAATTAGAACCAAGGGGGCAGGGAAGGTGGCTCAGTGGTAGAGTGCTTGCCTTGCATGCCTGAAGCCCTGGGTTCGATTCCTCAGCACCACATAAGCAAAAAGAAAAAAGCCGGAAGTGGTGCTGTGGCTCAAGTGGTAGAGCGCTAGCCTTGAGCTGAAGAGCTGGGGGACAGCGCCCAGGCCCAGAGTTCAGGCCCATGACCGGACCCCCCCCAAAAAAGTGACACAGTTTTGGGGGGGGGGGCTGGGAAGGGATGTGAAGGGTAAACAAAGGGGAAGGCTGCAATGCTTGGTAAGAAATGTATGCATTATCCTGCCCATGTAATTGTAACTCCTCTGTACAGTATGTTCACAAATAAAATAAAATTAAATTGAAAAAATTAGAACCACTCATCAGTAATAGGAATAGCTAAATACCATTATATCTGAGCCCATGAGAGTTTATGACAAATATTTTAAGGATAGGATGTTTTTAATATACTGAAAAGAAGAGAAACAAAATACTTGTTTCTGCTAACAAAGTGAACTAAGTGACCAAAGTCATTTCCCTTTCCTATTCAAAAAAAAATTGTGCTATTTGTTTTCACTTTGTCCACAAGTAGATAGTCAGTTTCGATTTCTAGGAAAGTTTTTGAAATGAGGGAGAAAAAATATTCTCATAGCTGGAGGTGGTGGTTCATGCCAGCAATTCCAACACTTGGGAGGCTGAGACAGGAGGATCAAAAGTTGGAGGCCAGTCTGGCTACATAGCCAGAACAGAGAAGATGATGCTGTTCTTTGCTTTTCTTTTACTTCCTTAGTATGCATTATCCTCAAGATGAAGTAGTAATATAGGAAAATGATTCACTTTAGCCACTCTTGTTGTTGTTTTAAAGTTATAATGAAGGAGCAAATGTCATTAGTTTTTGACATTAGTTTCAGGCTCACTGCCCTGCATTGCCACAGTGAGTCATAGATAGACATCAGAAACAGAATCACGCTACTATGGGCACTAACTGCTCATTAGCTTCTAATGAAGAACAGCATCATCAGCAAATCACCTATACCCAATTCGGAAATATGAAGATAACAAGACTTGAATAGTTTAAGTAAAATTTGAAGAATAAGAACTAGTCTTACCAAAAGTAAAATGAGTCCACTACAGAAGATAAAATGACTTTTTTTGGGTAAGTCTTTGAGATACATAGACAATAATCATTTACTACCATAACCTGAGGACCACTAATACCTTTGGTATCTGGGGATGTGTATCAAGAAAGGAGAAGTTGGGCTGGGAAGGTGGCTCAGTGGTAGAGTGATTGCCTTGTGTGCATGAGGCCCTGGGTTCGATTCCTCAGCACCACATAAGCAGAAAAAAGCCGGAAGTGGCACTGTGGCTCAAGTGGTAGGGTGTTAGCCTTGAGCTGAAGAGCTGAGGGACAGTGCCCAGGCCCAGAGTTCAAGCCCCACAACCAGCAAAAAAAAAAAAAAAAAAAAGACAGAAGTAAAAAAAAATCATACTTGGACATAATAAATTAGGCAGGACTCGGAACATTCACACAATGAGACCAAAGGAGGATATTCTCTGGAGAGGATTACAAGGGCTCAATAGTTATGTACATATAATTATATAATTGTATATAATTATATAAAATGATTATTGAAATGATAAGGAATGGAAACAAGGTTTTTTATTTTGTTTTTTTTTCAGTTCCTTCTTATTTTCTGGGTTTTTTCCCTTTTGTTGCTGTTTGTTATTTCTGCCTTTTGTGTTGCTTGTTAGTTTATCTGATTTGGGGAGAGGAAGGGGAAGCAAAGAAATGACAGGACAAAGGTAATGTTTGCCAGACACTATGTTGGAAATGAACTATACAGCATGGGTGTGAGGTGGGGTGGGGGAGGAGAGATGGGAGAGGAAAAACTGGCAGAGAATCAGGAGGGGTTGACACTGTCCAAAAGGAAATGTACTCATTACCTGAATCATGTAACTATAACCCCTCTGAACATCACCTTTACAATAAAATATACAAAAACAAAAAGAAAGGAAAAGTTCACTGTGGACAACCAGGATCTACCAGGCATGCCTCTAGGAACAGAGCCAAGGATCTAAGAGCAAGGATTTAGTGTCTTGGTAACAAAGAAGGAAGAGGGGTTCAAATGTTATCAGGATGGGTTTACTTGACATGGATAGTCTGATAAATCCACAATGATTACAGAAACCCTAAATCTGAGGAAGGCCGCTGTGTAAAAGAAACATGGTAAAAATAAAGGAAAGGACCTTGGCTAGATTTGTTCCCATAGGCCACAGTGATGGTACATGCCTATAGATCCAGCTCTCAGGAGGCAGAGGGAAGAGGAACAAAAGTTTGACACCAGTCCAGGCAAAGTTAGTGAGACCTTATATCAATAATAAATAAATAGAAAAATAAATAATGCTAATTGACTACTAAGTATAAATTAGTATTTATTAACAACTTTAATAATTATAAACAATTAGTTAATATAGCAGCATGGATAAAGTGGTCCAGTGCTTCCCTATGAGGATCTAGAGCCAATCCCTAGTACTGGGTGGAAAAAAAAAAAAAAGGAGAGCAGCACTTATATATGAAAAAATTGTGAAATACATAGATTCTTTACATAAGTATATAATCTGATTTTAGGCCAAGCACTTCTTGTTAGATTGATAGCTATCTGTTTAGTCAGACACATCTGACATACACTAGAATTCAGCAGTAATATTAATAGCTGAGTTTTTGGTATCTTGTTAGTAATGTGGAAAATTTACTAATGATGGCTAAAAAAGGAAGCAAAAATGTAGAGAAAGGTTCCGAATATGAAATTTGGGGTTAGCATATAAAAGTTGAGCATAGACAGAAAGTCTTCACAGAACCCAGAGTCCAGGGTTCATCAAGCCCAGCTCAGCCAGGCCAGCAGCCTCCTCTCTTCCCCATGGCCCTCCTGCGCCCTCTACTGACCACCATGGTGCTGTGCAACTGTGGACCTTTTGGATCTCTGGGCTGTCACCTGCCTCAGAACTCTCTCCTGCTTAGCAGAAAGACCTTTGAAGTACTGGAGCAGATGAGAAGAATCTCCCCTGTCTTGTGTCTGAGCGACAGAAGGGACTTCCAGTTCCCCCAGGAGATGGTGGATGTCAGCCAGTTGCAGAAGGCCGGGGCTGTGTCTGTCCTCCAGATACTGCTGCAGCAGATCTTCAACCTGTTGCACTCAGAGCATTGCCCTGCTGCCTGGAACGGCAAACTCCTAAATGAACTCCACACTGTACTCCACCAGCAATTGGAGGGCCTCAGGACCTGTCTGATGCAGGGGATGGGCGATGAGGAATCTGTCTTGGCACCTGAGGATCCCACCTTGCATATAAGGAAGTACTTCCAGGTAATCTCTCTCTACCTTAAAGAGAAGAAATATAGTGACTGCGCCTGGGAAATTGTCAGGGTGGAAATTGTGAGAGCCTTCTCTTCTTCAGCCAAGCTGGAAGAAAGGTTAAGAAGAAAGTCTGGAGACTTGGGGTCATCTTAAAATAAAACCCTTTGAAAAACTGGCCACATGACACCGGTCCATGTGTTTTTGATCTTGTAGTATTCTCCACATGACAAGTGTTTGCCTTTGTGTTATATTAAAATTAGAAAACATTCACAGGTCCAATTTATTAAATGTTGTGTTTTTTTTAATTTTTTAAGTTCTTACCAAATAACACACCTTGGGTTTAAACACAAGTTCCATATCACTTGCAGGCTGTTTCAAGGCTTACAGCTGTGGTGACGAGCCTGTGACCTGAATAATACATGTTTCCTTTTTCTTGTGTTCCTTCAAGCTTTCACAACATCCTGCCTACATCTCAATGTTCCCACAAAGGTGCTTTTGGCCATGGATGGCTGCCACATTATTGTTACTCTATGGTGATTCTAACAGGGCACTTCTGATGTTTTCTTTAAATGACATAAAATAGCCAGGTGCAGTGGCTCATGCCTATAATCCTAGCTCTTCAGGAGGCTGAGATTTGAGGATTGTGGTTTGATGCTGGCTTGGGCAGAAAAGTCTGTGGGACTCTTATCTCCAATTAAGTCCCACAAAACCAGGAGTGGCACTGTGGTTAAAATTGGTAGAGTGCTAGCCTTGAGTGAAAAACCTCAGAGACAGTACCGAGGCCCTTGAGTTCAAGCTCCATGACCAAAAAAAAAACATTAAAAAAAAGTCATGAAATGGCTCCTGTCTTTAATCTTAGCTACTCAGGAGGCTAAAATCTATGGATTGTGGTTTGAAGCCAGCCTGGGGGAGGAAAGTCCACTAGACTCTTATCTTTAATTGATAGAGTGTTAGCCCTTGAGCAAAAAAGCTCAAGGATAGTACCCAGACCTTAATTCCAAGCCCCAGGAATCACACACACACACACACACACACACACACACACACACACACACACACACACACACACACACACACACACACACACACACACACACACACACACACACACACCATAGCATAACATATATATTTAGAAAAATATCTAACTGAACTCAGATACAATAAATTCATAACCAGGTTATTCTGATTACACACACAAAAATAGGATTTTACCAAGATATTTTTCTGATACATCCAAAATACTTAGAAAAGTCCTGCTTCGGGTTCTTCTCTCTACAACTAGGAGGTCTATTCTCAGTGTCTTTTTTCTTTTTTCTTCAACACATAAAGAAAATCTTCTAGTGGAAACATCCTAAAAGACAAAATAGGCAGGAAACATATATATATATATATATATAATTTTTTTAATTTATTTTTTTTGTAGGTTGTGGGGCCTGAATTCTGGGCCTGAGCGCTGTCCCTCAGCTCTTCAGCTCAAGGCTAGCGCTCTACCACTTGAGCCACAGCGCCACTTCCGGCTTCAAGAGACCATTAACTTTGGGTAACTGGTGTCAGTTACTTATAGTCTTCTCAAAGTTTTAATTCATTAGATGAGAAATGTGAATTACATCCTCTTGTTTATGTGTATGTGGAAAATTTTGACTTATATCTAACAATGTTATGTGGTAGACTCTGTCTTCTTTACCCTTCCCATTTTAACAAATAACAATGAAGTGGTTCATTCTCATCACCCCTAGTATTACAAAGGGAGTAATTATCTTCTAATGTAATTAATAAGATAATTTGAACCAAGATAAACATTCTTTGTTCCAAACTAATAAAAATCCTGAATATACTATAATATAATTAATCCTAAATACATAGTTAATGTTAAAAGGGAGAGAAGGAAGGAAGGAAGGAAGGAAGGAAGGAAGGAAGGAAGGAAGGAAGGAAGGAAGGGGGAGGGAGGGAGGGAGGGAGGGAGGGAGGGAGACAGGGAGAAGGAGGGAGACAGGGAAAGAGGGAGGGAGAGAGGAAAAGAAGAGGGGAGGGAGAGATGGAGGGAGGAGAGAAGAAAAGTAAAAGAAGAGAGGATGAAAAAAGGGAGAGAGGGAGGGTAAGAAAGAAGGGGAAATAGCCCCCCCTCCAGTGGCTCAAGCCTGTAATTCTAGCTACCCAGGGGGCTGAGATCTGAGGATAATGGTTCAAAGCCAGCCAGGGGAGGAAAGACAGTGAGACTCTGATCTACAATAAACCACAGCAAACCGGAAGAGCTTTCTGTGAGTTTAAGCCCCACGACCGACCAAAACAAAAACAAACAAAAGAAAGAAGGGGAAATAGGATTAATGGTATCTAATTTCCAGAAATGAAAACAATTTTAAAGATCTTTTTTGCGCTGTTTCTTCAAATCTCACTTTGAGGGGATAATCAGATCTATTTTCACCAATCTGATAATCATTCTTCTCTAATTTTTTCACTCAATATTACTTTACATATTATAAACATGTTTAAACATTGAGTTTGGAGGCTGCACAACATTCAATAATAGAAAGGGATTCCATTCACTCAACTAGTCCACTGCAACCACACAATCATTTGACATCAATTATCTTTAGCATAATTAATAATGCAACAAAAATATAACTATAATTTGGGGAAGATAGATACTTATGACTTTTACCCAATAGTTTAAAGATTTGGATAGATTTTTATCAAATTAATCACCAATAATTTCTGGACATTTTATACTTTTATCAAATGGTTATTGATACTGAAACCATCACCAAGCAACTTTCTTGAGCTATTTCCATTTTTCATTTATTTGAACATCTGTGACCATCAGGGAGCTGTTTATTTTGGTCTGTCCTTATTATCCACCATTTGTATGTATTTATGCTTTGGAAAATTACTTTTTTATAGTCTTTATTTTTGTTTGTTTCTTGGGTTCTTAAACATTTTTAGCTCATTCAATATTAAAATATTAATTTTCTTGTATGTTTTATTTGATAATTTAATGAAGGACATTTCATTTATTGTAAAAATACAACTATTTTTTGTTGGTTGTGGGGTTGAACTCGGCCTGGGTGTGGGTGCTATCCCTCAGCTCTTCAGCTCAAGGGAGCACTCTACCACTTGAGCCACAGTGCCACTTCCTATTTTTCTGGTGGTTAATTGGAGATAAGAGTCTCACAGGCATTCCTGCCTGGGCTGGCTTTTAACTGAGATCTTCGGATCTCAGCTTCCTGAGTAGCTAGGATTACAGGCATGAGCCACCAGGAGCCTGGCTTATAATATCATAATTATCATTATGATCCTTTTCTGAGTAGACTTTTCAGAAATCTCATGTGTTAAACTGCTCTTCTCTCCCTATGCTGTCTGAGTTTCATGTTACTTAAAAAGATCTTTACATCTGAGACATTGGGACATTTTCATTCATATTTTTCCAAGCATTAATAAACTTACTTTTGTTTTAAATATTTAGTTACAGCAGGTCTGCACTATAGTTATTGAACATGCTAGACAATTTAGTTCATTTTTATAACCACTCAATTATTTCTGAAATTTAGTTGGATAATTTTAATTGAAATATTTTAAAATGTACTGATTATTTTGCCTGATAAAGTCTGCCCTTGAACTCCCTCAAAGGAATTTTGTCAAGTTTTGCACTTTTTAGGGCTATGAGCTTTTTCCCCCTCCTTCCTTATTATTTCCTCTCCCCTTCCTTGTCTTTCTCCTCTTTTTTCCCTCCTTTTTCTCTTCCTCTTGCTCCTCCCCTTCTTCTTCCTCCTCCTTTTTTTCTTCTTCTGTGGGGGGTGGTACTAAGGTTTGAACACAGGGCAATGTGCTTTTCCAGCAACTCTCTACTTGAGTCATGCCCTAATGGATTTGACTTTTATTTTTTTCTTCCAGATAGGCTCTCCTGCTTTTGGCTTCAACCTTCACTCCTCTTAATGTCTGTCACTCAGAACTACGCACTAAAGATTGAACTCAGTGAAATATTTCTTGCCTATCAAGTACAAAACTCTGAGTTTAATCTCTAGCACAGAAAAAGAAAAAGAAAAAAAGAAATGAAGGAACTACTCTCTACCCGTCAAGTAACTCTATAATTTCTTTTTTTTATTTTTTCCTTATTTTTCTCTCTTATTTTTTATTACAAGTCAGTCGGGTTTTTTTTCCCCCTAAAGTCCTTTTAGTAATCTGGAAGTGTGCTAGGTATTTGAATATTCTTGAGTCCGCATATTTGTGTTTTTGTCTGGTGAGTTCAACATCTAGGATTCTTTAGAAGCAATGTTTATTCACTGGTTTTTGTTTTCTATGTAATGGCTCATACTATTTTTTTTTTTTTTTTTTTTTTTGCCAATCCTGGGGCTTGAACTCAGGGCCTGGGCTCTCTGTGCTCAAGGCTAGCACTGTACCACTTGAGCCACAGCATCACTAATCATAGTTCTTATTTATTTACATTTCTCCTTTTTTTGTTGTTAAAAGTTGGACATTTTCGTAACATAAGACAGCAGCTGTGGAAAATCATCACACTCATTCCCCCAAGAATTTGTTTTGTGTTTTTGTTACTTGCTTTAAAAATCACTTAGTTGCAACTAGTGATTGAATATTTTTCGTAAAGTCTGAAAGCAATAGTATCTCGGTTTTTGTCAAGGAGTTCTATATTCATGCTAGAATATGGCCTCCATACTCAGAAAGGCCATTTACAACTCTGCCTGGCTTTTACTTCCTGCTGTGGTCAGCAAGAGGTGAGAGATGAGGGCCTTCTCAGTGTTTCTGGAACATGTGCTCAGCCCCAAGTATGCAAAACACTTGTAGAGTCCCAGAAAGATTCCAGAGTTTTCAACCACCTGTGGACATTTTGTTTCCTAACTTTCTCTCAAGATTTTGAGCTGATCATTGTTTGTTACAACTGTTATAAAACAACCCAGGTAGCCGCACAGTTCAGGCCACTATACTAGTCTATAAATGTGATCAACACATTTGGCATTGGAATGAGTTTTGAGACAAGTCAAAGAGGTTTTTCCAATGGGGTTTTACAGAGTTGAATATTAACAGTTTAAATAAAGAGCACTGTTAGGAAGGATACTTTGAATTTCTCTAGCCCGTTCACCTCCCTTTGGCACCAAAAAATGTGGGACATGATCTATAGAGACTACTACTCAGCTTGAAAATGTATGAGATGAATGCAAGTTTAAACTGCATGTGTTGGTTTTTCTCACTGCCATTTCTGTTGTTTTTCTCAAATAATTACCCTTCAAGGAACAATTGTTCATTAATTTCCAACACCATGAAAAAGTTCATTTTGATGAATTGTTTGGGTTTTTTCCCCTCTACTTTTTACTTTCTTCTGCCATTGTTACAGATGGCAGCCCTCTCTGCCTACTTTTATGACAAGTGTATAAGGAAACTGACCACGACAGGCAAGACTAGACCTTCCTGGACTATTAATTTGGATAGGATGCCAGAATTTGACAACTCTGAGATTCAATTTTTAGTTTCGCAAAAAAGATCCAAACATAGCCGTAGTGTTGTTATAATTTGTTGTTGTTGCTTGTTTTGTTAGTATATTTCTTTATAGAAAAATAGAAGTAACAAGATCGTGTTTGGAATAAAAAGATGAATAGACATTAAAACAAACAAATTTCACTCTTCTAAAATCACTCAGGATGCAGTTATGTGTCCTTTATTATTCATTTGACACTGCTTTCATCCCAGCAAGAGGTCAGGAAAGGGAGATCAATGCCACCTCAAAGCATCCTGGCTCCAGTAGATGGCAGGATAACATCAGATTTACATGTCTTTGGTTCAACTAATGGATGTAACTAGAGTCAAAGTAAAATTCTAAAAGTGAAAACTTGGAAGACAGAGAAGGAATGTTGCCTAAGATTTTTGTGCTTGAATTGGATTAAGTTCCAGTTTGACCTTAGGCCTGGATCACCAAATAAAGACCAAGAGATGCTATAGAAATAGAAAGTGTGAACTTATTATTATTATTATTATTAATAGAAAGTATGGCAAGATGAGGTAATCTTCAGTGTCTAAACTATATACCACAAAACCTAATATAATACAGTTTCTATGAAGGGCTCCTTATTGGATAAAGGTTGAGATCAAGAAAATTTACAGGAAAAGTCCACTACAGCATTGCCCTTTCTCTTGTTTTCTTCTTTGTGAAAGTACCTGCTATATTTCATATCTAAGTCTTGTTAGATATATTTACAATGACTAATGATGAAAGGTTTTAAACTCTAGAATGAGAAATATATTTAGAGTCAATTTATAAGCTAGACAGGTATATTATACTCTTAACTTCATAAAGTTGAGCCTCGTACTATTATCATTGATCTCCTGGAAATCTCCAGGGATTATATTTGGAATAGTAGTGTTCATGTACCAACCTGCATTGAGCAGCTAAATTAGTATCCTCACATTTTCCAAAATCAGGAGTCAGTTTGTATTTGCTACCTTCTTGGACTGTCTTATTTATTTATGTATGGTTATAAATTCACATAAGTGTCTATTCACCTCATGTCTGTTACACACTGAATACACTGGCCGAAAACCAGCAACCAACCCCATTGAAACCTTCAGTGAACACTGCCATGAGTTAAAGCTACTAAAGCTACTAACAAAAAAAACCTTTTATTTTTGAAGTATTATAATTTTTAATTTAAAAATTAGGAGAATATTTAAACTTCTTCACAAATGTATTTTGTTCAAATTAAGAATTATAGGAGAATTGAAGAGACTGTAACAAATGTCAAAAACATATAAATGGATATAGTTCAATTGATATAGTTCAAAACCAAACACAAAATAGTTAAGATCATAAGATATCAACTGTTTATACTTCCCTATTAAAATAAAAATTCTTGACTGGCTTAAAATCTAAACCTCTTTATCACTCAACGTAGTAGAAAAGCCTAAATTTAGGTAACAGAAAAAGTGAGCAAAGGCAAAGTACAAAACAGGAAAGAAGTTACTTTGATAAATTAACATGAGTTATACTGATGGCTGGTATCTGTGTCAATATTGATGACAATTCAATGAAAATCTGTTAAACTGAAAAAATGACATTAATCTGAATAAGAAACAAATACAAGCCGGGCGCCGGTGGCTCACGCCTGTAATCCTAGCTACTTAGGAGGCTGAGATCTGAGAATCGCGGTTCAAAGCCAGCCCGGGCAGGAAAGACTGTGAGACTCCTATCTCCAATAAACCACTAGAAAACCGGAAGTGGTGCTGTAGCTCAAGTGGTAGAGCGCTCTCCTTGAGCTGAAGAGCTGAGGGACGGCGCCCAAGCCCAGAGTTCAAGCCCCATGACCGACAAAAAAAAAAAAAAAAAGAAAAGAAACAAATACAATCAATAATTAAATTGTAAAATCATAGAACTAAAATTCAGGTCATGTAAAACATTAAGCAAAAATGTTAACAATATGTACAAATTTAACCAGAATTATGATCACAGAGTTAAAACTATAATAGGCAAAAACTGATGAAATATAATTTAGAAGGGAAATTAATGACTAAAATTCCACAACAGTTATAATTTAGAGTAGGAAATATTTAAATATTTATAAATTATTTACAACATCATCATATATTAGACTACAAAAAAGTAATGATTCTTTCTGGGCAAAGACATTTATAGTTTCATGCTCAGATCTCAATCCTTGAAATCAATCCTAAGATAATTTTTTTTTTGGGGTCCGGTCGTGGGGGCTGAATTCTGGGCCTGGGCGCTGTCCCTCAGCTCTTCAGCTCAAGGCTAGCGCTCTACCACTTGAGCCACAGTGCCACTTCCGGCTTTTTTCTTTTTGCTTATGTGGTGCTGAGGAATCGAACCCAGGGCCTCATGCATGCAAGGCAAGCGCTCTACCACTGAGCCACCTTCCCAGCCCCCTCCTAAGATAATTTTTAAACCAAATAGTTGGATATTGAAAGTCACACCAAAAAATTATGCTGATCATTGAGAGCCCAATTACAAAAAGAAAAGAAGCACAGTCCCAAGCATAAGGCCTTTCTTTCCTCCACTGCCACATAGATAGACAGATAGATAGATGGATAGATAGATAGATAGATAGATAGATAGATAGATAGATAGATAGATAGATAGATAGATAGATAGATAGATAGATAGATGGATGGATGGATGGATGGATGGATAGAGAGAGAGAGAGAGAGAGAGAGAGAGAGAGAGATATTTCTTAGCAAGGCAAAAAAATACTACTTTCTTAAATCAAACAGATAGGTTAATGGTTAAAATAGTACTTATTGTTTAGTAGTCCAAAATGTTAAAAAAAAAAAAAACTTTCCTTTTTTTTCATACAAAGAAAAAAAATTACTGTCATTCCTTTCAGGCGGCTAAGTTCTGAGAAGGAGCACTTGGCTGAGATGGGGGGTTGTGAGCTTCTCCCCAGCTTCTCAAGGGACCTGCTGTAAGGTGAGGATACCTGTTAACTACTGAGCATGATTTTTCATTTTCTGAATTTCTCTTAAACCTTTTTACTTCACATTTAGAATAAGAAATATGCCATCTCCCATCTTTTCTTTTTGCTCTAAGACCCAGGAGACTACTCCTACATTCGTATATTTGCATTGAAATTATTAATTAAAAACTTAGAAGTAACATTCAGTGGACTCTTATGATCATAATAAAAACTATCCTTGAGTTAATGATAAAGTTGTCGAAATCTTTCTTCCTGATGCTAAGAACAATTGTCTTTTGTCTCTGTGCTTATCCTGGGGCTTGAACTGAGACTGGGCACTCATTTCCTGCGCTTTCGTTGTACAAGGCTAGCATTCTACCACTTGTAGCACAGCTCCACTTCCAGCTTCTTTGGTAGTTACTTAGAGATAAGAGTCTCATGGACTTTCTTGACCAGGCTGGCTTTAAACCATAATCCTCAGTCCTCAGCCTCCTGAATATGTAGGATTATAGGTGTGAGACACTGGCACTTGGATAGAACAGCTTTGAAGGAAACTAGCTGGCTTAGAAAAAATTCCCTCTATCTCCCTAGAATTCCTTTTTGAAACTTTTTATGTACCAGGTCAGTGTGTAAGATACAATCTTATATATGAATCTCATCTTAGTCTCAACTATATCCTCAAACAGAAGCTCTTGGTGTCATGTTAAAATGAGTTGGCTTCTCAGACAATCTTTAACTTATAGGAGCTTTTATCTGGCTATGTGTGAGTTCACAAATTGGCCATATAGCTCAATAGAAGTTGTTCCTGCTTCCTTATTGGAAGTTGCGTATGCTGTTCTCTCAATAAAGTGTCATTATTTCCACTTTAAGTTAATAAAACATTCAGAGGTTGTTGTTGATGTTGTTGTTGTTGTTGTGTGTGTGTGTGTGTGTGGTGTCTGTGTCTGTGTGCATGCATGTGTGCGCACGCACAGTGGTATGGGCTGGTTGTGGGCACAATTGTATTGGTTGGTTAGATTGATGCATTTGATTTCTAATTCCATCATGCAATGTTACAGGTGGCCGTCATTATTCACCTCTCCTAAAGCAACCTTTCACCTGTCATGCATTTCAATATTTATAGTACCCTCTCCCCTTAAGAACTAGACTGAATATTTCTAGCGTAATAACCACATGCTCTGTAATCACTCCAAGTCATAGCTCAGGGATAGAGAGAAATCATTTGTGGAGATAAGCCCATGGCATGAACACCAGCATCTGCTTGGTACTTACTACAACAAGGATGCTTCAAAGCTTAAGACACACATAAGAAAGCCAAGAGAAACAAATCTAGCACCTAGATGGGGACCTTGAAGAATCGTGGAGAAAGGGAGTGTGCATAAGCCTTGTTCTATGACTGGTCTGGCACTTGTGTCTCATTTCTTCTTCCTGCATTCTGAATATTTCAAGCACAGACTAAATTTAGTACCCTGATAGCCAAATAAATTGTAATGATAGTTGATATCAGAATGTCATTGTATGTTTTGAGATGTTTTCATATTCATTCTTTTATTTGACTCTCAGAACTCCAAAAGGGTCAGGGAAAATCAAATCATCTATTATAGCACAGAATGCTAAGTCTTCTCAAAAAACATCGTATTTGCAAAAGCTCATAGCAGGGGTAAAATGGAGAGACACAAGTAAACAGCATTTCAGGAATGATAGAAGGGTGCAAAAGACATTGGAAAAATTATTTAAAAAAAGAAGCAATAAAGGTGACTGTTGAGATGATTAAAAACAAGAGTTAAATCAAAGTGTTAACAAAAAATAAGCATTTTAGAAAAATGAGAAGTACATAAGAAATAGGGGCTGGGAATAAATCAATTCTTTTCTTCTTACAGGGGGTTAGAAATGAAAGGAACGAGGCCTTGAATGTTCCTAATAGAACTCAATGATTAGAATGCTATTTTTCAGTGCCTTATATAGGAAAGGAAATCAAATTGTCTGTTTCCTTTCCTGTGAAGCTAAAATGGTTATAGTACTATGTCCTGAAAACTGGGGTGAGGATTAGTTGCTTTACTTAGACAACTTGCTCAAAATCATATCTGGCATGTAGTAATCCTCCTTACATGTTAACTGTTCTGGTGTCTAGTTCAATTATTTTGCTAATGTTCTAGACTTGCCAGCAGGAAAAAGGAGACAATTTCAAGAGAAACTCTCTAGGGAATATTTTAATGGTAGCGGAAATACTGGCAAAGGAGAGGCAGAACTAGTCACTCCCTGGATGATTACACCAAACATAATGCAGAAAATATTCTGAGTTTTTGGAAGAACCTTTGCTACTTGTTGCACCTAGCAGCTGACAGGGCATTCATTACCTCTCAGTGTATCACTGAGGTGTATCACTGTTTTCAGGGAGTTACAAATTTTCCTTGCAATAACCTAAGCTCTTCAGGAAGACTGAAAAAGTCCCTGGCTCTGGGAAGATAGAAGACACTCCTCTCAGCCAAGCTGTTAGGCTATAGCTGACTCCTTGCTCCATTTTTCCAATCTAGTTTGACAACTCAAATTTAATTTCCTTTTCACTTGTTGCATCATCCTCATTGTTATTGTTGCACCACTGGGCACATTATGCAATCCTTGATGATGAAACACAACTAAATTTAGTTGTAAGTTCTAGCCATGTAGAGAGTTTTGCTTTGGGCTGTTTAACTGTAAAGAACCGGAAACTGCTTCAGAGACAGGAGGCTCATACACAAAACAGGCAGTAGGAGATACAGATGTGTCAGTAGGAGGGAATGGAGCTGATTCCTGTTCTTCTATTCTTATGCAGAGATGGAGAGAAAAGAGAGAGAGAAGGAAGGGGGGAAGAGAGGGAGAAGGAAACTAGGAGGGAAACAGAAAGGGAGACAGAGAGTGAGGGAGAGGGATCAAGAAATTACAAAGACAATTAGCTCACATAATTGTGGTGACTGAGAAGTCCAATGCAGGCCATCTGCAATCTGGAGATCCTGGGATGCCAGGATCATGACTCAGTTCAAGCTTGGAAGCTGCAGAAGCAGAGAAGCTGACGTAATTCTCTTTCAGAATCCCAGGGCCTGAGACCTCCAGGGATCAGCTTGTATATATCCTAGAATCACGATGGTCAACAAACATGAAGTTCTGAGGCTCAGAGGCAGGAGAAGATGAGTGTCTAGTTGAGAGAGAGAGGAGGGAGGGAGGGAGGGCAAGAGGGAAGGACCAGCCTCTAGCCAATTGGATGATGTCTACCTGTATTGATTTTTCTAATAACTGTGTACCAATTTCCTCTGGAAATATTTTCACAGATCATATCCAGGAATAATGTGTTAGTGGTTCTTTAAACATCCTTCATCCAAACAAGTTGACACCTGTCAGTGACCCTCAAAGCCCCTAAGGGTGACGGTGAAAATGAAGTAAATCTGCCATATAGAAATGCCTGATAGAATGAAAAGCAAACACCCAGGCTTATGAAAAAAGGGTGCCGATCCACACTTTCTAGTAGCTAATGTTCAGATGGTACATGGCTGGGCAACTGTGTCCTAAGACCATCAATATACTGATGGGAACAGCCCAACAATGGAAGAGGGTACAGATTAGGCAACATCCTGGTCATCTTTGTAGGTGGACAGAAAGAAGTGTCTTTTCCTCACCAGTTGTAAGGTTCATGGGTAATACCCCCAAAAAATGTCTGGATTTGGAGATCATTATGTTGAATGAGACAAGCCAAACTCAAAGTATCCAATATAAATGTTCTAACTAATTTGTGCATTATAGACTTAAAGCAGTGGTGGTGGTGAAGGATTAGTATCTAGGAGAGGATCCAGGAGATGAGAGGATGATAAGAGAGGATACTAAAAATTAAAGAGGATTGCAGGATATTACACACACACACACACACACACACACACACACACACACACACACACACACTCTCTCTCTCCACCAAATGCTGATTTTAAAGATGGGACTGAAATGAGAGGAATAGGACTGTGATAGAGAAGGTATTTCATTTAAAGTATATTGTGTAGGTATAGAACTATCACAGTGACAACCCTTCACATTACAAATGATGTTAACTAAAACAAAAAACAAAAACAGAAAAAACACCATGGAAAGAGCATGACAAGTCTGTTTAACTGAAGTTTATGTAACATGAGGGCCTTCAGGGATAATGCAAAGATCAGAGGAAAACTACTTTGATGTTGAAGATTAATGAATTGTCCACAGTCATGGACAAAAGGCGTCTGGGAACGGTAACCATCTAGAGAGGACTCAGTGAGGCTTGCTTGCTCGGAGTCTTTTTGGGGTCTTTGTGTTTTCAGCCCTTTCCTTCAAACATTGGGTAGAATATCTTTCACAAGAGTATCTTATGGCCTACTTTTGGACAAAGAAAAGCATAGACCTTGTTATGGCCAGTTCACACAGAAAAAAGAATGACTTCCTTATTTCTATAATTTTCTCAATTACCAAAGTGTCATATTTGGGGGTAGTATGTCATGAATCCCACCATTACGAAGAAATAGGATGAGCTAACAGCAATGCTGTCTACTAACTGCCAGATCCTGAAGTAACAGGAAGAGATACTAGCCCCTAGTCTCATCGAAGTGCTATGACAAGATATTTCAGATGTGAAAAAGGAAAAAAGGAATAGAAAGTTTCTGAAGCCAGAGCACTCAGATGTAGCAGTCTCTGTCTCCTCACACCAGAGGCCTGGCGACAGACTCTATCAGCTGTTAGCTTGTGGTTACAAAGAAACCCTGGCATGGGACCTAAGTAAGGTTTTAAAAAAAGGAAGAAGGCTCCTTCCTTTCCCTGAAACAAAGGTTTTTCCATTGTGGTCCCCAAGTTTCACAGGAACTCTCTATGTTGCTGTATGATCAGGACTTTTGGTGAGATCACCACTTACTTTATTAGTGTAGAGAATATTGTTTTGCAACTAAATTCTTAGAACTTAGTTGTGTTCTGCTTGCTTTCTAGTCTAATCCTCTCATCACGATGCTACCAAGGATATAGCCTGTAGCTACCCCACAGTTGCTGCTCATCAGAAAAACAAATTTGCTTCTCTGTGATTTGAATAGAATAACCAATTAAGACATACAGATATATATTATACTCATTTACCTAATTAACCATGCAGAGATAGATACTTGTGATCATTATCAATGCCAGCACCTCTCAAGTGCTGTGCTGATACAGTGTTAAGATGATGGAGATCTCCTTGGGACCCCAAGGAGCTTAGTTTCTGTGTTTCTATATGTTCATGTTCACAATCTTAGAATTCAAAATTTTGAAAGTCTTGTTTATTCATTTGCAAATAAAATGCATATATACACAAAATGAAGTGTTATTCTCATTCAAAATCAGAAAGAGGACGAAAAATTTTGTTCAGAATTACAATAAGGAACAAAATAGATTGAAATAGAATATGTTGGAATGATCCCAGGATTATCGCACAAGATTTATTTTTATTTATTTATTTATAATAATATATATTATTAAGTAATCAATTCATTAAAAAACATTTTAAATTGAGTGCTTAATAAATATGTATTAGGGCTGGGAAGGTGGCTCCGTGGTAGAGTGCTTGCCTTGCGTGCAAGAGACCCTGGGTCCGATTCCTCAGCACCACATAAGCAGAAAAAGCCGGAAATGGCGCTGTGGCTCAAGTGGTAGAGCGCTAGCCTTGAGCTGAAGAGCTGAGGGACAGCGCCCAGGCCCAGAGTTCAGGCCCCACAACTGACAAATTAAATAAATAAGTATTAATAAGTTAAGAAATAATTACTACTTCAATAATGAATGTATATTTCTTAGGTGGAAGAACAACTGCCTTGCTCTGGTCCTGCAGCCCTCCAGGGCAGATCTGATTTGTCTCTTGAAGCCCCCAACATATATTTAACTGTCCCTTATTCACATAAGAAAATAACAAGTGGGAGAAGTTACTTAATCCCCAAGATGATCAAGGTGAAAACATTTAAGGAAAAACGCTTTTGATTGGTTTCTACTCAACTTTGGTATTACAAATGCATTTGAAGCCAATCCGGGGCCCAGGAGCTTACACAAAGCTACTTTGTCTTTACAACAAGTAAAATGCAGAACATGCTGAGAATTTAGCAGCAAAGGCAAACTGCTCTCCTCAAGATTAAAAAGACTAAAATAAATACAGGGAGCCACAGACTACTGGACCCATTCACCAGTGGGACCCACTGTGGGAACCAGTGCTAAGGTGGGAAATCGTGGACCTTAGTTGATAAATGGCTTAAGGCCACTGAAAATTAAGCTCCCCTGGGGGACAGACTCAGTCATAGGAGCAGCCTCCTACTTCCCACATTCTATTGCATTCTTATAGTAAATTTTAGGGGGAGGTAAGGGACATTGCCTAATGCTTCTGGCTGCGGGAGGGGAAAAGAAGCTGTTTTATAGTACTCTTATTATTATCATTAATTATTATTATTTATAGCATATGTTGGCTTTCAAAGGAATTTTATCATGAAATTTCTACATAGGCATGCAAAGTGCTAGGAGGAACTCCCTCTTACTCCTTCTACCTCTCCATCCCTTCTCTGACCCTTCTTAAAAGAATTTCAACAGATCCCATTGTTCTTTTTCATATGCACATATAAATGTCTCAATTCTGTTTGCCGTCCCCTTCCCCAGGCTCCCACCCTACCAGACCCTGTTTTATTTTTCTGTCATTCATTCATTTTTGTGTGCCTATTAATTCTACAAAACAGCGTTCTCCATTAGTATTTCTTACACATATATTTTAGTTGGATTGATCCACTCTAGTCTTCTTTTTCCCCTTTCCCCTTATTCTTCTATTTCTCCTTATTGTTCAACAACATTCACTCAGTTTCCTTATGTCATCTTCAGGCATAGATGCTATTATGATGCTATTCATTTCCATTCTTCCATTGTCCCCCTCCCCAGTTACCCTGTTCATCTTAAAAATATCTGCCTCTGGGATAACCCACACCAAACCTTCGCCATAACCGTATCAGTACTAGAATTCCACATAGAAGAACAGAAGTACCAACTCCAGTTCATCCCAACTCCAGTCTATTCTAGCCATCCTGTACCTTCTATTGGAAGGTAGGAAGGGGGTGTACTGAAAAACACTATGAGGTTTACAGTTCAAAGATCTAATCATAGGAATGTAGAATAGTTCTCTACCCCAGCACAATTTTCAAGACCTTTATAGCAATCAAATTATAGGCATCTAAAAGGCAATACACACACACATTTGAAGAGACAGAGAAAATATCAAAAACATGTATGACAGTGATGCTGGACTTATCAAACCTGGAATTTTAAACAATGGTTGATATACTAAGGGTTTTAATAGATAGACAACTACAACTGATGGATAACAGTGTCAATAAACAGGGAAATCTGGGAAAGAATAAATAGAAATCAGAAAATGTTACAGAAACGAAGAATGCTTTTTTATTTATTTATTTATTTATTTATTTATTTATTTATTTATTGTCAGTCGTGGGGCTTGAACTCTGGACTTGGGCACTGTCTCTGTGCTCTTCAGCTCAAGGCGAGGGTCCTACCACTTGAGCCACAGCGCCACTTCCAGTTTTCTAGTGATTTATTGGAGATAAGAGTCTCATGGACTTTTCCTGCACGGGCTGGCTTTGAACCATGATCCTCAGATCTCAGCCTCCTGAGTAGCTAGGATTACAGGTGTGAGCCGCCAGTGTACAAATTGAAGGACTCTTTAAGGTTTACTTCTATGTAAGTTGTCATCTGCAAAATATGTTATTTCTTCTTTATTAATCTGGCTAGGAATTCTAGTATAGTACTGAAGAGAGCAATCATATCCACTTTTCAGTGATATGCCTTCACTTTTCTCTCTGATATGAATGATGCTGGCCATATCCTTGTCTTGTATCTTGTCTATCATATTGAAGAACATTCTTTTTGCACAAGACTTGTTAATAGGTATGATTATGGGTGGATATTGAATATTGCCAGATATTTTTCTGTATCTTTTGGAATGATGTATGACTTCAATCTTTCCTTCTCTTAACGTGGTATTTAACAGTTATCCAGTGCTGTATTTTCTGTGCACCACCTTGTATGCCAGGGATAAATTCCACTTTATCATGGTTATATGATTTTTTGGGGGGGGGTCGATTGTGGGGCTTGAACTCGGCCTGGGCGCTGTCCCTCACTCAGCTCTTCTGCTCAAGACAAGTGCTCTACCAGTTGAGCCACAGCTCTACTTCTGATTTTCTGAGCAGTTTATCAGAGATAAGAGTATCACAGACCTCCTTGCCCGGGCTGGCTTTGAACTGCAATCCTCAGATCTCAATCTCCTGAGTAGCTAGAATTACAGGCATGAGCCACTGGCATCCGGCAGGTTATATGATTCTTTTAACATGCTTTTAAATTTGGTCTCATAGCACTTTGTTGAAGATTTTTGTATCTATGTTCACCAGAGATATTGACCACTAAGTTTCTGTTTTTATATTATCCTTGTATGGATAGTGTTGGTTTCATAAAATAAATTCGGAGTTTCATAAAATAAATTTGTCTATTCTTTGACATTTTGGAAGATCAGTATCATTTTTCAAATATTTAGAGAAATTTCATCTAAGCTCTCTAGCTCTGGATTTTGTTGTTGTAGGGAGGGTTGGGATGGTTGATCAGAATCTCCTTTGCCATTATTTGTCTGTTCAAATTTTCTGTTAATCCATAATTCACTCTTCATAGGTTATATGTTAATAAGCACTTCATTTCTTCTTAATTATCTAATTTACTGTCATACAATTATTTATCATAATTTCTTAGGATCCTTTTAAATGTCTGGGATATCATTTATAATTTCTTCTCTTTAATTTCTGACTTGGGGTCTTCTCTCTTTTCTTCTTAGTTACTTAAGCCAAAGATTTTTCTATTTTGTTTATCTTTTCAAAAACATCTATGCAGGATTGCATTGATCTTTCCTGTTTCTTTGTAGTTTCTTTTATTTCTGTCCTTGTCTACCTTTTTCTCTCTATTTCTACTAAAAATAGGTCTAGACAGTCCTTTAACTAGTTCATTGAGGCTTAAATTAGGTTGATAACTTGAGATCTATCTTTCTTTTTTCCATGTAGCCATTTAGCAAAATAAATTTCCCTTTTGTAAAACTTCCTTTTAGGACTGGTTTTTCTGCATTCCACTAGTTCTGGTTTGTTGCATTTCCACTTTTCTTTCTCTCAAAGTACTTTTTAATTTCCTTTTTGATTTCCTTTTCTTAACCTACTAGTTGTTCAGGGCAATGTTTATTAATTTCTATACACTTGTGAATTTTCTAGCTTTCTTTCTGTTGCTAAATTCTAGATGTTTTAATCATTTTTTATATTTCATATCGTATCATTTCCATCTCTAAATTTGTTGAGACTCAGTTTGTGGACTAAAATACAATTTACACTGTATTCATGGAGGAAGAATGTATATTCTGCTGCTAGTGGATGGAATATTCTAGAAATCAACGTAAAGTTAGTTTCGTCCAAGGCACTGCTCAAGTCCAGCACTGCCTTATTTTCTGTCTGAATTATTTACCCATTGTCCAAAATGGCTTGAAGTCGTACTGTTATTATATTGCATTTTATTTCTCTTTCCTCAGATATATTATTATTTTTGTGATATATTTTGGTGCTATGATGTTTGGTGCATTTATATTTATAATTATTACATTTTTGGCAAATTTGCCCTTTTAACATTGCATAATGGCCTTCCATGTCACTTGACGTGACTTTTGATTAAGGATCCATTTTTCTAATATAGGTACAGTCATTAATTCTGTTTTGATTTTCATGTGCAGCAAATATTTTTTCTATCATTTTCAGACTATGTGTTTTCCAAGCCTCTTAAATACAGCATATAGTTTGGGCATGTAAAAACTCTTTCAAATCATCCTATATTTTTGTATCCATTTACATTTTAAGTAATTATTGGTAGCTAAGAACTTACTATTGCTAATTTGTGAATTGCTTTCTGATTGTTTTAGTGGGTTATTTTTGTTGTTGTTTCTTTATTCTTTTGTTATTTGATGATTTGATGATTTTCTGTGGAATCATGGTTTGGTTTTGCTCCTTTCTCTTTGTGTGTGTGTATAAAATATAGGTGTTTGCTTTGTGGTATCCATAAGTTTTACATGTTGCAATCTGTAACAGCAGTTTATTTTAAACTGATAATCACTTACTTCTATTAATTGTGTATAAAAAGCTCGATAATTGCACTTTCTTCAACCACATTTTATAATTTTGATTGATTTTCTAAAATTCAGAAGGTTGTATGTACTTGCATGTCCATTAACATATTTTGTAACTATGGTTATTTTTAATAGTTTTATATTTTATTCTTTTTTAATTTTTTATTGTGAAAATATTGTACAGAAGGGTTACAATTACATGGGCAAGGTAATGAGTACATTTCTTATCAAGCATTGTTGCCTCCTCCTTTGTTTCCCCTTACTATATTTTATCCTTTATAGAGGAGCTATGTGATTTATATGTCATTATCCTATTAGAACATATTAAATTTGACTATGCACATTTGAAATGAGTTTTATCTTTTCCTGCTGTGCTATAGCCAAGCCAATTCAACTGCCCAACCTTGGCCATTGAGCTTCCACAACTTTCAGCCAAATGTGACTGTGGATTGGAGACTATTACATGTGACAGTAGGGTGAGGTCCACTATTGCTCCTGAGGAAATGAGCTCTATATGACATTGCCAGTGATTCCAGAGAGACTGACTCCATGGACTAGTCCCCTTCTAACCAGAATGGCCGGACTCTGAAATCTTTGTGTTGATCTTTGGGCCATGGATGATTCCAAGCTAATCAAAAAAAAATACTTTAAAAATTAAAGAAAGAAGAAGAACAAAAGGAAATTCAAAAGAATTAATCACTGACCTAAAACCCAACCTTTACAAGTTGAAGGTTTTCTCTTTAGAAACCTTGCTTTAGGGATTCATTGTACTCATTTTTTTAAACCCATGAAAAGTGGGGGTTCTGCTAAGGGGAGTCACGCAAAGGCCAAAATACTGGAAAGAATAAAATCCATAAGAGAAGCGGATTAACCTAAGAAACTGAGTCTGGCTGGTTCCTGCTTTTTGTAGTCAGTAGCAAAGGAATACGTGCTTAGTAATGGGAAATTAGAATAATCACACATTATAAAGTTCAGGGGTGGTGGGGGAGGGGGAATCATTAGCAAAATTTACAAGCCAAAGAAAATGACTGCTGAAATGTTGGCATTTTTTGTTTTTTTTCTCTACATATTTTCCATAGTTGTGCTATATGAACCATTTGTTGTTCTGTTGTTTTTTTAAAACATAACTGGTGTTGGTTTAATATTGACATAATATTTGCACATATTTGTGGTACAACATGATAATCATTACACACATACACATATATAAAATATTTAGTGATTAAAACAACGTAATTAGCATTTCCATCTGTGTTAGTCAGATGGGAATATCAGTTACTGTATCAATATCTGTGAATATTAACTTACAAAAAGAAAAGGCTCATTTGGCTCACAGATTTGCCCTGTTGTTTTTAGGTCTATGGTGAAAAATAAACATGTTTATTTTTTGTGCTAGAGTTTTATGTCACGTGCCCATATTCATTGCCCTTTTTTTTTCATGTATAGACATAGGTGATCCAGTGCCATTTGTTGAGGGAGAGAGGGGAGAATCTTTCCTAAAATGTCTTTGGTCTGGGGCTGGGAAGGTGGCTCAGTGGTAGAGCACTTGCCTTACATGCATGAGGCCCTGGGTTTGATTCCTTAGCACCACATAAGCAAAAAGAAAAAAGCCAGAAGTGGCGCTGTGGTTCAAGTGGTAGAGTGTTAGCCTTGAGCTGAAGAGCTGAGGGACAGTGCCCAGGCCCAGAGTTCAGGCTCCACGACCGGACCCCCCCCCAAAAAAAAAAATGTCTTTGGTCTTTCTTTTTTCTTTTTTTTTTTTGGTCAGTGGTGGGGCTTGAACTCAGGGTCTGGGAACTGTCTCTGAGCTTTTTCATTCAAGGCCAGCACTCTACTACTTGAGCAACAGTATCACTTCCAGTTTTTTGGTTAATTGGAGATTAAGAGTCTCATGAATTTTCCCCACGGCTGGCTTTGAACCACAATCCTCAGATCTCGGCCTTCTGAGTAGCTAGGGTAGTGTGAGCCACCAGCACCCTGCATCTTCAGTCTTACTTAAAGGAAGTTAGTAATATTTAACTATAGCTGAGGCATAGCCCATGCAGTAAAGTACCTCCCTTTGAGTTCAGTCACAGTACTGGTATAAAACAGGTAGACAGACAGACCAATAAACAGATGAAAGAGAGTGAGAGCGTGCACTAAAGCTCTTCAGCTATTTTTCACTAGTTTCTAGCAATTCATCAATCATAGTTTAAAGTTCAGCCAATACTGGGAACTTTGGGATTCTTCCTAGACTTCTTTCCCTAGTGACTGTGAGCACCTCTATGCATCTTTCCTTCTTGCCAGGTCAGCCTCTTGCCTGGAGCTCCATTCCTCTGAGAGATCTAAAGAGATCTGCTTTGCAGTTCAGTATTTTCTTGGTATGAGGATGGTATGACCATTCCTGAGCTCTTTACATAATGGAGTTTTGATGTGCTTTTATCTAAATTGTTTTGAACATGTATCATGTTCCAAATTTCCCCCAGTCTGGAGAAAATAATTGACATTATTTTTTTTCACTTAGACTTTTTAAAGAAAATATTTATTGTCAAGATGAGGTACAGAGGGGTTACAGCTACGTAGGTAAGGTAGTGAGTACATTTCTTTTTTTTTTTTTTTTTGGGGGGGTCCGGTCATGGGGCCTGAACTCTGGGCCTGGGCACTGTCCCTCAGTTTTTCAGCTCAAGGCTAGCACTCTACCACTTGAGCCACAATGCCACTTCCAGCTTTTTTCTTTTTGCTTATGTGGTGCTGAGGAATTGAGCCCAGGGCCTCAGGTATAGCAAGGCAAGGGCTCTACCACTGAGCCACCTTCCCAGCCCCAGTGAGTACATTTCTTGTCGAACTTGTTACCCTCCCTTTCACTTAGACTTTTTAACAGTTTAGCAGTTCCATATTATTCCATTTTTGTTTGCACCATAATGTTGCTTAACCAGTTTCTTTCTTTTTTGTTCCTTTTATTTTTTGTTTTGTTTTGTTTTATTTTAAATAGGGTCTTATGTTATTGTCTACAGCCGGCCTCAAACCCTAGTCTTCTATTTATGGCCCCCTACCTACTTAGCTGAGATTACAGATGTGAAACCCACTCCTAGTTTGCTAGCATGAGCTTTTTGTAACTTTTGTCTGATGTGGCCTGAACCACATTCCTCCCAGTTTCTGACTTCTGAACACCTGGAATTATAGGTGTTAGCCACTGAACCCAGTTTTATTTAACCAATTTCTACTAATGGATATTTGACTTTATTTTTGTCTCTGAAGGCACTGCTATGAACATTTATAGATATTGTATATGTATCATTCTGTCTGTCTCTCTGTCTCTCTCTGTCTCTCTCTGTCTCTGTCTCTCTCTCTGTCTCTCTGTCTCTGTCTCTGTCTCTGTCTCTGTCTCTGTCTCTGTCTCTCTCTCTCTCTCTCTCTCTCTCTCTCTCTCTCTGCTTTTGCAGGGACAGCCACAGATAAATTCCTAGCCATAGTATTGCGAGTTAAATTCTGTTGTTTAAAACCTTAAAATTTGAAATATTGCCACTTTCTAGTCTTGGTTAGCTATTTCGACCTTTCTTCTTATTGTTTTTTCTTTTTCTTTTGCAGTACTGGGATACGAATTCAAGGCCTCATTCCTTGCTCAGCTTCCTTGCTTTGCTGGTATCTTATCAGTTGAACCATGTCTACAGTCCCTTCTTTGTGCTGGCTGCTGGCTATTTTGGAGCTCCAGCCTAGCAGATCTCTCCGGCCAAACTACCTTCAAATTTTGATCCTCTGAATCTCAGCCTCTCAGCTAGGATTATAAGCATGACCCACCAGTACCTAACTAGACTTTCTTACATCAAAGCAGAGTCAGGGCAATCAGACCACTCAAGTGGTGGCTGAAACTTCAGAACCAAGGATTTTAGCTAACAAAATACAAATTAAATCATCATTTTTGACCTAGTCTCAAAATCATGCAACATTGACATGTTGAATTGACATGTTGAATTGAAACTCTTTTGTATTACTTCTTAAAGATACAGCACAAAAATTACCCAATTCAAGTGGAGACATGGACCCTACCTACTGATGGGTACAAAGTATCACAGTATCACAGTGCAAATGTCACCTAGGATGGAAGACATTTTTCCTGCTGTATTTGAGTAAAAGGATGTTTGAATAGATTTATAAAGCTTGAATACATTTTGCTCATTTAGCAGTCTGTTGAATATGTTCTATGGACCTCATAATACTGAAACATCCTTAACATCCTTACTTTCCCAAGTACCTCTCTCTGCTTAGTCAATATTTAATCATTTTTATGTACCACTGGAGTCTAGCTGCTAATATTTGCCCCAGATGAATGTTTTTTCTCCAATGCCAGATTTTCCCGCAAAGTACTCATTTCTTCTGATGCATCTGATTCAGGGGGAAAAAAAAGTGTTGCTTGATTTCTGATTATTTCCTATGTAAAGTAACTTCATTTCTTACGTTTTCTAATTTTAATTTATGTTGTGTGCGTTCCTTGGAATCTCGTATTAGTTGAATAGCTATTATTCTACCTAATCTCTTCTTTTGGGCCCAATGTCATTACTTTCTTGTTGCTTGATTTTACAGGAGTTCATTTCCCCCGGAACTTTCAGTAGTCCCTTGGCTGGTTATCCTCTAACTTTTAGGGCTCCCTCTGCTGTCATTTTTATGAAGTGCTCCACATGGCAGTTTACTTTCTGATCTGCTCACACCCTCCCAGTGATATGGTCTTCTCTCTCCTTCTCTGCTGTCTCTACCCTGTTCAGCTTGGATTGATTCCATGGGTAGCATTTTCTCATCAGGGTTGGGCCATACCCCTAAGAGGAACTGTGGTGGATTGATTTGAAGCTTTCTCATAATACTCCATTCCAAAGCTATCAGAAATTCTAAAGTCTTCTCACATGAAATCTACTATTACAACGAGCAAAGCTCTCTTCAGGGTTAGCTTCTATACTATGAGGGGCTTTTCAGTGAGTCCCTCATAAACTATTTTGAGGTTCTTTAGTTCTCAGGTCTCTTGCTTTCCTTTGTTTCTCACTGGTGCCTTCCCAATTTGCTTTAGCAATTAATAAACTTAATAAAGTATTAAAATTCCTTTCTGTTTATCTTTTATCCTAATATATATTCTATTGAAGAGTCAGGAGCTGAAATAAATAGTATTGGAAACTGTTAACATACAAAAAAAATATGACATAGAAAAACTGAAAGTGGGAATTTCCTATGAAACAGAGGACCATCACATATAAATAGCCCAGATTATAGAGGAAGGACATTCACACTGCATGCCTTCAGAGCCTTTGCTCCATCACACAGGTGTAGGCAACACTGTTCCAGCCTTCACAATGACCAACGGGTTTCTCTTCCAGGTAGTGCTCCTGCTGTGCTTCTCCTCTATGGCTCTTTTCAAGAGCTGCAGCTTGCTTCAACTCCAGCAAAGCAGTTTGGCATGCCAGAAGCTTCTGGCACAATTGAATGGAAGGCCTGAACATTGCCTTGAAGACAGAATGGACTTCAAGTTACCTGAAGAGATTAAGAACCTGCAACAGTCTCAAAAGGTAGACACTACCTTTGTCGTCTATGAGATGTTGAAGAACATCTTTGAAATTTTCAGAAAGGATACTTCTAACACTGGATGGGATATGGCCATCATCAAGAAGCTTTTCACTGAACTTAATCAGCAGATGGACCGTCTGGAGAAAATTCTGGAAAGAAAAATAGAAGAGGAAAATTTAACCTGGGGAAATGTAAGGACCTTTCTACGGCTGAAGAGCTATTATTGGAATATTGTGAGATACTTGAAGAACAAGGAATACAGCATCTGTGCCTGGACAATAGTCCAAGTGGAAATCCTCAGGAACTTTTCTTTCATAAACAGTCTTACAGAGGGTTTGGAGAACTGAAGATCTCCCATCCAGTGCCTCTGGGACCAGACTTCAGACCAGTGACTTCAGGTACTGTTTAACTAGACTCTTCTGTGCGTGGAATGAAGACACTGAAGAATGAAGACACTGCATTGTAAAGGACAGCCAATGTTTTTCAATGTTCTATTAACTTATGAATTAAATTATTTATATTCCTTATTTAACTTTTTACTTTGTAAAAATAAATTGCTTATTACATAAACGTCAATATTGCACTCTTCATTTCAATGAATTTCTGTAACAGCCTCCCTTAACAATGGCTGAACATCTATTGGGGATTTTTTGAAAATATGCCTGCAAAGGAGTAGAGTTTCTGGCTTCTGACGTTGAGGAATTTAAAATCCAAGGAAGGCACATGTGATCCACAAGGTCAGTGATAATAAGGACAAACATACCTCCTAGGAACTAGATGTGGTGTGGGCTGGGGCAAGCAGGTGGGTGTGAGACTAGGACTTGGAATGTCCATTGCTTCTGCTCCATGCTCCAAGATTTGTGGTTATGAAGCCAGGTTTTAGCTCTTCATCAGAATAGCCAAAGAAATGTGTCAGCTGAGATAGTCATTCTAAGCTTTTCCTTGTTATCTGGAAGCTGCTCTGCCCTGGCAGGATTCAAAACCTTGTGTACTACTACCCTTGTACTAACTTTAGTACTTGGTGTATTAAACTTAGTCTAAGCCAAGAGTAAGAAACTTTTCCCTGACATGACTGAAGGGTAGTTATCTTGTTCTTCTTGGGAGCTTCTCAGAGCTGCTGAAGGCATCTGTTTTATGGGGAAAGGCACCTGAGAGAGAATCTTTTTTTTTTAACCTACTATATAATTTATTCTTTTTTGCTCAATTGTTAATGTAAAAGTGATGTACATAAGGGTTATGGTTACCTAAGTTATATAAAGAGTACATTTCTTTTTAAAAGTGTCACCCCTTCCCTCACAGTCTCCCAGTTTTTCCCTCCTGTCCCTACCCATAAATTGTATAGTTCATTTTCAACATAGTGTCTAGTGAGTACCATTGCTGCCTTTGTTCACCCCCTCCATTTCTGTGCTCCCCCTTATCATCCCAAAGATGATAAATGAACAAACAAGACAAAAATGAAAAGAAAACGAAAACCAAAACAAAGAAAATAATACCTATTGTTTCCATTTTCTTTTTTCTGTTTCTATTTTTGCACTATGAATATTTATTTATTATTTTAATTGTAAAGGTAATGTACAAAGGGATTACAATTGTATAAGTCAAGTCATGAGTAGATTGCTTTTTGACAATGTCACCTCTTTTCTCATTTTCTTGTTTCCATTTCTTGGAGTTCATTTTGATAAGAATTTGAATAAGGGCTATTGGGTCTTTGTGATCCTGCCCAAAGAATAGCCTCTTTGGTCTCATAGAAAACTTTCTTTACACCCTAATCACCTAGTAAGATTTGTACTCAGGTTTTTCAAGAAGCTAAGTCTGCTCCTCTCTCCCAATCACCTCTAATTTTCTTCATACTGAACTCGGGGAATATTTTGTCTGGTTTTCCTGCTTCTCTGAATCTCTGAAGCCCCATCTCCCCAAGACTGGTGCAGCAGATTACATCCAGTCTCCAGCCACGTAAACAGCCAGGAAGCATGGGAGAATGGGAAACTGGGGGGAGGGGCGACAGATGGCATTAGTTATTCCCAATGCTTACATCAGAAAAATAGAACTTGCCAAGGAACTCTTTGGATATCTGACCATCATATGCCAACAAGCTATGTTTTTGTCCTTATACTGACCCCTTGGGAACTCAGGCAATTATGTCCCTTACTGTTGTTTGCAACTGCCATTTCTGAGATTTTAATGGAACCGGCCCTGTGATGAGCACCTGGGAGCATAATTGGATGTGATCCTCTTCAAATGTGCTCCTTGGGAAGGCTTAATTATATTATTCCATCATATAGGACAGGAAACTGAGTCTCAAAGAGAATTAATAACTACCCCCAAGATCACACAGCTAGTTAGTGTAGGTTTAAAAGGTACGAAGGGAAGAATCATAAGTCTTTATACATAGCTAGGTATTTTCTCTGAGAGCAGT
Organism: Dipodomys merriami; assembly: GCF_024711535.1. Taxonomy (NCBI): domain Eukaryota; kingdom Metazoa; phylum Chordata; class Mammalia; order Rodentia; family Heteromyidae; genus Dipodomys; species Dipodomys merriami. The sequence continues at coordinate 4,704,291 of NW_027202382.1, read as the reverse complement.
GCCAAAAGTCTGTTTCAAAATTCTTTCAGGAGAAGAAATCTATTAGAAGGTCCAGAAAAGCTGCATTCAAAATTTCCTTTCTGACTCAAGGCAGGTTAACATGAGGGCTGTGCCACTCTGGTGGCCTGTGGCCATCCACCCAAAGCAGACAAATCCCCTGTAAAACAATGTTCTCTCTTCCTCCACCTCCCTACCCCAGCACTTGCAAACCTCCCCTGCAGCAAGGCTTCTTTCTTCCTCAGTGTCAAGGAGAGGATCAGAGAGATATATCATCTAAGCAGTGCCTAGAACAGCCAAGAGGATGCTAAAGAAGTCTCAGCAAATGGCATGACTGCCCTTTCCCTTTTCTGGGCCATATGGCTAAACTGGCCCTGAAACTAGGCAGTAGTAGAAGGGCTTGCTTTGCTCTGTGTAGGGATCAGGAGAGGAGAGAGACTTCTTTGACATAATATTAAATATTACTTTTAAATACAGTGAGCATGTTGGCCCGCTTAGATGTGTATCACCAGTGGAGGATACATGAAACAATAAAATTACATCCAATGAGAATGAAGGAATGACAACCTGTGTCTATAATCTCAGTTACTTGGGAGGCAGAGGCAGGAAGATCATGAGTTTGAAGCTACCTCATTCAACAGTAATAAAACTCTATCTCAAAATACATAAATACATTAATTAATTAATTAATTAATAAACACTGGGTCTTGGTGATTCATGCCTGTGATCCCGGCTAGGTGGGAGATAGAAGGTAGCTATCAGAAGGTTCACAGGTCAAGGTCAGCCAGGCCAGAAAGTTCATGGGACTCCCCATCCCAACTAGTAGCTGCGCTACTCAGGAAGCTAAGTTTGGGAGGATCATAGTTCCAGACCATTCTGAGGGGGGAAAAATTCAAAATTCCATCTCAACAGAAAATAGTGTTGCACACCTGTCATCACAACTACTGTGATGGCTTGGCTTGGACACAAAAACAAGACCCTTTCTCAAAAATAACCAGAGCAAAGCCATGCGCTGTATGGCTCATGCCAGTAATCTTAGCTACTCAGGAAGCTGAAATCTGAGGATTTGGGTTCAAAGCCAACCCAGGTAGGAAAGTCCATGAGACTCTTATCTCCAATTACTCACAGAACGAGCGGGAAGTGATGCTGGGCTCAAGAAGAGCACTAACCGTGAGCAAAAGGAGCTCAGGACAGCACCCAAGCCCAGAGTTAAAGCCCCTGGAATGATAAGGAAAAGGAAAAAAGAGTGAGGGTTTTTTTTTCTGTTTTTTTGTTTCTTTGTTTTTTTTTTTTTTTTTTTTGGCAAAACACCAGTGTGTTTTGTGCGTTCGGTAACTGCTAACTGTGTTAGCAGATGCAGCTCAGCCAGAGGTGCTTGGTTCTTAGGGGAAGGGCCTTTATAAATGGATTAATGACTTTCTTGCAGGAATTGCTTAGCCACTGTAGAAGTTGGGCCCTGTTTTCTCAGGTGCACATGCTGTCTACTGTTTACCATAAGTCAAAGTTCCCCAAGATACTCCTCAGAAGTAAAAGCATTCAGGTCCTGATCTCTGGTTTAGAAGTCTCCAAACTGTGAGTTAAAATGAACCCCTTTTCCTTATCAATCACCCAGTCTCACACGTTGTGTTAGTGCAACAGAATATGGCAAAGACAGCATAAAACATGTTTGCCGTGTTTGCTTGTTTGGAGAAGGAAAGAGATCCAGAAATCCTTCGAATGATCTGGAGCGAGATACTCCCTGGAATAAAGCAATGGAAGCTTCCTGGTGAGGATGAACAAAACCCTTTTCAGAACTGGGAGCTTTCATCTTTCATGTTGGCAACATGAATTCCTTGCACTGATGTGGTAGAATCTCTTTCCATTGTCTTCTCCAAAAGTTCAAAGAAGATGGCTGTTTGCTTCAAGACCTTATATGGGTAGAATTTCTGAAAATAAACTGTGGAAAGCACGCAGGTCCATGTTTCATAGTATGGGGAAAGAGGCAGAAAAGACCAGAGCTTCCTAATTAAGCAATCTAGTAGGATAGATGGCAAAGTAATGACAGCAAACCCATTCTCCTCCCCTCTTCTTCCTTTTCTCCTCTCTTTCCTCATCCATCTCTCCTTCTGGCTTCCTGTTTTCCTCTTCCTTTCTCTTCTCCACCTCCGCCTTGTACCTTGAAAATAGTAGAGCAAACCTTGCTTCTACAGGCATAGAGTAGGAAATGGATCTCCTGAATAGTAAGAGACCTGGCAAGCACATGGGTTACCTATAAATATGTGTTACCTGAGCATGCGTGCATGTGCATTCAGGAGAATTTTAGAACGTATTCACACAGGTGTGTTGTAGTTAACAGAGCTGGTATTTAGACACTTAAATACGTGCAGCTACTCAGATTACATCCAAGCTGGGCTTGTTCATAGAATACACCTAAGGGGGAGAAATACACACACGCGCGCGCGCGCACACACACACACACACACACACACATACACACACACACATGCTACCAACTAGGAAAAAGAATTATGAATCCCACAGCTGATAAAACTCTAGTGTCCATAATACAAGAAATAGTAATTTTAGAAATTAGAATACAACCTAATACAAATTGATAATATATTTGAATTGACACTTCATCAAAGAAGATTCATGAATGGCAAGTCAATATTCAGGGATTATAAAGCTTTCTTTGGAGGGCTTTGGATGGTTTGGCCTCTTAATGATGTGAAATGGTTTGTGAGTCCACAGAGGCTCTTCTACCATAAGGACCTAATCTAGTCGCTACACGTGGCACACAGGACGCCGGTCAGGCAGAGATGACAGGGCTTTGCTTACCACAGCCCTGTGGTAAGACCCTGGCCTGCCTCGGAGACACATGGGGAAACTAGTCATTGATGCTGGGTCAGAAAGTAGGTGATACCTAGAACCAGATCCTGCCATTCACATGCATTTCCTCTGGCAAAAATGCTTATTGGGCCTCAGAAATGAATTGCCTTGGGCTGAGAAGATGGCTCAGTGGTAGGGTGCTTGCCTTGCGTGCATGAGGCCCTGGCTTCAATTCCTCAACACTACATAAGCAGAAAAAGCCGGAAATGACACTGTGGCTCAAAGTGGTAAAGTGCTAGTCTTGAGCTAAAGGGCTGAGGGACAGTGCCCAGGCCCAGAGTTCAGGCCCCATGACTGACAAAAAAAAAAAAGAATTGCTTTATGAATTCCTTTATTTTCCATGTTATTGTTGCTTTTTAAACATCAGTTTAATTTCTCAAATCCTCTAAAACTGTTACTTTTTTTTTAATTGTGAAAATACCATACAGAGGGGTTACAATTACATGGACAAGATAATGAGTACATTTCTTATCAAGTGTTGTTGCCTCCTCCTTTGTTTCCCCTTCCCCCGACCCCACCCCCTCACCATCCCCACCCTCACTCCCTGCCAAAGTTGTAAAGTTCATTTTTCGACATTACGTCTTGTACTTCTGTATCCCTATTTAAACAATTTGTTTTTTCTGTTCCCCTCCACAAATTATACCAACATCAAATACAGTGAAAGCAGGACTTATACCATGGGGGAGGTACATACAAAGCAACAAAGAAATCATCTTATAAATATGTTGGAAACAATGGCAAGAGAGAAAAAAACATTCGAATCCTTATCTTGGGGTTCATTTCACCTACCATCGACTTGTCTGACCATTTCTGTTTGTCTCAGACATATACTAGTTATTGCAAATAAGGGAAACCATGGGACCTATGTTTCTTTGGGCCTGGCTTACTTCACTTAATGTAATTTTTTACAAGTCTTTCCATTTTCTAACAAATGGGGCAATGTCATTCTTTCTGATGGAGGCATAGAATTCCATTGTACATATATATACAAGGAATATAATACAATCCATTCATCTACTAAGGGACATCTGGGTTGGTTCCATATTTAGCTATGGTAAATAATGCTGCAATAAATATAGTTGTGCTGGTAGCTTTAGTACCGTCTTGTTTGTGATCATTCGGGTAAATGCCCAAAAGTGGGATTGCTGGGTCATAGGGGAGCTCTATGTGAAGTCTTTTGAGGAACCTCCATACTACTTTCCAAAGTGGTTGAACAAGTTTACACTCCCACCAACAATGCAGTAGGGTTTCCTTTTGTCCACATCCCTTCCAGCATCTGTTGTTATTAGAGTTCTTGATTATAGCCATTGTAACTGGGGTGAGGTGGTATCTCAATATTGTTTTGATTTGCATTTCTTTTATGGCTAAGGAGGTTGAGCATTTCTTCATGTGTCTATTGGCCATCCTCCTTTCCTCTTCAGAGAAGTTTCTCTTTAAGACTTTAGCCCACTTATTTATTGGGCAGTTGTTTCTTTGAGGATTTGTTGTTGGGGGATTTAATTTTTTGAGTTCCAGGTATATTTTAGATATGAGACCCTTGTCTGTTGTATGCCTAGTGAAGATCTTCTCCCAATCTGTGGGCTTTCTATTGATCTTGTTAGCTATGTCTTTGCCATGCAGAAGCTCTGCAATTTCATGCAATCCCATTTGTCCAAACTTTCTTTGATTTGTTGTGTTTCTGGAAAAACTGTTACTTTTAAGCAATCCCCAATACTGGGCCAGAAGTGCCAGTGCAGAGTTCTCCTAATTTTCTAAGATCCAGATAATTACTCAGCTCATTTATTTATTGATCTCCCTCCCTCCCTCCCTCCCTCTGTCCCTTTCTCTCTCTCTCTCTCTCTCTCTCAAGAAAAGAGCTGGAAATTCCCATGTGCTCCCTCACCAGGCTCTACAGAGAGCATTTTCTCTTCAGTCTGGAGGCAGCTGCCTGGGCCATGAGTCATTGTTTTCCCCTGGCGCCTGCCTTTCCTTCTCTCGACCACCACAGTTTATTGTGCACAGCACGAAAAAGTTGTGTGCAGTTTCCTTTTCAAGTCTGGCGCAAGCCACTTTCGTTATCTCTTAGAAATGTTTAAAAATGAAAATAGGTTTTGTTGTTCCATAGAAATAGGTAGCACATTTTTTCTTTTCCTCCATCTCCTAATTGAGGGAGGGAGGAAAGGATTTTCTTTCTTTCTTTCTTTTAATGAAAATCCAGAGGTAAGACAAATTTCAAAGCAGAAAGTGGCCAACTCATAAAGAAATGCATGGATTGGAAAGCTGTGAATTAAAAAGATCAAATATTTGTTTTTAAAAGTTGCCCTTCCTTTATTGACAAAAGCATAAGATATGGAAAATTATAAACCTACAATGCACTGTGGGTCCTGACACATTCTAACTGTGTGGTCCTGGGCTGGTTATATAAATCAGGAATTTGCATACCCCAAACTCTTCCAGATTCTGTGAGAAGCAAGTTCAATAATAGGTTTGCCATGTCTAGAAGATAACTTATTTAAAAGTAAGTAGAAGCAGTCAAAATTTCTTTAACTCAAAAACCTTTTTTCAGAGCACCATACAAAAAGCAAATCCTATTCAACCAGAGAGTCAATAGAGCATTGATCTCCTAATGGGAACTAAATAAATGTTAATTTTTATAGAAATGTTAATGCTAGATATTGGGAAGGTATACTAGTACATCTATGATAACCAATATAAACATGACATCTCTAAAATTCCTACTGTGATAAGAAGTGTCTAACAAGTTATTTAAGAATCCAGGGCAGAGAGCACATGGCATGGTCCAAAAAGAATTTTTAATTAATCTTTTTTATTGTTATTTAGAGGTGATACACAGTGGCGTTACTTTTACTATATCAGGTGCTATGTACATTTCTTTCCTTTTGCTTAGTATCCGCTGTTTCCTTCTCTCTTATTCCCTCCCTCCCTCCCATCACCACCCTTGAGATGCTCAGTTCATTTTCATCAATGTCCGATGGAGCTGATGGGCCTCTCTGTTGTTCTTCTTTGCCCACTTTCCACTGATTCTGTGCCCTGCACCACATCTAAGGTAAAGAGTACAGAGTCATGTAACAACGATAGACAAACCAAGAAGAGGTCCTTTGTTTCCTTATCTTTGGGTTTTTTTTCAGTCTGTGTATTATGTTGTATACATTTGAAGAGGTGCTTGAGTATGTACTCTTTACCCGAATTATGTAACTATCACTCCTATATACATCACCTTTATAAGAACAATAAAAAATTAAATAATAAAATCGAAGACCCCCCCAAGGCAATCTTTGCACATCTGTCTGAAATGTCAAGAAAAGGCTGGTACAGGCTGGGCTCCCGTTGGGGTAGGTGATGACGAGGAGAAACGGACTTCTGCTGATCTGTCATGCTGCCGAAAGACACTGAGTTCTTTCTGTATCACATGTGTAGGGAACGCTGAAGCGGAGCTGTGAGCCCTGAAAACGATTTGAGAGGTTGGAACACCACCCAGACAGCACTCAGAACGCTGAGCGCTGGCCATGGAAGGGTCCAAACGGCTCTGGAGAGGGTGAAGAGCCTGGGGTGCTGCCCCTGCCCTCGTTCCTTGGTCTGACAGCGCTGCCGGGGACTTTGACAACTTTACGAGCTAAATATATGGACACCATATCTGGACTTTCCCTGGGCTGCAGTCTCCTGTCTCAGAATAAGGGAAGCAGTGTCTTTCACCAACTCTGTTTTAGCTCCGATGGCAATATTAATATAGATGCTTGACTTTTTACATGTATCCATGGTAACCTGCCTTGTGTAAACTCAAATAAATATGTTCGTTTGTGAAAACTTGGGGCCCAAGTGCAAGGGAGCCTTGGAACCCCTGGTCTCCCTGCGTTTCCATTCGTCTACGTCTCAGTGTTTTCTATTTTTTCTATGGTATCCCGTCAGGCTGTGGTTAGCAACACACTGGGCATTTGTTGCTACCAGAATGGCATCGAAGCCAACACTTCCAGGTGTGGGAATCAATCAGGCAATCCCCACCTCTGGGCCTAGACTGGGCCTGGAGGACACTGATACCTTACAGCCGCAGTAACTGTGAGGAGAAGACATGTGTCCTCAGAATGGTCCTGAATGACAAGCAGAACTCTGATTGCAGTGCTGGAGAAATGAGGGGCACTGGTGCATTCCCTTCTGGGTAAGCTTCAAGCCAGCATAGCCACATCCAGCTTGCAGCCTGGCCTCCACATACCTCCAGGTGGCGCTCTTCTGTGGGGAGCCTGACAATGTACCACACTGGAGGAAATGCTTACAGATAGTAGGGGGGAAAAAGGGAAGGGTAACAACATTCCACAAGAAATGTACTCATTCCCTTACTCATGGAATGGTAATCCCTGTGTACAGCATCTTCACAATAAAATAAAATTTAAAAAAAGAGAAATCTGCATGTAAACACACTGGATGGGAAAAGACAAAAAATACACTTGGACGTGATAAATTATACAGGACCCTAGACGTTCATACAATGAGACCACAGAAGGATATTCTTTTTTTTTCTTTTCTTTTCTTTTTTTTTTTTTTGTCGGTCGTGGGGCCTGAACTCTGATCCTGGGCGCTGTCCCTCAGCTCTTCAGCTGTAGACTAGCACTCTACCACTTGAGCCTCAGCCCCACTTCCAGCTTTTTCTGCTTATGTGGTGCTGAGGAACCGAACTGAGGGCCTCATGCATGCAAGGCAACCGCTCTACCACTGAGCCACCTTCCCAGCCCCCAGGAGGATATTCTTAAGAGAGGCTCAATAGCATGTGATCCTATAAAATGATGTTAATCATAATGAACACCAAGAAATGGAAATGAGGTTTTCTGTTATTTTGCTTTGTGTTTTTGTTTTCTCCTTTGGCACTATTTTTGTTCTCTGTACCTCTTGCCTTATCTATAAGTTGGGGGGGTGGCTAAGGAGGACACAGAAATAGTGGAACAAAGGGTGAACAAATTCAGCAGTGATATCACTAAACACTATGTTGAAAATGAACTATACAACTTGGGGAGAGGGTTAAGAGGAAAAAACTGTCAGAAATTAGGGAAGAGGTGACACTGTTCAAAAAGAAATGTGCACATTACCTGACTTATGTAATTGTAACCCTTCTGTATATCATCTTTACAATAACAGTATAAAAATAAAAAAAAGAATAAAGCCAAAGGATAGAAGAGGGAATGAAACAAAAGACATCCTTAAAAATGTTGCTTCAGCTGTGACTGAAGCCAGGTAAAACCCTAAGAGGTTTAAGTAATTTACATATAGAAGTAGGGTTAAGTGGGACTGGTAGCTCACACCTGTACTACTCAGGAGGTAAAGATCAAGAAATCTGTGGTTAGAGTCCAGTTCAGGCAAAAAGCCAGACCCCACTTAACAAATAACTCAAGTGTGGTGGCTCACTTCTGTAATGCTAGCTGTGCTGGCCGCATACGGAGGATGATCATACACCAAGACCAGCCTAGGGCAAAATGAGAGACTCCCAAAGCAAAAAGAGGCTATAAGACTAGTTCAAGTGGTAGAGCACTTCCCCAAGGGCAGGTTCCTGTATCCAAACCTTATTACCACCCAAAACTGAAAAAAAAAAAAAGCAAAAGTAAAGAGGACACAGGAAAATAAACTAAAAGCCTTGTATCTACCCAATAGCCTGCCTTTTGGCACAATTCATCTGTATGCTCTTTCACGCTAAATTTTGTGAAATTTACTCCAGCTGGAGTAAATTTTAAAATACAGAGAAGGAGCCAGTTACTAGTGGCCCGTGTCTGTAATCCTAATTACTCGGGAAACTGGGATCTAAATAGTATAGTTCAAAGCCTGCAGAAAAGTCTGCAAGACTCTTATTTCCAAGTAACTAGCAAAAAGCCAGAAGTGCTGTGACTCAGTGACAGAGCAGTAGCCTTGAGGGGAAAAAATCCTCTGGGATAGGTCCCAGACCCTGAGTTCAATGAGTTCAAGCACTAAGACTAGCGCACATAAATGCACACACACTACCACCACCACCAACAACAACAACAAAAATCTACTGAGAAAGACTCTAAGCTCATATTGATTGGCCTTTTCCTTGTCTTTCTGGTATGAGCTGATGTTTGTACACTAATCAAAGCCAATGATTTATGATGCTGCCTATTACCTCCTTATTGAATGCTTTAAATCAAGTTCAGCTAAATCTCCAAAGAAAGATGGTTGGTACTTCATGGTTAAATTGTTCAGAAGAGACATATTAGACCTGTGTCAGTACAATCCAGCTCACATTCACTAAGTGCACACTGAAAATCAGATGTCATGTGAGCCATGGGCTTACACAGATGAGCAAAATCTGTACATCTTCTCAAGAAGATCATTTTCAAGGGAAGGAAGTAGATAAGTGCATGACTAAAAAACAGCAATATGATGATAAATGTCACTCTAATACAATGAACAATTTCCTGCAGAAGCCAGGAGGAGCTGTGATTTGATCTATCTGATAGGATTTAAACCAACTTTATGTGGTCTTGAGAAGATAGTAGCAGTGTCAAATGAAAAGAGTAAGAGATAGGGTATTTCATAAAGAAGGAAAATCTGAGCAGAGCTTTGAAAATAGAGCCTAGTTGGGAAAAGTCATGAAGTCAGTGCAACTGGACAACAGGTCTTAGGTAAAAGTGGGGGGACAATGAAGCTTAAAGGTGAGAAACATTCTGGGGATCTAGTACTCCAAACTCCTAAACTGAGGAGGGGTATGGTTGTATCCATTCTAGACAAAATGGCTCTTATAGGAGCTAGAATGAATGAGAGTAGAAGTGGAGAGGCCACTGGAAGTCTGAGAAATGGTACAGTGGTCTGACTTGGGACTGAGGAGGATCCGTTTACAGAACAAAGTTCTTAGGAAACCTCTCAGTCTTCATATGACCTTCTCTCTCCATAGTCACAGCTTAACTCTAGTTTGCTCTTACATGATTTTCTTTTTTTGTCAGTCATGTGGCTTTAACTCCAGACCTGGGCATTGTCCCTGAGCTATTTTGCTCATGGCTAGTACTCTAGCACTTTGAGAGACAGCTCAAAGTTTTTCCAGTTTTCTGGTGATTCAATGGAGATGAGTCTCATGGACTTTGCTGCATGGGCTGACCTGGAAACGCTATCCTTAGATTTTAGTCTCCTGAGTAACTAGGATTATAGGTATAAGCCACCAGAGCTGGGCAATATGATAAATTTTTGAACGGACTGAAATTGCAATTCTCAATCAGACTCAGAAGCAACAATTGATAGTCTTGATGGAAAATTCCCATAGTCCCAGAATCTTAGCTCACAGCAAAGCTAATTAAGAATCTCTTAAAATAAGGACCATGGTTAGAGTGACTGCATAGCAAGTACAAGGCCCTGAGCTCAAATCCCGGACCTGTCAAACTAATCATAATCATCATCACCACAAACAAATAAACAGGATTATCTAAAAGTGGCTGGGTGCCAGATACTGGTAGCTCATGCCTGTAATACTATACTCAGGAAGCTGAGATCTGAAGATCATGGTTCCAAATCAGTCTGCACAGGAAAGTCCATGAGATTCTTATCTCCGATTAATCATTAGAAACAGGAAGTAGCACTGTGGGTCAAAGTGGTAGAGTGCTAGTCTTAGCAAAAGAGCTCAGGAACAGCACCCAGGCCCTGAGTTCAAGCCCCGCAACCAACAAAAAATAAATAAATAATAAAAGTGGCTGGGTACAAGAAATGACTTGAAGAGATTCAAATTCTCTCCATTGATGTGAGGTATAAGTCCCATTTCTATACTTGTCTTATCATCATTTCTATCTGTTTATTCTTAGAACAATTTTAGCTGCTTTTTCCTAGTAGTACATAAAGCTTTTCCATCCATGGTGGGTACTGCTAAGCTTTCAAGTAGCTTGCTATGTTCAACAAGGGCATACCAGTTCTTTCTGATATCTCCTCTCCCATTTGCAAAAGAACAAAAAAACCTCATAGCTCTAAAGAAATTCAGGCTGTGGTGGCAACAGTATGCTGCTTTTGTAGAGATTATTTTTTTTCAGTTTAACTAAGTCCATTTTTATTTCTTATAGCCTAATTTCATTTATTGACTCAATAGTGCTAAGACTCTCTGGGCCACATGATAGTACCTCCTGTGATTGACAAAGAGTGTATTCTCAAATGGCTTCATCTTAATCCTTGTTCACCTCAGGCTCCTGCTGGCTTCAGAAGTACTTTCAAAGGAAGGGGTGGCAAAATATCTCATACAGCATCCACTACCTATGTAAGACTTTTCCAGCACAATACTTGCCATACAGTAGTGGCTCAATAAAATAGTATTATTTTCCTCTCTGGAAGAAAATGTTATCCTCATTTTCCTGAAATATGGTAGCCTGTATTACAGAGCACCCATATCTTTAGGCCAAAGTAGAATTTTTCAAAATTGGGGAGAATTCCGTTCTTCTTTTTTAATTTAGAATAAAAACAACATGATGATGTCATTGCCTGGTCTGTAAGATTAGAGCCTAGCATAATGTCAATGGGTAGTCCACATATATTGGATAAATGAGAATATGACCCAGACTCTCATCAGACTCTGTTTAATAAACTTGCCTGCTCTCGTTGTACAGTTCCACAGACAATGTTGCCTGAACTCAGCCCCCAACTGGAAATTTCATTACTTTTGTGCCCCACAGCAGACTTCTAGGTTAACCTCATTTCCTATTCCCTGACAACCCACCCATACAAATAAACATCAAAACGTTTTTTAAAAAATGGCAGGGGCAGCGGGGAGAATCGGGTGGGGGGGAGTATGGGAAGGGATAGGAAGGGAAATAAAGAGGAGGCAACAATGCTTGATAAGAAATGTACTCGTTATCTTGCCCATGTAATTGTAACCCCTCTGTACGGTATTCTCACACACACACACAAAAATGACAGGGGCAATGTGCTAACTGTAGATATTGTCGCACATGCGGAGCTGTCATCAGCCCCTTCTGAGCCCTGTCCTTTTGAATATTTTTTAAAATCTTGCTTCCTGATATGATTGTTTGGGACTGGAAAAAATACAGACAATCTACAAGCTGAGTAATTAGGGATGGCCAGAGAGGGTGAATAGCCTCTTAAAGGTTCTGACAGGGGATGATGAGCTGTTCCACCTCCAAGGAGTCATTACCTTACTCATCAGTAATAACTTTTCACGAAGTCTAAAAACTTCTCATTTTTCTCCTCCCTTTCCCTTTCCCTCTCCCTTTCCTTTTTCTCCTCCCTCTCCCTTTCCTGTCTTCTTCCCCTCCTCTCTCTCTCTCTTCCCCTTTTCCCCTCCTCTTCCCTCCCTTCTCAGTTAAAAAGTGATGAGCTTGACGTCTCTGCCTCATTCTGCTCATTCATTGTTCCCAGCCAGCAATCTGCCCACCCTCCAAGAATAGATGAGGATTTCATTAGCCACTTTTTGGATCTTTGAGTTGAGAGCAGTAAAAACTCAGCTCCAATCACGTTAAGTAAACATGGGACTTATTGGAAAAATGGAATTTGTTTATAATTTCAAAATCATTGTTGCAAGAAGGGTACCAGGAGAGATGGAGAAGTTTGGTTTGGCAACTAAGTTCCACACTAGATGGGCAAAAACATCTTTGGGGCATTTTTGTGACTATCAACCTACCTCTCTTGACCTAGTCACCTTCACCTTTTGTGAGATGTTTTGGAAATGGGTAAATGTAAGCAAAACCTTCAGCATTCAGAGCCCAAAAGTATGGTAGCAGGGGGCAAGGATAGCTAATAAAATAGTCATATGGAGAATATTCCTTTAATCTGCCTACCTAGTTTCTGAAAAACTGGCTGGTACTCCAATGGCTACTGGCCTAGCCACTGCAGTAGGAATACCAAGGCATCTGATTTGGTCAACAGTAAACAAGAGAAGCAAGAGCTTATGTGTGTATGTGGTGTATGTGGTGGCTCAAGTTTATAATCCTAGCTCTGAGGAGGCTGAAACCTAGAGGATCAAGTTTCAAAGCCAATCTAGATATAAAAGTCTACAAGACTGAAGTGGTAAAAAGCCAAGAATGCCAAGTGAACTCAGCACAAGGCCCTGACTTTAAACCCCAGAGAGAGAGAGAGAGAGAGAGAGAAAGAGAGAGAGAGAGAGAGAGAGCTGGGGTTGACATCAGAGCTATGGGTACAAAGGAGTAGCCCAGGAAGAATGATAGAGAGAGAGAATTGATATTCCTGGTTTAAGATGGCAGATAATTTCTTTCTATTATCTTTTCATTTCCCCATGATCCCCATGGAATCATGGTAGATATGGAGATGCTATTCAAGAGCAGTCATAACTATGCCTCCATCAGAAAGAATGGCACCACCCCATTTGTTAGGAAATGGAAAGACTTGGAAAAAAAATGTATTAGTGAAGTAAGCCAGACCCAAAGAAACATAGGCCCTATGGTTTCCCTTATTTGCAATAACTAGTATATGTCTAGGATAATCTTACCAGACAAGAAGAAAAGGTCAAAAGCTATGTACATATGACCATATAAGATGCTATATAAAATAACCCCAAGATATGGACACAAGAGAGTATCTTTGTTGCTGCTGTTTTCATGTCCTATGTGATTTTTTTGTTTCTTTTGTATGTTCTTCCCCCATGGTACAACCCCTGTTTTCACTGCATTTGATTCTGATGCCCTGCATCTTATATATACATTTTTCTAATTTGGAGAGGGGAAGGGAAATAACAAAATGCTGAAACAAGGACCCATGGTAACAATGAGACATACAAGACACTATGTTGAAAATGAACTTTACAAGTTTGGGGGGTGGGGGAAGATGCGGAGGTGGGGAGGGAAGGGATAGAAAGGAAGAAGGGGAAAATGAAGGAGGGGGTAACAATGCTCTATAGGAAATATACTCATTATCTTACTCATGTAACTATAACCATGCTGTACAGTATCTTTACAATAAAAATATATTATTATAAAAGCAGTCATAAAATTGGAGCTAATGAAATTGAACAAGAAATATAGATTTAAGTATGTCATTTACACTTCATTCTTTTCAAATAATTATATTATATATATATATATATATATATATATATTAGAAATTACCAATGAAGAATGAAGAATTAACTCTGAATTAACTCAATTATAAATAGTAAATTATGGCTGGCCATGGGCCTGGGTGAATACGAGGCTCAGCTAAGCTGAGGATATGGCTCCTTTCACTTGCCAGTGCCTTGTTCTCACTATCATCTCACGATGATGGTAATGATATTGGAGGACTTGGAGCCCAGGGGTTCGCTATGAGCCCTTCAGCTATGGGGCCTCTTCTGTAAAGTGTGGTCACTAGATGGCTACAGCGTCACTCCCCCCAGTCTTACTAAAGTTCTTCCATCTCTAGGATATCTGCTCAACAGCTGGGGTGTCACCAGGCTGTATTTGAAGGGGTATCTCTTAGAAAATGCTTTCTTGAGTATGCTCATTTCTAGTTGGCTGGGTCCTAAAATCATAGGGTCCTGCTGAATAAAAACTTGAATCCAGCTGGGTACTGGTGGCTCACAGCTGCAACAACCTAACAACTAAGGAGGCCTTATCCTGAGGGTCCCTGTTTGAAGCCATGAAAGTCCATGAGATTCTTATTGCCAATTAGCCACATAAAAACCCCAGAAGTAGAACTGTGGCTCAAATAGTAGAGTATTAGCCTTGAATGAAAACAAAACAGAAACAGCACCCAGGCCCTGAGTTCAAGCCCTAGGACCAGCACAAAACAATGATAACAAATAAAACCTCACAAATAACTCTTAAATCCAAAGGCTTAGAAAAATATCAAAAGTTCATTAACAAGGTTGTTATGACACAGGGAGGGAGACAATGTACAAAGAGCATCCAGGACTCTTACCAGAACCCCTACCACAGAAGGGCTTGTAGTAGACATTGAGTGACACCAATTCTATTAGAGGCCCTGTTCTTGCATATGACAACAGCAACTCAGAAACTCACCAATGAAATCTACAGTGTGAAAATGACTCCAGGGATCAACTTATAGACTGGAAAGAATCGTATAACTCAGAGCTGCTGAGACTTGGAACAGAAGTTCCTTATTCGGTTTGCATCTCTGCCTCTTTTTTTCCTCCACACCTATTTTCTGTGGTCTTTCTTGACAGTAAGCTGAGTCTCAATGTGCAAGAAGGCTTGCATATATACAAGCAATCCAATTGGTCAGTCATAGACCTCTCTTTTACTTTGGTCAGTTGCAGAGCTTAAACTCAGGGCCTGGGTGCTGTCTCTAAGCTCTGTTGCTCAAGTCTGGTACTCTACCACTTGAGCCACAGCTCTACTGGGTTTCTGGTGGTTAATTAGAGATGAGTCTCAGAGACTTTCCAGAGCAGGCTGGCTTTGAACCACAAGCCTCAGATCTCAGCCTCCTGAGCTGCTAGGATCACAGGTATGAGGCCACCAGTGCCCAACTGTAGACCTCTTTTTGTTTTTTTGTTAAGTGAAAGTGTTTTAGTGTAACAAATAATTTATTTCAAGGTTAAAAAACATTAGCAGAGGAGTAGGATCAAGATGGTGGATTGCTGACAGAGGAAAGTTAGTCTCCTTTGACCAATAGGAGGTCCAGTGCTTCAGTGGGGAAAACCAGCTTAAGTGATGACTCCAGACAAAGTAGAAGCAGATTTAGTCCTGTAGAAATAAATAATAATAATAATAATAATAATAATAATAATAATAATAATTTGACTCTGATCTTCTGAACGTGGGGGAAAAGCAAACAACAAAAGATCTGCCTTACTTAAATGGATCCCAGGTTGGAGGTCATCAGAGTAGCTGCAGACCCAGATCCTCTGCATTTTTTTAACTCTAGGTGAAACCCCACCCATCTACCACACCCACAGCAGAAGCAGATTTGGAGGTCTGGAGAAGCCAGAGGGGACCCAGGGGCACAGCAGCACCAGAGAAGCAGACAACAAAGAAACTCCACACCATCCAGATGAGGAATCAGGCGCCTCTGAGAACTTCAGGAAAGAGGCCTGTGGACATCCATAGCAGGTGAGTGAGCAGCTCTTGAGAACTAGCTGAGCAGGGTTAATAAGGGCTGCTGAATCTTCTTGTACATCCCAAGTCCAGAACATCAGGCTACACTGACTTAGAGGGTCTGAATAGTGATCACAGCCTCGCATGGGTATAACCCACCTCTATCCAGGGAATGGGCACTTAGTGCCCACTCAGGTCTGAGTGCTGAACATGGCTGAATGCTATTACAACCCATCTACCAGTTCACACTTCCCAAGCAAGTCCTAGAAGAGATCAATACTGAACAGGATTAGAATCCATATCTTCTTGAGGTCCTAGTCCTCTCTTCTCAAGTGGGTCACAGTAGGAAAGTCCAGCCTGTAACAGTTGGCCACACTGGTAATCCTGAAGGAAAGGAATAGGGGACAATTAGGTAGGTCTCTCACAGCCTGGGGGAGGCAGGAGCAGCTTTGAAAACTTTTCTTGCTCATCTCTATGATAGGGTACTGCCAGAACATACAGCTTTTGGTGGGGGCAGGCAGGGGTTTTTTAAAGAGACACATCACTCTCTGTCCCACCAGAGGGATTTTACCTTATTCAAACCAAATCATGGGACAAGACCTATGACTGTTTGGATAGATTATCTTGAACAGAGAACTTAGTGGGCAACTACTAGAACCTCAAAAAGACAGAATACTATCTGAGGACTTTGTGTATGTTTATTTGTATAGATGTGATTGTTTTCTTTTGGTTTTCTTTCAAGTTTTCATTTTGTTTTGAGGTTGATGGTTATTCTTTGTCCTTGTTATTATTGGTGGTGATAGTGGTGGTTAATCTTTTTAAGTTTTGTTTGTATATTTGAATTCAGAGCTTAAGATATGTTTCTATCTATTCTTCATTTTTCCTTTTCCTTTTCCTTTTCCTTTTTTCTTTTTTTTCTTTTTTCTTCACTGTTCTTTCTGGTAACCCATTTCATCCTCCCATTATCACAGAAACCTTTTTTTCTACTTATATCTAACTGTTGCCATTACAACTCCTCCTCCTCACAAATGTATCTACATGCAGCATATTCCATTTTCTGTCTCATCATCTTTCTTATGTCCTGTCTCTTCCCTCTTAATCCTACCCCAAATAGCTTATGTTACTATACAAAGACCTGGTCGCCCATACATAAAACAAGACTATGTGTAGATAAAGCAATCAACACTATCACTGCATTTTGAGTTGGTGGAGCTGTCAGCCATTTTCAGTGGGAAATGACTGATAAACCCACCTAACACCTAGTTCACTGAGAATACAGAGCATAGTGCAGTAGGATGACTTCAGACATCTAAAAGCCCAGACAAAAACCAGTCTTCAAATGAGTAAATCTGAACGCAAAAATAGAAGAAATAGGACAAAGGAGGGAAATATAACAATCTCAGCAAACAATACTCATATAAAAAAGAACTATACCTCACAGAATTCAAAGGACTGTTGATAGAAATGTTTGATATAATGAGAGGACCTCAGATTTAAATGACATCCTAGACCAACTGCACCTAACAGACATCTATAGAAATTTTCATCAGAAGCTACACAATATACATTCTTCTCAGAAGTCCATGAAACATTTGCCAGAGTTGACCATAGGCTAGGTCAGCAAATCTCAGCAAATTTAAAGTTTGTCTTGTATCATATCAGACCATAGTGGAATAAAATTAGAGTTTAGCAGCAAAAGAAACAACAGAAAACATTCAGAGTCATGAAGACTGGACATTGCTGAATGATCAGTGAGTCACTGAAGAGACAAGAGGGGAAATCTAAGCGGTTTTAGAAACTAATGAAAATGAAAACACATCGTACCAGAACCTTTGGAACACATCAATGACAGTTCTAAGAGGAATGTTTGTACCTACAAGTGGCTCTATCAACAAAAATAAGTGAACTCAAACTGATAAGTTAGCAATGCACCTCAAACTTTTAGAAACATAAGAACAAGTCAAACCCAACCCAGCAGAAAGAAGTAATAAAGATTAGAATAGAAATAAAAGAACCAAAGGCTCAAAGAACTATATAAAGAATCAACAAGACAAAATATGAATTCTTTGAAAAGATAAACAGAAATGATAAGCCAAAAGGAGAAATCACTAAAATAAATAAAATTAGAGATGAAAAAGGAGATACCACACAAATATGAGTGGAATTCAGAACATAATAAGGAACATTTTGCAAAGCTTTACTCCAAGAAACTGCAAAATCTGATAGAAATGCATGCATTTCCAGGTAACCTCAACACACTAAAATCTAGCTAAGAGGACATAAATAGTTTAAACGGATCCATAACAAGTAATGAAATTGAAATGGCAATAAAGAATCTCCCAAAAAAGAAAAGTCCAGAACTTGATGGACTCATCTTAAATAAGAACTAACATCAATACTCCAAAGTTTTCCATGAAATAGAAATTGAGATATCATTACCAAACTTATTCTGTGAAGCTATCATTACACTCATCCAGAAAGGATAAAGACTGAACAAAAAGAGAATGGTAGACTAGTCTCTTCGAGGAACATAGACACAACACTTCTTAAATGAATAGCATATTAACTGAAGCACAGACAAGAATCACACGATCATCTCAAAGATACAGAAAAAAGACTGTGACAAAATTCAATGTCTGTTTATGATAAAAGGGCAAAACCTTTGGCAATTTTGGGAGTGCCAGAATCTTGGTACTCTAAAAACACCTCTTTATCTATAGTACCTTATGCTTAAAATCCACTGGCTAAAATGTCACTGTTTTGTTTCAAAGTTTTGTGGGTCAGTGTAAATGCTCACAGTAAACAAACTTTTCATAAGGATAGACAGCCTGTATACCTTTGGCCTTGGTGCCTGAGAGCACCAATTTTGACTCTGTTGGCTCAGCAAGGATAGCAGAAGGATCACAACCAAAGCGTAGAAATAGTAGTCAGAGAACAGAATTCAAAAACGCACTTCATCTATGTCATACCTTTGCCAGCAGCAAGGAGAAGAGTTGGGAAATATCTTTTTCTCCTGAGTTAGAAAATTCAGTTCCTTTAACATCTTTTCATTTGATTCTCTCTGATTCTCTCTGATTCTGAAAGAACCGGAATGTCCACCATAGATTTATTTGGGAAGGATTTTCTTAAAATGATGTAGGAGATTATTTGTGCTGTGAAGGCCAGCATCCAGTAGTTTTGAACCAACAATTGCTGATGAACTGCTCCTAAAAAATAACTAATGCCCAAAACGAGTATAAGAAATAGTCTTTGAATGCCATCATATATATATATATATGTATATATATATATATCATTCAAGATAAATTATTTGGCTACTCAAATATTTAGCAACTGAAATGATAGAGGAAGACAATGGAAACTAACAAGCACTGTAAAACTGTATTTCCTTAGATTTTGCCATTCTACTTCTGGGATAGTTTACTAAGAAAGTAGTCAAATGTGTGTGGCCAACACATTAAGTGGTGGCAATACACTTTAAAATAATATACATATTATATAGTCTTATTTTATGAAATATGGCTTTGTAAAGATATGCAAAAGCCTAGGCAAAATATACCAAAATAATAAAACAGTAAAGAGATTGTCTCTAAAGTTTACAAGTAAATTTATTTTTTTCTCTGTACTTTTTCTGAATGTTAGCACATTCTGTAACAGATGATGCTACCTCAGGTTTAAAGACTAAAATACATTGCCTCCCAAATTATAATCCTAATGAGTCCTTTTCTCTAGCCATATCCTGACATTGTATTTGATATTCTGCAGCCCTGACAACAAAGTAACTGAATGTGAAAATAAGCTCTACTTGATGCAGTTATAAGCTCCAGTTTAATTTTTGAGACTGACATAATGATAGGATTTTTACTTCAGTATAATCTTCAGACATAATTACCCACCAGTAAACCTTTATTATTCATGGGAAATGGGGCTAGATGTGGAATCAGGAAGCTTTATACTTGCGCACTCTCAGTGCTAACTTATTTGGACAAATTACAAGGATTCCCTAAGGGGTCCATTGGGAATCAGAGGCTTGAATGTGTAAGAATTTTACATCTCTCACTCAAAGACTTATTATCTCATCGGGCTTCTTTCTTTCTTTAAGACTATAATTGAATGCAAAAAAAAAAACTTATTGAGTTGGTCTTTTACAAAGTATTTTTGTTTGTTTGTTTGTTTGTTTGTTTGTTTGCTAGTCTTAGGGCTTGAACTCAGGGCCTAAGCGCTGTCCCTGAGTTTTTTTGTGCTCAAGGCTAGTATTCTACCACTTGAGCCACAGAGCCAGTTTTGGCTTTTTCTGAGTCTCGTGGATTTTCCAGCCCAGGCTGGCCTCAAACCAATATCCTCAGATCTCAGCCTCCTGAGTAGCTAGGATTACAGGAGTGAACCACCAGCACCTGGCTCAAAGCTCTAAAATTTTCTGACATTCATCTTCATCTCTTTAAAACTTAATATTTAAAGAATAAAATATTAACTCTAAGCCTCTTGTCATATATAATTTTTGATTTATAAGAAATACTTGTCAAATCTTCACATTTGTTGTCAGTGGTTTTAGGAATTGCTTACCTCAATGATTTAGTCTAGCAATAACAGAATATAAAAGATTAAGAAGAGGAAAATGGAGGTTTTGTTAAATACTAACAGATAAGTTGATGATAGATGATAAACAGATATTTATCAAAAATGATAGAAAAATCGGGTATGTTATGATCCAATACCAGAATTTTCTGGGTATTTCAAAGAACTTCCTAATATACACACACAAAAAGCTCGAGTCATTATCTTATCATTATAAGAACAATTTGTTTAAAAATATTTGACAAGCTGAATGGTACTGGCACAAAAACAGACCCGAAGACCAATGGAACAGAATAGAAGATCCAGAAATAAATCCACAGGTACAGCCAGCTGATATTCGACAAAGGAGCCAAAGACATACAATGGAAGAAACACAGCCTCTTCAACCGCTGGTGCTGGGAAAACTGGGCAGCCACATGCAGAAAACTAAAAGTGGACCCCAGCCTATCACCATGCACCAACATCAACTCAAAATGGATTAAAGACCTTAACATTAAACCTGAATCTCTGAAACTACTGCAGGACAGAGTAGGAGAGACACTTGAACTAATAGGCACAGGAAGGAACTTCCTGAACAGAGTCCCAGGGTCACAACAAATTGGAGAGAGACTCGACAAATGGGACTACCTTAAAATAAAAAGCTTCTGCACAGATAAAGCTATCGCAACCAAGCTAGAAAGACAACCAACTAATTGGGAAAAAATATTTACCAGCAATATATCAGACAAGGGGTTAACATCCTGTATAAACAGGGAACTCAAGAAACGAATCCCTCCCAAACCCAACAAACCAATTACTAAATGGGCAAGGGAACTAAAGAGGGACTTCTCAAATGAAGAAATAAAAATGGCAAAGAAACACATGAGGAAATGTTCATCATCCCTGGTGGTGAAGGAAATGCAAATAAAGACAACCCTGAGATACCACCTTACCCCAGTCAGAATGTCCCACATCCACAAATCAGCCAACGACAAATGCTGGAGGGGATGTGGAGAACGAGGAACGCTATTACACTGCTGGTGGGAATGTACACTCATACAACCACTTTGGAAAGCAGTCTGGAGGGTCCTTAGAAAGCTAAAGATTGACCTCCCTTACGACCCAGTCATACCACTTCTAGGCATCTACCCTGAACAACAGGAACCAATATACAAGGACACGTGCACCTCCATGTTTATTGCAGCACTGTTCGCAATAGCTAGGATATGGAAACAACCTAGATGCCCCACCACAGATGAATGGATCCAAAAATTGTGATATCTATACACAATGGAATATTATGCAGCCATTAGAAATGACAAAATAATGGCATTTGCAGGGAAATGGATGGAGCTAGAAGGAATCATGTTGAGCGAGGTAAGCCAAGAACGAAGAGACAAACAGTACATGGTCTCCCTGATAAGTGGATGATGAATCCAAAATGTTAGGTGATATGACAAAACTAACAGGACTTAAGAAACAAAGAACTCCCACTCATCTGGTTGAACCACTACTAAATATCCCCATGCTGCTGATCACATATATGGTATATAACATATGAGCACCGTTATATATTACAGACTGTGATAGACAATTTGCTCCAGGAAAGTTAGAATGAACTTGTGACTTTAAATGAGCATCATTATTCCACAATACTGTGAATTTCTGGAAATTAAGTAATCACTTAATCACAATAAAAAAAAAAAACCTTGGGGAAGGGAGGGAGGGAGGGGATGGTAGGGGGAAAACAATGGAGGGGGTAACAATGTTCAAGAGGAAGTGTACTCATTACCTCACTCATGTAACTGTAACCCTCTGTATAGTATCTTTACAATAAAAAAATTAAAAAAAAATATTTGACAAGCTGAGAGTTGGTGGCTCACATCTGTAGTCCTAGCTACTCAGGAGGCTGAGATCTGAGGATCGTGGTCCAAAACCAGCTTGGGCAGAAAAGTCCACCCTCAAAAACCAGAAGTAGTACTGTAGCTCAGGTTGTAGAGCTCTAGCCTTTTTTTTTTGGGGGGGGGGGTCCAGTCATGGGGCCTGAACTCTGGGCCTGGGTGCCGTCCCTCAGCTCTTCAGCTCAAGGCTAGTGCTCTACCACTTGAGCCGGAGCACCACTTCCGGCTTTTTTTTTCTTATGTGGTGCTGAGGAATCGAACCCAGGGCCTCAGGCATTCAAGGCAAGCGCTCTACCACTGAGCCACCTTCCCAGCCCCTAGAGCACAAAGAAGCTCAGCAATAGCACTCAGGCCTTTAGTTCAAGCCCCACAACTGACCCCCAAAAAAACAAAAACAAAAACAAAACTTTACAGCAGTCACATCTTAGAATACTCTAATGAAACCAGCTCTTCATTTTGTAGTAGCAGTAAAGCAATGATTAAATTAAAGCACTTATTTTGGTAAATTCTCTTCCCATTCATAAGTCTGCCTCAATAAAATTATATTTAAACAGTTTTAATATTCAGGCTCATACAAAGATTGCCCTTGAATTTAGATAAACACAGATTTTGTTTAAAGCGGAACTTGAAAGTGCTCTTGTAATATAACCCCCAAATTTTGAACTCAAATGGAAAGAAGGGGATTTACCAACTATGTGATGAAGAGTCGCATTTTCACGTTCCTTCATTTTGGCAGGAACTCTTGTTTCAATTGAAAACATTCCCTTACCATTACAGAAACCCAGAGGGCAATCATGAGTTAAGACCTGGAAAATAAAACTGAGAGAAAAGACTGGAACAACATGTGGTTGTCATTTTCAGGGCTACAGAGAAGGGAAGTGGTTTCCCACTACTAGCTAAGAAAAGGCAAGTACACAAACCACATTAACATGGAAGGCAGACAGTCAAAATACAAAGAGATGGTGTTTCACCTTTTTCATTCATGCTATAACAGGTGCTGACTTGCCCTGCAGTTAGAACTGCTCAGTGTAGGAGCTTATGCTATTTGCTATTGAAGATAAAAAGGTTCTCATTTGTATTTGTGACTTCTCACAACTCCTCAAGAAGATGTGACACTCCGACTTGCTCAGGGCTCTCTTCCATAAAGAAGGACATTAGTAGGTTATAAGGCTTCCCCAGCACCACAGTTAGAAGTTCAATTGGAAATCTCTATTTATGAAATTATTGTATGTGTAAGTTAGAAAAAGTAGTACCTTTGTTTCAAAATGACACTTGAAAAACTGTATGACCCTATAAAATCGCTGTGCTCTTTTTCTGGCTTCCTCTACAGCCTGGGCATCATTTTTATGTTTTTGTTTTTCTTTACTATCCTCTTATCCACACCAGACTTAAACTATGCTTCATCTGTTCTCACTCAAACTGGACACATTATCTTAATATTAACAGGCAATATTAATATTTCAATGTTGATTGTAATTCACTTCTTCTCCCATGCTAAGCCAGTCATTGCTAGATAATTATGACACATTACTGCCTAGTCCAGATGAAGTCTTAGAATCTTTCTTACTCCAGAAAAACAATTTTAACTGACTTAGGATGAAGCAACATTTTTTTTGGGGGGGGGTTAGTTGTGGGGCTTTAACTCTGGACCTAGGCACTATTCCTCAGCTCTTCAACTCAAGGCGAACACTCTACCACTTGAGCCACAGTGCTCAAGTTTTCTGGTGGTTTTCTGGTTTTCTGGTGGTTTATTGGAGATAAGGGTCTCACAGATTTTTCTGCCCAGGCTGGCTTTGAACCTCGATTCTCAGATCTCAGCTTCCTGAGTAGCTAGGATTATAGGCATGAGCCACCAGTGCTGGGCCCGAAACCACATATTTGATCCCCAAGTTAAAGGAAACACATTCCTCTAGCCTTTTGCCTCCCAATGACATTTCGTCTGCCACTATGTGACCTTGGGTGCATTTGTTAACCTTTCTGACATTTAATTTCCTAACCTATGAAATGAGGTTGCCCACTCCCATCTTTATTCCTTGCTCATTCCCAGTAATGTTTCTTATCTCTCAATGCTGGTGCTTACAGTGTAGTTACACTATAGTCAACCCCAGTTCAACAAATTACCAACAGCAATATCTCATTGAAGGATTAAAACAATGTACAGTTTCAGAAATTGTCACAGAGAGCTTAAGCATCTTACCAAAGTCATGCAATAATTCATTAGACCATGCAACTATTAAATATGGATTCAAACCCCAGGAAACCTGGCTCTAGAGTCTACAGTCTCCTTAATAATAATTGACTGGCCTTATGCTGTTGTAACCCTATATTGGGAAGAGAATGTAGATTCTTGCTTTTCTCTTCCTCTCAGGTTTCATGTCAGATACAATGGGGACTCCCTGGAGGATGGTCTGAAGTAGCATGGAACCACTGCCTGCTTTCTCTCTTGAGTACCTTCCTTTCATCTACAAGTGCTTCCCAGTTCCCTTGTGGGGCAGGTTAGATACTTCCAGCTATTTTTTTTAATCTGTCATGGTAAACTAAGAGCTGTAGAAATATAGGTGTGTGTAAAAATGTGAATATGGAAGCAGCAGTCCTATCTTATTTTCTTGTTATTTCTATGTCCCTAGTGCTTAGCATGATGTCCCAAGCAAGGTTAATCTGCAATAAAATTAAAGAGAGTGGTGGGAACTGTTAACAGTTGGAGTCTATGTAATTCAAAGCATGGGAGGGATCACAGTAACCAGCTGAGAATAGGTCTGTAGGATAGTATTTGATCATCATATGAAAAACTAACATTCGTTGAACACTAATGATGTGCCAAGTTCTGTCCTGAATGCTTTACAGTGCTTGGTAAAGAACTGAGACCTAAACTTGCTAAATAACCCATGCAGGTGTAATTGGTGGAGGTGATCCAAACCAAGGCAGCCTGGTCCCACCAAAAGTTTTCTGCATTCTTCTGATTTAGAGGTTAGGGAGGAAAAGACCAATACTATGAATAGAAATGAGATAAGCACAACAAAGAGGGGAGATGAGAGACCAAAGACAAACATACATTTTCTTCAGTTCTGATCTTGACAAGGAAGAGAAACTATCAAAATCTCAATGTATGTAATGCAAGGTTGTTCTAAAATGTAATTAGCTAAAAACAAAGCCTTGAAACGCATTTCAAATATCCAAGCAAGCATTTCTCCCACAAGTCATTCTAGATGGAAACAAGGACAAGTGCAGACCCAGATAAAGAAAGTTGGTAGCTTTATTGAGATTTAACTGAACACTAAGGCTTTCATAGGAGATAGTTTATATCTACCACAGTTTTGAAAATACATGTGCCTATTACTCTCTGGTGATATGATAAAGCTTTTGTTTATAAACAAAAATAGTCAATAATAAGAAAAGACCATGAGATAAAATGGGGGTCCTGAATTCTCAGGTAAAAACAAAGCTCTTGCATATTAATCAATTTTGAAATGTAAAATCTGCAAGCAGAGAAATCTTTATCTAAGTTCTTTCTCACAGGAAGAAATAACCATGGGTGGAGCTCACTCTGATGAGTCAGCGCTTGCTAGAGTGGGCCTGAGTGCTACTGCTCACCACTGCAGCCTTGTCTCTGGACCGCCACTTTCAAAGGAACAAGGGCAATATGAAGATTTTATGGGATTTAGGGAACCTAATAGAAAAAGTTCCTCCACAGTGTTTAAAGGACAGGAGCGATTTCAGATTCATCCAGGTTTCAAAAATTGACCAGTTGCCAAAGGTAAGAGTCTTCATTGCCAACCAAGAAATCTTACAACAGATTTTCAACATCTTCAACAAGAATGTCTCCCAGGGGGCTGGGAAGGTGGCTCAGTGGTAGAGCGCTTGCCTTGCATGCATGAGGCCCTGGGTCCGATTCCTCGGCACCACATAAGCAAAAAGGAAAAAAAAAAGCTGGAAGTGGCGCTGTGGCTCAAGTGGTAGAGTGCTAGCCTTGAGCTGAAGAGCTGAGGGACAGGGTCCAGGCCCAGAGTTCAGGCCCCACAACTGGACCAAAAAAAAAAAAAAGAATGTCTGTCAGTTTTCTTGGAGTCAAAGCAGCTTAGAGAGACTCCTAAGTGGATTTTATCAACAAATGGAAAACACAGAGGTGTTTTTCAAGCAGGAAATTGAGCAAGAAAAGGACTATTCTTGTTCACAAATGGGGAGCATCAAACTTGGATTAAAGAATTACTTCTGAAGGATCAACAACTATTTGCATGACCAGCAGTATAGTCTATGTGCCTGGGAGATTGTTCATGTAGAAATTCAAAGATGTCTTCTATGTATTGAGCATTTCACAAGAAATTCTCAGGATCAAAAATAAGACTTTTATATATCTACTCAATTCAATTTGGTATTTTCAAGCAACATTATTTTTTATGACAGAATATTTTCAATCAATTTTCTAGATTAACTAGATTATTCTCACCCTTTTCAAATACTAATTTGTTGTGGATTTAATATAGATTAATTAGCTACATGATTTATTATATATTACATATAATACTTTAAATATAGTCCACTTTTCTTAAATTGGTATTTTCTAAATTCAATATTTTTTATAACTTTGCTCAATGAATGATCTTTAGATTGTTTCATTTGTAAAGGAAATATTTATCTCAAAGTACCTGCAAGTCATCTCTCATTCAGATGGGAAGATTTTCTATTAAAGGCACTAAATGATAACAGGATAGACCTGCTAGAGAAGATTTTGGCTCTGATTTTCACTTCTTTTCTCAAGGATCAGAACTGAAACCTTCTCCTCTGGCCCCCATCCCAGACTTAAGAGTGCCCATCTGATCATCTGGATGTTTTCTGTAAGTTCCAAGGAGAACAAGAAGAAAGGCTGAGTACAAAGATGATCTCAGATACAGAGAATCAAGGGCAGGCTGATGTTTGGGCTGCTATAAGAAGATATGTAGACTGAGTAACTTAAAGTCCAAGGCACAGTTACGTAAAACAAGGCACTGAGAAATGCTGATAAGGGTCACCTAGAGGGCTGTCTTTGCAATGTCCTCGTAAGTCATAAGGAGAAAACAAGTTCCCTTTGGTCTTTTTTTAATATAAGGACAGTAATCTCATTCATTCGGGCTCCACCCTCATGACCTATTCACTTCCCCAAATACCCCCACTTCCTAATACCACATCCTGGGGATCAGGAATGTAACATACCACCTTGAGCAGGGGCACAAACAGTCATACAATAACAAGGAGGGAGGTGTGACAGGAATTCCCATGATGTACTCCTACCGCTACCAGGATCACAGTAGAGAAAGCCTCAGAAGTAGGCCACGCCTCCTCCTTAGACTTCCTGTTATCCTCCTCCTTAGCTAAATCCCCAAACATCTACGTCCACCCGTGATAAGACCTAAATAATCACCACCTGTTATTTATTCATTGTTGTTTCCAAGGCTATGTGTAACTGAGTACCATATCCTTAAAATCACAATTTAGTTAGTGGTTTTGTTTGTTCTTACCTTCATATTTCTAGGTATTGTGTTTTAACTAACGTCAATTTTAACAACAATGGAAATACTCTCTTCACTGCTGAGAATGATTAGAGAACAAAATGACTGCTTAGTTAACCAGAATGTCTTACTTTACACAGGAGACCAATTTATATGATTATGGATGCAAATTTCTCTGGGTAAGACTTTAATGTGCTAACTTCATTAAAGAGTTCTATAATAACTTCTTTTAGAAGATGAAGTATTTCTAAAATGTTGCTACTTCTGTCTTTTCATATTTTACTAAATTTTTGTTCTACATACTTTTCTTCTGTAATTAGCACTGGAAACTAGGTCACTGGTCTTTAAGTTTTAAATAATTTTTCCCATGTGAGATATTATCCCATTGTAATCAAGAGTATCTCTATCCAATTGCACTTTTTTTTAATAGTAATTGACATTTTACTGTAAAAATAGCAGAAATTAACCATGTGGTTACTGAACACTTGAAAAGTACCTAGTGTGACTGAATTGATTTTGGAATTTTGTTTTAATTAATTTAAACCTTAATAGCTCATGTGGGTTTCACACAGGATAGTCCATTGTGACATTCCCAAGCATTCTTGATAAAAGAGAAGATACAGAGAAGTAGTCAGGGTCTGTTCTCTATTAATAATACAAAAGAGTTTCATTGTGATATGTCCATATAATGTGCTTTGATCAAATTTACCCTATTACTCTTTATTATCTCTCATATGCTCTTCAAATTTTAGTATTCAAACACTCATGTAAACTTCTTTGGTCAAAATAGGTATGTTAAATTGAAATCCCTTATATAATTATGTGTTGATTAAATAAATAAGTAAATAAACCCTTCTTTGGCATATTTACCCCCCCCAGTGACCCTCTCTTTCACTATTTTTGTTGTTGTTGTTCTTAATATATATATTTATTTATTTATTTATTTATTTATGGAAAAGATACTGTACAGAGGGGTTACAGTTACAAGAGTAAGGTAATGAGTCGATTTCCTATTGAGCATTGTTACAATGGGTCATCCTGTATCCTTATTTCAGCGTTTTGTTATTTCCCTTCCCCTCCCCAAATTAGAAAAATGTATATACAAGATGCAGGACACCAGAATCAAATACAGTGACAACAGGGGTTGTACCATGGGGGAAGAATATACAAAAGAAACAAAAAAATCACATAGTACATTCTAAGTATATTAAAAAGAACAGCAACAAAGCTAAAACCTCTTGTGTCCTTATCTTGGGGTTCATTTCACTTAGCATCAGGTTATATGGTCATATGTACATAGCTTTTGACCTTTTCTGCTTGTCCTAGACATATACTAGTTATTGCAGGTAAGGGAAAACATGGGACTTATGTTTCTTTGAGTCTGGCTTACTTCACTTAATATAATTTTTCCAAGTCTTTCCATTTCCTAACAAATGGGGCAGTGTCATTCTTTCTGATGGAGACATAGAATTCCATTGTGTATATATACCACATTTTCTTGATCCATTCATCTACTGAGAGGCATCTGGGTTGGTTCCATATCTTAACTATGGTGAATAATGCTGCAATAAACATAGTTGTGCTGGTAACTTTAGTGTGGCCTTGTGATCATTTGGGTAAATGCTTAAAAGTGGGATTGCTGGGTTATGGGAGCTCTTTGTGCTTTCCAACGTGGTTGAACAAATGTACATTCCCACCAATGATGTAGTGTGGTTCCCTTTTGGCCACATCCCCTCCAGCATCTGTTGTTGTTAGATTTGTTGATTATAGCCATTCTAACTGGGGTGAGGTGGAATCTCAATGTGGTTTTGATTTGCATTTCTTTTATGGCCAGAGAAGTTGAGCATTTCTTCATGTGTCTATTGGCCATTCATTCTTATTTCCTCTTCAGAGAAGTCTCTCTTTAAGTCTTTAGCCCATTTATTAATCAGGCAGTTGTTTCTTTGAAGATTTGTTGTTTGGGGACTCTTTTTCAGTCTTATGTTGGTTCTCTCTAAAAAATTTCACTGATTAATGGGCACCAAGGACAATTCCATAGTTTGGCTGTTATGAATAAAACTGCAACAAACACTGATATACATGTATAGAAATCTATTTTTTGCCTGGAGTAAGTAGTATATATCAGGATCATATTATAATTCTATTTTTAGTTTTGTGATGTCCTCCATCCTGATTTCCACACTGACCACAATAGTTACATTGGCTCCAACAGCTGTCTTTTATTAGGGCTGCCTTGCTCTCATATCCTTGCCAGCTTGTATTATTTGTTTTCTTGATAATAATCATTCTGGTGTTTTTTTTTTTTATTGAGGGACTCTTCATTACTGCTTCTGTTTTATTGTTCATTATAGATTGGTTTGAGTGGCTATTGTCCACTTGATCTAATATTGATAGGTCATAGGTGCCTAAAATTTTATCCCTTTTGACTAGTTTTTTTCTAGTTTATTAGAATAAACTTCTGAGGTGTTTTGAAGTGTTTGAATTTTGAAATTCAATTCAATTTATTGTGATAGTTCCTTTTTCATTACATGAATTATAATTTGAGTCTTCTCCCTGTTTCTTTTATTTAGCTTGTGCTAAGTGTTTATCAATGACATTTATCTTTAAAAAAAAACAACTCTTTGTTAGATCTGTTATTATTGTTGTGGCTATTGTTTATGGTGATGGAGTTTACACTCAGGAACTCATGTTTGCTAGGTTGATGTCATTGAAGTCATGTGCCCAGCTGTTTTGGATTCAGATATTACATAGAAAGAACACCATGCCTTTTTTTCACAGCTAGCCTCTCACTTCCGTCTGCCCATTTATACATTGCACCCTAACTCAGCCCATTCTTGATGTAAAAGACAGTGTTCATAAAAACTGCATTTATAGGGCTGTAGATGTGGCTCAAGTGGTAGAATGCCTACCCAGTAAACATGAGGCTTTGAGTTCAAACCCCAGTACTACCCCTCTCCCCACAAAACCCTTGCATGTATAAAATTACTTCGCTTAGCGAGTGGATGTGTCTTGCTCATCCCATATAATTTCAATCCTCTGTTCCTAACACTGTCTATCCTACTTCCTTATTGATAATAAAAAGATGATGGATTTCAGTAATTTGTTTACTAGTTTGCTTTCGGCAATAAAACCATAGGCCTACAAAGAGTGGAAGTTTTGCATAATTTTTCAGTAATATATACATATGTCTAAACACATGCATAGACACAAATTCTGAGTGCAGCCCACACCCCTGTTATTTTAGGTTCCTGGACAAATATTTAACTGGCTGCCTTAGTTAAGAATAGTTTGTGCCCACAGGAAATAGTGACCAGATAGATGTTTCAGAGTATGTGCCATATTTGAAGAACCATTCAAGCACAGGGAATGATTCTTCAACTTAGAAATCAATGTTGAAAATTCAAAATTATTGAAAAGAGGACAGTTGCATTATAGTTTTATTCTCAGGCTTTTTAACCAACTAACATAGACATATTATATAGACACTAAAATATTCTTGCAGAGCAAATTATATTCTATCTCCAATAGTTATAGCTTTATTCAACCTTCAATTCTTTCTCCCTAAGGCATTTCTCAGTGCCTTCAAATATTTCTTTTGTTACATCAGGTATTAAAAGTTTTTCTGGTATATATCAAAGGCAAGGCCTGGCTTCAGAACTATTGCATATACGTTCCAAAATCCCTGAAAGCTTTTGCTTATTAGTGACTTTAAAAGAGACTATAGGACATATGTAGTTCATATGATCAAGAAATTAGACTGTAAGAAAAAATGGTAGCAAAATGAAACTAGCAATAATTTGATCTTTTAAAAATATTATTTCAGGAGGTATTTTTGAATCTACTCTTAATAACTCAGGAAATATACAGTAGAAATTTTCACCTAAGTAGAAATGCATTCATAGCAAGTGTGAGAAATTTACCTTTGGATATTGGATAACAAAGAATGTACAGCTTTTAACAAGGTATTTTTATTCCTAAGAGAGCTAATTAAAATCTAGAGGCATGTGCCTAAACACACTTATGTTTCTAAGCTTTGAACCCAGAGACAGAGAACTACAACAAGGGAAGGCAGGGTGAGAAGGAATGGCTGTGTGACTTAGGTTAGAAAGTTTGGCTCATACTAAATGCCAGGTGTGGAAAGCCATATGCTTGCATTTGGATTATCAATCGTGCAGAGGCTTACTTTCTGTTTAAAGCTAGACTAGTAGCAGCTACCCTGCTTACTCATCAGGAACATTAAATGCCATATAGCGTAATACTTAATAAAATGTTAAATGTGATGGGAACACTAAATCTACCCAAAATACACTTAAAGCCAATTTAAGAAACTACCATGGCATTATTTCCTACTTAAATTTCTTGAGTTATGCCCAAATCTAACAAACCACAGAATATTCATTTAATAAACAAACTGCTAATTTATTTTAAGAAAGGTGATCTTCATTCCAACCCAAATGACCCAGGTTGAGATGCTATCTATTACATATTAGTTTTTATGGATTGCAGCAAAAGTATGTTAGCACCATACTCATAAATTGTATAGTTTAATAATTTATTGAATTTCAGCTATAGTAATATGTCAGGAACTGAACTGTGTCTATGTATACATGTGCACACACATTCACATGCATGTTAAACACATATTTGTACAAAGGGGTGGTTAATTTTGAGAGACAAATAGCTTAGAGACACTCAGAGGGCTAGTAATGCATTAGTGCTTCTCAATGCTTCAATAGACACTGAACATATAGTGCTTCTGCTGAAAGGGAAACACAGGTGGTTTGTGCATTGACCTCAAGGATTAGATTGTCTCGTGTGTGTTTATAGGGAATCTTGCTGAAGGAGATGGGTACATGAGTTGTAAAGTGAGGAAACTTATCATCTTATCAGCTAAGAGTCCAGATTGAACAAAAAAAGCAGAGGAAAGGAAAATTATTGCTCTCCTTTCTGAACTGAAATATCTTTCCCTTCTACATTGGATATCAGAACGCCAAAGAATTCAGATTCTTTGTCTTTTAACTCCTACATTTATACCAGCATGCTCTTAGCTTGACGCCACCCCCAGCACTCTGTTTTGTGTTGTGGTGTGTGTGTGTGTGTGTGTGTGTGTGTGTGTGTGTGTGTGTGTGTGTGTGTGTGTGTGTGTGTGTGTGTGTGTGTGTGTGTGTGTGTGTGTGTGTGTGTGTGTGTGTGTGGCAAAACAGACTGAGCTCCACCATGGGTTTTTGTTGTTGTTATTATTTTGGGTTAGGAAGCTTCAGACTTGCATTAAGCACACAACTGAATTTCTTGGTTCTCATGCTTGCAAGTGGCCTATGGAATTTCTCAGTCCCTAAAATCAAGTAAGCTAATTCTCCTGATAAATTTGCATATATCTCTCTGTTAGTCATAAGCCATTTAGCAACAGGGTGTACTCGGAAAAAAATTATTAGGAGATTTCAATTGTTTTTGGAAACTTCATAGCTCCAATGTGACTAGGTGATTATAGTCTTATGAGGACAGCATCTTATTTGTGGCTTGGCATTAGTCAAAACAATATTATGCAACACTTGACTATATGTGCTATCAATCCATTTTTTTTCAGGAGTGCCCAGACTAAAATATACAGTAAACAATGTAACTTCTGCCCTACCATAGTGCTGTGGAACTGGAATCATTACTTAATAGATAAAAGTGTCTACTGGGATGAGCCCCTAATCAAGGTCTCTTAGGTAATAACTCCAACTCGACAATCCGTTCATGTTATTTTCGAAGAGATGCTGAACAATTGACAATACATCATTCCTCTGGCTTAGTATCATTTTAAAGACTTTTTAGTTCATCACTCATCATGACTATCTTGCTTATGATGCACTCTCTGACATCTGGGAGGCTTGAAACCTCAAGTCCTGCAACAGCTGAAGGTCAGTATTGTATACATTCATCGCATGTATTGTATACATTTTCTGATATATACATAAGTGGCAGGTCCACCAGTACTGTCAAACCTTTACCCCGCCCATTTCGAGGTACACCTCATTGAGCTGAGCCTACATAGCCCTGCAGGCCAGCCTTCCAGCACGTGTGTATAACTTATATGTGCCTTGATGAAATCACACATATTTCGATGTTAGCTTGCAAATCATCAAAGGCAGAGGTCTTTTACAAGTTGGGTATTGAAGAAAGCTAATGAATTTCTTATGGGAATATATTTGAGGGGAAAAAATTGAACACATTTGTTCTGGGAGAAAAAAGAAAAAGGAAAAACCTTCAGTTCAGGAAGAGCAGAATTGAGGTGAGGATATGTTCTTCTCCTGTGCAATCTCTAGCATCCTTTGTACATTCCTGCTCAAGATAGTATCCAAGGGGTGAAGAGTAGACGATGAAGTGAGACTATGAAGTGAGGAGAGCGAAAGCTCTCATTGTTTGTACCACAAAATTAAGAAAAGAAATGGATGGGGTGAGCGGAAGCGGGGAGGAGAATGTTGAAGGAGGTAACAATGATCAAGATATGTTGTATTCATTAACTGCTTTATTATATGGCACTTCCTTTGTACAACAACTTAAAATAATTTTAAAAATGTAAAGATAATATCCGGTCTCCATTTCTCAGGAAATTTTCATCCCTCATGCTCTACACTGTTCTTTCCTTGGGTCTTCAAACATGCATAGTGTTCCAAGAGTAAGGAAAACTTCCCTTGGTAGTAATATCCATGATATTTCTGTAATAAGATTATTTACCATCCCCAAGGAATCTTTATAGAATTAACAGCTGACATTCTCAGTAATGTCAGGAAGCTACCTCACCTGGCACCATTCCAGCTCAGGGGAGAATGCAAGGATGCCTATGCTCAGAAAGTTCCAGAAGTGATGAGGAGGCACATATGCACACAGGATAGTATAGACTGTGGTAAGGGTAAAGCTTTAAATAAGAATCAGAATCCAAGAGGGAGATGGACAGAAGAAAGAAGCAGAGGGCAGCGATGGGCTTAAAGAATCAGGAAGTGGTTAGCAACTGGCAGGAAAGCTTGGAAGATGAAGTCTGCAAAACATG
Source organism: Dipodomys merriami (assembly GCF_024711535.1). Lineage (NCBI taxonomy): Eukaryota > Metazoa > Chordata > Mammalia > Rodentia > Heteromyidae > Dipodomys > Dipodomys merriami. Next base: position 4,669,484 of record NW_027202382.1, on the reverse strand, counting down.
CCAAGCTTGACTGCAAATGGAAGAAAAGAGAGACAAGGCAACAGCTGGAGCAAGAGGTACAGTTAAGAGAAAAGGGCTGTTAGTTGCAGCTTAACATGCCTTCAGGGCAACCGATTCAATGGTTTTAATAAGAAGATTTTCTCCTCTGGCTGTCAGCTGCCATGGAAAATGTAATAGTGATAGATGGCTATCTGAACAGCTTCAGTTGTAATTAAATTAAGTTGGAGGGGAAAACATACCCTCTGGAACACAGTCTGGAAATTTAGATTAGTGTGAAGCTAGCCAAAATTCTGTTTGTTTTGTAAATACCACCTTCTACAGTTCTGAAACAATTTTAAAATTCAGCATTTGAAAAATAATTATGTGTGTAAAGACACTGTTGAATCATTTGAGTCAGTCTGGAGTTTTCTAGCGATATTAACACCACATGGTTCCAGTTCTGTCATCTGTAAAATGGAGATAATAGTAAACCACCTTCCCATTGCAGCTTTGCTGGAAGAATGAATAAGTTAATTCACACTGGGCATTTGAGATGCTAACAGGCAATTATCAGTCTTTACTGTGCTTGATATCATCATTATTATAATTATTCATGCTGCTATTTGATCTTGTATTAACCAGAATTCTGATAAATGTAAGAGAGTTTATTTACCTTATTTTATAGATGAGGCAAATTGGCCACATGTGAGTACATAATTTGTGGCGGTTTCAACAGTGAGCCAGATTTATGACAAAGTTCCCAAGCCTCCTCTCGGGTACAAAGGAGCAAATTCTTATCCCAAAAGCAGCACAACAATCTGGAGCCATTTTACATAATATTGTAAAATTTCAAGAAAATTTAGGCTCCTATCTGCCATGGGTCCCATGGTATACAACATTTAAAGCAAATCTAATCATATGGAGGAAAAATTGTAACAGCAAAAGAAATAAAGAGAGGAAACATTGAGGATTCAGCGAAATATCCAGATTTATGTCATTCATAAGCAGTCCTAAGTTCTATGAGGCTTTGAAAAGCTATGATCTGTTTACAAAGAGAACAGTAGGTCCGTATTGTGTTATGTAATAGACACAACAAGGCATTCTGATTTCCATTTTGTAGCAATCACAGGGCTCCTATGCACCCTTGAAATGCCTGCACTTAACACCTTGCTTGGCCAGTGACAAAGGCTGCTTTGATGCATTGCATAGAAAGGTAAGTAAAGGAGTTTAAAGTATCCTACACTCCTCTTGGAAAATTGACAGGAGTATGTCATTCATCTCAAAGCGTATAGCCTGTAACATTGGAGTAATGATTCTAGACATAAAACAAAAACCCAGTTTGAGTATGCATTGTGATACTCTAAATGACTGCAATTCAGAGAGTAAATCTGGTTTTTGTTCCGTACATAAAGGAAGACTTCCCAATGATCAAATGAAGATAAATAGGGAAGAAGAATGATAGAAAGAGAATAATGCACATATACAAAGTGGTCATAAGCAAAATATAGCAAAAGTTCACTTGTAAATGTCAAGTTCTTGTTTTGAAAACCCTATACATTTAATTTTTTATTGTTTGTTTTTACATCATATTGAGTACATAGTGGTATACATATGTGTATGCATACATTTGTATATGTGGATAATGTATATACATGCATGTTCATTTATGTGTATACATACTTATGTATATACATACTTACGTGGTTTGCATTAGAAACACACATACATACATACATATCTATATATCCAATTTGCCAGCACCATTTATTGATGAGGCTATCCTTTCTCCACTGTTTGTTCTTGAGAGCTTTATAAAATATCAGTTGGTCCAAGAAAAGGAAACAAGAAATATTTCTTGTTGTTGCTGTTTTTGTTGTCTTGTACTGTTTGTTAGTTTATTTGTCTTTGGAGGGTAAGGGGGGGCATAGAAAAGGTAGAATACAGGGTGAATAAATACAACAGGGGCACTCACCAGACACTATGTGGAAAATGAAATACACATCTTGTGGGTGGGGTCAGGAGGGAAAAACTGGGAGAGAGTAAAGGGAGGGAAGACATGGTTCAAAAAGAATTGTACTCATTACATGACTCATGTAACTGTAACCCCTTTGAATATCACTTCTACAATAACAATTATATATATCAGTGTATACATATATATATATATATATATAATCAGTTGACTATATGAACATGGATTAATTTCTGGGCTCTCTATTATGTTCCATTCATAGTTGCATCTTTTTATGTCAATACCATATAGTTTGTGTTATTTTAACTTACGTTAACAACCTCATCTTCTCCTGAGAGCTTTGTGTCTCCAGTCTCCCATTGTAGTTACTGTAGGTCATGAGTAATTCACTTAATAAATGGCTTAGAAGAATCACCAATAGAAACCAACTTCATATCATAATTAGGAAGATAACATTTACTTTCTAAGTGGTGAACTTGGGTTGCAAATACATGTACTTTCAAAAGAAGACAACGTTTATATTCATTAGAGAAAATTCTGATCATTCTTAAGGCAGTCTAGTGGTATATTTGTGGTATATTTACCTACAAGTTCTTCTTTGTTGTTGAGGTTTTTGTGTTTTGTTTTGCATTCTAAAGGAAGATAGCCTTTAAAATGAGTCAGACTATAAGAGTGGAAGATTTTTTGATGTAAGATATGCCCAGAATCGTGAAGGGAAACATTGTAATCAGATAAAGCTAGTAACAGTATAAACAATTAATTTGTTCAAAAGTTATTTTTCACTGGATCTTTAAATAGCTGAAGAATGTATCTCATATTTTTAATAAGTTTTTTAATTGTGAAAATACCATACAGAGGGGTGACAATTATATGAGCAAGATAATGAGTACATTTCTTAACAAGCATTGTTGCCCTCCTTTGTGTTTCCCCTACCATCCCTGCCCTCCCTACACTTCTCCTCTTCCCTATTCCCCCTCTCCCCCCCCCCCCGCCCTCCTCCCCGTAGCTCATATTGTACACTTAGGAAATTTAGTATGTTTAGAAATGCTGGCCACCCCAAAAAATATGACCAGAAAGGTTTCTTCCATGAATGATGAATTTCTGTGAATGAGAACGAAGAGTTACTCCTCAAATTCCTTTTCATCTCTTGGTGTTCTAAAGCTGGTTGTTTGGTCAATTGAGGGGGATTGGATAAGATCCTTTCTGCATTCTGCTCCTCCTGTTCCTTCTTTTCTCTAGCCTTTCTCAGACCACTGATTCACTTTCTGTCACTGTAGACTAGTTTCCATTTCCTAGAATTTTAAATAAGTGGACTCATGAACTATGTACCCTTTTTAATCTATATTCTAACATTCAGCAAAATTACTTTGAGTTCCACCCCTGTTATTTCTTGTATGAGTAATTCATTTTCTTTCTATTGCTGAGTAATATTCCATGTATAGCCATATCACTATTTGTTTTCCTAGCCAACTATTGATGGAAATTTGGTTTCCAGATTTAGGCGATTATAAATAAAATGTGTGGAAGCTATAACACTTCTTTGTCAACATTTGAGGTGAAAAGATAGTTCTGTTTTTTTTTTTTTAATTTTAGCCACCCTCATAAGTATGTAATACCCTCACAAGTGTGTAATGGCATTTCATTGTGTTTTGTTTGTATTTCCCTAATAAATAACAACATATGGTTGACAAAGATAGATCATTAATAAATATATTTTCTTTCCATGTATCTTCTTTGGTGAAGCATATGTTTAAAGGTTTTGCTAAGCTTTTGAGTGTTGGTCTTATTATTGACCTTTGTTTTAAAAATATATTTACCTACAAGTTCTTTATTCACTATGAGTTTTTTCAAAATATTTTTATTATCTTTAAGTAGTTGTACAAGGAGTTGCTAATTCAACAAAGTTTATTAATACTAGTATCTCCTCACAGCTTGTAGGCTATCTTTTCATCTGTTGCCAAGTGTCTTTTGAAGATCAGCAGTAACTACAGGAACCTTGATTAGATATCTAAGAAGGTATCTACAAATTACCTAACTGAAGATCACAAAGATTTTTCTCCCATACTTTCTGGAAATCATAGTTTTAAGTTTAACATATACTGCTAAAATTGACTGTTAAATTTGACTGCATTGTATATAGCAAAAAATAAAATCAGTACTGAGAAACAGAATTGAACAATCATATGTAGCAAGCTGACTGGTCAAGAAACCAATATCTAAAGACAAACAAAGGTTCTCATCTTAGTTTCAACTTTGTTAGTTGTGTGATCTTGGTCAAAATATTCAACTGTTTTGATTTGTTTCCTCATCTATAAAATTAAGAGTAAGAATAGTTCATATCACATGCAGTCACTCTGAAGATTAAGCTAGCTTAATAATGGAAAAATTGTGATAATTCTAATATAATAGAGTGAAATATATATATATATATATATATATATATATATAATATAATTAATAGAATGAAATGGGTGAGGAAAATCACCAAGTCATGGACAATAGCTATGATGGCCCTTGCCCAGTCATTTGAAAACACTTCCTTGGAATAGAACAAGGTTTAGAGTAAGGAATGATATACAACAAGGATGTTAATAGCATTTGGTTTTCTGAATGGAATAGTAAAGACAAAGTCAACAGTCTGAAGAAATGTAAAAATAATGTTTGTATCAGCTGGAAAGAAGCAATAATAGATACGAAGAGTAGATACAGGCCAAATTACAGTAAATGGCTACCAGAATAAGCTGACAGGAAATTCTGCACAGTACAATGGAATGAGATCTCAACCTTTCAACTCACTTGTTACTGAAAAATAAGCTGTTGGACCACAGAGTTTCTAAGATATAGTATCAATCTAGAAACCTGGGAAATTTTCTATCTATGCTATATAGTATTGGAGTAATGAAAGAAGTGAACCACTCCAGGTGGTAGAAGTAAATAAGAAATCTGGATTTAACAATCATCCAATAGGAATCAGAAATCACTATTCCTTAGAAATTTATAGCTGATGGAAGAGAAAATGAGTAATGGGGTACTTTCCCAGAGTTTGTGTTCTCTGTGCAAACACACTGAAGTAGTCACATGCAAAAAAAATGGAAGCATCAAGGGAGCGAGAGGAGAAAACATACAGAAAAATAACAGACAAAGAAGGGACAGACAGATGACTGGATAATTATTGTCTGAAGTCCAGATTTTTAACCATCAGGTCTAATTCCTCTGAAGATATTTGTTAACATAGTAGCATTCTCTTACACTTTTTCATACAATTTTCATTTTTTAAATTTTATGTACTTTTTAAATTTTATTTTTGTCATATAATTTTTAAAGTCTTGAGCCAGTCTCTTACTACCATTAAGCATATTTCAACATTTCTAATTGATGTTGTTTGGGATGAAAACAAAAAATCAAGCATTTATCCAAGGGAAAAAACCCTGAAATATTTAAATAATTGTAAAAATGCCTCCTAAAGGCAAGACTATATTAATTCAGAGTTATTTGAACTACATTGGCCTCTAACTTATTCTATGTGCAGGGATAATTCAAAATTCACTCTACATATTTCAGCAATGCAACCATCACTGAATGTTTTTTTTATTTGGGTTAAAATGTGGAGAAGGACAGACCTACTCTCATACATTCACTCAGCACCTAAATAGACAAACACTGCTAGTGTCACTGGCCATTTTCACCTGCGTAATGTCTTAATCTTTCCAACAACTGTAATGTTGGCCCAAGAAATTATGTTTTACACGAGTAAAACAAGTCAAGTCCTCACTGTTAGTCTGAGCTAGAGCTTTCTTGGAATATGTAATCTAGTTGAGGAGGCAGTACCTTAAAAAATGATGTTCTGAGGCCAGATGTACAGTAACCCAGTGTGCTTTCCACAAGGAAGCTCAGCAAATCCTTTAAGGAATGACTGGAGCTTGGGCAGGTAACTACTGGGCTGGGAGAAGATTTCACAGAGGCACATGGCCAGAGAATGCCTGGTAGAGTTACAGAAAAGCAGGTAGTTCTAATTTTAATGGAGGGAGAGGACAGGAAGAGATGTCAGTACATGACAGTCAAGAAAGCAAAACTAAGATGTCGCAGAGGGTCAGCAAAGAACTTTATCTGAGAGAAAGGCTTGGTGAGAATTGTGTTCTAAGCAATACTTGCTGCAACCTTTAACATATCTTCTGTAATCTGGGTGGAAGGGGGGTAGCCTGGAGGTAGGGCATCTGATCAGAGGAGGCTAGCCTGCTATTATTGGTGATTAGGTTCCTGCTACAGGAAAGAAAGAATTTCACTTTCCCTCTAAGCATGGTGGTGCATGTTTGTAATTCCAGCCACACTGGAGGCAGAAATTAGAAGATCACATTTTAAGGAAGACTAAGGAGAAAAGGTAGCAGGGCACTTGTGGTGGCACACTCCTGTGGGAATCTTAGGGAGGAGGATTGTGGTCTGAGATTGGCTGCAGGTGGGAAAAAAAAAAACAGTGCTGAGCACATGGCTTAAGTGAGAAAGCCATTTGTAGTAGGGATTTGAAGATGTTCTTCAGCTGTGGTGAAAGGGGAGCGGAGAGACCAAAAGAGAGCTTCTAGAGAGAGTTTTAGAAGGGGCGGGTGACTGTCATGGCCGGAGGACAGAAGATGAGCAGGCAGAAGTGTGAAGAAATGCAGAGGGGAGAAGCGAACAGTCACCCTGGATGATCAAGAAGGAAGCTGTGGCCTAATAGAAAAATGCTGACCTTCACATTCAATCAGCTAGGAGAGAGTGACAACATTTTAAAGCCACAACTTCCCTTTTCTTACAATAGAGGGGGATTACCTTTCTACTGTAGTAACTGGGAGTTCCTTCTTCCACCTGTGTGAAAGCACCTTCTAGGCTTTTCTTGGTGTGTGTGTGTGTGTGTGTGTGTGTGTGTGTGTGTGTGTGTGTGTGTGTGTGTGTGTGTGTACCACTACTGGGAGCTTGAATTCAGGGCCTGGGCGCTTCCCTTAGCTTTCTTGCCCAAGGCTAGCTACAAAGCCTACTTCTGGCTTTTTGGTGGTTATCTGGGGGGGGGGGGGGATACGAGTCTCACATGCTTTTTCTGCCCCAGCTGGCTTGGAACCAGGATCCTCAGGTCTCAAGCTTCCTGAGCAGGTAGATTACAGGCAGTAAGCACAGCTGCTCTGATTTCAGCACACCGTGGGAGGTGTATTCTTTGAGTACCTACCTGGTGATGGGTGGGGGTCGGGGAGAAGCTTCAGGATTATTGGGAAAGGATGGGGGTGAGTAAAACGTTTCGTAAGGAGCGGCGACTAGAGATGCATTCCCAGAGGCATCAAGCCCACCCCCACTCCCCTTTTTCGATGACACCAACTTCTCCTCTGAATCTCTCTTACAGGTTCTGGTTATAAGAGAAGTGCTCACCGGCCGATCCGAGGACCCCTACCCCCGCTGGAAACTGGGCTTCCACTGGAGAAGTCACCCGGGCGTGTTAATTTCTGTGGGGATCCCGGAGCTGGGGAAGGGGGTGTGTGTGTCTCAACTCAAATACTAGGAGCCGACAGCTAGCTTGGTAAACCCGGAATGCAGACGTGTTGGGTCGGGGCTGGTAGCGCACACTTGGCGCTCGGGCCAGCTCTTCTAGGGCGGTGCAGCAAGAACTGGGCTCTCCTCTCTCGCCCAAGGCAGAATCTGGGGCTTTTTACTTTGTGTGGTTGTTCGGTTTTGTTGGGTTCTTTTTGGAAATAGCTGAGCGGGGAAAGGCCCCGCCCTTCCGCCCTGGGCCCCAGAGCCGCCCCGCCCACCTGCCCAGCCCCGCGGCGGCCCGGACGCGCCGGAGGTCCCCGCGGCCCATGGGACCCTCGGTGCTGCCCGCCTGGCTGCAGCCCAGGTAGGGCGCTCGTTCCTCTGAGGCCCGAGCGGAAGGGGACGCGAGCTGACCTTCGGGGGTGAGGGGGGCGTTCGGGATCCCCAAATAACAAGCAGGCACCCCGGGGGCGGGGGGGGAGGGCGCGCCGTCCAGCCCTGCGCTCGGCACGCCCTAGAGCTGCTAACAGGTGCGCAGTGCTCTGCTTTTGTCTGTAACCCGAGGAAGAAAGTTCCTCCTGTTCGCCCCTCCGGCCGTTCCCCCGCCCCCACCCCAACTATTTTGGGGATGAGGAAGTGGGAAGTGCCGGCGGCTGGTTGGCCACTTCTTCCCCGCGTGCGCGCGCTCTGCCAGCCCCTCCTGCCCGGGCGCGAGGGGCTCGCGCGGGGACCCGAGCGCTCCGCGCCGCCCCAGCACTGTGCGCACGCGAGCGCCTGCGCACGCCGGTGTGCGCCGCCGAGCCTGGAGAGTCCCACGACGTGGAGGGACTATCTCCTCTCGCTGAACCCGCGAGCAGTTCATGGAATCTGTTGGGTGACCCTAAGAAGCCTTCTGCCTACCCACCCCGGTGGCGTCTGCTCCACAGCAGAGCTCCCCCACCCCGTGTCACCTCACCCACTGGGAGGAGAAGATTCTTTACACCCACAGGGCCAACCTGCCATCCTGTGGAAGCTCCGGGGAGCACTTTACACAACGCTTTTTCTGAATTTCTCCAAAACACCGCAGCTGTCACTCTTGTCTTCGTCATCTCCCCAAGCATACTCACTGCGCAACCCATCTTTAACACCCAGCTTGACTTCCCGTTTTAGAGGGGGCGGGGAGCTGGGCACTCGACTGCTTTCTATGTGCATCTAAGGACAGGCACTGGGCTTCCCTTGCAAAATGTGAGAGAGAATAACCCCATCACAGAATGCCAGGTGTGGCCACGCACTGCGTTATGCACTATTTGGGATCATGGCTGTCATGCCTTCACTCTCATAAGTATCAACCACTTCTTTCTCAGCCTTTACACGCAGCAGGCTGAGTTACTGGAACACATATTAAGTACACCAATCCCTTTGTACCCCTGTTTCCCCTACAAAATAATCAAAACTATCTTTTCAGTTAGATGAGCAAGGTTCCCCGCCCTCCCCATGCCCCCCTCCCCCTCCACTCCTTCCCTATGGGTATTGGCCTGGGCACTGTTTCTGAGCTTTTATTGTCAGCGCTAGTGCTCTACCACCTGGTACACAGCTCTACTTCCATCTTTTTTTTTTTTGGTGGTTAATTGAAGATAAGAGTTGTCCACACTTTGCTGCCCTGCCTGACTTTGAACCACGATTTTCAGATCTCAGCCTGTTGAGTAGCTAGAATTAAAAGTGTGAAGTGCTGGCACCTGGCTTAGAGTTTTATTAAAGATGAAAATGGATATTAAAGAAAGAACTATATTTGATTTTATGCAAACAGCATATTCACTTTAGCAGGTAGTGTGTGCTACCTGTTGCTTCAAAATCTGTTTTGGGGAAAACCAAATAAAAGATGATACAGAATCATTTACTTTTGCTTGCTCATGTCGGCCAGTACAATGAAGGACATATGGACAACATTGAAAGGATAATTATGAAAGGAGTATTTAATGGCATTTTTTTTGTATTTCCAGGTATAGGAAGAGTGCCTATCTCTTCATCTATTACTTAATCCAGTTCTGTGGGCACTCATGGATATTGACAAATATGACAGTCAGATTCTTTTCATTTGGAAAAGGTAAAACTCCAAAATAAGCTTTGATTTTCAGTTTTAAATCCTTGATTTCCTCTAGGCTTGCTTCTATTAATTTTAAGTTTTTATAAAGTTTCCTGAATAGTCACAATGCTTCTTAGCTGCCAGAGTTCTTTTTTATTGCAAAGCCAACACTTTTATGGATGGGGGAGAAGGTAAGATAAGGGGGGAAGACGGGGCTTTTCCCTGAGCAAACAGTTTGTTCTGAAAACATAAATGTGTCTATGAGGTTGTGCCATTTCCCTATCCCTTTTTGGTTCTGCACAAACCCCTAGCAAACATGCTGCATTTTGAGGGTATCTGTAATTTCCTGCATTACATTGTGGTGTGTGTGTGTATGTTTGTGTGTGTGTGTGCGCGCGCACGTGTGCGCGCAGAACCCTCTCCCAGGGTTCCAGGGGGTTTTATTCTCCACATTTAGGGTAACTGCAGCCTACTAGTAAGTGAGTGACAAACTTTACAAGCCCCCAGATTCTGTTAGATGCCCTTACAAAGCAATGTATACATGATACACTTTGTAGATGATTAATTACGTACGTGAAGTTGGCCACTTTACGTAGGTGAAGTTGGCATGGATGGCTTCGGTCATTAGCTTTCCTGTAAAGTAAAAATGCTGTTTCAAATTTTAAAGCATGAATCACTAAATGACTGTCAAAACAACATTCTCTTCTTGTTCTACCCCCACATGAGTAAGTGTCATCACAGTTTACAACTGTTGGGTGACTCAACAATTTGAGCAACTGCTGTTTTCAGCTAAAAACAAACCTAGAAAAAAAACCACCACGCTATTCTCATCAGTTCAAACTTCTGTGTCATAAGGAAATTAATCTGCTTTGGAGGTGTCAGAAATTATTTTAGACTTGTCTTTCTTGCTCCAAATTTACAGAGACGCTCTTGCATTTGTTAGTAACCTCAAAGATATAACCTAAGGCTTGAATTTCAACTATGAGCTTGAGAAATTTCTAACAGAGGAAAACAGAGGCAACAGGAAAAGTTCTTTGCAGGTTTAGGGGGAAATGAAAGTCACTATTTCTAGGCTTTGGAAATTAGCTGAGGCAGGGTGGGCATGTTGGGAATCATTTACAATGCATCCCAAGTCAAGAACTGTCTGAGGTTGCCTTTCCTTTCTGGGGGGGAGGGGATTTGCTTTAGTCAGCCCTGTGTTTATTTCTTAATTATTTTCCTGTTGCTAAAATGACAGTTGCTACTTATTGAAGCAAAACAATGGAATCATATGGAAAAGGGAAATGGAGCATCTCTAAGTAAGATTCAGCATGTTTATAAGTCAGTACACGACTTAGTAGGTAGTTCAGTAGCAATCTACACCCCTGAGCTGTGACACTTGTGCTCTGTCAGTGCTGTGTAACTGATGGTGCTCTGCAATAGCAGATGCAGGGCATAGATGGAGAGCATGTACTCTGTCTCTTGTCAGGAATCAGCCCTGAGAAGCGCACAATGAAAACAGTATCAGTCTTACAGAACTGCTGAGAAGGAAGCCTTGTGCTTGACCATTTATTGTCATAGGACGATAGCAAGGCTGTGAAGACAGCAAAACCATTCCTAGAAGTTTCTAAATATGGTAGAATTTTATTTCAACATGAAAGTAACAAACTTACCGTCTTAGAAGAGTATTTTTTTTCCCTAGGATTTTAGTGTACTTCTAAGGGCAGTATTTCAGTTGCATGTTTTGTACAACAAATTCCAAAAGTCCTGCTGAAAGGCCCAAGTTTAGTGTTTAACACAAATCCAAAGAGCACTAGCCACATATGCATAAGAACCAAGGAGTAGGTACTCTTAGTACTGGGTATCATGCTATTAGTAATGCCATTTCCATAACACTTCTATGAAATCATATTTTTTCCTCTTCTTTGTCATTTTCTTGTCAATGGAAAAGTTGTGCAGAGTGGCTTCTTCAATCTCACCTCTGACTTATTTCCACTTCAAATGGTTTACATTCTGCCTGATTGCTTTAATATGAGAAATGCATTATAATACTATATATTGGGAATACATACTTAAATACATTTAGGCTGCAAAACCTATGTAAATTTTTACTTCCTTTTGGAAGAAAACCAATTAAATTGTACTACAGTAGAAAATGCTTTTGTACATTCTGTTGCATTCTTAATAATTTAGTAGTTGCCTAGATTTGTGATGTGATCTAGTTTTCACTTTTTACATCTATGTTCATAGATTCAATGGTTGACACTTTTTACGCTATTGGACTTGTCATGAGAATTTGCCAATCCATTTCTGTCTTGGAGTTGCTGCACATATATGTTGGCATTGAATCAGACCATCTTCTCCCAAGGTTTCTGCAGGTAGGTTTTGGTCAAATTATCATTATGCTATAATATTATAATTATATGTCTTACAGATTTTCTTGATTTCATGGAATTAAAATACATTCCATGGAAGGATTACTTGATTCTATGACATTGCAATAAGAAGCGCCAACTAGAAATATCTGAGGCAGTGGTATTTGATGATCTATGCACTGCATTTACCCTATTGCAGAAGGAGATTTCATTCCACTTGCTACCTTCAATATGTCATCAGGGATTATAAGACTCTAGAAAGACATAAGATTGAAACCATTCAGACTAGAGTTTGATTCTTGGCTCTTGTACTGACCTCTGTGGAATATAGACCTCCATAACCAGAGGGCAATTGCTAGAAAAAGGACAGACCATACATCATACCATATTTGGCAAAGGGTAGATGATTAAAAAAAAATGAATCCCCCAAAGTTGCTTTTTTCTTCATCTAGAGCATAGAATACACCTCAGCCATTTCTTGTCCATTCTACCTCTTTGGCTGAATTAAAATAAAAGGGAGAGATCATTTATAGTTATCTAGTATAGTATCTAAGCATAAAATTGGGGTCACATAACCAGACTCAATTTCCAGTTTTACCTATACTTTCTGTATGAGTTGAAGCAAGGTGACTAATCATTCAGAAACTGGTTATCTAATGCAATATGGAAATACCATATGCCCTATGGAGTAGCTGAGGACATGGGTGGGATGAATTCTTGGATTCAGTAGGAATATAGTACATGTACCCACTGATGTTATTCAGCACTGCTGTTATTTGTTATTTGTTGCCTCTACCATGCCAGTGTTTGCACGTGCACATACGCATGTGTGTGTGTGTGGGGGGGGTGTGGATGTGTGGGTGGGTGTGCATTTGCGTGCATATGCTCCAGTCCTGGAACTTGAACTTGGGGCCTGGGTACTGTCCCTCAGCTATTTTGCTTAAGACTGGACTGCTACCTTTTGAGTCATAGCTTCACTTCTGCCTTTTTGGTGGTTAGTTGGATATTAGACTCTAATGGACTTTTCTGCCTGGGCTGACTTCAAACCATGATTTTCAGATTTCAGCCTCCTGAATAGCTGGGATTTATAGGCATCAGCCACCAGTGTTTGGAGACAGCATTCTTTTTTAAAAGGCACATTGCAAGAAGAATGAGAGTTGTAGAGACTCAATAGAGAACATAGTTTCTTAAGGCAAGAAAAAGTTTTAAATGGCACTCTTCTTAAGGGGAAAAAAAAGGATTAGAGAATTACCTGAACCCGTGTTTAAAATCTCTAGGATTAGGAATAAATATCTCATGATCAAAACTTTAGCTATCTCTAAAATAAATAAAAAAGTAGATAAATTTGACAAATTTGCATTATAAAATTATTAAATTATCATATTTTGAGCACTTACATCAAACATAGAATGTAAACATACAACAGACATTTTTGTCTAATGAGTATTAGCATAGATACTTCTAATAAAATTTGCTTAAAATACCAGGAAAGGATCTGGGCACCGGTGGCACCACATGTATAATCGTAGCTACTCAGGAGGATGAGATCTGAGGATCACAGTTCAAAGCCACCCCAGTAGGAAAGTCTGTAAGACTTTTTTTTGGGGGGGGGAGTCCGGTCGTGGGGCCTGAACTCTGGGCCTGGGTGCTGTCCCTCAGCTCTTCAGCTCAAGGCTAGCAATCTACCACTTGAGCCACAGCGCCACTTCCGGCTTTTTTCTTTTTGCTTATGTGGTGCTGAGGAATCGAACTCAGGGCCTCAGGCATGCAAGGCAAGCACTCTACCACTGAGCCACCTTCCCAGCCCTAGGACTCTTATCTCTGATAAACTACTCAGAAAAAAACTGGAAGTGGTGCTGTGGCTCAAGTGGTAGAGCACTAACCTCGGGGACAAAGTCCAGGCCCTGAGTTCAAGATCCAGGACCAGCAGAAGAAAAATCAAGAAAGTTTAAAATATGCAAAGATCAGTAAATCCTAAGGAACCCAGTAAAACTTCAGCATTATAAATACTAAAAATAGTTATGGGATATTATTTCCACTAAAAATAATTGTACAAAATGTTTTCATTGTGCTATTACCAACTTGTTTACAATGTACTTCATTCAATTTCACCTGTGTTAATTTTTAAATCACTGGCTCTTTCCCCCATCTTTTGAACAGTTTTTCAAAGGTTTCACTGTGTTACTTTCTCCTTTCCAGCTCTTTTCATCCTCTGATTTCTCCTCCAGAGCATTTTTGTAATCATGTTATATATGTACACACACACATTTTGTCATGTATCACCTTTATTATACTGAAAGATATTTCTTTCATTCCCATTTTCTTCAGAGGCTTTATTATAAAGGTATGTTATATTTTGTCCAAGGATTTTATTTTGCCTCTACTGAGAAGATCATTTGATTTTTATTCTTTTTTTCTTCTGTTTATAGTTGTGAATGTGGAACCATCATTTTATCCCTAGAATGAAACCAATTAAATCATGGTGTGTGATCTTGTTTATATGTTGTTGTATTAATTTGAGAATTTTTTGCAATGATGTTCATCAAGAGAATTGGTGTATAATTTTCTCTCATTGTAGTGTCCTTATTTGGTTTATACAGTACGTTTGGTAGAATTCCTTCCTTTTCTATTTATGTAGACTGGTTTGAGAGTGTTGATCTTATGTCTTCTTTTAGAGATCTTGTAGATTTTGACAGAAAAGCTATGAATTAATAGACTTCTGTTTGTAGGGAAACTCATTGTTATTGCTGCAGTCTCATACCTCTTTATAATTGTAAGTAGTTTATATCCTCTCAAGTCAATTTAGGTCAGTCATATGTGTCTAGAAATTTATTCATCTAGACTTTTCAGTTTTTTCAAATGTAAGTTTTCAAAGTAGTGGCAAATGATATTCAGAATTTCATTGGTATTTGTTCTAAAATCCTCCTTTCTACCTCTAATTAACTTTTCCCTCCTTCTTTTGCTTAGTGTGGCTAAATATTTATCAATCTTGTTTGTTTTTTAAAGAACCAAGTTAGATTCTTTGTTTTTTTTTTATAGTCTCTGTTCCATTGAGTTAGTCTCTGAACTTTACTATTTTTTTGCATATGAAGTTAGGCTTTGGCTTGTTCTAATAAGAGCTCAAGGTATATCTTTGGCTTATTGATTTGGATCTCTGTGATTAATATGTGTTCATAAATATAACCATGCTTATATTACTGCCTTTGCTACACTTCAAAACTTCTGGTACATTATGTTTTCATTTTCATTTGATTCTAGAAATGTTTTTACTCTCTGCCTTATTTCTTTGGAAACTTATCAAGCATTTTCCTATATTCATGTTTTCTGAATATTAGCTGTGATTTTTTTCTAGTTTTATTTGTTGGCTGGTAACATACGTATTATTCTATATATTAATATTTGTTAAAGCTTGCTTTATATCCAAATATCTATTTTGTATGGGCTACCGAGAAGAATGTATATTTTACAGCTATTTGGTAGAATAGTCTGTAGAGGTTTTTATGTCTATTTCCTTTGTAGGAACTGAAGTTTCCATGTTGAAATCTCAACTGTGTGATTGGGGACCTTCTATTAGGATGAAGATATTGAAATATCAAGTGTAAACTAAAGATCAGGTCAATAAAGTATAATATAGTAATATTGTAGTAGTTATTTAGCTAAGGCCCAGGTGGAATTTTCCTTTTAAAAAAAAAACAGAATAAAAGGAGTTATAGGGCTTTCCTAGAAGCAGCATATAATTTGAGAATGAGATTTATTAGTATTTCTGACTTAAAAGGATGATTGTACTTTGAAACAACCAAAATGCATATTGTAAGGTCCACTCTGGAAGTGCAGGCGCTATGCAGATAGCCTCCCCTCTTCCTCTTGGTTAAGTTTCCCCCAGTGACCTCCGTTACCTAGGTAACCGCCACACCTGGAGGCAGTTACCTCCCTTGCTGTGAGGTCATATCCTGGACCCCCCACCCCCACCCCAAGCCTCCCATAGGACTTTGGGAGGATCCCAGGCTCTGACGCCACATCAGCATCAAGTGTGGCCACACCTTTCCCACATCTGGCTGCATCTTCTCTCCGCCCCTGCCCTACTTAAACCCAGGCGGGACATTGGCTGCCCCTTCCGCCATCGTCCCCACCATGCATGGACAGCAGCTGAAATAAACTTCTCTTCCTGCCTATTTAATTAACTTTACATATATAATATCACCATCCAACAATGCTAATCTCAGAAAACAGAATTAACAAGCCAGGTTAAAAGAAAGTTATATTCTATCAAATGGAATTATTTCACTTGGAGTATGATAACCATCCAAAATTTTCTGGTATATTTTAAGGACTTTTTTGAGGGAGGTATAAATTAGTTAATACTAGTTTCATGATGAGGGAATTTTCAGAATTAAAAGTGGTGTTAATCATTGCAGTTTAGTTATTGCTAGTTTAAAAGTGGTGTTAATCATTGCAGTTTAGTTATTGCTAGTTTAATCGTACATATTGTTAAAATGCACCCAGTAAGAATAGTCTTAAGTTTGGAAGAAAACTAATGAGTACTTGGAATATCCTTAGAAAGTATAGACATATTTTATGGTTTACAAAATTACCTTGGTTTGCTTAATAATAGAAATCATTATGTAACACACACCTCAGTACTTGGAGATTCAGGATAGAGTATTTGCTTAAATTTCTAATGACTTATGGAAATGTGCTTGAAGTTAAATAACCCATCCTGATTTGAAAAAAATAATGTGAATATATATTGACAATTTTTATTCAAAGACTACTACAGTTAGTGGAGCACAGATAATTTTTAAATCTTCAGTCTTTCATAGGGATACCAAGTGAGAGATCATGACATTAGAGAGGACAATTTCCATGCTAATTTAGGGCTGATATGTTATTAGTTTTTGATGTATTTTTTTGCTTCCTCATTAATCTCCTTTACTTCAGGTTTTTTATCTTTCTTACATTGCTTTTATTCATTTATTATCATTTATGGTTCTCTAAATAGAAATGGTGTTGCAAAATCTTTCAAAATATATCCTGTCTAAAGTTTCATTTTCTGTCTCCTTCCTTTGAATTCTGTGGACAATTAGAATTCCTTGACTTTGAGGTGACCCTGAGGCCTCTGCTTTAAAATAATGAAACAAAACTTTCAGGTTGTGTAATCATTTTGGTTTTTCAGTTTCCCCATTTTGAAATGAAGAAATATAGCTAGAAGAGCAGCTGAGTTACTTACACCATAATCACAGCTGACTGCAAGCTGTATCTTGAAAAATGGATAGTGTCCAGATGCTTTCAGGAGGCCAAAATCATGTCTACACAATTGCAATGTTATTTTGATATTACCTAGAGGAGATGGCTAAGCTATTTTTTGAGACTAGTCTTCCACAGTAACAAGATAAATAATTCCAACTTTCAGTAAGAATGGATTAGCTAGTTACATGCAATGAACATCACATATAGCAAACACTAGTGTTGTAAAAATAGGTATTTGTGCATTGTTGTGTGCATTATCAAATGTTTTACATTCACAACTTTGACACCAAGAAAAATACCATGAATTCTTAAAATTAGGCACAACTGCTTAAACAATAAAGGAAAAAATAAACAAACATAGAACAATACTCCTTTAATATTAAGTAGATAATTGTTCTTTTACACTTATGGGAGTAAGACAAAATTATTACACAAATGGTTAATTGTAGATTTCTATCCCTGGAGGTAAATACATGCTAATTACATTATGTAAATAAATATAATAATCTCTGGGTATTGTAAAGTTTCTAAATGAGGAAGCTAAAAAAACCATCTAAAATATATGTATTTAAAAATAACATAAATCAAAACTAAGTATCTCTTTAACCCTCTTCACCCAAATCATTTGTTTCTATTACCTTAATAAAAGATGTTAAATGGGGAAACTCATTTATTTTAATCGATTTGTTTTCTTACAAAATGGTAATTCCTAGAAAATGGAAATATTACTGTTTCTGAAATATTGATTTTCGAATAGCTTTGTTCAGACTTCATACGTTCAGAAGCCTACAGAAGAAATTTTTTAAAAATTCATATAAGGGGGCTGGGAAGGTGGGTCAGTGGTAGAGTGCTTGCTTTGCATGCCTGAGGCCCTGGGTTCGATTCCTTAGCACCACATAAGCAAAAAAAGAAAAAAGCCGGAAGTGGCGCTGTGGCTCAAGTGGTAGAGCACTAGCCTTGAGCTGAAGAGCAGAGGGACAGGCCCAGAGTTCAGGCCCCACGACTGGACCCCCCAAAAAAATTCATATAAGATATTTAGGATGTTTCAGTTCAAGGAGAGAGAAAAGAAGCCAAAACTAATATTGTTCCATATCAGATTGAAACACTCCGTAGGAAACTCTTAGAATACTCCATCTGGAGTATAGTTTATGCCATCTTTTGAGAAGTGCTTCCAATGCAAAGATCCTGTTTATAACAATTAAAATGGCTCAACTCTACCTCCTCCTGCAGTATCACCACAAATGCTGCTGCACATGTATTAATTTATACATATATAAAGATTTTTAAACCTATAAATCAAAATACTAAAAATTATTACCTCTAAATAATTGTGTCCACAAAATTCCAAGACCAAATTTCATGAGCCATTTTCTATTTATCAATATCGGTATCACCTCCTATTCTGATGAGGGGAAACAGATACCTGCCAACTAAAAATCACTGCAAAGATTTCACAGTAACAACTCTTAAAGGAACAAATATGAAGGACTTCCCAAAGGAATGTGTTGTATACCAGTTTAAGAAAATAGCTAGGCATCACTTTAATTTACATTATTTTATTTCTGGAAGTCCTTTAGGCTGAACTTGCGGCCTTACACTGGGGAGCAAGTGCTTATTTTCATTCCTAGACTAAATCTCCTGATTTTCCATAAAACCACATAAAATTTTCAGCTAAAATTTGGGTTGAAAATAGACTTGTATCTTTGAGAGAAAAAAAAATGATTAGTGTAGAATTGTAATATTCTCCAAATTTTGAAGGTTCTTGAGAATAAATTGTGCATATAATTCACTCTAGGTAAAATTTTTAGACATTTTCCCCCATTTTTGCATTTGATGTATACAGTTCTTGAGTTTAGAATTCCTACATTTATTATAAAAGTATTTTTATTTTATAGTGACTGTACATATCATCACCATATTTATTTATTCTGTTACACCAAATATTATAAGACCATTCACTAGTAATAGTCATATTCTTATATAATTTGTTAAAATGACAAACAGCTTAGCTTTTCCAAATGTAAAGCTTTAAATGATCGATAAAATTATTGTGAAAATAAAATTTAGAAGTCTTTTCATCAACATTTATTTTGTGTTTAGAATTTTAGAGAGGCTCTTGTTTTAAGGTCTTAATTTTTAAAGAGAAGATCTGCTAAAGAATAGACTGACTGTCAGCTGGGCATGGTGGCGCACATCTGTAATCCTAGCTACTCAAGAAGCTGAGATTTGAGGATGGTGGTTCAAAGCCAGCCTAGGCACGAAAGTCTGTGAGACTCTTATCTCCAATAAACCACCAGAAAACTGGAAGTGGCGCTGTGGCTCGAGTGGTAGAGTGCTTGCCTTGAGCTGAAGAGCTAAGGGATAGCGCCCAGGCCCAGAGTTCAGGACCCAAGACCGACCAAAAAAAAAAAAAAGAAAAAGAAAAAGAAAAAAGAATAGACTGTCATTTTGATGTTAGGTTTGGATTAGTTCACAAAGTAACAAAGGTGAAAAAGTCTTAATGAATAAAGGATTTAGAATCATTGCTTTAAACGTTGATTCTATTCATGGAAGTAGGTCACTTTTACTTACTAAAATGAATGCTTTTGTGAAAGGCACTTAAGTAGTAACAGCACCTTCTCTTCAGGGTAATTATGGAGAAGAAATAAAGTGGTGTATGCTTGGACATCAGCAGAAAGCAAGCAATAGATATTGACTTTTATCTATCTATACCTGTTTCCTTGTTGAATTGCCACTGAATGGTCAAGTCAGTTAAATAACTTTTGTATAGCTAATCAATAAGGTTGACATTTGATAGGTAGGAACCTTCATACATATGTGAGAAAGTGTACTGTTTGGGGCATGGCAATTGATAATTTCTGTACAACTAGGATTCCATCATCAACATGCCACAGACCCTCAGTTACTGACTTTCATCAGAGTGAGTTTCATCATGCTCTATTAGATTTTTCCCCCTCTGTCCTCATCATTTAAAAGGTATCCTTTAAATGTTCTCCCTGTTTTCCAGAAAACAAGAGAATTAGGATACATGTCTACCAATAGTTTGGACACACCAGTTGAATTCTCTGGTTTCCAAATTCCTTATTTGTCTGGAAAGGACCCTACAAATCATTTTATTAAGAGCTGTCTTAGCCAGGTACCAGTGGCTGATGCTTGTAATCCTAGTCACTCAAAAGGCTGGGATTGGAAGATGGTGGTTCAAAGCCAGCCTGGGCAGAAAAGTCCATGAGACTCTTGTCTCCAATTCAACACCAAAAAGCCTGAAATGGAGCTGCTGTGGCTTGTTTGGTAGAACTCCTTATGTAAATATCATTAAGATCTGTCAAGAACTGACCAAAGAAAAACAGCTCTGTAGATAGGGTCTGTAAAATTGACTAAAGTTTGAATCATGTCTTAATTCCCCTTAGCCATGCAAGGGCCCTTTTGACTCACCTCTGTAGTCACGAGCAGGCCTGATATAGCTTTTACACGTGCATTTCTAGTCATGTGGTCCACTGTTGGCAAATCTTGGATTTTTCAACACACATAGACTAGGATTTTGTCATAGATTATCCCAGCATTTTCTCCTTAATCAGCTTTAAAAATGAAGACACTGTTGAAAACTTCATAGAAATTCCTTTATATTTTTCTTTACCACTAGTGTGTACCGTCAATTTCAAGTAAGTTTTTATCATTGAGAACAAAGTAAAATACCCTATTAAATACACAAAATTATAGACTATTTTCTATATGAAACTGTACTTTATGATGCTAATAACTGAAGCTAAGCCAAAAACATGTGAATTATGAATGATTTATAGATGCTATTGACTTAGAACATAGTGTATATATTCCAAGAATGTGTTAAAATCTTTTCATTTTCCACTAGCTTATGAGGATGAAGATCATATTACTCCCTTGGATGGGGGAAGCTATAATGACCAAAATTGAAATTTCCTGGCCTGTCTTTCAAAACCCTTTACATTTCAGTCCAAATACTACAACTTCAGTCTCCAGTCTTCTCTGTAGCTTCCACTCCAACCTCTCAGTGGCTCTTATTCCACTTCAAGGGGTCTGCATTTTCAGACATCTGCCTCTGCTCAGGCTCAGGCAAAAGGGATGTTCTTTCTGATATCCAGTCTACTTGCCAAACTCCCATGCCATATTTCAAGATTCAAGTGAAGTGTTGCTTATCTTCATAAATCTCTCTGCATTCTTTCATCAGGCATCACACATTTCTTCTTTTCCCTATGTTCCCATTCCTAGTATATACTCTACTATTTATTATTATTAATTACTTTACCCATCACTGATAACCTTTCTGGAGTGACAGCCATGATTTTACTATAGATTTTATTATTATTTATTTTATAGTGACTGTACATATCATCACCATGTTTTTCTCATTTGAGTTACACAAATACCTAACGTCAATAACACTCAAATACAAGCTTGCCAACAGAAACAGAAACACTTGTATGTTTCAAAAAGGAAATGTCCTGACTTAGATAAAACATGTTACCATTTTATTTGTTATATAATTTGTAAAGTACAAAAAAAACAGAAAGGAAATTAAATTCACTCATAACCAAGTTCCTTGAGAGATAGTTATTGTTAACAATTTAATGTACCTATTTCCAGCAAAAGACTAGGTTAAAAAGAAGTCTGCCTTTTTTTTTTTTTTTAATTATAGAATTACCTACATGGCCTAACAGCTTATCTTAACTTTGTTGTTTCTTTGTTAGCTCACAGAGAGAATAATTGTCCTTTTTGGGGTGATCACGAGTCAAGAGGAAATTCAAGAGAAATATGTGGTGTGTGTTCTATTCATCTTTTGGAATCTGTTGGATATGGTTAGGTAAGAAAGCAAAAATAATCTCTTAAAACAAGGCCAAAATGCTTTTTGCAATGAAACCAGTAATAGATGCTTACATTCGGTTCCTCTGAATGAAACTCAAAAACATAACCTCTTTTCAATTTATTTTATCTTGATATGGAAATGGATTTTTAGTGCTTTTTTTTAATAGTCATATCAAAGATAATGAAAACCTACCATGGTTTTACAAGAGCAAATCAGTGCCTTCAGGTTTCCAGCACAAGGCTTGGCATAATACCAACTTGGAATAACCCTCACAGCTGCTTGCTAATGAAAGGCATTCCTTACCATTGCTCGACTGCACGTTATTTTAATAAGCAAAGCAGGACTTTTATTGTATCATTGTCAGGATTTACAAAGTTGGTTTCTGTGAGTTCCAGAATATTTTAAACATAAGACTTATGTCTAGGAGTTTGGGGGGTGTACTTCACATCCATTTTAGTATGCAGTCTCAGTGGGTTCAATAATTAAAAAGCCTTTTTGTGGCCCCCATGGGAATTCTTGCTATAGCTAGTACTTTGCAGTGACATGTGTCTGGTCTCTACCAGCAATGGTGTGGGACAGGCCTCCTACTCACACCTTGCATTGCAGAAGTGTCCCTACTGCTACTTGGGCTTTCACAAATAAGCACTGTCTCCCCTACCAGAAAAATCTGGATGTGAATAGGTCACCAAAGTCCTCTATTTTTAAAAGTAAAGTTGTGTCAATTCTGTATTTATTGCATTCTTAATAACTTGGCTGGGTTAAACATGTCTAAATAATGAGTTAATCCCTAGAGAGAATTATAATGAAATTTTTGCTAAATTAAAACGACTATAATTCTTTTTTACATGTAACTTAGTAGTTATTTCTCATTTTAAAAATAGTTTTGTGGACAAAGAGCAAACTTCATGGATTCTTATAGCCCCTGGCTTCCTATTTACAAGACACGGGAGCCTCATTGGGGACCAAAGCTTTCCAATATACTAGAATGTAGGTCTGCCTGATGTTTCTGGTATTGATTCAGTCTCAGATAAACTCAAAAGACTCAGTAGAGAACAAATGATATTTGCTTTGAAAATGGTAAGCAAAGTATCATGGGATTATGTTTGGGTGTAAAGGGTGAAATATATCTAAAGTACTTACTTGCTAAATGATTTAGACAAATCACAGCCTGTTTAAAATACTACAGTTTTGAGCTGGGTGCTGGTGGCCCATACCTGTAATCCTAGTTACTCAGGAGGCTGAGATTTGAGGATTGTGGTTCAAAGCCAGCCCAGGAAGGAAAGTCTATGAGATTCTTATCTCAAGTTAACCACCCAGAAAATCAGAAGTAGCACTGTGGCTCAAGTAGTGGAGTGCTAGCCTTGAGCTGAAGAACCCAGGGACAGCGCCTAAGCCCAGAGTTCAAGCCCTATGACTGACAAAAAGAAAAAAAGAAAAAAAGAAAAATACAACAGTTTTATTGATATAATTTACATTTTAAAATATAAATTTTGTAAGGTTTTATATATTCAGAGAACAACCATTACCTGTTTTTGTCACCCTTAAAAGAAACTGCATACCCATTAGCAGTCACTCAGCATTTCCCTCCTTCCCCCAACTCCTGCTGCCAAACATATGGTGTCTGTACGGATTTTTACCATTTTGGAATATTTCAAATAGATGGGATCATCTGATATGTGATCTTTTATGACTGGTTCTTTTACTTGGCATATATTTTCAAGGTTTGTTCAGTGTTGTAGCATGTTTCAGTATTTCATTTGTGACTGAATAATATTTTATTGTATTGCTGTAACATTTTGTTCCTCAGCTGATGGATAGTTATTTATACCCCTGATGATAGGACTATGGTTATGAACATCCATGCAGAAGCTTTTTGTATGTATATGTATTTTCATTTCTTTTATACCTAGGATTAAAATTCTTGGGCTCCTGTTTTTCAAATTAATTTTCTTCTGTACAATGGGAGGTGTAATTATCTTCTCAACCCTTCTCTAGAATTACTGAAAAAAAAATAGAAAATAGAATTTTCTTAACCCATCAGAGGCATCTGTGAAAAGCTGATAATATGACAGTAATCAAAATGATTCTTTTCTCCTAAGATAAGAAATAAAGCAAAGATGTTCACTCTTTCTATTTCTACTCAGAATTATACTGGAAATGCATATAGGCATCCAGATTGTGACAAAAGAAGTAAAACTCTCTACCAGCAAGCAAAATGATTTTATACTTAAAAAAATAAATATTCTACAACTTTAATGAGGTTGTAGAATACAAGATCACTTTTAAAAATCAGTTGTATTTCTATACATTTGCAAAGAACTATCTAAAAGGAAATTAAGAAAATAATTGTTTATTATCACACCCCAAGAACAATATACTTAGAAATATTTTGAACCAAAGATGTGAATAACTTTTATAATAGAAATTACAAAAGTTATAAAATAGTTAAAGATCCTAACAAATGTAAAGACTTCCCACACTGATTGAGGACTTAGTATTATTAAGGTGATAATACTTTGAAATTGAGCTATAGATTTAGTGAAATGCCTATTAGAATCCCAGCTGGCTTCCATGAAGAAACTGAAAACTCACATCAAAACTCAAGGTACTCAGAAGAGTCAGAACAATCTTGGTAAGACTGTTAGAGGACTCATACTTCTCAATTTCAAAACTTCCTACAAAAGCAATAATAATCATGAGTGTGGATCATAATTTAACTAATAGTCCAAAGATAAACATTTATTTGGACATTAACTTTTGAGAAAATAATAGTTGCAAATTTTTATGGCTTTGGATTAGGTAATATATTCTTAGCCACGATACCAAAACCACAAGCACTAAAAGAAACATAGCTAAATTAGACTTCATCTAAAGTATCTTTCAACATATGTGAAAAAGCTCTTACTCTGTTTTATCTTTCTAATAAAAGGAGAGAGAAAAACAAGATCATTTTTACTTAAGTTAGTAAAAATGAAAAAGTTAGCTAATGCACCACATATATTATATGCAGTTAGTATATATTATATTCAGTGGTACACCAATATAGTAACAGTTTTGGAAGAATACATAAGGAACTGGCATTGACCCCTGTCTCTGAGGAGTAGAATTAGGTTGTTAGATTTACTTTTCTCCAGGCATCTTTTCAAGGTTTGAGTAGTTGTTGTCTTGTTTTACAATGTAAACATATTGTCCATACACAGCGTTCTCAAAGTACAGTTTGCAGCCATGGTGTCAGTCTCACTTGGAGCGTATTAGTAATAAAAATTCTCGGCACAGCATCAAGCTCACTGAATCAAACTTCTGGGGGTGAGAGTTCCCAAAGTTAAAGCGATTTGTGCTGTAACAAGCTATCTGTGTGATTCTGATGTGTGCTCAGCCTAAGGACTCTGTCCTACTAAAATAAGACATAGATACTTTGTCTACCACTTTGTACTGGTCGACATAAAGCTACCTACTAACCCCATCCCATCTTCCAAAGTCAGTTCTTCTAATTAATCATACAAATTGGTACAACTACAGCTAAAAAAGGGATGGCAAGAAAGAATTTAGAAGTCATATTTCTAGAAATTCATTGCTAAAATGTTTACAAGTAGGTTTGTCTTTCAAAAAGAAACTTAGCTATTGCTGCATAAAATGTGCTTAGCTTCTTAATGAAATACAAGTCACTAAGGGAACTTGTAAGGACAATCTTTTGGGAGCAGGTCAGAGTTAAAATTTTGCTCTGTTCAGTTGTATAATCATCTATGATTCACCTCATGGGATAAGCCAGAGTGACGTGGTTTCCTCTGCGCAACAATTTTACCTCTTCTCTTGCTTAAATTATGTGAAATAAAGCATGTAACTCATGTATTTCCAGATTTACTTTTATATAGTAATATGTTTTTGTCTTTTCCTGTTTCTCAGCCATCCAAAGCAAATGTTTATAAATGTCCTATCTCCTTCCAGGTACACTTACAGCATGTTATCAGTCATAGGAACATCTTATGCCGTCTTGACATGGCTCAGTCAAACATTGTGGATGCCAATTTACCCTCTGTGTGTTCTTGCTGAAGGTAAGAATGCTGTGTCATATTCCTGACTGACAAAAGCCATTTAGTTATAATAAGCCGTTAATATTTTTTGATGATTAAATGGCTACTTTTTTCACTTACTATATCTTTCCTGGTCTATTTCCTCTTGCTGCAAATAAGGAAAGCATTGAAAAGCAAAGTTGAAAAGGAAAGCAGTTCTGCACAATAGACAAAATATTAGATAAGAAATGAGGATATCAGAATTCTGATGCTTGACTTCATTAATTTATGAATTTTGGGTAACTTCACATCTGAGTCTGTTTACTCACCAAACAGGGATTTAATATTTAGAGTCTATGTTTTTATTAAAATGCATAGAAACTTGGTTCTGTCTGGCTAGGATCTCCTTCTCACTTACCATCTCCTATGCTTCCTACCTCTACCAAATGATAAATTAGATCGGCACTGATTTGTCACTTTCAGAGGGAGGAAGCTTTCTCTGACTTCTCAAAAAAATTAATTCTGTCTGGAACAGCATCATGGATTACTGTTTTATAAGTCCTATCTCAACTGTAAGTAGACACATGTATGATTTTTTGGTTATGTCCATTTTCATGACTAGATTTTAAGCTTTATGAGGGTATGTATGTTTCTTTACTTCTTTCCTTTCTCTTATACATCAGTACATATGCTCAATAAAACCCAGATGCCTTACTTACTGTGATATGAAGTAGGTTAATTACCTCTTAAGTAGAAATCTAGGGCTTAAAATTAAGTAATTGAAATCATTACTTTCAAAGGACTTGACGATTCATGGAGAATATATGCTTCCTTCTGGAGTGGCTTTAGCAGAACATAGGTAACTTGGTAGAAGTCATAATTAAATATTTTGAAATGTAAGTCACAGAATAATAAAAAGCATGCTAGTATAACTGAGGGATACATAAGGAAACATATAAATGATGTTAGCATTGCCAATAATCATAAAATACATAAAGATGCATATAAAATAAAACCAAATGTGTTCTATCTACTAACAACCAGGTAAAAGAAGCTTAATTTACAATAAATCGTGTTAGAGAGAATTTTAAATCTTATTTTGTTTTCAAAATAATTATTCAATTTGGGGGCAGGATAACCTAGGAAACCTAGAGAATAACCTTCTGAAAAAAAAGAAATTGTTCATTCTTTTATTTTTTTTTATTGTGAAAATACTGTACAGAGAGGTCACAATTACATGGGCAACATGAGTACATTTCTTATCAAGCATTGTAGCCTCCTCCTTTGTTTCCCCTTTCCATCCCTTCCCATCCTCCCCCCGCCCCCCACCATGTAATTGTTCATTCTTTAAAAATGAAATTGCTTACTCAATAAAACATGTATAAATTTTATACCATTGTATCATATGAAAATATGACAATGTATAAAGGAAAATGTGTTGGCAAATGATACAAATTCAGTTAGAATTTATTGATGAAGACATTTTTGCGATCTATTATACTACATAATAATATATTACATATGCTATACTAACTAGTAAATAAGGTGTAGTTCAAAATAGCGAACAGAGTAACTTTCAAATGTCTCACTACAAAAAAGTAAGAGATGCGTTGGGAGCCAGTGCTCATGCCTATAATCCTTGCTACTTAAGTATGTATCAGGAGAGTCACAGCTTGAGGTTGGCCTTGGCAAAAAGCTCATCTGAACAGAAAAGGCATAGTGGCTCACTTTGCATCCCAACTATGGCACAAAGAGTAAATAGAAGTATTTTGGCCCAGGTGGTCCAGGCAAAAGTGGGACTTTTATCTTAACAATAAACAAGGCAGGAGGGATGAAGGTATAGCTCCAGAGAGCTAGCCTTGTACGTGTTAAGCCCTGGGTTCAGACCCCAGTACCACCTCCCTCCCCCAAAAAAGTTTTGTGAAGAAATGTTAGTTTAATTATTGTGCATCATTGTACGTAAATATTCAAACTTCACATTGTGTCCCATAAATGCATACATTATGGTTTGTTGATTAAAATTGTACTTATAAATTTTATAAAGATTATATAAAGGAATGGGTAAAATTAGTGCTGATTCCCTTCCTAAAAACAATGTTGAAAAAGTACAAAGGAGACCTTTCTGTTCTTGTTATTTCATTATTCTAAACTTCTATCTAGTAAAGTATGGGTTTATATAGTTTTCATATTCATATTCCCTTCCTAAAAACAATGTTGAAAAAGTACAAAGGAGACCTTTCTGTTCTTGTTATTTCATTATTCTAAACTTCTATCTAGTAAAGTATGGGTTTATATGGTTTTCATATTTATATTTCATTTATTAAGTTCATAAATTCATTCTTGTTATTACAAAGTAAAGTATATACAGAGACTTTCTAGCCTGCATGACATGACAAAACATCAATAATTCTGGGTGATAGAATATGAGTAGTTTTTATTTGACCTTTTATTTCTATTACTTAAAGTGTCTCAGAGCATAAAAATATGGAGTTAAGAAAACCCACTTAATGCGCGTGTGTGTGGTGGGGCAGTCTTGGGGATTGAATTTAAGGTTTGGGTGCTGTTCCTGAGGTTTTTTTTTGGTCAAGGATATAACTATCATTTGAACCACAGCTCCATTTCTTGCTTTTTGGTTGTTCATTGGAGATGACAGTCTCATAGATTTTCCTGCCTGGGATGATTTCAAACTGTGATCCTCAGATTTCAGACTACTGAGTAGCTAGAATTATAGGCATTATAGAATTATAGAGTCATTGGTGCCCAGCTTCCACTTAATTTTGATAACTCCAATAATAACATTTCATTTAAATAACTGTTTTCCATTGGACAAATGTATGACTAAAATAAAGTTTATATAAGTCACCAAAATCAACAAATTAACTCGTAAAATGTTAGAGACTTGGGTACAACCCTTATTAATCTTAGATGTCAGGTTTTGCCTAGTGGCACTCATACCCAGCCAAGTTCTAACAGTTTTTAGAACTGATTTGTAATAATTTTAGACTCACAATAAATTATAAAACAGTAATCATTCTTCTGTATCATTTACCCAAATTATCCTAAAAATAATTTTGAGGAAATGCCACCAAAGAAATCTACCCATGGGATATGGTTCTGTGGAACCTGCATCTTTCTGTCTGACATGAACTTCTCCCTCAGCATTTTTCATGGAGTCGCTGAGCATTTTTGTTTTGTGCTTCTGGAGCTAAGGAAGAGGAAGAGTTTCCAAGGCTAGTTAGGTTGAGAAAATGTTGACCAATACTGGTGTTTCTTCTTTGCAGAATTTGGAATGTATAATGTGATGAACATGTGTTATGCAACTGTAAGAGAAGAACATATGCAGCATTTTCCATATTTTTTGCTTGTTACCAGTGTTTGTGGCGAAGGGGGTTGTGTGTGGCAAAGGGGACAGATGTATTTCGGTTATCATTTTAAGAAGCAATGTAAAGTCTTTCCATGTCAGCATAATAATGTATACAAAGGACAAAAATTCAGTCAGTCACACTGCTGGAAAAGCATCACCAACTTAGTCATTTAGTAGATTTCGATGTCAAAAAAGCAGCTTTCACTAAAGGAGTCAGCAATCATCACAAACCTGTCATTGTCAACCTCAAAATATTCTTCATTATGGAGACAGGTCTATACATCCTTGTGACAAGTTAAGGAGAGAAGTCCTTATGATACTTTCTTTCTTTAAACAGCATTTGCCATCTATCAGTCACTACCATATTTTGAATCATTCAGCACTTACTCTGCCAAGCTGCCCTTTGACTTACCCATCTACTTCCCATATGTGCTGAAGCTGTATCTCATGATGCTCTTCATAGGTGAGTGGTTGGCTTGTTTTTATATTGTTCCTATTCTTTGGGTTCATACTGCCATCTACCTTGATAAGACAGGTTGGTAAACCTTGGGAAAGAAAAAAAGAAAGCCTGACACGATGACTAGACTGTGCCATTAAAGCACCTGGAAGTTCTAATGTTTTTTGCCCACTATTACAAGCTCAAATATATCACTATTTTAAAGTAAGAATGAGAACAGTTTTACTAGCAGAAAAATAACTGTATTATGTATGAAATACAGAGATCTTAACCCTAGACACTGCTATGGACAGACAAAAAAAAATGTCAAATTGAATAGGAATGGCTATTTCTGTGTTTTTGTGTTTTGTTTCCTGTTTGGCCTCTTATGCTAATACTTCCTAGCAGGCAAATAGAGTAGGCTAAAGAATCAATTAAAACTGTATGAAGCTGAATGCTAGTGATTGATACTTATAATGCTAGCTATTCAGGAGGCTGAGAGCTGAAGGATCGCAGTTGGAAGCCATCTGTGGCAGAAAAGTCTGTGAGACTCTTATCTTTAAAATAACCAGTAAGAAGTTGGGCTGGAATGGCTCGAGTGATAGAGCACCATCTGAGTGAGCAAGCTGAGTACACATGAGGACCTCAGTTCAAATCCCAGTACTCCTCCCTCCCCGTCACAAAAACTAGTGGAATGAAAATTTATAGTTTGGTGGGTTGCTCCTCTACCAAGAAAACCCAGGCAGGTGTATAGCTGCATTTTTAAGTGTGTATGTGTGTGTGTGAATACTGGAAATCAGCAGAGAGAAACGGAAACCTTGGAAGGCTCAGAGACCCAGGACAATAGAATACCAGAAACAAAATATTCAGGTACTTGGCACCCAGGCTTCATAGCTGGAGGGAAGGAAGAGTCTCCATTTATAGGGTAAAAGTCGAAGATAGTCACAGCTAATTCTGTCAGTGTGCATGCAGACAATCCTCACCACTGAGTGATTCAGTCTTTACAGGCTTGAAGCCCATTTGGACAAGTAATCTGAAGTCTCACCTTGCTTTGGAAAGGATGTTACAATCACCTCTCAGTAAACCCCTTGGAGTGCTTAAAGTCAGGAGCCACATAGAGAAGGCCTGTTTTCTGAATTCAGACTGAGCTAGTGATCAGAAGCCCCTTCATATTCTTGTCTCTGGGACCTCACAGACATTCTAGTGCACTGGCCTACCAGAGGGCCGCCTCACAAACCAAACAGAATTGAGAGTGGGGGAAGGCAGTAGGGTGACTCGGAATCAAACCTGTTAGGTTTTGTCTTCTGGGATGAGGGAGCTGGCTCATTCCAAGAAGATTCATGTAAGTGCCAGGAAAGAGTAATCAACTCTATTGTTTCTACCATCTCTCCCCACAGGGTTATGCATGGCTGCCTGCCATTAACAGGGTAAGGAAAGAATTAGGTGGTTCCACTGCTGCTTTGCCCAAAGAGACATGTAGGGGCAGCTTTCAGCAATTCTGGGGGCTTCAGTTGCTACTCTAGCCTCCAAGAAATCCCAGAGAAAAACTGCCAGACGCTAGGCACATGCTGTTCTCACTAGCTCCAACAAGCCTATCAGCTGAAGGAGTCAAGAAAGAGAAAAACCTTGGCCCTTACCCCTGGTGTGTGAACAGTCAAGGAAGACTACAGGAGGATTTTGCCTGTATCTACCATTGCTCACCTCTACTTGCTCCCTGATGGGCATTACAAATGAAAGAACAACATTGGCTGTTGCCTACTCCATCCTCAATGCACAAGGCTAATAGGGTGCAGCACTCCCAGTAGCACCAAAGGGTCACCCCAATTCCTGCAGTTCCTACTGCTTTCTGCTCCACACTTCATCTGACCATGCACTACTGTCAGGACCAGATTTGAGTGCCATAGTGGGGATGCTGTGGTTTCTGGTACTGCCTCTCCCCATGAAGCACCTGGATCCATACCACTATCTGGATGGAGGAAAAGTACTGCAGGCTCTTTTTTTTTTTTTGTCAGTTGTAGGGCTTGAATTCTGGGCCTGGGTGCTGTCCCTAAGCTCTTCAGCTCAAGGCGAGCACCCTACCTCTTGAGCTATAGCACCACTTCTGGTTTTCTGGTGGTTAACTGGAAATAAGAGCCTAATGGACTTTCCTGCCTCAGCTGGCTTTGAACCATGATCCTCGGATCTCAGTCTCCTGATTAGCTAGGATTACAGGTATGAGCCATTGGTGCCTGGCTTTCAGGCTCTTTATGACTACTGCTGCAGCCAGTGCTGGAAACCCTTCAAGAGATGCAGCTACCATCAACCTACCCTTAAGAAATCCCCATCACTTGACAGAGGCCAACACATCCACTGTAGGCATGCAATGTGTAGCCTACCACACCTGCCTAAATTGCTAACGTGTCCCTCCCAACTCTTACATGGCCTTCAGAGACAATGGTTCTCTTAAATTCTGACAAGGTATACATTGTGCTCATACTCATAAATCAGAGCTAAAGAAGCTAAAGAGAACATATAGTACATATCCAGTTGGAAATAAAGTTAATGTCACATAGCAAACTTTGGCAAGACACATTTACAGGAGAAAGTTTCTTACTATGAAGATCATTCCATAAAGGTAGAAGAGATAGTCATATCCATGAGGTAGATAATAATATAATAACACAAGTAATATAGGAACCCAAGAAAATAGGGAAAAAAGGAAAGTAGTATGACATGTTTAAAGGATCACAACTCTCTAGCATCAATTTCCGGTGAATGAAAGAATGATTTTTAAAATCTCAGAAATCTAAGAGAATATAGATAACTGAAATTAGAAAGACAATGCAGAAAATAAAAATCTAAAAAAGAAAAGATTTTGAAAATGAACCAAAGAGAAAACGTGGATATCAACAGCTCAATAATTTAAATAAAATTTAATCTGAAAGCCTCAACAACAGACAGGATGAAGTAGAAGAAAGAATATCTAAGTCTAAAGATGGGTCTGTTGAAACTTCCCATTCAGACAGAATAAGACAAGACAGAATAAAGAACGCATGCAAAATCTTTGAGAATTGTTAAAACATTTTCATCAGTGAACTATCAGAAGGCAAGGAACTTAAAAACACACACACACACACACACACACACACACACACACACACACACACACACACACACACACACACACACACACAACAGAAGTACAGAAAATCCATGATTTTTTTTCTTTTCTTTTGCTGGTTGTGGTGCTTGCACTTGGCATGGGGGCACTGCTCCTGAGTCTGTTTGTGCTCAAGGCTAGTGCTCTACTACTTGAGCCACAGCATCACCTCTGTTCCCTGATTTTAGGAATGGCATAGACATCTATATACACAAGGTTTATAGAACCCCCAAAAGATAAATCTTCACAACAACATATTAAAGTCACACTGTTAAAAATACAAGACAAAGAAATAATTTTAAAATACTCCAAGAGAAAATCCTAAGTCATATTTAAGGGCCACTTCACCAGACTAAGAGCAGATTTCTCAGAAGAAACCAGTGTCCATTCACATCACTCTTATTCGATATAGTATCAGTAGCTACACACAGAAAAATTAGACAAGACAAAGAAATAAAGGGGTGGACCATATCCCCCTTGTTCCATCCTTCCCGTCAACTATCATCCTTCACAAAATCACTAGGATTTATGATTCTACTTGAAGGTAAAATTCAGGTAACTTAGCTGGGCACCGGTGGCTCACGCCTGTAATCCTAGCTACTCAGGAGGCTGAGAGCTGAGGATTGTGGTTCAAAGCCAGCTGGGGAAGGAAAGTCCATGAGACTCTTATCTCCAATTAAAAAAAAAAAAAAAAAAAAACCACTACAAAACCGGAAGTGGCGCTGTGGCTCAAGCAATAGAGCGCTGGCCTTGAGCTGAAGAGCGCAGGGACAGTGCCCAAGCCGAGTTCAAGCCCCAGGACTGACAAAAAAAAAAAAAAAAAAAATTCAGGTAACCTTTCATTTTAAGTTTCCACATGTAAGAGAGATCATACAATATGCTGTATGTACACATGGATTGAATCCTACAATATGTGTAATTAATACATATTAACAAAAATTAAAAAGTAAGAAGAATGCATCCACAGAAAACCTAAGATTAAAGAGTAAAGCTATGTTGGCAAAGATAAAAAAATTTAAGCCAAGCACAGTGACTCATGGTTATAATTCCAACTGCTTGGTAGATGGATATTGTGGTTCAAGAATTGTGGTTCAAGGCTAGCCCCGCAAAAAGTGAACAAGACCTTATCTCAAACAACAAGCTTGAATATGCTGGTTCACCCTGTAATTCTAGGTATGTGGGAGGCAGAGGTAGAAGGATCATGGCCTGAAAAGAATGATACTCTATCTGAAAAATAAAGTAAAGAAGAATGGCTGAAGTGGAAGAACACTTGCCTAGCAAAGACAAAGTCCTGAATTTAAACTGAAGTACTATAAAATGTTTAACTAAATGTTCTGTGTAGGATAATTTTAATATATTACACTTGAAAAAATGTAAATAGATGATTTTCTAATAAATTGGCAGAAAGACCTCTATAATTTAATTTTATTCCTGCTCTCACCTTCACAAATCCTCAAGATAAAGATTATCTCTAAAATGCAACAGATTTCAAACATAAGAACAACACATACAGAATAAAAACCAAGTGTGAAACGTTAGAGGTGGTGAAGACAGTTACCTCAAAGAAACCAAAGAATTCCTATATTAAGCTTAGGATAAACGAGTTTGATTTACTTCCTTTTCTGGATACAATCTGGTCAGTTCTTTGGGTCTCTCTTGTCAATGTCCCATCTTTAGAATTCTGGCAGCACTCTGACTACTTTATGGAATTATTTTCCCCCCATGGATACGCTTAACTCAACCTTACTTATTGTTGCCACTTTCTTCTCCACTTTAGGTATGTATTTTACCTACAATCATCTTTACTCAGAAAGAAGAGATATCCTTAGAGTCTTTTCCATTAAAAAGAAGATACGATACACAGCATAGTTATGTGATGGAAGAAAGGAGATTTGTGGATTCAGCTGCAACAAATGCATCATGGGAAATACTGTGGTGGCAAAATATCTAGTATTTGACAAAAAGTGATGACATGGCTTAATTGTACATATCACCCAATCCCCTTAACCAGTATGGCAGCAGTCAAGTCTCTCATCATATTTTCAAAACATTCTGTATAATGTTCATCACCTAATCTGTGGATTTTCTACAAGTTACACTTACATTGTGTGAAGTTTGATTATTTTTCCTGTAAGGTCAATGAGAAATAGAATATACTGGAATAAATTTAATTAAATTGAGAAGCAAAACTTGAACAACCAAGTGGCATGAATTGCATTTTACTAGTGAGCTTCCAGACTGAGAGATAGGAGGGTAGCATTTTAGAATATATTCTGCAGTTGTCTATAATATCATATTTTATAAATTGTCTTTATACCCCAAGCTAATAATAACATTAAAGATTAAATATACTTAGAAAATTCAACAGCGTTCCAAGCCCTAGGTCTAAACTTAAGTTGCTAAATAACAAAACCGTGTGGCTTAAACGGAAATTTATTTCTGGAGGTTGGAAATTCCAAAATCAAGATGTTAGGCCAATTCTATTCCTTTTCATTTGCAGAGTGAAAGACCATCTCTCATGCTTCTTCTTAACAATGGCACCAGCTAATCCCACTCATGATATTGGGATTTAATTACCTCCCAAAGTCTCTCTTGCCAAATATATTACATTGAAGGAGTAGGTCTTAACACATGAATTTAGAGGAAAGCTAGGCATCAGTGGCTTACCGGCCTGTCATCCTAGCTACTCAGGAGGCTGAGATCTGAGGAATGAAGTTCAAACCCAGCCCAGGTAGGAAAGTCTGTAAGACTCGTATTTCCAATTAATCACCAAAAAAAGCCAGAAGTGGAGCTGTGGCTCAAGGAACAAAGCACTAGCCTTGAACAAAAAAGCCCAAAGTCAGAGCCCAAGTCCTGAGTATAAGCCCCAGGACCAGTACAAAAAAAAAAAAAAAAATGGGAGGAGGGAGACACATATTCAGCTTTTAGGATTATCTGGCTCCACAAAGTTAATATTCTTTTCATGGGTAAAATATATGTATTCTAGGCCCTCCACACCACCACCCCTGCAAAGTCAGAACTTGTTCTTGTATCAACTAAAATATTTGAAGCTTCATCTATGTATCATTTATATCCCATATAGCTGAGAGTCCATCATCACGAGATAGAATTCTTTCCTCCCTGTGTGTTAAATCAAATATGCTATGTGCTTCCAAATACCATGGTTAAGATAAACATAAGGCAGCTATTCACATTTCAAAAGGGAACAACAGTTCACTAGCACATCCCAAAACATCAGTGCAAAGTCCTTAAGATCTTAAGGCTCAGGAACAGCGAATTCGCCAAGTCAGAGTTCTTGTCCCCATGTCTGTTCAGAGAGGTCAGGCCCGGTAACTTTGAATGGACCATTCTATGGTTCCAGTCAGAACATTTGGCTTTTTGAAACCAAGCGGCTAAATGCCTCTTTTGCAGGAACTTATATTTGAATCATCATTAGGATCATTCTTCCTTGTCTTTGAAGAATAGTAAAGCTTTACACCCAAATAACTCAGGGCCCCATCCTGTAAAATATTCCCTTCATTCTTTTCATTTCAAATTAGCAGTGTTCTTAATGGAGCAACAATTAGACCTGCAGCTCACATTGAAATATTCATATTGAATTGTCAGTTCACTACACTTTAGAGTTCTTTTCAGGACATGATTTCACTTTTTTTTTTTTTTAAAGTATTCACAGGCTGAATATTTTCCAAACATTTCTGTTCTGGTTCTTGCTTTTGGTTAAAATATTCCGTCTTCTATATTGTTCTTCTTCTCATATTTTACTCCTCCAATATGAGTTAACTCCTCCAACACTTTGCTTAGAGATCTCAGCTACATATCCAGTTTTATTACCCAAGACTTTTGCTTTCCATATAATGCTAAATGATAGACACAATTAAGCCAAGTTGTTTATCATTTTCTAATAGACATCCTTTCAGTCTTCAAGAACATTTCCCTACTTCCATCTGAGATGTCAGCAGGATATTCTTAAGTATCCTTATTATTTATACCACTGCTTATGATTATTTCTTATATAGTTCCTAAAAAGACAGAAGCTTCCTCTCTATTTCTCTCCTCTTCTTTCTCATCTCTTAAAAAATTGCTAAAAGTTAATACTGGCATTTCCTACCATGTATCTCAGAACTCTAACAACTTCTACAAGCTGCTTCTACATTTTTATATTGGTTATAGCAGTACCTCATATATTGTTGTCAATGGCGCTCTTAGCTTGGACTCTTATAAAACATATTGTAAACTGAGTGAGTCAGACAACAGAAATAGGTTTTTCACAATTTCTAGGGGCTCGGGAAAAAACAGATGTTAGGATCCATGTAACTTTTTAGTTCTTGGTGAAGTTCCAAGATAACAACTGAGTCTCCTTTGTGCTCTGCACATAAGATGCCTTCTTGCTGTATCCTCACATGATGGAAAAGAAATCATCTCTCCCAAGTCTCTTCTAATAAATTCCCTAATCCCATTCATGAGGGTACCTCCCTCATACTTACTTCCCAAAAGCCAGATATCCACATACTATCACTTCAAGAGAAGCTAACTTCTAGCAATTAAATGCAAAAAACTTTTAGATAACAACCTCTTAGTTACCATGGAACCATTATATTGCAAATAAAACACAAAGAAGTTTTTAGATATTTAAATGGATCTTCACATCTGTTCTAAATGTACACTTTTCAAATCAAGAGTGAGTGTGTTTGGATACTTCTGAGAGACATAACACAGCTTTAACTCCACATATTAATTTGTTAGTATATCCCCACAAGCTATTTATCTTGGCAACTTACATTTTCAAAAACTAACAGAAAAGGGCTTGTAAGGGAAATTTCCTTTTGTATATAGTTAGGAACATCTGGCCTCAAACAGTAGAGACTTCTAATTTTGCAGACTAAATGGAAATATCTTGAGGGAATAATTTCTTACCTGAAGTGATACGGACAACCAAGTGGAGGGGACATCATTATTGGGATATACATAAGATTACTGTCACCGTTACAATTTGCTTTGTAAGCAAACTCATCTCCAACACTATTAAAACAAAAGTCACATGCACAAAGTTTACAAGATAATTTTACTAGAGTTTAAGAGAAGTTTCCACAAAGAACATCTTCATATTGAACTCTGGCCAAATCAGCAATATTCATGCTCCTATTTCAGTCTCACGTGGCCTGGGTACCAAAGGAATTCACGTTCTCCTGGCCAAGCATGTGTCAAGCTGTCAGTAATATGGCCACCTTCTCATGACCCTTAACTGTAAGGATCAATGTGTCACCAATCTCAGATGTGAATTCTGAAAAATGTCTATTTCTTTGGTTTGTTGCATTAACTGAAAATGCTGTTGACTACTGTAAAACTGTTCACCATCCATATGCTCTGGACCACACGGCTTTCTTCTTAAACTCTGGGAGAACTCTTAAGGATAGCAGGGTGGCTAAGGAGACAAAAAGAGAGAGGGAGAACACTTGCATTTGGTATAGCTCCACTTGAAAAGGTCATTTTGATCAAAAAGGTATCAGAGCAGAGGTTGGCTTTTTCTCAGCTTATCTTCAAGATTAAGAATTCCCATCAAGTCTTGGCAAATTGTTAAGGCAGAAAACCATTTTAAAGGTTGAGGGAAAGTTTTTTAGTTACTGTATATTCAGCTGATAATGAAATTTACAAAGATGACTTGGAAACTGACTTCTGAGAGGCTTAATGATGTTCCTTTTCTTGATATGAGTGCTAATTACATGTGTGTTCTTTATAAAAAATCTACCTCATATAAAATTTACTTAATTTATTCTTCATAAGTGTTATCTCCATTAGGTGCTTACTTAATGCTAAAAATATAAAACCCACAATCATATGAAAATTGAGCTCTTATGCTCAAAAGAATAGTTATGACCGTAGTAAATTATATTTGGACATGTACACATCAACTGTTTCTGCTCTGTCACGAGTCCCTTGGGGATCAATTTAAAGAAGACAAATTCTGAGTAATTCTTATATATCTTATTTTATTATTATATGTAATTATATATTATATATAATATACATTATATATTCTTATTTTATTATATATAATTATATATTATATGTAATATATACATTATATATTATATATGTATCATATATCTTATTTTGCAATATTACTACAAATATATGTACAATGTAGGAATGTGAAGGAATGTATATAAACCAGGTTACACAACTATGGTGACTCTAATAGTAAGGTCATGAAAATATAATCAAATGAATACATGTTTCGTTGGACTGTTTAACACTTGGTTTCAGTTATTAACTTTGTATCATAGAAACCAATCGTATTATGGGTCCAGGACTATTAAAAATTACTTCAAACTCTCACAGACAAATGAACAGAGTCAGCAAGTCTCTGGAGATGGATCATTTAAAAATATATCAGATTACAGTCTAGATTTTTAGTGAAGTTCTGTGTTCTATTAGAATCATGTGGGACACTATTTCAACATCCACAGGTTTCCTTTGGGGGTTGGAAGAAGGATCACAACTCACAAATTCTTATTTGGCAAATAGAAAGCCCAGATAAATTATCACAGAAGAGACCAACAGATATAACATAGTCAGTGCAATATTGTATGGCAACTCCAAGCCATCAGCAGCAGCTACTGGCTCCAAATCCCCAAGTCCCAAGACACAGATGATAAGTACAAGCTAAAATTAGATTTATCTAAAAGTTAAATTTACAAGTACTGGAACATTTTAAGAATCCAGTTTCTGGCTGAAAATGCTACATTAGTGATCAAGCCCGATTATTGAGGTACACAAAGAAGAGATTTTTCATAAACCAATATCATAATATGCTGTTCTGTACACTAGACAAGAGTTGATGCTTTTCATCTACATGGATATAATCTTGAAGTGTAATACCTTTCAAAAGATCCTTGGACTTTGCTGAGAGGGCTTCTTTAGGACTTTCTATGATGCTGAATAGCCAGTCAATGAACTAGAATGAAAAAGAACAGTGACAGTGAACAGAATGCTATTATCACCATGAGATCAGTCAGTCTCCCAGGCCAGCACACTTGAGGGAAAGTGCAATATGTAGGCAACTCTTGCCTAGGCTGAAGGAGTAGAAATGAGACATGGACCAAGAACAAAATATGGGTTTTAGACAGAGATTTAAGACCATAAGATATGGAGGCCATGAACATTAACTGCTATCATTCAGAGAAGCCCAGATCTGCTAATAACTACCCAAGTCTATTCCCAGGGTCAGGAATTGAGCCCAGCTACTCCTGGCTGCAAAATGATGTGCTTTCTTTGCATCACGTTCATTTCCACTATTTCTATATACATTTTGCCCTGTATGCATTAGGCTGGCACCAAACAGAAACCTATCAGATATAAGCTCTTATTACTGAAATGAAATCTATTTCTGTAAATGAGAATAATGTGCCCAAATTAATATGAAAAGAAGGAAGTTGAAATGCAAGAGAAAGAGCATAAAATATTGTCGGTAAAGCCAAGCATGTTAACTGTGAATAAATCCTAAAAATGAGATAAAAGCTCATAGTACTCATGAGTTTGAATGATTTCCCAGGATGCAGCCCAAATTGTTTTCAAATTAGATACAGGATAATGTCATTGATGACTAAATGTTACTAATCTTTCCCTACAGATTTCAACTTCAGATATGTGAAGCTGGATTAAGGAAAGAAAAAGAAAATAATTCTAACTCCTGCTTTAATTCAATTTTTCTCTTGTATTTCTTTCCTTTTCTCAATTTGGTTTTTATAATATTCTAACAGAAGCAAATAAACCAAGCATCCAAATATATAATCAAAGCAAGATGTCTGCCCTGTAGTCCAAAGTGAACACTGTCTTGATCCAGAAATAACAAAATGGGAGATCACATGTAAATTTATTTTGATTAAAAATAGAACATAAAGTAAAAAAGTTAAGAAAGTACTACGAATGCTTATCTAATCTAAGGGGAAACAACATTTTAGTTGAGGAACTTAGGAGAATTATGCATAAACAAACTGTGGGTTCACTGCTCAGAAATGTTTTAAAAGATTAATGTTCAGATTTCAAATATAAGCAACAAAGTTAGTTGTAAGCTTTTAACTTCATATAAAATCCAGTTTTGATTAAATGAGATTCAAAAAAAGAATCTTCCAACTAACTATATTAATGATAAGTCAAGGACAGGGAGCACAGAATTTTCACATGTTCTGCCAACAGATCAGGGACCTTGCTATTTAAAACCTACAACTTGGGTGTTTCTCAGAGAAGGGGTGATAGCAAAACTATATTTGACATCTCCCTCAGGCTAAGGTCATGACAGTACTTGCAGTGAGTGTGTAGCATAGAATAAGCGATGGGCAGCCTTAACTACTCTGCAAGAAAATAGATGTTCCAGCCCTACATTCCCCCTGGGAAGAGTCCCCTGAGTCAGCTCAGACATTACTGGTCACTTTCCCTTCCTTGCTCCTCACAACTGTATCCTGCTTACCTGCTTACTCACCATGCTTGAATCTTGAATGTACCTTCCTTCTTGTCCTCACTTTAAGATTCTCACCTGAAATTTACTACTCTTTCTTCTTGAAGATCAGAGTACATGTGCCTCCAAAAAAATGAATGAAAGTATAGATTTTTCTTTCCAGCCTAACCCCCGACTGTAAGCAAGTTGTTGCTATTGTGATTGCTGTTGTTCAAAATCAGCAGTTACCTGGGCTGTCTCTGCATCCTGCTGAGATCTGGGGCTACATAGGGAAGCCTGTGGTGTGATTCAAGTTTTACTGAACTACCACTTCAATTCTACAGCAGGAACTTCTAGAGA
This sequence comes from Dipodomys merriami, assembly GCF_024711535.1. Taxonomy (NCBI): domain Eukaryota; kingdom Metazoa; phylum Chordata; class Mammalia; order Rodentia; family Heteromyidae; genus Dipodomys; species Dipodomys merriami. The sequence continues at coordinate 4,627,794 of NW_027202382.1, read as the reverse complement.
CAAAAGCCTGCCTGCCCACCAGCTAAGCAGGTGGCTACCAGGCTCACCTTCTGGGTCTGTTCCTTCCATGGCTCTTTCTGCAGCAGCAGCAGCATGCTATTGGGAAGGAGAGTGAGAACCTCCTGCAGAGTGACCCTGTGCATTGGACTCCTGCCAAGGAAGCTTGATGCTGGCCCAGCTGGGCCATTCTCCTGATGCCATGGCAACCAACTGGCAGTAAGATCAAGGAGGAGTGGAGCATCATGGTCTGCCCAAGCCACCACTGCCGCAGCAAATATTAACAACAAGAAGTCCAAAGCCTACAATAAAGACAGAAGAGGCATATGTTTTAACAATTCAAAGGAACATGTCACATACCTGAACCCTATCATAATACAAAGTTATCTTCCCTTTCACCTACTTCTCCTTTTCTGTGTCCCTACCCCATAAGAAAACTTAACTGGACAGCAAACTTAATTTCCATACATAATGAAAACACCTTTTAGGGCAGATTTTTAGTCCTATTTTGTGAAGACAGAAGGTTCAACAGTTTTATTTTTGTTCTAACATTTTAGGAGAAACACAATTCCTGATCACACAAATATCCAAACACTCCTTTGTTTTTGGTGTTTTTAAATAATTAAAATATTAAGAGGTATATTTAAAAATATTATCTGATTTTGTTTTTGAACAAGAAGTCTCGATATATTTGGAAAATCTAGAGTCCATTCAGATCATATAATAATGTAAACTCATAAAGAGTTAGACATTGATAATAAGTGTACCTCCAAGTTATTGAATTACTTTCACTAAAATACTTCTTCCTTCAATTTTAATTTTCTTGGAGGTTTCAATTTTTTGTAAAAATACAAAGCAAATTAATAAAAACTTAAGGGGTCAGAAGAGGACAGATTATGATAGCTCAGAAAAACCCTAAAAGGTTCACAGTCTCATAAAATTTCTAATTTAATAACTAAACTTTCAAAAAATTAAAAAGACACTCTTGAAAAACTAGGTAGAATTGCAAAGAACACCCCAGTTTATGCAAATTTTACTCACTCTTGGAGCATTACTACAGAGAAAATTCTTCTATTAAAAATATGTTGGAAATGAACTTTACAACTTGGGGGAGACATTGAGGGGAGAGAAAGTAGGATAAAGCTGAGGGAGAGGTATGACAAGAAATGTACTCACAATCTTACGTACATAACTATAACCTCTCTATACATCACCTTGACAATAAGTTTTTTTAAAAAGATGAAAAAATACACAGCACTTAAATTAAGAAAAGAATGGAAAAGAGCTATTTTCATTTTATGTATTTATCTTTTTCTTTTAAAAATCACCCACTGCAAGAGGTTTTTACTTTCCAGGGGTCATAGTTCATACTGCAACTGTGATGAACAATCCCCTCTAATACATGTGTGCATGAAGTACTGGCACATATACTGATAATTTGCATACATATCAGGAATCTCCTTCACATTAGGCATTTTTAGTGCCCTATGGATTCTGTACATCATATTTAAAAAATAATCTATCAAAAATATTTCTCATAGTACAATCCTGGGTGTTTCTAAGAAGGGTAAGAATAGAAGTATTACCAGTTTTTCTCAAATATGAAAGGAAGAAACTGGAAACTGATCGTTCATGCCTGCAATCCTAGCTACTCAGGAGACTGAGATCCAGAGGTTTGAAGTTTGAAGTCAACCCAGGAAGAAAAGTTCTAAAGACCTATTAAAAATAACCAGCAGATAACTGACCAGAGTTGTGGTTCAAGTAAGAGAATGCCAGCTAAGTGAGCAAGCACAATGTCTTTAGCTGAAACCCCAGTGCTGGAAGGAAGGAAGGAAGGAAGGAAGGAAGGAAGGAAGGAAGGAAGAGGGAGAGAGGCAGGGAGGAAGAGAAAGAATAAAAAGAAAAAGAGAAAGTGAGGAAGAGAGGAAGAAAGTAGGGAGAAAAAGAAAAGCTGCAAGTAGTGTGCTACAGTTTGGGTCTTGAATATCCTTTACAAGCCCATGTGTTACAGACTTAGCCTCCAGGGTGGTACTATTGAAAGGCAGTGGAACCTTTAGGCAGAAGAACCTAATGGGAGGTCTTTGGGTCCTTGTGGGTGTGCTCTTGAAGGGGTTGTGGGACCCTGACTCCTTCATCTTCTTCTCTTTAGTGTACTGGCAATGCAGTGAGCAGCTTTGCTCCCTAAGGTGTGTTCCTTTTTCCATGTACTGCTTCACCCCAGGCCCAAAGAAATGAGGTCCACTGGTTGTAAACTAAAACAGTGAGCCAAAGTAACCTTTATCTCTTTGTGAGTTGATTAAGGAAGCTACAAGCAACTCCTGTAGACTGTACCTCATCAAGAGCCACATTGTGAATAGATGTTGACTGGTAAGCAATATTTCGGATATAACCCATCAGTTCCAAGAGCCACTCCATTCTCTTCAACACTCCTGAAACAAAGAAGACATTTCTTACTACCTAATGATTTTCCTTTGGAATGTAGAAGAGCTCAGTAATAACACAGGACACCTGGTAAGGATTCTACTAAACAATCTGAATTCTTTCTGCAATCCCTAAGAATTGTCAATGCTTGGAGAGAGTTGACACTATTCATAGCTAGAAATAATATTTTGGTCTTTATTTTCAAAAGTAAATTTATCCTTCAAGTTTTCCTGCTTACTAGTGCTAAATTATATTTATTAGAATTTTTCTCAATATTAAGCACACTAGGAAAGTCCAGCAAGCCAATTATTCAGTACTATTGAAGCTTGAGTAATTAGTTGTTACTTAAGTGTTCCCAATTTATGCCAAATGGTAAGAATAGACGTATCCCAAAGTCATTAAAAAGTAAACCAGCCACTGAGAGAACAAATGAATGCATAAATACTGATTTTTATCCTTTGTAAAAGAAAAGAATGAGGATTCTCAGCAAGGCGAAAGCTATTTAGGAAGGTTTTTAAAAACTAAGAGGAAAATGAGAATTTTATTTCAGAATTTCATATTAGAGACAAAGGCAATATCAAGTGATTAACTTATAAATATCTTTATGCTTAATTGGAAATAGCTACTAGATTTTTCAAGCACACTTTTGTTTCAAATAAAACTAAATAAAGATTCATGTTTTTAAATCACAAGTTCACTTTTCAGCATGTAGACACTAAGCAGATACAAGGAAATTGTCTCAATTGCTGAGGAGGATGAATGTAATTTTCCAATACAGTCTTACTGAGTAATTACTACAATGATGTTTGTCTATTTTCCATCAAAGCCATAAGGACAACTTACCTAGGATCCCAATGGCTTCCCTGCCACATCTGACCCATAAAGCCAGGGGCCACTCAGAATCTGGATTCAGTGTTGAGAAATAATAAGCACTGGTAAAAAAGATCAAATGGGCCATAGAGGAACTGTGCTTTCAGGTGACTATTAAAATGTAATGTCTAAAATGGTCTAAAAGTTGTACCTTGTGACTGATTAACTTGAGGCTTAAAATTAGCGTGGCCAGGTTTTAGTATTTTTACTCAAGAAGTTTTCTACAGAATAACTATTTGATTTTTTTCTGTTTGCTTATTAAATAACCACACACACACACACACACACACACACACACACACACACACACACACACACACACACACACACACACACACACACACACACACACACACACACACACACACACACACACACACACACACACACACACACACACACACACACCCATTAATTGGGAATGAGGTATTTTAGGCAGTATCAAACTATACCTTGTGTGTTTGAGAAACTAAGTTAAACTGACAAGAGCAACCTGGTGTGCTTATTTGTATCCTTGAAGGACTAGAGAGCTAAGTACAACATACAAACCCTCAACAGGATTTATTTCTATATCCAAGAAGTGAATGTTATGAGCTATAGCTGCTCATTTTTGCCTAAGGCATTCTTTGTTCCTGGTTAGAAGTCAGAAAAGCACTGAACTAACTTTTAAACTAGCTGAGAAGACAACTGCAAGGACCAGCAGGCAGATCTTTTTCTGTCCTTGTGGTTTACCCCAGCTGGCCTCACCTGTGTTGGCATGGCTCACAATCCGTGCATGGTACAAGCTATGCAGAATCATCCAGGCAAGTATTTCTCTGTTGTGGTGCTGCACAGTGACACTGAGCATATCAGTTAGACTCATCAAGGGGAATCGTCCTTGAGAAACCAAGTACAGCTTGATGAAGGTAGCCTTTTCCACATTATTCTGCAAAAAAGAAATTGTTCAGCCATTATGAAATGGAGTAGCTACAAAGCCTCCAGGTAAGGGCAAAACAAAAAGGGTGAGCCTGATGGTATTGTTCCACATGCTAATGTTATTCCTTTCCTGCAGCAGAGACCTATCTGCATGTCTGCTATATTAAAATGCACACACAGTAGAGGGTCCAAATGTCACCTACTGTTTCTTCAAGAAAATCATGAATGAGTTTGGAGGTTAACAGGTTCATATGCACAGATAATAATAAGAGGATAACTATTCTAATACAGTACTTGTCATAGGTCAAACACCATTCTAAGTACTTAACATGTATCAGTTCAGCAGCTTTCAAAATGTGATTGCACAGACCTCTGGAAATCCCAAGGCTACTGAAGAAGTTCTACAAGGTCAAACATTTTTTTTTTTTTAATGATTGCACCAAAGTATACTAGTGTTCATTGTATTATTCATTGCCAGTGATTACAAGTTTTTAAAAAATGCCAGGTTTGTTTAAAATTGCCTTGTAAATACTAAAAAATTATTAGTGTCATTAAACCTTGGCCCTTGAGTGTATAACTTTTTTATATCCTGTTCCAAACTGGGAAATACATGGAGGGATTTTGGCTGTCTCAGGAAGAAACACTTATCATTGTTGGGAGCTAATTAGCTACCCTTCTTACTTGAAAGAACAATAGACAAATTGTGATTTTTTTTAAACTGGCTATATAACAGACTGCTTTATTAAAATATGAAGGAAATGAGCCAAGCCAGTTCAAGGAAAATGCGTGACAGTATTTGTTCCCAATGATAAAAAATGAGCTTTATAGTGAAAATTAGAATTTTAGAAAAATTTTATCTGCTATTTTTTGATTGAAAATTTTTCAATATGCAGAATGCTTTTCTGGGGAGTAATAAAATTATGATGTTTTGATACTGTAAAATGAAATGTCTCAACTTCAAAATTCAGTGATCCAACCTTTTCCAATAACCAATGTATGACATTAGAAAATCATGAGTAAAAGACCTGAAGCCCAAGACCAACTAAGGGGTTATAATAAAAGTATATGCATTTCACTGAAATGGTTGGATTATACAATACCTTTAAGAAACTACCAGTTATTGAGTTTTGGTGCAGAATACCTGTAATTAATGAAAAAGACTATGAACACATTCTTCCTCTTTCCATCTACTTATTGGTGAGGTTGAAATTTCTTTACATGCTTTATAAAAATAATTTCACACTACATTGAATGAAAACTCCCATAAAAATTCAGCTGTTTTCTAAGCCAGATTTAAAGAGATTTAAAAAAATGTTAATAATGCCACTTTTCTCACTATTTTGTGTATGTGTTAGAAAATATATTTTAGCATTTTTTTCTAATTTTAACTCCTGTTAATGTGAATATCAGTGGATTTAATCCAAATTAAGTCAGACTTCTTTGAGGTTCTCAATAGTTTTAAAGGAACTAAGATTTTTTTTTTCAAACCAATGCATTTGTGAATTTCTTTTTTTTTTTTTTTCTGCTTATGTGGTGCTGGGGAATCAAACCCAGGGCCTCATGCATGCAAGGCAAGCACTCTACCACTGAGCCACCTTCTCAGCCCGCATTTGTGAATTTCTATGTTATGAATTCAATATACCTGGGGCTGGGAAGGTGGCTTAGTAGTAGAGTGCTTGCCTTGCATGCATGAAGCCCTGGGTTTGATTCCTCAGCACCACATAAGCAGACAATGCCGAAAGTGGTGTTGTGGCTCAAGTGGTAGAGTGCTAGCCTTGAGCTGAAGAGCTGAGGGACAGGACCCAGGCCCAGAGTTTAGGCCCCACGACCAGCAAAAAAAAAAAAAAAAAAAAAAGAATTCATACACCAACCCTCTGCAACCATTCATTATTATTATCCTTTTACAGGTGAAGAAATTGAAGAACAGAGCCTAAATAACTTTCTGGCACACATGAGAAGTAATGTTGTAAGAACTGGAACCTAGGGTCTGTGCTACCACTAAACTCTTACTTATATTCCTGCCCAAAACAAATAAAAGCTTTGACTAACTTAATAAAGAAGACTAACACTTTTGATGACATCAGAATACTGTTTTGCATGTGCTAGTGACAATTTTTTAATAACCTGGGTGAGTAGCACTGTGACCTTTTGCTCTTGATACCAAGAAGTAAATTATATACCTTATTTCATTACATTACATTACATGGTGTATTAATAAAATATAGTTACTTATTTGAATGCACTAATTACCATAATAAATAATTAGTGAGTCTTTGCCCTGGGCCAGGCACTATTCCAAGTACTTATTATAGAACAAGTCATTTAACTCTCAAAACATTCCTAAGAGGTAGACGCTATTATCTTCATTTTATTGGAGGAGAAACTAAGGGAGAAAGAAGTTAAGAAACTTAATGAAGGTCACACCATTAATAAGTTCTAGAGGCCAGTGTGGTACCAGAGTTCATTCTCTTACTACTTTCCTTTACTGCTTTTCTTTAGAACAAGCTAATTTCCAAAGTGCAGCTATTTTAAGTATTCTGCAATAGTGACTCTCAATCTGACAATATACTAGAATTTTTCTGGGGATACTTAAAACAGACTATTGGACACCTAGTGTTGAGTGAGACTTGAAAATTCTCCTAATCAGTTAGTAGGCAGCACTGATTCTGTCAACCCAGAGACCACACTTTGAGAACCACTGCTGTAGGATGCAGAAATTCAAGGAGCTAACTGAATAGGCAAACCTGACATATAGTGAAATAAACAATGACATGTCCACCAGCTAATGGTGGGGAGGGGTTCATTGTATTAGCTATAGGCAAGATTATATTCAAGTAAGTATGATGACTGGGATGTACTTAAGCTGAAAATTATTCACTAATTAGCTGCGGCCTAAATTTAACAGTGTTTTGTATTTTATTTGTTAAATGTGGAAAGGGGTAGTACTTGTTAATTACTGGTGTCAGGGCTAACAGTCCTTGTTTTTCAATCTACCACCCTTCTGCATTCAAAAAGGATAGTATCAGATATTAAAAAACTATGTAAGAACAGAACTATTTACTTATGACTTCTATAAACCAGAAAGCTTTTGGTTAGAATATTCCCATTACTAGCTAAGCCCCATTGGCTCATGCTCATAAATCCTAGTTACTCAGGAGACTGAGATATGAGGATTTTGATTCAAAGTTAGCCTGGGCAGAAAGGTCTATAAAACTCATCTCTAATTAACCACCAAAAATCCACAAGTGCCAGCCTTGAGCAAAAGAGTTCAGGGACAGTGCCCAGCCCCTGAATTCAAGTCCCAGTACTGACTTGGAAAAGAAAACAAGAAAAAAAATTGCTCATCCATATATTCATCTATTTAAACATATACTAAGCATCAATCACACTAGTAGGCTGGCCATTAGATTCAACAATGAAATAAGAAGACAACTTCCTAAAATTAACCAGTAAAAAATATAAAAACAAGCTTCAGGAAAAAGGATAATGAATCAATTCTTCAATTTGTAATTTCTGCCTCAGTAATGAAAAGACAGGTGCATTATTACCTTAGTGATATGGACAACTTGATTGGCAGCATCATCCGTCATTTCTGAGAGGCACTTTGCTACACTGATATAGAGCTCAAGATCATTTCTCTGGTAAAGAAAAATCCCAGCATGTCAAATGTAACCCAAAATGAAAATAAGTTGATTCTTAATGTTTTAGCAAATTATTAGGCTTGTTTATCCCTAAGCACATCAACTCATGTTTTAATTTCAAGCAAACCAAAATGTATGCTCAATTTTTATCATTAAAGATCTTTCTTATTTTATTTTATTTTCTCATCAAAATTCTATTGTTCTAAGTAGATTATAGGACTTTTTGTAAAATTCAAATTGAGAGGGCTTCTGAGAGGAGACAGGATATTAAGTTATTTGATGTAAGTAGTATATTGGACAATATGACGAAGGACTCTGAGTAATAAAGGATAAAGATTTCTGAGCTTGCTCATCTTCTACAGGCATCTGGTAAAAGGCTTAGCAACATTTTGGGGGGGAGGGGCACGCAGCACTGGTTAACCTACTTTTAAACTCACTCATAACTTTGGTTCTAAATATTCAACCTCAATTTAGATCTTGGAAGCAAACACACGCCTTGTGAAGAATGTGGTTATTTCTTGCTAGCCTTCCCACCCACATCCTAAAACACACACCTTCTAGCTTTGCCAAAATGACTTTAAAGAGGCCCAAACATAAATTGTCAGGAATGTAAATATTTTTGTTCCTCACCAGAATCTTATTTGGCAGAAGGTCAAAAATTTTCCCAGAAGCTTCAGAGAGCAGATTCCAGAGGTGGTGGGTTGGGCTGGGCAGTTTCATGGCCTGGCTCAGACCCTGTAAGGCACTTGGGCATAACTCAGGATTGCAAAGCGAGGAAGCTGAATTAAAGGCTGCTACCATTAAGTTTTCCACAAAGCCCTGGATCTGTTCATCAGAGATGTGTTTTATCCACAGAGGTACAGATACTAGGAGGTATTTCTTGATATTCAGCTGGATATAAAACAGAAGAGGTCAGATGTAAACAGGTAAATCTGGGTTTGCAGTTGTCAAAACTTCAAGTCATCGCTGAATGTGAAGAAAGACAGAAATAAAAAGGTCAGATTACTTCCTTTTCCCTCATTTTCTCACAGCCTTATGGCCCAGTGGGTCACTGATGCATGGAAGTTTGGCTGTTGAAATTACTTGTGATTCATACTAACTCTTGTGTATATTGTATCTGCCAATCTATTATTCAGCTGAAACCTTGAGTCTTTTCACAGAAGAGAATAAAATGCTACTTCTGAAAGTAAATGACAAGTGCTATTCAATTTTATAAAAGCCATGTTCTCCAGTAAATAGTTCCTGGAGATGAAAGGCTCACCTGCTGGAAATCAATTACTTAAATGATGCATCTGACAGTATTAATTTTTTTACAAGAAAATACAAGGAAGGAAGGTAAAATATATGAAGAAATGTCATTCTGGGGTGACCTCTGACCAAGGAACTGTCACAGTTGGGCATATGGACCTGACCAAGGCATCTCCAAGTTTGCAAGAGCCAAAAGCTACTTAATTAGTTCTCTTACTTGACATAGACTCAAAGAAGTAAGATTAGTGGGGCAGTAAGTCTAAAAGAAGTAGACTAAAAGATAGTAACATACAACAATTAAATCAGTGACTTTCCAAAAAGATCAATGTAGTTGGCATGCATTTTTCAGAATTCATTTTTAAAAAAACATACCATCTCCAATAATTTTATAAGGAAATAAATTAAAAATGGAAAGCAGTTGAGCTATAACAAGGAGGATAAAAGCAAATTGATACAGTAAGAGTAGTTGCATACAGTGTGAAAACAGACCAAGGAAATCTGTTGAAATAGTTTTAGAAGGGAGTAAAGGGGAAGAAAAGTGAGCGAGAGGAATGAGATTGACTGGAATACATTGTATGCATGTATAGAAATGTCAGAATGAATCCCCTCCTTGTATACTTTATATAAACTAATAAAAATATAAATTAAAAAGCAATTTGTAAATTTAAAAAGATACAAATGATCCTATGCAACTTCAAATGAAAAGAGCTACTAAGCTCTAACAATGAAATGGAAGGGCTGCTAAAAATGCAATGTTTCTGAGGGCAACTACACAGGTTGTTAAGAAACATACCTGACTCAAAAAGAGCTGTAGTATCATAGAGTGTCCTTCCATTTATTAGCTATGCGAACTTTGTTTGACTACTAATTGTCTGTTTATTACTGTATGAAATAAATTTCTCAGAAGTAAGGCAGACATACAAAAATAGCTCATACTATGATTCTATTCTAAAGAATTTCTAATGTTTATATGCAGTTTACATTTATATAAAAGTTCTTCTAAAAAAATAATTGGCTGGGTACTGGTGGCTCATGCCTATAATCCTAGCTAATCAAGAGGCTAAGATCTGAGGAGTATGGTTCAAACCCATCCTGGGCAGACAAGTCCATGAGACTATTATCTCCAGTAAACTACTCAGAAAAAGCCAGAAGTGATGCTGTGGTTCAAGTTGTAGAGTGTTAGCATTAAGCAAAAGAAGCTCAGGGACAATGCCCAGGCCCTGAGTTCAAGCCCCAGGACTGTCAAAAAAGAGAAGAGGAGGAGGAGGGGGGGGAGGAGGGAGTAAGAAGAGGGAGAGGGAGTAAAAAGAGGGAGAGAGAGGAAGAAGGAGGAGGAGGAGGAGGAGGAGGAGGAGGAGGAGGAGGAGGAGGAGGAGGAGGAGGAGGAGGAGGAGGAGGAGGAAGAGGAAGAGGAAGAGGAAGAGGAAGAGGAAGAAGAAGAAGAAGAAGAGGAAGAAGAAGAAGAAGAAGAAGAAGAAGAAGAAGAAGAAGAAGAAGAAGAAGAAGAAGAAGAAGAAGAAGAAAGAAAAAGACGAGGACGAGGAGAAGAAGACAGGATGTGATTGGTAGCCTGGATCTAAATTTGTGAACAGAGAAACTGATTAAAAATAGGCCTATGTGACCTTTTGTTAAGTGATATTCTTGAAATCAGCTAGAAACTTACAAAGGTAGTAAAGGTAGAAGTTTACACTTAAAATTACCATTTTTAGGGTATATAAATTATAACTCAAAAGTATTTTAAAACAAGACCTGGCATAATTGTAGAGATTAAATGTGATCTCTCTAAGTATCCACCAAGTTCGGACAAGTACCAGATATATAGTAAATGTTCAGTAAGTGGCATCCTAAAGAAGTTATTTGGAACAGACAGGTAAGGTAATAAAAAGAAAGTACACAGCGAGGGCACAAAGCTCAATAGCATACATTTTCACTTAGAGAGCATTGGGAGCAGTAGAAAAGGCTGAATGATGAATAGGAACTAAAGCCAAGAGTTTGAAAATGTAAAGGGTTTTGCATGAATTTCAAAATTTAAAGCCAGATTACAGGGGGAATTCAATGACGAAGAAAACTTACTTCTAATAAATGGATTAACCTCTAAGAAATCCTAGAATGGATTTTTTTTTCTATCTTAGCTTGAAATGTCAAAAGTATGTATTGTGTTAATTTCCTCTTTAAAGTGATAGATCTTCCAATCTACCTTTGAATGCCTGGAAGGTGCTAATCCTTATACTCTTATCACAAATACTATTACTTCTTCCTCATTGCGAGAGGAACGTCTAGGAGAGATGACATTCCAGTTCTTCCACCTATGCCCTTCCACCTACTTTCCCTAGGGGCTCTGAATTGATGCCTATCCAAATCCTATCAAGCCTTCAAGTTCAGCTTAATTGTTGCTTCCTTTGGGAAGGGTGGGGGGTGGAGGAGGAGGGGAAGAGGGATGATATAACATATAGATGAGTCTTGCCTGTCTCTTAATACTCACTGAAATGTCTATGTATATCATCTCATCAAACAAACCGAGGTTGAAGTAACTTTAGTTATATGAGCTTGAGAAGGAACTTTAGTATCTCTGATCATCAATTACACTTCTTTTAATAAATGTAGTTAAAGCATGATTGGTAACGGCAATGGAGGGGTTCTAAATCATATCATTTTTCCAATCTGTTGGCTAGCTACTCTCAATTTCTGTAAATGTCCATTTGTCCACTCTTGATTTGGAGAACACACACCCAAATGGATGTTAATCTCTCCCCAAATAGCTTTGTCCTCTTGCTGCTCAACTATCTTAATTACTACATACACTCAGACTGTGGATAAGTGGTGGTATCATCCACAGGCCTAGCAGTGCAGCTGCGTTCTGTGATGATTGTGCTTGAGTCACCATAATTTCAAGGCACAGTTGCTGTATCTCTTCTCCTGAAAGAGAAAAAAGGAAAGAAATTTCTGTAATGAAGTTGCTTCTCTGGTTCATTTTAAAACATTAAGGGCCAAAGCAAAGCATTTGCTTGGGCAATTTTTTGCAGCTTTCATTAGAACATTAGTAACTCAAATGGTATTTCAGGAAAAAAAAAAGTATTTCAGAAGTTCTGTGAGTGATGGGGCAAAATCTGTGTCCACTGGTACTACTGTCCCGAGTCTTGGAAATAGCAATGACTTTGAATTAGCTAGTCTTATTTCTCTTATATTCTCTGAAGCAATCTGAACACTCAAACCCTATAAACACTGAAAATTTCTAGCTAACACTCTCTAAGTCCCTTTTTTTCCCTCTTGCCTACCTTATGTTCAGCAGTAAGATACATCTATGCGATTCTGGAATGCATTACAGGTATAGCCATCTTATTTAATGATTAGCTCTTTACAGCAGTCTGAGTCCCTTGTGTGTGGGGGCTTATTTTCCCAACCAGACCTTCTCTCTCTCCCCTCCCAAAGGATTTATCTCAAACATGGCTATTTGCAGTTCAGCATACCAATGCAAGAGAACCGAAGAGCGTATTTTACAAATGAAATCTCTGGAAATCCAGGATGGTGACATGGTATCTTACACAGGATTAGGTTCAAATAAAAACATTTTACCAAAAAGTTGTATATATCAAAATCATCTTTAATTATCTCTACATCAATATATAAATTACTGAATTATTTTATATATTGTATGTAAGGAGGTACTATAATATCAGTGATGAAACAGCTATGACAAACCCAGAGATATAATTTTTTGGGACATTTTCAGAGCTCTTTAGGCTCTCAAAAATAAGGTTCTTAAACCATATCTTTTATATTTTAATGCTTTTTGCAGACCATGATTTCCTGTGGATAGGGCTGAGCTTAATTAAGACAGGGGGTATGGAGGTGATAAGGAGAAAGAAGGAGAAGAAAAGATAGAAGGCAAAAAGGAGGGAGGAAAGGAGAGAGAGGAGGAAAGGAGGATACAAACAGAGAAAACTTATGAACAACAAAGGGCAAATTTTTTAAAAATCTTAAGTCTAGTTCATATTCACACACTTAAGTTTTCAAGTTATTTATCATCTTTTCATCACTAAAATGAAATGTCTGAAATAAATTAACTTATATAGATAAAAGAGTTACTTGAAACTCTAGTGCATGATCAGGTAACATTCTTGTCCATGCCTGGAGTGATCCTGGTCACTTAGTTTCTTAAGTTTTCCCATAGTAAGAAGCCATGGGTTTCCAAAATGAAAAATAGTTGACAGATATGGCTAAGACAGTAGAAGACTTCAAGTAATTGGATGGATACTGTCCCTCCTTGAAACAGGAGTCAAAATATGAAATTATATTTGTGTGGAGGTAGTCCACTCTGAATAACAGGTTGCTGTGGATGAAGCAGAAGTGTAAAGATGTGCACTCTCTCTCTGTCTCTCACCACAAACTCTGGTAGGAAGAAGAAAGGCTCCCAATCATATCCACATTCCAACTCCTGGACCTTCTGCATATAGTATATCACATGGCAGAAGATCTTTGCAATCAGGGATTAAGGTAAAGGATCTTGAGTTTTTTAGATTACTATGAATTATCGAAGTAGGCCAAATGGGAACAGAAGTTATGAAACATGGATTTATGTGTCAAGGCCTGGGACTTTCATTGCTTACTTTGGAGATGGAGAAAGGGAGTCACATTACAAAGATGTTGGAAAAGAGAAATGGTATCTCTACCAGAGACTCCAGAAAGAAATTCATCTACTACCATGATCTTTGGCTAGAGCCATATTGGACTTTGGAACCGTGTGGTAATAAATTAGGTTTATTTTGAGCCAGTAGGTGTGTGGTGATTAGTTCTACCAGTCACTACCAATTATGACACAGAATCTGTTTTTCTACTCAGATTAAATCCTAAAAGTGGAGTCTAAAGACCTAAAATCACTTAATATTTACCGAAGTTTAGCCTCATAAGTGGAGAGAGAAGTGCAGCCCAATTTGCAGGAGGAAACTGGTAGTTTTCTCCAACAGTTGCTATAGGTTTCATCACTACTTTGAGAAGGGAAGGAGGTACAGCCTCAGGACCTGTAATAAGACGGAAAAAAATTAATAATAAGATGCCTTCATAGAAGTATGAAAATAAAAATGCCAACTATTCCTTGTCCTTTCAAAGATTTGGTATCATATCTGTAAATGTGTTCAGTCCTTTAATTTTATGCTCTGAATTGCAAATCCATTTGCAAGAGCCAGTTCCTGCTCCCCTGTTCTTCTCTCTTTGTCTCTACAACATAGTACCATTATTTTAATTTTATCTTCTTGGAGAGGGGGAGATGACAAAGTTAAAATTGAATAAGCAAGATACTAGAAAGTTTCTATATTAGACTTAAGAAGGAAATAATCATTATACATAAAGACAGGTCAATTGAAGTTATTCAGTCAAAGGATCAGAAAGAAATAAAAGAAGAGGTAAAAATGGACAGAACATTAAGGTGCCATCAAGCATACTAATTTATGCAAAATGGAAAATCCAGAAGGATAGAAAAAAGGCAAAGAAATATCTGGATAAAAGCAATAACATAGTTAAGACATTCAAGAAAACAAAAGATTAAGCCAGGTTACAGTGGCTCACATCTGTAATTCTAGCTACTCAGGATGGTGATTCAAAGCCAGCCAAGGCAGGAAGTCCGTGAAACTCTTATCTACAAATAACCACCAGAAAACCAGAAGTGGCGCTGTGACTCAAGTGGTAGAGCATGCTCCTTGAGCTGAAGAGCTGAGGGACAGTGCCCAGACCCAGAGTTCAAACCCCACAACTGACCCCCACCCCACCAAAAAAGAAAGAAAGAAAGAAAGAAGATAAATGTACAGAGGTCCATACTAATACATATTGTAATCAAATTTTCAAAGGATATTAAAAGTGACAAAGGGAAGTGCTCTGTCATATATGGAAGGCCTTCTTATTGAACTGGTATATAAGAAAAAAGCTCCTTATCTTGAACTGGGATAACATTAAAGCACTAAAAGGAAAAAAAGAAGCACTCCAAATGTTAAAACCAGAGAAATAATCTTTCAAAATTAGGAAGAAATTAAGATTCCCAGAAAAACAAAGTGGAGAGAATTAGGTACTTGTAGACATGTTCTACAAAAAATGATAGCTTCAGGTTCAAAATAAAGGAATTCTGCACAACATATAGACAGTAATATGAAGACACAAAAAGAATACCTCTGGTAAGTTACGTAAATTAAATATTAAAGTCTTTGTTTTGTAACTCCCTTTTCATTTCCTACATGATTTTAAAAGTATTATGAAGCAATAATTATAAAACTGACAACAGTTACAACTGCATTCACCAAGAAGATTAGCAATTATAATATATATGAATGAAACTACATAGCCCCAAAATACATGAAGCAAACACTGATAAAGAAAGGGATAACCCAACAATAATAGTAATAGACTTCAAAGTTTTTCTGTCAATAATTGACACAGTATCTAAACAGAAGACTAGTAAAGACAGAGAAGAACTGTTTAACAATATAAAACAGAAATCTAGCAAACATGAAAAAAATACTCCACTAAAAACCACCAGAATACACATGTCAAGGGCATATGAAACATTCTCCAGAACTCATCACATATGAAAACATAACATAAGTTATAACAAATGTAAAAGTCTAAAAAAATTAATTAAAGAATTTTGATTAACAAGAATGGAATGAAACTAAAAGTTGGTAACAGATTTCCAGGAAAACTAGAGCTATCACAAATATATGGGTAGTCAAAATCATTCACTTAACCAGTTAATGAAAGAAGAATCACACAAAAATTAGAAACATTTTGAAATAAATTAAAATACAAAACATCAAAACCGATGAAATGCACTAAAAGCAGTTTTCATGATTTATTGAAATTAAAAGCCTAATTTTAAAAAAGTATAAGAACTGAAACCAGTCAGCTAACTATACCTCAAGAAATTAAGAAAAGGGCAAATGCACCTAGAATTAGGAGAGGAAAAGAAATAACAAAAATTTTAGTTGAGGTAAGTCAAAATGGAACAGAAAAATAATGAAACAAACCCTAAATTTGGATGACAGAAAAGACTAAAAATTGATACATTTGTAACTTACGAAAAAGAGCAGAGAGAAGATGTAGATGAAATTAGAAATTCAAGTGGAGATATTTGCACTGGTCTTATAGTAATGAAAATTGTTATGAGTACACTATGAAAAACTGTTAGATAATTTAGATTAATAATTAGATAATTGTATGTTAGATAATCTGGATTAAATAAAAAATTCCCACATAACCTACCAAAATTGAATCAGGAATAAATGAAAATACGAACAGTCCTAAGATAACTAAAAAGATTAAATCAACAATGAAAGCTTTTCCTCTGTATCAGAAATAAGACAGAATGTTCATTCACAGCACTTTGTACAGAATGTTCTAGCCATAACCATCAGAAAATAAAAAGAAAAAAAAAGGTACTCAGATTGAAAAGGTAGAAGTACACTATGTTTACAGATGACATGATTCCATACATTGAAAAACCAACAGAATCTTTAAAAAAAAACATTAATACATCTAAAAAAGAATTAAAGTTTCAGGGCATAAGGTCAAAATGAAAAAAAATTAGTTTATTTCTACATTCCATGAATAAATAACATGAAAAGCAAATTAAGAAAAGAAATTAGAAACAATTGCAAGAAAGAAAAAACATCTGAATCCTTATCTTGGGGTTCATTTCGCCTAACATCAACTTATCTGACTGTTTCTGCTTGTCTTAGACATATACTAGTAATTGCAAATAAAGAAAACCATGAAACCTATGTTTCTTTGGGCCTGGCTTACTTCACTTAATATAATTTTTTCCAAGTCTTCCCATTTCCTAACAAATGGGGCAATGTCATTCTTTCTGATGGAGGCATAGAATTCCATTGTGTATATATACCACATTTTCTTGATCCATTCATCTACTGAGGAGAAGGGAAAAAACAAATTGTTTAAATAGGGATACAGGTGGACCCATTGCAACCATGAGATGTACAAGATGTTATGTCGAAAAATGAACTTTACAACTTTGGGCGGGGGAGAGTTTGGGGGGGCAGGGGGAAATGGGATGGGAAAGGGAAACAAAGGAGGAGGCAACAATTCTTGATAAGAAATGTACTCATTATCTTGCCCATGTAATTGTAACCCCTTTGTACGGTATTTTCACAATAAAAAAAATAGAAGAAAAAAAAGAAAAGAAATTAGAAGTAATAAGCACTAAAAATTTAAATATCAGAGAATAAATTAAGGCAAAATGAAAGAGTATTTGAAGAGTATAAAATATTATTTAGAGAAATTAAAGAACTGAAGTAAATGGAAAGATATCTCATGGTCACAGACTGGAATACATAATATTATTAAGATAACAACAATACTCAAAGGAACCTAAAGATTCAATATAATCGCTATCAAATTTCCAAGATCATTTTTTGTCAGAAGTAGAAAGGAGTTTAAATAAAACACGAACACAGCTATTCACAACAATACTATTTGTAATAGCCAGAAGGTATAAATAATTAATAATTTAATTATTATGGAATTTCAGGGCCCTCAAATAGCTAATACAAACTTGGTAATGAAAAAGTTGAAGAATTTATATGTACCAATTTCAAAACTTATTACAGAAGTATAGTAATCTAAATAATGTGAAATTGGCACATAGAAGGATAGACATACAGCAGTAGAACAGAATTGAGAGTCTAGAAATAAAGTTGTATGTTTAAAGTAAATTGATTTTTGAAGTGGTGCCAATACTACTCAATGAGGGAAGGAATTGTCTCTGCAGTAAATGGTCCTGAAACTACATTCATATGCAAATGAATGATTTTGGATTTTGGCACCTATATAAAGATTAACTCTGAATAGTTAGAAACCTAATATTAAAGCTAAACAATAAAGTTCTTATAGGAAACATAGGAGTGCATCTTGATCTTAAGATTTGGCAATGTATTCTAAGATATGCCACTAAAACATGATTGACAAAAGAGAAACATAAACTATACTCCATTAAGATGCAAAAGCTTCATACAACTAAGAATATTGTCCGGAAAGTAAAAAGACAACTTAAGCAGGAAATTTTGCAAGTCAAAGATCTGAATCTAGTCAGGTGCTGGTGGCTCATTCCTATAATCCTAGCCATTCTGGAAGCTGACAACTAAGGGTCACAGTTGGAAGCCAGTGGGGTCAGAAAAAAATCATCTCCAATTAACCAGCAATATGCCAGAGGTAAAGGTGTGGCTCAAGTGGTAGAGCATTAGCCTTGATAAAATGCCAGCAAGAGAGTGCATGCGGCCCAAGTTCAACCACCATACCAACACACACACACACACACACACACACACACACACACACACACACACACACACACACGAGATCTGAATCTAGTATCCAGAGTATACAAAAAACTTAAACATCAAAAGATAACCTACTAGTTTTTCAGGGATAAATGATTTGGAAATTATTTCTCCAAAGAAAAGAGTATAATATGATGGTACTGGCCATCAAGAAGCAGGATATGGTGGTGCACAATCCCAGCACTGAAAAAGAAGGCTAAAGTAAGAGGATTCAAAATTTGAGGTCAGCCTATACTGCATATCAAGTTCAAAGCCAGCCTAGGCTACAGAATGAGACAAGGTCTCTCAACTTCAAATTAAAATATGACCATCCAACAAAGATATGAGAAGATGTTCAACATCATTACTTATAAGAAAAATACAAAGCAACATTAGACTCTATTTCACATGGCAATATTATAACAATACAATGAAAAATAGTTGGCAAGGATTTGTGAAAATCAGAATCCTTACATACTGGGAATGTAAATATAAAACAGTATAGCCACTTCATTGAAATTTGGCAGTTTTTCAAAAGGTTAAAAGGAATTTCCATGTGATCCCAATCTCACAAACAAACACAGGCACACACACTCCAACTGAAATCAGGAGTTTAAATAAAACACGAACACAGCTATTCACAACAATACTATTTGTAATAGCCAGAAGGCATAAACAACCCAGATGTCCATTATATGATTAATAGAAAAGAGAAGCATACAATGGATTATTATTATTCAGCTATATGAGAAGGAATGAGGAGATGAACCTGGTAAACAGCATGCTAAGGGAAAAGAAACATCTGATACAAGCCTATCAAAGTGAAGCACAGAAAAAGCAAACCCATAGAAATAAACATGAGTATTGTTAGTAAGGGCTAGCAGAAGGTGGGGGGCAACTTATCAATGGAATCCAGGTTTCCCTTTGAGATGATGAAAATATTGGGACAATATATTGGTGCCTGGTATCCTGGTATTCCTCATCCTGGATTTCCAAAAAACTGGGAATAGAATTTCTGTTCTTGGATTCTGGTAATCTTAGCAATAAATATGTTTCCTTTTGATCAGTTTAATTAAGTTATTGCTTTCTGCAAACAAAAAGTATTCTAACACATTTGCTATCTAGCTATTGGCCTCAGGACTCCACCAAAAGTGCCTGTGCTAAGATTTCTAATGGCCTTAGATCTAAGTGCCAAATTCAAGGTCATTTTCCTCCCAGAAAATGCAGCAATAACTGCTTCTGGGCTGTTCCTCTACTGAGGC
Organism: Dipodomys merriami; assembly: GCF_024711535.1. NCBI lineage: Eukaryota > Metazoa > Chordata > Mammalia > Rodentia > Heteromyidae > Dipodomys > Dipodomys merriami. The sequence continues at coordinate 4,608,123 of NW_027202382.1, read as the reverse complement.
TAACCTGAGCTCATCTATGCTCACAATTTCAAATATTACTTATGTGTGGATGGCTATAAATCCTTTAAATCCAGGCCTTCCTCCCTCCCTCATATTTCAAACTTCCATTTCCAATAAGAAAACTCTTAAAAATCTGCAATCAATTGTTTCCTAGTCTAGGGATTCATCCACAGACCTCCTAACCTTTGATCTTTCTTTTTGTTAATGAAACCAACAGTGTAGCTTACAACATTTCACCTCTATTATTCTTGCTTTTTAAAAGCGACTCCTACCACTTTTCTACGTTGTACAATGCAGAAACTGATGTTTTATTTCTGTGTCATGTTGAGGTACAATGCTGAGAATTCAGCAAATTTTTTATCAAGGAGTTAGGCACTGCTTTACAAGAAAAAGAAAGTAAATATTCTGATAAACACATTCATTAATTCAAATATTTATTGGGTATCCATTAGATACTGAGCACTGTTTTCAACAATGAAGACAGAGGTAAACATGATAGAATAGGTCTTGCCCTCATGGAGTGTCTATTTAAACAAAAGAGGGAAAAAAACCCACAAGGCTTAAGTCAGGTGTGATCCATATAATAAAATTAACATGCTGAAAGGAAGAAAATTGGTTGGCTATTCACAACCCTATACTAATTACACAATACAGAATGTTGGTTAAAGACTGGAGTCTTTGATTTAACACACACACACACACACACACACACACACACACACACACACACACACACACACACAAATACAAAACTCAAAAATTAATTTGCTTTTTTAAGAGTCTTTGGGTTCCAAAGAAACAGGTTCCATGGTTTCCCTTATTTGCAATAACCAGTATATGTCTGAGACAAGCAGAAAAGGTCAGATAAGTTGATGTTAGGTGAAATGAACCCCAAGATAAGGATTCAAATGGTTTCCTTTCATGTGATTGTTTCTAACATATTTATAAGATGATTTCTTTGTTGCTTTGTATGTCCCTCCCCCATGGTATAACCCCTGCTTTCACTGTATTTGATGTCGGTATAATTTGTGGAGGGGAAGGGAAAAAACAAATCATTTAAATAGGGATACAGGCGGACCCATTGCAACAATGAGATGTACAAGTCATTGTGTAGAAAAACGAACTTTACAACTTGGGGGGGGGGGCGGCGAGGTGAAGAGGGGGAAGGGAAGGGATGAGAAGGGGAAACGAAGGAGGAGGCAATGCTTGATAAGAAATGTACTCATTTTCTTGCCCATGTAATTGTAACCCCTCTGTACGGTATTTCACAATAAAAAATAAATTAAAAAAAGAGTCCTTGGGTAAATGATTCATATAAAAGTTTTGATGAGCTAACAAACATGATAAATATACACATAGTATAACATTTGTCTCCTTTTACATAGCATATGCAAATCTCATAGAAAATCATTAATTCACAAGCAGATGTATATTTTAAAAGATTTTTAGATTAAGTACTTTCCAAATTTCATAAAGTTTTATTCCAGATCTGACAGAATTCACTATTGCATTTTTCAGAGGATCTAAGGACCAAAAAAGACATCAACTTTTCCTCTAATACTGGGACTCCAGTATTATGACTATTTTTAAGATGTTTTATTGCTTAGGTAATAAGCACTCCTTTGACAAAACAATGGAACTTTCACCAGTGACTGCATTTTAGTATATACATATTGCTTTTATATTCGCTGACTTGATCTGATATACAGTCAAGTGTCAGAAACAAGGAGAACTTGTAAAATGGAGAATAGAGTTGAAAAATCATGTCCATAATGCAATATAATAAATCTCCCACATTTAAAAGTGTTGAGAGCTGGGCACCAGTGGCTCACACCTGTAACCATAGCTGCTTAGGAGAATAAGCTCTGAAGATCATGGTTCAAAGCCAGCCTAGGCAGGAAAGTCCATGAGATTCTTATCTCCAATTAATCACAGAAAAAGCCACAAGTAGTGCTAGTGGTAGAGTGCTAGCCTTGAGAAAACGGAGCCCAGAGACAGTGTCCAGGCCCAGAGTTCAACCGGTGAGGGGTTGGGGGTAGGAGTGTTTGGAATCAATATTGAGTAGCATATCTAGAATCACATAAAATTTCCCACTATATGTGTGGGGTGCTGATTTTGACACTAGCTAGAATAAAGGGAACTGTAAGGAATGAAGAAAATATTTGGTAGTTCTATTCATTGGGTGGGAGAGGTATACAAAGAAAGGGAGTACCAAAACCAATAAAGTACAGTTAGGTTCCATTCCTAGCCATATTTAGCATAGGACAAAAATAATCCAAATATGAACAACAAGAATGATCAGTTTCCTTATTTCAAGCAATTGTCTTAGATAAGAAGAAATACTGGAATATTTTATGAACAATAGATTTGAAATTGAGAGTGCCTATGGTACTTGTTAAAAAGATACAGGTGTTTCAAAATCTGAATATAAATTTGCTTTATGTCTCTCATACATTTGGCAGCTGCAAAGTAATAAGTAGCATATTTGAACATGATATATTACAAGAGGACACATGATCAAACATACTTTGACTATACTTGAGTATAAGATCTTATTGTCACAAGGCTTATGGGTACCTCCAGGATAAGTCTGACAAAAAACAGACTTACAGCTAGGGTGTGTGTATATTCTTTGACTTCAGCACATTACCTGTATAGTACAGACATATCTCTAGTTTCTTCATCTTAGGTGTTGCTACAGACCACTTAGCTTATAAGTCAGTGAGGGCAAGAACATGCAGGAGTGAACACACATACACACACCACACACACACACACACACACACACACACACACACACACACACACACACACACACACACACACACACACACACACACACACACACACACACACACACACACACACACACACACACACACACACAGAGCAGATATTTAAGTATTTGAATACTATTATATGCCAGGTAGTCTGTTCTAAGCATTTAGCATAGCATAGAGATGTTGTTCCTAATCACTGAGGAAATTGAAATCTAATGGAAAAACAGTTATTTGTGTGTGTGTGGGGGGGGTATTGGTTATGGGGCTTAAAATGGGCCTTGAGTTCTTTCACTCAAGACTAGTGCTCTCCACTTGAGCCACAGCTCTACTTCCAGTTTTCTGGTGGTTAATTGGAGATAAGGGTCTCACGGACTTTCCTGCCTGGGCTGGCTTTGAGTTGTGATCCTCATATCTTAGCCTGCTGAGTATCTAGGATTACAGACATGAGCCATCAGTGCCCTGCAGAGAAAGGCAAATTTTTAAAAGAAATATTAATAATTATGTAGATAATGACACATATATAAAGTACTCTGAAAAACAGAAAGTATAATCCAAAAAACCTAATCTAATCTGGAAACATCATGGAAGGCCCTATTTTATCTTACCCCAAAACAAAATGTTTAAAGATGGAAAAGATGAGTATGATTTTTCTAGACAAAATCCACAGATAGAGATAATTATATAGCTTGTCTGTAAGAACAATGAGATGCTCTGTTCCTACCAGAAACTATTCTACAACCAAGACAGTTGTTGAAACAATTCATGACTCTGAAAAATCAGTCAAATCGTAAATGCTGGTAGGGTATTCTGCCTTAAGAACAAACTTTAACAACATTCAGAGTTACCAAACACAAACAACCCAAGACTCTTTGCATGAGGGAGTCCAACAAGCTATCACAGCATTATTCACCATAGCTAAGATATGGGACCAACCCAGATGCCCCTCAGTAGACAAATGGATCAAGAAAATGTGATATATAAAATGGAATTCTATGCTTCTAGCAGAAAGAATGATACCTCCCCATTAGTTAGGAAATGGAAAGACTTGGAAAAAATCTTGTTAAGTGAAGTAAGCCAGAGCCAAAGAAATACAGGTCCCATGGTTTCTCTTATTTGCAATAACTAGTATACATCTAGAATAATCTTATCAGATGAGCAGAAAAGCTCAAAAGCTATGTATGTATGACCATATAAGATGATGCTAAGCAAAATGAACCCCAAGATATGGACACAAGAGGATTTTTTGTTGTTGTTGTTTTTAATGTACTATGTGATTTTTTTTGTTTCTTTTGTATGTTTGTTCCCCCTATGGTATATCTTCTTTTGTCACTGTATTTGATTTTGGTACCCTGCACCTTGTATGTACACTTATCTAATTTGGAGAGGGAAAAGGGAATAACAAAATGCTGAAAGGACATAAGATGACCCATTGAAACAATGATATCCACTATGTTGGAAATGAACTTTACAACTTTACAACTTTACAACTTAGTTTTTTCCTGTAAGAGAAGGAAGTTAGAAATATGAAGGTGGTATTGTAAATAAAACTGCTGATAACATGAGGCAGATTTAAACATATGTATAGATACAGATTCAGAAATACAAACATAAAAGAAAGAGAAAGACTATTTCCTGGCTGTGTCAATGGAACAGGTCTGGGAGCAGTAAGTTTTACTTCACAAGCAATACAGACTTTGAACTCAGATCCTGGCTTTTAAATACCATCCCTTTCCAAAAGGAAACTAGGCTACCTGCCTATTATACAGCTGATGACCAAACAGCTAATCCAAGAACATCCTGTGTCACAAAATGAGGACAAACAGAATGATAAGGTCATGTCAAAAGGACACAAGAGCTACTTGAAGAAACTTATTGGCCAAATCTAGGACAACTTGAATAACCAAATAATGAATCAAATTGAATAATAAATGAATAAAATAGGAAATTAAGTTCACACTAATGCAAAGAATGGAAGAAATGAAGGGAGAAAGTAATAGAAATCTCATTCTTAGAGTGGATATATAATTATAAAAGGTATATAGAATAATAAAACTTAAAAAATCATGTTTTGGAAATTATTATAGCAATAATTTCCTTTCCCTTCCTTCTCTCTCTCTTTTCCTCCCTTCTTCCCTCTCTTTGTCCTTTCTTCCCTTCCTTCTCCCACCTTCTGTTGTGGGTCAAACCAAGGGCCTTGCTCATGCTAGGTGGGTATTTAACTACTGAGCTATATCCGTTTTTTACATACTAATAATTAAGTCAAGCAAGATTTGCTAATGGATAACGAAACTGGAGAAAAAATAGAATGAAAAATAAGAAATGTATAGAAGCTTAAAATATCTCCACACAAACATTTACTAATGATAAAGGATAAAAAATAATTTAATTTGGAGAAACCCAGAAGACACCTTAACCAACCTTAACCTCACAGTAGAGGGAGACAGATAGCACGTGCTACCTGATGTGATGCAGTAAAAAGAGTTCCATTTCTATGATACCACTGACGTACCTCTGAAGAATGTTCTATAAAATTAGCTAGATTGTTTTAGAAGGGCTTCTAGTCTCAGAATATGTTAAAGTCATAATAACACATAATTGTTTCAAATTTTAGATGCCTGAAGAAAAATGACAAGGAAGTGTCGAACAACATATCAGACTGACCTTCTCCTATTATAGATGCCATTGGGATTGTTAGTGAAATGAGTAGTGTCCTCCGGGTGATGGGAACATGAGAGTGTTTTCTTATAGTCTGTAGCTTTCTTGCAACATTTTTATAAAAATTTTCAACTTTTCCCTAAGTTTGAAATCATTTCAATATTAAAGGCTAAAAAGTACAAATCTAAAAAAGCAGGTATTATCAACTTAAATTATAGGAAAAAACCCTCTTAAATAATAAATATATACAAATATATTCATTCTTTTGGACAATTAGATGTAAATAAAAGCACTCTTAAAAAATTATTGTCAAGGTGATGTACAGAGGAGTTAGTTACATAAGTAAGGTAGTGATTGCATTTCTCGTTTTACTTGTTACCCCTTCCCTTATTTATCTCTTGCCCCAACATATTGTCTTGTGAGTATTGCTGTTGCATAGGTTCCCCCTTTTTCCTTTGTCTCGCCATTTGTTGTACCCTTTTCCTTTCCCTAATTCAGCTACCCAGGGTACCAAAATTGAATACAGTGAAACAGGAGATAAACCATAGGGGGAAAACACAATAGAAAGGAAATCATGTCGTAGATTGAGAACAACTACAACAAAGAAAAACCCCTTGTGACCACATCTTGGAGTTCATTTTGCTTAGCATCATCTTATATGGTCATATGCACATAGCTACTGAGCTATTCTGCTCAATAAATAAAAGCACTCTTTTTTCAGTTGTGGGGCTTGAACTCTGGGCCTGGGCACTGTCCCTGAGCTCTTCAGCTCCAGGCGAGCATTCTACCACTTGAGCCACAGCACTGCTTCTGGTTTTCTGGTGGTTTATTGGAGATAGAGTCTCACAGACCTTCCTGCCCAGGTTGGCTTTGAACCATGATCCTCAGATCTCAGCATCCTTAGTAGCTAGGATTACAGGCATGAGCCCCTAGCGCTGGACTGCCTTTTATTATCAGTGTCTTATCTATACATTTTTTCTTTATTATATGATATTATTACTAGAAAGTATTTATATTGTTTTCTGTGGATTGTTATAAAGTGACATATCCCTTATAAATTCCACTATTTTTTTAAATTTCTTTGTTCACTGTACAGTAGTCACTGAGACTTAGAGACTTGAGTGTCCTGCTTGAAATTTACATAGCCAGCAAGTAGTGGAAGTAAGATACAAACCCAGGCAGTCTGGCTCCCACACTTTTAACCTCTATAATAGACTGCTTTGATTCATACAGAGTTTAAGAACTAAAAACTAGCATAATTTTTTGAAGAGCAAAGAAGGATGTTATTCTTCTACATGAAATCTTCATACTGTTGCCCATTAATAAACTTCTGAGACTTTATCTTAAGGAAGTATACAGTAGAAGAGAAAAAGCTACATGCATAAAGATGTTCACTATGGTGGACAAATTTTAAATGTCCAACAATGAAATGATTAATAATGCCTTGTTTGTAACTCTGAATTAAAAATATAAAGTATATATATATGTATAAATATATTTGGAAACATGTAAAAATAATGTATGCATAAAAGCAATAATATTAAAATATTAATATTAATACCTAAAATGATCAGATAAAACCATGGGAAAGGAAGTTACTTTTCCCTTTGAGATATTTTAATGTTTACACAAAGAAAATAGAAATCAAATCCACATAAAACTTAGCCTATTTACAAATGTCTAGTAAGTGATGCAAAAGGATTCTTACCATACTTTCTCCAACTTCCCTTTAGAGGAGATGGGTAGTAATTATGTCCATTTACATGGAAAATCATTAAAGATGAAAAAAATAACTAAAGTTCTTTTAAGAAATAATATAAAATTTTGAACCACTATAAAACATGCACATTTACAAGGATATAAACGGAAGTATCTTTAGGTGGAGATATTACAGAGGATTCTAATTCTTTATACCATTTTTATATGTGATGAACACATATAACTCACTTCTAACAACATTTCTCAAGGGCTATAAAGATAAATTCTCACTAAAAGTTCATATATTCAAAAATGATGAATGATCTTGGTGTCAAACTCCATAATTTCATAAAGCGATGACTTTCTCACAATATTTACTTTATATCCAGAGTTCATTAGTTTTGTTCCTTTCCTAAATACCATCTCAAAAACTCTAGAAAGCACAAAAAAATAGTGAGATTATGTCTACAAATAATATGTGCATAATCCCACTACTTAGGAATATAGATCACCAATGAAGGAAGTACCATTCATTGACTGTGCCACATGCATTTAAATGTATTTTCCTCAGACAACACTTCTTACTGTAAAACTTAAAGACCAATAGAAAACTACAGCTTAGAAAGCATTCAGCACATTCCCTAGAAATAGGATAACAAAAACAATTCTATATGTAGAAATACTTAATATTAACATTAAAAAGAAATTATTATTTTATTAAGTACTTTTTCAAATGTTTTAAAAGTGGATAAAATATTGATAAAACATATATGTTTTCTCTTTACATTTAGATTTCATCAATAAGAAGAAAAGAAGATAAAATAGTTAAGAATCAAAAAGAAAAGGCTATTTCTGGGGTGGAGGAAGTAATATAAGAAGATAGTGAACTAGGAACAAAGATTTGAAGCCTAGCATGGTAAAGAAATGTCCCCATGACTAGAGGAAAATGATGACAAAGTTTAAGGGACAACATATCGGACAATAAAAAGGAAGGCCGTTAGAGAAGAAAAGAGAAGATCCCACAAAAATATAAAGAAATTATTTTTAAAATCATCAACTGGATTCCTTAAGAACCAAAGGAATTTCATTTACTTGCTATGGTTTTAAAGTGAGGGCTCTATGAAGAAATGGATGCTATGAACAGCTGGTATGTTCTGTCATGCAAGTATTAATATATCTAAAATGAGAAAAGTACTAAGCATCAGAAAGCAAATTAAAATGCTCACTACTCAAATCTGATTGGCTATATTGGAAATCACCATGCCCAGTCTTATGCTGCCATATATGTATGTATCAGGGATAACCTTACACATTTTTTTCTTCTGTAAGTTATTAAAGTGAAAAACAGCATCCAGAAGTAATGAAACCATGCCATCTCTGAAGTGTCTATCTTCTGACTGTGCCAAGCACAATTATCATTCTCTAAAACTATTTCTTCCTCAAAAGAGTTCACCCAAGTTGTTATCCTTCCTATCAGCAGCCCCACTGGGCTTTGCTGAGTGACATCCAGACATTTAAACTCAAAAGCTGCTTCAGAAGGGAGTTATTAAAATTCAAATGAGCTGGGCATATTGAAGAAGAAAACACTCGTTTGCATGCACACCTCCGCTTTTGGCCATCCCATTTAGTCCCATAGAGCAGGGTCTGGTTTTGTTTTTGTAAATGGGCTTGGGAGGCCGAGGTCAGCCTCCCACGGCCCCCACTCCTCTGGGGTCATCATTAGTAATGTGTAAGGCTGAATAGATTTTTCCTGTGAATCTAGCCAGCAAACCTGACAGGAAGGCAGCCCTCTCCCACAACCTGAAAATGCCAAAAATCCAATTGGTAATATGGCATTTTTAATACTTCATTAATCTGCTTTCAAACAGCTTTCAGCAAGACTGCACATCACAACACCAATTCCACTGCCACCTGATTTTTCAGCGTTGGAGTGGAACAGTTCCTGTTATACATGACTATGTAATCATAAAAATGTCACATTTAAGCAAGAATTCCCCATAAGATTCAGAGGAAATTTATTTCTGCAAGAAAATATAGATCTGGGGAGTCAAAATGACATTTTATTTACTAGAAAAAGAAGAAGAGTCTTTTATTTGACCTAAGATTTATTTTATTTCTCATGGAAATACCATACCATATAATTTACATAAGATAATAATGAACAACCTAATGAAAATAACAATAATATGTAGTTCTAACATTATTCTGGCCATGGAAACTTTAGATGCACATTTAGTAAGAATTCAATTTCTTATGAAAGAAGACCTATTATATCTATTACAAGTTGATTTAATTCATAGTAGTATGGCCATTAAACTAACCTGTACATTACATGTAATATGTTTATATGCCATGTACTAAAATGACATAACCACATATCACATTCTATTGAGAAAGACTAAAAACAAATAGCTGAATTCCTAAGTCTAGGATAATGGTACTACTTCATAACTCCAGACTAAAGAAATGTGTCTCCAAACTACAAACATAGTTCATTGTCTGGAAGCTCTAGGAATTACTGTACTCAGTAGGAAATCAGACAAAGTAACCTTAACTTCCTTTCTAAAGCTCAGATCTTCATTAGCCAAAATGTTTCCTCCAGATTTTCTCTTGGTTTTTATTTAACACTCTTTTTAAAACTTTTCCTTTTCAAAATTACCATGGTCTTAATATAAATGCAGGCAGTGATTTTTACCTAACTTAGAACAAATGAAATGGCAAATATCAATGAAAGAATATTTTATTAACAAAGCTGGACTCCAGGACATGTTTAGAACTAATGCACATTTCTTTCTCTCATAGTTCTAAAAAGTATGTGTGTATCATTAGAGAACATGTCTCTCATAACTCACATGGCATTGTTCTGGCTCCACTTAAGACAAAAGGCACTCAATCTCTGTCTTCAAACTGCTTGTGCTCTAATGTGAATGGTAGGAATATAGACTCACAAAAAAATAAAAATGTGTGCAGAGAAAAAACACAAACTGAAAACAGAAACTAAAGCTAGTGACTCTAATAACACAGAATAACCACTGTATGTGACTGCACAAAGTACAGACCTTCTTCCAAGGCAGTGTTGGGATACAAACTGCGCCCAGGTATGTTTTCTCTTCTTAGATCACAGTCACTTGAAATTGATGGGGAAAGTGATGTGTGTTTACACTTTTAAAACAGCCAAATGGAAAATTAAGGTTTCACAGAGCCACCACAATCAGAGACTACAATTGCAAGAGACTACAACGTGTATATATTTATGTAACAATTACTGTAGCTAACCTTCTGACCATCTCTATTAGAAAAATGATTTATTATAAGAAAATAGTCTTTCAAATCTATATTGTTAAATTCTAGAGATTCTAGGACACACAAACTTAACGGGGAGGGAGAGAGAATGATAAAATTCAAGGAACGTGTTCACTTGCCTTTTTTCCCTGCTGTAATGAAGAAGCCAATCGCTGCTCTAATAAAACTGCTTTCAGGCAAATAGCTATAGTCAGTTGGAACTGTGGAGACAGAAAATGATCAAATTAGTGAACTTGGCAGGACTAATGAAGGAGGGATAACGATCTCATGCTGCCATATCTGCCCAGAGACAAAGTGGAAATGTTTGTGCCATTAATTTCAGCACAATATTCTATGGCTACAACTAATTCTATTAGATTAAATGACCGGCATTGAAGTAATCACTTAAGTTATGCGGTCAGATTCAAAATGGCAACAAACCTAGTAGAGGCTAGAAAAGAATCACAGAGAATGAATATTTGAGTGAAGCTGTTTAAAAATCCTTTCAATATTGTCACATCAATGAGCTCAGGTCAGTGACCTCCTTAGGGGCAGCAAGAGTCTGCTGGCTTTGTAGGTTTAGCCCACTATTCTAAGGGTAACTGTAGGACATGCTGAATCAGATATATGAACCATGGAAATTCAGTGACCAATATTAACAGCTCCAGTCTCCTTCCTACGGAAGAGACCTGTAAGTGTCCAATATGTGCAAATAACCGGATGTGGCTGCTGACCTGGAACCGTGAGGCAGTGACATTTACGCTAGTTGAGTCCTAGGGTTTCCTAAATCCTTTTCCTCCCAGTCTTCTGTAATTGTTTTATGAGGTAGTTTTTTTGCTACAATAAATGGCTCAATTGGAAAATTCCATCAAGAACAAGTAGTTGTATTTTTCCAGATGCAGAATGACTTTGTTCAGAAAAACCTGGGTATAAGATGATTCACTCCTTTGTGATTTGAGTTTGTGTGTGCCAGATTCCACAACAAGACCAAGATCAGAGACATTGTTTGCAAGCTCACATAAAAAGGCAAAAACTGGACATACACTAATTTATCAGGATACTTTTTTTTTTTTTGCCAGTTATGGGGCCTGAACTCTGGGCCTGGGCACTGTCCCTCAGCTTTTCAGCTCCAGACTAGTGCTCTACCACTTGAGCCACTTCCAGCTTTTCCTGCTTATGTGGTGCTAAGGAATTGGACCCAGGGCCTCATGCATGGGAGGCAAGCACTCTACCACTGAGTCACCTTCCCAGTCCCTCAGGATACTTTTGAGTGCTCTGATCCTCAGAGCTAGCATTATCAAGGGTTTCTAGTATGACTGGGTTTTTTTTTTTTTCCTGTTTTCATATAACAATTTCCAGTTGTATAATATTCATTGTTTTGGGAAGACTGTTAACCAGTGTTCCTATTTTTACAGCTATGGAGTGACTGAAGCAAGGGAAACAGTAACTATAGTGGTCTACATTCTTGGTTACATTGTCCAGAGACTATCAGAAATAAGTGAAACTGAGTTTTAAGGAGGAATTTTTGGTACCATAACCTCTCTGGCCTGGGTCTAAGATTGGCAGTGGGTCAAAATTCCAAAAAGAGAAAGCAGTTGACCTATTGACAGTTATATCTTCTCCCCCAAAATTTCTAAGCACAAACAATTAGCATTCAGGGATTGCAAATGTCTTTTTATTGCTTTTATCAAAAAGCTACAATAGAAAATGCTTAGCCAGGAATGGTGTCTCAAGCCGCCTACCTACTTGGGAGGAAGAGATCAGGGTTGGTTGGGGTTTGAGGCCAGCCTGGGCATTGAAATTCAGAAGATTTCATCTCAATCAATAGCCAGGCACCTGCCATCCCAGCATAAATAGGATGATTATAGTTCAGGCTGGCTCAGGTCTAAAGCCTGAATGTATATCAAAAATAACTAAAGCAAAAAGGGACTAGAGGAGTGGCTTGTGGTAGAGTCCCTCCCTTGCAAGTATGGGGCTCTTATTTCAAACCACAGTACCAATAAATTTTGTTCAAACACAAAAAGCTTTCTTATATTAAGACCTACTAGGCACCCATCTTTATATGTACATAGCTCATTAATTTTATAACCATGGCTAGAAAAACCCCAGTCATACATACAAAGACTTGATGAAAACATTATACCATTACATTTAGTAAAATAAAAATGCTCTAAGCTTCAGTCTTCCTTCTTTCTTTATAGATTTGTCACTAAACTAACTATATGCAAGTCATGCAAGCTCTCTGAGCCTCAGATTCTTCATTTGTGAAATATGAGAGTTAAACTGAATGTCTACACCATCCTCTACAGGAAGCAAACAGGAAGAGTGAATGATCATGGGTTCTGCAAACCACTATTTCCTGTCATGTGACTTTTAAAGTCAGGCATCCTCTTAATACTTCATTTCAATCTGATATAAAACATAGTAACACCTACTGAGAGTCATGAAGATTAATGCTTTTAAATGACCAAACTTGGAGTCAGTACTTCCTTTTTCCAGTACCACTGTTTCAGGGTTTTAATCTTACCAGAAGTTCTGCTTTGATTAGAGGACACGGTAGATAGATGGAGATGTCCTAGAAGCCAGATTGCATTTGACTGAAGACCAATCACCCCAGAGACACTGATGACCTTTAAATGAAAACTATAGTTCAAGGTAGGGGCAATATCCAAACTCTTTTCAATAAAAAGCAACCCACAGAAAGTCACTAAATTTATGTCACTTTATTTATTGTTATAGTTGTTGATATGTTTTATTGCAAGATGTAATATCATGTAATATCTATACACCAGGCTTTAATCATACAAATTTTCAATTAGTGTTGGCTAAAGGACATAGTTAACTAATTACATAATTAACTACATAGTCACTCAGAAACTATCTTTCTCTCTGGTATCACTTTGTCTCAAAGAAATTTTTACAAAATAGTAAAATTCAAAGAGTAGAGACTAAAGTACCTCTAGAAATGGAAGGAGATACTGCTTTATCACTCATAACAAACATTATTAAATAATAGTTCAACTGATACACTTTCTCCTATATTATAACAACTTAAATTGCAGAATTTTTTTTGAGCACATTAAAAGTCGTATATGCAAAGGAAATTCTTTTCAGAGATTTATGTTCGCATTTAAAGCATGTATTACAAAGTTCCTTCATGTAGTAGGTATTGTAATCGTATTTTACAAGTATGTTTAATGAGAAAAAAAGATAATACAATCTATAAACGCTAAAAAAGACCAACAATGCAAAGTAAGAATGCTTAAAAAATAACTATGACCAAATATATTACCAGTTGCTTCATGACCACTGACATTTTTTCAACTTCTTTCATTTTGTATTTTTAAATTTTATGTAAGGAGCATAAATAACTTAAAAATTAAAAAAAATCTTAAAAGATAGGAATATTTCATTTTTTCCTTTCCCAAGAAAATAACAACCATTTACCCCAATATTTCTATAAGTGACATTTGAACTAGTGTCTCTTCAACATTCTTTTCAGATACTTGTCCTATTCTTTGATCACCTTCCATTTTTCCTTGTTCTGAGGGTCTGATAATCCCTGTAGGGTTAGGTTTTAATTCTTAAGGGAAATCAATAGCAACTTAACTCCAAAAATGCCAGGTTTGGGGCTGGGAACATAACTCAGTAAGAAGACTTGACTAGTATGTGCAAGCCCTACGTTCCTTATCACTGTCAAACACACACACACACACACACACACACACACACACACATACACACACACACACACACACCACCACCACCACCACCACAACAACAACAAAAACAACAAGAAATAATTGAAAAACCACCAGCTTTTTGTTTTTTCTTTCTGGAAACAGTGTATGCTTGTCAGTGAATACAAGACCGTATGTCACTCCCAATGCCCCTCAAAATCAGTATGAAAATAGAATTTCTGTATTTTCTAGCTAAAACATCTGTATCAAATAAAGGGAACAAAGACAAGAAAAGGAAATATTTGTTTTCCTACTCAGAGATCTTCAGTTCATTTTCTTTTATTTGTGAAAGTTTTATCAAGGATTTATTTTGGTCTAACAGGATTAAAGAGAAATAGAAAAAGAGAGATGCATTTCCTGCCTCCCATGCAGAAAACAGGAGTTAAAGTCTCATTCAATTTCTTTTCTCACCTGAGTTAAAGTTCTGATGACTTCATTAAGTCTGCCTTGGAAATGAGAAGACTGGATGGCTTCTGACTTCAACTAAAATAGTAAGAAGAAAGATTTGTCATTCTTCTCACCATAAATAATTACATTCAGTGTACAAGCAATCACTTTCTAAGTAAGTAGAAATATATCATATATCCTAATATTTCAAACACATAGGCCGTGAGCTGTTAAGGCCAACATCTCTATTTTAGTTGTCATTGGTTTCTTAGCATCTGTTCAGTGTGGCAGTGGCAATCATTTTATAAACTTTTTACTGTGTGAATAGAGGAGCTACTTTACAATTACTTATAAATCTATACATACAGATGCTAATTATGAAAAATATTTTAAGATACATTTTGAAAAGAACACCTACACAGATACAGACTTAACCATTACAGATGCAAACTGGAGTTACCGTGAATGATTTGAATATCTTATCTCATTCAATCACTTTTCTCAAGCAGGAAAATTTGTGGAAAGTACCAAGATTAATCAGATTTAATCCTTGCAAACCAAACAAAACAGGGAACAAACCTGTACAGAAAAAATTCTTGGCACAGAGTACTGTGTCATACAGCAAGGTATTGAGAACCCAGTGACTATTACCATGAGCATATATTTGTCTGTCTTCATCACATTAAGGAAATGACATTCTGTTCTTACCATGGCTTTGCATACACTTAAATTCCTGCCCTTCAACAGACAGTTCCTTTCTTTACCTGTATCGCATCCCCTTCAGAACCCACCAAGGCCACTAGGCCATGAAGAGCTGCCAGACACAGCATTGTGGGAGTGCCCTGAAAACAAAGCATTGGAATCTGTTAAGACCAAATACTCCTTGGGTTTAGATCTATAAAGTTCATTATTACATAGAGAAATAGGACTAAATGGGTAGGATAAGCACAACCTGCATACTTGATTAAAAATGGCAATAAACTAAAATAAAACAACAATTAAGGATATTAGATTAGAAGTATCTTGATTTTTTTTTATTTTGCAAAAGACATAATGCTGTTTTAAGATGAAAGCATTGATAAAGTATCCAGTTTATAAAAAAATTCCAATGGTTGACAGGATGCATTATTTATAAGGGATTAAAAGTGTGTGTCTCTTTCATCCACAATCACCCATTTTATTATTATTAAGCTATATAGCTTAGCAACTCCTATAAATGATCCAATAAACTGGCTCTCTGTTCCTTTATGAAAATGTAAAATAGCATACAAGATATGACCGCTACCTCTGCTAGAACAATTCTGATCCAGCCAGGAAGAAGTTTACTGCCCAAGACTTCAGCTTTTCCATGTCCACTTACAGATAAACCATGAACAATGTTTCCTAGTGCCAGTGCAAAACCTGAAGTCTGTATAAATAAGGAAACACAGAAGTAAGAAAATGAAAAAAGACAAAGATTAGGAATCTATCTATCTATCTATCTATCTATCTATCTATCTATCTATCTATCTATCTATCTATCTATCTATATATCTATCTGGATACAAGCATTTCTAAAAGTTTCTTTTGTACTTACAAGTTATATTTGTCATAATTTATTTACAACTAAATTGGTAAATCAAAGATTTATAGCCCAGCAACACATATAAATAGTAATTCAAAGATTTACAAATTTTTGTTATTGGTAAGTACAGAGAAATTTCTATTCAACATGTCAATTTATGAATACAATGCTATAGTTTTTTGTTTTTGCTCAAGACTTTGGTTGGCAACAATAACTGCAAAGTCTAATTGCAACAAATTTAGTGGAAATAAGTAATTTATTTTAGGAAAAATTACTGCACTATTGAGCAACTTGGCTCAATCGATCCAAATTCTTAGAAGAGTTATGAATGAAACACCAACAGAAGGTTGATCAACTCCTAGAAAAGAAGAGAAAACATCCCACTGACAGTGCAGCATATGAAAACGTCTATGCAAAATATATCTGACTGCAAATGAACAAGTACAATGTCATGAAGAGTAACAATATAATCCTAAACTTAAAACCAGTGAATCCTGCCATAACCTACTTAAGGACAATACTAGGACTCTGGAGATAACTTTTCCAAAACAAAATTCACCTAGGGAGATTCTATGGCATTTGTAACTAAACAAGTTTGTTTGTTTGTTTTTTGTTTTGTTTTTTTTTTGTCAGTCATGGGGCTTGAACTCTGGGCCTGGGCACTGTCCCTGAGCTCTTTAGCGCAAGGCCAGTGCTCTACACTGAGCCACAGTGCTACTTCCAGGTTTTTTTCTTTATGTGGTACTAAGAAATCAAACTCAGGGCTTCCTGCATGCAAGGCAAGCACTCTACCACATAAACCACATTCCCAGCCCAAAAGCTACATCTTAATTCTGAAAATGCTTAATGCTACCAGCTCAGTAGCATTAAGTACATTCATACTGTTGTTTAACTATTTTTAGAACTTTTTCATCTTGAAACATGGAAACTCTGCCCCCATTAAGTAAATTCCTCACTCCTTCCTCTGCCTAGACCCTGGCAACATTGACTTTCTGTCTCTATTGACTTTGACTATTGTAACCTCATATAAGTAAAATTATATTGTATTTCCCTTGCAATTTGGCTTTATTCCACTTAGCACCATGTTGTTTAAATTTCCTTCTTAAGGCTAAGAAATATTTCAGAGGAGCTGTTATAAGGTTTATTAGCTGAGGTTATAAAAAGAGACTTTCTTACTTAAATGTGCTGAGCTGTGACTTCATCAGAATTCTCTGTGTATTCATACTTTATATATTTTTTGTTAGCTGTACAGAACTCTGATATTCCCTAGCCATCTACTTTAAGACTTAACAAATATACCACAATGATTGAAGAGAGGAAAAAACGTATCAATACTCTCTCAGATGGTAAGATATGCTCACAGAAGAATAAGATATGATGAGAAAAAGACATGTGTGACTGCTGTCTGCAACAATAGTCAAAAGTACCTCAATTCTAGACAGACTGACAGACAGACAGACAGACAGACAGACAGACAGACACACACACACACACACACACACACACACACACACACACACACACACACTATCTCATCCTACTCAATAATCAGAGACAACATTCTAACCTGCTGGTTGTGCTCTACTAACAGTTGAAGTTTGTTCATAATATCTTCAGCCTCTGCAGCTTCAATAATGCCAGCACTGAATGCTGATGTACACACACAACTAAGGGTGTAGGCAAGGACCTGAGATAAGAAAAAACATGGTAGAAAAACCTTACTTTAGGGTACAAATTATGAGAAGATGGATTTGTTGATGCAGATATTCTGTGAAACTACTCCCCCTAGAATAAGAATTGGATTCAAGTACATTTGCCTTAGTCTGGGTACTATTTTGTTGTCTGACTTTTATTAGTATATTTTGTGACAATTTAGGATGGGTATCACTAGTCCTAATTCTCAGATGAGGAGTTTAAAGCCATTAGATTAAAATAGGATAATAATAGTTTAAATAGCCATTAGATAATAATAGGATTCAAACCCAGGCCTTTAGGCTCTGAATGAAAACATTTCTTCATCTCATCATACTATCACATAGGACCCATCAACATGAGAAAGAAACACATTATGATTATTATTATTATTATTATTAAGCCAGAAGCTGGATATTATTAATTGCCAAGCACTCTGTTTATGGTCCAAAAAGAGAGGAAATTCACAGAAGAAAAATTAAGATTCCCTAGGATAAATATTGGAGCCTGGTTAGAACAGGAATGTAGTTAGACAAATTCTGTAAAATAAGTATTACACTACCTACTTCATTGCACTAGTGTAAAAATGCTTATAAGACTGAATAAATAAACGAATAAATTATATACATGTGTATATATGCGTATATTTGTACATATATGTATCTATATATTTATAAGATGGTTCAGAGTAGAAATAATATTGGGCATATGTCCCATATTAACCATTTATCAGCTAAGTAACTGAGCAAGTCACTTAATCTGAGTCTCAATTTCTGCAAATCAAAGCAAATCATCCTCTTCCTGCTACCTTATATGTTCACAATATAACCTTTCTTTCTCAGGATGTTGTTTTGATGCAGGGGAAAATTCAACTCTGAACACTATTTGATGCGTGAAAAAAATATAGGCAGTTTCCGTGATAGAAACTGTATAAAAAACATCAGAGGAGAAAAACAACAAACCTGTTTGCTTTTGGTCTTATTAATAAACCATCAAGGCAGACATGTATCAGTTGTAAAAACCTTTTTTCCTTATTAATCAAATGTTCCTCGGCCACAAGATTTTCTCCTTCATCTTGTAGAAATATGTATTTTTGAATTATGCTCTACACTACCTTAAAAATGGAAATTTAGTGCAAGTTTAGAACAAAACATCAACCCTTGGTGCCCCAAAGAAATTCACCAATTCAACAGGACCTATTGCTGAAAGTGCAGGAGCTAAGCAGGGAAACACAGCAACTATTATGTGCCCATCAATAGCTCATGGGCAGGCGGGAATGAAACAGAAGCTGCTCTAATGAGAGGGAGAGTCTGGCCAGGCTACGAGGTCATCCCCTGCTCCTCCCAAGCAGAGCACAGGCAGCGCAGCTTCACCTGGACACAGCAGAGACAAGCACAGCACACGTCCAGAATATTCCATCTAGATATGGCTAACACACATAGGCTGCCCATAAAATCCAATTCCAAATTCCAATTTGCAATCAGTACAGTAAAAGAAGTGTCCTCAATAAGTTTTCATGCTAGTGGGCTTTAAAGAAAAAAAAATCAAATGCCTTTCAACCTGCAGTTTCTTGAGCTTATTCCTAGCTATTTTTTCAACTTACATTTTGCTCGAGTATAGTTCTAAAAATCCCCTTTTAACCTTCTTCCAGAAATTGCAGCTCTTCTTAGCAAGTGGCTTCAAGTGATGCTGACTTAGGTTTCTTGTATTCACTAAAGGTTCTTATCTCCTATGCCACATTTAAGTCTAGGTTGATTTATATAGCCACACAATTTGAAAACCTCATGATCTAATACAGGTGGCTTGCCTCTCAGTTTTTTCTCCTTACTGCACTTGAAATTGAGAAAGAATTTAATTTACCAAGTTATCAAAAATAAAAGAAGCTAGAAAATAAAGAAAAGCAAGAAAACAGAAGGTAGCCAAGAGAAGCAAAATGGAAACTTTCTCTCCTACCTCCTGAAACGTCCTACTCTGGCTCCTGCTGTCATCGAGGTAAGCAGACAACTTCCGAAGTGATGCTGCCACATGAACACGCGACTCCATTTGGCTGCTGTGGCTCATGAGGGACAGTACAAGTCCAACTCCCAATATACAGCCGGTGCTTGGATGCCCAAAAAGATGAGGTGTTAGAATCGCAAGAAATCTACACTACTCTGTACTTACCACAAAAATTTATAATACTCTGAAAATTTAACTCAGAGATGAGATGGCAGGACATATAACAAACATGGAACTGTGCCCCATGATTCATGAGAGGTATAGCCTGACCTGGTCTCTCCTCAATGGGAAAAAATTTCTATCAAAATAGGTATCCAAGGCCAGGCATTGGGTGGCTCATGCCCATAATCCTAGCTACGCAGGAGGCTATTCAAAGCCAGCCTGGGCAGCAATTTGAGAGATTCTTTATCTCCAATTAACCAGCAAAAGCCAGAACTGGAGTTGTGGCTGAAATACATGAGTTCTAGCCTTGAGGGAAAAACCAAGGGACAATGCCCAAGCACTAAGTTCAAGCCCCAGTACTGGCACAGCAACAAAAACAAAAATAGGCATCCATGGCCTGTACTAGAATTGGGTATCTTCCAGACAAAAACCAAATCCATGGGACAGCTTGACTTAAACTCTACAATGACAAGGAAGATAAATCAGCTTTATTTCTTCCCTGACAGAAAAGCTATAGCCCTCTTTGCAGCCACCTATGTTGAGTGCATTCTCAGTATCTACACAAAGAGAAAAAAGTCTAAATTTCTTCATGAGCTGAGGATATCAATGCAAGGCATGGTTAGAGGCATAGCTAAGTGCTTCATGTTTCCTAGTCAACTTCAACAAGTGGAATTTCTTTTTTAAAGAAACTGTGTATTCATCTGTGCACAATGACATTAATCCTTCTCTCCCCTCTGATCTCTCAGAGTACCACTGGGTCAGAAGAGAAAATGGACAAATGACAGGCTTGTCAAAAGTTACCCCATGTGACAATTCAATTGGAATCTGGGTCTTTGTGCCCCAATTCTCCTAAAAGAATACATAGCATTTAAAGAAAAGAATTGTTCTCTCAGAAAACTTTAAGCTATGATAAGATAATGCAGCTTGTGATCATTTTTTACTTTGTAAAGTTTTTGCCATCATTGTTGCTGGCTTTTTTTTTCTTCCCAGAAATTGTCTGGGCTCTGATTTGGCTTACCTCTTGTCATGATCTAAGTCCCTCAGAAGTGTATTCCAGGGCATTTCTCCACTAACATATTTTAATGTCCACATGGGATGTCATACTTCTCTACATAGGGTCTATACCCTAGGCTGGCATAGAGACCCTTCTTCATTTTATGAACATATTAGTTACTTCCCCAAACCTCTGTGTATCCACATCTGACAGTAGAGCCTCAATAGAATAGACAGGCTTCAGAGTTTGCTCAAGTACACATAGAAAGATTTCAGCAGGATTTGACTAGTATGGGTTCCCCACCTTCTGCCAAGCCCAAGGACCCTCTTTATGTTGTTGACATCATGATGGGATGTCTAAGTAGGTTTTTCCAGTTTCTACTACAGAACTTCTGCCATTAGGATATCCTTTGTAAAGCAATCATCCATCATTAGTCAGGCAGGACCGCTGCTACAGCTTACATGAACCTAACAAGCTCAACTAGCATAATGCTTTCCAACCAGTTAAAGCAGTATCTAACATCCAAGCTTTCTGATAAATCACATTTCTTGGAGGAAAGGCGCCTCTTCACTAGTATAGGTTTAGAACATTTAGAGCCTTTGTTCACAGGGAACACAGGGAAGCTTCTTAGCTATCTTGTATATTAATGTATATAAAAATGATAGAATTAGATCACATATATAATTAGACACACCTTGATTAATTTTTTTGACAAATTTGACTGTTACCTTTCCTTATGCTTAAGATTTCAAATATTACAAAAGGGACACCTTCCCTAGCCCTGTAGAAAACTCTTTACTATTGCCCCATAGACCCACCTTGTACTTTCTACAACTTTAATTGTAATTGCTTTGTTTGTTTGTTTTCCCTGTGCTTATACTGTGCCTTGAACTCAGAAGTCTCACCAATTTTTCTGCTTGGACTGGCTTTAAACCTTGATCCTCCAGCTCTCAGTCTTTCTGTAGCTAGGATTACAGGGGGTGAACCTCTGGTACCTAAAACATTCTGATGGAGATTATTTGGGAGGGGGAAAATCATTTGATTTGTATCTGTTCCCTAACCTGAAAGTTTCATGAAGATGAGGAACTTTTCTGTTTATCCTCACTACAGTATCTAAGGCACTAGAATACAAGCCCTTGGTTGATATTTACTGAATGATGAAGTGACCATATGAAGGATTTAAAGAGAGCCAGAGCAATACAGAAGATCTACTGAACTCACCCCATCCCACTCTACTCCCAATACAAACCTCATGCTTATGTTTAGACTGAGGCAAAAGTTACACATGCTCAAATTCACTGAACATACATCTAAAGTTTAATCATGAAAATTCTACTTTTTGCCAGAATAAGAAAGATGGATATGGTAAATAAGAACTAGGAACAGGGTGCTGGTGGCTCACACGTGTAATCCTAGCTACTGAGAAGGCTGAGATCTGAGGATTGCGGTTCAAAGCCAGTCCGGGCAGGAAAGTCCGTGAGACTCTTATCTCCAATAAACCACTAGGAAACCAGAAGTGGTGCTGTGGCTCAAGTGGTAGAGCGCTCGCCTTGAGCTGAAGAGCGCAGGGACAGTATCTAAGCCGAGAGTTCAAGCCCCACAACCAACCAAACAAAAAAAAAAAAAAAAGAAGAACTGGGGTTCATCTTCCTCAATAAACAGGTGAGTGTTTAGATCCTATTTTTTTTAATGTATCCTGGACTCACAAAAATCTCTGTCCCCTGGACCAAAGGTTACCCCTTAGCATCTCAAGGTATATAGGTAGAAAAACTTAAAAACAATAACATATGAGTTGCTAGCCCACAGTTACATAAAAATGTTCATAGCAGCCACCATTCTCTGGCAATTTTACAAGTCTATTTGTAACTACCATATAACTTAATCTACTTGGGTAATCTATGTATGGATATGCATGTGACAACATAAATGATAGAGTAATATCCTCAGATGTTCTCAGCTCAGATCTTGACATTTAGTCTTTTCATTCCATATACAGATAACCAATTAGTCATCTACTAGTTCTCTTCTACTTTTTCTTAACTACCAGCATGTAGTTAGAAAGTATCTCAGCACTTGATTCCTTCTAATTCCCAAATCTTCTTTATTTTAATGTGTTTATTTTTGTTGTAAGTCTTGAAGAGTACCCAGGTGATTAGCTCCAAACATTTACCTCATCTTATATTCTTTATCAACAAATAAAATCTTGGGCAATGGTAGCATTCACTTTTTTTGTCCATTGAAAACAAATACTTAACTGTTGATATCTCTAACACATGAAAAAATTATGATCTTAGGTACAAAACTGAGACTCTGGAATTGTTAGTATAAATTGTCTACAAGAAAGTTAAAAATTAGTAAAAAATAAAGATTATTAAAAGAGTTTCTATGTTTTAAATTTCTATCCTATATGTCATTACTGATTTGCTCTGAATATACTTAAATATCAATAGCAAAAAAGAAATTCTGAAAAGCAAAGCAATTCCAACACATTTGTTGTTATGTCAACTGAGATATGATACATTCCTCGAAACTAACAATAAATGAATGTTGAAATCCCTGTAATTGATGGCAATATTGCAGAATAAGTGCAAGGTCATCTAATAATTAGTTCTAATGACATTCAACACTGTATAGCAGTTTGCTCTTTACAAACTGCTATACAAATGTTATTGTACTTGTAAAAGCTCAATAGTAATTAGCCTACTCTCAAGTCCTTGATGGATATAGCATGTGGACAGCTGTGAGGACTGCAATGGCAAACAAGGAAACACTAGATGGCAGCAAAATGTTAATGATAAGGACCACACACTAGTCAGCCCAGGTTGCTAGGCTATTTCAGCAAGGACAGGCCCATTAAATCCGGGAAGCATGGTGAATTTGCTCTGGGTGAAATCTGTCACTTAACGTAGGTAGCATGCTTCCATTTCCAACACCAATCTCATAGTAGTAACACTTCCACTTTTTGACTGGAGGTAGGACTGTCCTAGACTCCTGCAATTTCATTAGACAGAGGAATATTTTATGCTGTGTGTCAAACATTCAAGCCTGGACCTAGTTACAACAGCAGGTTCGCTGTTGTTTGTTTTTAAATGGAAGGCAATACTTGCATGTCAGAAAAAAATAATAAATACCATACTGTCAAGTGTTAAGTTGTTTTTTTACATTGACATGTGTTCTCCAGCCTGGTGCACTTGTAATCTCAGCTACTCAGTAAGCAGGAAAATCAAGTCTCAATACCAGCCCAGGCAAAAAGTCCTACCCATGTCTATGAACAACCTGGGCATAGCAGTTTATATTTGTAATCCCGGCTACACAGGAAGCATAGGTAGCAAGACTGAGGACCAAGGCAAGCTCCACCAAAAAGAAAGAGACCCTATCTGAAATAACCCAAAGTCAAAAAGGCTTGAGGTGTGGCCCATGTGCTAAAGTACTTACCTAGCAGGTATAAGGTCCTAGGTTCAAACCCTCATACAAAGGAAAGGAAAAGGCAAGGGTTCCCCACACTGTAAACTCAAAGAGAATCAGGAATGACAAAATACTAACTTTATTGTAAGAATAACAGGAAAGTAAAGGAAGGGCTTCTTGAAGGCCTTTTTTTTTGGGGGGGGGGCAGGTCGTGGGGCCTGAACTCTGGGCCTGGGCGCTGTCCCTCAGCTCTTCAGCTCAAGGCTAGCGCTTTACCACTTGAGCCACTTCCGGCTTTTTTTTTCTTTTTGCTTATGTGGTGCTGAGGAATCGAACCCAGGGCCTCAGGCATGCAAGGCAAGCGCTCTACCACTGAACCACCTTCCCAGCCCCAAGGCCTTGTGCTTTTAACTGTCAGTGAAGGAAGTTTTCAGTAAATGGAAATAAAAGTTTCTGATGATCCTATTCCCCTGTCTTCTGCAGGATTAGTTCCCCATCCAGGTTCAACACACTCTCAGACATTAAGAAGGTAAGAGTCAAGAAAGAAGATAAAAAAGAATGAAGAAATAACCATCTTATTACTAACAAAACTAAAGTAAGATATATGTAGACATGTGAAGTTACTAAGTGCATAACTACCTATACTGTGGATAATTTATTTCTCTCTGTAATCCTTACATTAAAACAACTTTTTGAAAACTAATGGGGACCACATATGAAAGTTATTCCTGACTATTGTAACTGGCTGAAAGTTAGCAGCATTGAAATTGCAATTTTCCTCAACTTTTTAATATCCTAAGCACAGTTCTGATTAACATATTGGGGGCAGGAAGAAGAAAGCAGTGGAGGGGAGGAGGAGGAAAGAGGGAGAGGGGAAGAAAGAGAGGAAGGAAGACATGAGGAAAGGGCAGAATAAAGAGAGAGGGAGAATAGGGAGAGGGAGGAAAGAAAGGAAAGGAGGAAGAAAGAGAAAGATCTTATGTTATTTTTGGTTGTAAACAGTAATATAATACACATATTAGATTCAGAATCTCAACCCTTCATAAATAGTGTTAACCATCCCATAATTCATTTTCTACATTCAAGGGTTTTTAACTATGCCACCCAAATCCTTTTTCCCATATCCAGACCATACTTGTGTCACTTGATTCTTACAGTATTTCTTGAGCTTGGTGAGTATCCATGGTCCTTACCCAATCTTAGCCTGTATAAGGTCAAGATCTCATGAGTACCACCTATATCTCATGAGTACCACCTACTAAGTAGATGCGTGAACTTGTTTACTCTGATGAAATCTGTTATGCATTCAGGTACTTTAGCATTTCATTTATTCTTTTGTTACTTCAAACACACTAGACAGTATCGATGTAGTTTCATCATCATCATCATCATCATCACTATTATTATTGTTAGTCATTGGGCTTGAACTCTGAGCTTTGTTGCTCAAGTCTAGCACTCTAGCACTCTGAGCCATAGCACCACTTCTGGTTTCCTGGCAGTTAACTGGAGATAAGAGTCTCATAGACTTTCCTGTTCAGGATGGCTTTGAACCATGATCCTGAGATTTCAGCCTCCTGAGTAGCTAGGATTATAAGCATGAGCCACTAGCACCTGACATAGATGTAATTTTAAGTCATAAGTTTTTAAAGTCTAGAAAAGTAAGCATTGATTAAAATTGGCTGTAATAGTAAAAGGTAAATAGCAAAATAATAAATATAACTAATAAACAGTAAAAACAAGTAACATAATAAACAGTAAACAGTTAATAAAGGAGATTAGTGCTTGTAGTTTGTTGTTTTGTAGAAAAAAATACATCCCAGAGAATTCAGATCTGAGGTTCCAAACATAATAGTTCACATAGGTACAATGTAGATTCTTAATGGTGTCAGAATTTTAGAAAGCTTAACAAAATCACATTATTTTACCCACAAGTTGCATAAACTAATTGAAACATTAAATGTTACTAAATGCATGTGCATAATATAGTTTTTATTCTTTTATGATTTGTTTCCTTTCACAACAAATTTTAAATATTAAGATTAAAACACAAAATATTTTAAAAGCATCAAATCTGGAGTGCAGAGGACCCATTAATGAGAAATAGGATAAAATTCATTAGTATAATAAATGTTTGCTTTCATTTTAGTTTCTCAGTCAATGAATTTATGGAAAATGTAAATCATCAAAGTCCCTTAAGCCAATCAAATTCAAGTGATTTCATCAGATTCTGAAGAAAAAGTTAAGTCAGATATTCAAGGTCCATACACCTCATTGATAAGTTAGTATAAAACAAAAGTAATGTCTTAGAAATAAAGACTAAGTTAGGAAATGATATTTGTTATTCCATATTTAAGCCAACTACCATAGTGAAAGGTAATGAAAACCCTGCAAAGGAATTCAAGATCAGACTGGTTCCCACTCTGCCATAATGAACAAGACTGTGGCAGAAGGGGAGCCAGTAGGTATCAAAGGATCTGTTTGAGAGGAAATGGAGACAACATACTTGTATTCAAGAGTGGTGTCAAAGCAGCAGTTTTCCAGGGCATCCAAGGACTTCATCAGGAGAAGGTTCATCTGTTGGCCAGATATATCACTAGATAATGTTCAAGGGAGGGAAACAAATCAATAATCATTCAACTGTTCAAAGCTCTTAAGGTAAAATCTTCCCTGTTGATCAAGATATATCATAAACTGCTTTGTTAAATGGCAATTCCTTTATACAACTCCTTAAAGATAATAAAAAGAAAAAAAGTTCCCTGTCGATATTCTTCTGGAAACACCAGAATTTCTTTACAAAAAAGTAAACAATAACAGTGTATTGATGATTCACACATGCTTATTTTCTAGACAAATTGAATCAGATAATCAGATAAATTAGTCAATAATTTTGGTTTCTAAAGAATATAACCACTTATAAAACAATAACCTCTAAAACTCCTTTTAACTTTTTTCAGAATATTCAAATAAAAGATAAAAATCTAAGTCAAAACTGCAAATATTTCTAAGAATGCAAGAGTAATTTCTTATAAAATATTAACCTCTTAAGTGACAAGGTCAATAGTTATTCCAAACTTCTTCATTGTAAAGACTGTCACTTCTAATTGCATGTCTCCATCATACAGGCGATACATTCTATTCCTTTACTTATGCAGTAAAGAGGGAAAAACCACAGCCCTATCATTTTCTACCTTTATATAATAGTGTTGTTGTTTTGTAATTATCTTAGGAAGAACAAAGACCCGTTTAGCAAAATACAACTTAGGAGGCTCCATGACTGGTTCTTTAGGCACAGAGTGACTTCCTCACTGATACCTGATCATCACTGACACTTGATCATCCAGAGGAACTGCATCTCAGCTTGCAGACTGCTGCCTCAGATCAGCCTAGGTGAAGGGCAGACCTTGGAATGTCAACTAGCCCTAGAGTACTCTAAGTAACATCTTTTCACAACCAACACTACAGCAATGCCACCCAAGATGAAGGATTATGTTTTATCATTAAAGAAATACATATGCATTCACCCAAATACACAGATATAATAGCTTTAACTCACTGTCTGATTAGAGTTGTTTTCTGGAGGGAAATACACTTAAGTATGCTAAACAAATGTTAAGGCGATCATACTTATTAACTGTGGGGGTTGGGCTTAGGATAATACACTCTTCTGATTGGAATTTAAATTCAGGAAGCCTTTTCAAAGGCCTTAGTGGACTGATTGTCACAATTCTCTTCTACAAAGTGATTTTTTTCATTCTCTGGAACCAATGTACTATCCTAATTCTGGTCCAAAGTGGTCATTTGATATTATTGACTGCTCAGAGACAATAACAGACCTCAAAACAGTTATCTTGATTTAAAAAAAAAAAAAAAAAAAAAAAAACAAAGAAACTTTCCCCCAAACTGTCATTCTATAGCAACACTAATTATCTAGTAGAACCTCTATTAGTTCAAGGCTGGTTTCCTCTACTGCAAAAAACTGGGAAGGTGGGAACCATGGATAATTACATGGGCCTGAAGAAGAATGCTATCAAACAAGGAACAACAGGTAACGTTAAACTCTGCATTTATTCTGCATTTACTCAGTCATGGAAAGAACTTCTTGATATCTTTGCCCCGAGTTTTTTTGCTGGTATAATTCAAATAAGATACACAGGAGTACAATAGCATCTAAGAAAAAGAGACGACTGGGTTGGAGGAATCACCACAGGATTTTCTACATAGCATGATGAAATTAACATCAAATGCAAGTTTGTCAACCCTAAAATGGGCACTGTCTCATCATAAGTTAGTGATAAAAAGAGCCAGAGCCAGGATAGGATGAAATGAATTGCCTGAAATGAAACTGCCACAGCTCATTTTTAGTTGTAAAACATGTTGCTTGATAGGATCCTGAAGAAGGAGCTTGAACACAGATGGTGAAAAGCCTGTCATTTGTAGCATAGTAACAAAGCAGCAAAAATGCACTGTGAAGTTTTGTCTGTAAAAATACCTTATGTTCAAACTCTCTCTCTCTCTCTCTCTCTCTCTCTCTCTCTCTCTCTCTCTCTCTCTCTCTCTCTCTCTCTCTCTCTCTCTCTCTCTCTCTCTCTCTCTCTCTCTTTCTCTGAAATAGTCAATTCCTAGGCAAAGGGCAGATTTTTTTTTTCCATCTAGAGCCAGCCAATATGTATTAATGCTAGTGGACAGGACAAAATGAGTTTTCTGCTCATGCTCCATTTATGATTGCAGAGTCTAAGCCAATCATCCCAGTCTTCTGACAGATGTTTTCAAAAGCTGAAAATGATCATCTGAAATATGACTTTCCCAGATCAATAGCGATTCTCATAAGAGCTTCACCTATCAGTGTTTATACAAAATGATATAAATTACAAACACTAACTTTGTTAGTTTTAAACTAGATTCTACATGTGATATTCTATCAGCTGGTTTCCTCACATCAACACCAGATTTTCACTTTTGAACCACTACTGTCTGGCAACCAAGGGAGTTTAAAGACATCTAACATCACAGCAGGATGCCTCCCCCTATTATCCTATTTCCTATGCAGGAAAATGGGGTTAAATTCTAAGTCACTGGCATCAAAATATTCATGACTACCAAATATTCATGTTGGATCACACTGTAATCAATCTGGATATATAGAATTCTAAGGTTTGTTATAAAATAAAGCATAAACAGTACAAAGAACTGGAAGAGATTCGTGAACAAGAAAGCTTTTCCATTTAGTGGAATTTTCCACCTGGGTCTTTTGATATTCCATTAGCTTTATTCAAGGATAAAGTCCCCTAAACAAGCAATCACACTGAATAAAGCACACAGTATAATATGCACAGATTAAGACTCTTTACGGATTATTAAAATGTAGCCAGGGCACAGGATGAAAGTAGTACTTAAAGCTGGGTACATGCAGTTCTCTGGTGATCCAGTGATTTCCAACACCCCTCAGGCACAAGGGATGCTCCAGTCCTTTCCTCCCATTTTACAATGATATAAATTTTTTTTTAAATCAGTATTTTCATTGCCTACAAATAATAAAAAAGAAGCTTCTTTTTTACTTATAGTACCATGAGATTAGATTTTTGCAGCTGCCTATAATACAAATGTACTTGAGTTTTTCCTCTTAGCAGAAAATGACTTTCAAGTAACCAATCAGCTGAATTCATTAATCCTTACAATGCACGCCATCTATATGATGCTATTTTAGACAGACTAATTCACTCATAAGGGAGAACAAAGGATCAACTTGCCCATCTCAAAAAGTTCAGTAGCCACACATTAATCAGATACATTGTTTAGGTATGACTGTGTAAGTATGCAAAATGCTTCGCTTAATTCACCAAAAAGAAAGGTAGGAATATTTTAATAAACTGTACCTGAGTTTCTCTTCACACAAGCGAGAGAGAAACATCCCCAAAGCAAGGCCCATGTGGATTTGCACGGCTTGAGATTCATCAGCACTCGGTTTCCCAGGTAACCTGGCAGTCAGCATGTTCAGGATTTCCTCAACCTTCTCTTTGCAAGAGATAATGAAAACTGGCACAAGGAGAGACAAAGCCGTGGCAGCGGCAGAACGGGCAATGGCACTAGCTGTGTTTTCACCAGAATACGATTTCTAGGACATGCCAAAGGAAGAAAACCGGGTTAGCCTTTTGTTTAAAGCATAAAGGAGGCATACCTCCCACAAAAGCACTACATAGAAATACAAGGTTTTTTTCACATTTGTCTCCACTAAATGTGTTGGCTCCAGTTTGTTTTTACTCAATGAAACAATTTGCTAATCAAGTCACTTAACTAATTATGTCTCTTTAAATCTGAAAAAGAAAATGACAAGTTCCTTATGCCTAGAGGTCATGAATTCTTTTAATATACTGAAAGAATTTCAGTGTTTTTAAAAGCCCACATGTACACATATTGAAAAATGAACAGTGAAGGTATCTGAACTTGGACAAACATCCAAGCCATGTTATAGATGCCCAGAAAGTAAGAATGTTCAAGAAAAGACAGAAAAAAAATAGAAGGGAAAAAAAGTATAGTTTAGTGTAGAGAACTGTGTGTTAAGTTTAGCTCAAAGATCTACTGGCACATCTCCCAAAAATTTTGGTGGGAATACTTCCAAGTAGATGGATTATTTCCTACAGGGGGTTAATTCCTTTTAATTAAAAAGGAAGTTGAAATCCTAAAAGCCTCTGGTTACAAAGCAATAACTAGCTATTCAAAATGAAATGGAGAGCTCTATATGCTCCATCCGATATGTAATTATGGGTAAAGAAATGAGTAACAACCCTAATAAAATGACAGGATGGCTAAATTTGAAAAGCTTCTACAAGAATTTCATGTCAGCTCGACCAGACATTCTACACATTTATCTATGTGTCTCAAGTGGAAGAGAAAGCCCGTCTATCACTCCTCACTATTACTCATTTCAAAATTTCAGACATGCCATAAAGACAGAGTTGTCTGTGACAATCAAAGCAACTAAAATGTGTTTTTAATTCTCTGCTGACTCCTTTTCTAAGCTCGCTTAAAGGATAAAAATCAGACATGCACTAAGTTACATTCTTAAGTTAATATAGCACTTTCAAATGGCAATGTTACTGAAAATGACTCAGCTGCTACAGCACAGGAAATAAAGGAAGTGACTTTTGAAGCAGAGCTTTGAAAAGCACAATCACATAAAAATCACAAAGGTAAGAGGCAACACAAGCTAGCTAGTAAAGAGGTTTCCTTATTGGTTCATAAGAACTAAGCCAGATTGTTAGGAATCTCACACAATGTCCTGTTCCAGTGAAAGTCTGAGTCAGATAGTTACTGCAAAAGACTCCATAAAGTTCTAAACAAGTTGAGCAAATCAGCATGAAGAAATTATTTCTTTGAGTAAAATCTACTTTTCAGTTCAATTCCATATTATCTGAGAAGTCATTTTTTTATCTTGAACTATAAATAAAAATATAATACCAGATCCAAAGTCCCAGATGAATACATACCAGGTCCTCCCATGGGCAAGAGGTCAGAGGCACACACGATGTACAGAGAGGACTATAGGCGTTGGATTTCAGTCTAAATTTGTGATCTTAGCAACAGTTCAGGATCTGGGCAATATTTTTATTCAAATCAACTCTAATCCTCGGCCACTCAGCTGACTGTCTCATGATTACTATAATTCCTTCAGCAATGATACCAATAAGGTAGAACCAAAGTAATTCTACGCAGATGCAGAAAGAAAGCATACCCTAACTCTAATAGATGGAAAATTAAACAAAGGAGTATGTTTTCATGGTGCTCCAAGTATCAGAATATAGCATCAGGATGGAAAATCATTGTGGGTAGCAGGTCCGTTTTTTTTTTTTTGGTATGGCCAATGACAACATTGTTTTGTATTCACAGAGTATTTCACTATTTTAAAACAGTTCTTTTTAACATAGTTGAAATAAACTGGTCCTCACAATCTTTCAGAAAGTCAGCAAATCAGTATTTATTACTTTCATTTGATTAGTACAGAAAACAAAAATAAAGGTTGCGAAGTCAACATCTACAAAACAAGTAAAGAAAAAAATCTGGAGCTGTGATTATTACATATAAATAAGGACAAAAAGATCCAAAGAAATCCCAAAATAAAACATAACTAAAAACTCTGAATCTCTCACAATTCAGACAATATATGTCCTACTGTAACAGTAGTTCTTGGCTCTGACTACACATCAGAGAAGCCTAGAGAGCTTTCAAAATGCTGGTGATGGCATATCTCAGAGCAGTTAAATTGGAGATGGACCTACAAATCAGTTTTTTTCTATACCTACATTGTCTAGTCACCATTCACACACATGCACACATACACTGAAATTTCCCAGTAACAACCAAAGTTGAGAATCATACTATATTACCACATTATGGATGATACATGACAGTAGTTGATGTCGAAGAATCAACTCTTGGCTTTTCTTATTATTATTATTATTTTTATTTCTCACACTTACATGATAAAAGCAGGAGAAAAGTTGTCCTTTGGGTTGGTAATGGCTATCCACAATGACCAGGAGAGTATCAAGGACCATGGAAATCCATTCCCTCATTGGAAGAAAATTAGGTTGAAACTACAGATGAAGAATAATGTGAAATGATAATGGGGCGGAGGAGAGAAACACATCTAAGCATTCTGGCATCCAAGGTATAATCCCCTTCTGTATAAAATAATGCAATGTTATTACTCATAAGTAAACTTCACCTGCTTGGACTACATGAGGTGAACAGATGTTTGACAAATAGATATCTTTACCTATGTCCCAATATGATTTATCTTTAATACAAAATACAGCAGAAGTGGGAAAATAGAATCTACAAAACAACACACCTACAGCCCTTCAAAACTCCCCTCTGTTCAATGATTCATGGTAAAATAATGTGGTAGGGGAAAAAAACTGATGTAAAACTTCTCAATTTGATTAGTTATCATTTCACAAAGAAGGCAATCAACTTACAATGTTTTTTTTTTTTTTTTTTTTTTGGGTCCGGTCATGGGCCCTGAACTCTGGGCCTGGGCACTGTCCCTCAGCTCTTCAGCTCAAGGCTAGCACTCTACCACTTGAGCCACAGCGCCACTTCCGGCTTTTTTCTTTTTGCTTATGTAGTGCTGAGGAATTGAACCCAGGGCCTTGAGCATGCAAGACGAGTGCTCTACCACTGAGCCACCTTCCCAGCCCAACTTACAATGGTTTTATGAACACTTTTAGCATTTCTTCTTAATATTACCAGATAGGTGTCATGATGACCTTCACTTGAGAAATTGTAAGAAAACTCCATTCACTTAAAAGAAATCCTTGGTTGTGAAAAATCATTCATGACCACCGATATCATGAGCATTTATTAATTCACATGGAAATATTAGGTGATACCAACTACGAAGGTCAATCCAGTGGTGGGTATCTCCTTGGGAAAAATTTCTTGAATCAAATAAGGCCTTCATCTTAATATTTAATTATTAGTCATATATAGACTTGAGTGAAGTTTGAAAAGTTCAACTTCAATCAAATAATGAAAACTTAAATAAAGATGTCATCAAAGTAAAGTCATCAAAAATAAAAGCAAAGCCCATCTCTGTGCTGCATGGCTTCCTGAAAGTGGGGATGGGCAAAGAGCAAGAGAGCCCAGACTTCAAACTCCGAGCTAGACCCCCTCCCCTCAGCTCTGTTATTCTAGGACAAATTAACTGTACAACTGCTAGTTCAGCATAATTAACACCAAAGAAATAAGAGCACTGAAAAATAAAAAGGGCCTTAACTTTTTAAGTTGTAGTTCTATTTATTATGTGGTTTCTACTAAAATATTCTATAAAGGAAATACTTCCTCTGTAAAAAAATTTTCACCTTTCTCATTATTAAAATAATATTCTGGGTTCCAAAGTAAGCATTCACATGTGAAGTAATTATACTTTTACCATTCTTATAATATCCCTACGCGTCTTCCCCTTCTCTATATGTAAAGTACATTTATAGCTCTTGCCACACATTTGTCTATTGTTTTCTAGTAATATGGTCCTCTGGAAAATTCTCTCTACTAAACTATTTAGCAACTTTTTACATGTACAATGAAGCAACCTATCCTGTCTTACCTCAGGGTGGTCACAAAACACTGGGTGTCTAAATTACAAGAAACTGGTGCAAGGATAATAAGTGACAAGAGTTAATCTACCCCAGTGAGGATGGTCTGCTGAGTATTTTCTTAATACCTACAGTCTGGACTTCTTAAAATTGAGTTCGTGTTACCCCCCAAACCCAGCTTTGTCTTCAACTCCATAGGCTTCCAGATCCTTTTTTTTTTATTAAAAAAAAATGAGTCAGAGTTGATTTCTTTGCAACCAGAAGATACTATGAAAAGAGAATACAAATGGCCTATTTGTACAGACAGGCTGAATAACACTGAATAAAGTCTCACTTCCACAGCAAAAAAACAATGAAGTGACTCAGATGCTAACAATGGTTACTATTATTGAGAGCTTCGTATTTACCAGCTGTTGTGCCTTACATGTAGTAATTCATTTTAAAGATTAAATGAATTACTACATGTAAAGCACAGCGGCTAGTTAGGATTTTACAGATGGGAAAACAGGCTCTGAAAGGGATTACTAGAAAGAGGCCACAGAGCTAATAAGTTGAAGTAATAAGAACTAAATGAAGGACTCTCCTATTCCAAAGCCTATGGTTTTAACCACTTGGCTATATTGTCTCCAGCTAATGATAGCTACCAGATAATGGAGATTAAAACAAGAACAAATCCATGCCTTTTTATTTTGACAGATATGAATTATCTGAGAAAGTACATTGGAAATGAACATTGGCCAGCTTTCCACATGTTTAATTAAGAAATAAATGCCTTGCAAAAATGAATAGGCACTTTATCATTGACATATACAATTAAAATGCAAAGTACATTTTTTTCAATTTGTAAACCCTGCTTATTTATCATTTTTTGACAGCATTGTTCACTTTCAGTAAGCCTTGTTAACCTCCTAAGATTAGTTACCACTGATGTAATCACAAAAAGACAACCCCTGTTGCATAAAATTGGCACCTTCAAATGGAAATGACCACTTAACTGTGATAGAGAAAGCAAAACAGAAAAGCAGCAAACAAAAGTCAGGGAGATGGTGGGGCTCACAGTGTAGAGGCTCATCAAGTAGCATAACTTAGTGCTGCAATCACTGCATTGAATCTTGTATGCAAATCTTCAGGCAGGCCCCTTAAAGCCAGGCTTAAAAGAGATATAATCAAAGCCCACCTGCCTTAAAATACCCTAACTCACCTCCAGGAATCCATCAGAATCTGAGGAGAGGCTGGTTTCATGTTTGGATGCAACAACAGCAAGGCTGCTTAAAGCCAGCAGGGCATTGCCTTTGACTACAGGACTCTCTCTGTTTTAAAAGAAAAGATTCCAAGAAAGGACTTAGAAACATTAGTCAAGAAGGGAAAAGGTCATGGGAGCGCAAATGAGATTAAAAAATTCAAAAAAGCACATATTTCTGCACTTTCCTTCATTTATATTCCTCATAAATACAGATCTGTTTGCTCCCTCATGTCAATTTCTCTCCTGACACTAGTGACAATTTGTGTGTGCGTGCGTGTGTGTGTGTGTGTGTGTGTGTGTGTGCGCGCGCGCGCGTGCTACAGGATTTGAATGCAGGGGCTGAGCACTGTCCCTTAGCTTTTTCACTTAAGGCGGGAGCTCTACAAGTTGGGTCACATCTCCACTTATGGCTTGAGTTTATGTCTTACAAATCTCATAGATTTTGCTGTTCCGGCTAGCTTTATATCTGGATTCTTAGATCTCAACTTCCAGAGTAGCTAGGATTACAGTCATGAGTCCTAGTGCCCACCTAAAACTAAATATTTTTTATCTAACACAGGTTGAGCAATGATGCTCAAAAAGTTTCAGATTTTGAAGCATCTTGGATTTCAGATATTTAGAGTAGGGAATCTTAACTGGTAAAGTCTATGCAAATATTCCAAAAATTGTAAGGCATCAAAGTCTCAAATACTTCTAGCCTCAAACATTGTGGGTTAGGAGTATTCAACTTGTATCTTGTTTTATTTATTTTTATTTTTTCTTTTTTTTCAGCAGGCCTTATGCTTGCTAGACAGGTACTCTACCACTGTAGCCATGCCCTCAGACATTGTTTGCTTTAGTAATGTTTGCAACTGGCCTTGTACCATGATGCTTCCAGCTATACCTCCTTTGTTGCTAAAGTTGCATTCATTAAGACCATCCCTGTTTTGTTTTTTGAAATAGTATTTCCCTAACTTTTCAGCTGCACAGACCTCAAGCCTTGATATTCCTGTCTTCTTCCTTATAACTGAAATATTCTGATGCCTTTCCTAAACAAAATGGCCATTAATTAAGGTTAGGAAATTTAGAGATTAAAAAATAGTGATTTGTAAATTAGATCTTCATTTTTAGTACCATGCAGAAAACACTTACGTGGTCATGTGAAATTGTATATAAAATCTTACTAAAAAAGATTACTACATAAGATGATGAAAATACTATCTTTTAAAACCTGAAATTCTGAGAAAGTTTAGCCCCAGTTTTTAATTAATTAATTAATTCATTCATTCATTCAATCAATCATTCTAGTATTGGAGCTTGAACTTGGCTTCCTACTCTTGCTCAGGCTTTTTGCTCCTGATGTTCTACCACTTGAGCCACAGCTCCACTTCTGGCTTTTACTGGTTATTTGGAGCTAAGTCTCTCAGATTTTTCTGTTTATGGTGACTCTAAACCTTGATCCTCAGATCTCAGCCTCCTGAAAATTAAGATTATATGTATAAACCCCAGCCAGCTTCAGTTTTAAAACTGTGCTTCAAGTTATTTTATTTCAAAAGTTCCACTGGTCTTGATACAGCCGAACATGAATTATTTAAAAAGGGACAAATGTGTACTTAAAACCATTGGTAATTAGATCTTTGACTGCAGGTTCAACATTTGGACATTAATCTTTAAATGGGTCTAAAGGTACCTTGATTACATTTCATTCTCTACATGCCCAGAATTGTAGTTTATGAAAGAAAGCACTAGGTATACTCAATGAAACAAACTTGCAGAGAAGCTGGCCAGTGAAATCTATAACTGTTTCAATCAAACTCATTTCGTTTACTCAAATAACTATCTCCTGCCAGTCAAACAGCAGTGACTAATTTGCATAATAACATATCAGCATTGCTACAGTATTTATCTAGGCAACACCACTGACATTTTAATTAAATTGTCCTTTGAAACAACCCTATGTCATTAACCTAATTAGAAAGCCCAAGGAAGGATGAGTTTCAATGGTACTTTTCTTAGGGACAAAGTATTATGTTACATATTAACAAAATGACCCAATCATTTGGGGATTTTTGGCCTTAGGTTCATATCTACTTAATGAATAACAATGAAAACAAATTTCCATCAATCATCAGGTCTATCTGTGTTCCAATTCTCCCTTAGCTCTAACCCAAATGCTTGAAAAGCACTCTCAAATGAACAAATCAGTTGAACCCTTGACTGGTGTTTTGCATCTTGCATTTAACTATAAACAAAACAAGCTCTTTCCTGGCCCAAGCCAGTGGCAGTCAAAGACCAAGGTAGAAAGCTAAACTGTTAGATGACAATGTTTGAGATCTTTGCCTGGTTGGAGGAAGATAATGGAAAGAAGCTAAAAGAAGCAGCAGTGAATTTTTTCCTGTGCTCTAAAATCTACCTCAGCCTCTGGACCTTGTATATTTCCTATTCACTTTCTGTCATGCCTAGTACTATTTTGCTCTAATAAAATAAAGCCTGAAAAAAATGACTGAAATTCTTGATAAAAAAGAGAGTAAATATCATAAGAACATGAATTAGTTATACTCTATACTACTCAGAATTTGAACCCACTCTCCTTAGGTAATTAATTATGAAGTAATGCTTTTCAAATCTGAAGATGAAAGTCTTGTTGAAATAAAATTTTCAAATGGGAAGTGCAAAAACTCCTCCAAAGGCAAGATTATGGTTTAATAGAAAGCTGCTAGCTAGTTTTATCAACCTCAAGTATTTGGCTACAATTGTTACAGCACTGTTTTTACCAGGATATACGTAGACTATATAACAGGCAGTCACCACCAGCAACACATCTCTGAGTTCCCTTCGGTCTGTATGTAATTCACCAGACTGGAAAAGCAGGTTGTATGTTTTCTTTCCATTTTGTCAACAGATATAGTCTACAGATGGCCAATGCTCCTCACAGAAATGAGAGCAGATGAGGATCCCCAGTTCTCATTTTCTTTATTCAGAGACCTGAGGACAGGAGGCTACTATGTGTGAGATCAGATATCGCAGTGAAGTCCCTGCTTAAGATATAGTACTGGTAGAAAGCTATCTCAAAGATAGACCAGGTTTTTATATTCTCATTTGATTTCATGTTAACCTATTTGGGTTTGTTTTGTGATTTGTTTTTGCTTTTCCCAAATCTTAACTGAGATAAGCTAGATTGCATTTAATATTTCCACGTGATACAGCCTCTCAGCACACAAGAGACCCACTAAGTCCAAGTGTGCCTATGTTACTTGGAGACTAAGAAGGAACAAGGTCAAGGTAATGGTGGAAGAAAAAAATAAAAATAATTGGCATGTAACTTACTGCTAGGAACAATTAGTCAACTTGTTAACAAAGGAGCCTGAAGAGATTTTTTTGAGTAACTTCATTAGGGTATAATTTTCTTAGTGAACACTGGCTTAAGGTAAATAAAAAACCTCAAGGCGGTAACATTCAAGTAATGCTTGCTAAAAGGGCACAAGGCTGACTGACATTGCCTTTTTACTGGGTCTTTGCATTAGTGTTTATTATACCCTGGACACAACAGCACCCAGAAAATGAAGGGAAGGACTACTTGATTTGTTTGCCACTTTGCAGTTGAAATTAAAAATCTATTTGTTGATCTCACATAACTCACTCATTCTGAATAATTTATTTACTTCTTCCTCTTTGATCCTTTACGAAGCCAAAGAACAAAGCATTTTGTTTAACTTTGGCAACTAGATGCAAAGCTAGAAGTAGCTACTCAGAAAGCTAAGATTTGAGGATCGCCATTCAACACCAGCCTGGGCAGAAAAGTCAGTGAGACTCTTATCTCCATTTAACCACTTAGAAAACCAAAAATGGAACTGTGGCTCTAAGTAGTAGAGTACTAGCCTTGAGCACAAAAGCTCAGGGACAGTGGCCAGGACCTGAGTTCAGCCCCACTAATGACAAAAAAAAAAAGTATTAAATGTCAAACAAAACAAAACAAACAAACAAAAAGAAAAAACAGCTGGTCACTAGTGGCTCAGGTCTCTAATCCTAGCTATTCAAGAGGCTGAGATCTGAGGATTGTGGTTCTAATCATGCCTGGATGGGAGTCCTTAAGACTCTTATCTCTGGAAATAAAGCTGTGACTCAAGAGCTACGACACTAGCCTAGAGCACAAAAGCTCAGAGACAGCACCCAGGCCTTGATTTCAAGATCCACAAAAAAACAAACGAACAAACAAAATGTAACAAGAAAGTACTTTCAGTCCTTAAAGTTATGAAACTATATGTATGCTATATTATTTAATATATAACCAAACTATATATTATATTATTATATATTATAGCATACACACACACATATATCTTCCAGGAAATAAGTTGAATAAAAAATGGAGAAACAATAAATGACTTACTTTGCAGCAGTCTTGGTAATCTCATCAGTCAACATGTCTCTGACCCTGAAATAAAGATGGAAAATAGACGCAAGTTTATGTGAGAGCAAGAACTCAATCTTTTTCCCTTATACACCAGTTAATAAGATCCTTTAGCAATGACTCCCACCCTTAAAACTGTATGGATAACCTTCCTGCAGGGAGAAAGAATTGCAGCAGATTTTACTTCAAAGACAGTTTTATCTTCCTTTACATTGGGTCACTGATGGGAAGGGGTGAATGCAACTGAGGAGAGATGTACAGGAAAATCTGAGACAGAGTCATTGCAAGTGTCTGTGCAAGTATCCTTTAGCCTACTCTCCTCTATGGGCTAAATGTTATCTACCCTCCAAATCTCTATGTTGAAATCTGAACCCCCAATGTCATGGCATTAGGAGGTGAGGCCCTTTTATTAATGGGATCAATGCCCTAATGAGAATGGACAAAAAAGAGCTTGCTTCCTCTCCAACCTAAGGATATAATGGGAAGATAGCCATCTATAAATCAGGACCTAGAACCCTCACCATACACCAGCCTTCTAAGTATTGATTCCCAGATTCTAGAACTATGAGACATAAGGTTGGTGTTTTAAAGCTATGAAGTCTATAGTGTTTCTGTTATGGCAGTTCACATTGACTATGACGTTTCCTATATTTCTTTTGCACAAAGGCTCAATTTTCTATTTCTAAATTCTATATATGGAATAGTCACTGCATGTGTACATAAAATACAATTTCAAACTTCAGATATCCAATCTTGTGAAAGCCAAAAGAAGAAAATTATAGTGCTGCATTGAAAAGCAGGAACTTGACAGGTGCTGGTTGCTCTGACTACTTGAGAGGCTAATATCTGAGAATCACAGTTCAAAGCAGCCCATGCAGGAAAGTCCATGAAATGCTTCGGTTAACCACCAGAAGACAGGAAGTGATATTGTGGCTCAAAATGGTAGAACATTACCCTTAGACAAAAAGAGCTTGGGAATAGAGCCTAGGCTCTGAGTTCGAGCTCCATGGCCGACAAAATAAAAAAGAAAGAAAGAAAGAAATGCAGGAACCTATCAAAATGTTCATAGAGAAAAAAATACATCTGTTCCCAATAAATAGCATTGATATAAAGTGAAAAGCAATCACTAGCTTCCACATTTTAAATTGTTCCACATTTTAAATGGTTTACCATTTATGTTTAAATGTAATTTTTTAAAACTTTTTGAAGTAACTGAGTAAGAGAGAACACATAAAGGATCAAATGAAATTTGAATTTTATAAATCTGAAGATTTTCAAAATTATAATTTTTTATATTTGTTACATTTACACAGAAATGTTTGCATTTAACATATAGCAAAATCTTAGCACCTTGTAAATGAGTTCTTTTGGGCATTGTCTCAGAGTTTTATGCTCAAGGCTAGTGTTTTACGATTTGAGCTGCAGCTTCATTTCTCACTTTTTTGGTAGTTAGCTGGGGATAAATATCACACTGCCTTTCCTGCCCAGGTTGCTTGCAACTGCAATCCTGAGATCTCAGCCTCATGAGTAGCTAGGATTACAGGCATGAGCCACACAGGCACCTGGCTGAATGAGTTATTCTTAAGAGCAAAAGATTTTTTTTCAGATCATAATTGTGGGAAAAAAATCACTTGTCAATAAATTTCTCTAAAATGTATTGTCCATGTCTGGAGTTGTGGCTCAAGTGGTAGAATGCTTATTTAACAAGTGTGTGACTCTGGTTCAATCCCCAAAATAAATCAATTTCTGCCTTCTTGAAGAGAAAGTGGTATATCCAATGCAATCTTTTGTTATAAAATGATGACTCATCTTATATTTTTAAGACAAAAACTTCTTTGTGTGTACCAGAGCTCTCTCCCTACTCCCTTCTAGCTTTCTGGACCACCTGTTTTCCCTTCCCCCATTTTCATTATTCTCCCTACCACACTGTTTGGTATTGTGGTGCTGGTAATCACATCTTGGGCCTTGGGCCTGTTAGGCAAAAGCTCTACCAGTAGAGTAGAGGCTCTATCCAGGCTATCTCCTTAGCAAATGAAAATACGGTAACATCCTAGACTACCTTCCTCTCATTTAAATTAATAATTTAGACTTATAGAATTAAAGAACAATGGAAACTGCCTTCAAAATAGATTCAATTTTTTACTTACTTTGTAGTACTTCTACTGTTAACACTTGACTAAATTTCTGGCTTTTTTGTTACTGAATTATTGCAGTGGACTCCTGATCATTTTTCCCAGCATATATCTTCACTATATCACCTAGAGGGATCCTTCCAAATTATGAATCACATCTTCTAGTTCAAATCCTCCAATATTTCTCCATCTCATAAAATTTTCTTCAGGTATACAAAGACTCCTTGTAATCCATCTCTTGAATTTCTCTGCTCTTACATCCAATTACTTCCTCCTTTGCTCTCTTCAAGTCACACTGGTCACTCTGCAGGTTATATACCCCAGGCCTTGAAATATGCTATTCCCCCTCTTCCAACATTCCTCACCAGGCATCAACATAGCTCACACCATCACTTCCTTCAGGCTTCATCAAGGGCCATATGAAAGATACTAACCTAGAACTTCCATAGAAAACAGTTTAAGTTCCACTTTACCTCATTCTGACCCTAATCAATCTCCTCTCCATTTATCCTATTTCCCTTCCTCTCCCCAAATTAGAAAAATGTATATACAATATTCAGGATACCGAAATCAAATGCAGTGACAACAGGTGTTATATCATGGGGGAAGAACATACAATAGAAATCAAAAAATCACATAGTACATTATAAATACATTAAAAAGAACAAGAAAGATAAAATCTCTTG
Source organism: Dipodomys merriami (assembly GCF_024711535.1). Classification (NCBI taxonomy): domain Eukaryota; kingdom Metazoa; phylum Chordata; class Mammalia; order Rodentia; family Heteromyidae; genus Dipodomys; species Dipodomys merriami. The sequence continues at coordinate 4,565,221 of NW_027202382.1, read as the reverse complement.
TGTCCCTATCTTGAGGTTCATTTCATTTAGCATCAGCTTATATAGTCTATGTACATAGCTTTTGACCTCTTTCACTTGTCCTAGACATTTACATTCACTTGTCCTAGGACATTCACATTGTCCTAGACATTATTGCAGATAAGGGAAACCATGGGACCTATGTTTCTTTGGGTATGGCTTACTTCACTTAATATAATTTTTTCCAAGTCTTTCCATTTCCTAACAAATGGGGAGGTGTCATTCTTTCTGATGGAGGCATAGAATTCAGACATATATATATATATATATATATATATATATATATACACACACACACACACACACACACACACACACACACACACACACACACACACACACACACACACATCACATTTTCTTGATCAATTCATCTGCTGAGATGCATGATAGCACATGCACTCAGTAAACACATTTTGAAATAACAAACATGTCTCTATGCAGATTTGGAACTGTGTTCCAATAAAGTAAGTGGATGAAGAACTCATTTAAAAATAGATTTCTAAGCCAGGCACTTATGTCTCATATCTGTAATTGTAGCTACTTAGGAGGCTAAGATCTGAGAATCACTGTTTGGAGAAAGCCTGAGTAGGAAACTGTGAGATTCTTATTTCCAATTAAGCAGGAAAAAAAAAAAAAAAGGCTAGAAGTAGAGCTATGGCTCAAAAGATAGAGCACTAGCTTTGAGCAAAAGACCCCAGAGACAGCATCTATGCCCTGATTTCAAGCACCAGGACCAGCACAACAAACAAAAACAAAAACAAATAACAACAAAAAACTTACCAGTCACTACAAATTTGTTGGGTTTTGGTTTGGTTTGGTTGGTTTTGTGCCAGTTCCTGGGCACTGTCCCTGAGCTTTTGTGCTCAAGGCTAGTGCTCTAGAACTAGAGTCATTCCCAGCTCCATTCCCAGCTTTTTGGTGGTTAATTTAAGACAAAAGTCTGATGGAATTTCCTGCCTGGGTTGGCTTTAAACCACAGTCCTCAGATCTCAGCTTCTTGGGTTGCTAGGATTATAGGTATGAACCACCAGTGCCAGTGAGTCACTACTAGTTTAACTGCAAAGTTTCTAGTTCTATATTACTCTTAAGTAACTTCTAGAATTCTTATATATTCACTAGGGACTTATATCTATAGGTGTCTTTCTATGTTTTGGATAGTGAAGCACATACATACTACCTACCATAACTTTCAAAAGATGAAATAAAAGCTGGGTTCCAAAGCTAACAGAAAACAAATAGTGCCGTCCAAATTCTTAATCTCCATTCTTAAATCCAATAGCAAAAATTTTAAACTGCATTACTATTTTTTGCTAAATCTATAAAATGTACAAATAGAATTAAATATACAGAGAGATTCTTTTTGGACAAATAAAGTAACTTACAGACTTTTTTTTTTTAGATTAAAGCAACTTATAGCTGTAGACAAAACTATCTAGGTTCTGGGTACTTTCTTGGCAATTCAGGCAGCAGCAACAATTAATCTGACTAAGTATTCTTCTCAACATATATGACAATTTAAGTTGCTTTTAATGTTCCAGCAATTACACATTTCTAGGTAATATAGTAGGAGTACCTGAGGGAGTCTGTGCTAAAGAAATTAAAGGTCTGACAGGGTAAAGCTATTCCTAATAATGAAGATGTCTTAGAGAAGGGTGAGCAGAGGTAAAGAGGAGTAATTCCTAACTAAATGTGGGTAAGATGGCAATGAAATGAGTGAGAAAAACAGAACCTTCATTCAAAAGCATAACAAAATAATCAGTTACAAGGAATAAAGTATAGGGAAGGAAGGCAAACCATTTCCATATTGTGTCAGAAAAAAATAGTTACATAATTCAGCCCTTGGTATCTGAGAGCTGTGCATCCATGAATTTAACCAAATGTGTGTCTCTTTTCATTATTCCCTAATCAATGCCATCTAACAACTATGCACACAGCATTCACATTGTATAGGTTATTATAAGTAACCTAGGGGTTATTTCATATATCTGTGCACAGGTTACATGCAAACATGATGCTATTTTATATTTATGCTCAATTCAAGAGAATTGAGAATTGAGAATTCTCTTGAATTGAGCATCCATGGATTTTAGTATCAATAGATGAACCTGGAATCAATTCCTTATGGATACTGAGGTATATCTATTATATGCATGTAATTTATGAATAAAGCTTCCCTTATAACATATAGGGAATGGGTAAAAATATACATATTTAACTGTTGTTTTCATTTAGGCCCAAACACAAGGAAAAGTCACCAGTATTAAATTTAAAGTGGTGCTGTTTCCTTCATTACTCATTTCTTATGACAATAATGAGCCAAAAATTGCCATCCCCTTACCATAGCCAGGCAGTGCTTCTTTTGTACTGCACCTCCTCAGGTCCTTCTTTCCCATGTTTTAACTGCAGCTCCAGCTCTCCTATTCTTCCCTGCAAACAATGCAACATAAATCAGAATGCAAAAAATCAATGGCTGCAATGAACTGAAAAGTTCTCTGGGAAATAGATCCTTTTCCAGTTGGCTTTATATCCTGATAGCATATTTGATTATGAAAGAGGATGAGTAAAAAGAAACAATGTATCACTGCTCGGGTATTTCTAGACTCATCAGAAGTACATCCTGAGGAGGTTGTATGTTTGGCAAATTTAGTAAAAAGAACTTCATTCCAGGATACCTATTAAAGCAGATTTGAATTTCATAGGTCCCATTTTCAAAGTCCCCTACATGGTATTCACCTTCCTTTATCAGGAACTGGCAATTTTAGTTGATATAATACCAAGATGGGGTCTTGGCACCAGTATTAGAACAGAATGGTAGAGATAATAGATTATTTAGGTGAAAAGCACACATAAGATATACATGATATTGTATCTTAGCTATGGTAAATAATGCTGCAATAAACATAGTGTGCTGGTAGCTTTAGTATGGCCTTGTTTGCGATCATTTGGGTAAATGCCCAAAAGTGGGATTGCTGGGTCATAGGGGAGCTCTATGTGGAGTCTTTTGAGGAACCGCCATACTACTTTCCAAAGTGACTGAACAAGTTTACACTCCCACCAACAATGCAGTAGAGTTTCCTTTTGTCCACATCCCTTCCAGCATCTGTTGTTACTAGAGTTCATGATTATAGCCATTCTAACTGAGGTGAGGTGGAATCTTAAATGTTTTTTTAACTTGCATTTCTTTTATGGCTGAAAAGGTTGAGCATTTCTTCATGTGTCTATTGACCATCCTTCTTTCCTCTTCAGAAAATTCTCTTTAAGTCTTTAGCCCACTTATTTATTGGACAGTTGTTTCTTTGAGGATTTGTTGTTGGGGGATTTAATTTTTTTAGTTCCAAGTATATTTTAGATATGAGACCCTTGTCCTTTGTATGGCTAGTGAAGATCTTCTCCCAATTCATGGGCTTTCTATTGCTAGCTATGTCCTTTGCCATGCAGAAGCTCTGCAGCTGCATGCAATCCCATTTGTCTAACCTTTCTTTGATTTGTTGTGTTTCTGGGTCTCTATTAAGAATGGAACCAACCCAGATGTCCCTCAGTAGATGAATGGATCAAGAAAAGGTGCTATATATATATATATATATATATATATATATATATATATATATATGTGTGTGTGTGTGTGCACACACACACACATATACAATGGAATTCTATGCCTCCATCAGAAAGAATGATATTGCCCCATTTGTTAGGAAACGGAAAGACTTGGAAAAAATTTTATTAAGTGAAGTAAGCCAGACTCAAAGAAACATAGGTACCATGGTTTCCCTTATCTACAATAACTAGTATATGTCTGGGACAAGTAAAAAAGGTCAAAAGCTATATACATATGACCAGATAAGATGAAGTTAAGCTAAATGAACCCCAAGATAGGGACACAAGTGGTTTTTTCTTTCTTGCTATTGTTTCTAGTGTATTTATAAGGCACCATGTGATTTTTTTTTTGTTGCTTTGTATGTCCTTCCCCCACAGTATAACCCCTGTTTTCACTGTATTTGATGCTGGTATAATTTTGGGAGGAGAAGGGAAAAAACAAAATATTTAAATAGGGATACAGGTTGACCCATTGCAACGATAAGATGTAGAAGACACTAAGTTGAAAAACGAACTTTACAATTTAGCGGGGAGGAATGTAGTTGTGGAGGTGGGAGGAAAAGGATGGTAGGGGAAAAACAAAGGAGGCAACAATGCTTGATAAGAAATGTACTCATTACCTTGCTCATGTAACTGTAAACTCTCTGTACAGTATTTTCACAATAATTAAGTGAAGTAAGTCAGGCCCAAAGAAACAAAGGTCCCTTATTTGTAATAACTAGTATATGTCTGAGACAAGCAGAAAAGATCACATAAGTTGATGTTAGGCAAAATGAACCCCAAGATAAGGACTCAAATGGGTTTTCTTTCTTGCTATTGTTTCTAACATATTTATAAGGTGATTTTTTGTTGCTTTGTATGTCCCTCCCCCCATGGTATAACCCCTGTTTTCACTGTATTTGCTGTTGGTATAATTTGGGGAGGGGAAGGGAAAAAACAAATTGTTTAAATAGGGATACAGGTAGACCCATTGTAACAATGAAATGTACAAAATGGTATGTCAAAAAACGAACTTTACAACTTTTTTTTTTGGGGGGAGGGATGGTAAGGGGAAACAAGGAAGATGCAACAATGCTTGATAAGAAATGTACTCATTACCTTGCTCATGTAACTGTAACCCCTCTGTATGGTACTTTAACAATAAAAACTTATTAATAAAAAATGTAAAAAAAATTAAAAAATTAAAAAAGATATAAGTGATATGTAAGAAAAGTTGTTTACCAATAGCTCCAACATTATATTTCAAATTCTTGAGTTAATTTATAAAAAGAAATACCACAGCTAATCATTTTTAAAATGTAATAGAAACATAACTAATATTGCCTCTTAAAGAGAGAATATTAAGGCCAAATATATTTCAAATATATTTATTATCCTTTCCATTGTTTTATACTCAGGATTATCAAGTATTTTCCTGTTTCTGCCATCACGAATTACATTCTTTAAATGTAATTGAAACAAGAACTCAGATTTTGTGTAAGATTATGGAATCAGGCCTCACCATTTTCACAAATAGTTGTGCTGGCTTACATTTCACCAGCACTAAGTCATGGTTCCTCACCAACATTTGAAATTGCCAGATAATATTTATCATTCTAGTAGATGTGAAATACTTCTATTATAGTTTTACTTTATTTTACTATTTACTAATGAGATTAAGCTTTTAAAAATGTTTACTAGGAAGTGACACTGTGGCTCAAGTGGTAGAATGCTAGCCTTGAGATGAAGAGCTGAGGGACAATGCTCAGGCCCAGAGTTAAAGCCCCACAACTGACACCCCCCCCCAAAAAAAAAACCAAAAAGTAAAAAATGTTTACTGACACTGGATTTTAAATTCTGTCCATTTTTCTACTGGTTGTCTTTTTTCCTACAAACCATGCAGAGCCCAAAGGTAATACAGAAGAAATGTAGATGTCTACATACTAATGAAAGAAGCATGACAGCTTGAAGGATTCAGGATGTGAACTCAACAATCAGATTGCCTTGATCTAAAGCCATTTCCTCTTACTGTGTAGATGTATTGTTAAAAAGTAGAAATCCACACTTCCCTTTATAATCTTCTTGCTAAATCTTCTTTCTTAAAGATATTTAAATCTCTTCAGAAATAACTTATGTTTTATATTCTACATAATCTCATGAAGTGAATGGTTCCTCAAAAACAAACTCTATATTGTCAAAGACAGAATTCTGGCCCTTTTATTCTTCCTACTGTCTCTTGGAAGAAAGCATCAGAAATGATTAAACTAAAAGATATTGACATTAATATTTAACAGTTATATCACCCTTCCAGGAGAGAAGGCAAAGTAAAAGGGAAAATGATTTTTATTATCTGACATTGCTATTTGTGCGTTTTAAATTATGAAACTTTACTCTTAAAACACCTATTTCCTATAATGGCTTTAAAAAAATACATGAAACAGGAAATTAGAAAGCTAAAAACCTATTTGGAAATAAATAATACAAGAAGGCTAGAATACATGCAACTTCCTGAGAAGGCCTAATTTTTGCAATCTCCCAGGTCATAAACTAGTATAATCAATCTTTTGTGCCTAAATTTCATAATTTTTCTTCCTCAAGAGTTTGTATTCTTTTCTACTCCCTCTTCTAGAATGTCTCCCTAAACTGATCTACCCAGTAAATGTTAGGTTACTTATCCAAATTCACCTTGCCTTCCAATTCTTAGCCTGCTTACAGTAAATGTCCAGTGGCATTCAGTATGGTCACATATTTCTAGTTAAGGGGCCAAGGGGAAACTTTAATAGGAGAACAGGCTAAGTGATCATCTCAACTTGAGTTTTGGTATTGACTATGGATTTCAACTAGTAATCCATCCATTCTTCTTAATTTTTATTTCCAGCTTGTATAACCAAGAGCTTGCTGATTACTTAGCAATTTCATCTGGTTCACTTCATGTTAAAAACAAACTACAGAAGCAAAAGAAGTAGTATGTGTTTACCAAGTGCAAGGCTCTGAGTTCAATCCCCAGTACAACGACCACCACCATCACTACTACTATTACTATCACCACCACTATCACCAATTATAATACATACAGATGAGAAACAACTCTTTCAAATGGTCAAAATAACTTATTAGGGTCTCAATTCCTGCCTTTGGATTGGTTTCAGATTACTTTGTAGCTATGAAGCTAACCCAGAAAATGACTGTCTGAAGTAAACCTGCTTTCATCTGTCGCCTGTTTGAGGTATACTCATATTCCCAAGGAGAGTTTCACAAAGGCTAGAGACCTGAACTTCCTCAACATCAGAGGAGAGATGATAAACAAAGTATAGAAGACTGTAGAAAGTTTTTTAACAAGAAGGTCTCTCAATAGTCAATCTGCTTGTACATGTATTTGTCATCTTAATCAGAAAATATTCACATACTTCCCACATGTCAACCACACATGTGAAAAAGAATAGATAGAGCTGGAAGCAGGTGGCTAAGCAGAAGAATTTCTGCTAATGTTGAAGACCTTCTTGCTATAGTCTAAGCCTTTCAGTTACACATCTCTTGTCATTAACTTTCAATACAACTTGTTCATTAGACATCCAAAGCAAAGACATATTAAATGGTAAAAGATTCATAACATCACCGCAACAGTAGTAAGGTAGAATCATTCTGCATTACTAAAAATAGTGAGCAAGCTTTTCATAAATAGATCTGTCCTTTAAAACATTAAAACAAATTTGCATTAATGGTGGTGTTTCAAAAATACACCACACAGTGGGAAAAGCAGATGTTCTCAAGTCAGACAAATCCAGCTTAAGTTCTGGTTCTTTCATTTACTGTTTGGTTCTGGGCCATTTGTTTCATTGCCTAGCAAACTCTATTCCTCTATCTATAATATAGTTATCTGTGGGTTTAGTAGCACATACTCAATAAGAAAAAATGAAATCATATATACTAAATATTGGATACATACTAGTTATTCAATAAATGGTAGTTGTGATAGGGGAAACAGAGCTTTTTAAATCAACTGCAAGCCATCTGTAAAAATTATACCATAATACTATTCAATTTGGCCTTCCTTATACTAAGAGCTAAATAAAATTCCCAGTTCATTCTGCAGGAGGAGCTATTATTCCCTTCCTTGAGGTGCTACAGCATTTTGTTCCCTTTTTTATAAAAGCACTAAAGCTGCTGTACTGAATAGCCACTGGGCAAGTTAGCCTGTCTCAGTACACTGGGCCTTCACAGGCAGGAAGTGCTAGGATTGCTTTATTTCCCTGTGTTCCACACACTCCACACCAGGCCTAGCAAGGTAGACCTTTTCCATAAATCTTTGGTGAAGAAAAACACTGAAAAAATTGCTTAGTAAAATAGGAATGTGAAGTAATGTACGTTCTGACTTGCAAGCTCACTCTTCTTGAAAGATTCAAAACATACTGGGTGTCCAAACACTATGGAGGCTAACGGAATTGAGTTAAAATAGCAATGAGCAAAAGGAAAGAGGGGCTCCAACAGAAATCTTTGAAATGTAGATTACAGTAGTTTCGTGGTACCATCTAAAACTCTTGTTCAAAATGTGGCTGGTAGACTAGTGACATTAAAACACCTGGTGCTTTGTTAGATATGAGGATTTCTGGTTCCCTACTCAGTTGTAATGGATCAAAATCTCTGAAAATTTATCAATGTTTTATGAATTCTAGGCTCAACAGCCTCTCTTGCAGGAAGGTTTTAATCTGAGATGAGTGTCTAAATACTAAGTCATTCTTGCCAACCTATACAATTCCCCACTCTCACTCTCCCATCCCATTTTATAAAATAGCTGTTACCTATAACCATAACACCACAAGTTCTAAGACTCCATGAAAATTGTATTCTAGAACCTAAATTACTTAAGTAATATCATATTTTATTTTTTCTAACATTCTTAACAATGACTTTAAGCTAAAGAAAAATATTGTTAGGGCTGGGAAGGTGGCTCAGTGGTAGAGCACTTGCCTTGTATGCCAGAGGCCCTGGGTTCGATTCCTCAGCACCACATAAGCAAAAAGAAAAAAGGCCAGAAGTGGCGCTGTGGCTCAAGTGGTAGAGCACTAGCCTTGAGCTGAAGAGCTGAGGGACAGCGCCCAGGCGCAGAGTTCAGGCCCCATGACCGGACCCCAAAAAAAAAAAAAAAAAAAGAAAAGAAAATTATTGCTAGTTGCTTTCTTAAACTGTTAACTGTTCATGTCATTTTCTAGTGACCAAAAATTATTTTCTATTTTAAAAATTCAAGATCTATCACTTACAATACAAATGAAGACAAAATTAAGCAGAGCTCACATTTTAGTAAGAAGTTACTATATTTTAGACACATGTCAAATGGCAGAGACATCAGAAAAGCAAGTATAAAGAGCATAAAGACAACTGGACACCTCAGATAAATAACTAATGTAATAAGGGTTTCAAAACTGGGGTGGGTCATGGCTACTAAGAAGGCACGGAGGGAGCATATAATCCTTTGAGAAGAGAAGAATACAAATGCCTTTCTAGACAACTTGATATAAGGAACATGTAGAAATTAGGTAAGCAAACAGAGAATGTTTGACCCTTTCTTTGCCATGTAGGATGAGACAGAACAGTTCGTATAAAAATCGAGAGCTTTCAATAGCAATAAGACAAGATGCAAACACAAAGGGGATCCAAATAGGGAAAAATGAAGTAAAACTCTCCTTTTTTGCAGATGACATGATCTTTGTATTTAAAGAATCCCATGGACTCCACTCCAAGTTACTGGAGCTAATTCAAAACGTTGGCAAAGTAGCAGAGTATATAATTAACCCTCAAAAATCAATGGCTTTTCCATATGCCAACAATGAGAAGAGTGTGGCTGAAATCAGGAAAGCAACTCCTTCTGTAATAGCACCACAAAAAGTAAAATACTGAGGAGTTAACTAAAGAAGTGAAGGACCTCTATAATGAAAACTTTAGAAACCTGAAAAAGGAAATTAAAGCAGAACTTAAGAAGTGGAAAAACCTCCACGCATATGTATTGGAAGGATTAACATCGTGAAAATGGTAATACCTCCAAAGGCTATCTACAAATTCAATGCTATACCTATCAATATCCCAACCTCATTCTTCAATGAAATAGAAGAAGCAATCCAAAAATTCATATGGAACAATAAAAAACCCCAAATAGCAAAAACAATCCTTAGCAGAAAGAACAGTACTGGAGGAATAGCAATACCAAATTTCAAACTCTACTACAAAGCCATAGTAATCAAAACAGTTTGGTACTATCACAAGAACATACCTAAGGACCAAGGGAATGGAACTGAAGAAATGAACCCACAGACCTATAGCCACCTAATCTTTGATAAGGGAGCTAAATAATAGAATGGAAGAAAGACAGCCTCTTCAGTAAACGGTGCTTAAAAAACTGGTTAAACACCTGTAGAAAACTAAAGCAGATCCTTATATATCATCCTGCACCAGAATCAACTCCAAATGGATCAAAATCAAAGCAGACACCCTGAAAACATTACAGGAAGGAACAGGAGAAACTCTAGGGATCCTTGGCACAGGCTGAAATCTTCTTAATAAAGACCCAGAAACACAACAAATCATAGACAGGTTGGATAAATGGGATTGCATGAAACTGCAGAGCTTCTGCATGGCAAAAAAACACAGCTAGCAAAATCAATAGAAAGCTTACAGATTGGGAGGAGATCTTCACTAGCCATACAACAGACAAGGGTCTCATATCTAAAATATGAGTGTGAAATTTAAGTGTGATTATGTATGTATGTAAGTTTCCTATTCATTATGAACAAAGTAAACCCCATATAGTGTCCTTACTTGTAAAATGGCATGGTAAGCTCGGTTCATATATGCAAGCCAGGCCTGTGGAAGAAAAAGTGCACGGTGCCACTCTGAAAGCTGGATGTGGACCTGTAGGAAGATGTACCATGACATGTTAGATTACACAGAATTACAACAGAATAAAAGTTAAACTATATCACCACTTCTTGCTTTCCTTTACTTTAAATGGTTTAAATTCTAAAGCAAACCAAATCAGCCAGGATCAGAACCTCAAATAATATCTTTTATATATTCCCAGAGAAAAAACAACTTTACATAAAGTAAATCTGGAATTTTCTAAATTAAAGCAAATACAATCCTATAATGATAACAAGTTAAGATGTCTGTACAATACTAATCCATCCTTGAAAATTATGGAGAAATGCTAGAATACCTCATGCCAAAGCCGGGGAACTGTGTATTGTCTAGCAAATCCCCCTAGCAATTTAAATAAAAATAAATATTGCTCATATCCTAAATTTTAAATCTGATAATTTCCAAAGGAATAAACTTAAAATTGCCAACAGAAATATTATGTAGAGAAATCATGGTGGTAAAAGCATGCAAATGAGCAATGCACACAGCAATTGCGCACACAACCAGATAAATGCCCTTTAATCAGTGTGGGTAAACAGGAGAAAAATGATATATGCCAACAATGAAATCCTACTGCTGAATAGAGGCCCAGACAGAACATCTGGTTTTCATAGCAATTTCTGTTTCTACCTATTAGTGTACAGCTATCTTGCAACAAATCTTCCCAGGGTCTACTTCTGTTAAAGAAAGATCACTCAAGAAAAACAGTTACAAGGTATCACATTTCATGTTCTATAATAACTCATCTCATCTAAACTTTATTCAATTCCCTATGGGGCAGAGAGGGACACACACACACACACACACACACACACACACACACACACACATACACACACACACACACACACACACAGAAACTTACATAAAATGACAACAGAATCTCAATGGCTAATGCTTAACATTTCAATGTAGTATAAGAATTAATTTTCTCAAGGGCCTTGTGAAATATACACACATAGCCTGCACACACATATGCACACATGCACACATGCACACACATTTAGTTCCTTCTTTAATCTGAGTCTCATGGAGAGCCTACTTTGCAAGGTACTGGGAAGGATATGATGATTATCAGTCAATGTATGCAAAGAGCTTTCTGGCTAGCTGGAGAGCCAGTGATGGGAATGAAGAACAGGAAGAGATTATTTCTGACTGGTAGTAATCACTTCTCATGGCACTACTGCTTTTTCAAAAATTAGAAGCTCAAACAGTATGAAATGGATACTCAGACCATGAAATGAACTTGAAACAATTATAGAAACTGGTCTCTTGTTTTACTGATTGAGAATTCAGTCTGCTAAGTGGGTTTGGGAGAGAAGCTTTGCCAATGTGTCCACAAAAGTCCTCAAAGGAATAAACCCTCCAATCCCTGCTTCCTCTCTTGTCCAGGAAGCAAATGACAATCTAGACCATGTTTCCAGCTATAGAGGCATTCATCAGTTTTTAGCCCTGTTCTTTGTTTCTGAAATTATCTTTTTCTTAAATCCTTTTCCCTATCAATTCTGTGTCCTTTTTCATAAGCTATCTTAATTATCTTTAAGCTCTACTTTGAGAACTGAATTGAACAGAAACAACACTCAAATGCTACAAACCCAATTTTTATCTCTTACTTTAGAAATTCAAAATATTTTTAGATTTTCCTACAAAATAATCCATGAGTATAATGGTCCTACTGAGAATGTCCATAGCCTCAGGAAACGGGCAGAAAGGACGTGAGTATTTTGGAGAGACAATGGCCTCCTTTGCTTTTTATACTTCAATTTATAAAAGGGAGGGATTATAGAAAAATATAAATCAAAATGAGGAGCTTCTAAATCAAATGGGGAGCTTCTAAAAATAAAGGCAGTCATTCCAGGAAACCAACTTAAAAGGGTCATCAGTAGGAGGCTGAAGCTAATCCTCCTGAGGTTCTGACCACTGTTGAAGGTGGGCACAGGGACACAGGACAGCATGCTAGCCTAGATGCCAGCCTGGAGCCCCCATGTTTTATGGGATTATGCCCTAACCTTAGAGTTCTCTGGAGTTAGCTGTGAGTACATCTCTCTAAAAATGTACTCTTTTGCTCTTTCCCTTAATGAACAGAGACTTAGAGAAAGAGCTTGCTGTCATAAGTGCCCTTGTGTTCATCTTGTGTCACAGGAAAAAGGGCCTCCCTTGACAAGTTTTAGATGCTATTTCTCATCAATATGCCATTACCTAAGTTGCCTATATTTCAGACCTAAAAATAAATTCAATGAGCATTTATAAAATATGAAAATTATGTCTAATTTACTATACTTGTGTTGAAGGCAACACAATCAATGAAATAATTTCAAGTCATGAAGTTGCCACCTACTTATCTGGTATATTCAATAGATGGTAAAGCTTGTTCCTCAACCCCTGTATTACTAACTTTTAAGTCTGTGTGTGTAATTTAGTTTTTTTTAAATATCACTAACTACACATACTCTTACAAAGATAGCCATGTAATTACATAACATGTCCTATTTCTTCAAGAGTAAGAATAGAATTTCTATATACAAAAAGTTACATAGAACATGATAATAATGAGATATCATGCACGTGCCTAAAACAGAGCATTTTAGGAAAATATGAAAGAGAAAGGAGATATTAATGAAATCAGTTCTGAGATCTTTGCAGTCACTGAAACTCTGTATGGAATGCCGTCTTTTCTGATTTCTAATTAACTGGAATAATTTCTTTCACTTCTATACTTATAGTCCACTGTGTACCTCTTCTGTAACACTCCATAGATTTCATTTTAAACTATTTGTATATGAATCTTGATCTTACACAATCACATGGGCAGAGATCATATCCTACTCATCCTGAAAGTGCTGCCATGATACCAATAACAATGCTTTGCACACAGTGGTCAATTACATACTGCTGTGTTTAACAGAATTAAATATCCAGCATTAGTGTGTATGTGCGTGTGTGAATGCATGTGTGTGTGCGTGCGTTTGTGTGTCTGTGTCTGTGTGTGTCCTTTTTGTGTGCTGGTCCTGGGCTTGAGAGCTATCTCTGAGCTTTTTTGCTCAAGCCTAGTGCTCTACCACTTAAGCCACAACTATACTTCCAAATTTGGGGTGGTTAATTGGAAATAATAGTCTCTTAACTATCCTACCCAGGCTGGGTTCAAACCATGATCCTCAGATCTCAAGTCTCCTGATCAGCTAGGATTACAGGCATGAATCACTGGTACCCAGCCAACATCTGCTTTATTAAAGAGAAATTCTTCTTATATTAAAACCATAATATCATAAGCAAGAAATCATGAAATAATATGGGGAAATATAATGTGGAAAATGCAGCTACACTGAAATACAAGTCAAGGATATAATGATTTAGAATTTTATAAATGCATCTTACAAATGTATGTCTCAACTGTTTTAGACAGGAAATGTTTAATTTCAGATAAGTACAAGGTGAGTGACAAGGCAGGTGTTATAAACTTTGTATTATGTAACCTGTATAAATACTGTTATTTTTATCATATAAGTACTAACAAACCATACTTGAAATACTAGCTCAACACTAAGTATTATGCTTAGAAATACTACTCAGAAAGTAGAGGATTACTGGAGAGAAAAATGACAAAGTAATGATGTATCTTGACTACAGGTTTTACTTAAGAGTAAAACATAGTCACCTAATTAGTTAATTTACTATGCAGAATACAATTCCAGAAATTTGGGAGTACATTCTACTTCTTGTGTAATATTAACAAATAAAATTACACTGTTTGTAAGCTAATATGTACTTTAACAACTTCTCAAATTCTATAGTGCAAGTTAGATAGGTGTTTGATGAAGTTGTTTACCAAAGTGGAAGACAGGAACAGCAGCATGTAAAAATAGGTACAAAAGACCTTGCTATTAAATTTTGAATCCCCAGCTCATAAAAAAATTAGGCATTTTTCATGTTCACTAGGTTATATACTACCATCAAAGAATAAAAAGATAAAGAAGGTGTTTTTAACTTTAGATGCTACATGGACATAAAAATATTGACCCACAATATTTGGCTCACATTCTTCCAACATGCCCAGCAGAAAACCATTTGCACATAGTGTTTTAGAACCTAAAAGCCACTCAATGTCCCATTGTTTATACAGAAAGAACTCGTGCTTCACTTTTCTGTCAGTAGTAATCTTGTTGGCACAAAATAAACTTTTTTTTTATTCCTATCCCCTGACAAATTGTGAGAAGGGTAGTCTTATGTAGGACACCTTTTAAAAGTAAAATGACACTATCTCTTTGTAGGTTTTTTTGAGATTTAATATTCTCTTTTGCTTTCTAGATTCCCCTTCTTTCCTCTATCATTGTCTCCCCACCTCACCCCATTTCCCATTAGGATAACATTAGCTTGAAAGCCGACAATTCAGTCACATCTCAAGCAACCATTTACTCTGTTATTTAATAGAAGGGGGAAACCCAGTTACCATAACAACTCACAACCACATGGTAATTACAGAGTATCTAAAATACGGCAAACCATACTTTTCACAGTATTTTTCTAGGGAGAACCTATAAGAAGCACAGATATAATTTCTCCCCATTATTTTTCACAATTTTTATCTAATTGTTTCATATTGCATGAATGTTAACACTACACAATATAGTTCATAAAAAAACATGCTTTAAAATAAAGAAGGAACCAAAAGAAAAAGGGAAACTGCACTTCTTATATTTCAAATAATTGCTTATATTGCATGTAATTTGAGGCACCTAGGAAAAACACTAAAGAAAGCAGAAGAAAAACAAAATTAATTTATAAAGCAAAAAGAATCAAATAATAATTAGCTAAGGGGGGAAAATAATGTAGAGGGATTGATCTTATTCAGAGTAGAGCTTCTGAAAAGTCTGAAAAAGGTATGTCTAAGATAAAAATGAGAAAATAGCTCATTACTTAGTGATGAGGCAAAATATGGCTAGGGAACAGTGCAGGATTAGGGAAATTTGCATATGCCCAAGAATGGATAAAATAATGAAGCAAGACTGCCAAGACTGCCATTTTTCCCCAGGAACAAATCAGTATTATCTAATTTAGGTGAGAATGTCATGTCAAAATGAGAAATGCAAAAGGATGACGAGACTGATAGTGAATTCCACAGAGGGAAACTGTTGTTCACCTTCAGCTTCTTCTCCAACAAGCACAAAGCTCACCTTGTGATAAGAAGAATGTATAAATCAGAGCAGAAGAGGATATCATCGTAGCCTTAGGGAACCCTTAGTAAATCTAGAATGACCACTTTTGGGTACATGGACAGAGGAGCAAAGAAAGAGGACACTGGTTTTAAAAAAAATCTAAAGAAGAGAGTAATTATATAACTGCTATGTTATCAGGCCAAAACTAAATCATACTTAGAACTGTGATGTTTTTTTTTGCTAAAAATCACATGGGAGACTATCATGTTAAGATTTTTTTTAACCTTTTAAAATATAAGGGAAGCTTACACTTTCTAAGCAATTTTATGGTATTATACAACTAGTTCACCATGGTGTGGAAAAATAATTTAGCTAACACGTTCTTATTGAGAAGTTATTATTTTATAAAAAGCAAAATACACTTCAAAATATGAAGAACAGTCAGCATACTGAAGAATCCATTATTTCCAAATAACAATTTTTATAACCTCAAAAAGTTTATTTCAAATTAAATGAAAATATAACTTACAAAAAAGCAGTGCATAGAAGAAAATTTAGGCCATTCAATGCATACATTAAAGAAAAAAACAGATTTCTAAATTTCCACCTTGAGCATCTCAAAAATAAGAACAAATTAAGTCCAAAATATGAGGAAGACCAAAAACATTGAAAGTCAATGAAGCTTTTCATCAAATGAAAAGCTGATTCTTTAAAACGTTAAACCAACAGTGTACACACATAATTGCAATTCACACTTACAAAGTAGTTTATAATTATAATTCCAGATAGTTGTGTTACAGATCTTTGGAAGACCAAGGTATGAGGTAAGCCCAGGAAAAAGTTACTGGGCCTCATCTCAACAAAAATGCCAGGCATGGTGTTCCAGGTCTATAATACAAGCTACAGAGAAGGTATAGGAGGAGAATGGCAGTCCAAGGCCATGCCAGACAAAAAATACAAGACACTAATGCAAAGAATAACCAAAAGCAAACAATATGGTTCAAGTGCCAGCGTTCTTGCCTAGCAAATGAAATGCCCTGAGTTCAAACTCAATACCACCAAAAATACATAAATAAACTCAATTAAAAATAACTCATCATAACTCAATAGATACAGAAAAGGCATCTTAAAACATTAAATACTATATATCATAAAAATCCTCACAACTTTAGGACTTAAAAGGAAACTGTCTTAACCTGACAAGTGAAAGATACAAAAGTCACTACACCAACATGGTATTAAAGGGTAAAATAAGCAAAAGGCTGAATGCTGTTCCATACTAGAACAAGACAGGAATGTGGATTCACACAAGTCCTGTTCAGCACTGTAGGGAGGTCCTGGCAATACACTCAGATACTGAAAAAGCTATGTACGCATTACAGATAAGACAGTCATTAAAACTATCTTTATTGAAGACAGCAATACATACTAAAGAATTCATAAAAGGACTATAAGAATTTATAAGTGGCTTAGTAAGGTCAGAGAAGAAAATAACTTTGTATATACATTCTAACAATAAAGAGAAATTCCAACAAATCAAAAATAAAGTTTAATTGTGGTCTCATCCAAACACTTAGAGATATGTAAGTCCTATTAAATTTGATAAGAATATGTCCAAGATTTGTAATATGAAAACAATGAGATATCAACCTAATGGAAAGATACAGCTTGTTCCTGAAAAAATTAAAGCAGCAAAGTTGGAAGACTCATAGGAGTAACAGTGATTGTGGAGAAATAACAATGATTGTGGAGAAATACAAGAATAGGTCAGTGGAACCCAACAGGGTAAAACAAAACAAACAAACAACAACTAAAAAAACTAGATCCAGAGTAGTGGAGGGCTGAGTTTGATTGGAGTACCATGTATGTGATTATGCAAGTGTCACAATAAAAGTTAATTCATAGTAATAAAAAAAATCTAAATAAAGAAAAGCTTATGTGTGTGTGTGTGCGTGCGCACATGTGTACATGCATGCATACCTGTGTATATGTGTGTGTATGCCAGTACAGGCACACACACACATACATACTTCTTTTTTTTTTTTACATACATACTTCTTGAGTCATGCCTCTACTCTTGACTTTTTGCTAGTTATGTAAAGATAAGAGTTTCTCAGATTTGAATACCTAGGCTGGTTTCAAACCTCAATCCATAGATCTCAACCTCCTGAGTACACAGGAATATACATGAGCCACCAGTACACAGAAAGAAAAACATTTTTGTGTGTCCCAGTCTTGGGGCTTGAACTTAAGACCTAGGCACTGTTCTGAGCTTCTGAGCTTTTTTGCTCAAGGTTAGCACACTACAACTTGAGCCATAGCTCCATTTCCACCTTTTTGTACTGGTGGGGGTGAGGAGGATGCTTAATTGAAGATAAGAGTCTCACAAACTTTTCTGCTTGGAGTGGCTTCAAATTGTGATTCTCAGATCTCAGTCTCCAGAGTAGCTGGAATATAGGCATGACCCACTGGTGCCTAGCTGAAGAACTTTTTTTCAAGTGTAAAACTTCCTGAAGAAAACACAGACTACCCACAAATCCATTAACAGAAAAATAGATGTGGTTTTCCCTCAAAGTAGACCAACACTGTGCCATAAAAAGTAATAAAGTACTGATGCATCAGCATATGATCAAATTACAGAAACATTACCCTAAAGTGAAAAGGGCACACTTACAATCCACATATTATACGATTCTATTTATATGAAATGTGCAAATTATGCAGATCTACAGAGATAGAAAGTAGATTAGTAGTTGCTGGAGGCTGAGGAAAAGAGAAACTGGGAATTCTTTAAGGATGATGTACAACCTCATGGAAATACTGAAAAACAAGGACGTACACTTAAGAGAGTGAATTTTAGGACATATGAATTATACCTCAACATTTTTAAGAAAGAAAAACCAAAACTAAACACAGGATAAAAAACGCATAAAATCTTTAGGACCTAAGGTTAGGCAGGAAATATGAACCTTGATATGTGAAAATTCTTCAAAATTAAAAATCCATTCTTCAAAAGACCTTTATTTTTCTTTTTTGCCAGGCTTGGGGCTTGAACTCAGGCCCTGGGCTCTATCCCAGCTTCCCTCTCCCCGGGCATGATTGTAAGCTTCAATAACCATATTTCTTAAGAACCACTGAAGGGCCTTACATAACTTAGTTTTTAAAAGGGGTGAAAGGAAAAGTGAAACAAATACTAAATCCAAGCATTTGAGTGCATTTTATGTACTATTTATTCTACTCAAAATATAAATCCATATAGACTATGTACTTAGAAAAGATTAAAATTAAGAAACAGGAATATTATTTTTTTACAGTAAGTTAAAATTTATTCTAAACAACAGAACTTAAACATTGGTGGAATAAACCAAATCCCTAGCTACTACTTCCTAGTAATGAGGCTGAGCATGAAAAAACATGCCATTTCTTTCAGAAATACAGCAAAATAGTTTAGTATTATGTTTGCTCAGCTAGTGGATAACCTGTAAAGGTAACTTATCTTGACCATGATAAAGAAAAAATATTTCAAACAAACACTCAATTTCATAACCATAA
This sequence comes from Dipodomys merriami, assembly GCF_024711535.1. Lineage (NCBI taxonomy): Eukaryota > Metazoa > Chordata > Mammalia > Rodentia > Heteromyidae > Dipodomys > Dipodomys merriami. The sequence goes on along the minus strand of NW_027202382.1, from coordinate 4,546,010 downwards.
AGCAAAATGGAATTACTCATGCATATACACAGAGAGGCTGGATGGAAGGACACCTACCTCATGTACAAGGGCAAGTGCCATCTGCTTGAAGCTTCGCCCTCTACTGGCCATCAGTCGATTTAATGGTTTGCCATCTTTACTCTGGTACATGGCAACATCATAGCAAAATAAAATGCCACCTTAATAAAAAAAAAATACAAAAATGTTTCTTACGGAAAAGTAGTTATATTTTAGTAATCCATACCAATATAAAGATAAATAAAAGATAACTTTCTAAGCAAATTATTATTTTTGACTGGTGGTAATCAGGGAAAATAAAAATATGAGTCAGACTATTTTGGGAGATGGTAGAAATATTTGGAGATGGGATCTACCTGTAGGAAATAAATGACTAGGAATATGCCTCTGAAGGTTATACCTTGTCCCTAATCCCTTCCTTTCTTTCTCTTTCCTGTCTGCCAGGAGGTAAAGAATCTCCTCCACACATTCCCAATGCCATAATTTTCTGCCGAAGTACAAGGGCCAAGTGACAATGGGCTAAACGCTCTGACATTGTGAGTTAAAATAAACCCTTCCTCTTTAAGTGGTTTATGTCACACATTGTGGTCACAGCAACACAAAGTAACTGATACAAGGTAAGTTATTCCTCATATAAAACCAGTGGGGATACAATACATGAGAATTTTTCAGATTTTCAAAAATTAACATGGTTGTTATATATATTATATAAGATGTTATCAATGTACACAATTACAAAATGAAAAGTAAAGGAATAAATACCCTCACCTTAGGTTATATTTAAATATCAGTAAGCTTGCTCTAGAACTTGTGAAAACTGTTTCAAAGCTTTTTGGATTTCAGAATAATGAGGATTATAGACTTATTTTCCAATAGCAAACAACTGAGAAAAACTGGTTTCTCTTTCTTTCAACAGATTAGACCTCTGCTTAGGCCAACTCCCTAATCATAGCCCATAACCAGAATCCATGAATATCCTCCAAAGGAGGGAAAACAACTCTAAATAGCAAGTGTAGTCTGGAATTTTAGCCCATCTATTTGTATGTGCTTTTATAATCCTCTAATATTTTTTTAAATTGATTTTTTGTGAATGAAGAGAGGAAGAATGAATAAAAACAGTCATAGTTCTCAATGTACTAATGTGAAAGGAACCATGGAACTTGAGGGGGTATATGAGGTTGGAATAAAAGAGGAGGGAAAGGGTAACATTGATCCAGATACATTGTCTTCATTAACTGACATGTTAAATTGACACCCCTTTGTATGTAAAAATATAAACAACTAACTAAGAAAATAAATACAACTTTTGCATATGTAGTTTACCAAGTTGTATCTACACATCAATGATAGAAACACCCTTTATGAAGTATTACATTGAAGGAAGTAGAAGTTCAATCTAACAATAAATACCCACACCTTGAAATTGTATGCCACTCTTACCTGCAAGGCCAGGTTTTAATCCTGGTTGCTTATTTGTTTCATACATCTTCAATATAAAATTGGGGATTCCTGCTACAGTCTTTCCTTGGTCTGGGCGGATACCTCCTTTTAATGCAGAGTGATATATCCCACGGGGCATATTTACCATTTCTTGCTTCACAAGTGATGTAAAAAATTCTTCTAAAGCTGGAAGTGAATAAAAGGAGATTAAAAAAAATAGACACTCTGCATGGTGACATATATTCTCAAAAAGGAGGAGAGAAGAGGATCACAATTAGAAGCCAGCCTCGACAAAAAAGTAAGGCCCTATCTCAAAAAAACAAGCTAAGCATAATAGCCCATACCTCTAATTCCAAGCTATTCTAGAGGCAGAAGTAAGAATACTATGGTTCAAGGCTGGCCCTAAGCAAAAAGCCCTATTTGAGAAATAAACACTGTCCAGTGGCTTTTCACAGTATGTAGAAAAAACCCACAACTTCTGACCTTGATTGAGGGATCACAATCATGATATTCCCTGAATTAACCTCCTTGCCATACTATAGTTCCAATTCCAAATGGCCTCTATGCAGTCCTTAAATACACAAACCTACACAGAGCCACAAAATTTGCTGTTCCTTCCAATGGGAACACAGTAGTCTCAGATTTTCATGTGACTGTGTCCTTCTTTCCTTTAGATGTTTGCAGAGAGGTCTTTCATGCCCAACCATCATTATTAAACAACAGTAGTACAATTATTAAAAAATGAAATATTCCATTATTATTTATTTCCCTGTGTTCCTTCCAATTAAGTCTCAGATCTTCACTGTTTGATGTTTTAATTATTGCAAAATAAACACACAGAAACAGAATCAGAAGTCAACAGGATGCCAAACCAAAGTAAGTAGTTGATAAGGCTTTATATTCTATGGCTTTATATTCTAGTGTCATTTTCCTAAGGACCACTAGAGGTTGCCCTGCCCAATACAGAAACAAGAAGAAGAAGGAGGAGGACGAAGAGGAAGAGGAGAAGAGGAGGAGGAGAGGAGAAGGAGCAGCAGTAGCAGTAGCAGTAGCAGCAGCAGCTAAACAAATCACATGGAGTGGAAAAAAAAAAAATTGCTGAATGTGCCTTTTATAGGAACAAAAGACAAGGGTCTGCCTCATTACACTGGAATTTCATGCCAAGTAATGTCTACCTAAAAGTCTCCTGCAAAAGATCATGTGAATTAAAGAGTGCAGGTGCTGACAGTTGTTCTTCCCAACTAAAACTCTCTCTTAGATGCAACCAAGCTTCTCCACACAAAGCTCAAGAGAGTACCTGTGTGGGGTGGCTTTCATTTCTCCTCTAAATGTGTCCTCCATCCTTCGCAACTTTGCTCTGTACCCTCAAGAATAACCAAATTCTGTGACTTCTTGTTGGTTTTCTAATGTCAGACATTGGTAGGAGTTCCAAGGGTGAGAATACAATGAGATGAGGGAGAAAACAGTGAGATCAGCAGGTTGCTACGGATTGTCTGCAGCCTTGTAAAGGCCCAGTCTCCGTGTAAGCAGACCTATCTGTGAAGCATATGTTTTCTTATTTTCCTCCTCTATTTCCTTCTCTGTCTCCAAAGGCTAAATTCACCTCTAGTGAATGTCCCTTAACTTTGACAACATATTTGCAAATAGTCCCTTTATTAACCACTCTTCAATTGTCCACTGAATGTGACTACCTCTCCTCTCTGTTCTTGACCTTAATTAATAAATATAACACTATACAAAAAGGTTGATTAATATCCAACTGCAGGCCAAATACTATTCTGTATGACTATTCTATATACAGACCTTCCAAAATGTATTTATGAGTCATTTGTTTATTAGAACAGTGGCACTATGGGAAGAGAGTAATTTTTCTTGCATGGTAAGAGAACAATTTCAAGCTTTCTTGGGAAAGAAATGCAAATGGGAGAAGTACATATGTCAGGGGAGAAGTACGTATCTACACATGTACTAGCCCAGCAATGGGAATGTCTGCTATAACACCAACCTGGAAGGGGGGATATATATATGTATATATGTATGTATATACATATATGTTTGTGTGTGTGTGTGTGTGTGTATAAATGTACTGGGGTTTGTACTCAAGGCTTTTAAATGCCAGGCAGGTGCTCTAACCATTTTTTTGTTGTTTCCTGAAGTGGTTTGCTGGTTTTGCCTGTGGCCAGCCTTGAATAAAGATCATTTATCTATATTCCCTGCCTAGCTGGAATTATAAACACACACCTGGCCTATTTTTGTTGAAATGGAGGTCTTTACTAATTTTTTGCCTGGGCCCTCAATCCTTCAACTCTCTGCCTCCTGAGTAGCTGGGAATACAGACGACCTAAAACCACCTAAAGAACATTTTAAAAGAGAATAAGATGTCTGGAACCCGAGTGTAGCTAACACACAGAGCACTCTTTTTCCCTTACAACTAGGATATTTTTTTCCATTGTCTTATCATTAGGTCCTTGCTTCTTGATAAATAACTAGGTGAGAATTTGAAAAGTCGAAAATTTGAAGGACACAGGTTTAAATGGAAGCTTTTGTTAAACAACTCAAATATGCATTAGCAGGTGAGTTCATTTAGTGAGGTACACTTAGCACTTTAGCTAGAAAGTAAGTCCTTCTGATTAAAGTAAACTATATTATACACACTTCACAAAAGGTAAAGTCACTGAAAAATGATAGCTTCTTTGTCACCAAGGAGGAGTTACCTGGCAAAACCAAAGGAGCAGTGAGTGATAAGAGTTTCAGATAGCAAGGGCCAGGAACTGAAAGATCTACATCTTCCTCATCTTCATCCTCATCTAACTCTTCGGGAGCAGGGATTTCTGGTCGGATCTGAAAATGTACGTGGTAAAATTTTAGACAAGATGATACTAAAAATTATGTGAAATATTTTGCTTGTCCTTTGGGTATCACAAATTATAAATTATGTTAGAGTTCATCACTATATGTCAGAAGGCTATCAAAATTAATTTTATAAAAAATCTGCTCATGCTCTAGATTAGTCAAAACAATTCCAGATATTCCTTATTCAAAACAATTCCAGATATAGGAAAAAAATCACTATAAGGTAGAATTTGCAACCATTAGTATAGACAACTAATGAAATTTTACAGTATTTTACAATAAAATGCAAATTCTCACATATTTAGTATATTGAACTTCTACAGTTTATAATTAAATATTTGCATTGTCTAATACTTTTATTTTTTTATTTGTGATTCCAGCTATACTTCCATGACAAAGCCATAAAATCCTTCAGTAAACATATAATAGAGATCAGAGAATGACTAAAAGTTTTCTTTTTAGTCTGGCAATTTGTCGCTGTGGAATAAAAAAAAACCCACTAAAATCTGTAATTGGTAGCTAACTTTATTGTGTGTAATTTGCATTTTGAAGGTTCTTTGGTTGCTCTGTGATTAGCTATGTTTGTGTGAACCAAAAATTTTAAAATGTACAAAGATTTTGACTATCATAGTTCCTACAAGATACAACTGTTAAGCAATTAATTAAAATTTTAATACTTTCAATGACATACAATTGTAATACCCACATGGAGATAATAAGCATTAAGGGAGGAAATCAAAATATATAAAAGTGATTGCTATAACCATAAAGTGCCAGAACCCAGTGATTACCATTAGCCTGTCTTTCGAAGTTATTTTTAGAAATAATGAACAATTCCTGCAGACTGCCTTCTTCATAGGTCCCCAAAGCCCTGTTTCATTTAGAAACTGCACTGAGTCAGGATTCTTGCACAGGGATAAAAAGAAACCAGAGAGGAAATGTTTCTCTTAAGTATAATAATCTCAACTCCAACAAAGTCTTTCAACCATAACTAGTGTTCTTTTGGCTAGTGAAGGAACAGTGAAAGCAACTTGACCACCTAAGTACTTTACAGGACACTATTTAATTTAGATTAAATGTTGAGCACTTAATTCTCAGAGGGTTTATGGAGGGAACAATCAGGTATGTTCCAGGTAGGGGTAAGACAGAATTCATTAGGAACACTGCATAGCAAAAATAACCTGACACATTTGTCACTCACAAGCAAAGGTTTCTAAGTGTGTCTTGTTGGTTATATCATTGGAATTTTCTAGGATCGATATGATAAAGAATTGTCTAAGAGATGCTAAATAATTGTAGTGGGCTGAAAAATCTTGTAAAAAATGGGGTTTGCTTCTTTTTATTATTTATTTGTTTTTTCATTTATTGACAATACTGGTGTTTGAACTCAAGGTCTCTTCCTTGCTAGGCTGGTCTTTACCATTTAGGCAATGTCAATCATCTCTTCTTTTAACTTTTTTTTTTTTTTTTTTTTTTTTTGTTGGTTGTGGGGCTCCAACTCTGGGCCTGGGCGCTGTCCCTCAGCTCTTCAGCTCAAGGCGAGCGCTCTACCACTTGAGCCACAGTGCCATTTCCAGTTTTCTAGTGGTTTATTAGAGATAAGAGTCTCACATGGATTTTACTGCCTAGGCTGGCTTTGAACCACAATCCTCAGATCTCAGCCTCCTGAGTAGATAGGATTACAGGCATGAGCCACTGGCACCCGGATCCTTTTAATTATTTTGTACGGAGAGTTTCACTTTTGTCTGGGGCCAGCCTGAGACGATATTTTCTGGGGAGCTGTGATTAGAGTCAGGCACCATCTTGCCTGTTTTGTTTGCTGAAAGGGAGTCTCAGATTGATTTAACTTTGAATCTTATTCTCTGCTATAGATTAGCTGGATTACAGGCAGATGTCACCATGACCACCACTGCTTCCTGACTTTTTGTCACATTCAGTACCTTTAGAAAATAGTAACTTCACTCTTGTTTATATTCCCAACACTAGTGAAATATGTGATCATATAAAAACATGCACACAAATGATCAGAGCAGTAGTATTCAAAACAGTGCCCAAATGGAAGCCAACCCAAATGTTTATCAACACATGCGATTGAAAACAAAATATTATACAATTGAATGTAATTCATCCATCAAAGAGAAAAGAAGTACAAATTAGAAGATAGAAATAAACATTTGAGTTGCAATTAATAAAATGGAAACTTAAAGAATGATACAAAGGACTAATGAAATGGAGTTCTTTCAAAAGTTAAATAAAATTGACAAACCCTTAGTCAAATTAGTCAAAAGAGAGACAAGACAAATTAGAGGAGAAAAAGAGAATATCACAACCAATACCACTAAGTCCAAAGGATCATTAGAAAATATTTTGAAAATTTGTATTCTAATATACTAGAAAACTTAGAAGAAATGGATAAAATTCTAGATGCATAAATGTACAAAAATTTAGAAGATATTTTGAAAACTTGTATTCTAATATATTAGAAAACTTAAAAGAAGTGGACAAAATTCTAGATACATAAATATACAAAAATTTAACCAGGAGGTATAAATCACATAAACAGAATAAAACAAGCAATGACCCTGGGGCAATAGTATTATACCAAAATCCAAAGAGGACATACAACAAATAAATAAAATTGCAGATCAATCTGCTTGATGAGAATAGATGTGAATAAAATACTTGCAAGCCAAACTTAATACACACAAAATATAATAAATAGTATTTATGTTAAACCAGTAGCTGACAATGTAATTAATGGAGAAAATGAAACATTTACTCTATTGTCAAGAACAAGACAAGACTGTACATTCCCTACTCTTTTTTTTTATTGTAAAGATACTATACAGAGGGTTACAGTTACATGAGTGAGGTAATGAGTACACTTCCCCTTGAACATTGTTACCCCCTCCATTGTTTTCCTCCTACCATCCCCTCCCTCCCTCCCTTCCCCGAGGTTCCTTTTTTTTTTATTGTGATTAAGTGATTACATAATTTCCCGAATTTCACAGTATTGTGGAATAATGATGCTCATTTAAAGTCACAAGTTCATTCTAACTTTCCTGGAGCAAATTGTCTATCACAGTCTGTAACATATAACGGTGCTCACATGTTATACACCATATATATGATCAGCAGCGTGGGTATATTTAGTAGTGGTTCAACCAGATGAGTGGGAGTTCTTTGTTTCTTAAGTCCTGTTAGTTTTGTCGTATCACCTAACATTTTGGATTTAGCATCCACTTATCAGGGAGACCATGTACTGTTTGTCTCTTCGTTCTTGGCTTACCTCGCTCAACATGATTCCTTCTAGCTCCATCCATTTCCCTGCAAATGCCATTATTTTGTCATTTCTAATGGCTGTATAATATTCCATTGTGAATAGATACCACAATTTTTGGATCCATTCATCTGTGGTGGGGCATCTGGGTTGTTTCCATATCCTAACTATTGTGAACAGTGCTGCAATAAACATGAAGGTGCACGTGTCCTTGTATATTGGCTCCTGTTGTTCAGGGTAGATGCCTAGAAGTGGTATGACTGGGTCGTAAGGGAGGTCAATCTTTAGCTTTCTAAGGACCCTCCAGACTGCTTTCCAAAGTGGTTGTATAAGTGTACATTCCCACCAGCAGTGTAATAGGGTTCCTCTTTCTCCACATCCCCTCCAGCATTTGTCGTTGGCTGATTTGTGGATGTGGGACATTCTGACTGGGGTAAGGTGGTATCTCAGGGTTGTCTTTATTTGCATTTCCTTCACCACCAGGGATGATAAACATTTCCTCATGTGTTTCTTTGCCATTTTTATTTCTTCATTTGAGAAGTCCCTCTTTAGTTCCCTTGCCCATTTAGTAATTGGTTTGTTAGGTTTGGGAGAGATTAGTTTCTTGAGTTCACTGTATATACAGGATGCTAACCCCTTGTCTGATATATTGCTGGTAAATATTTTTTTCCCAATTAGTTGGTTGTCTTTCTAGCTTAGTTGCGATAGCTTTCTCTGTTCAGAAGCTTTTTATTTTAAGGTAGTCCCATTTGTCGAGTCTCTTTCCAACTTGTTGTGATCCTGGGACTCTGTTCAGGAAGTTCCTTCCTGTGCCTAATAGTTCAAGTGTCTCTCCTATTCTGTCCTGCAGTAGTTTCAGAGATTCAGGTTTAATGTTAAGGTCTTTAATCCATTTTGAGTTGATGTGGGTGCATGGTGATAGGCTGGGGTCCACTTTTAGTTTTCTGCATGTGGCTGCCCAGTTTTCCCAGCACCAGCGGTTGAAGAGGCTGTGTTTCTTCCATTGTATGTCTTTGGCTCCTGTGTCGAATATCAGCTGGCTGTAGGCCTGTGGATTTATTTCTGGATCTTCTATTCTGTTCCATTGGTCTTCGGGTCTGTTTTTGTGCCAGTACCATGCTGTCTGTGTTATTATAGCTCTGTAGTAGAGTTTGAAGTTCGGCATGGATAGCCCTCCCATATTGTCATTATCCCCTAGAATTGTTTTGGCTATTCTAGGTCTTTTGTTGTTCCATATGAATTTTTGGACTGTTTTCTGTATTTCAGTGATGTACATCATTGGGATTTTAATAGGAATTGCATTGAATTTGTATATTAGTTTTGGAAGTATTACCATCTTTACTATATTAAGTCGGCCTATCCAGGAGTATGGGAGTTCTTTCCATTTCCTAGTGTCTTCTGCAATTTCTTTCTTTAACTTTTTATAGTTCTCATTAAATAGTTCTTTTACATCTTTGGTTAGGTTAATTCCTAAATATTTTATTTTTTGGGAGGTTATTGTGAATGGGGTTGCTCCCTTTATTTCCCTCTCTTCTTGTACATTGTCAGTGTATAGGAAGGCAACTGATTTTTGTGGGTTTATTTTGTATCCTGCTATTTTGCAGAAGTGATTTATGATTTCTAAGAATTTGGGGATGGAGTTTTTGGGATCGTGAAGGTATAGTATCATGTCGTCTGCAAAAAGGGATAGTTTAACTTCTTCTTTCCCTATGGGGATCCCTTTAATGTCTTTTTCTTGCCTTATTGCCCTGGTTAAGGTTTCCAGGACTATATTGAAGAGGAGTGGAGACAGTGGGCATCCTTGCCTTGTTCCTGATTTTAAGAGAATTGGTTGTAGCTTCTCCCCATTAAGTATAATATTGGCTATTGGTCTGTTATGGCTTTTATTGTTTTTAGAAATGTTCCTTCTATTCCTATTTTCTCCAGAGCTTTTAGCATGAATGAATGTTGAATTTTATCAAAGGCCTTTTCTGCATCTGTGGCGATAATCATGTGATTCTTGACCTTGGCTCTGTTGATATGTTGGATTACATTTATTGACTTACGTATGTTAAACCATCCCTGTGTCTCTGGGATGAAGCCTACCTGGTCATAGTGTATAATTTTTTTATGTGTTTCTGGATTCTGTTAGCTAGAATCTTGTTAAGGATCTTTGCATCTGTGTTCATCAAGGAAATTGGCCTGTAATTCTCCTTTTTGGTTGGGTCTTTGCCTGGTTTGGGGATGAGTGTGATATTGGCTTTGTAGAATGAGTTTGGGATAGCTCCCTCCTTCTCTGTTTCTCTGAAGAGCTTGAGGAGTATGGGTATTAGTTCTTGTTTAAAGGTCTTATAGAATTCTGCTGTGAATCCATCTGGTCCTGGGCTTTTTTTTGTTGGAAGACTTTTGATAGCTTCCTGTATCTCGTTATAGGATATTGGCTTATTTAATTGGTTAACTTCTTCTTTGCTCAGTTTGGGCAACTTGTATTTCTCTAAAAATGCATCCATTTCTGCCAGATTTTCTTCCTTTAGAGAGTATAGCTTTTGAAAGTAGTCTGTTAGGAAGTGGCGCTGTAGCTCAAGTGGTAGAGCGCTCACCTTGTGCTTGAAGAGCTGAGGGACAGCGCCCAGGCCCAGAGTTCAAGCCCCACGACCGACAAAAAAAAAAAAAAAAAAAAAGAAAGTAGTCTGTTAGAATTGTTTGGATATCTTGGGTACGTGTTGTGATGTTTCCCGTGGCATCCCTAATCCTATTAATATGGGTTTCCTCTCTTCTTTTTTTAATTAATCTAGCCAACGGGCCATCAATTTTGTTTATTTTTTCAAAGAACCAGCTTTTTGTTTGGTTTATTTTGGTTATGGTTTTCTGATTTTCTAATTGGTTAATCTCTGCTCTTAATTTGGTTATCTGGCTTCGTCTAGCAACTTTAGGTCCCATTTTTTCTTGTATTTCTAGCTGTTTTAGTTGCAACATGAGACTTTACTTGGTCTGTCTTCATTCTCTTGATGTGGGCACTGAGGGCAATAAATTTGTCCCTCAGGACTGCTTTTGCTGTGTCCCACAAGTTTCTTTGTGAGGTGTTTTCATTTTCATTGAGTTGTAGGAAATGCTTTATTTCTTCTCTGATCTCTTCCATTACCCAGGCATTGTTAAGGAGTGTGCTGTTCAATTTCCATGTATTAGAGAAATTTCTGCGGTATGCTTTGTTATTGAGAGCTAGCTTGATTCCACTGTGGTCAGATAGGATACAGGGGATTATGTCGATCCCTTTGTATTTGCTTAAGTTCCTTGCATGAACTATGATATGGTCTATTTTGGAGAAAGTTCCATGAGCTGCTGAGAAGAATGTGTACTGTGTTGTTTTAGGGTGAAATACTTGGTAGATGTCAGTTAATTCCGCTTGATGTATGGCCTCACTTAATTCGGTAGCTTCTTTGCCAATCCTCTGGTTGGTAGACCTGTCCTTTGGTGAGAGTGGGATCTATTTTATTCTGTAAGTTTGAGAGCATTTGTTTAACATATCTGGGTGCACCAATATTTGGGGCATATAAGTTGATGATGGTTATATTCTCCTCTTGGATTGTTCCCTGTATTAATATGTAGTGTCCATCCTTGTCTTTCTGTACTGATTTTAATGAAAAGTTTATTTTGTCAGATATCAGGATAGCTACACCTGCTTTCTTACTGGGGGCATTTGATTGGTAGATCCTTTTCCACCCCTTCACTCTGAGTTTGTTTGTATGTTTGGCTGAGAGGTGGGTCTCCTGAAGGCAACAGATGGATGGGTCTTGTTTTCTGATCCAGTCCTCAGTTCGTTTTCTTTTAATTGGCGAATTCAGCCCATTTATATTAAGAGAAAGTATAGAGAGATGCATTGTTGTCCCTGCCATTCCGTTTTCCTAAGTTTTTCTTCTTTCCTTTCCTCCTGTGCTTGCTCAGTTAGACTTTGAGTAATGCCTGTTTGGGGCAGGTCCCAGTTCCTGGTTGCTTTCTTCAGGTTGTGTCCCCGCTCTTAGAATTCTTTGTAATGCTGGCTTAATGTTTATGTATTCATTTAGTTTTTCTTTGCTATTAAAAGTTTTCAGTTCTCCATCGAATGTGAATGCTAGCTTTGCCAGATATATCAGTCTGGGTTGGCAGTTATTGGCTTTCAGGGCTCGTATGGTGCTTTCCCAGGCTTTTCTTGCATTCATTGTTTGTGTGGAGAGATCTGCAGTGATTCTAATTTTTTTCCCGTTGTAGTATAGCTCCTTCTTCATTTTTGCTGCATGCAGGATTGTTTCCTTATTATTCAGATTTATCATTTTTACTATAATGTGTCTAGACGTGTTTCTCCTGGGATCTTGCTTGTTGGGTGTTCTATAAGCTTCTGTAATGTAGTTAAGATGGTCGTTTTTGAGGTGGGGAAAATTTTCATTGATTATCTTGTTAAATAGGTGTTGCATTCCCTTGCTCTGGAATTCCTCACCTTTGTCCACTCCGATTATGTGAAGGTTAAATTTCTTGGCATTATCTGCTGGCTCTTGAATTTCCCTTTGGTTTAATTTGAGTGATTTTTCCATATCTGTCACTTTTTGGTCCAGTTGGTGTATTCTGTCTTCTGTATCTGACACTCTACCTTCCATTTCATTCATTCTGTTGACCGTGGCTTCTATTGTGGTTTGCATGGAGGAAATGGATCCCTTTATGGATTCAATGTTGGTTCTCAGAGTACTGATCTCAGTATGTATTACCTCTAATTTGGCGTTTATCTCACTTCTTACTGAGGTTTGTGCAGCTTCTATTTTTGCATCCAACTTTTGTTTGATATCCTGTATCTCTTTTGATAGTTCATCCTTGTGCTCTTTCAATTTCTGATCAATTTCTCGCTTTATTTCTTGAGTTATTGCCTCCAGCAACCCTTGGATGTAGCTTTTGTCTTCCATTCCTGCTTTGCTCCCACTGGGGCTCTCCCCTGCGTGGCTGCTGGCTTTTGAGGTGAGCTTGCTGTCCTGGGTGGTGGTAAATCTTGTGATTTTTCTCTGTGATTTTTGCATGGGGGTTCAGGAGACTGCTCTTCAATTTTGTTTTGGTGTGTCTGTCTTTGCTTGGTTGCTGATTCTGTATTGGTAGAGAGAGTCTGTGCCTGATCTGGGTTCTGTTGGGAGCCTATTTCCAGCTGCTATTCTGACTTACTTAGGATTCTCAGCTCTCTGCTGTAGATTGCTGGCAATTCCCACCTTTGGAAGGGTTGAGCAGCCTAGACTGCTTGTGTTTGCTCCTACGGGTGCTCTTGGGAAGATCGGATGCTCTGGATGCACTCTCCCAAATACTGGAGTCTGCTATGGGCTCCTGATGTGTTTTTGTTTGTTTGTTTTGGGCTGGTTGTGGGCTTGACCTCTAGGTTTGGGTGCTGTCCCTCAGCTCTTCAGCTCAAGGCTGGCACCCTACCATTTGAGCCACAGCACCACTTCTGACCCTTTTTGCTTTTGTGATGCTGAGGAATCAGATGCAGGGCCTCATACATCCAAGACTATCACTCTACTGCCGAGTCACCTTATCAGCCTGAGCTCCTGCTTTCTATCAGGTGCTGGGAGCCTGTGTTGCCCAATTTCCAACCTAGGGTATATGGGTGGAGTTTTGGTGGGGTTTGGGCTTCTCTTGCCCTGGGCCTCCAGGTCTTTTGTTGTCACAGGCGTGCTTCCCGGGGAGTGCTGTTTCCTGATTTTCTCCCCTCTGTTGAGGCGTATGCTCAGCTTTTTACTTCAGTTGGGAGGAGTTGGTTGTGTTGTTCAGGCGCCGGATCCCCGGGCCTGGTTCCAGCCCCAGCCTGGAGCGCGCTTGTTAGGCCTGTGCTGATGTGTATACCACCTAGGTTATGCAGCCTGGAGCACGCTTGTTAGGCCTGTGCTGATGTGTATACCACCTAGGTTATGCAGCCTGGAGCGCGCTCATTAGGCCTGTGCTGATGTGTATACCCCCTAGGTTATGCAGCCTGGAGGACACAGTTCAAATTTCTTCTACTGTTGGTAGTCTTGACCCAGGGGCGCTGTTCCTGGATTGGGCATTTAAGCTCCCTTCCAGGGGCACTCTTGCTCTGGCCTGGCCAGCGGAGTGTGCTCCACGGGCTGGTGGAGCTCTCGAACAGTTCCCAGTTTTAGTGGGTCCTGTGGTCCGGGTGTTGGGGTAGAGAGTCTAGGTCAGGGTCTGGGGATTCCCTCCAGCTCTGGTCTCCCTTGAGGGATACACTGTCCCCTGTGGGGTACTCACCCTGGAGCTGGTTGTTTCTGTGTGGTGTAGGTCGATAGTTGTTCTTGCAATCCGAGTTCAGATGGGGTGGTTGCGGACTGGGCTGGGCGGTGGTGGCTCTGGGTGATTCTTTTCTGTCTCTGCCTCTATCGAAGCTGTCGGGTCCACCGTGTCCACGCTCAGGCAGCTTAGAGATCCGGTGGGTCTGACGCCAGTGCCTTAGGCGGCTTCTGTGTGGGTGATCTGCAGACAGCCCCCTGTGCCTGTGGGACCTGGGCGGCCCCGGCCGGGTCATTACGATTGCGAACGGACGGGTCTAGTGCCTCAGGCGGCTTCTGCTCGGGTGGTCTGCAGACAGGTCCCTTTGTCGCGCTGCCGGTGCCGGGCGGCTTTGGCGGGATGCAGCCTCTCTGCTCGGGTGGAGAGTGAGGGTTGGGGGTGGGATCCTCATGGAGACTCCCGGCTGGTAGGTTTCTCTGTTCCTGGCGATCAGTTGTTCTGCAAACAGGTACCTCAGGCGGCTTCTGTGTGGGTGACCTGCAGGTGGCCCCCTGTGTCTCTGGGGCTCCGGCAGCCCCCACTGGGCCGGCTGGCCGGGGGCTTGGTGCACTGCTGCGCGGCCACTAAAGGTTGGGGGAGGGGTCTTCGCTCTTCTCTGTTCTGAAATTCTTCTTTTCCTCTCTTTCTTTTTTTGTTATTTTCCACCTCTGGTTTTTCTCTGAGTGTTTGTCTTTTTGTTGTTGTCGGTCTCTTGGGGAGATTAAGCGTTGGAACTCGAGCTCTCTTTTTGGTTGGGGAGAGCTGTGGCATTTCCCTACTGCCCTGTCGCCATCTTGGTCCCCCCTCACATTCCCTACTCTTATTCAATGTAGTGCTTGAATTTTTGGCCAAAGAAATAAGGTAAGAGACAGAAAGGGGTAACAAATAGGCAAAGAGGAAGTAAAATTTCCCATACTGGCAGATAGTACAATCCAATACTTGAAATATCTTAAAGAAGCCATCAAAAAACACTTAAATATGACAAACACTTTTAGAAAAAAAAAAAAGGATACAGAACCGGCATACAAAAAAAAAAAAAAATCAATAGACTTTCTATATACCAACAACATTTAGGCTTAAGAGAAAACATGGAAACAATCCCATTCACAATAGCCTCAAAAAAAAAAATAAGAATAAACCTAACAAAAGAAATTAAAAATTTCTACAATAAAACTTATAAAGCCTAGAGGGAGAAAATTAAAGATGACACAGGAAGATATAATCTTATGTTCATTGATCAGCAGAATATTGTGAAAATAGCTGTACTACACAAAGTAATTTACAGATTCACTGTAATCTCCAAGAAAATACCAAAGTCATTTTTTATAGAAATACAAAATTAATTTAAAAATTCATAGGAAAGCACACACACAAAAAAGCCTGAAAAACCAAAGCAATCTTGAGGGGGGGGAAATGTTATGGTTGGAGACATCATATTATCTGACTTCAAATTACACTACAAAGCCATAGTAACAAAAACAACATGGTACTGCCACAAAAACAGATGTGTAGACCAATGGAACAGAAGATTCAGAAACATGCCCACACACATACAGACATCTGATTTTATACAAAGGTATCAAAGACATTCATTGGAAAAAAGACAGCCTCTTCAATAAATGATGTTTGGAAAACTGGATGTCCACATATAATAGATGCAACTAGATAAAACTTCACTCAAAATGGGTCAAAAACCTTCCTGTGTATGGAAATATCACAACAAAAATCTTTGTAAATTTAATACATGCTAGTTGAATGATTTTGAAAAGAAAAAATTAAAAAGTTACCAGATTGAGGGTAAAGGAAATTGATTCATTTCTCAACAGTATGTTGTCCAAATTCTATTTTTTTATTGTAAAGGTGATGCACAGAGATTTTACAGGTACATGAATAAGGAAATGAGTACAATTCTTGTCAAGCATTGTTACCCCCTTCCTTGTTTTCTCCTGCTATTCCTCTCACCCGAATCTCCTCCCCTCCAAGTTATAAAGTTCATTTCCAATGTAGTGGCTTGTGAGTATCACTGTTGCATTGGTTTACCCTTTGTCCTTGGTCTCACAATTTCTATGATTCCCCTTCCCTTCCCCAAATCAGATAAACTTATATACAATACAAAGTGTACCAAAATAAAAAACTGTGACAACTCTTACATAACTGAGTCCTTATATTAATATGTCTGTTGTAAAATATAAAGTATGTCTGTATCTCACATATACATAAATATTATCACACAATTACAAATGTGCTTAACTTCAATATAGATGATATTAATAACTATGAATACAGATGATAAAAGCTACCTATTTATACTGGTAACATTAGCTCTTTAAATTTTTTCCTCAAAGGGGAGTTGATTTTCCTAGTACTTAGTTCTTACTAGCACTTGGTTCTATTGTGTTTCATATTACAATTCTATTATTATTCCATTATGACCTATTCAGATCCTCCTCTGCTTATTAAAGACTTATTTGTTTCAGCTTCCCTGGGCTAACACTAGTCTTTGCCCTTAGTTGTGAACCAAATAAGCTCAATTAGGGAAAATCAATATAAATTATATCAAAAAATTACTTGTTGAAGTTATAAACTTTTAGCAATTATATTCCATTAAGTGCTAAAACATATAATACACACACACACACACACACACACACACACACACACACACACACACACACACACACACACACACACACACACACACAGAGGCAACAGGAACAAAGCCCTTAAATTATAACCAAGTTTTACTGAAAAGACCTTAAATAGAAAGCCAGTTTTTTCTTTCTGATGGACAAATAGAATTCCATTGTGTGTGTAGATAGATAGATAGATAGATAGATAGATAGATAGATAGATAGATAGATAGATAGATAGATAGATAGATAGATAGATAGAACATTTTCTTGATTCATCTACTGAGGGGCATCTGGGTTGGATCCATATCTTAGCTATGGTAAATAATGGTTTAGTATGGCCTTGTTGGTGATCATTTGGGTAAATGTCCAGAACTGCTGGGTCATAGGGGAGTTCTATGAGGAGTCTTTTGAGGAACCTCCATACTGCTTTCCAAGGGGTTGAACAAGTTTACACTCCAACCAACAGTGCAGTAGGGTTCCCTTTTGGCCACATCCCCTCCAGCATCTGTTGTTATTAGATTTCTTGATTATAGCCATTCTAACTGGGGCAAGGCAGAATCTCAATATTGAGAATGACACTGTCCCATTTTTTAGAAAATGAAAAGCCTTGGAAAAAAATCATTAAGTGAAGTAAGCCAGGCCCAAAGGAATATAGGTTCCATGGTTTCTCTCATTTGCAATAATTAGGATACGTCTAGGATAATTTTATCAGATGAGCAGAAAAGCTCAAAAGTTATATCATATGACCATATAAGATGATGGTAAGTGAAATGAACCCCAAGATATAGACACAAGAGGTCTTTCTTTGTTGTTGTTTTTAAAATACTATGTGATCATTTTTGCTTCCTTTTTATGTTCTTCCCCCCATGGTATATACTCTGTTATCACTGTACTTGATTTTGGTACCCTGCATCTTGTATATACATTTGTCCAATTGGGGGAGGGGAAGGGGAATAACAAAACACTGAAACAAGGACACAGGATGACCCACTGCAACAGTTATACCCACAAGACAGTATATTGGAAATGAATTTTATAACTTCGGGTGGGGGGAGGGGAGGAGTGAGGGAGGTGTGGGAGGGAAGGGATAATGGGACAACACCAAGGAAGGGAAGGGGTAACAATGCTCAACAAGAAATGTACTCATTGTCTTACTCATTTAACTGTAATCCCTCTGTAAGCATCTTTACAATAAAATAAAATTTTTAAAAAAGAAAGCCAATTTTTCTAAAAGTAAATGACAAATTACTTTTAAAATCTGCTTGAAATTGGATACCAGAAAGCTTATGCCAGATAACCTTTCAACTACCTTTCTGTGTGTATAACCTATGAAAATCCAAGAGACTGTGCATAAATAGAGGATTTTAATTTGGAACAAGTCAAGTATCTGCATAAATTCAGTTAAAAAGAGAAACAGCTTCTGATGAATGCAGTGACATTCACTTAAATCAGAGCCAAACGGGTTATGCCATATTTATACCCACCCTGAATGCATAATGAGTTCTTTTATATTGCTTCTAAAATTAACTCCAAAAATCAGCAAAACAATCTATCTTAAGATCTGTATAATAAAAAGTTTAATTTTTCAATAGTTGAATATTTTCAATGAATTTAATTCAGAGAGGTGGAACAATGCCCCTTACCTAAATGTTTATCCATTACTGATTCTTTTATCAAATAAACAATTCTATATTGTTTTTGTTGGTTGATTATTTTTTCCTTTTTTGAGGGGGCAGGGCAAGTGCTAAAGAAGGCAAAAGAAAATGATAATAGCTTTAAAAAAAACAGAAGAGATGCAAACAAAAAGGGAAAAATCATTCTCACCTATTTTTCAACATTAGATTGACATGGTCTTCAAAAAAGTATACCCAAACTTAACCAAATTTAGATTTGCATTTTAAGAGATTAACAGTGATACTGTTAACAATCAAAACATTTTCATTCCTTCAACATCCCTATCTCATAAGATAGGGTCTAATGCTTAGTATATATCCAATGAAACCAAATTAAGTGCTAAGTGTGTATTACATCTCAGTCCCATAGAATTTCCTAATATCAAGACAGTGACAAGAATGCCAAGTTAAAAAATTAGGTGATCCAATCCCTTCCTAAGGCTCTACTATCTAGTTTCCCTCAACTTTACATCATCGTTGTCACACCTGACTATCCCTGCTCTCACTACTTTTGTTTTGCATGTTAACTTTCAACAAGTTATAAATTCATCAAAAATATTTTTTAATTTGTATATTTGTTTACATTTGAAGTAGGACTTATAAAAGTAGCTGAATTGTAATTGCAAAAGTAGCCTGGTTTGTCAAAATGTGAGTGTTTTTGTTTTCTTTCTAAATTCTACTTGAAATTCTGAGTGGGCTCATCAGTTTGTTTCACCTGTTGCCAGACGTGGAAACAAAGAATGTGGATGTAATTTCACTGGAAAAGTATACAGTAATCTTAGATGTTGGGAGTAAGCCAATTACCCCTGGTGCAGAATGAATAATCTTTGATAACAAAGAGGTATCTTAATATTTTATATTACAGAAGTCTCTATGTGGCAGGGAGTTTGAAAACACTGGGAAATGCACTTGTATTAAAAGTGAACTTGAGTTTCTTTTCACTGCCAACACACACAAACAGCAGTGGAGCGCTAACTGGCGGTATCCTTAGCCTTTGTGGACTTGTTTGGGAAATGAAGCCAAGTCATTTTATGGATCTTTAGTCTTTGGGTATTCAAAAAGCCAAAATGAAAACTGTGATAAAAATGAATGCTTCGGTGTTGGAAACAGTGCTTTTCCCAAAAAGGAGACAGGCTTTCCATAAGGGCAGAGAGGGTAAGAGTCTGCACATCAAATTCACTTGTTCTTTTCCCCTTTTTATTTTATAAAGCAGCCATGGATATTGAGAGACATAGTGCAGTCTGCATGCTATGTGACACAGCACATTTTTAATCATTGTACAAGCTGACCAATGAAGACTTTATAAGTCTTCAATAGTACAGGAGATCCTGCTTTATTTAGGATTTGTTAGCACAAGAATCCATCTTCAGTTCCCTTTATATGGTGGCTGCAGATCAATTTAGAAAATGTAAGTTTCCCAAGTTCATACTGATATCTAATCTCTCTAGAAACCTAATCTAGAAAAAAAAAAGGCAAACTCATTTTGATGACTGAGCAATTGACAAGACTTTCATTTGAGCTTTAGGACAATGAGTGGGTAATGTCCCACATGGTTTCATGCAATGGCACATCTGCCCTAAAGACACTCACTAAACATGCATATGGATGTGGTAAAATTATTAGTTGAACTATGTGTGAAATCAGACATTGAACTTCTTAACATACTCTAATACTGTAAAGTTGGTTGTATTAGGTGGGTAGCATGTTTAGTTAAAAAACTAAAATAATAAACTTTATTTTTCAAACCAAAGTTATGGTATATGATGTACTAACCCACAGAGGTAATGATTCTTTCTTCCTCCAGTATGGTTAAGCTATATATCATTTCACACTCTGTTAATAAATAGCAGTCTTTTAAAATCATATATCACTTGCTGTTTATCACAAGTAAAAATCTTTTGGCTGCACAGCTGGTAGAAAATCTTGTCTACACAGGCTTGATTTGTATTTGAAGTCCAAGATAGTGTGCTAATTTGGCAGCAAATGGGTCCTACAGCAGTGAAGGCAGTCAGACTAAGCAAGCCATAAACCCAGTCACCTTAAGACAACTTCTTTTTATCATAGCTGTCTTCCATCTATTTCAAAGAGATCTAAATTCATTATCTATAAAGCTTAAGACCCATATACTTTTTATCAATTAAATAAATAACATCAATTCTTATGTTATATGGTAAAGCTATTTAGAATTATCTCTATATTTAATCAGGCAAAGATCTTCTAAGAGATAAAGTCATAAGCCCCAAGAAAGTGAAGAGGCAATAGCAAGAAAGAAGCAGTGCCTACCTTTTCAGGAAGGTGAAGAATGGTGTGCTCTCCTGCACTAAAGTGGGACAGAGATTTGTAGGCAGCATTGGCTATAACTGGGTCCTGGAGAGTAAAATGAAACAAACGCAGTACCTATTAAATATGAGAGAGAAAATCTCCCCCAATCTCAAGGTTCCACAGATAGTACTAGGAAATATTATTCAAGTCTTGCTGAAGCCAAAGTGACACTAGCAATTTCAAAAGAGAAATCAAATTTCTTATGTCAAATAAAGGGAAGAGTAAAACAAAACATACACACAATAATAATAATAATAAGAGCAACTGCAAAAAATTATTGACATAAAAATATTTTTCTAAGAACCATCATTGGCCAAAAGCATCAGAAACACTAAGCTTTTATCCTAATTTGGACACAAAGTATGAGTAACCAAGAATTCCTCAGGTATCAAGGTAGTAGTATGGTTTAGTGAAAGAAATATGAGGATTGAGAGAGTGACAACCTGAATTTCAATTCTTGTTCTCCACCTGATAACTAGGACTCTAGTTAACCCATACATTAGTGAAGGATAACATCACAAACATCCTTTTCTATACTCTTTCATTAAAAATGACAGCTAAAACTGGCATAAGACTTCTTTATTTGTTTGGTAGGAAAGTTAGCAAAGTAGAAAAGGGAAGGACCATATTAAAAATGTGAGAACCCCAGATGCCAGTAATCCTTGCTACTCAGGAGGCTGAGATCTGAGGATTGAGGTACAAAGCCATCTTGGGCAGCCAAGTCCATAAGCCCTAAGTGGTACTACGGCTCAAGTGATAGAGCTCTAGCCTTGAGCACAAAGAGGCTCAGGGACGGTGCCCAGGCCCTGAGTTCAAGCCCCAGGACAGGCAAATAAAAAAAAGTGAGACAATGTTATCAATCCCTCTTAACATCTGTCAAATTTAAAATAATATTAAATATAAAATATATACATTCATCAGGCATTCACAACTTGGTCATTTATATCATCCACATGTAGATGATTTACATCATGTAGACTAATGGCATGAATTGAGAATTTTGAGATACAAACTTGCTAATAATGACACTTTTGAAATTAAGAAGCTATCACTGCAACTTATATATTTTTTTAATTGTTTCATTTCACAGTTCTTTTCTCAGTGTCACGATTCACTGGGACTCTCCGACCCTCAGGGAAAATACCTTGCTCTGAGTGTGGGTCCAGAGGAAGCTGAGGGCTTGAACTTTGAAATTCTGAAAAACCAAGAAACACAAAGGTTTCAGAAGAAAGATAAAGTTGAGGATAGTGAAAAATAGACTACTTTTAAAATTATAGCAACCAATAGTTGATTCAACTTGTATTTATCCATCACTTATTAGTTAAGAGTACTCAGAAACAGATTCATCATCTAAATACATGGATAACTGAAATACACTGTGATTTTTAGGATTATTGAATCTAGAAGCTGAAATATTTTATTTTTTTATTTTTTTTATTGTGAACACATACTGTACAGAGGGGTTACATGGGCAAGATAATGAGTACATTTCTTATCAAGCATTGCAGCCTCCTCCTTTGTTTACCCTTCATAGAAGCTGAAATATTTTCTAATCCTCAAGTTCTGAAACAAAGTCACTATTAGATGGCACCATTCTTAATCCCCTATCCAGAAGAATTTGCCTTTCTCCAAGTGCCCATGCTATATATGCCATACTTAACATCTGGCATGATTACTCTGCTAGATTGCACATTCCTTACTACATTTTCATCTCCATGTCAAGGACTTTGATCACGGAGCCCAGAATAGTTCCTTAAAAGGTAAAAATATTGAACAAATAATTGTGAAAACGTGAAAGCTATCCAATACTCAACACCCTGTTCATGATAGCCAGTTCTAAATTTTTATATTTTAAAATCATATATGGCTCTCCTATGTCTCCTTTGTCTTTGTGTATGTACTCATCAAAATTCCATGAACAGAAACATTATATTAATTGCAAAAGTTCCTAGTCTAACAGCACCAACAAAATAAGGTTTTCTTATTTCTTCCCAAAATGTTTGTCACTTCTTCTACCTCATTCTCCTTGACATTTGATTATCTGTACCCATTAAACGTTACTTTAATTATCATTGCTTCAGTCTATCTCATTGAACATTTGGGTTTCTGGAAGACAGAAACTGTCCCAAATAGTATAAAGGTAGAATTGGCTATGTAGCTAGAAAGTCCTGAGTTCAGATAACAGATTTTATTTGGTAACTATAATATTGGTTGGATGCTTGCCTGATACACAGCAGATATTCTATAAATATTGGCTAATAACAAAATACAGCTGGCAAAAAAATCTCAGTAGTTTCTTTGGCTACAAAACAAAAAATAAGGCCTTCATATTAAAACTTACAAATAATATAATAATTAGGAAAATAATAATAATTAGTAGAGTGCCAGGAAATTAATTGGAATTCAAAAGTAGTATCTGCTATTCTAGTTCTCTAAGGGCTGGTACAGTTTTACTCAATACATTCCAAGTCAATGAATAAACGTTCAAAGCATTGTGCAAAGCAATTAAAAAATACAGTGCAATTGAATCATGGACTCTAATTTCAACATGTTTATACTCTACTGAGAGAAATAATTTCTGCATATATTCCTAGTATAATATAAAAATAAAGCTTACAACACTATAAAGGAATTTAGAAGAAATAGATTTCTGCTTACTTAACGGTTAGGACAAGTTAAAACAATTATTTCTTAAAACAATTTAAAATCAGAGATGAAAAGGAAAGGAAATCTAGACAAAAGGAACAAAATTTTAAAAAAAGAAATGCAGTACAGAAGTTTTCAAGCACATAGTTTCATTTTTCTGGAGTGCTCGTACACGGCATCACAGAGAAGGTAAACTGGAAAAAAACACTGATTTGGCATAAAAAGGTTGAACTTCATTTAAGGTGAATATAAAACATCAAAATGACTAGAGATACAAATGACTTAAGAAATGCTTTGAGAAAACTAAATTTAACAAACTCCAAGCAATGAAAAAAATTATTTAAACACTTATAGAAGAGAGAAGGATGGAAAGACAGACAAAAGGAAGGAAAAACAAAGTGAATGAGGGTCTCTCCACACATCACTACTGCTTCTGTGGGGATTACTGTCACTGAAGGAAGAGACCCCTGTGATTGCAAGGAAACTGATGAAGAACCACTGTCCTGAAGCAGTTGATTTGGGTAATAGAAGAATCTTAATTATAGAACACAAAAATAAAACAAAAATATAGTATACAACACAAAGATAAACCAAAAAACATATAAATCTAAAAGAAAAACAAATCACAACTGTGGATATGAAAACCTAAAAAAACAAAAATAAAACCACATACAACATAAGCTAACCTGGAATAAAATCTGAATAATTCAAGTAACAAAATACAAGTAACATAAAGGTCTAGGATTTCATCTCTTGAAAATAAATAAATACACACAATATACCCTTTAGTCTTAGTTCCTTGTCTGCAGTCCTATAGGCTATCTAACAATATAAAACCTAGTTTCCTGGTTTTTTTTTGGCTCCCTTATTGAAGCTGGGGTGGACATTGGTCTGTGGGTTCATTTCTGGGTCTTCAGTTCTATTCCTTTAGTCCTCAGGTCTGTTCTTGTGCCAGTACCAAGCTGTTTTGATTACTATAGCTTTGTAATAGAGTTTGAAGTTTGGTATTAGTATTCCTCCAGCACTGCTCTTTCTGCTATGGATTGTTTTTGCTATTTAGGGTCTTTTATTGTTCCATATGAGTTTTTGGATTGCTTCTTCTATTTCATTGAAGAATGAGGGTGGGATATTGATGGGTATTGCATTGAATTTGTATATAGCCTTTGGCATTATTGCCATTTTCATGATGTTAATTCTCCCAATCCAGGAGCATGGGAGAACCCACTTCCTTAGTTCTACTTTAATTTCCTTTTTCAGGTTTTTAAGGTTTTCATCATGGAGGCCCTTCACTTCTTTGGTTAAATTAATTCCTAGGTATTTTATTTTTTGTGGGTCTATTACGAAAGGAGTTGCTTTCCTGATTTCAGCCACACTCTTCTCATTATTGGCATACAGAAAATCCATTGATTTTTGAGGGTTAATTTTATACCCTGCTACACTGCCAAAGTTTCAGATCAGCCTCAAGTAACTTGGAGTGGAGTCTATGGGATTCTTTAAATACAGGATCAGGTCATCTGCAAAGAGTGAGAGTTTTACTTCATCTTTCACTATTTGGATCCCCTTTATGTTTGCATCTTGCCTTATTGCTCTAGCTAGGCATTCTAGTACTATATTGAAGAGTGGCGAGCAGACATCCTTGTCTCATTCCTGAATTTAGAGGAAATGGCTTTAGCTTTTATAATTCTATGCTTCCATCAGAAAGAATGATACCGCCCATTTGTAAGGAAATGGAAGGACTTGGGGAAAAGTCATATTAAGTGAAGTAAGCCAGACCCAAAGAAACATAAGTTCCATGATCTCCCTTATTTGTAATAATTAGTATACATCTAGTATAATCTTAGCAGATGAGCAGAATAGCTCAATAGCTATGTACATATGACCATATAAGATAATGCTAAGTGAAAAGAACTCCAAGACATGGACACAAGAGGTTTTTCTTATTTGTTGTTGTTCTCAATATACTACTTTCTTTTTTCTTTTGTGTTATTTTCCCTCAATGGTTTATCCCCTGTTGTCACTTGCATTCAATTTTGGTACCCTGGGTATTGTATATACATTTATCTGAACCAGGAAAGGGAAGGGGTACAACAAAATGGTGAGACAAAGGACAAAGGGGGAACCTACACAACAGTAATACTCACAAGACAATATGTTGCAAATGATTTGTACAACTTGGGTGGGGGGAAAAGGGGGAGAGAAAGAGGGAGAAAAATGAGGGAAGGGGTAACAAGTTAGACAAGAAATGTAATCATTACCTTACTTATGTAACTGTAACCCCTCTGTATATCATCTTGACTATAATTTTTTTAAAAAAAAAAACTAGTAACCATAAACTATAGCCATTAAAAAAAAACTGTTGGTAGGGAGCTGGGAAGGTGGCTAAGTGGTAGAGTGCTTGCCTTACATGCCTGAGGCCCTGGGTTCGATTCCTCAGCACCACATAAGCAAAAAGAAAAAAGCCGGAAGTGGCACTGTGGCTCAAGTGGTAGAGCGCTATTGCCTTGAGCTGAAGAGCTGAGGGACAGCGTCCAGGCCCAGAGTTCAGGCCCCACGACCAGACCCCCCCCCCAAAAAAAAACAAAAAAAAAAAAAACTGTTGGTGTGCTAAATATTCTAGGAGTCACAAATTGATTCTTTTCTTACTACCTTAAAACAAAAGCCTAAATATAAGAAAAACTCAAAGTACTGGGCATTGATTCAGTTGTTCACTCAATAACTATTTATGAATACGCACTTTGTGTCAGGCACTGATATCTTCACTTCAGAAAGAACGTATTTGTTTTTATTCCTTATGCAGCATTTAGAATGATTAGTAGCATGGTCGTATTATTTGATCTAATCATATCTAAAACATTTAAAGGATTACTACTTGAATCTTATGATATGGTGGTTTATCGAAGTCCCTAAAGCACTAAATCAAATAGTAAGTTTAGCAAGACTCCAAGAGAAAATCAATTACCG
Organism: Dipodomys merriami; assembly: GCF_024711535.1. Taxonomy (NCBI): domain Eukaryota; kingdom Metazoa; phylum Chordata; class Mammalia; order Rodentia; family Heteromyidae; genus Dipodomys; species Dipodomys merriami. The sequence goes on along the minus strand of NW_027202382.1, from coordinate 4,519,935 downwards.
TATTTTGAAGGAAAGCAAGTAAGATGAACATGGAAGAGAACATGGTTTACAAATGTAGAAAAATAAATGGAATTCTCTATCCTTTGTTTCATTCAAAGAAGTTGCTAATGGAAAAAAAAAAAACTGTTAGCAGTAATATGAGTCTTGCTAAGTGTGGTAGTACACACCTGTAATCCCAACATTGAGGAGACAGAGGTATGAAGCTCCAGTTTGAGACTAGCTTGTGTAACATAATAAGGTTTACTTGGCTATGCCAACTCTACGTAAGTGTGTATACATACATATATATATATATATATATATATATATATATACACACACACACACACACACATGTGTACCTATATATGTAATATATATGTATATAAATATCTGTGTGTGTGCACATATGCATGTGCCCATACCAAGGTTTGAGCTCAGAGCCTGAACAACATCCCTTAGCCTTTTTGTTCAATTCTGGCTTTCTACCACTCGAGTTACTGCTCCAATTTTGACATTCAAATCTCATTCTAGTCTGGGGCCAGTGCTATACCCAAAGAGAACAGAGGATAATTTTTAAGCCTCCTGGGGCTACAGAAAAGAATATAACATAGACTTGAGGCAAGATTAGTGTGTGTGTGTGTGTGTGTGTGTGTGTGTGTGTGTGTGTGTGTGTGTGTGTGCATGCATGTGTGTGTGAAAGAGAGAGTGAGAGAAAGAGAGAGAGAGAGAGAGAAAGAGAGAGAGAGAGAGAGAGTTTATTTGTGCATGTACATGCACTGTGCACACCAGTCCTCTGGTTTGAACTCAGGGTCTAGGACCTGAACTCAGGGTATGGGGACCTATCCTTGAGCTTTTGTGGTTAAGGCTAGCACTCTACCACTTGAGTCACAGCTCTACTTCCAGCTTTTTGATGGCTAATTGGAGATAAGAGTCTTGGACTTAGTGGCACTGTAGCTCAAGTGGTAGAGCGCTAGCCTTGAGCACAGAGAGGTTCAAGGACAGAATTCAGGCCCTGAGTTCAAGCCCCAGGACTAGCCAAAAAAAAAAGAGTCTTGGACTTTCCTGCCCAGGCTGTCTTCAAACCACAATCCTCAGATCTCAGTCTCCTGAGTAGCTAGGATTACAGGTGTGAGCCACCAGTGCCCAACTTACATAATAATCTAAGAAACAAAGAATCTTCTACCACATACTTGAACTCATTATTTGTAAAATAAGAAAATATATCCTGCTTTTATTAATGTCTTATTTGTTTATTTTGTAAACTTAGAACATTAACAAAATGATTTTAAGCTGTTTATATTATTAATGCTATTATTTTACAATTGTTACTTTTCTAACATTCTGACTTAAAAAAATCTTTAAAAATTCTCATAATACATGTTTTAGGTCCTTTATATAAATAAATACATATAAAGACACAGAACTTATAAGGTTAGCTACTAAGTCAAGAGGATAAAAGTTCAAGTCTAACTCTACCTAAGTAGGGGGAAGGTAGCCACTATACACACACCCAAAAAATTGCAGAGTGGTGAGTGCTTATAATCCCATCATTCAGGTGACTATGGAAGGAGCATCATGATTTTGAGTCCATACTTGGCTCAAACTGAGACACACTGGAATCCAAACAAGCTCAAGGTCAATCTGGTCTATGAAACTAGATCCTGAAAAAAATAAAAATGAAAAGGACTGTATATTTTTCCTAAAGTAGTTACTGTTTCACATGACTTTCCAATGTAAAAACAGACCATCTGTTGAGCTCCATAAGGCATACCTCATACTCAGATGTATTGACTGTTAAGGAAGGAACGAGAGAGAACAATTCACTCAGGGTCTTCAAAATGAGAGGTCTGGTGTCACAACTCAACTTTGGAGAGAGAGCATTCCAAGTAGAGCGGATACAAACAACCTGTGAACACATTTTCAAAGTCAATAGCTAGCAAAACTTTAACTCATATACCAATATCAAAGAGTAATAGCTTTTATAGTATAAAGAAACAGAAAAGAACAAAAAGATTCCCAGAAGTTTAGATTTGACATGGTGCTACCACTACAAAGCAATTTTTACATCAACATACATGAAGATCCAGCCTTACCTCACACAATTTCTTTTCCTCTGATAACTGAAATACATAATTCTTTCTTTCTCTCCTTGTTCTCCCTTTGTATCTGTTATCACTTAAATATGAAGTATCTCCCCATGACTCACATTCTAATGGACCTACTGGAAGTGACTAGATCATGAGAGTACTAACTTCATCAATGGATTAATTCATTGATAAGTTCATAGATAAATGGGCTATCAGGAGATGTGTACTAGTTGAAGGAATCCCTGGGATATGTCTTTGAAGGATATAGCTTGTCCCAGTTTCCTCAATCTCTCTCTGTGTCTGTCTCAGTTTTTTTTTCTCTGTTTCTCTTTCTGTTTGTCTGTCTTGTCTATCTGTCTTTTTCTCTCTTGCTAGCTGCCACAAGCAGAGCAGTTCAGCTCCATCACACCTTTGCAGCCATGATGTTCTGCAATGAAGACAAACAGCATGGGCGGAAACCTCTGAAACTATGAACCAAAAATAAAAATGATAAATCCTTCTTTCTTCATTTTACTCAGGTATTTTTTCATTTCAATAAAAATCTTTCTCTTTCTTTTCTTCTCTATCTCAGTCACTGTCTGTCTCTGTCTCTCTAACACATAACCTGCACACACAAGCTTGCATACATATAAAATAAACTCTAGGGGCTGGGAAGGTGGCTCAGTTTTAGAGTGCTTGCCTTGCATGCATGAAGCCCTGAGTTCAATTCCTCAGTACCACATAAGCAGAAAAAACCCAGAAGTGGCGCTGTGGCTCAAGTGGTAGAGCACTAGCCTTGAGCTGAAGAGCTCAGGGACAGTGCCCAGGCCCAGAGTTAAGGCCCACAACAGACAAAAAAATAAATAAATAAACTCTGAAATATATATTCTAGAATATGTGAGAGTATGTATTCTTCAAATACATATATATATATATATATGAAGAACCACTCCCTGAAAGAAAAATGATAAGATAAACAGCACATTTCTAAAGCAAGACATAGTTCTTATAGTTTTTAGTCTTGCTGAAACTTGCTGCTATATAGAAAATTAGGATATTAAAATATATAAGTCAAGCAACACAAAATTCATTCACCTTACAAGCCTTTAAAGGAGGGAAGAGAATAGCTTTGTTATTTAACATAATAATTTAAGAGTTTTAAAAGTCATTTTAAGAAGATGTTAAATATTACAAATAAATCTAAAACAAAAATGTTATGCCACTTTAAACTTGGCCCAGTTTCCTTAACCCACTATTCCTAGTCATTTTAGTATTTGGTTTTAGAGATACTCAAATGACTCTCTTAAGTTCAATTCCAGCTACAACAGATGATTTCTTTTAGTGATGAATATTTTATTAAAGTTTTAAAACTCAGTCAGGAAGAGTGGTAACGTGCATCAATTAGATAAAGTTTAACCAGGGTTAATCTTTCAAACAATCCAATTTCTTCTCTTAAGCTGCAATTAATATGTATAATTTATCTCTATCAACAAAAACAAATTATTTAAAAAACTTCATGAAATAGTAAGTAAAGAGATGTCAAAAATAAATGACTTATACTTAAAGGATATGGATTAAGGAGAAGTCCAAAGGAAAAGACAGCAGGAAAAAGTTTTAATAAAGTTGGATTTGGGGTTTTTTAAAATTATAATTTCTGCTTTCCATGAATAGAAGGGGGCGTGGGAAATGGGCTTGATCTAAAATCTACTACATTGTTTGAGTTCCACTAACATTTACTAAAAAAGGTCCTATAAGCCAGGAATGATGATAGGCATATTGTATATAAAAGAACTCTGGTATTACAGACAAATGGGGTTTCACTTTTTAAAATCTTCAGCAGCAAGTCCATAAAAAATAAAATCTGAAACACAGTCTAACCCTCCAAAGAATTTATTGATTTACAGGAAAAAAATAGAAATGTATGACCCTCTATACTATTAGAAAACAAAAGGGTACATAAAAATAAAACAGTACCAAGTGAGATCTAGAGAAAAAAGAAATGTCAGTGCCTAGGGACCATCTTCAGAGAGGGTATATAAGACATGGTAAGTCTTGAGAATAGACCTGGGAAAGGTAGGAGAAAAATTACACAGAAACACTTCAAGGACATGGTACTCCTAAACCAATCAAGCAATTAATTTCTCTCTCTCTCTCTTTCCCTCCTTCCCTCCCTCCCTCCCTCCTTCCCTCTCTCTCTCTCTCTCACTCTCTCTCTCATTCTTTCACACCACACACACATACACCATATTGTATCACAAAAGGCATGAACAGCTGGTGAGTTACAGAGTAGCAGAATTAAAAATAAATGACAATTCTAGTTATTTCAGTTGAAAAAGATACAATAATAGTAATAATAATAATAATAAAAACCTACCTGAGTCATGTAGTAATTTTAAAGGTCAAAATAGATAACCACCCTCTCTGTGTTTCCCTCCATCTCATTTCTAATTTTTTTAACTCATCCTAACTTACAAACAATTTCCAAAGTTTTTCCCAAATGTTATTCTCAGTAAAGTCACTAATTTATCCTTCTTACTCCTCTCTTTCAATGGCTAATTTCAACTTATGTTGTTTCAAGACATACTTTTTTTCTTAAAATGCAATTCTTATTTCATTCATTTCTTTCCTCAAACTTCTAACACTTAAAACATGGTGCCATCTAATTTAGCATTTAATTATATATTGTCCAGGATTGTTCACTATTTTCTTGTAACGAAATTGTCTCTCAACTAGATGTTAAGCTCTTAAAGATAATGTTTACTGATACTTATTTCATACTCACCCAGCATGATAATAAGTACATAAAATATAAGCAGCATTTACCAAGTACTGAGGGCATTGGAACACAGGGATGGAAAGAAATTTCAGATGGAGAATAAAAGAATTAAAAGAACTAGGGCAATGAGTTGGAAAGTGAGGTATTTGAGGCCTTACAGATCTGAGTGAATTAATTATATATATATATATATATATATATATATATATATATATGAATATATATAATTTATCATATATAGATGAATTATATACATGTGAAAAAAGGAAGAAGAAACACATTTCCAGTCCATAAGAGATAGAGTATAGGAGCTCAGTTTAAGGTATGTTAAGATATGATTAGCTGGAATTACTAGAAGACCTCTCAGAGAGAAATACCCTATAGAAAAGAAAACTACAATTCAGATATGAGATTGGTCAACAATACCTTTGTCATTTGAAAACTTCTACATGTAAAGACAAGGTATGCCTCACACTGCCAAAAGAAAAAAAAAAAAACCTCCATTGTCTCCAATGTATTTGGTGGGACAATAAAAAAAAAAGACCTTTGGCCATCAATTACAGCAATACAAAGGAAGTTCTGTTCTTCTCTGAGCGGGTAAAAGGATATATCCTCCAAGTCTTTGCAAAGATTTAGTATTTTTGTTGTTGTTGGTGGTGGTCATGGGGTCTTAACTCTGGGCCTGGGTGCTGTCCCTCAGCTCTTCTGCTCAAGGCTAGCGCCCCACCATTTGAGCCATAGCTCCACTTCTGGCTTTTTCTTCTTATGTGGTACTAAGGAATCAAACCCAGGGTCTCATGCATGCAAGGCAAGCACTCTACCACTGAGCCATCTTCCTAGCCCTAGTAGTTTTAGCTCAAGTGGTAGTGTGCTAGCAAAAAGAAGCTCAGGGAGAGTAGCCAGGCCCTGAGTTCAAGCCCTAGGAAAAAAATTGCATCTTCTTCCCAGAAAGTTTGAAAACCAATACCTAAAATGGTACTTTCTCTATAAACCATGAGAAAATATGCCAGAATCCCAGCCCTAAAGCATGGTCTTAAATATAAGTAAGAAGTTGCTGTTTTTCCAATCTACAACTTAAAATCTAGACCTTAAGTCAAACCATCATCAGTCAGCTACAATAAAAATCTTCTAAACTTTAGGTATGGTGTATTTGATCAGCATAATCTGTCAAATGGTATCAAATTAGTTTGACTTTTACTGGTTTATTCTGATTCTGTTGCTTATTACCCAATGACTACTCTGTTTTCAGGGGGCGGAGGGAGGGACTCATTTGTTCTTAAAGCAGTGAGATGTGCCACAGTCAAAATGATTTTTTTAATAGAAATTTCTATAGACAGCTGAGCTGAAAAGCAAGGGGTAAGGGTTGTTGTTGGGTGTCAGAAAAAAATCATATAAGGAAATAATTTGCATTGTGAATACAAGCACTAAAAAGAATTTTCAGCTTTTGCAACCTAACAGTTTCTGTTTAAAAAATAGAAGATAGGATCTTTACCTATAGACGGTAAGGAATTAGAACTGAGACATGTCCACATAAAAACTAGCATCCTGGAAGTGTTGTTTACTTAGTACAATGTTGCATTAGAAACAACCAAGCTGAGAAGTTAACAAATAAAAAAATCTAAGAGTAAAGCCAGAAACCAGCAGCTCACACTTGTAATCCTAGCTACTCAGGAGTCTGAAATCCAGATCATGGCTCAAAACAAGTCTAGGCAGAAAAGTTTGAGATTTGATGTCCAAAATAACCAGAAAAAAAAAAAAAGAAAAGAAAGACAACCAGAGCTAGAGGTGAGGCCAAGTAGAGCTAGCACAGGGCCCTGTCTCCAAACTTTAGCACCACAAAAAATATTAAAAAACAAAACAGTTGGTCACCGGTGGCTCACTCCTGTAATACTAGCTACTCAGGAGGCTGAGATCTGAGGATTGCAGTTCAAAGCCAGCCCTAGCAGAAAAGTCCATGAAACTCTTATCTCCAATTAACCACCAGAACTGTGGCTCAAGTGGCAGAGCACTAGCCTTGAGCTGAAGAGCACTGCAAGGACAATGCCCAAGCCCAGAGTTCAAGCCCCACCACCAAGAATAAAAACATAGTGATGAAAAGAGAGGACACCTAGAGTAATCTGGAAAGATCCTCATAACACATATCCCAAATTACTTTCACGTTAAAAAAATAAAGCCATCTAAAAATGAGTGTATTATTTTAAAGTTCTTTGGAAGTTCCAATTCTTTGGAAAATAAAATGAGAAGAAAGTAATACAAAAATACTTAATGAATTAGAGATATGCAAGTCATTTAATTACCATAAAAGAATTGACATGATAGAAAAGAAGTGACAAATTAAAAAGACAACAAAAACAACAAAGAACTAGAATCTCTAAAATTAAAAAATTCAGCTGGGCATCAATGTGTCACACCTGTAATCTTAGTTATTCAGGAGGACTGAGATCTGAGGATCATGATCCAAAGTCAGCTAGGCAGGAAAATCTATGAGACACTTTTCTCCAGTTAACCACCAAAAGTCCAGAAGTATAGGTATGACTCAAGTGGCAAAGCACTAGCCTTAAAAACAAAGCTCAATTCAAGCCCCAGAACCCATATGTATACAAAACAAATCAGTTATGGAACTCATTAGGCAACTACTTATCAATTGTCCTAAATATAACCCAAAGAGATAATAAATATAATATAAAAAATCTAAATCATTGCTTGAGTTTGGATCTTAAATATCTCTCTGTGGCCCATGTGTCCAAGTATCACACTATTGCTATTGAGAAGTGGTAGAAATTTTTAAAAAACAAGGCCTACTAGAAGGCTTGGGGTCTTTGATTTACGTTCTCAAAGAAGATTTTATGACACTTTCCCCTTGGCTCTTTTGCTTCACTTCCATGAGAGAAACATACAGAACTTCACTACATGGTCCTACCATGTTGTTCTTTGCCATAGGCCCAAAGGGACTAATTGGTCACGGTTTGAAACTTCTAAAATTGTGAGCCACAGCAAACCATTTCTCTTATATATACTGATCATTTATGGTATCTGTTACAATAGAAGAAAGACAACTAATATAGTCATATAGTGTTTAATGTTACAGTAGGAGAGAGCTTAGTCATATAGCATTGAATGAGGCAGTCTTCTTGTATTTACAAAGATTTCCAAAAGGAGTTTAAGCTTAATTAAGACTTATAGATGTGGTTAATGCCAAGACTGGGATAGGGAAGATCTAAGTTTCTATCATGTTACTACAAAGTAAGGACATGTTCAAGAAAGGTTGTTAACATGCTGAGAGACTGTAGTAGTCAATCTGAAAGAGTCCCCAATGGCCAACTTAAACAGTTTAAAAAATAAACATACCAGTTTTTGGTAATTAGATGATAATTTACAACACAAAATAAATATCTGTGAGTAGTCCACACTGTGATATATATATATAATTGAATGATCAGATAGATAGATAGATAGATAGATAGCAATCCCATACCAAAGAATTCTAGTTAATAAATGTAGAAGTGATGAGAAAATCACCATTGGACAAATACCACAGGAGTCATAGATACGGGAATAATGGGTGCTATAATTAGTGGACCAAAATTTAAGAACAAATAAGAAAATTACATATACAGAGTTTTAAAGCATATCCCTGAGACATTTATTATCGAAAAGAAAACTAATAATACCTATGGTGGGGAAATCCTATACAGATCACTTTAAACAAGGAAACAAAGTTAACATCGACAGCAACCAAACATATCAACATCATGTTCCCCTTAAAATGATACAGTAAAACCTACTGTTCTCACTAAGGGGCATTACTTCTGAAATATTCTTGCCAAAAATGTATAATCTTTACCTCATCATGAGAAATTAACATCATCATCAAAATAGAAAAACATTTTACAAAATAACATTTCACAAATGACCCATTAAGAGTACCAGGATCATGAAAGCCAAAGAGATGAAGGAACTGGCACAGATTAGAAGAGGTGACAACTAAGTTGAATATGGGATCCTGGAATACATCTAGGAATAGAAAAATTAAAATGGTTTAAAAAGTGTGTGAGCCTTGCACTGGTGGCTCACATCAGTAATCCTAGCTAGTCAGGAGGCTGAAATCTGAGGATTAAAGTTCAAAGCCAGCCCAGGCAGGAAAGTCTATGAGACTCTTTTATCTCCAATTAACCACTCCCAAACCCTCAAAGCAGTAGGGCGCTAGCCTTGCCCACAAAAGGTCAAGGCCCAAGCCCTCATTTCAAGCCCTAAGACAAAAGAAGAAAAAAGAAAGGAAAAAGGAAAGGAAAGGAAAGGAAAGGAGAGGAAAGGAGAGGAAAAGAGGGAAAAAGGGGGGAAAAGGGGGGAAAGAGGAAAGGAAAGGGGATAGGAAAGGGGAAAGGAAAGGGGAAAGGAAAGGGAAAAGGAAAGGAAAGGAAAGGGAAGGAAAGGGAGGGGAGAGGGGAGGGGAGGGGAGGGGAGGGGAGGGGAGGGGAGGGGAGGGGAGGGGAGGGGAGGGGAGGGGAGGGAAGGGAAGGGGAGGGAAGGGAAGGGAAGGGAAGGGAAGGGAAGGGAAGGGAAGGGAAGGGAAGGGAAGGGGAAGGGGAAAGGGAAGGGAAGGGGAAGGGAAGGGAAGGGAAGGGAAGGGGAAGGGAAGGGAAGGGAAGGGGAAGGGAAGGGGAAGGGAAGGGGAAGGGAAAGGAAAGGAAAAAGGAAAGGAAAAAGGAAAGGAAAGGAAAGGAAAGGAAAAAGGAAAGGAAAGGAAAGGAAAGGGTAGGCAAAATCTGAATAAAGTCCATAGTTCAGTTAGTACTTATATCCAGTTGTTGGAACTGTACTAGTACAAGCAAGAGAAGATACATCAGAAAGGTTGAATGGAAAAACACACAAGTACTGTGTACTTATTTAATCTAGTTTAATAAGGGACACAATTCAGTACCACACAATTCCCAAGTAGAATGTACTTCCAATGATTTTCAGTATACATACAAGGTTGTACAGCTATCACAATGAATTTCAGAACATTTTCTCTCTCCTTGTCCCACAAAAACCTCATATTCATTACTCCCTATTTCCCCCCAGACTCTCTCAATGCTAGCAAATTCAGAAATGCTTTGGCTGAATAATATTCCATTCTACGTACGTATCTTCCTGAACAATTATAAAGCTTTTCTGTAAGTTCAAAGTTATTTCAGAATAAAAGGTTAAGAGGAATAGAATAAAACACTAAAGAAATAATGACTAAGAATTACCAAAATCAATAAAAGACATAAATGTCTAACTTGGATCTTAAATAAGATAAAGTATGGGGTTTTTATTAAATAAATACAATATACTATGGTTTTTAAACACAGAAAACAAAGAGGCAATCTTCAAAGCTAAAAGGGAGAAAATATTAGACTGTCAGGGAACAATTTAGAATTAACCACAGGCTTTTCAATATTAACAAAACCAGGAGATCACATAATAAGATCTAAAAAGTAAAGAGGAAACTATCAGCCTATAAAACTAAATCTACTATTCAATAGTAAGGTAAAAAATAGGCAAACAATAAGTACGTAAAATAAGAGAAGGCATAATACCTAGAAACTATGTGCACATCACACATAAATATTTATGTACAACTGACTGGATGTCTTGCTTGGTTTGTCTGATTTAGGAGAACTTCATCCCATCCTAAGTGCTTACATTATGCATATTTTGTTGCTAGGGGAAAATGAAACTTTTTTCACATCATTCTTTCACAAGACTCTTAGCAACACTGAAGAGTACAGATTGCAGAGCCCCTGAGCAGTGTGATACCCTGAAAAGAGCACATGACTGGAGTCAGAAACCCCAGGCTTTCCCATTTGGTAGCTGTAGGATGATGGCGAAGTCATTAATCTCCCTCAGTCTGGTTCCCCAGCTGCAAAATGGAAATAATACTAGTAACACCTGCTGTATGTATAGCATGAGGTTAACAGTGAAAGCCACTTTGAGACTATTGTATGCATCCATGCTTTATACATGGAAAAAGATGGCTGTTGTTGTAATAACAAACTGGAAAAATGAAGAATCCTGGGAGAGTCTGGGGCCTTTGCTTCTAATTCCAATGCTATAAAAATGACTTTGTTCCTTTGTAGAGAAGCAGATAGCTATCTCCTAATTTTACTTTCAAAAGCTATTTCTAGAAATTCCTGAGAACAGCCTACTCCTTTTGTCCTGATTCTTCATTCCAACAGAGGGAAAGCTTTATAAAAACCTTTAGGCTATGAAAATTGCCTTATGTGCCCTTTTCATAATGAAGGTAAAAGAAACTGCCTTACAATTAAAGGACTCAAGCCATCACCATGCAGTGAAGCCCTCTTAAGCTAATTCAGCACACAATTCATAAAACAGGATGCTTCTGTTACCAAAATACAATAACAGGGGATAAAAGGGAGTTTAAAGAGACACAATCAATGGAGCAGAAACAATAGGGAAAATAACATTCTTTCTTATCCTAATAACAGTGGGACTAAAGGTTATAAATATTTTAAAAAATGACTAGCACAGGTTTATTTAAGCAACTTCACAGTCTTTCAATGATTGAGACTAGTTTATTATGAAGGCAATGATGTAGGAAATGAAAACAAATAGGTATTAATAAAGGGACCTTAAAAAAAATTCCTTTGTATTCAAAAGGACTGTACTGAAGATTTTCCATTACAGTTTCTGAAATTTTTGTGGCAAAAAATATAACGGCATCTATCTAAACCCCAAACATAGACTCAGTAAACCAAAATTATTTGTACCGGAGGTAATATTATTCTCATATTAATAATTCCGGACATTAATACAGTCTGTATTTCTGGTAACATATTTGATAGTTTGGAGTGCATAGTTATTCTAATAGCTGAATAGAAGAAGCTCAGAATTGTGTGACAAAAGTCAAAACAAGAGTTTATTGAACAGTTTGATCTAGACTATGCCACCACCTAGACATTTGGAGACCAAGCATGTTAGTTTTCTTTTTTACTTCCCAGAGTGAGAAGTTGCTGGTTCCCTGAGATACTTCCTATGGGGAACCATATCTCCCAATGCAAACTCCATTGATTTCTCTGCAGGAACAGAAAGAATGACATAAAGAGCTCCCTACAGGGATATTCACCTTTTCTGATTCACAGATTCTGTCTGGATTATCTATTTCTTGGGGAACACTCTTTTTTATATGAACTAGCAAATCCAGAGTAAAGATTTGTCAAAAAAATATCCTTTATTACTCAGTGTACTATTGCCTTTTAAACAAAAAACATCAGTTCTTTCTGATTTTCCTTAAATGGACGTTAGCTCCAAAGTGATAAAGGGAAATAGAAATTCAATCAACATAGCTGATGACTCAAAAACATAAAACCGCTGAGAACTTGTTCAATAGACAACAAAATTAAAAGCCAAATAAACTAAGTATTAGCAACAAGAATAAAATACCACCTATCAAAATCTAGGCATGGTACTATTTATTTATTTATTTATTTATTTATGTGTGTGTGTGTGTGTGTGTATATATGTATATAGTATATGTAGTACATATACATATACATGTGTGTATGTATATATACATGTGTATAATATATGTATATGTACATATGTACAAATATTTATATATAAATGTACACACATATACATACATATATTTGTATCATCCATCTAAATTTTAAAAAGGCTTAACAAGCTACTTTTTGTCATTTCATATTGAAAATTTATCATGTTATGTATCAAAAATAAATGGTGAATTAAAGGGTCACTTCTGACATTAATAGTTTAGAAAGCATTTTTAAATTGCAATGGTGCACTTTAAAAATATCCATTCAGTTTAGTCTATTTTAAATGATAGCATTCTCCAAGCACATTTTTAAGCAATCAGTGTTGATAGTTACTGCAACTCTTATTATATATCCAATGAAATGATTCTTCTTCCCCCAGTGACCCAATCTATCTATAGATATAAGGGGGTAACAATAGTCAAGGTCAATTTTTCAGATCTGACTGGCTCATGGAGATCAATACTTAATTCCCTAATAGAAAGAAAGAAACATAATTGTGGCCCCTTCCTATAGAAACACACTCCTTAGGAAAATTAAAACTGGAGACAAAACTATCATTTACAAGTTCAAGAGAAAGGCAAAAAGTAGCAGGCATTCTTTATGAATTACTCTGTTCTTCATTGCTACAAACACTGAGACTCTCAACAAGGATTTCTCCAAAAACAAGATCTGAAGAAGTATAAACAAAGGATTTCCCACCCATGAAAATGCTGCATCTAGCACAACATTTGCAGTGTAAAGGTCTCTCGCTGGGAAGGTGGCTCAGTGGTAGAGTGCTTGCCTTGCATGCATGAGGCCCTGGGTTCAATTCCTCAGCATCACATAAGCAGAAAATGCCAAAAGTGGCACTATGGTCAAATGGTAGAGCACTAGCCTTGAGCTGAAAAGCTAAGGGATAGTGCCCAGGCCCAGAGTTCAGGCCCAGGACTGACCCCCCCCCCCAAAAAAAAGGCTCTCTCACAAAACAAATCTGGTGGTTGAATGAATGATACTAATTGATCTACCCTAATCAGCTACAGAGCTGAGAACTTCTTCTGTCAAGGGACTGAGAATTAATGCTTTATGTTTGGAGTACCACACAGTCTCTGTCATAACTATTGGACTTTCCGGGGTGGCCAGTTAGCTCAGTTGGTTAGAGTGTGGTGCTGATAACTATTGGACTTTACATACCATAATAACATGAAAGTTATCATAGATAATATATAATTAAATGGGCATATCTGTTTTCCAACAAAACTTTATAAAAACAAGTTGTAGGCTGGATTGGTCCAGTCAGCTATAATTCACTGACCTCTAGAATTAGAACATGTGATTTTTTAACTAGATACAATTTACTTCCAATTAGAATGCATGAATACTTTTTAAATTTTAGTGTGCAAATGAATCTCCTTTGGGGAAAAGATCTTGATATAATACAAATTTTGATTCAGTAGACTAGAGCAGAATCTAAGATTTTTTTTTAAATTTCTAACAAGCCCTCAGGTGACATAGAAGCTACTGATTAAAAAAACATACTGTGAGTACAAAATATTAAACATCATTAGCAAATTTGCCTTTGAATTTCAAACAGGTAGAAACTAGAAGCAAGACAAAAATAAGCCTTGGATTTTACTGGAATAGTTTCAACATCAGGAATTCTGATGTTTTGCTCCAAAACTGTCCAATCAATAATGTTTTCAAAATTTCAACTTTTCATTCTACTTAAAAGAGACATAAAGATTGTTATAGGATTGACCTTGATATTTGTTTTTAGAATCTGTGACAACATATTTTCTAATCCTTTTCTTTACAAATAAAAAGAGAAAAAAAAGTGTTCATACCTAAATACAACTAAATAGAACTACCCAAAGTCCCCCAAACCTCACCGATAGTTTTTGACGGTGATAACTTTTGAAATTATTCATATACACATAGGGATTAGAAAAGCTTCATTGAAGCCAAATGAGATGAATACTGAGAAGCAAAACAAGTTAAGGCTATTTAACGTTCATAGGACTCAGGATTATTTATTTAATTTTTCTTCAGTTCAAGAAGTACAAACTGAACAACTGCAATATACCAGCTAATAAGCTGGGCCTCTGGAGGAAATAAAAAGAATGCTAAAAATACATTTTACCTTCAACTCACTAAAAGATATTAGATACTGATACACATGTATATTTTTACAATTCCATAATGCAAAAACAACATTATGAAACTGTACATTGAGAGAAATTATGAAGTTGTACATTAGATATGAGGAGGGGGATTACTTAAAGAAGAGAGAATGAGAAAGAAAGCTATGGAGGATATAATATTGAAGAGCATATATGTACATATACGTACCAGATACTGTTAAATCTTTTAATTTCTAATTATACCAACTAAATCATATATAATAAAAGAAAGTTATGTTCAAGGTATAATGTAAGGAAGATAAATATTTTTACATGTAATTCCTAAAAGAGTTTTGAAAAATTCCTACAAGTTGGTATATTTAATCATAAGTTTGTGGACTTCAGTACTTATTTTCTAATAAGAGAAAAAATACTGACAATTTAAAATACAACTATTAAAACATTTATACAATGGGGAAAGTGCCATAGTAATTTTATGCCCACTCTTTTACAAAATATACATAAAACATAAAACATAATTCTTTTTTCTCTTGAAATTGCATTTTCATTCTAGTTCTGCCACCATCTTATGCTAATATATTTTGATAATTTGTAAGTCTACTACTCATCAACTGTGATGATATACCGCTACTGTAAAAATATCCTATAAATTAAAACTAGTTTTTTAAATTCCAAGATCATAAGACTATCTTTAAAAATTGAGCAATATAACTGGGCACTGATGGCAAAGCAATATAACTGGGCACTGGTGGCAAAACTTGTTATTCTAGCTACTCAGGAGACTGAGATCTAAGGCTCACAGTTCAAAGCTAGCCCAGGCATAACAGTCCATGAAATTCTTACCTCAAATTAACCACCAGAAAATGGCAAGTGGAACTGGTGCTCAAAGTGGTAGACCATTAGCTTTGAGCAAAAGAGCTTAGGGATGTGCCCAGGCCTTGAGTTCAAGCCCCATGATCAACAAATAAACTGAGCAACGTAGTTACCATAATTATCATTATGAACAATATCAATATGAACATATCACAAGTATTTATACATTATCACTAACAGGATAAATAATCAAAACTGGCAATAGAAAGACCATAGCTTAATTGAAAAATATTGGGAAAATGTAACAGGAGAGTGTATGAATGTATAAAATACATAAATGTATGAAAATATCACAACCTTTCATATCAATTAATATGCAACATTTGTACAATTAATATATGCTAATAAAAATACTTCTCCAAAGTTGGTAAATTATATTCTCCCTCTATTAGATGTCCTAGAGGTTTTACATTTTATAATGGTAATCTACAAAGAATGTACAATGAAGAGACATGCTTTTCCTTAAAGTAGAATAGTTCAGTTGTGAAAAGAGAATTAAGACAGGAGAAACAGTGTGATCTCAGGCAGATAAACATTGCAGAAGAATACATGATGAAATTAAAGATCTGGAAATGTGGTTAGTTCAAACTAACCCTGGCTACCTATCCCTTGGAAAGTCTTCTACTCTTTCATGCCCACCAGTTTATAATCCTCTGTTTTAAGAAATTATCCCCTAAAAAAAAAGAGAGAGAGCATAGCAAATTTAAATCAGTCCTAAGCAAATACTAAAGAGTTCAAAATGAAAATACTATGTAAAAATTCCACAAGTCTAAGTGAGCTACTAATGTCATTTCTAACTATCCTCAGAAGTTTACATTGCAATTGTCTAATTTAGAAAGTTCCACAAAAACATCTGTACTACAGGAGTGATAATGGAACCCTCCAAAAAAGCAAGCTGTACCTGCTGAGATGAGAATTTAGACTGATGTCCATGAGTGTCTACCCACCACAGAGTAAAGTAGTAAATGAATGAGAAAACCAAGAGTCCCAAGAAGAAATGCTGACAAAATAAAAAAACCAAGGAAGTAAGGGGCCAGGAGTCTAGGATACAAGGGGAGGCATTTACAAGGAACACTTTGTGTCAAATAGCTCTTTCACTCATGAGAAAAAAAAACGTATGAGAAAAGCTTGTTGGCTTTACTATTTTTCTACCTAGTTAAGAAAAATCAATTTTTGCTCAGACTTCTTGTTTATTTAAAAAATAAATGCATATAGAAATTGTTTCTTTCCCTCTGCAACTTTTTTCATTGTCCACTTTCATCAAAAATAACGAAGTTAACCACTCATTTCCCTCATCTACAAGATGAATATTCATACCAACCTCAAAGGTAACTGGGGAGATGTGTATAAAAAGACAATATAGTTTTTGGAAATGTTTGCTAGGACTTAAATATTTGCTCTTGGCATCAGTACCAAGATTATATTGTTTTCAATTCTCTAACAATTTTCTAAGACAAACCAAAACACTTGCTTCAACTTTGATGGCTGCCACTAGGCTCCTACATCAATCAACACATTTTGACAGGTACTATGCTCACTGAGCATACAGTGTCAGTGTGATATTAGCTATACTTAAAATGAAACTCTCACAGTACTGTTTGGGGAAAGCATACATGCCAAGTGAAATTCTAGAGACTGTGAAAGCTCTCAATTTTTCATTGTGCTCTTTTTATTTTCATGTGTTGGACACATTTAGTTTCCAACCAAAACAAGCTTAAAGCTTTAAGAAAGAGAAACAATAAAGATTTGGAAGTTTTCTTTGACTATTTAGTATAACCTCCAGGGTAGGAAATAGGCAAAATTAGGCAAAATCTTCACCTAAGAATAAAAAGCATACATGTCTCAGCAGTAGATTATGAGTTTCAAGCTATAGAACCTAAATGTAGCCACAGAGGAATACACAGGCTCCTGTGGCTTTCCTAAAACTGGGTCTACTTGAGCCAGAAAAGCTCTGAAACCTCCTTCTCATTAACTCCTCGTTCCCATACTACAAGAAAACAAATGTCGGGCTGGGATGTAGCTCAGTGGCAAAGCGCTTGCCTAGCAAGTGCAAAGTCCTGGGTTCGATCCCCAGTACCAAAAAAGAAAAGACGAAAAAAAAAAGAAAACAAATGTAAATTTCCATTGCAAAGCATAATAAAAAGCATAATAAAAAATTAGGGTTTCCTTGTATTTTCTTATTTATTTCAATGCATCATAAAGTTTATCTTCAGGTAGCTAACCAAATCATCAATATTGCCTGTTTAGGCTACCATTTTGACAGGACTCTTTCACCACAGTAACGTCACTGAAAGAAACCCATGAAATAGCCAGCAATGTTTCCCAAAACAATATCAAGTCATATGAAAAATTGATAACCCATGGAGAAGAGTGGATAGGCAAAGAAACAGTCCCATATAATGTGTGTAGAAGAAATTTTTATATTAATTGTGCACGGTTAGACCAACAACTCCATTTCTAAGAACTAATCCAGTCAAAATACTAAAATTTGATCACTGGGCTGGAAAGGTCTCTCAGTGGTAGACCGCTTGCCTTGCATGCATGAGGCCCTGGGTTTGATTCCTCAGCACCACATAAACAGGAAAAAAAAAAGCCAGAAGTGACACTGTGGCTCAAATGGTAGAGCACTAGCCTTGAGCTGAAGAGCTGAGGGACAGCACCCAGGCCCAGAGTTCAGGTCCCACGACTGGACCCCTCCCCCCAAAAAAATAAATAAATAAAGATAAATAAAACTTGATCACTACAGTGCTGTAAATGATAGAGAAAAAATTGGAAAGAATGAAATAAAATATCCATTGATCACGGGTGAGTGAAAGGACAATGCATGCAAATCATGTAGTCATTAAAATATCCAGGAAAAGCTGTAAAAAGTGTATTAAGAGAAGTATCTAAGTTTATATTAAATGTGCTCAGACAACAAAACTCCATATGTCATATAACTCATTACATAAAAGTCCAGAATAGGCAAATCCATAGACAGACAGTAATTGCCAGGGATTGCAGGAAAGAGGGAATTGAGTGTGATTATTAATGGGCACAAGGTTTCTTTGGGGGCAGTGTTATTAGTTTTATGTGGATGCTATAACAAACTACCACAAAATTTGTTGCTTTCTAAAAATCCACAAATTTGTTCTCTTGTAGTTCTAGAGGGCAGAAGTCTGAAACAAGTTCTACAGAATATAGTCTATGGTTCTCTGGAGTTTCTAGAGGAGAATCTACTTTCATGATTGTAGCCTTTGGAAGCTGTGTGCATTAATTAATTAGCTCATGATGCTTACTCACATCCATCACCCTCTCTCCTGTTTCTGCTGTCATATCAACTTTTTCCTCTTTGACAGTCAATTCTTCCTCCTTCTCACTTAAGGACATTTTGATTACATTTAATCACCCAGATGATTTGTGCCCATTTTAAGATTATTAATTTAATTACAATTTCAAAGTCTCCTTTGCCACATAGGGTAATATTTATCATTTCCTCAGATTAAGAACTCAGATATTTTTAGGGGCCATTATGCAGGTAAATGCAGAAACGATGGAGACATTCTAGTTGATAGTGGTGATAAATGCATGTCTTTGTGGATATACTGGAAAATTCTGAATTGTATTCTTTGAAAGTATGAGCTATATGATAGTAACTTTATTTCAATAGATTAGTTTTTAAGACATAGCTATCAGAGCCAGGCTCTGGTGGCTCACACCTGTAATCCCAGGAGGATAAGGTTTGTTTTAGATTAGGCAGAAAAGTCCATGAGACTCTTATCACCAATTAACCACTAAAAAGCCAGAAGTGGAACTGTGGTTCAAGTGATAGAGCATTAGTCTTGAGTAAAAAAAAAAAACAACTCAGGGACAGCTCCTAGGCCCTGAGTTCAAGTCTCAGGACTGCATACATAAATACACACACATACACACGTACATGTGCACACATGTACATGCGCGCACATGCAACATAGGAAACGTTATTACAAGCTCAAAAACAACTAAGAAATGAATAATTTATGTGCATTTGTACTTTAACAAAACAAAGAAATAAAATCCACAAACTCAAGTTAATGGTCCTTCAGGTCAAACTTAACAATCCATATCTGTAACCAGTACAGATAATAAAATGATGTATTTACATATTATAAGTTCATTTACATGCAATGGCTGCAATGGCTAACAAAGATGCATTGTGGGAAAACCCACCCCTATCATCCTTCAGGATACCTGAATGCTATAGGTAATCCATGACCCTCTGATGCAAGTGCAAAGAAGGAAAACACATATACTATAAAAACATTAAGGGCTGGGAAGGTGGCTCATTGGTAAAATGCTTGCCTTGCATACATGAGGTACCACATAAGCAGAAAAAAACAGAAGTGGCGCTGTGGTAGAGCACTAGCCTTGAGCTTAAGAGCTGAGGGACAGCACCCAGGCCCAGAGTTCAGGCCCATGACAAAAAAAAAAATTAATGAAGTTCAATTTTTCTCTTTTTAAAAGGTAAGAAATATCATAATATTTTCCCATACTTAATAGGCAAGCTGATACATAAACCACTAGCTTTTGATAAAGATCGCAGTCTTCACTACCAAACATCCAAGACACTGCAGATTTCATCAATAAGAGTTTATGCTGCCTCTCTAGAGGTTGTGATTCTATAGCTACATTACCTTTTCAAGATCCTACTCTATGCAATAAAAATTCATTGCTACTCTTTTTTCTATTAACTCCATAACTTGAATAAAGTAGTTGATATAAGCAAGTAAAAAAGAAGGAAATAAAATCAAATTGAAATTACAAGTATAATAGAAATGAAGCAGGGTCAATGGAATCTTTTGTGTGGCTTGTAATTCTACCACTACAGATCAAAGCTATATGACCCTGTCAGTTGTTTATTCAAGTAAATTGCTCAAATGACAATTTACATAAATAGAGGCATACAGCAAAAAGAATAGTGCCCTAGAGAACATTTTAATCACTGATGAATTTAGAACCTAAAATATAATACAACCCAGAATGCTATTGTAAGATTTTTAATGAGCCCAAAGTAAAAGGAATTGAGAAATTAAAAAACACCAGAAAACAAGCCTGAAAATAACTAACAACACCTAGTATATACTCAAAATCTCAACATAAAAACAACTAGCTCTAGGATGGTATCAAGTTAATGATATGGCTTACAGTACAGTTCATAGACTCTACAAAATTCTTTTCTGTTAACTATGAAAAGCCTTTCGAACTTTATTATAAATAAGTAACTTTAAAAGAAGATGTATATTTTACTTTCTTTACATCTACAACTGGATTTGTATACCTTATTGAAGCAGGCTCAGAAACTCTGTAATATGAAGACTTATTAATGTCTTAGGGTTAAGTTCCTTTCACTAATTACAACAACTGTGATTTTAGGCATCTAATCAAGGTCGAGTTCAATCTGGAGTAAGTAGTGTTTATAGAAACGAGTCTGATGATACTTTATCTAGGAAGAGAAGTAGTGATATACTACTTTTGGGCCTGAAAAGGCAGGATTGCTCTGTCGCTTGAGAGCCTATGCTGAATAAAATATTTTAAAAAATAAACCTATTCATTTTTTAGAAGATACCAATCTCAAATACATTCAAAACAGTAATGCCACTTACTGCACTGCTCTCTGACAGTGACTGCCTCTCTGTATTCCATGTCTTCATTTACTGCCCACCCCCCAACTCAAAGAAAAACCTACTCTGGGTATAAGTTTAAACCAATATATTTTATTCAGTAGAATAGCAGAATGGTACACAATTAACATCATTTTAGTCATGTCATTATTTCCAGCTCAGTGGCATTTATTCAGATGAGCACAATTTGCAGCCACTGCGCCCAACTCTTCTGATGTTAACTGGCATCATTAAAACCCTCCCAGGGTCCTACTCCTTTGATCTTTTAAAGAATGCCTTGGGTTTGTGACTGAGAGCCGGAAACTCACGGCTGGACACCCTCAACAGCATTCATGTTGGGTCACAGATTGCTCACGTCAGCTAATAATCCTCAGAGACCATGATTCCAATTCAAAAGAGAAATTTTTCTCCATCTTAAAATTCTTTAAACAAAAACAAATTAAAAAGTAGATTAAAATAACATATAAGGACAAACATACAGGAGACTCTAAATGTTCTAAGTTCAAAAGCTGAGGTTAAAAACTTTTAAGAATAAAGTGTCCATAAAGATGGTAACAAACCCCAAATGGTAAATGGCAGATGGCAGAAGATATAGAAAGTCAGAAACAAAATTACAAAGTGATAAAACTTCAAAACTTCAATTTAAAATTTTCCAACTTGTATGTTTTGATAGAGCACTCAATTATCCCATTATCACCAAATGCTTGCCTTAGAAGACTAAAACAACCAATTAAATAGTAGTGAAAAACAAATTCTTTTCTATTAAAAAGAACACACAATATTTTTATTTCTCCAAACATTTCATACATAGCTTCTGTGTGTTGAATAGTACCAATTATACAAATGTAATACAATCCATTAAAATTTTATTTCAAAGATGAAAAAAACATACTTAAAAATCTATTTGACAGGAGACAAAGTGAATGTTATAATACCCAAAAACGCTTAATAAAAGGCAAGTTCCTGCTGTCCTTTTAAAGTTAAAAATAAGGACAAACTACAACTTTGGATTGCAAAGAGTCATTGTATAGCATATAAAAGGCTCAGCATGGAAATAGATTCAACAAATGTACAAAAAGAGTTTTCATGTCCAGGAAGAACTAAAGGCATCAAAAAAATAGGCCCCCCGACTACAAATAACAGAGCCCAGTTCTAAAAGACCAGCAGATTCATTCTCTAATGCATAGCAAATTAAATTTAATCAACTCCTGTGCAAGGTTAGGCAGGCATTCCACCTTTAAAAGTCTCCACAAACAAAACCATAAAAACAACAAAAGAGGTTGCAGAGTGTAATAAATACCAAATCCACAGTAGGTGACAGAAGCCTTACTGTAAACAGCTGAAAAAAATCTGACACTAAACAATGGATCACATTTCCATACTGAATTATATTTCTCACACTAATAAATGCTTACACAAAATGCAGAATTTCCATGGACCATTTTTATACCATCTTAACTCCCTAAAGCCTTCCAAACCTCCTGGGTCCCATTGAAAATTGCTCCCACCCCAACAGTGTTCCAAAACATACCCTAGACAAAGGTTTAGAATGATGAGAGAGGACAAAGACAACTACCTTCCACCATAATTTTAGAAAATAAATAAATAAAAGAGGATAGAACAGCCAAAACATAACCTTGGCACAGGGTATTTCCGGGGAAATCACTGCTGTGACAAATGGCCTGAAATGAACTCTTCCAGCGGTCAAGAATCCCCAGGAAAGGCCCCTCCTCTACTTATCTATTGCTCAATTGTACAATACTCTGCTTTGAAAATATAACACCCTCATAGAGCTAGGCAAGATGAAAGAGCTTTTCTGCACAATTTTGCAATGCCTATTAATTTTTGTTACAACAGACTCACAACTGATTAAGAAAACACAGAGCTAGCCCTGCCAAACACTCTCATTTTAAAAGCTTTAAGAGAGAAAATGTTAACCATGAAGAAGCCCTCTTTTTAAATACAAATGCAGTGATTTTCATTTCTGCACAGACTATAAGCTGTTTCTCCTCTAACTCTGAGCAATTTATTTAAACCAAGAGCTATCCTCTACCTTGGAAATATCAGTAGTAACGTTACTTGATTACTGTGCAGTTACAGAATTATCTTTCAGAAATATTATGACTCATTCATCACCACTCAGAGCACCCACAGAGAATCAAGGACTGAAGGAGAGAGCTTAAACTGTTCTCAAAGTATTCTCACACTTCATCAAAACTGATGAAGCAACATTATAGAGTAGGAAGAACACAAACTATAGTCCAACAAAGAAGTATTCAAATCTCCATGTTACCACATATTCCCACGGTTAAACTTTCAAACATCAGTAAATATTACCTATATGTCAAAGTTTTTATGAATTTTAACATAGAACATAATGTAACAAATGACAAACATAGTAAAACATGCCAAAGAAAGTAGATTTTACAGTTCTGTTGAAGTATAATGACATAATATAAAATGTAGAGATCATTGATGAAATGTGACCAGTGACACATAGATATAATTTCCAAGAAAATATGAGAAAAGATGCCCTTCTGAATTTTATAGTAACTACAGGAATCAAATTATTTTCACCAAAAACAACATATTTCCACTAATATATCCAAAATATTACCATTTTGATATATAATCAATTTTTAACATTTTGTCAATGACACATAGTCATGTGTTTCTTAAGAGCAGAAATACGATCCAAGACATGTGATTAGGCAGTATTGTCATTGTGCAAATATCAGTATGCTTACAGAAATTAAGACAGAATTATATGACTAGACAATATAAATCTTGTAGGAACATGGTTACATACTCCATTGTTGACTAGAAACATGGCTATACTGTACATACTGCACTTTACACATACAATGCATGATTCAAGTAATCACTTAGACATGTAGACAGTTTCTATGTTTTAGGTCGTACAAATGTAACCAGTGCCTAAAAAAAGTTCCTCATAGTCCTTGCCAGTCTATCTCCTACCCTCACTCCTGATTAACTACTCTGATTTATGTCCCCATAAATCAGATTTGGCTATTCTCGATTTCAATAAAATAGAAACCATTAATATGGGCAGACTTTTCTATAACTACCTTCTTTCACTGAGCATGTTTTCAAGTATCTTCCATGTGTATTTAAGTAGCAGTGACCTGTTCCTTTTTCTTGCAAAATAGTATTCCATAGTATAAATAAACAAGTTGTTTACTTCTTGACCAGCTAATGGATGTTTGCATCACTTTCAAATATGCTGACATTAATAACACCAATATTCTTATGTAAGTCTTTCTGTTTTATGGGTGTTTTGCTTGACTTACTAAAAGTACAATTGTGAGATCAAAGGTAGGTTCATGATCATCTTTCTATAACAAATGTCCAAATACTTCACAACAGTTGTTTCATTTTACATTCTTGGCAACAGTATGAAACATCCAGTTACTCCCTATCTTCTCAAATATTTGGTATTGTCAATCTTTTTAGTTTCAGTAATTCCGGTGGTGTATACATTTCTCAAGAACCAATAGTGTTGCAGAGTTTCTTATGTTTGCTGTCTACTCATGTAACTTTTTGTCTTTTTTAAAATCAGTTAATAAGAGGAAAGAGTTGCTAACAAGGACAAACTGAGAAGATATATAAAATTATTTGTAATGCTGAAATAGGGATATAATTCTAAGGACTACCAGGGTCAGGTAGTAGATGATGTAAATCTAAAATCCAAGAGAACTGCAGCAATTAAAGTACACACACACACACACACACACACACACACACACACACACACACACACACACACACACACACACACTCATGTACACATGCACACATGCATGCATATATAAATCCATATATCCAGACAGCTTTGCCAAGCCTGGCTCAAATTTTCTGCATTTTTAATTTTAGAGTTAAAGCTTTATGAGCTTTACCTAAGGAAATCTTTACCTAATGCTTGCTTTGGCACTAGATAGGGATGAGAGAGAGGTAAGCACCCCCTGTTTTCTTTTGCACCCCTGCTCTCTTCACCAATTCTGCTCACCAGAATGAAGATAAAACCTGTCTATTTGAACATCTTTTGAAAAAGGCAACAGTCTTTATGATATAAATAGGACCCATTCACACTTACAATTTCTATATCGCTAAAGCAGAATACAGTAACAACCTTATTGAGAAAAATTATGTTAAAAAAGGTGGTATATGAATTGAAATAAGAACCCTGGGAAACAGATGACTTTCAAAAAAGAATACTTTCAAGATATCCATAATAACATATATAAAAATAAAATCAAAAACTATATAATTCTTACAACTTTTAAGATCTCTAATGAGATCAGAGACAAATACATATGTTTGCTGGTATCTATATATATTTTTTCTTTTTTGTCAGTCATGGGGCTTGAACTTTGGGCTTAGGAGCTGTCCCTGAGCTCTTCAGCTCAAGGCTAGCAATCTACCACTTAAGCCACAGAGCCACTTCCGTTTTTCAAGGTGGTTAATTAGAGATAAGAGTCTAACAGACTTTCCTGCTTGGGCTGCTTTGAACCACACTCCTCAGATCTCAGCCTCCTGGTAGCTATGATTACAGGTGTGAACCACGGGCACCCCGCTTCTCTAATTCTTTACATTCCAAAATTTAAGCTTGAATGGGTCAAAATTTTCTGAAGCAAAAAAAATAAAATAAAAATAAATAAAGTCAGTTTAGACCACTCCTTTCCTTAGTAATAGTTTAGAATATTTGGATATTTAAGATTTTGGAATTCTGATAACAAGCCGAATGGCATCCCAGAAACCATGTCTTAAACTCAGTATAACTAACACAAATGAACTCTTCTTACTATTAACAAATAATACTTCCAGAAACCTGGATACCAGTTGCTACATTTTCTACCTCTTTTTATTGGATAATATGGAAAGTTACTAGAAAATAGGTAGTTCATAAGATCAGAAAATATCTTTTGCCTGGCTATACTGGTTCATACCTATAATCCTAGCTACTTCAGAGGTGGAGTTTGGGAGGACTGTAGTTAGGTAAAAAGTTAGCAAGACTGATCGCAACAAATAAGGTGAATATGGTTGATCATACATATAATCCTAGTTATGCTTGAGGATAGTGTCCCAAGAGTACCTTCAGCAAAAAATGTGAGCCCATTTCTGAAAAGAAATAAAACAAAAAAAGGACTGGAAATACAATTCAGAGATTAACCCTAACTACAAATCCCATTACTGCTGAGCAAGCAAAAAAATAAAAAAAACTTTAAAATTCCAAAATATTTAGAGTAAGAAAATCATCCAAAAGAAAGGAATTCTTTCACACATGAAATTACTTCTTAGACTGCTAATTTTAAAGAAAGAAAAATGGGAACTAATTTTAAAAACCAATAAAACTTGACTACTTGAGATATCTTTACTCTGTGCAAAGTAATTAAACCATTATAATTTTTAGAAACATTAAAAAAAGGTCTAGAAAATGTAAAAAAAAAGAAAATTGAAACTTTTTAAAATGCATTTATATATAAAGAATGAAAATGAATATGGAAAAATAAGAAACTGATGAGGTTTACTAACTATTTTCATTATACAAATAATATGATGCTATAACAAACTGACATCTTAGCCAGGAGCAGGAGGCTCACACCTGTAATGCTAGCTACTCAGGAAGGTGAGATTGGATCTGAGGGTCATAGTTAAAAGCCAGACTAGACAAGAAAGTTCATGACACTCTTATTTCCAATTAACCAATAAAAAACCAGAAGTGGAGCTCAAGCAAGAAAGATAAAGGGCTCCTGAGTGCAAGCCCCAGGATGGACAGACAGACAGACAGACAGACAGACAGACAGACAGACAGACACACACACACACACACACACACACACACACACACACACACACACACACACACACGAACAGTAATAAGTATGGGTGAGGATGTGGAGAAATTTAAATCTTCCTACATTATTGCTACAATAGTCACTTTGGTAAGTTCTTTTTACAAATTCTTCAAATAATGAAAATTTAGAGTCACCATATAATCCAAAAAATTCTAGCTCTATGACTATATCTTCAAAATAAAAGGGCATCTGCACAAAACCTGAACACAAATATTCATAACATTGTTGTTCAAAATGGCAAAAACAGAAGCACTCCAAATGGCCATCAATTGATAAATGATTAGATACTATTCAACTGTGAAAGAAATTGACATATGTTATAACATGCCTGGGATGGGCCATAAAATTGTCAAGTTAAAGAAGTTAGTCACAAGAAATGCTAACCCATGTTTTTCATGTATTGGTTTACATGAAGTTTCCAGAACCCATGTTTTTGAAAGAGAACATCTCTATGTAGTGGTGGCTGCATGATGATGTGAATAGGCTGTAAAACATGCAACTGTGAGCATTAAAAGGAAGGCTTGTATAAATGTGAATTCTGACTCAGTGTAGCTGCTATTTTACAGAGAAAATGTTGCTTCTCAAAGCCATTACTCTGTATTAAGTCAGAGAGACCTAAGAAAAGTAGGCAAATGGGGTAGGGTGGGACAAAAAGTGAAGAGAATGCTGGATGGAAAAGATAAGGAACACAGAATACAGTGTATTTATTACTTTCCTTTGAAAATGACAACCCCTTGGCTTAAAGACAAATGAAATTACTTTCTTTCAATGCCCACATTTTTCAAAGGAAGGAAGCCTGGGAGAAACAAAAAATCAGGAGACTCAAGAGTCTTGGATCATTTTGTGAGTCATATGACTTCAGGAAACTTACTGAATGCCAGAGCCTCTGTTTCTTCACTAGGAAACAAAATCTTGCCATCCCTGTATCAGTGAATGGCAAAATTTGTGCCAAATACCCTTGAAACACTAGTTTGTTTTTTTTTTTAAGAAAGTCATTTAGCCTTAAAAGAAACTGATGAAGTCTAAAACAACATGGCAATAACATTAAAGAAAGAATAAATTTCTGTCTTCTACTTCCAAACTTCTAAACTACATTCTCATCTTCATGGTCAATCAGGATATCTAGATACTTCTGTGATTTTTGAGCAAAGAAGCACCAAAAGCATTTATATTAGAAAAAAATCTGTATTGTGACATGCCTAGGCATTAGGTAGAAGAGAACTTTTTAAATGATTCTTATTGATGATCATGTTAATGAGTAAGCAGTAACTATAAACTTAATCTGCCTTCATTAAAGATAACTAAGTCAGGATTATGACTTTCAAAGCTAAGAGTTAATTATCAACTTTAAGGGGGAAAAAAGCACTATCTTCTATACAAAGGCAAGTTTGGGAAAGTCATGCAAATTCAATTGCGAATGATTTTCTAACTGATGTATTCTCTAAAAGCTGAGTTAATTCAGTTTTATTCTTTTATCCTTATTGATTGATGTCATTGTTTTAGGCTATTTTCTGTATTCCTAATTATATTTGATAGTCAAGGGTCTGAAAAGTAATAGAAAAATCTCTACATGATGCTAGAAAATGGGTTTATGACTACACTGAATACTTTTTGGTTAATCTGGCAGCCATATCAATGCTTAACACATGCTATCAATTAGAAGACACAAGACATGGCCTCACAGAACACGTAATGACTCCTGAGGACAGCATTCAGGCCCCAAAACCAAAAGATTAATCCCAGACTACTGGATGTGCCTGGCAAGAGCTGCTAACTTGAATGAATTTTACAACTATAACACATGTCACAGGATATGACAGCAGCAATGTCACAAATAATGAAAACAAACGTGTGTGTGTGTGTGTGTGTGTGTGTGTGTGTGTGCAGGCACATGCATATACAACTTGGAAAGCCTTAAATAAAACAGAGATACAAAGTATCAAAATTTTCATCAAAAAGAAATGTGCTATTTCTACTTAGGTAGATGAACTTAAAGCTATCCACCAACAAAAATTAGAAGAGATCATTCTTGTTGCCAAACAAATAGCAAAGCAGATTCAATACATATCACAATTCAGGACATGTGTAGTATCTAGTTTTTAAATAATATGGTACAGCTAGGTGTGGTGGTACACCCTGGCAATCATAGCTACTCTGGAGGCAAAAGTCAGAAAGACTGTGGTTTAAGGCTCCCCTGGGCATAAAAGGTTTGTGAAATCTCCATTTTAACAAGCAAGCCAGGCATGATGGTATCTATGTACACATCACATGAGCTACAAAAGAAGCATGAGTAACATAATTATGTTCTAAATGAAGAAAGGAAAGAGGACACAAGACCTTACCTAAAAAATAACTAAAGCAAAAGAAGTAACAGGATTATGGCTCCAGAAGAAAAGATCCTTGCCATCAGTATGAGGCCTTGAAACTTCAGGAAACTTCAAACTGCAGGAGAGGTAAGTGGGGAGGGGAGGAAACTTAAACAGAGGAGAGGTCCAACAGAGAAGGTGAAGAGGGAGAATATGGTGGAAGCATTTTACATATATGAATATAATTTAGAACAATGAAAACTGCTGAAACTGTTTCAGGAAGTAGGAGAATGGATGAAGGAGATAAAAGGGTGAGTTTGATAGGGATTCTTTGTATGCATTATATAAAAAAAGACATTGAGCCACCCCGGTGGCAAACGCCTATAATCCTAGCTACTGAGGAGGCTGAGATCTGAGGATTGTGGTTCAAAGCCAGCCCAGACAGGAAAGTCCATGTGACTCTTATCTCCAACTAACTACCAGGAAGCTGGAAGTGGAGCTATGACTCAAGCGGTAGAGTGCTTGCCTTGAGCTGAAGAACTGAGGGACAGTGCCCAGGCCCAGAGTTTAAGCCCCATAAGCAACAACAACAACAAAAATAGTAAGGATAAGAAAATATTCTTCCAAATAAAGTTCCCTGACTAGTGGTATTGCTCTATTATTTATTATTGGCCATCTTGTTATAAAGAGGATTTGTAAGAGAGCTAACGGCTATTGCTAGGTAGATAAGTCATATTTCATACACAATGTATCACTTGACTTTTGTTAAAAGGATGTTTTAATGGAAATATAATATGAATTTGGATTTCATAATGTTAGTGGGGGGACGGGGGAAGACTCAAGGGGAAGAGATTTGCATTTATCCAAGCAAAGAAGTAGTATTGAGGCACCAAACAAGAGGTAAGCTTCATGAGATATAGACATGAAGCCTCAATTTCTAGAAGACAGAAGTATTAGAAGCTTGTTGCAAAATAAGTCTCAGAATTCTTTTTTAGGAAGGTAGTATAATTGTTAGAATAACACTTACCAATTGAAGCAATAAGAAACATGTCCTTGGCTAGGAACAGAGTTCCCCTGCTCAAATTGTCTTGTACTGTGAACTTGGAGCAACTTGTCCAACTACCAGTACTCAATTTCTGAACAGCAATGCCATTACCAGCTCTGAACATCAAAAGAACATGACTTTCTTCTCTTGTCAAGTTTCTGAGTATCTAACTTGTCTATTATCTTCAATTGTTAAATATATATTCCACAGTTATAGAGGGACACACAGAAGCATTTAGCACAGGAAACTGAGCATATATATACAACTTGTATTACTGGTCGTTCTTTAATTATCATCATTATCAATCATACTTAGTCATAACTTTAAGGTAAAAGAATTCTACCTGCTCTTGATTGGTGCTAGTTATATTGTACAAAATTAAGAAGAGTGAGAGGAGAGGGAGATAGGGGGATGGGTGAGAATGCTGAAAAGGGTGAGATTGATTAAGATATAGAGTATTCACAAACTAAGGAAAGGGTGAAAATGATGAAGGGATGAGACAGATCAATATAAACTGGATTCATAAATTGCTTTGTTACATGGCACCTACTTTATACAACTACTAAAGATAACAAATTCAAAGAATTCCACCTACTCTCATTTACTTAGAAACTATAGTATCTGGGCTGGGAAGGTGGCTCAGTGTTAGAGCGCTTGCCTTGCATGCTTGAGGCCCTGGGTTCGATTCCTCGGCACCACATAAGCAAAAAAAAAAAAAAAAAAAAAAAGCCAGAAGTAGCGCTGTGGCTCAAGTGGTAGAGAGCTAGCTTTGAGCTGAAGAGTTGAGGGACAGCTCCCAGGTGCAGAGTTCAGGCCCACGACTGGACCCCCCGCCCCGCACCCCCCCAAAAAAAGAAAGAAACTAGTATCTGCCAGGGGCCGGTGGCTCTCATCTCTAATCCTAGCTACTCGGAGGCTGAGATCTGAGGATCACAGTTCAAAACCAGCCTGGTCAGGAAAGTCCATGAGACTCTGATCTCCAATAAACCACTACAAAACCAGAAGTGGCACTGTGGCTCAAGTGGTAGAGTGCTCAGTAGAGTGCACACCTTGAGCTGAAGAGCTCAAGGTCAGCGCCCAGGCCCAGAGTTCAAGCCCCAGGACAAAAAAAAAAAAACTATAGTATCTATGTTCACCATGTCAAAAACTGTGGTTAAGTCAATGAATGAACTTTGATGTGATAATCATACTTCAAAACATAAAGATTCTTTCTGCTATACTATAAATCTGGGAATAACCTAAGTTCAAAATATTTCAAACAAATTTTAAAATTTATTCTACCAAATGTAATCATTAGGATAGAATCCTAATAAATGATCATCATTATTACAGGCTTAATCTTTTTTCTTCTTCTTCTTCTTTTTTTTTTTTTTTTTGCCAGGTTTGGGGCTTGAACTCAGGGTATGGGTGCTGTCTTTGAGCTTCTTTTGCTCAAGGCTAGTCCTCTACCACTTGAGCCACAGCATCACTCAAGCCCTTTCTGAGTAGTTCACTAGAGATAGGAGTCTGGTGAACTTTCCTGCCCAAAGCTGGCTTCAAATCATGATCCTCAGATCTCAGCCTCCTCAGTAGCTAGGATTACAGGCATGAACCACCAGCACCCAGCTACAGGCTTAATATTTAAGCCAATAACTTTTGCTGACTATCAATGTACCAAGGCCCAAGCCAATTTCCTCATCTCACCTGATTCTTAAGGCTCTTTATTCACAAAATTAGGAAGTTATTATGCTCAAGTTCTATAAATATGATTTCCCTTTTATCTTAATAAAAATAAATAAGAACAAGGAGATATAAAAGTTTGGTTTTCTTTAGTCTGGAAAAGAATTTCTACATGAACAGATGGTTTAAGACTCCCATCTAGAATAAATTTGTAAAGCAGTTCTCCTCTTCTAAACAAAACTCTTGAGATTTGATATTTAGACTTTTAGTTACCTGAATCTGATCTTACATCATTGGAGACATTGTGCCTTGTAAAATATTTTCTTCAGAGTTTTCCAAAACAATTCAAATATACTTACCTCTGCTTGGCAGAGTGCATGAAGACCTTGCAACACCAAGGCTGCTGGAGTAGCTTGGTCAGGCTTGGTACATTCATTGAGCACCTGAGAAATAGCAGCCAACATGTCTGCACCATGCTGATAAGGCCTACATGAAATGACAGCTTAAATCAAAATTAGATCCAAACAGATACTATCATTCCCAGATCTTTAACTGAACAAAAGATATTGCCTGAAACAAAAGTGCTTTTTTTTCTTTTTTCCAGTTGTGGGGCTTGAACTCAGGGCCTGGGTACTGTCCCTTGAGCCTCTTTGTACTCAAGGCTAGTGCTCTACCACTTTGAGATATAGTACCACTTCTGGGTTTTGAGTGGTTAATTTGAGATAAGAGTCTCTTGGGGACTTTTCTGCATAGGCTGGCTTCAGACTATGATCCTTAGATCTCTGCCTCCTAAGTAGCTAGGATTACAGGCATGAGCCTCCAGTGCCCAGCTATTGGTGCTTTTCTTTACCCTTATACTACTAAATATCAACGTTCAAATACTATAACAATATGTTTTTCTTTTAAAAAATGCATTATGATCATTTCTGCTATACCTTAATGATCATTTTTATATAGAATTATTGTCCAAAGAAGGAAAACAGCTTTTAACAAATGTTATTCCTCTTAAATCACAAACTGTATTGTCTGAGTTGAGAACAATCAAATGCATAATAGTGGCTTAAAAAAAATAGGATCGACATCCTACTGAAATTATCAGTATAGAAAGCTATTTTTTCCTGGTGATTGCTCTGGTATAAGACACTGACTGAAAGCAAAGATCTGAGATCAGAAGATGACTTACAGTAGAAGTGATACTAAGTGATTACCACAATAACAGTGATAAAAAATAATATTAATAGAAATTATAACTAACTGAGCACCTACCTCATACTAGGCACCATGTTACATTCATTAATGCAACTTCCCAGCGTACCTTTCACTAAATAGCAACATAGGTCCATCTCTGAATCCTTGTTACCCCAATTATATCATACTTTTCTTCAATAATAAAATGTCAGGTGTTGGTGGCTCATACCTGTAATCCTTACTACTCAGGAGACTGAGATCTGAGGATTGCAGTTTGAAGACAGCCTGGGCAGGAAAGTCCATGAGTCTCTTATATCTAATTAACCCCTCAAATACCAGAAGTGGAGCTGTGGCTCAAAGTGGTAGAGCACTAGCCTTGAGCAAAAGAGCTCAGGAACAGAGCCCAGGCCCTGAGTTTAAGCCCCATGACCAACAAACAAAATATAATAATAGCAATAACAACAACAACAACAACAATAATAATAAATGTCAGCTAACTACTTCTACCTCTGAATTTTTTTCTCTACTAATACAGTAATAAAATTCAAACTCCTAGATCTTGGGTTATATATGTATAACTTTTTTGTAACTTACACTGAAATTATTTTTGTCATGCAGAGAGACAGAAGCTTAGAAATGAAACAGACCAGTAGGATTAAATTCCTATACATCTGACCCAATATTTGACTTGAAACAGGAATTAAGGATATGTCAGCATCCAGGCTGACCCAATGAGCAGCTTCAGAAAGCATCATTCACCCTATAGTCAGTGACAGACATGAGATATGCTCCTAGGAATTTTATAGCTCAGCAGCCTAATCAGCATGGGAAACTGCAGGATTACAAATGACTTCAGATGCATCAAATCTATTTCCTCTGTATATATTTTTACTTCACCCAAGCAAGGAAAATAATCCTGGTAAAGTAGAGCTTTACTGTTGTTACTTCAGTCTTATCACCTCTGGCCTATCAATTAATCCATAATTTAGAGCAGCAGAGTCTGCTTCCTACTTTCATGTGTCCCTAAAATCTTTGAATACATTAGGAAATTCAACATCTTTTCCTTCCTTGTTATATTCCTAGTAATTCCACCCAATGAGTCACAAATAAGGCATTAAAAAAATCAGGCAAATAAATGAACAAGACAAAAAGAAAAGAAATCAGGTACAAACGAAGCATAGTGGTACATGTCTATAGTCTCAATACTTGGGAGGCTAAGGAAATTGAGACCTCAAAGCCAGCCTTAGCCATATAGCAAGAACTCTTAAAACTCAAAGGTAGGTGGGAAATAAGACAGTTTAGAAGTGTAATGTTTAGTTTTCAGTAATCTGAAAGCTGAATACAGAAAAATAGAAAACACAACATCCTATATTTTACTGTAATATTAAATTACTACCCATAGAAAGCATATAAACATCTTATAAACTGAAATATAAAACTAGATTGCAAAGGGAACAATATACTTCCTTCTCAAAGTTAATGTCTAACAACTTTAGTCAGCAAACATGAATTGAAAGTAATTTATACTTCCATATGATAAAAGATTAGGTGAGAAAAAATATATCACACTGTACATCCTGAGGAAATAACCACCTTACCTTTGCTTGCATATATCTCTGATGGATGCTGCTTTGGCAATCAGTTTCTCCCACTGGAGCTCCTTGCTCACAGAGAGGGAAGGCATGTCAGACATAGCCATAAAACGCTGCAGTTCAGGATATACACGATCCTAATAACACAATTCCACAAGAAAAGGTGACTTCCCAAATTAGTTGAAAAATCCCTGTCCCTTTAAATGCAACATTTTCACTTCCAAATCTCCATTTGCATTGGAAATTACAATGTATTTCTGCTAATCAGCAGAGAAGAATACTGTTATGATTACTGAGGATCTTGTTACAAATGCATATACTATTCACCTCATAAAAGAAGAAAGTGGCTAAATCTCATCCTAACTACAAAGGCTCTAATCACAACCATATTTCTATTACTTGCTCACATAAATGGAGAGATAAATTACAGAAATAAAGAAATAAGATTATTTCAGATTCTCTATTTCTGAGAGTCAATCACAAATAACTGTATTATAGATCAAATACATCAAAATAAATCAAAATCTCAATGCAATCATTGATGCTACTCACTAATAATTCTAAATCAAAGTGCTGTCACATATAATTATGCAATTATTTTTCTTCAGTAAAAGGAATATGTTTAATACTCATATAAACACTTGTCTGTGAGCTTACCTGCTTTTCCCACAAAGATGTCAGCAGGCGCAAAGTGACAGCTCTCAGTTGTGGGGTAGTTCCAAGCAACTGGATTACTCGTAAAATCTGTCCTGTGCATACCTAGAAAAACATTACATTTTTGTTTCATACATGCAAATGAAGACCAATTCAAAGTTTCTAGAAGCATTTTAAACCCCTCATTTAAAAATAATGGAAAGTTGCTGGAATATTATTAATCTTCTCAGAAGATGGGAGATAGCTTTCGAGTGAGCTAGCAGGCAATTTGGGAAAGAGATGAGCCAGTTTCAGAGAACAATGAATATAAAAACATGACTATTAAGTGATTTAAAAGCATTCTTAAATATTATAATAATTTCATCTTTAGTTAAATTTCCCTCATGGAAAAATTTAGGCATGTAAACTTCATAATACCAAATAGAATTTCAATGTACTACTTAGGTTTAATTTTCTTTTTTCTTTCCTAAGTAAATGGGTTAATACACTAACCTTATGAACACCAAGTGTAGGTAATGTATACAATATATCATTGTATAGCACAGGTTCCAAAGGTCTTCCTAATTTGAACATTAAAACTGGAATCAGATTTGGTACCTAAGATGAATTTAAAGAGTATTTTATTAGTCTTTATTCAAAAAAGAAAGAATCTATATGACAGTGTTTTTCTATTTCTTTTATTGTAAAGATACTGTACATAGGGGTTACAGTTACATGAGTAAGGTAATGAGTATATTTCCTATTGAGCATTGTTACCTCCTCTTTAGTTTTTCCCCTACCTTCTCTACCCTCCCTGCCTCTCCAACTCCTCCTCCCCCCCTCAAAGTTGTAAAGTTCATTTTCAGCATAGTGTCTTGTACATTTCATTGTTACAATGGGGCAATCTGGAAATAACAAAATATGACAATGTCTATTTACCCCTTTTTTCTTCAAAGGAATATGACTGGGTAAATTAGAAGACTTAGCAGTGTCACCACAGTGAGACACATGTGAAACCTAAACTACTTGAGAGGTGAGGATATGGATGATGGAGGTTCAAAGCCAGTCCAGGAAAAAAAGTTTCTGAGATACTCCCCCATTTCCAAAAACAGCTGAATAGGATAAATCATGCCTGTCATCTCAGCTAGGTAGAAAATGTAAACAGGAGGACTGAAATCTAGGCTGGACCATGCATAAACATAAGACCATCTTTAAAATAACTAAAGCAAAAAGGGATACAGTGTGGCACAAGTTCTAGAGGTCCTACCTAGCAAATGTAAAGCTGTGAGTTCAAATCCCCATACTAAAAAAAAATATATACCCCTCCCTCCCACATATACATAAAAATGTCAGTTGACTATTTGTTATTAATGGAATTTTATAATGCCACATCTAACAAATAGTCAGCACTTAAGCTATAAATATATAATAGAATAACTACAAATAGTGAAATATTCAATTAAGGTACTCCAATATAAAGTAATGAAAGTCAGTGTACCACAAATAGGGTTAGTGGGTAAAAATTTTCCAGGTCCAGAGTTCTCATTTAAAGCTTTAAGTATAGCATAATAAAATGAGAAAAATTTATGCATAGATAACAAGATTTAATATTGTCAATCAAAATCCCACCTGTCTTCTTTGGTAAAACTGAAAGAAGTCTCTCAATTTTTACCTATAGATTCCAAAATTTATACATTAAAAACAAAACACTGAAGAACCAGAACAATCTCAAATTGGCAAAACAAAGTTAATAGACTCAAATTTCTCAAATCTAAATTACCACAAAGCCACAAAAGTCAATGGTTCTGGCATAGGACCAACTCCAACACAGCCCACTACTGAGAACTCTAGAACAGATGGTCCTCTTCTTAGGATTCAATCACAGAAGAATACATGTTGTATATACATGAAATATCCAGAATAGGAAAATCTATCCCGAAAGTATATGGACTAAGTAGTTCCTATGACTTTGTGGGAAAAAAGGACATAGGTGAAGAAGAAAAAGGCTGACAGCTATTGCTAATAAATATGGTGTTTTGATTTTTTTTAATTGTTGTAGTGAGATGTGTGCATCTCTAAATATACTAAAAGTCATTCAGTTATACACTTTGAATAGGTAACTTCAAACCTTAATTAAGACTTCCTTTGTGTTTTGTATGTGTGTGAGAGAGAGAGAGAGAGAGACAGAGAGAGACAGAGATAGAGAGCATGCACGCACGCACGCATGCATGCATGCACGCACACACTGGAGAAAGAAGAAAAGCCAGAATGCACATCCAAACTTACTTAAAGAGGGCGAGCTCAAGAATGGTGGCCAGGCTCACTTGAACTCAGGGCTTAGCCACTATCCCTGAGCTTTTTTTTTTCTCTCAAAGCTAGTGCTCTATTATTTAAGCCACAGCTCCACTTCTACGTGTGTGTGTGTGTGTGTGTGTGTGTGTGTGTGTGTGTTTAATTGGAGATAAGTGTCTTACAGACTGTACTGCCACAGCTCCACTTCTGTGTGTGTGTGTGTGTGTGTGTGTGTGTGTGTGTGTGTGTGTGTGTGTGTGTGTTTAATTGGAGATAAGTGTCTTACAGACTGTACTGCCCAGGCTGGCTTCAAGCCATGATCCTCAGATCTCAGCCTCCTGAGTAGTAAGGATTAAAGGCAAGAGCCCGTAATTGCTCCAGGCAATAAGACTACTTTTAAAACTTCAATTCAAAATTCTTTACTTAATCTACTACAAGTAGAACACTCAATAGGTGAAAATAAAGTGCTAAAGATATTATCTTCCATATGTTGTACAACAAAGTTGGTTGTCTAATATTTTAAGTCCTCTATCTGTTCTAATCTTAGAAGGTCTGCTCCTTTTAAGCTAAGAAAACACTGACTTTACTTCAATTTCAAGAAGGAAAAATAGGCCCTTAATTCTAGCACCAAGACAATTACACTGAAAAAATTAATTCATTAATGATTCTAAGCACAATATATCAAAGTGTCATGTGGAACCATGCACAGAATGCTCAATGCCTGACAACAGATACCCAGAATTTATGTTGTCTTGTCAATGAGTACCAGCACTTCATTGGAACAGAATTTCTATCACATTCACCTTGGAGAAATGAAAAGAACAAATTTTTGAGTTGGCTTCTTGTTTCTCATTTTAATTAAAAACAAAAGGTTATCTTAGATAGCCTGCACTGGTCTCAATGAATTATCCCCTGTGAGATTTCTACAAAGACACTCTGGCATATTGTTAGTTCTCAGAAGGCTATCACTATATTTAGTGGCATTTTATAAAACAGTGTATTTAGTCGTGTGGCTTTTAAACAAATGTTTTAATTATACTGTCAAGAGAGAAATAAAGTACTATATTTATGTCTAAGAGTACAGTTGCTTTCAGAGTCTTGGCTCTAAAGAAGTATGGGTTTCTTTCTTTGGCCAGTTAGGAAATAAAGAAACACTGTAGGAAATCATAGTAAAAAATGTGAGATTTCCTTGAGAAAGAACAGTTCAAATTAAGCCTTGTTTAATGAAAATAAAAAAGAATATACCACTAAGAAAACACTGATATCAATTTACCTCTTTTGAAATATTTTTACATAAAGTTAAATATCTTCCTAATGAGATAACATATATGCGTATATATTTACTTGAAATGTTATTATCAGCTTTTGAGTCTCCTGACCTTAAACATTCTACTCTCCAAACAGAAAACAAAACAAACAGAAAAAAAGAACACTGAAGTGTTAATTGAAAATAAGTTGCTAAGTACTGACAACTGACTGTCCTAAGATTCATAAAATTCAGTGCTTTCTCTTCACATTCAGAGTTCAAGCCTTGATAAATGAATTCATTTAGAATCATGACATTGTTACAGGAGATCCCATAAAACTCTCAGCAGATTTCTCAGCAAAAATTTTGTAAATTAGAAGGGAATAAGACAACTGCTCTGGAAAGCAGTGTGGAGGTTCCTTAAAAGACTACACATAGAGCTCCCCTATGACACTGCAATCCCTCTTCTGGGAATTTACCCAAATGACCACAAACAGGCCACACTAAAGCCACCAGTATGACAATGTTCATTGCAGCATTATTTACCATAGCCTAGATATGGAACCAACCCAAAAGCCCCTCAGTACATGAATGGATCAAGAAAATGTGGTACAGCCTCTTCAGTAAATGGTGCTGGCAAAATTGGTTAACTACATGTAGAAAACTAAAGCTAGATCCTTATATATCACCCTGCACCAGAATCAACTCCAAATGGATCAAAGACCTTGAAGTCAAAGCACACACTCTGAAAACATTACAGGATGGAATAGGAGAAACCCTAGGTCTCCTTGGCTCAGGCCAAAATTTTTTGAATAGAGACCCGGAAACACAACAAATCAAAGAAAGGTTGGACAAATGGGATTACATAAAGTTGCAGAGCTTCTGCAGGGCAAATGACATAGCTAGCAAGATCAATAGAAAGCCCACGGATTGGGAGAAGATCTTTACTAGCCATACAACGGACAAGGGTCTCATATCTAAAATATACTTGGAACTCAAAAAATTAAAGCCCCCAACAACAAATCCTCAAAGAAACAACTGCCCAATAAATAAGTGGGCGAAAGACTTAAAGAGAAACTTCTCTGAAGAAGAAAGAAGGATGGCCAATAGACACATGAAGAAATGTTCAACTTCCCTAGCCATAAAAGAAATGCAAATCAAAACAACATTGAGATATCACCTCACCCCAGTTAGAACGGCAAAAATCAAGAACTCTAACAACAACAGATGCTGGAGGGGATGTGGACAGAAAGGAACCTTACTTCATTGTTGGTGGGAATGTAAACTTGTTCAACCACTTTGGAAAGTAGTATGGAGGTTCCTCAAAAGACTTCACATAGAACTCCCCTATGACCCAGCAATCCCATTTTTGGGAATTTACCCAAATGTTTACAAACAAGACCACACTAAAGCTACCAGCACAACAATGTTTATTGCAGCATTATTTACCATAGCTAAGATATGGAACCAACCCAGATGTCCCTCAGTAGATGAATGGATCAAGAAAATGTGGTATATATACACAATGGAATTCTATGCCTCCATCAGAAAGAATGACATTGCCCTATTTGTTAGGAAATGGAAAAACTTGGAAAAAATTATATGAAGTGAAGTAAGCCAGGCCCAAAGAAACATAGGTCCCATGGTTTCCCTTATTTGTAATATCTAGTATATGTATGAGTCAAGCGGGAAAGGTCAGATAATGTGATGTCAGGAAAATGAACCCTTAGATATGTATTTTAATGTTTTTTTCTTTCATGCATGTGTTTCTAACGCATTTATAAGATTATCTCTTTGTTGCTTTGTATGTCCCTCCCCCACAGTATAACCCCTGCTTTCACTATATTTGATGTCAGTATAACTTGTGGAGGAGATGGGGAAAAACCAGTTGTTTAAGGATACAGGTGGACCTGTTGCAACAATGAGAAGTACAAGTTGTCATGTCCAAAACAAGCTTTACAACGTCGGTGCGGGGGGGGGGGGGGGAGAAGGGGGGGAAGGAGAAGGATTGGGATTGGGGGGGAGGGGGGAGGCTGGGAAGGGATGTGAAGGGTAAACCAAAGGAGGAGGCTGCAATGCTTGGTAAGAAATGTATGCATTATCCTGCCCATGTAATTGTAACCCCTCTGTACAGTATGTTCACAAATAAAATTAAATTAAATTAAAAAAAAAAGAAAATGTGGTACATATACACAATGGAATTCTATGCTTCCATCAGAAAGATAAATTGTTCCATTCATAAAGAAATAAAAAGACTTGGAAAAATTATATTAAATGAAGTAAGCCAGACCTAAAGAAAAGCAGGTCATATGATTTCCCTTATTTGTAAGAACTAGAACATGAATATGATATTCTTAACAGGCAATCTTAAAAACCCAAGTGCTTAGTGCAAAGGATTATATATAATGAAGCATATTAACATGAACTCTAAATTATAGAAACAAAGAGGTTCTCATTAACCCTGTATATAGTTCGTTCTTTTTTCTCTATTGTTGTTTTATTCCTTTCTCCATTTCTTTTAGGTTTTTGTTCCTCATGTTTTGCATAATAGACAATGCAATATGTGGAAGGAAACGGGAATCACAGAAACAGTAGAAGTAAGAATGAACCACAACAACATTGATATTCACTTGACACTATGTTGGATATGAGCATTACAACTTGAGGGGGGACAGAGAGGGGTAAGTGGGCGATAAAAGGGGTAACAAAGATTAAAAACAAATGTACTCATTGCCTTACTTATGTAACTGTAACTCCCCAGCTCATCACCTTCTCAATTAAAAAAAATAAATACAAGTGTCAATGAAAAAATAACTACAAATCAAGAAAAACAGATCTGGTAAAACTGTTCTTCAAAAATTAAGGAGAAATAAAATGATTCCCTAAAAATAAAAGCTGATGGAAATTCATCACTATTAGACCTGTCTTACAAACAATGATAAAAGGAATCCTACCAGTTGAAAAATAAGAACACTGGACAGCACCACAGAAGCACGGGAAAATAATTAATAGATAAATACAAAATCCTATAACACTGTAAT
Source organism: Dipodomys merriami (assembly GCF_024711535.1). Taxonomy (NCBI): domain Eukaryota; kingdom Metazoa; phylum Chordata; class Mammalia; order Rodentia; family Heteromyidae; genus Dipodomys; species Dipodomys merriami. Next base: position 4,478,060 of record NW_027202382.1, on the reverse strand, counting down.
ATGAATTGAATGACATGTCATTCAATTCTAATGCACAAGTTAGAAAACAGAAGTATAAATAATTGTAACTTTAAAAATATACAAATGGATGTACATAAAAAACTGTCATTTGTGACAATAATATAAAGGGAGAAAGAAAAGAGTGATTGATGTTAATGTATAAAAGTTGTCAATTTCAATATCATTATACCTATAATGTTTTGTGTTAAGTATCATGACAACCATAAGAAAAATAATGATAAAATATACACAAAAGAAAACACAAGGAATTTAGGCATAAACACAAATAATGGAACATAAAAGAAGACAACAATAAAAGAGAAATAAATATCTACCAGAGAAAGAGCAATAAACAAAAAGGCAATTTGAAGTCCTTTCAGACACTAATTTCTCTAAATGTACATGGATTAAAGCTCCCAACTAAAAAACAAAGTGATTCAATGAATAAAATAATATTTAAATGGGGCTGAGAAGGGGGCTCAGTGATAAAGTGCTTGCCTTGCATGCATGAGGCCCTGGGTTCAATTCCACATAAGCAAAAAGAAAAAAGCTGGAAGTGGCACTGTGGTTCAAGTGGTAGAGTGCTAGCCTTGAGCTGAAGAGCTGAGGGACAGCGCCCAGGCCCAGAGTTCAGGCCCCACGACCGGACCCAAAAAAAAAAAAAAAAAAAAAATCTAAATGTATACTGTCTACAAAGGATTCATTATATATTGAAGGTTATAAATAGACTGAAAGTTAAAGGATATTCAATCTATAATAGACATTAAGTCAAAACATTTTCAGGGATGAAGAGTGACATTAAAGAAGATAACACAATTATAAATATTATAAATATGTATGCACCAAACATCAGAGTACCAAACATATAATGAAAACACTGCCAACAACACAATAGTTATAAAAGGGAAACAACAACATAATAATAGAAGATTCTGATATTAAACTTTTGAAATCTAACACTGTCGAGAATATCCAAAAAAGAAGATCAACAAAGAAATAGATGACTTAAATAACACAAACCTAATTGTCACAATAACTGTATGCATAACATTCTAACCAAAAGCAGCAGAATACATGTTCCCCTCACACATAGACATTCTCCAGGATATATCACATATTAAGTCACAAAGTAAATTTTAATAAATCTAAGAGACTGGAAACCAAATATCCTTTACAAGCATAATAAAATGGAAACTGAAATCAGTAAATAAAAAGAAAATTTCACAAATGAATGGAAATAGATGACATTATTGATCCTAAGGTCAAAGAAGAAATCAAAAGGGGATATCAAAAATATCTTGAGAGCCAGGCGCTGGTGGCTCATGCCTATAATCTTAGCTACTCAGGAGGCTGAGATCTGAGGGTTACAGTTTGAAGCCAGCCTGTGCAGGAAAGTCTGTGAGAATCATCTCCAATTAACCACTTGAAAACCAGAAGTGGTGCTATGGCTCAAAGTGCTAGAGAGCAAGCTCTGACTTAAAAAAAAAAAAAGCTCAGGGACATCACCCAGGCCCTGAGTTCAAGCCCACGAGTAGAAAAATAAAACAAATCTTGAGACAAATGAAAACACAATATTTCAAAAGTTACATAATGAAGGGAGATTTATGTCAGTAAATATCTCACCAAAACAGGTGAGATCTTTTATAAAGTGTGTGCACTTTAAAATCCCCAGAGCAGGAAGATTAGTTCAAACCCAGTCTTAGCTATATAGTGAGACCCTATCCTTCCCCCACACCCCCCAAACACACACACACACACACACACACACATCTCAAAAAGAAGAAAAAAATCTTCACCCCTTAAGAAGTAGGGGAAAAACAAAACATCAGCAAAAGTAAGGAAGCTAAGTGTTATTCTTTAAAAAGATCAATAAAATTGACAAACTTTTAGTTTGACTACAAAAAAAAAACAAACAAAAACAACCCCAAAAAACCCTCTTGTACCTAAGATAAAATGATCCTAGACATGGGTACCAAGACTATATACAATGAAGAAAGATAGTAGTTTCTACAACAAACAGGGTTAGTAAAACTGGATACTATCATGCAAAAGAATAAAGCTCAACCCTATCTAAAATTATTTTTTAAAAATTCAAAATATTTAAAAATAGACCTAAAGCCACAAAACTCCTAGAAGAAAGCATGGGTAAAAGGCTTCCTAACAGTGGTCTTAGTAATGGTTTCTTGGATATGGCCACCATAAGCACAGACAATAAAACAAACATAAAGTAAATTATAGCACTTACAAGCTCCTCAGCAGGAGCAAAACAAACACTGTAAAAAGATAAACTACAGAATGAGAGAAAATATTTGCCAAATATCTGGTAATTCCCCAAATATATAAGGAACCCCTACAACTCCACAAAATAACAATAACTCAGTTTTAAAAGAAGCAGAGGCCAGGTGCCTGTGGCTTATGCCTGTAATCCTAGTCACTCAGGAGGCTGAGATCTGAGGAGCAGAAGTAGTAGAGTGCTAGCCTTGAGCAGAGGAGCTTAGGGACAGCGCCCAGGCCCAGCTCAAGCCCCATGAAGAAGAAAGGGGGGGAGGAGGGGGGAGAAGGGGGAGGGGGGAGAAGGAGAAGGAGGAGGAGGAGGAGGAGAGGGAGAGGGAGAGGGAGGAAGAGAAGGAGGAGGAGGAGAAGGAGAAAAAGGAGGAGGAAAGAAAGACAGAAAGACAGAAAGACAGAAAGAAAGAAAGAAAGAAAGAAAGAAAGAAAGAAAGAAAGAAAGAAAGAAAGAAAGAAAGAAAGAAAGAAAGAAAGAAAGAAAGACAGAAAGACAGAAAGACAGAAAGACAGAAAGACAGAAAGAAAGAAAGAAAGAAAGAAAGAAAGAAAGAAAGAAAGAAAGAAAGAAAGAAAGAAAGGAAAGAAGGAAAGAGAGAGAGAGAGAAAAAGAAAGAAAGAAAGAAAGAAAGAAAGAAAGAAAGAAAGAAAGAAAGAAAGAAAGAAAGAAAGAAAGAAAAGAGGGAGGGAGAGAGAGAAAAGAAAAAAAGAAAGAAAGAAAGAGAAAGAAAGAAAGAAAGAAAGAAAGAGGGGAGGAAGGGAGGGAAGGAGGGAGGGAGGGAGGAAGGAAGGAAGGAAGAAAGGAAGGAAGGAAGGAAGGAAGGAAGGAAGAAGGAAGAAGGAAAGAAGGAAGGAATGAAGGAAGGAAGGAAAGAAGGCAGGAAGGAAGGAAGTAAAGGAAGGAGGAGGGAGGAAAGAAAAAGAGGAAAGAGAAAGAAGGAAGGAAGGAAGGAAGGAAGGAAGGAAGGAAGGAAGGAAGGAAGGAAGGAAGGAAAGAAAGAATTTATTTACCAATAAATTTCTACATGAATATAATTACAAAGTAGGTAGTTACAACATGTCCAATTAGAATAACTGAAAGGAGGGAGGGAGGGAGGGAGGGAGGGAGGGAGGGAGGGAGGGAGGAAGGAAGGAAGGAAGGAAGGAAGGAAGGAAGGAAGGAAGGAAGGCAGGAAGGAAGGAAGGCAGGAAGGAAAGAAAAAGAGGAAAGAGAGAAAGCAAGCAAGCAAGCAAGCAAGCAAGCAAGAAAGAAAGAAAGAAAGAAAAAGAAAGAAGAGGGAGGGGGAGGGAAGGACAGAGAGAAAGCAAGCAAGCAAGCAAGAAAGAAAGAAAGAAAGCAAGAAAGAAAGAAAGAAAGGGAAGGAGGAAGGAGGAAAGAGAGAGAAAGAGAAAGAAAGAAAGAGAGAGAAGAAAGAAAGAAAGAAAGAAAGAAAGAAAGAAAGAAAGAAAGAAAGAAAGAAAGAAAGAAAGAAAGAAGAGGAAGAAGGAAAGAGAAAGAAAGAAAGAAAGAAAGAAAGAAAGAAAGAAAGAAAGAAAGAAAGAAAGAAAGAAGAGGAAGAAGGAAAGAAAGAAAGAAAGAGGGGAGAAAGGGAGGGAGGGAGGGAGGGAGGGAGGAAGGAAGGAAGGAAGTAATGAAGGAAAGAAGGTAGGAAGGAAGGAAGGAAGGAAGGAAAGGAAGGAAAGGAAGGAAAGAAAAAGAGTAAAGAGAGAAAGAAAGAAAGAAAGAAAGAAAGAAAGAAAGAAAGAAAGAAAGAAAGAAAGAAAGAAAGAAAGAAAGAAGAGGAAGAAGGAAGGAAGAGAAAGAAAGAAAGAAAGAAAGAAAGAAAGAAAGAAAGAAAGAAAGAAAGAAAGAAAGAAAGAGAAGAGGAAGGAGGAGGAGGAAGGGAGGAAAGAAAGAAGAGTAAGAAGAAAAGAAAGAGAAAGAAAGAAGAGAACTTGAATAGACATTTCTCCAAAGGTATACAAATTGTAAATACAAGAAAAAAATGTTAAATATCATTATTAGAAAAATAAAAATCAAAACCATAATGATATATTACCTCCCCTATGGTAAAATGGCCACTATAAAAGAAAGATAAGGGCAGAAGAGAAGAGCAAGAGGAAACAGAGGGAGACAGAGAAGGAGAAATGTTGATGAGAGTGTGGTTAAAATTGGTACCACTGAACAGGGTTGGTGAGGATATAAAATAGATGGCCCCTATGAAAAAGGAAACCTTTTAAAAATTAAAAATAAGGCTTCCATATAATCTACGAATTCCACTTGTGGCTACTTATTCAAAAGAATTGAAATAGGCATCTCCAGAAGGTATTCCCATGCCTATGTTCATTATAGCACTATTCGCAACAGTCCAGATACAGAACCAACCTAAACATCCATCAATGAAAGGATAAACATAATGGGGTCTATGCTATTCATCCTTCAAAAAGAATGAAAGCCTATCATCTAAATGATGCTATGACTTAGATGAAGCCTAAGAACACTTCACTAAATGCAATATTTTGTGATTCCCTTAAATAAAGTATCTAAAGTAATCAAACAGAGTAAGAAAGTAGAAATGGTAGCTGTTAATTGGTAGAGGAGGGAAAATTGATAAGATCTTTGGGTATAAAGTTTCAGTTATTCTAATTGGACATGTTCTAAATACCTACTTTGTAATTATATTCATGTAGAAATTTATTAGTAAATAGGTAGATTTATTGTTATGTGCCACCAAGATAAAGAAAAGAATTATGGGATTGATTTTTTAAGAGTCAGAAGAGATTTTGTCAAGTTCAATCAGTTTAAGAACTTCATTCTACATATGTTAAGGCTGAGGCTCAGAAGGATGACAAAGTTTATTGGTGGTAAAAGGAGAATACTAGTCCATGTCTCAGTTCACTTCTCCATCCTATATTGGCAGAGTAACAAGAAACTAGGACTCTAGGCTATCAATTTCAAGAATAAGGAGCTACTATGAAAGTCTCCTCCCATTATAAGATATAAAGGAAAGAAAAAAAAAGCAAAAAGACACAAATCAGTATCTGTTGACTTTCCAACACATAAAAAAAAGAATATAAAAATTTAACTCTGGATTCTAAAAAAAACATGCAAATTGGCAATAGTTAATGAGGCTATAGAAAATAAGTATAATCTTTCAGATAATTCTTTAATGCAAATCATAAGCTGTTTTATCTATTAATAAATTATAAGAAATCAGGAAATAACCATCCAATGAGGCAAAAGTCCAAAGCTATATCTGGTTTTTTATTTAACTTTTCAGACTCATGTTTTATGAAACAAGACCTAAGCTTATCTACTCATATTCCTAGATTCAACAAATGTTGATCCATCTTTGCCTAAGACTGTCCTGTGAATAATGGATCTAAAGTCAATGTATATGTTTGTCTCAATATATAAAAGAAGCGGCTGGGAAGATGGCTCAGTGGTAGAGCGCTTGCCTTGCATGCATGAGGCCCTGGGTTCGATTCCTCAGCACCACATAAGCAAAAAGAAAAAAGCCAGAAGTGGTGCTGTGGCACTAGCCTTGAACTGAAGAGCTGAGGGACAACGCCCAGGCCCAGAGTTCAGGCCCCATGACCAGACAAAAAAAAATTATATATATTATATATATTTTATATATATATAATTTTGATATATATATGTATATATGAAGGAAGGCCAAACCAGACCCAATGATTAGCCACCATGTCCCTTATGCCTGCAGTAAAAAAAAAAAAAAAGTCAAAAGTCAATTTCATCTGAGAATGTCTTCGATGAAGCAGTAAAAATAATTAATTTTATTAAATCTCAACCCCTGAAAAAAACAAAAAAATAAAAGAAGGCCAAAATTACAGTATGTAAAAAGCTAAAAATTAAAAGACAAAACATGAATATAGAAGAGGACTGCAAGTTTTGAGACCAATCTTGAGAATGCTAACCCAAAAGGTCACAGGGTATGTAAGGCTCTGTGGTCTAAACCTTAGGATCACACTCACTTAAAAAAGAAAAGAAAAGAAAAGAACAGTATGTACAGACAGAAGCATAAATACATTCCCTAATAGTTTTAATACTGAAAGGTAATTTTTAAAAATTATTATTTAAAGACACGTATGATGATAATGCCTATAATCCCAGCTACTCAGGAGGCCGAAATAGGAGGATTATTTGTGTCCAGGAGTTCGAGACAAACGTAGGCAACATAACAAGACTGTCTTTAAAAAAATAAAATCATTCTATGAAAAAACACACCTGACGTTCAATTAAGCCACTGAACATTAGTTAATTCCATCTTCTTCGATTACTTGACACTCATGGCATCAATTCATTATTTAAGTGATTTATTGGGAAGTAGTCCATTTACAGGTGCTGAAAAGCTAATTATTTCTACCACTTACAAGGAATCTACAGTCAGCAACATCAAAAGAAAGGTAAACATGGTATAATTTTATTTCCCTGAGATTCAAATTATATTTACATCACAACATTGTAATTAAATAAAGTCATGTAGTTTACCTTTGAGAGTCATGTAAAGTATAGGAAAGAAATGTATCTAGATGAACCAAGGTCCCTACTGAGCAATCGTCTTTATAATGATGATCAATAATTCTGGCCTTATTCTAATCCAGCTGAAGCATCTGATCTGTAGTGGTTCTTCCAGTAACAACAGCTAGCATTTATTTAATTAACACTTATCATCAAATTCAGTATGGATTTGATAGACAGTGGTTATTACCATGTTTCAAATGATGAAACTGAAGCTTTCATAAAATAGCCAAGATTGGATCAAGTCAATCTAATTCCAAAAGCCATGTACTTGCCATTTAGCAATACCAAAGGTAGGGATGACTTTTTTTTTACTTTTGTCTGTTTAATACCTCACATACTGAAAATACTGATTCCCCTATTTGCTCAATTAGTAAAATGAATCTTATAATAATTTTGTAATCATTTTCTCAATAAACAAAGATTAATGACCATGTAATTGTTACCCCTCTGTATGGTATTTTCACAATACAAAATAAAAAATAAAGATTAAAAGCCTACCATTTGCAAGGAAAAGTACTTAGAGATAGTATTCTCATCAAATTAATTTAGAATCAGAAATTTTTATCTGTCAGATAAAGATTACTAGGATATTTAAAAAATGGATGGTCAGCTTTCAGTGGTTCACACTTATAATCCCAGCTATTTAGGAAGCTGAAATCGGGAGGATCAAGGTTAAAAGTCAGTCTACACTGAAAGTCTGAAAGACTCCAAAATAACTAGCAAGAAGCCAGGTGATTTAAGTGCCAGTTAAACAAGCAAGCCAAGTAAACATGAAACCCTGAATTCAATTCCTAGTAACAGAAAAATACAAAGCCAAATTGGTTTTCAACATATAAAAGTTTCTTGGTATATAAAAATACAACAGTTCCAAATATGAAAAAAGAGATGAATTGTTGCAGACTATAAAAATATAAAGAATCATATAACTTGAGCAATTTTTCTTGAGTTTGAGGCCATCCTTCCCTGACTAAACTTAGTTTCCAGGTTGTGTTTCATTAGCAACTTCATTATCTCTCACAAACAACCTATTATTTAGAATATGATTTAAGAAAACTTAAATTACAAAGTAATGGTTGGTTACACTATAAAAATGTAACCACCAGTGAAGAAAAAAGAATATAATCAACATTAATTCCAGCAAGTGTTAATTTTGACAACTTGCTATAAATTGTAACTATAATGACTGAGTTCCTGATGGAATTAAATTTTTTTCTTGGTGATTGTTGCTTTTGGTTTCTTTGTGTTGGTCCTGGAGCTTAAACAGTGTCTGGGTGATCTTCCTGAGCTTTTTTTGCTACCACTTCAGCCACAGCTCCATTTTTACTTCTGGGTGGTTAACTGGAGATAAGAGTCTCACAGACTTTACTGCTCCATCTGGTTTCAGACTCTGAATAGCTAGAATTACAGGCATGAACCACCAGGACCCAGTGGAAAAAGTACTTTTTATATTCTCCTGTGTGAATTCTGAATCTTTACAAATCTGTGTGGTAGCTCAAAAGCTAAAAGCCAATGTCCTATAAGTAATGCATAATGATCCTTATATATTACCCTGCACCAGAATCAACTCCAAATGTATCAAAGACCTTGGAGTCAAAACAGATACTCTGAAAACATTACAGGAAAGAATAGGTGAAACCCTAGGTCTCCTTGGCACAGGTCGAAATTTTCTTAATAGAGACCCAGAAACACAACAAATCAAAGAAAAGTTGGACAAATGGGATTGCATGAAATTACAGAGCTTCTGCATGGCAAAGGACATAGCTAGCAAGATCAATAAAAAGCCACGGATTTGGGAGAAGATCTTCACTAGCCATATAACGGATAAGGGTCTCATATCCAAAATATACCTGGAACTCAAAAAATTAAATCCCCCAACAACAAATCCTCAAAGAAACAACTGCCCAATAAATAAGTGGGATATAAAGACTTAAAGAGAAACTTCTCTGAAGAGGAAAGAAGGATGGCCAATAGACACATGAAGAAATGTTCAACTTCCCTAGCCATAAAAGAAATACAAATCAAAATAACATTGAGATACCACCCCACCCCAGTTAGAATGGCTATAATCAAGAACTCTAATAACAACAGATGCTGGAGGAGATGTGGACAGAAGGGAACCCTACTGCGTTGTTGGTGGGAGTGTAAACTTGTTCAACCACTTTGGAAAGTAGTATGGAGGTTCCTCAAAAGACTCCACATAGAGCTCCCCTATGACCCAGCAATCCCACTTTGGGGCATTTACCCGAATGATCACAAACAAGACCATACTAAAGCTACCAGCACAACTATGTTTATTGCAGCATTATTTACCATAGCTAAGATATGGAACCAACCCAGATGCCCCTCAGTAGATGAATAGATCAAGAAAATGTGGTATATATACACAATGGAATTCTATGCCTCCACCAGAAAGAATGACATTGCCCCAATTGTTAGGAAATGGGAAGACTTGGAAAAAATTATATTAAATGAAGTAAGCCAGGCCCAAAGAAACATAGGTCCCATGGTTTCCCTTATTTGCAATAACTAGTATACGTCTGAGACAAGCAGAAATGGTCAGATAGGTTGATGTTAGGCGAAATGAACCCCAAGATAAGGACTCAAATGTTTTTTCTTTCTTGCTATTTTTTCTACCATATTTATAAGGTAATTGTATGTCCCTCTCCGACAGTATAACTCCTGTTTTCACTGTATTTGATGTTGGTATAATTTGTGGAGGGGAAGGTGGACCCATTGCAACAATGAGATGTACAAGATGTGATGTCGAAAAATGAACTTTACAACTGTGGCGCTGCAGGGGGCGGGGGAGGGATAGGAAGGGATGGTAAGGGGAAACAAAGGAGAAGGCAACAATGCTTGATAGAAATGTACTCATGACCTTGCCCATGTAATTGTAACCCCTCTGTACGTTATTTTCACAATAAAAAAAAAGTAATACATAATGTATGCATTTGTTCTCTCAGGCACAATTTCTACTACAATGTTTGTCACTGGTAATAATATTTTACATCAGAGTAAGATGTACTAAGGTATGAAAATATAAGTAGCTGTCAACTGTAAATGTAATGTCACTCTACCCTACATTAGAGAGAAGTAAGAATAGTCAACACAAGTTAGCTGAATAGAAAATAAGACTCCAAAGTTTTCTTCTACAATGACAAAATTTTGAAATTTAAATAAATGATATACATATCGTACAGATGGATTAAAGAAGGTTGTAACTTATTATCAAATAGAAAAATTAGCCATTAAATAGGCACTACACGAAAAATGGTAAACAAATGACCTGATCCAAATATTGTTTTAACCAAGATTAATCACAGAATAAAATAACATTAAAAAAAAAAACAGAATTGAAAAAGGGATTGATCTAAATTTCTTAAGCAGTAATGACAATGAAGACTGAATTTATTGCTTGAAATAGATAGTACAGTACACTGGGAAATGCCAGGAAATAGATTTAGTAAGCTCTTATCTTGTATAATGTTCTGCCTCAAGGAAAATCATCAGACTAGAGAGGTGAAACAAATCTTAGTAAGAGGATGCCAAAATCCATTATTAGAAGCAGACAGTGAAAAACCAATGGGGGTGCTGGTAGGTTAATCAACAGAAATTGTTAGAACTGATTAACTACCAGAGAAAAATAATCCTAACAATTCCCTCAAAGAGAAGAAGATCCACTCCGATTCAAGAGCTACATACAAAGGATATAATTTTTTATTTTACTCAATGAGTAAAAAAACAATGAGTGAAGTAAAATACATAAGTTAGTCAGTCTCTGCTATTATAAAATACCTGAGATAATCAGTTTATATCAAGAAAATGTTGGCCCACTGATTTAGAGGTTTCAATCGATCGTCTCCATGTGCTATTGTCAGTTTGAGCTGGAGGCAGCATTGTGGGAGCATATACAGGAGGCTTATTTACCCATGGAAACCAAAAAGCCAAGACTGAGAGATGAAGGACCTAGGTACCCACTATTCCTTCAAAGATAGGCACCCCCCCCCCAAAAAAATGACCCAATTTCTCTCCAAAACTTCTCAATAGTTCCAAAGGTTGGCAACACAGTCCTACAGGGGCACTTCAGATCCAAACATCTGGACAAAGGATGCTGTGAAGACAAAATGGTACATCAAAACTGAAAGATAAAAGTCAAGGAAAGCATGCCCAAATGTGAAGGAAATGGCTTGAGAGAAGCAAATAAGAGACAAGATAAGTGCTTCAGAATCTATTCAAATAGCAGAAGATCCAGAAAGCAACAATAAAGTTCATATAGAAAAGAAATCAATGACAAAATGATGAAGAAATTTCCCCAAAACTCAAGGACCCAAATTTTCTAGTGAAGAGCCATCAATTATCCAACACAGCAAAAGAAAACAGACTCACACCAAGATGCACCATAACAAATTGGTAGATAACTGGGAACAGAGAACATAAACTAAAACTTCTAGAGAATAAGAATAAAAACAAAAGCAAGACTCACAAGAAAACATACTCAAAACTTCAGAAGCCAGTATAACTTTGGTTTGTGTTTGTTAAGAATAGAATCCAGGTTTATTGGGGGGGGGGGGAGTAGGGGGGTAATGTGGTTCTTTTGTATTAGGGTAAGGAGTGTTTATGTTTTATTATCTTTAGATAGCTAGATAGCTGTACAAAGGGTTTAAATTCAACATGTTACTTTATGTGCATGACACCTTACCAAGGTAACTTTGCACTTTAACACTGGAAACTATGTAAGTAATAGAAGAAAGCAAACAAAATTCTAAAGTTAATGATGATTCAATTTTTTGTTTCCACCTGTGGGACTTGAACTCAGGGTGTAGGTACTATCCCTGAGTCTCTTTGAATTCAAGGCTAGTACTCTACCACTTTTGAGTCACAGTGCCATTTCTGGTCTTCTGGTGGTTAATGGGAGATAAGAGTCTCATGGACTTTCCTGCCCAGGCTGGCTTTGAACCACAATCCTCAAATCTCAGTCTCTTGAGTAACCAGGATTAAAGGCATGAGCCACAGGAGCCCAGCTTGCCTTGATATTTTTAACTATAAAATGTTTACCATACAGACTTCTCCCCTACCTCCAAAAAGAAAGGGCAATAAATCTAAATCTGAAAGGAAATTGAAGTAGGAAACTGGAATTTTAAGAGCATCCAATCTCATTATTTACAAAAGCAAGTTATAGAAAAAAATACTTTGTTATTTATATATATTAACATATTACTAACTTATAAAACTTAGGGAGTATGGTAAAATAGTTTCAGAAAGTAAAAGGTAATACATAGTTTCTGGAAAGAAAGTTTTTAAACTTCCTTTGAAAGTCCAGTTTGGAACATGCTTCAAAATAACATCTTAGAAGTGGAGAGCTAGGTGATGAAATGTACAATACTAGAGAATGACTATGTAATCACCACATGAGTTGAAAGGATGTGCACTCAGGTTTATTGTACAATACTACTCTCTTCACTTTTGAACAAGCCTGAAATTTTTCATTTAAAAAACCCTTTAAAAAGAAACTCTTGCAGGCTTCTCTATATTTTAAAACACAAGATATTTAATAAAATTATGTTTAATATATAATTATTAATGCAAAATTATGGACAAATCTACATCTTGGCAAATAAATCCAGCAACCTAAAATTCTTGTTGACTTTGGATGAACAGATGGAAATCAATGTCTAAAAAAACGCTACCATTTGCATAGCACTTCATAATGTTTTATCACGTACAGGATCTTCTAATCCTCACAACACTCTTATCAAAGATTGGTATCACCTTTGAAAGGTTATATGGAATCTTACAAGTTACTGAGTGAGATTTATTATTTGATTAAGAGGTATCAGGCTTTAGTTTGTGTTCTGTGGCTTGTTTTCTGGTTATTGTCCAGGATTTTCTCCGCCCCCCCCCCGCCCCCCACCTCCATCTCTTCCCCCCTTGGAATGGGGAGTTTAGATAGGCCACTTACAAAGCTATGTTCCATATTGTTACTATCTTAAGAAATAATAGTCTTAGGCTAAAGGAGGTATACAGATCTAAGACTTGAAATTTTCTAAGAGGTGAGCTCTAACAACCTAACACTTTTGAAGAGAAAAAATATTTCTGTTTAAAATAACCCTTCGTATACAATAATGTAAGTACACCAACCAGAGATAAAACATTTCTATCGAGCTCCTTTGTGGAAACATGCTTATAAGAGCCTAACTCTTGGAAGGCCTTGCAAAATAAAGCAATATTCAAGACACAAAAAATGGTCAACTTAATGTTTAATGAGTAAATGGCATGACAAGAATGGTTCAGGTACTTATAAATGCTAAATGTCTGGGTATGTCTTCATTGGCTTTTGAACAGTTTCAAAGAGCAGACACAAGGATTCATTAGCTCTTAGCACATATGAACCTGCTCCAAAGGCAGCCAAGAGAGTTGCCTAGCAACAGTGCATTTTGCATCTCTCATCATTCCCAAAGATGCTGCTGCTGCAGCAGCTAGGTCAAGCCTCTCATTAACAACCTGACAAAGGGCTTCTATCTCCCATTTAAAAAAAATTATTTTCATTTCCAGGTGAAGCTCAAATATCTATGTACTATTCCTACTGACAATGTATTCCCTTTGCTCTACTCCTTCTTCCCAATGCCATTTCAACCAAAATGTTTTAATGAACCCATCAAAATACCTGTAACAAAAGCACACACTGAGAAATCCAACAGAATTTATATCCCTATTCATATCGTTCTAAGAGTTCCATAGCTTTTGGACAAAAAGTAAGGAAGTTTTAGAGGAAAATATAAGATAATAAAATCAAATAATGAAAAGAGGAAAAGAGTCATCTATTTGACTTTAAAATTAACAACAAAAAAATTATTTGCAATACTATCTCTGGCTATATCTTCCTTATTCCCACAAAAAAATTTTCAACAAAATATTTTCTAACAAAAAGGTGGTAAAAACTAGAACAAATAGATCACAAGTGTATAATGAATATAATCCACTGGGAAAAAAAAAAACATGGGTTTGTATTTTAGTGACCGTATTATAAAGAATCATCTCAGATAAATATCAATTCACTGACATCTAAAAATATCTCTTAAAATGTTTACCACTCAGCATAGTTGCCATGCAGAACTAAAACATATGTTCACATCCTTAAAAGAAACAAATAAAATAGGTAGGCCTTTCACTTCTTATCTTAAAGCATATAATCCAGATTTTACCATAAACTTCTGCTGCCCTGGTGTCTAAAATTTCATGAAATCACAAATTTCCCTACAGAAGATCCTAACAGATAAATATTAAGAGTGGTATGATGAGGAACATTTAAAAGCAATTTTTAATCACAAAAAAAAAACCAAAATAATGTGGCTTTCTACCATGTGCCTCTTGTCCCCCCAACCCCCACCCCTACAACATACAAATAGCAAAGAATGAATCTTCAGGAGGTTTTCCCAGAAGGGTGTCATTTACCACTAAAATATTTCATTCCAGCAGTTGAAAGACTATAAAAGGGTGAGTGTCCTCCAGAGTCTCTAATAATGGTAATAGATCTTGGGTTACTATTCACAAGTGACCTCTCAGTCAGGCGATTTAATTTTTCCCCCTGCAGCATGGTTGGTTTCACACACAGTGTAATAACAGTTTTTGCACAACAAGACAATTCATCCGATTAGAAGGACTATATTAAGTCTTTCGTGAACAGCATGTGTCATGGCAGCTTCAGCTAGGGTTTGATTTAAGACAACTTAATGTATGCATGTATGATTCTTCATTTTTTTCTAGTGTTTCAAAAACAATTCTAAGCTGAGCACAAGTGGCTCATGCCTATAATCCTAGTCACTCAGGAGGCTGAGGTCTGAGGATTGTGATTTGAAGCCAAACTAGGTTTTGGGAAGGTTTGTGAAACCCTTATCTCCAATCAACCACCAAAAAACTGGAATGGGGGCTGGGCTCAAGTGATAGAGCTAGCCTTGAGCCATAAAGCTCAGGGAAAGATCCCAGGTCCTGAATTCAAGCCCCATAACTGGCACATCAAAGAAAGGAAGGAAGGAAGGAAGGAAGGAAGGAAGGAAGGAAGGGAGGGAGGGAGGGAGGGAGGGAGGGAGGGAGGGAGGAAGGGAGGGAGGAAGGAAGGAAGGAAGGAAGGAAGGAAGGAAGGAAGGAAGGAAGGAAGGAAGGAAGGAAGGAAGGAAGGAAGGGAGCGAGGGAGGGAGGGAGGGAGGGAGGGAGGGAGGGAGGGAGGGAGGGAGGGAAGGAGGGAGGAAGGAAGGAAGGAAGGAAGGAAGGAAGGAAGGAAGGAAGGAAGGAAGGAAGGAAGGAAGGGAGGGAGGAAGGGAGGGAGGAAGGGAGGGAAGGAGGGAAGGGGGAGGGAGGTAGGGAGGAGGGAGGGGGAGGGAGGGAGGAAGGAGGGAGGAGGGAGGGAGGAAAAAGAAAAGAAAAAGAAAAAGAACAGAGTGAGCATCCTGGTTGTTGCAATTAATTAGTGCTTCACAATATTTTAACTATTAATTTTTTTTGGGGGGGGGAGGGGGTCAGGTCATGGGGCCTGAACTCTGGGCCTGGGCGCTGCCCCTCAGCTCTTCAGCTCAAGGCTAGGCTCTACCACTTAAGCCACAGTGCCACTTCCGGCTTTTTTCTTTTTGCTTATGTGGTGCTGAGGAATCAAACCCAGGGCCTCATGCATGCAAGGCAAGCGCTCTACCACTGAGCTGCCTTCCCAGCCCCTAACAATTAATTTTAACAACAACATTTTAACATAATTTTAACAATAACATTTTAACATAATTTTAACATAACATTACTGAGAAAAGCTTTAACCAGATTGAGACCTCCATTTGTATACCTCAGCAAAACATTAAAAAAACAACTTTATTTAGATACAAAAGGGGGAGGTTAAGAGTTGTAGTAGCTCTCACACATCTAAGTTTATTCCTGCTGCATTACAGGTTTCTGCCTCAAAACTCATTTTGGCATATCAAGGTCTTCACCAAAAACTCCTCTTTCTAACATCCTGTTACACAACTCTTCCCGATATCTGCTTATACCAGTACTATAGAGAAATTCATACATCCTGGCTGACTGTAAGTCTCTTTAGGATATAGATTCTAAATAGATGCATCTACTTCTCCTGTTATATATCCAACTTAATGTAGTATAACTTGTTCTCCCACTGTGCACTGTCACATAACAATATCTTTGTATATGCTCTTCTTTTTGCCTAGAATGTTTTCTCTTTCCCCTACTTCAGAGAAACTTGCGAGCCTTTTCATCTAGGGTGCAGAAGTATGTATATAATTCCACAATGACAATTACCATCTTGCACTAATGAGACATGTTTAATGCCTCTATCAATCCATCATTCCTAAAGGCAAAGACACTATTCTTTCATCTTGGTGTTATCAGCACTCACCACACAGGAAGATTGCAATAAACCTATTTTGGATGATTGATAATTTTTAAATAATAAATAATTAGACTAATAAAAACAAGGTATCTGAAGTATTTCAAGCTGAATAATTTCATGATAACTGCACTTAATACAGATCAACTAGCACCTCTGCTATTAAAAAAATAAATATAATTTGACAGTAAGTACACACAAACAGAGCAAAATTTGGCTAGTATAATTATCATTGATAATAATTCTGACTGCTAGAAATAATGAAGGTAGGCAAGACTGAATTAAAGAAAAAATGAAAAAGAAATAAAAATTGATTGCTTTCATCCATATACTGTAACAAACTAATTAGCCAAGTGTTTCCATGTACCAGTCGCTCTTGATGTTTAACAAATAGATAATTTGATCACTTTAAATTGGCATATTCATTGCACTAATATAATATAAATGAGCAAATCTAAACTGCCTAAAAATAGCATCCTCAATACCCGTTTATGTTTTAACTCAGCCTACATCAAATTATCCCATACCTTAAATTAATAGGATTTCATTTAATAAGATTTTGCTGTAATCTTACCTAACCTAAACCTGTCCCTGGACTCCATAATGTTCCATTGGTTAGAATATATGTGAAATTATGGAAAAATAGTTTGGGGATCTAGGACAAGAGGTAGATAGATCTACTATATTTATATGTTGATTCAATCAGCCAACAAAACAGAAGGACTGTTCAAGGTTAGTGGAAGGCAAAAGCGAGTAAGAAATGGTTTCCCTTGAGGAATTCCTTTCATGAATTCTAAGCTAATTTTATCTGCTAATAATTCCTTTTAAAGATAACTTGCATTCAAGATAATACATAGGACACTCCGAATACTAATTTTTCCTTAGTTATCTCATTCAGTTTAAACACTATTTGAATTCCAGTTTCAGATACTTCATATGTTTGTGTTCTTTAGAGACAGAAGGAAAAAAAAACAAATCCTCTTAAATGCATCATCAATTCATTCTCACAAGAATGGTAGTAAGCAAGGACAGCTGGACTTGTGGTCTCCAAACGCCCAACCAATAAACTGTAAGTCTGCCATACATAAATCATTCTGTGTCACTTCTTAGCTTACCTACATGTCTGGATTCACTTAGCTGTAACTATATCTACCCATTTTAAGCAAATTGACTTCAGAATGCCCAATTTCTTCACATTACATATTTGGAATTTTTTCCAGTTAATTATACTGTCTTCCAAAAAGTACTCAAAATTGTCACAGGTAAGTTGAAGCCCAGTGGATTCAACAGCCAAAGGGCCAGTACGAGTCTCAAGACATAGGGGTAAAGGAACTAACACAGCTCTCCAACTTTAAGAATTCTGGAGTTGAACTCTCCCCCCAAATGATGTCCCATTATCTCAACTACAGCTGCACAATAATAAGTACAATTGTAACTATGTACTGCTGGCTTTGATCACCACCACCAACAACAACAAAAAAATTAAACCTGAAATACTAGAGAAAAGTGCTATTAGTAAAACTATGGTTTAAAAGAATTACTCCAGGGCTGGGAAGGTGGCTCAGTGGTAGAGCGCTTGCCTTGCATGCCTGAGGCCCTGGGTTTGATTCCTCAGCACCACATAAGAAAAAAGAAAAAAGCCGGAAGTGGCATTGTGGCTCAAGTGGTAGAGCGCTAGCCTTGAGCTGAAGAACTGAGGGACAGCACCCAGACCCAGAGTTCAGGCCCCACGACCGGACCCAAAAATAAATAAATAAATAAATAAAAGAATTCCTCCAGAACCTTCAGAAATGTATTACACTGTTGTCTTAGCAGTGAAACTCAAAGATAATTCATATAAATATCATGTGAAATAAAAAAGAACATTTAAAGCCAGGCACTGGTGGTTCATGCTTGTAATCCTAGCTACCCAAGAGACTGAGATCTGAGGATCACAATTTGAAGCCAGTCCAGGCAGACAAAACTGTGAGGCTTTTAATTTTGAGTTAGCCAGCAAAAAGCCAGACCTGGAGGTGTGGCTCAAATGGTAGAGTGCTAGCTTTGTGTGAAAAGGCCAAGCAAGGAAAGATCCTGAATACAAGAGCCACCAGTACTGTCCCTACACACACACACACACACACACACACACACACACACACACACACACACACACACACACACACACACACACACACACACACACACACACACACACACACACACACACACACACACACACACACACACACACACACAAATTGTGATTGAAATGGACAATATGCATCCTATTTCAAAGAATGTGTACTTATCCAGCAAGACTCACTCATAAAATAAAGTCTTATCATGTCCCCTTCTGGGTTTGAACAACAACCTCTTTTCTGCATTGTAACCCTTAGCAAAGGGTTTACAGCCCACCTTCTCTATGCATTGTTAGTACCTCCATGACTGTCTTCCCATCCCAACTTCCAATGAATATGTGTGTTTTCCAAAAAGGAACTTTATGACTACTCATCTAATAAGTGATTTCTTCATGTTTTTTCAAGATCCTATACTGATTATATATTTTGTCAAACCTTTCAAATGTTTTAACCCTAACAAGATATAATTTCTCAACATTTCATAAACATTGTTTTTCAAAACAAAGAGTCAAAACTCTTTTTATTTAGTAAAGCTTACTTTAATTTTGTTTCCTTATCATCTAATAACTTTTGACCATTCATTGGTGATCATCTCAAATAACATGATTTTGTCATTGATTATGTAGTCCTTCCCATTCTCTTTCTTTTGAGCTTTAACCAGAAGAAAGCCTTGGACCTAACTGTTGGAAGCACGCAAACTTCCCTCTTCTGAGGGCGATAATGGGCCCATCTTCATCAAGTTCTACCCTATCCTGTAGATATGTAGATCCATCAAAATTAACTTGGCCGAGTATTAATACCACAAAATGGCAGAAAACTGATGCAACAAAGCTTCCCTAGGATGAACTGTTGCTTTCATTTGTACATTAGGAAAACATAAAACCATTTAAATGTCATTAAAAATATCTATTCTACACACATCATTGTGGAGAATGTAAAGAAGCAACAAACATACTGCCACAGGATGAGGTAAGTGCAAGCTGACATTGGATTTTGGTGTGTGTTTTCCTTTATGTAACTGCTTCAAGCTGGCAAGCTCATCCAAATTTTCTCAAGCCATAATCGATGCTATGACTACCAGGGAATAGTAGTGCAGCACTTCTTAACGCTAAAGGTCTTTATTAAAAGTACTGTACATTCTGGCTTCTTTTTGCTGGTGCAAAGAACACACTAAGCAGAATAACTTCAGGGGGTAGCAATTCATAGAACACAGTCACAATGGAACAGAGTGCAAAGTATCCAAAGGCTCTTTGTGCAAGTTCTTTTATAGAATATAGTTTCTTCTTTTCTCACAGCAGTAACTTACAGACCATTAAATTTCACACATTTCCTATTCATTTTCCATGTTAAAAAAAAATGGTGTGTGACCCCAAGTAGAACTATCACAGGATTCTGCCCTGAAAGTCAACTTTTACTATTTGAGAATATATAACTTTAAAAAGACAAGAAAGTCACGGGCCATGAACCTAGCCACATAAGTGATTTCAAATGACTCAAATATGTGTTTACTTTTACAAATGGGCAAAATAAGCCCTGAAAACATAAAATAGAATTGACAAAGATTGCAATTGTTCCCATTAAACAAAACAAACATTTGGCTAGACTTAACAACCAAACTGCAAAAGGGAAATAAAAGAACTCAAAGTTGTAAAATCAAATACTAAAAAAAAGAGAAAATAAGCAAACATGACTACCACCACTACCAAACACAAGAAAGGTAAACAAGTACCAAGTGCATAAAAGAAGTATTGAGTTTCACAAAAATCACATTGTTAAATTTATCAATGGGAGTAGCGCTTAAGGACGGATGTAACTTGTAGTTACCTAAAGGTAAATTTATAAGCTTTTTACTGCCTGATCTAACTTATGTAGAATCTAAGAAGAGAATAGTCTAATAGAAATTTAAAATAAAATGATGTTACTAAAGTATAGGAAAGAGAGCTAGGGGTAAGCTTAGCAGTAGGGGCTAAGTTACTGTTAGATCCCAACAGAGTAATTACACATAATTATGTACTGTATATGATATACAGCTAGAAGAAAGGATTTGAAGATTTTCACCATAAAGAAGTGATAAACATTTGAGGAAACAAAAATTTTAACTGCTTTAAGCATTATATATATATATATATATATATATATTATATATATATATATATTAAAATGCTTCATGGTACCCCACTCACATGTCTAATTCTTATGTTTCATGTGCCAATTAAAAACAAATTTAAAAAATTATAAACTTTGTTCCTTGATATATTACATTGTATAAATCAATAAAAAAGAAATTGATATGCATAGTATTGAAGTTATTTCACTGAAAATGACCAAAAAACCTTCTCAATTTACCTAAAAATTAGTAATATCAGTGGTTAATGCTCAGTTTAGATATTCCTCTTAAGGAATCATCCTAAACTCTTTCAACATGAATCTAGTGACAATGATAGTGTAGAGCTCTAGCACTTTAATTTTACCCCACTCCCATTCCACTCAGGATGGCAAATTATAAGGCTTTATTATCCTATCATAATGGTTTCTCCAATGTGGACACATGACCCATGCAAAGCCAATCTGAGTGTCCCTACTATTCTGTTATTTTTTGACTGGGAAGATTAGGTTGTAAGGCTTTGGATTTGCAGCTAATTCACAGAGGGAAAAAAAAAAAAAAAAAAACTGCCTTCAACACCCTAATGGATCCTCTTTTAGATAGGCTCCAAGCATTATCTTTTCAATAATTATCCTATATAGATTACCCTATAAGGTATCAACACAGAAGAAAAACATTGTATAAATGGGGTAATTATAAAAAGTTGAAAGGAGAAAGTAGAAAGAAAGTTGAAATGACTCATATTATATGTATACTGCACATTAAATGAACACCAACCTCAAAAATCAGGAGGTATGGCCAAAATGTAAAGTTTTTGAGTGATATCAGCAGTTGGTTACTAGACAAAAAGGAATGGTCATGACAAGTTGGAGGTAAACAAGAATTCCAATAAATTAACTTTTTTTTAATTATTAGAAGATTGAACCCAGGGCCTCACATCTTCTCTGCAAGTACTCTACCACTTGAGGCCTACCACCACATTTTTTTCCTCTAGGAATACATGATTTCCCATTAACTGGGGACATACCATTCTTTCCTATTCTTGAAAAGAAGCATAAGCACTGATACTGATAAACAAGATCATAAAGCTGCTATGCCATTTGGTTAGGAAACTCCCTTCACACAAAAAAAGTGTATTCTAGAGATTATATTCAATAAGAGGGGGGAGATCCACAGACTATGATATCAAACATATAGTTTAAAAGGCAAAGACAAAAGTCTTAGTGTTGGGCCTGCTAACTTATTATACTCAAGTTCTGTATAGACAGGAAGAAAGATCATTTCCCTCTCACGCAGATCAGAGTTATACATAGCAAGGGCCCAAAATTCATAAATGACAAAACCAAAAAAAGAGAACAAAATTTGAAGAAGTTAGTGACTATTTCCATACGCAGATTTATCCTGAGTTGGTTAATCTAGATCTACCTTAAATGATCAGTATTAGAGTTAAGAGGTACACATCTTGAACAGGGTACAAGAGTTAGCAAAAGCATGACAAATTAGTAAATCCCCCCAAAATGGAAGAATCAAAATAGCACCAATGCATGTTTCATTGCAAAGTAAACAAATCTTTCCATTGTTTAGTACATATACATCAACTTAGAATAAGAAAAAAGAACAAATTGAGAAGATGATAGCAAAATAATAATAATAATAATAATAATAATAATAATAATAATAATAATAATAATAATAATACAGAAAAGAAAAAAAATTACATTAAAACTTAAAACCCTAATGTAGGGGCTGGGAAGGTGGTTCAATGGTAGAGCGCTTGCCTTGCATGCATGAGGCCCTAGGTTCAATTCCTCAGCACCACATAAGCAAAAAGAAAAAAAGCTGGAAGTGGCGCTGTGGCTCAAGTGGTAGAGCGCTAGCCTTGAGCTAAAGAGCTGAGGGATAGCACCCAAGCCCAGAGTTCAGGCCCCACAACCGGACCCAAAAAAAAAAATTAAAAAAAAAAAACTTGATGCATTAGAAAGAATGATTTTTAATTTCAACAATTATTCTTTCTTCCCATTCTCCATTAATGTTCCATTGTTCTCTTTTGTTACCTGAGAAGAATCTGTTTGGGCTAATTGTGTGGTGAGTTTTAGTATTTGGTGAAGATTCTGTCCTTTATCTTCAACCAGGAGGTAAGTCAGCAGAAGGAAAACATGCACAGGGATGGCTGAAGTGATGGGCAGCAGGGACTCCACAGAAGCCAGCCAGTCCCTTGCTGCAGATTCTTCTCTCATTACTTCAAGAATCCTCCAGGCAGTGAATACAGAGTTATGTATACTGGTAATAGGGAAGGCAAGCCTGCAGGAAAGCTGAAAAAAATATATACAAAAAGGTATGAATAAATAAGGGGGATGTATTTGTCAGAAATATATTTCTGACTTTTTTTTTTTTTTAGTATTTCATCGTTAGAAATCATTCCAACAAAATGAATACAAACTTTGAATTCCTGCCAAACAGAGCTCTTTGCCCACATTTGGGGCAATAGGATCACACACAGAGAAAAAGAATTGTCAGATGGAGCTCTAGAACAGTTTATCATTAAGTTTTCCTCATATTTACCATTCATTCCCAATTAAGACCTAAAAAAAATGTATCAATATACAACATCCTGAGGCAACAGCATTTGGGAAAACATAGTCTCATTTAAAAAGTAAAATTCAACAAGAAGATAATAATTCAATGAGGAGATTAAAAAGGCACTGCATTTGCTCAGCTCTGGGCCTTAGAAGAGGGAACCCAGGGCATATGGCAGACTTGGACAGAGGACAATTCACACTTGTAACAGACAGTATGTTGATAGGTACAGCATTTGGTTCCACTGGAGCCTAGGAATTCATTCGTAACTGCAAATAACTTCTGTAATAAAGTGTAGCCTGGGGGCTGGGAAGGTGGCTCAGTGGTAGAGCGCTTGCCTTGCATGCTTGAGGCCCTGGGTTCGATTCCTCAGCACCACATAAGCAAAAAGAAAAAAAGCCGGAAGTGGCGCTGTGGCTCAAGTGGTAGAGCGCTAGCCTTGAGCTAAAGAGCTGAGGGACAGCGCCCAGGCCCAGAGTTCAGGCCCCACGACCGGACCCAAAAAATAAATAAATAAATAAAATAAAATAAAGTGTAGCCTGAACACGCTAATTTGAAATATTAGAAAAGATGCTGTGTTTCAGTGAATCTGAGAAATGGCTCCTCATAGAAGTGAAGTAGTACAGTCAAGGCCATAACCTTCTCTCTGGCCTGTGTGGTACTATGTACAAACATGGCTCAAGAGAAGCATTAAAGAAGCACCAGACACTCACACCTGCTAATGAAGTAATTCAAATAATGTGATGAGACAAACTAGAAATATCTAAATTGTGACTGTTTCACTGTTGTAGGATGAATCATTTGAACAAAATAACAATTAAAAGAATGGGAAATAAATTAATTTTCATTTTTTAAATGTTTAATGAAAGATGTATACCATAAAATGAACTT
Organism: Dipodomys merriami; assembly: GCF_024711535.1. Classification (NCBI taxonomy): domain Eukaryota; kingdom Metazoa; phylum Chordata; class Mammalia; order Rodentia; family Heteromyidae; genus Dipodomys; species Dipodomys merriami. The sequence goes on along the minus strand of NW_027202382.1, from coordinate 4,454,178 downwards.
TTTAAGGGCTTTCTATTCTGCTGATTTGATTACTTTATAGAGTTTTGAAACTAATATCAATGCCAAACACTACAACACTTTTATGCAAGGCCCATAACCCTTGATAGTCATTCTTTACTTTCCCTCACACCTCTGTAAGTGGAAACTAATAATAGACTTTATATTTCTATTCTAGCTATTTTATATAACAGTAACCATGTAATTTGTGGCTTTTGGTGACTGGATACTTTCACTGAACATGTTCTCAAGCTTCAACCAAGTCATGGTTTGTGTCAGTACATATTCCTTTTTATTGCCAAATATTATTCCACTGTATAGATACCCCATATTGTTCTCTATTCACCAACTGATAAATATATGGGTTTGTTTCCATTTTTTGGCTATCATGAAAAACTTTTGTATGCATTCCTATAGAGATTTTTGTGAGGATATAAGTGCTCAGTTCTTTTGACCATAAGCTTAGAGTAAATATAAAAACTAACTGAACATGCAATGCCACTCTAAATTCAAATAAGGAAATCAGTCTGCATTGGTATGAAAAGATCCTCCACATGAAAATACAAGATTCAGAAGTATGTGTGGAATGACACATACTTGAGAAAAGAATTGCATATTTATATCACTTATATAGTCAAAGAAAAGTACACAGACAAATGCAGAAGAAAGGATTCAGCTCTAACCATTACCTTCCATTTAGGAAAGTGAGAATTCACTGGAATCAAGAGCAGAAAGAAAGCTTTGTGTCATACTTCATTTTATACTTTCTGAACCCTGTGAACTTATTGCTACCTATATTATAAATTTTAAGCATATTATAAATTTTAAACATATAAATTTTGAAATTAAGCCAGCAGCTCCCAGATACTCAGGAGGCTGAGATCTGAGGATCACAGTTTGAAGCCAGGTGAAGCAGGAAAGTCCATAAGACTCTTATCTCTAACTAACCAACAGAAAACTGGAAGTGGTGCTGTGGCTCAAAGTGGTAGAGTGCTAGCCTTGAGTGCAAAAGTGCCCAGGCCCTGAGTTCAAACCCCAGAGCTGACAAAAAAACTAACAAACAACTTTAACTGTTTTAAAGCAGTTAATGTAATCCTAGCACTTAGAGGTAGAGACATAAAGATCTAGACTTTGAGGACAGCCAAAACAACATAAGGAGTACAAGGCTAGCCTGAGCTACAAAGTGAATGCCTGCCTCACAAAAACCAAAATCTGATTAGCTGAGTAATAGGGAATTTGCTTAGCATGCTCAACGTACTTAGTTCCATCCCCAGCACCAAAAAAATTAATACCATAGTTTATATCTTTCCAAAAAAAATGCCTTTCACCCCAAAAAGATGAAATGTATTGATGATTAGGGACAAGTTCTTTAGACTAATGGCAAGCAATACTGGACCTGAGACTTATCAAACCAGGATTTCAGCATGGTTACCCCAGCCACTAGCTATTATGCAATCATTCTAAATTTTGCTTTTCTCATTGGTAAAGACCAAACAATGACTAACTTACTGCCAAAGGTGCTGAGGTATGCATGAGACAATATCTAGACAGTATCAATATCAAAAAGTTGAGGGAAATATTATCCCTGTCATCTTTGGGGGGAAAAAAATAAAACCAGTGATTATATAGAAGGTAACCGGAAATGGCCATGAGTAATAAGCCGAGTACAGAGTAGTAACATTACAGAAACATGAAAGAGTAAGCAATAAAAGAGAAAAGCAATCCCACTTTACTTGAGAATTATGACCAATATTAGGTTTTGGTTTTTTTATTTTTTTTATTTGTTTGCCTAAAGTTTTAGCAACATCAGAAAGTCACAATGTTAAATAAGATGTCACAGAATAGTCTCCCTGTCCTATGATATGACAGCTGCCCCTGGCATGGTCCCAGGGCAAAGGGGCTTGCACCAACAACTGGATCCTGGTCCGAACATGAGGAAGGACTTATACAAAGGGTAACAGGTTCTGCCTTCCAAAGGAGAAGTTGGTATTTAGTAATTTTAAAAAAAAAGGTTAGGATTAGGTGAATTTCAGGTCAAAAGAGAGACAGAGACAGAGACAGACAGAGAGAGAAAAACCATAGACTATCATATTGAAATAAATGTTATAAAACATCTTCACAGATGTAAAAGGATTGAGAAATATTACTTTTAAAAGTTTAGCTTACTAAAAATGATCAAACATGTTGTGTTAATCCTAAAACAGATACGTGTTCATCCTTAGTAGCCTAAAGAGGTTTGAAAAAGAAATTGTGAATACAAGTGAGAAATATAGTTGCCTTCTTTAATGGTAAAGATGTATTTATAATACTGACTATAACCATTTGCCCAAAGTAGAGACAAAGATATGAAAACTCAAACTTGAAAATCGTTAAAAGTAGGACTGCTATTTTTTAAACTTATATTAATCACTCACCAAACAGAAAAGCATAATAGCTCTGTACTTCTATGAAAAATCTAGATGAAAATTGAGAAATTTGAGAGTGGTTGGTTATCACAAAAAGATAACCCACTCCATCCTGTCCCATATCATTCAGAATATTATAATAAAACCACAAGATCTGGGGAAAACTAGTTTTTTTCCAAATTGATCATTTTATTTAAATGTATGCTAACTTCTGCTAAATTTGGCACAATGATAATAATAAGCTGAGGATGGAGACGTCAGGAAGACAGGAAGAAAGAAGGAGAAAGGAAGAAAAAAGGAAGGAAGGAAGGAAGGAAGGAGGTAAGGAGGGAAAGAAGGAAGGAAGGAAGGAAAAAAAGGAAGGGGAAAGAGAGAGGAGGGAGGGAGGGAAGAAAAGAAAGAAAAGAGGGGAAAAAAGACCACCTATTTTATTATTATAAAAAACATTAGTTGGGGCTTGGAAGGTGGCTCAGTGGTAGAGTGCTTGTCTTGCATGCATGAGGCCCTGGGTTTTATTCCTTAGCACCACATAAGAAGAAAAAGCCAGAAGTAGCACTGTGGCTCAAGTGGTAGAGTGCTAGCCTTGAGCTGAAGAGCTAAGGGACATCACCCAGGCCCTGAGTTAAGACTCCAAGACTAACAAAAAAAATTAGTTGATCTACATAAATCCTGGTATCTGCACATGCTCAGTAAATTTTGACTTTACCCTTTGCCTCTAAGTGGGACAATAACAATTCATTTCAAATTTTCTGAGTTTCAAAAAGACAAATAGTCAAGATATTTTCTGTTTCCTAAAACCTATTTAATAGTAATTTATTACAAGGGACTCCAAAGTACCATATTCAATTTAAATACACACACACACACACACACACACACACACACACACACACATACACACACATACACACACACACACACAAATAAATGATGAATGAATGAATGTACAGGCACATTGTAGACCTTGCTTAGGTCAAATGAAATTTGCCCTTCTATGCAATGCAGGAATCTAGTTTTAAGTCTGCTTTCCCACTTCATCTCAGCCATCTACTTTCATCGGTTATATGGACTGGGCCAATTCGTGTATTACCCTTCTTTGGCTATCTGTCCTGTCAAATTTTCTTTGCCCTTTGGTGCAATGCTACACCTTGTCAATAGAGGGCACAGAAGAGATACAGCAAGGCATGGCACAGCAGAGAAAGAGTTCTCTTCAATTTCCTGGTATTTATTGGGTTTCTGTTACCATGGTTGCCAGAAGCATACAGGAAGACCCCAAAACATAACTTCCTGAGAAAAACTCTGGCCTGCAACACCTCCAACAAACTCCATCATCCAGAAAGCTGTACTGAATCTCAGCTTTAAATTGAACTCTAATAAATTCCTTCTTTGGGGCGTCTCTGTCAGTCATAGAAGTAGCAACTGCCCCCTCCACTTACTATTATAAAATTCCTTAGAAACTCTTCTCAGCTTTCTCTTGGTAGTCATTAACTATCTGTATTACATTTTCGTTGTTCAAATTCCTCTTTCCTGTTAGGAGTCTAATACATACTACTGTAATTTTTAACCCCAATATCCTCTTTAGAGTTGAAAGAACATGATTTTTCAAGAAGTTCATAAATTTATAACTAGAATTTAATTACTTTTACCTAAAACAATAGTTTTAAATATCTTATTTAATAGCCAAATACAAGGAAGTGGCACTGTAGCTCAAATGGTAGAGCGCTAGCCTTGAGCTGAAGAGCTGAGGGACAGCATTCAGGCCCAGAGTTCAAGCCCTTCCACTAACCAAAAAAAAAAAAAAAAGCCAAATACAAAAGGATCTTATTTTCTATAGCCTAGGGAAAAAGGCATTCTAGGAATATATTAATGTTTGATTTTGAAGAGATGAATGTCAAGTTTGATCTTACATCCTTTTTAATTTAGCAAGTGGAAGAAGTTAATATAGTTTTTTGTTTTAATTTCTTAGTTATCAGCTCTTCAGAAAAGGAGAGGCAGTTACTGTACTGAACTGCCTTGTAAAGGTCAATGAGCCTTGTTTTCAACTGGTTTAGGTTTAAATCAAAGGCTGTTAAGTCAAGCTCACCAATCAAAAAGTAATAATAAAACAACAAAAATTATGACTTTTATACAGAAGTTTTTCTTTAACTGATTTAAGATGGTAAAATGACCCATTCTTTTTGGAGACACACATTCCTCACTGAGATATTGAGAATGTCTACCATCTGATAAACAATGGGGACTGTGGACATAAAGATAAATAAGCTAGCATGTATCTCTTTCCTTAAGTATGTGGTGAAAAGAATATTCAGTTTGGCAACTACTTAAAATATTTTCAATTAAAGTTTGTCTCTCCTCTATCAGCTGAAAAAGATAAAGCAGAAACATTTAGGACAGAAAAATACAACAAGTTCAACAACTGTTGCAATTTAAATGTTAACAATTTAAATTGCTGCCATTTCTAAAGGCCTCAGGGAGAAGAAGAAGGAAAAAAAGAGCCAAGTAGTGAGCTCATAATAGAGTTGGAAGTACAAACATGAAACCCCTCTAAATTAACACACAGCATTTTCCACATTAGTTAAATGCAAAAAAAAAATGCTGGACACAAAGAGACAGCAATGAATTCTGACTCAGGGAGGCTGAGAACATTTGGCTGAGTCTTGAAAAGTAGGCAGTTCATGTGGAGGACATGAAAGAGCAACTATTGCAAATGTAAAGATTCAGGAAGAGATTTGGATAGCATGGGGCATGTTGAATTGATAGGTGTGTTTGGAATATAAAGCCCTAAGCAGGTGCAGGGGGGAAAAAGCCAGCAGTTAACAAAAAAAAAAAGGCTTAAATTGTTAAAATGGGTGATCATATATCTCCTCAAAGCCTCAATAAAGCAGCACAGGATCACACTGAAGATGCTTATAATCCTTCCAGCTGCTTAGGACAGTCCAATTATTAGTATTGATGAATAAAATTCACACACACCTGAGCAAATAGTAAACCAAGTCTTTAAGTATTAGGGTAATCCTCAGTAATAATACTTGTGATTTAAAGGAACTCTTAATGTACACCTGCCCTGGCCCCATTCCCATTCAGGAGCATTTGCCTATCATTCTATATGGGCAAACTAAGAGGTAAAGTTTCAAAAAAAAAAAAAAAACTATTGAAACCCCTGGACATATTTTGTTCAGCTCAATTAGGTCTGACAGAACTTTTTCTCCAAATACAAATCAATTGTTTATTTCAAAAATTAAAGTTTTAATCAAACAATTTGGATTTACAAAGTATACAAACAATCTGCTGATAATATGTTCAAATAAGAAAAAAATGACTAGATTCTTGCTGCTAGAATGTTTAACACTATAGGATAAGAGGCTCTCTGTTTTTCCAAATGAAGTAACAAACAGTTCTAGCTTGTGTAGTGCCTCTTTCCATAGAAACTTAAGATGCTTCACCAGACTTATTTTATTTGCTCATCATTCCATCTCCATAAGAGTAGGAGTTGAAAAGTAAAACATTAGATTTTACCAAAGGCAAAACTCAAAAGAGAACAGATCTGGCAAATCCAGGTACCAAATTCAATCACTAGCCCAATAATGGCATACTTTTTGTAATAGATGAAGTGAGTGAAACAGATTGAGGAGGTAGGACAGAATGTGACAGGCCTATTGTCTTTAATTACAGGCAGTGGACCAGCCGCATACACAACAGGAAGTATTAAGAGCCATCATACCACAGAATATGGAATATCATGTCATACTAATAAATGTTATAGTTTATACTGGGCCCACCTTGGACTACCAAGGATTTAGAACTATGTTGCACAGCATGATGAAAAGAGAAGGAAGGAAGACATGTTCAAACACATTAAAGAATCAGATTCTTTGATCTTTCAAGATCCCTCAGGATCTTTACTAGCTAATGTGCAAAAGAAAAAATAATTATATAGTATTCCTAAATCTTGTTTTACAACAGTACCCTCTACCCTCCTACCTAGTACTCCTTCTTGTAGAACTGAAGTATTTACTAACATTTTCCACTCCACTATCCTAGAGAACAGGAAGTTCTATGAAAGACTCATCAGGAGGTAAGTTGATCTACAGCAACAGAAAACTCACATGGAACTAAGAAACAAGGATGAATTCATTACCTGCTGTTGGTCATCTCTGTAACACTCCTGTTGTACCTTTTCCAAAAGATTTAGAGCTAACTGCTGCCTAGAAGGACCTTCTTCCTCCATCGCCATACAGTCTTCCAAGGGAGTAGAAGATAATATCTGCAGAAGGGGCATCACGAGTAGCAAGGATGATTTTGGGATTTTCTGACCCTCAGCACAAAAGAGGAGCTTCAAAGCTAATCACCAAAGCAACAAGAATTCACATTTGTTAATTAATATCATAGTGAAACAACAAACTATTATAACAGTGATGTGCCAGAATTTTTTCATGCCCCGTTACAACTGGGTCAGATAAACACTAGGATGATGAATCTCATCATAAAAGAAAATAAGTGTAGCATGAAAAGTATTATCTAAAATAAGCTTGTAATGTATACAGCTGAAAAACTGGTGATACTTTTAGAAAAAATAAATATCCTAAAGTATAAATCAACTGCTTTATGATCAATGTGAATTAAAAATAAGCAATTCAAGCTGGGAGCTGGGAGCTGATTCCTGTAATCCTAGCCATTCAGGAGACTGAGAGCTGAGGCAGAGAAGTCCATGAAACTTTTATCTCCAATGAATCAAAAAGCCAAAGTGGAGCTGTGGCTTAAGTGGTAAAGTGGTAGCCTTGAGCAAAAAAGTTCAGAAAGTGTCTAGGTACCATATATATACCATATACCCATATATACAATTCAACACTTGTCTCTTATAGCCTCTCAGATCCTACATTTACTTGCAGACAACAGTCAAGAAATCAAAATAACCAGAGGATAACAAAGGTAACATATAGGCTTACTTTACAAATAAGCTGAAAATTGTATTAGCAGATGCCTAAGAGAGTGGCAAGGTGAAGCAGGACTATCTTTCAGATATACTTGCTAAAAAGTAGATCACAAAAATTCCAAAGTCCATAACCACCACAACCATGAAACCTCTCTTTAATAAGTGATTCTTTTTTTAAAACTTGAAAGTTCAACTTACATATCAGAAACACAGATACAGATGTGCAATAACTTAGTCCATGTATAGTTATCACACCAGAAACTATTAATGAATTCACTATGGTGACAGATTTTCTGAAGGTTATTAGATGAACCCTGATATACTGAAGGATGTTATTCACAGGCTTTAAAGCCATATTCTCAAAATAATCAACTGATTTCCCTACTATATACCAAACAAAAAAACCTACGATCTTCAAATAATAATAATGAGTTACTGTGTTTTATTTTAAACTATTCAGAAACTAAAACTTTTATTACGATCTGAAGTACAAACACATATTACTCTAATACTACTATTTTGTCTAAATATTAATCTTAACCTGTATGAAATTATACCACTTTTATTAAAACAGGAAATGTAAAGAGTACAACTATTTGACTATTTCATAATTTTCCCAGGCACTTCCATAAGTTGCTACTTATAATCAAATCTAGAAAGTAGTACTGGTTCAAAATGGTAAAATCCTAGCTTTGAGCAAAAGAGCTCAGTGATGGTGCCCATGCCTAGAGTTCAAGCACCACCACTAACAACCAAAAGAAAAAAAAAATGTATAACCAAATCTAGTACTAATTACAAAGCATATTGTATCAATGATACACATGTTTAATCTGAAATACTTATTCTTTTTGTTATCCTATTTCTTTGGATACCTACTCCCAAATACTAAGCAGCTCTTTCTTGGCTTTTTATTCTTTTCATTTTTTAAATTTCTATTTGTTTCTTGGTTTTCATTTTTTTTAGATTAGGTTCCGTAGTTCATACTGGTTCCAAATTTGTGATCTGGCTCAGCACTGTACTGCTTTTTAACATGGCTCAAGAGTATTTGGTATGGTTTACTGATCTAAGTAGATAGAGTAACCTGAAAATACATACTGGTTCACAGGAAAAAGTCTTCCCTCCAACAAATATAAATATTTGAGTGTTTGATCCCCATTCATTTATTGTACAGGAGCCACAATACAGGTGTGTGGCTTCAGAATTAGAATTGTTGTTTCTCAGCCAAAAATGGTAAGCACACTACCATAATCCTAGCAAGTGGGAGACTGAGATAAAGAGATCACAGTTTGAGGGCAGCCTAAGCTCCATAAAAAAGACACTCTCAGAAGGGAGGGAGGTCATTTCAATAAGCATCATTTATAAGATCTTATACACATAGCTACCAAGCCTTGTGAACCTCTCCTAAGAACATCCTCCTTTTTTCTTACCGTGTGAATGTTTAGATTACTGTTTAATAAATCAAAATGAATTCCAAGAAATGGAAGTAAGAGGTTTTTTATATCATAATGTTTATGGTTCTTTTTTTTTTCTTTTCTTCTTTCCTTTTTTATTTGGTTTATTCCCTTCTCTCCTTTTCTCACTGTTTCTTTTTATTTCTGTCTTGTATATCAGCTTTGGGGAGGGGAAAGGGAAGCACAGAAACTGAAGGACAAAGGATAAACCAATTCAGCAGTTAAACCCACTAGATACATTGGAAATGAACTATACTTCACGGAGAGGGAAGTCAGAAGGGGGAAAATGGGGAGAGAATATGAAAGGGGGTGACATGGTTCAAAAGGAAATGTATTCATTACCTGACATGTAACTGTAACCCTCTGTACATCACCTTTACAATAAATTTGGGGGTGGGGGGGAGGAGAAGAGAAGGAAGGAAGGAGATGATGTTTCTCTAAAGCTCTGGAATTTTTGTGTCTGTCAAGAAACAAAATTCATTTATATGAAAAGGCAAATTATCTATATGAAGATAAAAGTCTGATTTGTATTTTGCCTGGGGCTAGACATAAGAAAAAGATTAATACAATACTAGAAGATTAACACAAACAGGCACAAGCAATGTTAGGGGAGTGATGGAAATAGTCCAAGACTAAATTGTGGCTCTTGTTGCATAAATCTATAAATTAAAAATAACTCACTATAGAGATTAAAATAATGAATTTATGGTACATAAATTATACCTTCATTAAATTTTTAAAGACAATAAAACTCAGGCTATCAGAACAAGCAGTTATGCCTCTGGGAATATCCCATGTCCACTTCTATGTGAAAACAAACAACAACAACAACAAAAAGGCAAAAACAACTTAGAAGGACTGGGAAAAAGTAGTACAAATGGGCATAAGGCACATAAGCAAAAGCAGGATGGAAGTAAAAGTCTAAGGGCCATGGATCTCCTTCATGTATTAAAGTGATCTCTAATCATTGTATAAGTCCAAGAGTAATGGATTTCAAAATCATGATAAATTTAAAATGCCCAGAGAAATGAACTATACAATAGATATTTATCTTAAATACTTTTTTAAAAATGAAAATGTAGGTAAACCAACATATTGTGGCACTATACAATTTAGAACTTTACCACAAGGTGAGTAAACACCAATGAAAAGGCTGCATTTTAAGGTTGTGATTTGTTTGTCTATCTTCCAGATCCAGTAATTTGTGTCTTTATGATACTTTTTTGTACAGTACTGAGGTGCCTTATACATGTTGATTAACATTCTACCAATGAGCTATATCTTAGAACTGCACTACATAAATCAGAGCATTTTTGCCTCCTCTTTACCTTTTTCCTAACTTTTCTTTAAAACAACACTGGAAATAAACATTATCTTCTATTAGTTCTAGCCAAGCTAATACAATAAGAAAATTTAGTTTACATTAAATCTTGTTCAATGTAGCATCAATTATAAATAAGAGTTTTAAAACAAATACAATCTGCTAAACACTTTCAAGTTTACTATAACCTATTAGTCATTGAAGATATTAGGTGAATAATGGGATATGTAATCTTACCCAAGGTAACACCTAAGAACAAAATTAGGAAACAGAAACTCAAAATATACAACATAGCATAATACACAGTTCAACTAACACCTGGTAACACTTTAGTTATTTTTACATTTTACTGTATTAAGTATAATTTTATTTACCTAGATTTAAGATTGGCTTCTGCTGACTAGATGGAGTCTGTAGAAGAAGTATAGCTATTCCGATTATGACCAATTCCACAGGAAAATCCTAAAATAATAATAATAATAAAATAAGGGGGGGGGAAGTTATCAAAGAAGTTCTAGAATTCTGGCTTCATGTACTTAACATGAACAATTACAAGCTTATTATACAAAATTACTTATACAAGTCTGTGATACTAAAGAAAGAATGCTACTAAAGAAAGAATTAGTGGATATTACATAATCAGAAATGAAGTCATGATATATCACCAAAATACAAGAGGTTTAAGCCAAAATAATTCAGAGGGAAAATTCTTTAACACAACAAACTGACAAGTCTTCAAAACAGTCCATCTTGGTATACCATTGAAATTACCCAAAATACTGATTTTAAGAATACTTTGTTTAAGCATGATCAATCTATAAAACATCTGTAACAACCAGCTGCCTGCTGCCTGCTAACTGTATATTATAGACTCCAATATTCCAACTTTCAAAAAAAATACATAATGAACTTCATTAAAATTTTTAGTAAATCATATTATTGTAATGGTAGAAACATTTGTTATGAGGAAAATAAAGACTAGTTTTAAATTGCAGTGATTTATTTAAGCATATTTAAATGTAGCCAAGCAAAACTCATAGAAACATAAAGTCACTAGCTCACCAACTATATAAATGAGAACAATATACACATTAAGTTCTAATAAAATGCAAGTGACAGATTTGAGTTCCAAATAAAGACAATGAATAAAAAGAAGAAGAAAGATCCAACTAAAACTATATCATTCTGAAATTTTATAAAAGTACCTGCAGAACTAGAGTACCTATGAAGTATGAGAATAGGCAAAAACAAGATTGTGAAGGAGCCACAAATTAGTTAAACACTTTCAGTTAAATACCTGGAAACAAGTTAAAATACCCTGCATCTCAGATTTGTCATTTAGAAAGTGAAATACAAAATGTAATGTGTTAGTTTCTGGACTGTGAAAAAAAATACTAAATTCTAAATTTTTGTAAGTGGAGTGTATTCTAATGTGTGTCTTTTGAAACTGTGTATGTTCACTGCTTCAAAACAGTTGAGCACCATAAAACAATTCTCATCTACTTGAGGATAATAAATACATTTTAAAGCAATGCACTTACAAGATACATCATCACACCATTCTTTGCCATATCTTCCTCCATTTCTGCATGTTCATACAAAACAGAAAGGCGGGGAAGTTATTTAAATTCTAAATGTACAAGCTTCCAAGAGACTCGGAGACAAATAAAAGCATTACTGTATACAGATGGTATGGCTGGAATGCCTTTTCATCAGCTGTCACAGTGAGGGACACAAAGTAGCATTTTAGGATTCCAAACTGGAATTGAAACATTCTAAGCAGGGAGAACTTAACAGTACCAGTCACATTGGTCAATACAGAACAGAGAGTGGAAAGAAAATAACTAGAGACTCAAGACAAAAATAAGAAATAAATGATGGAAGATTGGATTAGATAAAGCAAGTTGCTTACAATTCTGACTTGTTTCAAGAGTTTTCTTTGATTGATTTTTTTAATGGCCACTAAAGGAGAGAAGCAATTAATGAGACCTTTGAATTAGAGTCTGTGCTGGCATTTTCTGGACCATTTCCACTACTGCAACTACTGCTGTTACAACTGAATGCACAAGTGCAACCTGATAGTTTTCCCTCAAGCCCCACCACACACCTATTTGCTTCCTGAGCCAGAATAGCAGGTTCTTCAAGTTCAAGGGCCACATGGAAAGGCTTGACAAATTAGCAATAGAATCTTCGGGATTTTAGGGTTCTAAGCATAGAATCCCAAGGATTCTATTGCTCCCTCTGAGGGTTCAGAAATCTTCTTCCAATACTTCTCAGAAAATTAAAGGCTGGGCACCGGGTGGCTCACACCTGTAAAAAATAGCTACTTAGGAGGCTGAAATCTGAGGATCACAGTTCAAAGCCAGCCCGGGCAGAAAAGTCTGTGAGACTCTTATCTCCATAAACCACTAGAAAACTAGAAGTGGTGCTGTGGCTCAAGAGGTAGACTCTTGCCTTGAGCTGAAGAGTGCAGGGACAGCGCCTAAGCCCAGAGTTCAAGCCCCACGACCGACACAAAAAAAAATTGAATTTAAAAAAATAAAACATTGCTTGTAACAGTGACAATGCCTACTCTCCTATCTTCCAGGATTGGCTCATCTTATTCTTATCCCTCCCTACTTTCAGGATTCACATTTGCAAATAAACTCAAGTCACATAAGCCTTTGTTTTTGTGGATACTCAGGCTCTGCTTTTGCCTTTAGATAAACTCAGATAACATACAACCAATCTAGAGTAAAACATTAAATACCCTTATACCAGCCATAGATGTCAGAGGATTCTTCATGACAGAAAACATTTGGGGCCATATATTTTTGTCAACTCAAATGAAAGAGATCACTGGACATCACCGACGTACCACATGCTAAGAATATATGTTGAGTCTAGAGATGTTACTATAAACAAAATACTTGCTCTTCTCAAGAATTTTGCAGTCTTAGTCATAGAGTAGTACTTAAAAAGAAAGTGCAACTAAGGTGTAAGAAATTTTACACTAAAAAGAAAGTGAAAATAAAATGAAGACAGTCGACATCCTACATAGAAGATACAAAAAGGAAGGTAGTCCTGCTCATGCAATCCCCCAGGGCCACAGCTTTTTTACCCAGGCTGATTTGGGTAGCCAGTGCTGACTAAGCCCAGCTGTGCCCAACAGACAATTCTTCCTAAGAAACTTTAAACTGAGACAAAGAAAGGGGTGTGGAAGTTACTCATTTGGTGGCAGTTTCTCAGAAACCACAGGTTCCTAAGCTTTTCTAATGCTAGAATGTTCAGCCTGTTTTTCAAATTGAAAGCTACTTAATTGGCTTAATTTTACAGATCATTGTATTTATTTTGCTCAAAATAAAAAATACTTTAAGGTATATTCATTCAAATGCATTAAGAGCCAGGCGCTGAGGGTTCATGCCTATAATCCTAGTTACTAAGGAAGCTGAGATTTGAAGATCAGGGTTGGAAGAGAGCCCAGGCAGGAAACTCTCCCACTGACCACCAAAAAGCCAGAAGTGGAGCTGTGATAAGTGCTATCCTTGAGCAAAATTGCTTAGGGACAATACCCAGACCCAGAGTTCAAGCCCCAGGACTAGCACCAAAAAGAAACAAACAAATACTTTAAGATACATAAAGTTGGTTATATAATTTTGCAAATCATAATACATTTATTTTGCTCCAAATAAAAAATAAAATAAAAAGATACATTCACGTAAATAGATGAACTAATAGCTCGACTATAACAAAGTCCATACAACTAATACAATGTAGGATATGAATCTATTCAGTGTACAATGATACCTCTCTGATAGAAGAGTAAAAGAAACATCCAAAGACACAGTGAGAAAACAAACATGTACTAATCCTGAAAACAGCCCTCACAAAGCACCAACTCAGCAAGCAACTTGATCTTAGTCTTCTTAAGCCCTAAACTCTGAGAATTTTTTTTCTTGGGGGGGGGGGGTCTGGTCGTGGGGCCTGCACTCTGGGCCTGGGCGCTGTCCCTCAACTCTTCAGCTCAAGGCTAGCGCTCTACCACTTGAGCCACAGCGCCACTTCCGGCTTTTTTTCTTTTTGCTTATGTGGTGCTGGGGAATCGACCCAGGGTCTCATGCATGCAAGGCAAGCGCTCTACCACTGAGCCACCTTCCAAGCCCAGAAATTTTTTTTTTTAGCCACCCAAACTAGTGTTTTGTTATGGCAGTCCTAAATAAAATAACCTCCAAATTTCCTGCCCTAGTATTGCCCTTTCCAAAACCATCCTCCAGTTTCCCACTAGAATGATCTTGTACACAAAAAAATGAGTGCATGAGCTGGGAAAAATATTTTTTAAAAAAATATTTTAAAAAATCTTGGGCTGGGAAGGTATCTCAGTGGTAGAGTGCTTGCCTTGCATGCATGAGGCCCTGGGTTCAATTCCTCAGCACCATATAAGCAGAAGAAAAAACAAAAAAGCTGGAAGTGGCACTGTGGCTCAAGTGGTAGAACACTAGCCTTGAGCTGAAGAGTTGAGGGATAGCACCCAGGCCCAGAGTTCAGGCACATGACCAACCAAAAAAAAAAAAAATCCTTCAAAGCCAAGTCATTACTAGAAAATAAAATGTAACCTATTTGTAGAGCAATTAAGCAGGCCCAATCTTATCTTCTATACCTTAACCCTTTAACTCTTGTTTTCTAAACAGGCCATACCTAAGTGTTTTCGCATGTTTTTGTGTTTAAATACATGTTATTCTACAAGCTGGAAATCCTACCCAACCTCTTGTTGACTGTCTCTTGTGCCAGTCGAACTCTATTCAGGCTTTAAACCTCAACTTATGTCTTTATTCCTTTTACCTTTGTTCTCATTATCTTTTTAAACTAACTTTTATAAAAACGTTTATTTTATGGTACTAGCATTACTTATTTGCATATATATATATATATATATACATCTCTTGGGGTAGCAGAATGCATTATTCATCTATGCATTTCACAAGGCCTGGAATACAGCAATTATTCAATAGTTGCATATGAAAAAAATACCACAGTAATGCTACCAAAAAAATATTTAAGGATTCTTTTTCATAATAAATAACATTAGTAGTAGTACTTAGTAGTGGATCTAATAGTACTATATCAAACCACCTCTCATATGCAATAATAAGTACAACCACACAGCTACTGAAAGATTTTGTGATAAATGATACATTAAAATGTCTTTCTAACCTTACCTCCTTCAGAACTCCAATGCTGTGCTCTAAAAGCTGAATTAAAGATGAGCATTCTCCAGTTATCTTTAAGCTGACTTCACAGACACATAACAGCTGAAGAGTCAGCTGGATAAGCTGAATTTTCCAGAAAACAGGATGATGCAAAAGGCTTAAATACACTTCCTCGATAAACAGCATCACTTCTGTGGTCTGTGTCAGATCTTTCATCTGGTGAAGAAAGTTTTTATATTACATTAAAATGATACAAAATGACTGGATAATTTTAAGCTATAAACGTTTTCAACAAATAATTTTCTCTAAACCTATAAAGACTTCAAGGCGATAAAGCAAAGTACTTAACTCATGAAGTGTCAAGCTATACATCTTTTATCTAATCAAAATGTAACTCCTGCCTATTTTTTGTTACTCTTGCCTAGAACAAATTTTTCCTTTATTTTTTTTGCTTTTCTGAGTACAAATATCTTGAGAAAAGTTACACAAAAGTGGCTGTTGAAGGGAATGAATCAAAAGCTAGTTTTGAATTCTCTACATGAACTCTCTTTTTTACAGTGAAAATGTGGTCAAAAAACATAAAGCCGGGGGCTGGGGGGGTTGGAGGAATGGCTCAATTGGTAGAGCACTAGCGAATGAAGAAAGTCAACAGGTACAGAGTACGATCTGGGTCTAGAACCTAAGAAGCAAACAATACATACATACATACATACATACATACATACATACATACATACATACATACATACATACATACATACATACATACAAAAAGGGCTGGCTTTCAAACTAAAAACAAAAACAAAACACATAAATACGTTGTAATAAGAGTCAATATTCTATTCTAAGGCACTGCTAAACCTTCATCCATAAGCTATAGGTAGGGAGAATTTCTGTATGTGGACAATGTAATAAAAGGCCATATTCAAATGGTTGAGAGTCTTCTTAACAAGTTAATGAATTAGATAGAAAGGAATTGGATGCTCTCAAAAATCCCAGTTCAATTCAAACCCAGCTGTTCTGATCAAAATTCTGGAGTTGGTACTGAGGGTATGGTCCTGCTCACAGACACACTGGCATTTCCCAGAGAATATAAACAATGAACCATCTGCTTCAATCAGGATTCTTGTGTCTGTTAAATTCATCAAGAGGAAAGCCTATCGTTCCACCAGTAGTTACCACCAAAATAACCCCAAATTGCTATAATTTATACAGAGAGAAAAATTAGTTCCTAGCAAATGAGAAAAAAAAAGATATTAAAAGATCAAGAAGAAATGGCAAAAAATATTAAGTTATAAATAAACTTAAATAGTCCAATGCCTAAATTATTTTATTCTTTTGCAAACATAAAGTAGAAACATGCAAAGGTCACTGAGAAAAGAGCTGGGTTGAATACAAAAGCTTGATATTTATTTGATGACATATTTCCATGACTGCATTTTTTGTGCATCATGAAACTCTCTATAAGAAAAAAAATCAAAAGATAACTTCATCAAAATAGCATAAGAGCTCTCTAATCATTAACATCAAAATTCTTAAGAATAATTTAGAGATAACATTCTACTTTTATGTAGAAATAGAATATGTGAAATGGATATTATGTGAGATGACATGAATCATATTTAAAATAAGAAAGATAATTCACAAATATAAAATAGAACAGCAATTAGTCAAGGAGAAAAGTGGATAGGAATTTCACTTAATCTCTCATCAGAAACCTTTAAGGTGACAAATTACTTCAAAAAATATTTTTGTTTTAAATTAAAGGTGGTTCTACCCCAGTGTTTAGTATGGGTCAGACCATATCTATACCTACAGTACTACATCCAGTTCAGTTCCGAGAAAACCCCATGGTAGCACATTCTCAGCCCCAATAAACTAGAGAATTCCTGGTAAAGGGCAGTGAAAAATCTGGAAACCATTTCATACAAAGTAAAGAAAGTGATTAAGAAAAGACAGAGAGAGGCGGGGAAGAAAGAATGGAAGCAAAAGAGAAAAAGACAAGATAAGATGCAAATAAATAGGCTTTTTAATGCTTATTTTGTTTTGTTACATGAAGAATAAAGATAAGTAATTCTTTAAATGAAGACTAGCAGAAGTATTGCCTAAAGAAAAAGAAAATTAGTTTTTTTCCAAAATAGTATCGTTGTCACTAAAACTTCAATTACTCATGGGATGGTCATTTCTTAGTATAAGAAATAACTGTAGCTGGGTGTGGCAGTCCACATATGAAATCCCAAACTACTCAGAAGACAGAGCCTAAAGGATCAAGAGTTCTAAGCCACACAGAGTTAATGAAACCTTACCTCAAAAACAATTTCATTCTTTTTTTTTTTTTAATGGACTAAAGGCCTAGCTTAAGTGGAAGAGCCCTTGCCCAGCAAGCATAAGGTCTCAGGTTCTATCTCCTATCTCCAGTACCAGAAAAAGAAGAAAGGTACAGGAAGGCACCAGAATCAACTCCAAATGGATCAAAGACCTCGGAGTCAAAAAAGACACTCTGAAAACATTATAGGAAAGAATAGGAGAAACCCTAGGTCCCCATGACACAGGTCAAAATTTTCTTAATAGAGACCCAGAAACACAACAAATCAAAGAAAGGTTGGACAAATGGATTGCATAAAATTGCAGAGCTCTGCATGGCAAAGGACATAGCTAGCAAGATCAATAGAAAACCCACAGATTGGGAGAAGATCTTCACTAGCTATACAATGGACAAGGGTCTCATATCCAAAATATACCTGGAACTCAAAAAATTAAATCCCCCAACAACAAATCCTCAAAGAAACAACTGCCCAATAAATAAGTGGGATAAAGACTTAAAGAGAAACTTCTCTGAAGAGGAAAGAAGGATGGCCAATAGACACATGAAGAAAAGCTCAACCTCCCTAGCCATAAAAGAAATGCAAATCAAAATAATATTGAGATACCACCTCACCCCAGTTAGAATGGCTATAATCAAGAACTCTAATATGCTGGAGGAGATGTGGACAGAAAGGAACCCTACTGCAATGTTAGTAGGAGTGTAAACTTGTTCAACCACTTTGGAAAGTAGTATGGAGGTTCCTCAAAAGAGTCCACATAGAGCTTCCCTATGACCCAGCAATCCCACTTTTGGGCAGTTACCCGAATGATCACAAACAAGACCGTACTAAAGCTACCAGCACAACTATATTTATTGCAGCATTATTTACCATAGCTAAGATAAGGAACCAACCCAGATGCCCCTCAGTAGATGAATGGATCAAGAAAATGTGGTATATATACACAATGGAATTCTATGCCTCCATCAGAAAGAATGACATTGTCATTTTGTTAGGAAATGGAAAGACTTGGAAAAAATTATATTAAGTGAAGTAAGCCAGACCCAAAGAAACATAGGACCCATGGCTTCTCTTATTTGCAATAACTTATTTATAACTCTTATTTGCAGAAACGGTCAGATAAGTTGATGTTAGGCGAAATGAACCCCAAGATAAGGACTCAAATGGTTTTTCTTGCTTGCTATTGTTTTTAACATATTTATAAGATGATTTTTTTTGTTGCTTTTTATGTCCTTCCCCCATGGTATAACCCCTGTTTTCACTGTGTTTGATGCTGGTATAATTTGGGGAGGGAAGGGAAAAAAAATTGTTTAAATAGGGATACAGGTGGACCCATTGCAACAATGAGATGTACAAGACGTTATGTTGAAAAATGAACTTTACAACTTTGGTGGGGGTGGGAGGAGACACAGGGATGGTAAGGGGAAACAAAGATGGAGGCAACAATGCTTGATAAGAAATGTACTCATTACCTTGCTCATGTAATTGTAACCCCTCTGTACGGTATTTTCACAATAAAAAAAACTTAATTAAAAAAAAGGTACAGGAAAGGGGTGGGGAGGGAGTGTGGGAAATAAAGGGAAATTGAGGAGAGGAATAACATGTAATATGTAAGAAACTACGTCTCAGATGAATGGATCAAGAAAATGTGGTATATATACACAATGGAATTCTATGCCTCCATCAGAAAGAATGACATTGCCCCATTTGTTAGGAAATGGAAAGACTTGGAAAAAATTATATTAAGTGAAGTAAGCCAGGCCCAAAGAAACATAGGTCCCATGGTTTCCCTTATTTGCAATATCTAGTACATGTCTGAGTCATGCAGAAAAGGTCAGATAAGTTGATGTTAGGGAAATGAACCCTAAGATATGTATTCAAATGGTTTTTTTCTTTCATGCAATTGTTGCTTTGTATGTCCCTCCCCCACAGTATAACCCCTGCTTTCACTGTATTTGATGTTGGTATAATTTGTGGAGGGAAAGGAAAAAACAAATCGTTTAAATAGGGATACAGGTGGACCCATTGCAACAATGAGATGTACAAGTTATTATGTCGAAAACGAACTTTACAACTTTGGTGCGGGGGGCGGGGAGGAGCGGGAGGATTGGGGGGGGGCAGGGGGAGGATGGGAAGGAATGGGAAGGGGAAACAAAGGAGGAGGCTACAATGCTTGATAAGAAATGTACTCATTATCTTGCCCATGTAATTGTACCCCTCTGTATAGTATTTTCACAATAAAATAAAAAAGAAGCTCCATCTCTAGGACCCCTTTCAGCTCTCTGATTTTCTTCTAATAAATCTGATCTGTTAAGTAATTAAACATATTTGTGTCACTAGTCCCACTGCTTTCCAATGTTTCTCTCTTTATAACATCTCACTTATAGAAACAAGCCAAAGAGTTCCAGAAATATTCTACAGAGTTCATTTCTACAAATATTTCAGCTTTTCATAAAGATAAAGACAAACATTCGTCAAAGAGCACAGAACAATGTGGACACAAGGTGAAAAAAAATGTACTCTAATTCAAGACACATTGCTTTATTGCCCACAGAAAACAAAAGCTTTGGAAAGCCCACCAGAGAATTCATTTTAATTAACTTTTCTCTGTCTTGATTACAGGAAAGCCTATTTACGAGTCACAAAGGAAAGATTCACTCTACTCATTCCTTGCTAACACAAACTCAAAACAGGTCATCTGTGACCTGAAGTGATCACTTTGAAATACATTCACAGATTCCCTCCATCAGCTTAGCAGCATGATGCTCAGATTCTAGGTAAATGGCCTAACCTTAACCTTGGAACAGGACAGCCTGAGAAATAAACCACTACACTTAAATCACAACTAGTTTTTTGTTTTTTGTTTTTTTATCTGCACTATAAGACATGTCTCTCGGAATAAACTTCAAACCATCTACTTTTGAATTTTGAATAATAAGAATATATATATTCATACACACACACACACACACACACACACACACACACACACACACACACACACACACACACACACACACACACACTTGTCCTAACTCATTTATTATACTGTGGGCTTCTTAAGAACAGACTCCACATATGTCATAAGGAGACAGGTTGAAGCTGGCCATGTTTTTCATCTCTGAGCATATCTGCCTAAAATATACCTTTTTTTTTTTAATTTGCATGAAGAGGTACAGAGAACAAGGAAAAACTAAGCAGGGCACAGACATTTTCCTTGATAAGGAAAAAAGTTTGAATTCCTACTAATCCCACAATTGACTATGTTGAGTTACATGTCTGTGAATTTAATTAACAGACCAACTATTCTCAAATCTAGATTTTGGTTACTTCATCTTCTCTAAAAGATTGGAAGCATTTCTAAAACCAGAATGGTCTCTGAATTTGGCAAATTATATAAGACTCAGAATTATTTTATGTATTAAAAACAATAATCAACACTTACTGGTGCTGATACTACATCAAAGAAGGACAGAGGAAAAAAAGACCTTACCTGTAAACAAGGAATCATGTCACAACACATTCGAAGTATCTCTTGTTTCAATACTGATGGCTGTGCTTTATCACAAGGAACCCTGGGCTGAAGTAACTCTTTTAGCAAAGCAGGTCGAAGATTAGCATATTCTTGTAATTGAAATGGTTCACAGTATAGATACCAAAGAAACGGTGCCATTATTTGGATACATGAAGCTTCTGACCTGCATGTCAAATAATGCATCCATCAGTCACTGAGTTAAATACACTAACAAGTAGCTAAGTGAGTAAGTATCAATTTGCAATTTAAATCGTATTATAAACTCCCATACTGTCAAGTGTAACTTTTGATTCTGCTATTCCACTATGACTTAACAAGATCTATGCCAAACAATTGAAGGAAATGATTCAATCATAGGAAACCATAAACCAGGACTAAAAGTCTCCTTTTACATATTAGAACATCTACAACACAAAGACCATCATTTGTAAACATCAGAATCATCTGAGAATGTTTTCAGAATTACACATGTTAGATACCTCTGCCATAGCATTACACAGGCATGCATTTTTTGGAAAAAAACTCTACAGGTAAAACAAACCTATACAATCTTAAGGTGAGTATGACAGTTAAATTTACAGTATATTCTCTTTCTGACCATAATTTTTCTTTTTACAATTTCACTTAACCTCAGGCAACCACAACCTGGAAATATTAAATGCAAAGTTCTAGAGAAAAACAAACTTCATAAGTCTTAAATTGTACTCCCTGCTGAGTAGCATGATGAAATTTCACAGTGTCCCACTCTGTTGCTCCCAAGACATGAATCATCCCTTTGTGAAGTACATCCATGCTGTATACCAAATTCATTCATTAGTCACTTAATAATCACCTAGGTTATCAGATCCATTTTCATGATATTGAAATGCTGGGTTTAAGTATTGTTGTTTTACTTGATAATGATAACAAAGCATCTGAACAGTCATTCTGGCATTCAGAAATGCCCAGGAGAAACTGTAAACCATTTCTTTAAATTAATAAGATACAGTTTTCAATTTACTAAAGAAATATATGTATGCTAAGTTTATCAAGATCTATGTTAAATTATTAAAATCCTTGTTTCTCTATCTTCTTTATTAAGCCTAACAAGGTTTCATTATATTGCCCAGACTGGCCCTTAACTTCAGGAGTTGAATGATCTCCTGCTTCAGCGTCCTTAGTCTATAGGCATGTGCCACTATCCCCATCTCAATTGTTGCTAATCTCTTACTTGTATGCCTAATTAATATAGTATATCTGAGCATAAGTACGACTGTTGCTACAGTTTGGATATGGTTTATCCTCCAAGTGTTCATATGTTAAAGACTGGGTCCTCTAGAGTTCAGTGGTATAAAGATGGTGGTACCTTTAAGAGGTGGAGTCTAGTTATAAGTCCTTTGGTCACTAATGGTTTTCAGGGGAGCTATTTTTCTCAGGGAAACATCATTACAAAAGCCTGAGCCTGAGCCTGACCCTTAAATTTTTCTCTGGTCATGTATCTAGCACCTCCATAATACCATCCACTGTTAAAACTTGACAAGAACCAAGCAGAGGCAGTTTCACAACTGTAAAAAGAACAAAGCTAATGACACTCTTTCTTTTGTGAAATTATCCAACTTTAGGTATGTCAGTGTAGGAATGAAAAACCAATACATAATTATAGGAAAAGGTATAGTACATACAGACTTTGGTACTGTCTGTGATTCACACATTCATTGAAGGTCTTGAAATATTATTCCTCCATGGAAAGGGGGCACTGTATTTGTTAACATGTTAGCCTTCACAGTGGGTAAATTATTGCACTTTTGTCCTGAAACTCATTTATATTACCAAAACCCTAAGAAACAAAAAGAATTATCCCCATTATATAAATAGAGATATGATAGGAGAGATGGGTAGAGTAATTGGCAAAGCCCTTCTCACAAGAATTTCCTATTCGAAGGAGGAAAACTCTACATACTTATATGCGTTTCCATATCTATCATAACTATCTAGAATTCATTATGCCATAGCAACTCCTAGTTCAAAGTCACCACTAACATGTCAGAATGAGTTAAAAAAAAATACTATCATTAACCAGCTTAAAACAGGTTGTCCTTGAAACAAACTAGCTGGCTAAATTCCAGCCTGGTGTCTTGCACTTTTCTCTCAACTGAACTCATTAAATTTCAGGTCTTCTAAGCCTTCTCACTACTGTTCCCCACTAACTATGATAGTCTCCCTTTCCTCCCTTCCTATTTCTTGCCTCCAACTACGTCCAGTTTCTATCATTCTTCAAGGTCTCCACTTTATTATTTTCTGAAGTTTTTTCCTGACAGGTGGTCTTTGGTCAAGTCTCCATTGTGTGCTTCCTCAGTGCAATGTCTTTATTGCGATTGCATGTTTAATATATATATCCCTTACCAGACTATAAACCAAATGAGGGATGAACCTTGGATTCCTGCTTATTGGTGTATCAACAATAACTATATACAGTAAGCTTTCAAAGAGATTCACCATTCATTCAGTTACACTAAGATATAGTTTTAAAATTAGGATGAACCAATTAAACATGATTATATTTATTTTAATGTTAACATTTATTAAATATGATACAAGCCAACATTAAGCCAAACTATCAATTCTTAAGAAGTATACAAGCCCACCATGATAGCACACTCCTGTAATTACAGTACTTGGATGATAACAATAGGAAGATCTTGAGTTTGAGGCCAGCCCAGAGAACAGAGCAAGTCTCACCAAAAAAAAAAAAAAAGGGGGGGGGGGCAGGGAAGGAAGGAAAAAAGGAAGAGAAGAAGAGAGGAAGGGAGACAGGGAGAAAAGGAGACAGGGAGGGAGGGAGAGGGAAAGGGAAGGAGGGAAGAAGGGAAAAAGGGAGAAAAGGAGAGAGGGAAGGAGGGAGGGAAGGAGGGAGGCAGAAAGGAAGGAAGAAAGGAAGGCAGACAGGAAAAGGAAGAAAGGAAGGCAGACAGGCCAACAGGAAGGAAGGAAGGAAGGAAGGAAGGAAGGAAGGAAGGAAGGAAGGAAGGAAGGAAGGAAGGAAGGAAGGAAGGAAAGGAAGGAAGGAAGGAAAAAATACGAAAAAGAAAGACGAGGAGGGAGGTAGAAGACCACATAATTTTTTATTAGTATATATTCCATAGCAAAGTGGTTTCAAACACAATTAATATTTTGAAGTTACCAGACCAGGAAGATTTAATTTTATTCACATTTTCATTTATTCACTTTGCAAAGTTTATAGACCACCTACAGTATACCAGTTATTCATTCTTGAGCTGGAAAAAAGCCACAAAACAAAAACAGATTTCCTGCTCTTTGGAGCTCATGACTTGAGCAAACTTTTAAAATTGTAAGCACAAATACACAAACTATAAAGATCAAAAAAGAAGTTTGGGATTCATAATTATGACTGAAATAGGAAACTTCAGAAAATTTTTCACGGATAAAGGAATCAGATGATGTGTATACAGGTTGGAATGAAGCAAAAGCTTTCAGAAAAGATACGTAAGATATCAGTCCCCATCTATTTCTAAGACTGTATTTCCCAAATAAATACTATCTAGGTGTCAGTATTATCCACAGATACCTTACTGATTTTCTTCTACTCTGAAATCTTCAAAGTGAAATATAAGGTTCACATACATTTTCAAATGTCATTACAATTTGACATCAGGAGTATGATATTGTATTTCTGCAGAAAAATACGCTATTTTAAGATATCCTTGACTTAATCTGTCCTGATTCTGTATCATATATATCCTGTTTGGTATCTGATGATTAGCTATCATTCCAGAGGGGTATGAAATTGCCAGAGCTTACATAGAAAATACATAATAAAACAGACAACCTGAAATCCCAAAGTGATTAAGAAAATTTTAAATGGGAACAACTGTGCCTGTATCTACAGAGAAGTTGTTTATTGATGTCCCTCACTAACAAAGACATACTAGAAAGGACCTAAAATGAAAGTCAAAAAGTTGAATCTTGGCAGAGCACCAGTGACTCATACCTATAATCTTAGCTACTCAGAAGGCTGAGATCTGGAGAATCAAGGTTCAAAGCCAGTCTGGGCAGAAAAGTCTGTGAGACTGTACCTCCAATTAACCAGCAAAAAAGATGAACTGGAGCTATGACTCAAGTAGTAGAGAGCCCACTGTAAGTGAAAAAAAGCCAAGCAAAAGCTAAAGGTACTGACTTTGGTGTCAATTCTACGACTGACTCACAAAATAACCTGGGGTAAATCATGTACTGGTCTTCCTAGCTCCCTCAGCTGGGAAATTATTTATGTTAGAGTAGATAACTTTAAACTATCCAGGTCTCAAGTCCATGATATTGTTGTCCACTTACACAATTCTAAGTTCCTTTAAGGCAAAACTGAAAGCTTAACAATACAGGCCTTTAATAAATGATTGTAAAACTTAATTCATAAAAATAATGCTGCAATGACATGATCTTGTATTTAAAGAATCCCATGGACTCCACTCCCAAATTACTCAAGCTGATTCAAAACTTTGGCAAAGTAGCAGGTTATAAAATTAACCCCCAAAAATCAATGGCTTTTCTATATGCCAACAATGAGAAAAGTGTGGCTGAAATTAGGAAAGCAACTCCATTTGTAATAGCCCCACAAAAAATAAAATACCTAGGAATTAACTTAACCAAAGAAGTGAAGGACCTCTATGATGAAAACTTTAAAATCTTGAAAAAGGAAATCAACACAGAACTTAAAAAATGGCAAAACCTCCCATGCTCCTGGATTGGCAAGATTAACATCGTGAAAATGGCAATACTTCCCAAGGCTATCTACAAATTCAACGCGATACCTATCAAAATTCCACCCTCATTCTTCAAGGAAATAGAGGAGGCAATCCAAAAATTCATATGGAACAATAAAAGACCCCGAATAGCAAAAACGCTCCTCAACGGAAAGAACACTGCTGGAGGAATATCAATACCAAATTTCAAACTCTACTATAAAGCCATAGTAATCAAAACAGCTTGGTATTGGCATAAGAACAGACCTCAGGACCAATGGAATAGAATTGAAAACCCAGAAATGAACCTACAGACCTATAGCCATCTAATCTTCGATAAGGAAGCTAAAACAATAGAATGGAAGAAAGACAGCCTCTTCAGTAAATGGTGCTGGCAAAATTGGTTAACTACATGTAGAAAACTAAAGCTAGATCCTTATATATCACCCTGCACCAGAATCAACTCCAAATGGATCAAAGACCTTGAACTCAAAGCAGACACTCTGAAAACATTACAGGATGGAATAGGAGAAACCCTAGGTCTCCTTGGCTCAGGCCGAAATTTTCTGAATAGAGACCCGGAAGCACAACAAATCAAAGAAAGGTTGGACAAATGGGATTGCATAAGATTGCAGAGCTTCTGCAGGGCAAATGACATAGCTGGCAAGATCAATAGAAAGCCCACCGATTGGGAGAAGATCTTTACTAGCCATACAACGGACAAGGGTCTCATATCTAAAATATACTTGGAACTCAAAAAATTAAACCACCCAACAACAAATCCTCAAAGAAACAACTGCCCAATAAATAAGTGGGCGAAAGACTTAAAGAGAAGCTTCTCTGAAGAAGAAAGAAGGATGGCCAATAGACACATGAAGAAATGTTCAACATCCCTAGCCATAAAAGAAATGCAAATCAAAACAACATTGAGATATCACCTCACTCCAGTTAGAACAGCAAAAATCAAGAACTCTAACAACAACAGATGCTGGAGGGGATGTGGACAGAAAGGAACCTTACTTCATTGTTGGTGGGAATGTAAACTTGTTCAACCACTTTGGAAAGCAGTATGGAGGTTCCTCAGAAGACTTCACATAGATCTCCCCTATGATCCAGCAATCCCACTTTTGGGCATTTACCCAAATGTTTACAAACAAGACCACACTAAAGCTACCAGCACAACTATGTTTATTGCAGCATTATTTACCATAGCTAAGATATGGAACCAACCCAGATGCCCCTCAGTAGATGAATGGATCAAGAAAATGTGGTATATATACACAATGGAATTCTATGCCTCCATCAGAAAGAATGACATTTCCCCATTTGTTAGGAAATGGAAAGGTTTGGAAAAAATTATATTAAGTGAAGTAAGCCAGGCCCAAAGAAGCATAGGTCCCATGGTTTCCCTTATTTGCAATATCTAGTATAGGTATGAGTCAAGCGGAAAAGGTCAGATAATGTGATGTTAGGAAAATGAACCCTTAAATATGTATTTTAATGTTTTCGTTTCTTTCATGCATGTGTTTCTAACGCATTTATAAGATTATTTCTTTGTTGCTTTGTATGTCCCTCCCCCACAGTGTAACCCCCGCTTTCACTATATTTGATGTCAGTATAACATGTGGAGGAGATGGGGACAAACAAGTCGTTTAAGGATTCAGGTGGACCTGTTGCAACAATGAGAAGTACAAAATGTCATGTCAAAACCAGCTTTACAATGTCGGTGTGGGGGGGGGGAGGGGGGTAAATTGGGTGGGGGGAGGGGGGTAAAATTGGGTGGGGGGAGGGGGGAGGCGGGGAAGGGAAGTGAAGGGTAAACAAAGGAGGAGGCTGCAATGCTTGGTAAGAAATGTATGCATTATCCTGCCCATGTAATTGTAGCCCCCCTGTACAGTATGTTCTCAAATAAAATAAAATACAATTTAAAAAAAAAAATGCTGCAGGGGCCCAAAGAAACATAGGTCCCATGCTTTCCCTTATTTTGTAATATCTAGTATATGTATGAGTCAAGCGGAAAAGGTCAGATAATGTGATGTCAGGAAAATGAACCCTTAGATGTGTATTTTAATGTTTTTTTCTTTCATGCATGTGTTTCTAACGCATTTATAAGATTATCTCTTTGTTGCTTTGTATGTCCCTCCCCTACAGTATAACCCCTGCTTTCACTATATTTGATGTCAGTATAACTTGTGGAGGAGATGGGGAAAAACCAGTTGTTTAAGGATACAGGTGGACCTGTTGCAACAATGAGAAGTACAAGTTGTCATGTCCAAAACGAGCTTTACAACGTCGGTGTGGGGGGGGGGGGGGGAGGAGAAGGATTGGGATGGGGGGGAGGGGGGAGGCTGGGAAGGGATATGAAGGGTAAACACAGGAGGAGGCTGCAATGCTTGGTAAGAAATGTACACATTATCCTGCCCATGTAATTGTAACTCCTCTGTACAGTATGTTCACAAATAAAATTAAATTAAATTAAAAAAAAATAATGCTGCAGGGTGCTGGCAACTCATGCCTATAATCCTAGCTACTCTGGAGGCTGAGATTTAAGAACTACACTTTGAAGCTAGCCAAGGCAGGAAACTCTGTAAGAGTCTTTTTTATTTTTCTTTTTTATTTATTTGTTTATTTATTGTCAGTCATGGGGCCTGAATTCTGGGCATGGGCACTGTCCCTCAGCTCTTCAGCTCAAGGCTAGCGCTCTACCACTTGAGCAACAGCACCACTTCTGGCTTTTTCTGCTTATGTGGTGCTGAGGAATGGAATCCAGGGGCTCATGCATGCAAGGCAAGCACTCTACCACTGAGCCACCTTCCCAGCCCAAGACTCCTATCTCCAATTGACCAGGAAAAAAAGCCAAAAGTAGAGCTGTGGATCAAGTGTTAAAACACTAGCCTTTGAGGGGGAAAAAAAGCTCAGGGATAACAACCAGGCCTGAGTTCAAGCCTCAGGACTGGCACTAAAATAAAACAGAAAACCCAAAAATCTAGCATAAGGAAATACTGACATTTGAAGCCATACAAATACTTAAATATGAACATAAATAGTTAGTTTTAATGCCAATTCCTAACCCAAAAAGAATGAGAATTTAGGTTACCACTACAATATTTTTACCTTCTGCACAGTTGTGAATCACTACTCATATTCTCCATTACCATCATCCCCACATTTTCTTCTAAACAACAACTTAAACTAAGTTAATTACATTTAAAATTAAATCTCAGGAAAACAAGTTGTCTGCTGAAAAAATACAGCCAGAATTGCTAATTTCATACAAAGAATAATTTCATAATGTAAAAATAAAAATTGGACAATGAAATTATTCTTTGACAATAAAAATAAAATACTTTAAAACTTCTAAATAACTCTAGATAGCATCCTGTGACACCTGAGAATTTAAATTTTAAAAAAAGAAACAAAAAGAGATGTCAGTAAAATAAAACAGAATCAACTAATGGTCTTCTCTCCATATGACAATCTAGACACATTTCCTTAAAATAACTACTCCCCTGTCCCATCCCAATATTCCCTTGACATAAAAATAATGAAACAGAAGACGTATTACTTGTCAACTAACTAAAGCATTGGAAAGAGATGCATTCTTAAAAGTTATCCTAAAATCAACCTTAATGACAAATTTGGCATAGCAGCAATATTTTTTTACAATATACCAACTTATCAAGACCCTGCCCCAAAATACAATAAATTTTAGGAAGGCATGTTCAAGATTCTGGGGACAATCTTCTGCAGGGCGTGTGTGTGTGTGTGTGTGTGTGTGTGTGTGTGTGTGTGTGTGTGTGTGTGTGTGTGTGTGTGTGTGTGTGTCTGTGTGTGTGTGTCTGTGTGTGTCTGTGTCTGTGTGTCTGTGTGTCTGTGTGTGTGTGTGTGTGTCTGTGTCTGTGTCTGTGTCTGTGTGTCTGTGTGTCTGTGTGTGTGTGTCTGTGTGTGTGTGTCTGTGTTTTGTTTGAGACTCTTCAGCCACTACTCAGGCTATGTAATACATGAGCCTAATTTACAGAAACTCAACATATATAACCACCTAGAAATATGTGAGGCATCCAAGGATGGTAATGCACACCTGTATTACTAGCATTTGGGAAGCGGAGGCAGAGGATAACAAGTAAAAGACCAATCTGGACTGCATAGCTCCAAGCCAGCTTGAGCTACATAGTAAAATCTGATCTCAAAATCAAACAAAAAAGGAAAAGGAAAAAGAAAGGAAAGGGGAAGGGGGAAGGGAGAAGAAAGGAGGAGGAAGGAGGAAGGAGGAAAGAGGAAGAAGGAAGGGAGAAGGAAAGCAAAGAAAATAAAGTGTTCTAAGTATTACTAAAACTTAATGAAACATAGTCCTCGCCCTCTAGCAGACTCCACAGTCAATACAGAATAACTATAGGATCAGGTCATAAATACAATGATGTTACAAATCACAACTGTGTATATGAAAGTACACAGAGAGACACCAAATTGAGCTTGTAGTAAGCAAGACTTACTAGGCAGAGAATCTAAAGAAAAAGACTTAAAATAGAGCCGGGCACCGGTGGCTCATGCCTGTAAACCTAGTTACTCAAGAGGCTGAGATCTGAGGATCGAGGTTCAAAGCCAGCCTGGGCAGGAAAGTCCGTGAAACTCTTTATCTCCAACAAACCACCAGAAAACTGGAAGTGGTGCTTGTAGCTCAAGTGGTAGAGCACTAGCCTTGAGCTGAAGAGCTCAGGGACAGCGCTCAGGCCCAGAGTTCAAGGTCCACTACCGACCAAAAAAAAAAAAAAAAGGCTTAACATAGAAAACTTAGGATGGGAATAGGGTAAGATTCAAGAGAGACACTAACAAGCCAAAGCAAGAAAAGAGAGCAGTACTGCTTCTTGTGTAGAACCAAAAGTAAATCAGTGCATTTCTAAAGCATAAATTAATCAGATGAATGCAGGGAAGACAAAACTGGTGACACGTGACATTAGATTTTATCCTACAGTCAAGAAAGTTTCAGACAGCTTCAGAAACAATTATTTGTTTGTTTTCCATAGAAAACTTCCATAAGACATCAATAGGTAAGGTCTATACAAACAGAGCTGAAGCAGTGCAGGCATTCTCCAGCATAGCCCATATTTGCAAACACAGTTGAAAACTACAGGTACAAAGAGCTAAGCAAAACAGTGATATAGTAAAACTTGCTCTCCTGATAAATTACTTCAATGAACATTTAGGGAATGGATGAGAGTGTAGGCAGAGATCACAACTAGGAAAAAGTGGCAACAGCCACAAGAGATGGTGAGAACTTGAATCGGTGACATGTAGTGAACAGAAAAAGGAGAGTAGCTCTGAGGCCCATCAGAAGGCCTTGGTGACACCAAGCTAATTTATATCTGGTAACTATATGATCACATGTGACAAGATTACTTAATCCCAGTTGGCAGGTTTCCAATAGTTAGGTTAAATCATTAGTGATTTTTCAGGGGGAGAAGAATCTACTTCCTATACATATGATGTGACAATTTGCTGTATATTCCTAATCAACTTTCCTAACCACTAACCAATATTTACTTTAATAACAGCTTTTCTTATAATATTTCAACAACCAATGAACCAGATTATTTTTCTTATAATAAGAAAATAGAAAAACTACAACTAGCTCTTGAATTCTCTTTTCTTCATGACAAAACAATACAATCATAGCAGCTTTTTTAAATTTTTTTAAAATTATAGCTCTAAAATTAATATATATCCATCTGTCTCGTTCATTTATTATATTTTATATTACCTTTCAGAGCACTGCCGGAAAAAGGCTGTCAGCTGCTGCAAAAGTACTGGCCAACAATCAGGTCTGTGTTCCAGGACAGTGATCAAAGGCTGAGGATGATTTCTGAAAAACATAGAAAGTTACACTGGAAGCTGTCACTTCAGGATACACATTCTCAATATCTAACAAAATGCCAACCTTATCTAGAGACTTTTTCTAGGATTCATAATGTCACAAAACTATCATCTCCTGCACTAATTGCAGAGTTGGTTCATTAGAACTGACTCTTGGTTTCCTTTTATCTATTTGGTGGAGGGAAGAGGAGGAATAAAGGAGGGGGAAGGAGAAAGCAGAAGGAGGGAGAGGGGGTAAGAAAAGGAGAGGGGAAGAGGAGGGGGAGGAAGAGGGAAAAGAGGAGGGGAAGGTAGAGGTGGTGGAGGAGGGCAACAATGATAACTATAACCCAGAATCCAAATTTGAGACCAGACTCTACAAATGAATAGTTCTAATTCTGGCCAAGCTGCTGATTTGAGTTGCTCTCTCAAATCCTTCTCTTGAGTCCTGCATTCATGCCATCTCACCATCCTCTTACTATTCTATCTCCATACCAGGAAGGTTCCATTTTTTTTTCCCTACCTAATTCCAAGCATGTAAGTACCATCTCTCAGTCTCTATTTCTCGTTTTCTGCCTTCATCTCAGTGAGTGATTCTGTGAGGGCCCAGAATAGGTAAGATGGCTGAGATCTATGTATCATGGCTCAAAAGATAGCCTTGGCAGGAAAATCCATTAAACTCTTATCTCCAATTAATCCACCAAAAACCCAGAAGTAGAGCTGTGGCTCAAGTGTAGAACACCATCCTTAACGAAAAAGCTAAAGAACTACACAGACTCTGTCTTCAGGTCCCAGTACTGATACACATGCACACACACACATGTACACACACACATGCACACACACACACATGCACACATACACATACATAAACCTGTAACTGTAAAAGATTTTCAAACTATTAAATACTAATACATTTTTAGTTACTGTTGATATTAATCTTTCTCCAAAGAGAGTAAGACTTTAAATGTTCAATATAAAAAACATTCTAACAATACTTAAGTATCTATGGTTTTAAACACAAAAAGGAAACATATACATAACATTATTTAAGCTTATTTTTTCCCTTGGTGGTGCTGGGGTTTGAATTCAGAGCCTCATACTTGCTAGACCTACTTGCTTGACTGGTATTCTTACCACTTGATCTATGCCTCCAGCCCTGCTTTTTGATGGTTTATTTGGAGATGGAGTCTAGGAGACTTTTCTTCTCAGGCTGGCATTAAACCATCAACTTCTGGATCTCAGCCTCCTAAGTAGCGTAAGTCACCAGCAACCAAGTAAGTTTAATTTTTAAACAATATATACATGTGTGTAGGTGTGTATATATATATATATATATGCATATATATAACATATATGTATATGTATAGTTTGTATATATATAGTTTGTCTATATGTATATATGGTATGTATGTATATACATATATATTCACACACATACACACATGCACATATATATGTGTGTATTTGGCATATAACCATCACTTATGTCAAATGATTTTTTAATTGGTTAATTTATTTTTGTGGTGCTAGAGATTAAACCCAGGGTCTTGCACATGCTAACATCTGTACCACTAAGCTATATTCCCATCTTCAAATAATTTTTTAAAGACTGCCTTCTTGATAATTCTCAATGCAGCTGTATCAATATATCAGCATCGCCTAGGTACTTGTAAGTGAAAATTCTCAAGGCCCAACTCAGACTTAATAATTCCACAAAAATTATTATGTGCACCTATACTACACTGTTACTCAACCTTGATTACCTGCCTGATTATCTCTGGTGCTCTTACCAATACCTAGGTCTGTTGTCCTGCAGTTTCTGGGAAAGATGTTCGTGCACTAGGAATTTTTCTAGAAACTCTACAGGTGATTCTAATGTGTAGCCAAGATGAGAAATGTTATAAGTAAAAATCACTGGAGAGGAAAGGGATGCTAAGGGTAGGAAATTGTCTGATATTGTTTTTCTTTGTTAAAAACAGAAAAATACAGTGGGTCTATCACACTGAAATACAACACTGGTGTTAAACACCTCTATGACACTACTACACACTTTCTGGATATTAATACCACCCTCTCTTTATTTTCTTCTCAAGCTCACCTGCTCTATCATGTACTCACTTCACAGGCTGGCAGCCTCCTGCTTGTTAAAGCACAGGCTATTTCTAACTGCCAGATTGTCACCACTGCTAAGGGGTGGCTCCAAGCAACTTTTTATGCCAAATCACAAAATCTATGTTTCCAAATCCCAAGCCCTTTGGCTGTCAAACCTGTCTAGAATCTGCTTTCACTCTAGCTGCCACAGATACAAAGAAGCAACTATTTTAAATCCTAAAGCCCATTCATGCATATCACATCAAATAAACTTGTTAAGCTGAAAATTCAGTAGGTCATGTTTAGTTAAAACTTTCAAATAAAAAGGTAAGAAAAGGAACTGCCATTAGTGTTGCTATAGTCATTCTTCTGATAAGGACTATATTGGCGTAAACGGAGTATTGAATAGGATAAGCATTAATTCTCCAGCTAATGGCATCTATAAATGTTAAAGAAGAAAAGTGATGATGTTTATGATACTAAAGCACTGAACTACTTTACAATATTCTTCTTCTAAATTATCCCCTAATCATTCCGACCCCTTACTATAACAAAGGGAAGAAAAAAGGCTACCATGGAACCCTTTTAAACATATGATAATCTGTTTTGAGTTATGCAAAACAACCATAACTTTAACCCCAAACCAGAATGATCAAGTCAACCATGATCAAATTCTGAAGTTTTTATGGTAATATACTTAACAAAAGTTAACAGTAGCCAGGAGCTGGTGGCTCACACCTGTAACTACTCAGGAGGTTGAGATCTGAAGGTCTCATTGAAAGTCAGCCTGGGCAGGAAAGTCCAGAAGAATCTTATCCCCAGTTAGCCACCAAAAAACCAGAAGTAGTGCTGGAGCTCCAAGTGGTAAAGGTCTGGTCTTGAGTAAAAGAGCTCAGAAATAACACCTAGGCCCTGTGTTCAAGCCCCATGACCAACAAAAACTAAAGAAGTTAACATTAGGTATGTCAGAGTAACACAACACATAACGAACTAGAAAGCATAAAACCAGAAAACAAATGTTGGAAGAGGCATAGTCTTGTTCTAAAATAAATGGTATTAAATAATATAAAAGCTAATTTGGGTATGACAGAAAATAAAGTACTTTCCTATTTAAAATATTATAATTGGCACATTTAAAATGTCACAAGGCTAAGTATAGTTCCATAAGGCTAAGTATAGTTCACTCATGATGTATTCAAGAATTGATTTGTAAATTATTCAAGATTTTTATTTTGTTTCTCCATTCACTTACTGCATTTTGGGTATGCTCATTTCAAATACAGCCAAATGAGAAAGGCCAAGATAAATAAGAAATACACAATTTATAAAAGCATAAATTGGAAATTATACTGATAAGAGAGATGGAGAGAGGGAAACATTTTAAAGTTAAAGGAAAAGGGAGAGAAAGGGAAAGGAAAGGAGGGAAGAGGAGGGGAGGGAAGGGAAGGGAAGGAAGTGATCAGATATAAAGGGAGAAGAGGGGAGGAGAGAGGAGAGGAAGGGAGAAGATGGTTATGATTCAGAATTTACTTATTCCCAAATCTACTATTTGAGTTATGAACAGTTGACTATCCTTTATTCAAAATGATTGATGAGATGACCATACAATTAACTTGCTCACTTGAAAACTAACATTAGTCTGTAATTTAAAAAAAAAAAAAAACATAACACAAGTGTGGCACAGAAACGTCATTATTAGTTTTATATAAGAGCATCATTCGAATAGTTTGTTGATATGAGGCCTTGTCATTATATCAGATAAAACTAAAAATAGATAAGATAGCTATGGAAAAGCAAAGAATGAAGTGGAAAGAACTCTAAATTTACATTCCTGATCTGCAACAAAGCATGAGATCCCTGACAAGAGAATTAATCTCTCTTAGCCAGTTTCTTTATCTATAAAATGAGATCAGATTAAATACCAAACAGAGCTGAAGTTATATTAAGTCATGCAGCCTCTAAAGCCCTAACCTTAGCATGCACAAGAGCAAAGGTGAAGCCAAACTCTATCAATAGCTGTTAAAATGGCTCTTAACTTCTAATAATTCTAAGCCAATCTTAAATGGCTTTTGGGCTTATAAAAAGAGTCCTCTTATTTTATCTCATAAAGAAAAATGGAAAACATAAATGAAGAATGATGTCATTCTTCCCTTTCTATTTAAGAAAGAAGTAAACTTTGTGTCCAGACAGGAAATTTTTTAAATAAGAATTTCCTAAATCCTGGACTAGTCTATAATCTGCCTTCTTATGTGAATAACATTGCTTCCAAAGATGGGAATCAAAATAAATGAAACAACCAGGTCATCCTCCTTTGGCCATTAGCATTTGTAGTCTCTCATTGGTTTTTTTATTTTAACTTAGCATCATAGATGATACTCTTTGGCGTCTTCTCATTTTTAGAGTTGCAAATATTTTAACTACTACATTAAGTAAAGCATACAACATATTACCCAGCAAATAGAAGTACTCCATAAATACACACTAGCATGGTTATTACAAGGGTAAATTTGTATATTAGAGCGTAAGCTGCTTAGAAGTTGGCTCTTTGTCAATAATTTTGTTTCTCTTTCAGTGCTGAATGAACATCAACAATGAATGTAATTACCTCTCACAAGCACCATACACTTTCCTCAAACCATCTTTTTAAACACAAGTAAACTGAGTAATTCATGTGATTGAAAATGAAACAATAAGCTGGATCATATAAAAAAATTTTGTCCAAAACTCACCACTATTCAGAGAAAACACAAAACAGAGAGAGGAACAGACAGAATTGGAATGCTGTGTCGTTGCTCCCCCACCCTTTATCAATACTGTTGGCAACAAATTACGTGCATCTTACAGAATACAATGGTGATGAGAAGAAGTGATATATGCATGGTTCCAATACACTAGCAAGAGGCAATAAGAAAATAAGGTTTGTAACTAGATTCATCTTTCCAAGAATAAATACATCCATCTTAATAAAAAAGGAAGCAATAAAAAATTAGTCTTGCAATAGGTAAATCAGAAAGCAAAAGTTATTTGTAACCTTTTGATCACCTCAACCTTCTGTGACATCTCTGAATATCAGACAGCTATGATTTGATTTACATCATAAATTCAGCGACTGGTACAGATTGCTTTCTCTGTGTGAGAAACAATGCCTGCAGTCACCATGCATTTTCATGCATGCAGCTGTGACCCGGGTGCTTTCAGAGCATTGCAAAGCACTTACTACATCAAATATGCATTTTAAAAGCATTTCTTTACTCACTCTGAATTTTGATTTGAAAGTACTGACTAGAAACTGATGTTGTTCAAATCTCTGCAGAGAAGTTAAAAGATGTAGGATGAAGATTACAAAGATTCCATACAAATCCTACTATAGAAAGGAAAACATGAATTGTTATATATAATTTTAAAACAGATATAGTTTTATATTTATCATACAAAGTCTTATGAAAAGACTCATTAGAGATTTTAATTTTTATATTTTTACCTGATTATACTTTTTCTCTAGGCCTACAAGACAAATA
The DNA here is from genome assembly GCF_024711535.1 of Dipodomys merriami. NCBI lineage: Eukaryota > Metazoa > Chordata > Mammalia > Rodentia > Heteromyidae > Dipodomys > Dipodomys merriami. The sequence goes on along the minus strand of NW_027202382.1, from coordinate 4,416,834 downwards.
TATTTCTTTGAAAATGTGCTTCATCTTACAATGCTTCTGCCCTTGCACTGACCCTTTCCTGGGATCTCTATTTTGAAAGCCAGGATTTTAATGCAAAAGTATCTGCCAAAGACAGCATTCTGGAACTACTTTAGGTACTAGGTACTTTAGGTGTCTAGGGGAAATACACAAGTACTTTGGGATCCAAAACTTTCTTTTCATTAAGTCACATACAATTATCACCAAAAAAAAAAAAAAGTAGAAAAAGAAAATAGTTTAATAAAGCAAAAATTATATAAAAATGTATATATAAACATATATAAAGCATTCTCTAGTGGCTATTATTAGCTGAAGCCTATATGATAAAAAGAGATTATTCTTTAAGTATGATTGCAATTAGAGCATTCTTTCTTACCTTCATTTTCTTAGAGTTTATATAAAGATTTCTTAGGCAAGCACTGGTGGATCACACCTACAATTGTAGCTACTCAGAAGACTGAGATCTGAGGATTGAGTTTTGAAGTCAGCCTAGGCAAATAAATTTGAGAGACATCTCCAATTAAGCAGCAAAAATCTAGATGTGGAGCTATGTCTCAAGTGGCAAAGCACGAGCCTTGAAACAAAGAACTAAGTGACAGCACTCAAGTACTGAGTTTAAGCCTCAGTATCAGCACCCAGAAATATCTGTAAGCCCTATGAGATTATATGAAATATTTTGGATATGTATATATATGTATATTTTCTAAGAATATGTCCAAAACTTTTAAGAGAATCCAAAAGGTTGTGGCCACCTCCACCCAAAAGGGTAAATAGCAATCTAAATTAAAGGTAAGTAAATCTGAGGTAATTGCTTTAGACTGTTCTGGACTTTAACATTATTAAAGTAAGTTAAAAGGAAAAGCCAAGCCAGATGCCAGTGGCTCACATCTGTAATCCTAGCTAGCTGAGATCTGAGGATCATGGTTCAAAGCCAACCAAGGCAGAGAAGTCCCCACGATACTCTTATCTCCAATTACATACTCAAAAACCAGAAGTGGCACTGTGGCTCAAGTGGTAGAATACTAGCCTTGAGCACAAAGAGGCTCAGGGATAGCACTCAGGCTCTGAGTTCAAGCCCCACAATAGAACCAAAAAGAAAAGGAAAGGGAAAGGGAAAGGGAAAGGGAAAGGGAAAGGGAAAGGGAAAGGGAAAGGGAAAGGGAAAGGGAAAGGGAAAGGGGAAAGGGAAAGGGGAAAGGGAAAGGGGAAAGGGGAAAGGGAAAGGGAAAGGGAAAGGGAAAGGGAAAGGGAAAGGGAAAGGGAAAGGGAAAGGGAAAGGGAAAGGGGAAGGGGAAGGGGAAGGGGAAGGGGAAGGGGAGGGGAGGGGAGGGGAGGGGAGGGGAGGGGAGGGGAGGGGAGGGGAGGGGAGGGAAGGGAAGGGAAGGGAAGGGAAGGGAAGGGAAGGGAAGGGAAGGGAAGGGAAGGGAAGGGAAGGGAAGGGAAGGGAAGGGAAGGGAAGGAAGAAAGGCAGGCAAGACTCCAATGACTTCCTGAAATTCTGTCTATGGCCTTGCATATTCTAGCTGTGCCCACTTTTCCTGAGCTTCTTTCCAGGCCTCTTTTCCTCTTCATACCTGAGCTCCAGCCTCTCTGCCTTCTGTGGGTCCCACTAGTGTGCTGAATTCTCTCACAAAATGCTTCCTACTCTCTGCTTGTGACTGCTTCCAAATAACCCATCAAAATGAGTAATAAGAGTAAATGCAGAAATAGAAGAATGCTTAGAAAAATTAAGTTATCAAACTCGAAAAAATAGGGCTCCATTCTGATATCCATAATCAAAAATTAGTCTTTGAGGATATACATTGGTATTTATCTGAGATTTTTCTCTTACTTTTCTCCATTTAATGATCCCCAGGGATAAATTTGTCTTCAGTGATGTCCAAAAAACTCAAGATAAATCACTAAGTGTATCAATCTTTACAATGTACTTCTTTAAAATTAGCTCTCCATCCAAATAAACTATGTAACACTACACAAGTAGATAGACAAATGTACATATAGTATGTCTAACTTTAGGCAAATGTACATATAGTATGTGTAACTTTAATCTATCCAAAGTATAACCATCCACTACTATGGGCTAATCACCCACTTCAGAACACACCATCTGCCAGATAATTTAATATTCCTTTATTTCAGAAAGTACAGCTTGATGTTGATTACACAAAACCTTCTCACAAATAAGATTCTTAGCATTTGATATTTGTGCATGTCAGCCACTGTCTGGCACATCAGAATGATGCACAATTTCTGGAACAAGCAGTTACTGCTCATGAATTCACAGCTATTTCTTCACTTGAGCTGAGGGAAAAGAAATCTTTAAAAGACTGCCATAATATGAATATGCAGAGAAAAAAATTACAAGCAAGGGCACATGGTAAAATTTCAAGGTGTTATAGCATATTTCAAAGAAAATACAAAAATTAACCTTGAATATTTGACAAATCATAAAAATGTATTCATCTTTGCAAGCAAAATTTTATTTTAAAAAAGTGGGTATGGGGCTGGGAAGGTGGCTCAGTGGTAGAGCGCTTGCCTTGCATGCCTGAGGCCCTGGGTTCAATTCCTCAGCACCACATAAGCAAAAAGAAAAAAAAAGCCAGAAGTGGTGCTGTGGTTCAAGTGGTAGAGCACTAGCCTTGAGCTGAAGAGCTGAGAGACAGCGCCCAGGCCCTGAGTTCAGGCCCCACGACTGGACCCAAAAAAAAAAAAAAAAAAGTGGGTATGGCAGAGGTCTGAAATAAAATATATTAATAAAAATAAAAAGTTAACTAATTTGAAAATTCTTACCAAGTAGAAAAGAATTTGTAAAGGTCTTAAAAACCATTAACTTCCTAAAACTGAAGCACAGTTTGTTGCCCATAGATTGTAATATAAGCTTATGTGCTTTGTTTACCTATCCTGCTTATTTGTGTGTGTGTGTGTGTGTGTGTGTGTGTGTGTGCGCGTGCGTGTGTGTGTGTGTGTGTGTGTGTGTGTGTGTGTGTGTGTGTGTGTGTGTGTGTGTGTGTGTATGTGGTCATGGGACTTGAACTTATGGTCTAGGCCCTGCTTTTGAGCTTTTTCCCTCAAAGCTAGTGCCCTACCACTTTGAGCCACAAATCCACTTTTGGTTTTTTGATAGTTAATTGGAGATGTCTCACAGACTTTCCTGTCCGGGTTGGCTTCAAACCATTATCCTCAGATCTTAGCCTCCTGAGAAGCTAGAATTACAGGCATGAGACACTGGCACCAGGTATATTCATTTTTTTTTACATTACAGCTGAGTGTCAATGGCTCACATTTACAATCCTAGGTCCTCAGGAGGATGAGATCCAAAGGATCAAGATTTGAGACCAGCCCTGGCAAAAAGTTGATGGATCCCCTACCTCAACCAATAAGCTGGAGAAATGGTTGTGTGTGCTTGTCATTATAGCTTCTTGAGAGGGTTAGATTAGGATGAATGCAGTTCTAGACCAGAGCAGGAAAAAAAGGTTGCAAGACTCTCTTTCTCAATGGAAGAAGTTGGACATAGGATGATTGCTATCTAGACTAGCCCAAAAAGTGAGATCCAATCTAAAAAAACAAAAAACAACAACAACAACAAAAAAAAAAAAAAAACGAGCAAAAGGGCTTGGAGGTGTAGCTCAAGTGGTAGAATACCTATCTGCCTAGCAAGCACAATGGCCTGAGCTCTAATCCCCATATCATTTTTTTAATGGAATAGGTTTCCTGCATTTCATATCAAGAAACTTACACATATTGAGAGATCTAAAGAACTGGCAACAGGGGCTGGGAAGATGGCTCAGTGGTAGAGCGCTTGCCTTGCATGCATGAGGCCCTGGGTTCAATTCCTCAGCACCCCGTAAGCAAAAAGAAAAAAGCCGGAAGTGGTGCTGTGGCTCAAGTGGTAGAGCGCTAGCCTTGAGCTGAAGAGCTGAGGGACAGCGTCCAGGCCCAGAGTTCAGGTCCCACGACCAGAGCGCCCCCCTCAAAAAAAAAGAACTGGCAACAAAGCCTATTGCCTCATTGCAGTCATGGCCCAGCAGTTCTCTATGTTGCCTACACATTAGGAATCTTATAGGAACTGCTGAAAAATTCCAACGCCTCAGACTGACCCTCTAGGCACTTCAAATGGAACCTACGCATGGGTATATCTAAAAGTTTATCAGAAGACTTTAAAACTCACAGACCCACAGTTTTAGACTTAGCAAATGCTCTTTGGTTATTCACAGTAACTGTTAGGTATATTAAATAGGTAGGTTTCATTAGGTAGCCCATGATGAGAACACCACGCCCTATTCAGGCAGGAAAAGAAGTTTATTTACCAAACTGCTGGCCCCACTGTGCATGGTGGAGAGGCATGGCTGAAAAGGAAAGGGGCGACCCACCCGAGGGCCAGGACTTATCCAGGCCAGGGACAGGAAGAAGTGTGGCCAGGTGGGGGAAAGGTGGCCACACTGGATCCGAATGTGACCTCAGAGTCTGGGACCCTCCTAAGGTCAGATGGGAGGCATGTGACCAGAGGTGGCCCAGGCTGTGACCTAGCAGGAGGGGAAGGTGACTGCTTCCAGGTGTGCCAGTTACCTAGGTAACAGATACTGGGCAGAAACTTAGCCAAGAGGTAGGGAGGTGTCCCTGTGCAGACCTTACAGTAACCATACATACTGTATGACAGTTGCACCCCTTCTTAACTATCCCAAAGCTACTCTTGTATAAGCCACAAAACTAAATGAGGACTGCCTAGGAGAATCCAGCCAAACAATATGAACATTATTAGTTATACATAGTTGTAATATAATGTTTCCCAAAGCAAAGTCAATAGTTTACTTGTAACTCAAACCTTGTTAAAAGGGTATATTTCCAAGCCGTGTTGCAGAAACACATCCAAAACTCTGAGGACAGGCTCATTATATACTGTAAGCACTTGAAGCCAGTGTTGATTCCTAAGAGAAACCTCTCTTATCCTGCTCCCATTGCCACTCACTCACCATAAAGATACTGAAGTGTTGAGGCCATGCAATCATTTCACAGAACAAATCAGTGGTTTTTTACTTTCTCTCTTACATCTGCAATTGGCTTGCTCCCTTTAGATTGCTTTCCCCTCAGAATTACTCTATGTTCCTGTGTTGGCCTGTCCATTGTATATACCTGACAATGTTAAGACATGTTAAGCTAACTGGGTTGCTTAGAAACATACAGACTGCTTGCCTCTCCAATAGGAAATAGGAGATAAGACTAAGCCAATCAAAATTTGATGGTACCACATGTGATACCATCAAATTCTCAGGACTGAAGAAGCAATTTGTTCAGTTGTGATCCACAAATGATCTACATCCATATCACTGACCAACTAAATAAACATACAGATCTGTGTTACACAGAACTACTCAATGAATGAGAATTTCAGGGCAAGTATGACTGAGAATCTATTTTTAACGTGTTGGCCAAGTTATTTTCATACCTGAAAATTTTGAAACCTACCAAGTTACTCTAATGCCAAGTAGTCATTCACATAAGGGCTCTCCATAAATATTACCAGGTCATATCAATTATCTCAATATGCATGCTATCAAAAGACAAACTTACCGACACATCTCGTTTTACCTTCTCAAACTAGACTTCTTAGCCATATCTTGACTTATTGCATTTTGAAAACAAGACTAGAGTTAGAAAAAAATAACAAAAAAAAAAAAAAAAAAAAAAACATAGCCTACAAGGTAACTTTAGAAAATGAATAGGGTCCAAAAGAAGCCACTGGCTTACATTCCTGGTCATCACATGTTCTCTCTCCACCATCCTGGTCAGTCCTATGTAATTATACACAGTGTGTGTGTTGGTACCAGGGTGTAATTACACACAGGGTGTGTGTGTGTGTGTGTGTGTGTGTGTGTTGGTACCAGCGTTAAAATTGGTACCAGGGTGTAATTATACACAGGGTGTGTGTGTGTGTGTGTGTGTGTGTGTGTGTGTGTGTGTGTGTGTGTGTGTGTGTGTGTTGGTACCAGCGTTAAAATTGGTACCAGGGTGTAATTATACACAGGTGTGTGTGTGTGTGTGTGTGTGTGTGTGTGTGTGTGTGTGTGTGTGTGTGTGTGTGTGTGTGTGTGTGTGTGTGTGTGTGTTGGTACCAGTGTTAAAACTCAGGGCCTTGAGCTCTCAATCAACATTTTTACTCCAGGTTAGCACTCTACCACTGAAGTCATACCTCCAGTCACCATTTTTGCTGATTAACTGGAGACAGTTTTGTGGGCTTTTCTGCCCAGGCTCGCTTTGATCTGCAAGCCTTGAATCTCAGCCTCTGAGCAGCTAGTATTATAGGCATGAGTCACTGGCCTGAATTTAACACACCCATATTTAATAGCCAAGTTTTCTTTTTCACTGTGATTTAAATTAACCAGCCATTAGGACAAAAAAGGAGGAAAACTTAAACCACAACAGTGTAGTGGCAAAGTTCTTAAGACTATAAAAGCACAAATTAGCTTCATACTCAGAACGCTTCCAATTACTTGTTACATGACTTCTATTTAAATTAACCCTCCAGCATAACCAGAGAACATTCTCAGTGGAGTTCCAAGCTCCTCATATCCTTTTCATGCTTCCATGCACAACTCACTGGTTGCCTCTCAAGGCTGGATGATATTGCTAACCAACATGTGACAAAGAAGGCTCTAAAACAGCATGACAATTTTATGCTTAACTCAGGTAATCATAGCTCTCTTGAGAGGAATCCGCTCTTCAGACTCACCTCTCTTCTCTCACAATTCCCACTGGAGGAACTTAAGGCTCTTATACACTCGATTACACTCTACTGATTTATAATGCCAAACAGCTTTTCACATAAGAGCTCTTCATAAACATTACCAGGTTATGCCAGCTCAGGTGATTGATTCTGGACCTCTTAATGTGCCAGCTAGTAAAAGACAAACCTTATGTATCCAATTCCTTTTGGCTCCTCATATTAGGCTCCTTAACCATGCCTTGCACCTATTGCCTTTGAAAATAAGACTGTAACTACAAGAAACAACTACAACAACAAATGAATTATAAACAGGGCAACTGACAGAATATTATCAATGAGTAAAGCTTCATCAAGTATACACAGTGAAGACAGTATGAAAATGAGAGTAACTCTAACTTCCCTGCTTGACACAAAAGTTCCTTTCAAGGGTTGGAGCAATAGCTCAAGTTATACAGCACTTACCTAGAATACATAGGCCCCAAGTTCAATTCCCAGTACAGTACCCCGCCCCCCAAAAAAGATGCAATTTAGATCACAATCTAAGTTTGTACTTCTAGAGCTTCTGAATTCACTTAGAAACCTTTTTAAAACACAGGCTGTGATTGAAGCAGTCTGTGACAGACTGCCAGATGATACTGTCATAACCAGCTGAGGTGCTGCTGACACTATACCAGGCTCTGCTACTTATGATTTGGTGAAGCAACAGCAGTATCAACATGAGCATCACCCAACTTGTAATAAAGGCCTCTTGTGACTAGCCTAGACCAGAGGAGAGAAAATTTCCAATTCAACAATTCAGTTGACCAACAGGCACATTATAGACAGCAACTAACTGTTGTCTTGTACTCAGAACTACCCTAGATCCATTTAATAAAATAAAAAACAAAAACCTGCTAGGGCTCACAGCAAAAATTCTGGCTCGGGGCTGGGAAGGTAGCTCAGCGGTAGAATGCATGCCTTGCAAGCATGAGGCCATGGGTTCGATTCCTCAGCACAACATAAACAGAAAAAGCCGGACATGGCGCTGTGGCTCCAGTGATAGAGCGCTAGCCTTGAACTGAAGAGCTGAGGGACAGCGCCCAGACCCAGAGTTCAGGCCCCATGACCAGCAAAAAAAAAAAAAAAAAAATTCTGGCTCAATTGGCCTACAACACTGAATTGCTCCCATATTTCTTTTTCTTTCTTTCTTTCTTTCTTTCTTTCTTTCTTTCTTTCTTTCTTTCTTTCCTTTCTTTCTTTCTTTCTTTCTTTCTTTCTTTCTTTCTTTCTTTCTTTCTTTCTTTCTTTCTTTCTTTCTTTCTTTCAGCATGCTCAAGTGGTTCTAATGAAAAGTCAGTATTCAGAACCAAAGGTTTAAACTTCACTAGGTGGGAGGGAAATACTAACAGCTAAGGGATGAGGAACTTCTTCTGAAGATGACAAAAATGTTCTAAAACACATTATGGTGATAGCTATATAACTCTGAATGTACTGAAACTACTGACCTGTAAAAGGAAGGAAGGAAGGAAGGAAGGAAGGAAGGAAGGAAGGAAGGAAGGAAGGAAGGAAGGAAGGAAGGAAGGAAGGAAGGAAGGAAGGAAGGAAGGAAGGGAGGAAGGGAGGGAGGAAGAGAGGGAGGGAGGGAGGGAGGGAGGGAGGGAGGGAGGGAGAGAAGGAAAGGAAGAGGAAGAAAAGGGAAGAAAAGAAGGGGAAGAAAGGAAGGAAGAAAGTGAGTAGAGATAAGAAGGAACAGAGGAAGAAAAACCTATTTATCAATTTGGAAGGCTTTTCACTACATATTTCATGTTTCTATATTTCCAAATAAATAAATTTACTTTTGCTTCCTTTACTTTTAAATCAGCAAATTTCATTGAACCACATTCTTTCCATTTCTCTGTATATTTGAAAATATTCACAAATCGTGCTAAAAAATATATAAAATGTGAATCTGACCTTGTGAAACAAAATGGTTTAAGAATCTTTCAGTGATGTAGTCATAAAAAAATAAAATAAAAGAGAACTGGGCTCTGGTGGCTCACGCCTATAATCCTAGCTACCCAGGACACTGAGATCTGAGGATCACAGTTCAAAGCCAGCCTTGGCAGGAAAGTCAGTGAGACTCATCTCCAATTAAACACAGTAAATGGAAAGTGGCACTATGGCTCAAGTGGTAGAGAGCTAGCTAGCCTTGAGCTACAGAGCTGAGAGATAGCACACAAGCCCAAAGTTCAAGCCCCACAACCCACAATAAATTGATTAATTAGTTAATAATTAGGAAAGATCATAACTAGCGCTAAAATTATAGACTACATCATAGTGATGCTTGAAATATGTTTACTTATATAAAACAGAGAACATAAGTAAACATATGTAACAGCTAGACCCACTTTGGAGAATTTCCTACAGCTTTAGACAGCTGTGGTCTCAAATTATAGCCCCAGTAAAATCATACTGGTAATGGCTCACAAGTACCTGTTTTATCCTGCTGGAACACCACAGATCATGTAAGCCATGGTCTCATTCTTTAAAGCAAGCACATTCCATGTGTATCAAGTTATTGTCAAGTTCCTAGGACAACAGAATTGGTTCCATGCATATTCTGGGTCCTCTGATGAGAGGCCCTGTTTTAAAAGAAACAGCTTTCTGGAAATTTACATGCAATAGATAAATTCATTGTCTCAAGGGACAAAGACCTTAGACAACTAACTACCTCACAAAATCTAATACATTTTACTATGTGGCTGCTGTAATTTTTTTGTAACAATTATATTTTAACATATTGTATAGATGACAAAGAAATAGCACTCCTAACTACTTAGCTTGACCTGGGTAATAACACTCAACAACAGTGTCCAGTTACTTTTTTTTTTGTCGGTCATGGGGCTTGAACTCTGGGCCTAGAAACTGTCCCTGAGTTCTTCAGCTGAAGGCTGGCGCTCTATCAGTTGAGCCACAGCACCACTTCTGGTTTTCTGGTAGTTAATTGGAGATAAGAGTCTCACAGTCTTTCCTGCCCAGGCTAGCTTTGAACCACGATCCTCAGATTATAGGCATAAGCCACCAGCACCCGACTTCAGATACTTTTTATAAAAAGGAAGCTTACCTACCAAACCCAAATCCCCATGATTTAAGTACTTTTGCTCAATGAACTCTTCAATGTTCACAGTATTAGGAAGACCGTTACATATTCTAAAGCAAAATGAATGACTTGACACTTTGGCAACATAATTACTTCCAAGGAAGCAACCCTGAAATTCACATTGGTGACATTCCACAGGTTGTCAGCTCTTTCATTCTTTTAAGTCTTTAAAACACTAACTTTTTAAGAAGTGAAGAACTACTGCGCACATACATACCCTGTTGAATTTAACAACTAATTCTTAATGGATTATCTTGTCTTTGTTCATAACACAGCTAACAATTCACTTTTGTTTAGAAAGACAATAGAAAGCACTTACCTAATAGTATATATGCCCTGAATATTCTTCTCCCCATTTGGATCTCTCTGTAGAGCCTGCATTCGTAATAATTTCATAAGAGCATTTATCAAGCCATGTGTATTCCTGTAAGAAAATATAACATGTAAAAACATTAGGAGTATTAAGCAAATATTTAATCCTGCCTGCCTCCTCTTTTTTCTTATGGTGCTGAGGATCTAGGCAGAGCTGCAAGCATACTAGCAAGGGCTCTACCACTAAGCTATGTCTATCATTTTAAATAATGGAACATTTTGCCACCCACATTGAACAGTAGCCACCCACAGACATCCAGCACATTCTGCAGCATAGCTAGGACCCATCTAAAGAAGTAAAAAAGTTGCTGAAGAATCAAACCACTCAACTATCAATCATCTTCCTATACACTCTTGGGGAAAAAATGAATCAAGAAAAAAACAAACATTAGCCCACATAAATTCAAAATGTAACCACATCAGTTATCCATAATGAATGGTCAAGTCTTTCATTTATAAATGTTAGCAGACCATGAAAAATAGCCAAACATATGAAATGGATAGACCACTCAAAAGTGTGGGCCAAGGGACCAATCAAAATAAATAACCCCCATTAAAAGAGAATTAATAAAAAGAGGAATGACACTCTAAATGTTTTCCGTATTTTCTGTAAGAGGTAGGAGGAGAACACATCTAAAAGAAAAATAGCATGCCCTTTTACAGTACAAATCTCCCTTGGAAACTAAAAGAAATCTTAGAAATAAAAATACTTAGAATAAAATAAAATACTTAGAATAAAAATAAAGAAAAGTAACTATTATTTAATCATGGTTATTACTATTTACTGAACATCAATTCTAAACTAATCAATTCTTCTAAGAGCTTAACATGTGTTACTATGTCATCTATTATTCAGAACAAAGTAGTTCACAAATCATTGTTAACTTTAAAGTTAGAACAAGACTTGGGCTTAAATATCATTTGAGGTATTCGATGTCACTCAAGGTATTTTTAAGGGCATTTAATTCCTTACCTGCAGAAGGTTTGATCATACCATAGACCTACAATGCCCCATCCAGTACCCAAATAGCCACATGTGGCTATTGAACACTAGTATTGTGTTTAGTCCAAATTGAGATGTGTTATTAAATGTCAAAGTCATTCTGAATTTAAAAGACTTAAACCATAAAAAGTAATTTAAATATAATGTATAAGTTTATGCTGATTACATGCTGAAATAACATTTTGGTTTATTGGATGACATGAAATGCATTATTAAAATTAACATCATGTGAGCCAGGAACCAGTGGCTCATGCCTGTAATCCTGGCTACTCAGGAGGTTGAGATCTGAGGATCGAGGTTCAAAGCCAGCCCAGGCAGGAAAGTCCGTGAGACTCCTATCTCCAATAAAAACCACTAGAAAATCGGAAGTGGTACTGTGGCTCAAGTGGTAGAGAGCTCGCCTTGAGCTGAAGAGCTGAGGGATAGCATCCAAGCCCAAGGTTCAAGCCCCACAACCGACAAAAAGTAATAATAATAATAATAATAATAATAACAATAATAACATCATGTGTTTCTTTTTACTTTTGTAATGTGACCACAAGAAAATTGTGGTTTGCTTTTGTGGCTCATGTTTTATTTCTACTACACAGCACTGTTGTAGATACTCAGTGGCTTTGTTTCTGAGTAGATTTTTCAAGGAGTGTTACAGTTTCACTACCTGTGGAAGCATTTAGCATTTGTCACAGTCTTGACAATGATACTTTTCTTTTTTCTGTGGTTCCTCTTATCTACACAGTGTAGATTCCTAGGCAAATGCTTTGTGAAAGGGATCATGTGCCTATGGTTTCTTTCTTTCCTATGTGGGTCCTCTATTAAGCAGAGGACATTTCCTGTACAGATTCTCTGTCATGCTGGTGTTAAAATTAGCTTTGTCATATCCTCTACAATAGTGTTAGGTCAATTAAATACTTAACAAGAAGGCTAGTTAATCCCACAACAACACAATTAAAATTTTTAAAGAATTTCTAAAAAAAACTAAAATGAACTGTAATCGCCTACCTACTTGGCATTTCCGTGAATCCCATCACTTTGAGTAACAGAAATACTGCCTTTTCTTCTTCCTTTGGAGTTGCTAATATTCTTCTCAGAACCTTTACTACTAACATTAAGTCTCCTCTGACACCAAGGCTTAGGAAGAAATCTTTCTCAAAAGCCACAAATTTTTTTTTTGGGGGGGGGGGGGGGGGGAGAGGACACCAGGGGAGAAACTCCTTTTCAGGTCTTCACAACTTATTACTTTCATGAAATCTGGGCCTTTCTGTAGCTGCGAATCCTAGACTATAAGGAAGCCTTCTCACTTTCCTTTACAAAGACCTAGAGATACTTCAATACAGAAATTACAACTATCACCAGTTTATTAAGAATCTGTTCCTGAGTGTGAATCCCTAGCCTCAGTCACAAAGGGCAGGCTTCAGTTTCCCTCAGAACCACAATAGAATGAATCTGTCTCCTTCATATATGTGAATTCTCAAAAGCTAACTCACTAGAGTTGTCTTTTCAAAGTTGGTTCTTTAGGATAATACAAACTTCTGTGGCTCTGACTTGGGACTGTATCTAGATGTTAAATGAGATTATGAAATCTCAGACCTGAAACTATATTTACCATATAAACTGTTATCATCACTGCATGAGTTAGTGGCTCTGAGAATAAGTATTTAGCTGAAATGAATCTTAGAAGGGGTTTATTGAAGTTTGTTCAAAAGCCTCCTTTTCTAGCCTTTAATGTGTATGCAACTAGAAATGAGCTCTAAAATCTTATTTAAGCTAAAATTAGTGCATTTGTGGAAGAAGTTCAGGCCCCACCTCATAAGGCTACTTCCCAGGTCTAAAGACCAGTTTAAATGATACATATTTTAGACATTCAGGTGTTTTTCTTTTCCTTAGACAAGGTCTCACTATATAGCCCAGACTGGTCTTGATCTGGGCTCAAGGGATCATCTTGTCTCATCCACCCAAGAAGATGGGACTACAGATGTATACCACTACTAGCTGCTATCAGAATTCTCTTCTCCAAAATAGAATGAAACAATGTATATAAAACTATGAGGAAAAAATTTACATGTACAGTAACTCTAAACCTCTTTAAAAAAAAGAAAAAAGAAAAATGAACTATTCAACTTGGAAGGGGCAGGAGGGAAAAACTGGAAGAAAAATGAGGGAAGAGTCACACTGCACAAAAAGAAATGCACTCATTATCTGACTTATGTAACTGTAACCCCTCTGTACAACACCTTTATAATAACGATAAACAAAGAAGAGAAAAGGAAAAGAAAAGAAAAGAATTTGAGTATAAGAACACAAGATTCTTAGACATATACTCTGAAATATTTTCCTACAAAATTCTCTAGTTAAGTTAGGTGCTGGTAGCTCATGCCTGTAATCCTATCTACTGAAGAGGTTGAGATCTGAGAACTGTGGTTCAATGTTACCCTGGGCAGAAAAGTTTTTGAGATTCTTATCTCCAGTTAACTAGAAAAAGGCTGGAGATAGAAATATGACTTAAGTGACAGAGTATAAGCCTTGAGTGAAAAAGCCAAGTGAGTGTGCAGGGTCTAAACTCAAGTTCAAGTACAAACTCAAGCTCAAGTTTAAGCTTTAGTACACACACCACACACACACACACACACACACACACACACACACACACACACATACACAGAGGTTGAGTTCCAACCCTGTCAGAGATAAGAACATAGTGGTCTTCTGCTTATTTGCAGAAACACACACACACACACACACACACACACACACACACACACATACACAGAGGTTGAGTTCCAACCCTGTCAGAGATAAGAACATAGTGGTCTTCTGCTTATTTGCAGAAACACACACACACACACACACACACACACACACACATACACACACACACAGGTTGAGTTCCAACCCTGTCAGAGATAAGAACATAGTGGTCTTCTGCTTATTTGCAGAAACACACACACACACACACACACACACACACACACACACACACACAGAGGTTGAGTTCCAACCCTGTCAGAGATAAGAACATAGTGGTCTTCTGCTTATTTGCAGAAACACACACACACACACACACACACACACACACACACACACACACACCATATAGTGGTCTTCTGCTTATTTGCAGAAACACACACACACACACACACACACACACACACACACACACACACACACACACACACACACACACACACACACACAGAGGTTGAGTTCCAACCCTGTCAGAGATAAGAACATACTGGTCTTCTGCTTATTTGCAGAAACCAGATACTGGTAAGCTCACACCTTTGGTTTTAACGATGCAGGAGGCTGAGATAATCACAGTGCCAAGGCAAGGAAGTACAAAAGACTCATCTCCAATTAACTGCCAAAAAAAGCCAGAAGTGAAGATATGGTTCTGGTGGTAGATCACTCACTGGCTTTGAGCAAAAAAACTCAGGGACAGCACTTGAACTGAGTTCAAGCCCCAAGACCAGCACCATAAAAAGAAAAAGACAAATAAGCAGAAAAAATAAATATAAACCGTGAAAACTAAGGTCCATAATATCCAGTGTTGTTGGGGAAATGAGTAAATAAGCATTTCTGTGTTGGGAACACATTGACTCAACCTTATGGAGTAAATTTCACAATACCTACAAAAATGTTAATTAATATATCCTGTTTCATAAATTCTGTCAAGAAACCCATCCTACAGTCATAACTTTACATATACTCAAAAAAAGTATTGTCACAAATTCATTATCTTTAAAAATTAAAATAAAAGTACATGACAATAAGAAATGGTTAGAGTATGGCATGTCTGCCTTATAGAATACACTGAAGATGCTAATAAATATGCAAACACATTGTCAAATAGTGACTTTGAAAAATGTCTACATTATAAATTTAGAACCATTTTTAATCATTTGAAGTGAATGAGCATATAAACGCTTTCTTTTATAGATTTAGAAATGATACCCTAATTTCACTGGAGTGTAAGGTCTGCCCTGGGATTTGCAGGCCCAGTACAGTCACCTCCCTACCCCTTGGCTAAATTTCCACCCAGTAACTGGCACACCTAGAAGCAGTCACCTCCCCCTTCTGCTAGGTCACATCTGGATCATGTGGCCACACCGTTCCCTCACCTGGCCATACCTCTTCTGTCCCTGGCCTAGATAAGTCCTGGAGCAGGGGTGGGTCACCCTTTCCTTTTTCAGCCATGCCTCTCCACCATGCACAGACGGGGCAGCAGTTTGGTAAATAAACTTCTTTTCCAGCCTGAATACCCATGGTGTTTTCTTCATCGGCTACCTAATGAAACCTACCTATTTAATATACATTACATGAGTTACTTGGTTCCCAATTCCATGTACAAGGATCTGATTTCCTATACCTAGCTTTCTCTATATCCCTAGAAGAAATTAAGACTTGGAAGAACTCTCATACCTCTAATACTGCTAAAGCTTTTCAGTCCTGCTATTTCATATTTTTCATCAGAAACCAATTAAAAAGCAATTCAAAAAAAAGTACAATTTTTAAGAACAAATTTTAAGTCAAGTGTTAGTGGCTTACACCTGTAATTCTAGCTACTCAGAAGGCTAAGCTCTGAGAACCACAGTTCAAAGCTAGTCCACAAGATTCTGGTCTCCAATTAACCAGCCAAAAGCCAGAAGTGAAGCTGTTGGCTCAAGTGGTAGAGTGCCAGCCTTGAGCAAAAGCTCAAGCCCCATTACCAGCATAAAAAAAAAAAAGAAAAATGTTTTACCACTTACTAATTCGACCAGTGTCATTTTTTTTTGTATTTTCCAAAAGTATATAGACTTAAATCAGTTAGAGAAAAAGACTGAGGATATAGTTCAGTGGTAAAATGCTTGCCTAGCATGTGTAAGGTATACTAAGGAGGTAGGTTTCATTAGGTAGCCGATGAAGAGAACACAATGCAGTATTCAGGTTTGAGAAGAAGTTAATTTACCAAACTGCTGCCCTCAATGTGTAAGGTGGAGAGGCATGGCTGAAAAAGGAAAGAGGTGACCCACCCCTGCTGCAGGACTTATCTAGGCCAGGGACAAGAAGAGGTGTGTCCAGGTGGGGGAAAAGTGTGGCCACACTGGATCCCGGATGTAACCTCAGAGTCTGGGACCCTCAGAAAGTCAGATGGGAGGCATGTGACCGGAGGTGGCCCAGGCTGTGACCTAGCAGGAGGGGAAGGTGACTGCTTCCTGGTGTGCCAGTTACCTAGGTAACAGATACTGGGTGGAAACTTAGCCAAGAAGTAGGGAGGTGTCCCTGTGCAGACCTTACAGCATGACCTTACAGACCTTCACCATAGTTTAACAGAGGCACAAACACAAAAAAAGTTATTGAATTTGAGAAAGTAGGCTTCTGATAAATACTTTTAGGAACTGGCATTAACCTTCAGACAGACAAGCTACTAGATAGAGTCTGTGGTATGCAAGTATGCAGACAGTTAATTAACAAATCAAAGCAAAGGCTCTAATCAGGGCAAAAGGAACTGATTAGATATTATGCCTAACTTATTCAGAGTATAATGAGTTCAGAAGATATTAACAAAAAAGGCATTTCCAGGAGCCTACAAGCTATTGCCACTTCAGCACCCGAATTACATCTCCATCTCATAGTCAACATGTCCAAAATTGAACTCATGCTCTCCCCACACACCTGGTCTTCCAATGTTCCCTTTCTACATGTGAGAAAAATCAAACTAGTAATCAAGATGTCATCTTTGCTCTACCCTTTTCAGACATCATATTCAAACCACCACAAACACTTCATCCCTAAATACTTCATAAATCTATTTCTTCCATCTCTAGTTGAAACAACCATTATCTCTCAAGTGAAAAACAGCCACAGCCACCTAAACTATTGAAGTAAGGAGGCCAGGTCTGGCCAGCGCCATATTGGCCACATGGTGGATTATAGGTCTGGCATCTTGTCTTCATGCTGGGGGAAGGAAACCACTCCCCCCTCCCCCCCCAATCACCTGCCTCCCAGGTAATGGGCATGCCTTGACCCCTGGAGGCAGGGGCAGGCACTTGGCTGATAGGTTACTGAATCTGTCAGTCTAGTGCCTGGGATTGGGAATTTCCTGAGGATCTGCCCCTGCTCCAACCTATTTAGGCCCAGACCAGCCTAGCCACAGGACTCCAATGCCACATGTGTCTCCGTGATTGTGTCCTTTGTCCTGTCTCCTGGCTCATCTCCAGTCATCATGGAGTCCCAATTCAGCTCTCCATTGGAGCTGAATTGGTTTGTTGGTATTGTTCTTGTTATTCCTCTTTAGCATGTTTCCTACTGTGTTATGTGTATTCATGCTGCAGGCCTTTGTAATAACTGGAGGCCTGCAGCCTGTTAACTGTATAATAAAGATTCCAATATTCTATATTTTTTAAATGTGGCTTCTGGGATGATTTACCTTACAACACTATCTTCCTGTATCTACTTATCTCTGCCTACTCAAAACCAACACTTCCAGTTTTTATTTTTCATTTTTTTTTGGGGGGGGTGGTTCGGTCATGGGGCCTGAATTCTGGGCCTGGGCTCTGTCCCTCAGCTCTTCAGCTCAAGGCTAGCGCTCTACCACTTGAGCCACAGCGCCACTTCCAGCTTTTATTTTCTTTTATGTGGTGCTGAGGAATCGAACCCAGGGCCTCATGCATGCTAGGCAAGCACTCTACCACTGAGCCACCTTCCCAGCCCCACACTTCCAGTTTTATTTTCTTTTTTTTTTCCTCAAGGCTAGCACTTTACCACTTTGAAACTCAGTACCATTTTAGGTTTTCTAGTGGTTAATTGGAGATAAGAATCTCACAGACTCTCCTGCCCAAGCTGGCTTTGAACCATGATGCTCAGATCTCAAGTCTCCTGAGTAGCTAGGATTACAGGTATGAGCCACTGGCACCAGGCCATTTATCTTCTATTAATGGTAATATTACAGTTTGAACTCAGGGTTTTGCACTATAATTTGAGCCTCTCTCCAACCCAATTTTATCTTCATTTTGCAGCCATACTGGTAAGTTTGGACCACTGATATCTACTTACTATATAAAACACTTGGGCTGGGAAGATGGCTCAGTGGTAGACTGCTTGCCTTGCATGCCTGAGGCCCTGGGTTCGATTCCTCAGCACCACATAAGCAAAAAGCAAAAAGCCGGAAGTGGCGCTGTGGCTCAAGTCGTAGAGCACTAGCCTTGAGCTGAAGAACTGAGGGACAGACAGTGCCCAGGCCCAGAGTTCAGGCCCCATGACCAGACCCAAAAAAAAAAAAAGAAATGTACTCATTAAAAAATAAAATAAAACACTTAAGTAATTGGGCATGGTGGCGCATGCCTGTAATCCCAGACTCCAAAGAAGCAGGAAGATCCACCAGTCAGAGTTCAACCTGGGCTACAGAGTGAGACCTCTTTTTGTTTGTTGGAGTTCATGTCTCAAAAATAAAAAAACAATTCTCACTTCAGTAGATTCTTTCTGCACCCATAATAAACCAAATTCTCCAGATCACCCAGCAGGACCTTGTCCAGTCTCATCTGAAACCATTTTCCTCTTGCTTTGAGCGTTCATTCAGCCCTCCTAGCAGCCATCTTTCCTCCCATAACAGATCTGGTTAATGCTGTTTCCTATTACTGGAAAGTTCTACCCCTCCCCCATTTGCCTAGATAACTTCCATTTATTCCTTAATCTCATCCTCAGTGTTGCTTCCTCAGGTAAGAATTCCCTAGCCTTCAAGAATCACAGTCAAGACTTAATATTCTCCCAGCAGTAAGTATATTGTGACTGATTAAGTTTCACATGTGTAGTTTACAGGACTACAAGTTCAAATGTAGGATTATGTAAGCATGGCAATCTGCCCTCTAAAGCAAAAGCACAGGAGTGTATCAATTATGTCTGCTTCACCCACTGTGACATCACAGCACCAAACCAGGAATATGGAGATAATAAATGCACTCAATAAATGTGTTTAATTAATAGATGACTCAATATAAATGCATATGGCTAAGGTACAATTGTGGCTCCACTCCAGCAGGAACGTCTGAAGGTAATCTCTAGTCCTATAATTACAAGGTTTTACACATACAAACTGAAATTAGAATATCTGATCCCCTTATTAATACCAAAATTCATTATTTGCTTTCTTATTAAATTAATATAAATAGTACCACTGGTTGTATTTATAAAAGGCTAATAACTTCAGGAATTACACATTCATCTAATAAAGAAGCTGGAAATACTGGAAAAGTAAAATTTATATAATATATTAATGAAATAGCCTTGTTGGAATCAGCTTTTTTGATAAAATTTTGTTTGCTAATTTGTGTTTATTGAACACTTATAACACTGATACATGGACTAATACTTAACCCATATGGTTACAGCATTAAAACTTGCTGACAGAATAAGAGAAAAATTCAAGTGTTATATTGAAATTTAACAGCTGTGTTGAAGACTACCAGTCATGTAGCTAAATCAATCAACCTATAAATTAACTCCTAGAGAGATTTAGATATAATACATTATGTAATGTAAGAATAGTTGCAATAAATAATAATAAAAAAAATTTTAGAGATGCTATGAAAATATAGAAGCAGAAACTTGAGTTCTGCACCACAGCCAAGAGCTTCTAACCATTAGAAGCTAGAACAATGGCATAGAACCCATTTTTCCAGAGCTTCCAAAATGAACTAACCCTGATAACTGGTTGTAATCTTCTGTCCTCCAGAATTGTGGAAGAATACACTTCTGTTGTTTTATAGTTATTTGTTATAGGAGTTTATGATTGTTTGTTATAGTAGACCTAAGAAACTGATTTACACAGCTGATACAACTCCTAAATCTGTGGTGGAGGCTAAGAAATTCCAATTTCTATCTGGCAGACTCTTCTACATAAGGGATGATAACTCAGAAACAGGTGGTGCCCTATGACTAAAAAAGCAGAGGAGATCAATCTGTAATAACAGACTAGAATGAAACATACAGCTTCTAAACAATTTATTTTTGAGGCCAACATATCCTATTCTTGGCTATACAGGACCACCCTTATTTGAAAACATGCAAAATCACCCTTTACAAACTCACTAGTTAAAATATTTTTTTATACCCGTGGCAAAAGGTTTTACATACTCAAAACCTGCTGCTGATGGCCCTTCAATAAAGGTCAGCTAGAGCAAGTCCTTGAATGTATGCCAAGAAAAGCTAAATTTACTCAAGAACACTATAAGAGAGTGCAAGAGACTGCAAAAGTGAACCACAATTGCAGTAGCAACAGAAAATACAAAAGGAACCTGAAATTTCATTGGGCATAAAAGCCAGGACTCAGATCATACAAGAGTATGAATCAAAAATTATATTGAAGATTCCAAAAACTATATAAATTGACAGAAAAAAATGCCCAAAAACCACTTATGCAATTGCTTTTCATTAGGTAGATATTATATGATCACTATTGTGCATATGAGTAATATAGTTCAGGTTTCTTCTTTTTGGGGTTTACTTGCCTATAACACTAAGCATTGCTCATCTAAGCTCAGCCTCCTTTGGAATAGGAGGCAAATAATGTTTAGGTTTTGACTTTCAAAACATTTCAAACATGAAGCTCAAATAACTACTCATATCTGATAAGGGATAAAATTTTTAAAAAGTATTTTGTTTGAAGAGCATGGCATAAGCATCCCAAAAGGGAGTCATCCCTAGGTATCCTGAAAGCAAGTCACACAAATGTGGCCAAGTGTTCCTTCATTACAACAGGATTTAAGATGGATGAAAAGGATAACTGGTCAACCTTAAACACACACACACACACACACACACACACACACACACACACACACACACACACACACACACACACACACACACACACACACACACACAGTAAGAGAGCAGCAAAGATGAGTCATAAACATTAATGATCAAATAATTGCCTAAATTCATTATACAATTATGAGAAAGCAGAGACAAAGCTAACAGAAGGAAAGAAAAAATTTGAAGTTAAAAAATAGTTGTGGGAACTTTTGGTAAAATGAATGGGAAAAATGTTCTTTAAAAGAAAAATCTAAGTAGGCTGCCACAAGTCAGGAGGCTGAGACTTGGAGAATCATGGATCAAAGTAAACCTGGGCACAAAAGACTGAGATTCCATCTCCAATTAAGCAGAAAACACCTGGAATAAAGGTATAGTTCAAGTGGCAGAAAACCAGCTGACAATAAGAAAACCAAGTGACAACAGGGGACCTAAGTTCAAGCCATGGTACTGCCAAAAAACAAAGAGAAAGAGAGAATAAGAGATACAATGCCATTGAGCTTTTCTTGAGAAACTTCTGTATATTTACTTGTAAGTGCAAGAAAACAGCCCGATTTCTTCTCGAGAATTTTTCCATTATAAAAGTAGCATGTGTTCAGAAGCCACTATTCTTAAATCCCCTAGTAACATCTTAGTATAAACACATGACTTTTAATATGGAAGATTTTGTGACAAAGCTTTCAGTCAGGTCAACAAACTTAAAAAGAAATAGGGCAGAATGTCCTAGATGAGAAAAGTGGCTGGAATCACTTTTCTGTTTATGAGCTTCAAGTTGAGTGAGATCTTGGGCTTTTAGAGGAAGAAAAAGATTTGAGGGAAAAAGGAAAGAACATCTGAAAACAAGCTAATAGGCTTAAAATGAAAATGTAAAAGACAACTTGGGGAGCAAAACATGGTCTACTAATTCTGACACTCTCTGATAAGAATAAAATGATCAATGAGATCAGTGTATATATAAACCCTGAAGCCATCTCCAATTCATGAAGTAACACTCTAATATTCATGCTATCACTCCTAAAGCTTGGAGAAAATTTCACAATTGCACACTTCCTTGTTTCTTAATCTCTTGCCAAATAAAAGAATGAAGTGAAATCTTTAATAATACAAGAAGATATGAAGCCACCTCCTTGGGGGCTAGCCATTTTCTACATAACAAAATAGTTAAGTTTCCCAAGGAAGTAAATCATCACTAACAGAGAAGATCCTGACATACAAAATTTATTTAAAAAATTATCTTAAATCTTAGTTGATTCTCAGAATCAATTCTAATCATTGACTTTCATTAATCCATGATCAGGGATTCTCTGAATCCAAGAGCTCTAGCAATTCTATACTATTCTATGATTTTATTTAAAAATAGACTTTAGGCATCTCAGAAAGTATAATTTCCCACATATTAATATACCTTATAGTCTCAAAATACACCAAACATAGTCCTTTCCCTGGTTGGAAGCACAAAGGCACACACATCAAATGCTAACCTAGTTTATCCAGAGTATAACCTTCCTACCAAACACGTTTTTAAAGTGGGGGAGGGGAAAGCAATTGAGCTGAAATTACAGGCTGTCATGACACCTCAATATCAAGAACTGAATACCTGGTTCCACAAGAGTGTAGGATTTTATTCACAATCCTGTTACTAAGCAACTATAACAATGGCTGCATGAGCTTTCCAGAGGCTAGCACAGTTGAGGAAAAAGAAAAAAAGAAAGAAAATAGGAAATTCCTTGCTCTGGGGATGTTTATCTCAAGATAAATTCAATATAAAAATAAAACAAAAACAAGCTAAACTCAAAATGAGCAATCTTTCAAAGAACAAGAAAAGTATATATTACTATATATCATTCACTTTAATTTCAGTTTGGGTTAATTTCAAAACTCACATTCAGTGGGTGATAATGATTTCCTTACTCTGTATTCTTTGTGGTCCCTTCTTTGTTTCACCCTCTCCAGGGAAGTAATTTTTTTCCCAATTTCCTTACTGATTAAAAGAACATTTTAGAGGCCTTAAATCCATGTCTTTGTTTACAGAAGCTATAAAAACTAGTTTACAGTTGTTTCATGTTGCCTCAGCTTTGAACCAAGAACACTCATGGACATCAAACTATTCCTTTGAAGACAACAGTCTCTCAACAGAGCCAGACACTTTCCCAGCCACTCCCTTAAGCTGAGACAACCAGAGCACTGCAAATGTCAAGGCTTTTTCAAAGTTAGACTATACAATGAAGCAGGCTCTAAACCAAAGTCTCACAAATTATGGGCTGGGTTTCAGATGTGGAGTAGACTTCTATCTCCGTACTAAGAGTCCTTTATAGACTAGACCTGCAAGGACCAATAAGCAGGCTACAGGGCCTCAACTACTATATTCTCTAAATATCTATTTTATAGAAAGCTTCTGGCTATTAGCTTTGACTCCCCCCACCTCTCATCCACTACCCCATTGCCTTAAGAACGCTAGCAAAATGGAAAGATAAGGTTTTAGAATTACTGTTTTACATCAAAGATAAGCATCATAGGGCTAGCAGTTCTCTCAATGTGCCTTTGGATTCTTGGAAAGCTAGGGTGGCAGATAAAATCATTCCTGCTCTTAGATCAAAGTCAGAGATAGCTATATCCACAAGATCCCCTGAGGAACATTTGGTAGAAAAGACTGTGGTGGGTCTTCTGTCTTTAATTAGCTATGTTTCTCAAATTTGACTCTCCTTTTGCTTTGTTCACAAAAGCATATACAATGCTAAGTTTAGTCTTTGTAATTACTACAAACCTCAAAGCTCTGCTACTTGAAATAAAGCAAAAGAAGCACATTTCTGACATACAAATAATTATAACTCCTTCTGCCAACAATAGAGGAAATTTAGCACTTTAATAAACAATTTATGATCAAACTTTCAAAAATTAAACTGAAAACCAGTCATAATAGCACAAGCCTTTAATCTCAGAGTTCAAGAGGCTGAGGTGGGAGGGTCACTTAAGCCCAAGAGTTTTGGACCAACCTGGACACCATAGCAAGACTTCATCTCAAAAATCAATAAGCTAGGCACCAGTGGCTCATACCTGTAATCCTAGCTACTAGGAAGCTGAGATCTGAGGATTGAAGTTCAAAGCCAGCCTGGGCACTGAAGTCCATGATACTTTTATCTTCAATAAACCACCAGAAAACCTTCTAGATCTGGGGCTGGGAAAGTGGCTCAGTGGGAGAGCACTTGCCTTGCATGCATGAGGCCTTGGGTTCGATTCCTCATCCTCAGCACCACATAAGCAAAAAGAAAAAAGCCGGAAGTGGCACTGTGGCTCAAGTGGTAGAGCGCTAGCCTTGAGCTGAAGAGCTGAGGGGCAGCGCCCAGGCCCAGAGTTCAGGCCCCACG
The DNA here is from genome assembly GCF_024711535.1 of Dipodomys merriami. NCBI lineage: Eukaryota > Metazoa > Chordata > Mammalia > Rodentia > Heteromyidae > Dipodomys > Dipodomys merriami. The sequence goes on along the minus strand of NW_027202382.1, from coordinate 4,392,454 downwards.
ACCAGACCCAAAAATAAAAAATAAAAAATATTAAAAAAATAAAAACTAAGATTACTGAAAATTATAATAGATGACAAGCTTATTCACTATTAGCAAAGTCTATACTTTGAGGTTTATAAGAGTAATGATGGATTTACATGGAAGTGTGAAGCGTATCTTATACCAGCAAAATTTATAAAATAAACTTCTAGAATTAAAGGTATACTGTAACTTGGTCTAACTACTATGTAAAACACACAGAAGACTTTGACCTTGTCTCTGTAGCTGCTGAGACTGTCCTACTCTGTTTTTTTCTATTTCCCCTAGAAACAATTTTTTTTACAAATATTCTATGTATATATATATATAGACACATACATATGTATACATGCATATGGAGATTATATATGTGTGGATATATACATATATGCACATATGTATACATACATGAGTTTTGTATATGTATATCCCTAGTTCAAAAAAACAGAAATAGTAGTCCAATATATATAATGCTTTTTTACATTGTATTTTTATTTAGTGAAAAAAATTATTAGAGCTCATTCCATAAAATATAAAAAGGGAAGAAATCCTGTATTTTAAGACTTACAAGTAGTAAAATTTCATGATGAAGGTATATTTTTCTGTTTATACATTTTAAGGCATTTGAAAACAAGGGAAAACTAATCCCATTATCTTATCTGCATCTGACAAATAAAAGGAATAAGGCAAAATCTAAGCAGCTTGCTTAATATCAATTAATAAATGAGAAAGAGAGAGACACAAAAAAATTTAACTTTACAGTATAAATGAGCAAGTAGCTCAGCCAAGAAGAGAGAAATAAAATGGGCAGAAAAAAAAAAGATGTATGAATTTATCCTGACCCTAAAGACGATGTCAGGAGGAAAAGAAGAGTCCATGCAAAGTCTCAGGAAGAGTGAGCCCTTGTGTACATCTGAACAGATAAGTCAGAAGGAAATACAGCTTCAATAGGAGGCTGCCTCTTGACTGAGAAGGACTTATTTATATATGATGCTGTAAGGTTTGAACTTATAACTATAGTGAACAAAACTTAAAGGAAAGTCAAGGTTCTAAAATTATACAGAGAGGGTAAATATGATCTAAGTACATTACATGTATGTACAACAGTGTCATCATGAAAGCCCTTTCTAGGTATAACTTGATATAAAGAAATAAAAAATAAAATTTAATTTTAAAAGTATACAAAGAGATGATCAAAAAGAACAGAATAGAGTTTATTAAGAAAGATTAAAAGGCTAGAGGTTATGTAGTGTAATATTCTTCAAGGACAGGAAGGCATCTTGTACAGATTGATAGTTATAGCAATTCTCCTCCACTGAAGACAGCAAAAGAGATTAAGTACTCTATGTTAAAAAAGAAAAAAAAAAACTGAGTTTAAAAAAAAAAAAAAGTAAGGGCTGGGAAGGTGGCTCAGTGGTAGAGTGCTTGCCTTGAATGCCTGAAGCCCTGGGTTTGATTCCTCAACACCACATAAGCAAAAAGGAAAAAGCTGGAAGTGGCGCTGTGGATCAAGTGGTAGAGTGCTAGCCTTGAGCTGAAGAGCTGAGGGACAGCGCCCAGGCCCAGAGTTCAAGGCCCCACGACCGGACCCAAAAAAACAAAAACAAAAAAAAGTAAGAAGAATAACCCCATGGAAGAGCACAGAAAAAGAAAAAAACAAAAAGGAAGAGGAAGGCTAGGTAAAAGTTAGGAGAGAGCCAAAACACAGATAATTTAAAGTAAGCAAAAAGCGGACATTTAAGTACATTTCTTGAAAAAAAGCAGAAGAAAAATGTATCTCCTTTTCCAGGAACTATTTCGGGTGTTGGTGTCTTGGGATTTTTTTCTGAGTAGCAGTGATGGGGATGGAAACCAGGGCCATATACATGCCAGGCAAGCTCTACCACTGAGCTATATCCCGAGGCCTCAATAAGAATCAACAAGAGATACTCAAGGGTTTAAATATGCATGACCATCTTAGAATGCAGGAGATCCTTTATATGCCTTGCAATTTTATCACCCTTAATCTGTATGGATGAAATCTGGCTATTCCAAACAAATTCAAAGAATAAAATATTCTTGGGGAGGGAAGAGTTAGAGAGGTGGGGAGGGAAGGGATAGTAGAGGAAAAACAAAGGAGGAGGTAACAATGCTCAATAAGAAATGTACTCATTACCTTACTCATGTAACTGTAACTCCTCTGTGCAGTATTTTTACAATAAAAAAATATATATATATAAAAAATAAACTTTCTTTATTTGGAATAATCACAGAGAAAATATCCACAAATCACAAAATACCTTTAAAGGTATTAGTGCTATCACTTTCTTACACACATTACTAATGCTGACAGTTGACTGAAGGTTGACAATACGGTGTATAAACTGTAACACTGTATAATTAGAAGTGTTTATGGGCAACCTTCACTCTTAAAACAAGTCAAAATTCTGTATTGCAGTACTGAATTATAAACTACTTGATTATTTTTCCTATAAAAAGGGCAGTGATAAATTGAACCTCAGAACTTAAGTATACCAAATGATGAAAAGGTTTAAATTCACATGATTTTTGTCAAGCACCATGGCTCACACCTATTATCCTAGCTCCTCAAGGGGCTGAGGTTTGAGGATTATGGTTCAAAGCTATCAAGAACAGGAAAATCTAGGAAACTCTCATCTCCAATTAACTACCAAAAAGCCAGAAGTAGAGCTGGAGCTCAAGCAGTAGAGTGTCACCCTTGAGGGGAAAAGTTAAAGGACAGTACCCAGGCCCTATAATCAAGCCCTAGTATCAGCACAGAAAAATAATTTTGTTTTTTAAAATCACATGATTTTAACCAAATATGAAATATCAACTGCATAATATTTTAAGAGAAAGAAAATCAATTATCAAATCAAGACTGTTCTTTAACAGAGAATTAATGACTTTTCCTCAAAACTGAAATCATTAATCAAATACGAAGTAAAGTGTACCTGGTTGAAGGAATCAGATTGAGTATCCCATTGAGCACATAGCTGAACTCTGCATGATCTTGAGCAACAAGTGCCACCAGACCCTCACAACAGGCTGTTCGAACTACTACATTGTCACTGCAACACTTCTCCCACAGTAAGTTCAAAGCTGGAGTCTGAAATCAAAACAGTGATTAAAAGACACTTCTGATGAGCAGCAAACATACATGAGCACAGCCATTCATCAATGAGTAATTCATTCACAGTAGCTTTTCTGTACAAATGAGATGCTGTTGTCACTCTGTTCCTAGAATAATCTAAAGTCAAATTCCAAGAGAGAATTTCTCTCTCTCTCTCTCTCTCTCTCTCTCTCTCTCTCTCTCTCTCTCTCTCCCTCCCTCTCCCTCTTTCCCTCCCTTTGCCTCTTCCTCTGTCTCCCTTCCCTCCTCATTCCAAAACAATGCTGGCTACAGATACAGGTACAACCCATGTTCAAGGAGTCTCACACAGTGAAGTCTCTGTTCTAACAAATGCTCCAATCAAGAAATTTAACCAGACACCAATGGTAGTAATAGTTAATCTAACTTAACCTCCAAACACTATCCATGTTTCAAGCCTTAAATGGGAAAGATATTTTCAGAAAATGTCCCTACCACCAAACTCTACCACCTCCATTCATCTACCACCCACAATGTTCCTGCTGTAATTTGTTCAAGTCTAATGTGGGTGCTGATAGAAGAGAAAAAAGTAGAACAGAGAAACAAGGAGCTGCTTTTCCCATGGCTACCAACAAAAGCCTAAACAACTAGCCCAAGAAAATCACTGACTATGTCTATTTTTCCCTCTTTTACTGTGGGCCCTTCTTCCTTAATAGGAAAGTACAAAAAAAAAAAAAGATATATAAGTAAATACAAATACTTATTTTGAAAAATTCTATAAAAGAAAAGTCTAGCTTTTTTAACTTTCTCAGAAATTTCGGATCCCCCCCCCCAGAAAAAGACTCACTGATGATAATAAATCTACATTTAAATGTATTATGAATTAAATACATTTCCTAGTTTGGTTTTTATTAAATATCAACAATAGTCAGGTACTGGCTTTAATCCTACCTACTCATAAGACTGAGATTTGAGGATCAGAGTTCAAAGCCAGACCAGGCAGGAAAGTTCATGAGACTCTATCCCCAATTAACCACAAGAAAGCTGGAAGTGGAGCTGTGGCTTAAAGTGGAAGAGCACTAGCCTTGAGCACAAAAGCTCAGGGACAGCACCTAGACCCTGAATTCAAGACCCATGACTGAAAAAAAAAATCAAAAAGAACACATAAGGAAGCTATAACAGGATTAATAAAAACTAAGGAAAGGATTCTCAAAGCTGCCAGGGAGAAGAAAACAATCACCATTAATGGTAAACCAATCAGAATAACCAGATTTCTCAGCAGAGACCATGAAAGCAAGGAGGGCCTGGAATGAGGTATGCCATGCCCTAAAGACAAATAACTACCAACTAAGAATAATTTACTCAGCTAAGCTGTCATTCATAGTGGAGGCACAAATAAAAACCTTCCACAGCAAGGAAAAACTGAAGTAATATATCACTACCAAACCAGCATTACAAAATCTTCAAAGACGTCCTACACATCGAAAATCAACAAGAATGTGATATTGGCAGTGAAACAGCCCCCAAACACAGAACTACATAATCACAGCAAGAGTCAAGCCACAGTCCCCAAAAACAGATAGATAAAAAGGCAGGAACTGACAAACACCTCTCAATCCTAACTCTCAACATCAATGGACTTAACTCTCCAATTAAATGACACAGACTGACTAGTTGGATCAAAAAGCAAGATCCATCTTTGTGCTGTCTTCAAGAGACACATCTGGCCCCCCAAAACTCAAAAATATTCTGAAAATAAAAGGCTGAAATAAAAGCTATCAAGCAAACAGTCCCCATATGCAGGCATGAGTTGCAATCCTAATATCAAATAAAGTAGACTTCAAATTAAACTAGTCAGAAGAGACAAAGAAGGGTATTAGATACTAATAAAGGAAATGCTTCTAAAGGAGGATATAACAATCCTAAACATCTATATACTGAAAATTAGAGCACTCACTTTCATCAAACAAACACTACTTAATCTAAAAACACACAGAGACCATAACACAGTGAGTGTTGGTGACTTTAACACACCACTGTCAATCCTGGACAGATATACATGGCAAAAACTCAATAAACTACAGAGCTAAACATCTGCATAGACCAACTAGACTTAACAAACATCTACAGAATATTCCATCCAACAATACCAGAATTTACATTCTTCTCAGCAGCACATGGATCATTCTCTAAAATAGACCATGTTTTAGGGCACAAAGCAAGTTTATGCAAATTCAGAAAGACTGGAATTATTACATGCATTTTTTCAGACCACAATGGAATGAAATTAGAGCTCAATGACAAAAGCCACAATAGAAAATTCTGTAACACACGGAGACTCAACAACACGTTGTTGAATCACCAATGGGTCATGGAAGAGATCAGATCAGAAATTCAAACATCTATGATATTTAACAAAAAGGAGCACACAAAATACCAGCTCCTCTGGGACACAGCAAAGGCAGTCCCCAGAGGAAAATAGGCTCTGACTTAGGCTCTGAGTGCCTATGTCAACAAATTGGAGAAAACTCAAACCAACAATTTAATGATACACCTTAAGCTCCTTGAAAAGGAGCGACAAGCCCACCGCCAATCCAGTAGACAGAAGGAAATAATTAAAATTAAATCAGAGTTAAATGAATTAGAGATCCCAAAAAAACATAGAAAGAATCAACAAGACAAAGAGTTGGTTCTTGGAAAAAAAATCAAAAAAACTGACAGAATCTTAGCAAACCCCACCAAAAAAGAAGAGAACACATCCAAATAAACAAAATCAGAGCTAAGAATGGAAACATCATCACAGAAACTAGCAAGATTCAGAATATCATAAGGGAATACTTTGCAGACCTTTATGCTAATGAATTCAAGAATATGGGAGAAATGGAAGAAATTCTAGCAAAAATTGATATTCCCATACTAAATCAAGAAGATTTAAACCAAATAGACCCATATCAAGTAATGAAATAGAAACAGCAATAAGAGACCTCCTTTCCAAGAAAAGCCCAGGACCAGATGGATTCACTGCCAAATTCTATAGGGCCTTCAAAGGAAAACTCACTCCTATTCTATTCAAAATCTTCAGTGAAATCGGAAATGAAAGCTCACTACCAAACTCATTCTATGAAACCATCATAATCCTCATCCCAAAACCTGACAGAAACTCATCAAAGAAAGAGAACTATAGACCCATTTCCCTGATGAACACTGATGCAAAACTTCTTAATAAAATTCTGGCCAACCGACTTTAACAAGTAATCAAAAAAATTATACACTATGATCAAACAGGATTCACTCCAGGGATGCAAAACTGTTTCAATATATGCAAATCAATTAATGTAATTCAACACATCAATAGAAGCCAGGACAAGAACCACATGATTATCTCCATAGTTGCAGAAAAAGCATTTGACAGATCCAACATCCCTTTATGATGAAAGCTCTGAAGAAACTAGGAATCCATGGAGTATTCCTCAATATAATCAAGGCTGTATATGACAAACTTAAAGCCAGTATAATACTCAATGGTGAAAAGTTAAAGCTATTTCCTCTAAAATCAGGAACAAGACAAGGCTGTTTGCTCTCTCTATTCCACTTCAATATAGTATTAAAATTCCTAGCTAGAGCAGTAAAGCAAGAGATAAACATAAATGGGATCCAAATAGGAAAAGAAGAAGTAAAATTCTCCTTCTTTGCAGATGACATGATCCTCTATCTAGAGAATCCCATAGACTCCACTACCATGTAACTTGAACTTATCCAAAACTTTGGCAAAGTAGCAGGGTATAAAATCAATCCACAAAAATCAGTAGCTTTTCTCTATGCCAACAATGAGAAAAGAGAGGCTGAAATTAGGAAAGCAACTCCAACTGCAATATCCTCAACAAAAATAAAATACCTAGGAAGCAACTTATGAAAACTTCAAAAATCTGAAAAAGGAAATTAAAGCAGACATCAGGAAGTAGAATAACTTCCCATGTTCCTGGATTGGGAGGATTAACATTGCGAAAATGGCAATATTGCCAAAGGCTATATACAAGTTCAATGCAATACCCATCAATATCCCAACTTCTTTCTTTAATGAAATAGAAGTAGCCATCTAAAACTTCATATGGAACAACAAAAGACCCCAAATAGCAAAAAACAATCCTTAGCAGGAAGAACAATGCTGGAGGAATTTCAATACCAAACCTCAAACTACAAAGCCATAGTACTCAAAACGGCTTGGTACTGGCACAAGAACAGGCCTGAGGCCAATGGAGTAGATTCAAAGACTCAGAAATGAACCCACTGACCTAAGGCCACCTAATCTCTGACAAGGGAGCCAAAAAAATAAGATGGAAAAAAGATAGCCTCTTCCATAAATGGTGCTGGCAGAATTGGCTAAACATGTATAAAAAACTAAAGTTAGATCCCTATATATCACCCTGCACCAGAACCAACTCCAAATGGATCAAAGACCTTGAGGTAAAAGCAGATACCTTGAATATATTACAAGAAGAAATAGGAGAAGCACTAGGGCTCCTTGCACAGGTTGAAACTTTCTTAATAAAGATCCAGGAACACAAGAAATCAAAGAAAGGCTAGATAAATGGCATTGCATTAAACTTCAGAGTTTCTGCACGGCAAAAGATATAGCTAGCAAATATATCAAAACCCTACAGACACAGACTAAGAGAAGTTTTTTACCACCCATACAACAGACAAGGGTCTCATACCTAAAATATACCAACAGCTCAAGAAATTAATTTCCCCCAAAACAAGCCTCAAAAGAAACAACCACCCCATTAAAAAGTAGGCTAAAGACCTTAAGAGAGATCTCTCTGAAGAGGAAATACAAATGGCCAAGAGACACATGAAGAATTGCTCAACATCTCTGCCTATAAAAGAAATGTAAATCAAAACAACATTGAGATTCCACCTTACACCAGTTAGAATGTCCATAATCAAGAAATCTAATAACAACAGACGCTGGTGGTGATGTGACCAAAGGGAAATGCTATTTCTCTGTTGGTGGAAGTGTGAACTTGTTCAACTACTTTGGAAAGCAGTGGAGGTTCCTCAAAACATGAAGCTCCCCTATGACCCAGCAATCCCACTTCTGGGAATCTACCCAAATGACCACAAACAAGGCCACACTAAAGCCACCAGTACGAAGATGTTCATCACAGCATTATTTACCAAAGCCAAGATATGGAACCAACCCAAATAACCCTTGGTAGATGAATGGATCAAGAAAATGAGGTACATATACACAATGGAATCCTATGCTTCCATCAGAAAGAATAGCACTGTTCCATTCAAAAGGAAATGGAAAGACTTGGAAAAAAATTATATTAAATGAAGTAAGCCAGACCCAGAGAAAAGCAGGTTGCATGATCTCCCTCATTTGTAAGAATATGTATATGTATATAGAGAATATGAATATGTATATGATATTCTTTTTTAATAGAAAAGGTGATGAGCTATGATATTCTTAACAGGGGATCTCAATAACCCAAGTGCTTAGTGCAAAGGACTATATATAATGAAGCATATTAACATGAACTCCAAATTATGGAAACAAGAAGTTCTCATTAGACCCTGTATATAGTTTGTTCTTTTTTCTCTATTATTTTTATTCTTTCTTCATTTCTCTTAGTTTTTTGTTTTTTTTTTTTTTTTTTGTCGGTCGTGGGGCTTGAACTCTGGGCCTGGGCGTTGTCCCTTAGCTCTTCAGCTCAAGGCAAGTGCTCTACCACTTGAGCTACAGCGCCACTTCTTCTCTTAGTTTTTTGTACCTCCTGTTTCACATAATAGACAATGCAATGTCTGATAGGGAAAGGGAATCATAGAAACAGCAGAACAACAGATGAACCAAGCAACATTGATACTCACTGGACACTATATTGGAAATGAACGTTACAACTTGGGTGGGGAGGGGGTAAGTGGGAGATAAAGAGGGATGGGGTAATAATGATTAAAAACAAATGTACTTATTGCCTTATATATGTAACTGTAACCCCCAGCTTATCATCTTTTCAATTAAAAAATAATAAAAAGAACACATAAGGAAGCTAGTTTTCCGTTCCTTTGAGACAATTTATTAGGGAAATACATAAAATTTGGGGGAAAATTTAAGATCTTCAGCTTCTAAGAAAAATGAAACTGACAACATATTGTGCCCCTTTTCTTCTGTAGTTGGCTGAGCAGTCATAGCATTCCAGTATTAAGAGAATAAACAAGGAAGGAAATGTTTATATTCAATTATCTCTTTTAGTCTGAGAAAAATTATATTCACCTATATGGACAATATTAAATGCCATTACTCTATTAGTTAGTCAGAAAAACAAAAATAAATGAATAAGTATTGCCTCAGGTAATAACATGGAAGGATATTTATTAGTGAAGAGGAAACATTTAGTTACAGGGATTTGACAGTTAGTAAATCCTGGCAATTTAAGTAAAACTACTAGTCTTCTCAAAGTACATAAAGTGATTATCACCAAGATAAGGATCAAGGTTCTCAGAAAACCTAATTTATATGACTGCATAAAACATCAGCTAAATAGCCAATTAGTTGAACATGCTACTACACTTACTTCCACATGTCAGCAGAAGTTGCAAAGAAATATATCTTACAATGGCTAATGTGTGAAGAAAGAGATCAATTGATTCTGTTGTTAAAAAAAAAATCTTATTTTCATCACTCATGTTCTCTATAGAGTACACAAGAAAAGAACACCTCTGTTAAGCAGTTTCCCAACCAACTTGTCAAAATATACAATAATGATCAACAAAGCCTAAGTGGTAGGTCTCAGAATCTAAGGTATTGTTTCATTTCCGGGCACTCATCTACCTACCCTGTGATAAGAATGAGAAGGTTCCTCTAGCTCTGTCAATGTCAACTTAGAATTAACCTTTGGAGCATGACCTAAAACATGTGAAATCTCCTTTACCCAAACAGAGTGGCTCTGTTCATTCTCTCTATTTACTAAAAGAACTCCCCCCCCCAGGTAATTCTGTCAACTTTCTCTAAAACATGTCTTCGTACATTCCAATGCCCTCTCTCACCCCCTCCATATGTCACTCCTAGAGTATATTGTAATAAAATTTAAAATTTAAAAGAATACTAGAGAATAGAGCATGTAAACCATACCCCACCCAAAAAAAAAAAAAGACAACTAAAATCTTACTGTACAAAATTATTTCTACAGTCACCTGAGCTATGAGGGAAATATACATGTGTTTATGTGATCCAGCTGGTAGCAATACTTAAAGAGGAAGAAATCACAAATTTAAACACAGACCTGGTTTGTGGATTGGTGGATCTTTCCTGAAAAGCCATTTTCTTTTAAGACTGCAGCAATAAGATGACCAACAGCCTGGAAAACAAACAAAACATAATGAACACATTCTTTCATACATTCTTTCCAAAGAGTGCTTTTGATGAAACTAATACCAATACTAGCTAATGTGAATATGAGTACATAAGGTAATCAATTGGTAATTAATAAAATTCCCACTCAGTGGGAATTAGGCACTCAACACATATATCTTCTTCAGAACAACCTCCAAAGAAGGTGTTTTTATCCCAGATTACTAATGAGCAACTACAGCTTATAGATATTAAGAAAATTACCAATTTTCATTCAAATTACTTCCACTTAATATTAAAAGATAATTTGTTGGTTTATTCTCTTAAATCATGAGACAAATGAGACACCCCACAGTCTTAAAGATGCTTTTTGCATGTACATAAAATCCATCATGTTTCATCATGCACGTTAGCAAAGATGGAGAAAATAATCATCCCCTATATGTATAGCTATAGCCCACACGTACCTGAACCAACACATCAACCCTCTACCACTGCTGTTCTTCTTCCTCTATTCTGCTATATCTATTATCATTTTTCATAGGTTTCGGCCATTTCATAAGTTTTCCTGTCTCATAAATCTCTAAAATTTTCCCATACTGCTTTACCCAGAGTCCAAAATTAAGTTCAAGAGCCTTACAGAGGTGCTAGGTACATGAATGCATAAACATAGGACCTCCTAGCACCTGAGTTTCATGGCTGTATTTCTTTAGTACTACTAATAGAAAAAAAGGCTGACAACAATTACAGCCATTCTTTTTGTATGACTGGGGACATCTGCACTAATACAACTGCTCATCCTACACTTGAGGCCAAGTATGACACAGCTGAAACAGCTGAGTCTTCAAAATCTATAGGAAAGCTCAAATAACTCTGTGTATGTGCTCTGTGTGTGTGTGTGTGTGTGTGTGTGTGTGTGTGTGTGTGTGTGTGTGTGTGTGTGTGTAAGTTTTAGATACTAGAACTAATAAAAGGCCTCAATATTTTGGGTCTCAGTTTTGCACAAGTTTTCACAGGAATAGTAACTTTAGTTAAATTTATTGTCTCTTACTTCCTAGCAAAAAGATGATAACAAAAACTGAGGATTGCTGAACAATTCGAGCTCCTATTGCACAAAATATACCATTGAAAGCAATCAACTTCAAGATGTAGCATTATTTTATGTGACTACTAAGAAAGAAAAAAGGCTGTCAATTAACCTATGATATATAATCCTTCTCATAACTTACAGTCTTGATTTTACATTAATAAAAGAGCTCTTTTAGTTAATGAGTTCTTTTAGACTCATTTAGAAATTCATGGCCAAGCTCACAAATATGCAGGCAATACCAACTGCATCTCAACTGCTCCATTAATTAATAGATGCAATCCAACTTCAAGGATGTTAAAATGAAAAAAAAAAATGTGTGTGAACCAAAGAAACATGATACTAAATTTAAGAAATGGATACAAAAGAACAATCAGAAGTATTTGATTTACAGAAGGCTGAGCACAATTACAGGACCCTAAGAAAGCCAACAGTAAATGCAACAGGGATCAAAACAAGCTACAGTTCATATTTAGGAAGAACTAAAAGGAAATAAGCTTAATGTTATATATCTCCCCACCTTCAGCAAGGCTCAATTCCTCTCATTTATTTTCAGTTCATCCACTAACAAATTAGATATCAAATTTATTTGAAAAACAAAACATAAGAATATATCAGCCTACATTGCTCCTTTAATTTAAATAGACATTTTACATTAAACAATAGAAAAATATTTTTCACTTAATAGTAACACATATAGGCATTTCCTTTTAATCTTTGCTAAAAGATTGGTATTATTTTCTCCAAGCACAGAAGAATAAAAATCATGGGCAATATGCTCCAAGACTTCATCATCTTCTTTATAGGAAAGACTTTTGCTGCAGAGAACAAGCTATGACTCACCAACCCAGTCAGGTGGAAGGGAATCTTGCATAAGGAGTGTTATTCTCCTCATGGAAGGGCTCACCACCATCCAGCTAAGTAAGTCACAGCAGGCATCTCCAAAGCTAACTGGTGAAATTATCCAACATGCTGTCAGTGGTAAAGTCTTCGGGCAGATTTTTACTGATTTCTCAGCTTTATTCACAGATGTTATTATGGTACCTTGTTAACCAGAATGCTTCTACTTAACTCTTGTCTTAATTATTAAAAAGGTCTCTAAATCAAATTACCATAAGCTTAAAAGGTAGATCAGACTTTATTAATATGGGTATTTAAATTATTGAATGTTATTATTATAAAAATCCATTATTCTCAATAGTTGTAGAAGGATAGAATATATCCTTAAGGTATTAATCCCTCCTACTCTGTGGATGCATATAAGCAATATATTAATGCATATAAGCAATAATTAATGATAGGTACAAAACACACACACATATATTCAGAAATCTTATACTTAATTAACATTTTATTATTTCAAGGAAAAAAAGTATGATACAAGTAGAAGCTGAGCTTAACTAAAAATAAGTCTCTATGTTCAGAATGTAGAAAACATTATTAAGAAGCAAAAATAAAAAAATAAAATTACCTGTGACTGAATAAGAGAATTTGGAAAGTCAAACCTTTTCTTGATATCATCTGACATTTTTGCTTCTCTTACATGTGTATCTGTAGCTTCTGTAGCCTAAACAAAAAGAATACTTATTAGCATTCCAGTTGATCTGAATGAGTCTTCAAATAACATGTAATTCATTTCAAAGACAATACAATTAAGCTATTGGGCATTTTAGTGTAATCCTTCATACAGTCACCATTAGTAACCACTTCTGCACTCAAATATAATTGATACAGAAACTATAAATGCCCAAGAGCTCTTATTTTTTCCCATAAGAGTTAAACCTGAAACCAACGAGTTCGCATGCTATAGAACCTAAATACTACTACTACTACTACTACTACTACTACTACTACAACTGCTGCTGCTGCTGCTAATAATAATAATAATAATAATAATAATAATAATAGAACCACACATTTGAGCTAGAAATTAACCTTTAGATTAGATCAAAACTTAGATGGGAGAAAATGTCAAACTGTCATAGAACTGTTTAAACTATGTCTCCATTTTGACACAAGCTTTCATTTAAACACTAATCCAATGATAAGTATAACACCTAGGTGAGCTTTTTCCAGGAAGCATATAAATGACCTAGAAACCCACACATCCAAACAAACATGTTTGTCTCATGACCTAGAAACTCACACATCAGAACAAACTGCTTGTCTTCTAAAAGAAAAGCAAGCAATTAGCACCAGTTTTTTAGTATTTACACCACACACCCTTTCTCTTTTTTTGTTTTAGGTCTGAGACCAGGATTCAATAGTACCTGCCACTTTCACTCATTGGCTAGCACTCTACCAACTGAACCACACCTCCAACCCCTACACCACAGCTTTCATTCTTACTATGCTCTAAAAATAATATGCAAAAGATGAATAATATGGATTTCCTAAGGAACTCAATTTCCATCATGAAGCACTGAACCTATCAAGTTGCATTATTCTAAAAAAATAGTTGTTTTAGATTGCCTATGTATTACAATATAATTTTAAAATAGAACTTATGTCAATACAATACACCACTAGGTAAAGCATTGTAGTTTGATGTGGTTTGAATATGTCTCCAAGGGTCTGTGTGTTGCAATTTAATCCCCATTGTGAGCTGTCCAAAGAGTAGAAGCTCAAAGTAAGGTTTTTACAGATAGGGCCTTTGAAAAGTATCTAGGATAAGTTCAACAGATTGGAACCCTCTGAATGAACACTAGTGGTTTTATAAGTATTAGGAGAAAGACCAGAAACACACAGAGCCATCATTCCCTGTCTTTTGCCATGTAATCCTAAATTCCTCAGTTCTGCCTGCAAGAAAGCCATGACCAGATGGAGGCCTTCAACCTCAAGAACTGTGACTTAAATCTCTTTTCTTTTTTTCAAATATTTTTATTATTTAAGTAGTTTTACAAGGGAGTTGCCATTCAACAAAGCCATTTAAGAACATAATGCCTTGATCCATGTCACCCCTTTCAGCAATCTCAGCCATCTCTCCCAGCCTACTCCTTCCCTCACTTCTGTTAAGTTTTGTAGGATATAAATTGAATTTTTGACTCAAGTATTTTATTTCAGTGACACAAGCTGACTGATACACTTGTTTATATCATTTTTTAAAAGGTGACAAAAAAATGCCTTTTTACTGTCCAAAAAGGAAGCATGTTGTATTGGACCTGCAGAATCTTTCTATTTTTAATCCCTTTTTTCTAAAGTTAAATCCCTAATGTTAGGGCAATTTCTCCAAAAACAATTTAAGATTACAAACTATTCCCCTATGTAAATCTACCCATTAGCTTAAAAAGCCAGAATTTCTTCAACATTCCAATTTTGTCACATACAACTTTCTTGAAATTTCTTATTTGATTTCCACCATATTCTGTAATGTAATTTCTTACAGTGTATCATTACAAATCCCAGGAAAGACAGATCACTATGAGGGAAGAATTCTGTGGGAGCCAGGCACCAATGGCTCATACCCGTAATCCTAGCTACTCAGGAGGCTGAGATCTGAGGATGACGGTTCAAAACCAGCCTGGGCAATAAAGTCCATGAGATTCTTATCTCCAATTTACCACCAGAAAATCAGAAGTGGCGATGTGGCTCAAAGTGGTAGAGCACTAGCCTTAAGTGACAATGCTCAGGGACAGCACCCAGGCCCTGAGTTCAAGTCTCACAGCTGACAAAAAAAAAAAATCTGTGGGGACAATATTTAAGAAGTACTACTTCTTAAGTGCCTGTGGTATACTTAGGCCCTGTTCTAGGTACTAGAGCTATATAGTAAATCATCTTTGCACTCAAGACTTGATATTAGTAAAAAGAGACAAAAATAATTTTTAAATACATCAATGTTACATATTAGAAGGCAGTAAATGCTGAGGAAAAAATGTTTTAAATGAAGCAGAATACAAAGAATGAAAAGCAGGGAAAGATATACGTTGTCTTTCTTTACTTTTTAAATATATAATTTTAGTGTTATTATTAAAGTATTATATAGAGGGGCCATACATACTTTTAAATTATCCCATTAAAATTTTTAAAAAATTGCTATTATAAAGATGTATTTTCTGTCTTAAATAAGGTGGACAGGGTTGGTCAGAATATAAACATATTTAAAGGAAAAAAAAATTAGCCTGACTCATCTAACATATCTAGGAGAAGAGTATCACAGAAACAGGAAACAGGTAAGCAAAAGCCTTAATTAAGCTAAGAAATTATTCAACATCTGTTGTAAGGAGAAGAGATGAGTACAAGGTACAATGAAGATGAAAGTGTATGGTAAATCAAGTCAAGAGTCAGTGAGAAGCTAGATCATAAAAAGCTTTGTAAACCACAGGAACTGATAGACTTATCCTGAATGAAATGAGAATTTGCTGCAGATATTTACTCCATTGAGACAAGGAGTGATCAGAAAGCCAGGCATGGTAGCACACACCTGTAATCCTAGCACTCAGGGAGCTGAGATAGAAGGATCACAAATTCAAAGCCAGCTTAGGCTACATAGCAAGATGTTCTCAAAACAAAGCAACAACCCAGAAGAAAAGCCATTTGGTTCTAGATATACTTGAAAGGGAGAACCTACATACATTCAATGACAGAACAGAGATGTTAAGGATAACTCCAAGATTTTAACCAGTGCAACTTTTATTTCTAATCTCAATTCCTTTAGGTATTTTACATAGTAAACAAAATAAGCTCTATATTACTTCTAACATGGCATATATATGCCTAAATGATGAAGGAAGCTGCCATCAACTGAGATGGAAAAAGATTTGTGGGAGAAGACTAGACATAATACTTTGGATAGTTAAGTCTGAGATGCTAATAGATATTCAAGAGAGGGTATCAGGTAGAAAGTTGAGGAGATTAATCTAAAATTGGAGAGGCTTAGTTGGAGATATTAATAATGGTATAAATCATTAAAGAACTTGAAAAGGACTTAAAGCAAAATGTATATTTAACATTGTTTAACTCACAGTTTACCAAATTTATCTGGTTATGCAATCATGGAAATGCTTGAGAACCATCTACACAATCAGTCCTTCCCAGGATACACATCTGGAAAAATTGTTTTATAGACATCTCCTAGTCCTCTGTCCATTCTGCTTTCTGAGTTTTACTTCCATGGAGGTACTGCCAGGCTCTCAGCCTTGTGCTCTTCTTCCCTCCATAAACTTTCCTTCTACTATAAGTTTCATTTAGTCCAGATCTCCAAACACTTCCACACTTTCTCTTATGAAGTTCTAACATGGTCAAAAACAAACACATTATTTCCTCTGATAAAACTGTTCACAATTCAATCCATCTTTTCTCTGTTCTCTTGCAATAATTTCCTTCACATCATTCTCTAAGCCCAGTCAGCTACAAAGTCTGCTGCATCTTTTCCCTCTTTTCTCTAGCTAGCCTCATCATCTTCATTCTTCATGCCAGAATTACTCCAGTAACTGCTTAGTCCTGGGGCTCTCCATGCTTGAGTTCATACAGGGTTTTCTGATTAATGGTCCTGAATTGCTATTTCTACCAGCACATCATTTCCTTGTGACGAATTCATAGTGGGTTTTCAATTGCCTGTCAGATTAAATGTAAATTGTGATGCCCAGCTTCCAAGCTCATTCAACTTCATTTTGCTGCTATAATTCCAACCTAGCTAAAACAGTTTACAAAATGGTCTTGCATACTGAAAATCTGCTCTTTCCTAAAGGGTTTATTTGTAAATTTCTCTCCCACATAGAATGTCCTTATTTCTATGTTCCCACTATTTAAATACCAAATTCCTTACATACAACATTTATTAAGCTTTTCTCAACTAGCTACATCTACCAGTAATCACCTTGCTTTGCTATTAGTGCCTTTGGTCTGACTCATATTAGCATGGAAATATTAACATAAGAATTAGAAATCTTTTTCTGTAAAGAACCAGACAGCAACTATTTAAATATGCTATTGTAGCCCAAAAGCAGCAATAGGCAATATATATGGATTATAGTTGTGTTTCAATAAAATTCTATTTATAAAAACAAGTGTCAGATGGGCCATAGTTTGGTACACATAATAACTCTTTTTTTTTTTTTTTTTTGCCAATCCTGGGGCTTGACTCAGGGCTTGGGCACTGTTCTTTCTTTTGTTCAAGGCTAGCACTCTACCACTTCAGCCACAGCACCACTTCGGCTTTTTCATGTGGTACAGAGGAATTGAACCCAGGGCTTCATGCATGCTAGACAAGCACTCTATTACTAAACTACATTCCCAGCCCCATAATAACAAATTTTAAATGAATTTGTAACATTTCTTGACATAATAGCTACAGTTAACATCCAAGTTCTAGCCCAATGCTTCTGAGAAGCCAGGGTAAATACATAAAGTAAGTTATATACCTCTTTTGTTATTTAAAAATAGAAAAATACCCTTTATCAATAAAAACAAAGGTTTCATGTCCTTAAACTAAGAGAGAATCCGTGCTTTAACATCAAAATACAGAATGATATCACACGCAATGTTCTCAATGACCTAAGCAAAAGGAAGTTTTATATTACTTAGTTTTTAAGCAAACCCTAGATAAAGCCATAGGTATAATGTAATATGTAATTCAGCAAGAGTTACAGCCAATGAGGTCCAAGTGCAATACTTTCTGATGATCTAATCTAACCAACAGAACATAGGCTTTAGAGTATCCAGAAAGGCAACTGCCTATGTGCCATAGAATAGATTCACTCAAATGTCAACAGCGATAGAAGAAAATGTGAGTGGTCCTTCCTGATTCAGGCCCAAGATGCTGGAATTCGTACATGGCTTTGAGGATCAGATGAGCTAATAGCTAATGAGTTACACTAACAGCTAATTTTAGCAGAGCTGAGACATTAAAAAGATGATATTAAAAAGGTGATTTCACAAAATGGGCTACTATGATCATAGTGCTGCTTTCATCAAAATAACCTAAGTATAAATGTCAAATATCTCATCTTACAAAAGACAGCCCTAATTTCAGTGTGATACTTTATAGAGAATTAATACATTTTTTAAATCTATAGTAACTTTATCTTTCATAATAAATGACCATTAAAGGATTCTTAAACCTACTACCAAAGCTGCAATATGACTTGCTATCATTCTCAATTTGCTATTCTTAGGCTAGAAATTGTATGTGACTTTCATCTGCTGGAGACTTTTACTTCAAGGTTAATCACAACTATTTGGCCTTTCAAGGTATAAAAACACCACATTCTTTGAGGGAATAAAAAAAAATACACAGGCTTGCTTTATCATTTAATGTGAAGTATGTCCTACTTTATTTTTAATCTCAACTTCCATTGGATACTTTATACATTAAAGGGAAGCAAATTATATATTGTTTATCATGGTATTCTTACTAAAAGGAAATCAGTCTTAATAAATCACATATTACAAAAGGGTGTTTCATTTTAAAAGATTTATTTCCAACCCAACATTATGCCTTTTTTTTTTGTCCACCTATACCTAAATCAAAAAAGAGAATTTTTAATGAGGTCTTTAAACTCCCCATGAATCAGTTAATATAAGCAATTATCATATTATCTGCCAAGGTGTTTCAGTAACAGAAGAATACTTCTAAGAAAATAAATCCATCAACTGCACTCAAGAAACAATATATTTTTAAAACTTGCATATAGATAAAGCATTTTGAGCTTTCAACTCTTCCTCATTTTATATCGGATATGAAAATATACACCACATGTCATATAAAAGTACCAAAATCACATTAAGTACATAAAAGCATTTAATGTCAAACTCCAGATTAAGAGCATTATCTGACAAACAAGAGAAAAAACATCTATCTAATTATACTCACAAGTACTGTGGAAACCTAGCACAAAGGAATAACAGACCATAGTTCAGGGATATAGGGTCAAATGGGTTTGAAGGTTTAAAAAAAAGAAAGACACTTGAATTTGAGCACTCTTGACTACCAAATTACCATATAGGAAGGTAATAGCAGCAGTCTAGGTAAAAGTTAAGACTATCTAGAATATTTTTTAATTTTTTTTCTTGCTAGTATGAGGGCTTGAATTCAGGGCCTAGGCATTGCCCCTGAGCTCTTTTGTTCAAGATGAGCATTCTGCCACTTGTGCCACAGATCTACTCCTAGCTTTTTGTGATTAACTGGAGATAAGAGTCTCACAGACTTTTTTTCCTGCCTGGGCTGGCTCAGATCTCAGCCTCCTGTGTAGCTAGCACTACAGATGTGAGCCACTAGTGCCCAGCTAGAATATATTCTAAAAGATAGTGCACATTAAAAAAAAGTCTCTAGATTAATTTTATATGTGTGTGTGTGTATATATCATTCACATTAATTGGACCCTGTTTTAAACACGCAGTCTTTCATTGTAAACTATTGTGATTACTGGTTATAACATTATCTAGGTTTTTTCCCTTCCCAGAAATTAAGCTATGGACTCATCACCCTAAGGGTGTATAAAGTAGTTCCAATTTATCCTTAAAAAACACATTCTAAGACACTAGGGGATGCCTAAAGCTACAGATAGCACCCAATGCACAAGCACAGTGATAGGCAACCTGGAGACAGATAATATGTGATTTGGAGCAGGTAGAATATACAGTGCAGAAACACTTGACAAAAGAATGATTCATGTCCTAGGTAGGATAGACCAGAATGACTAGTATTTCATTACGCTACTCAAAATGCAGTACAATTTAAAACTGATAAACTGTTTCTGGAATTTTCCATTCAATATTTTATAGTTGACTAAGAGTAACTGAAGTCACAGAAAACAAAAATGTAGACAAAAGGAAAATATTTTGATAATTCTTTTAATTATTTTTTGTATGAATAATTTATAAAGTTAAGGAGTATACCAACAAAATTTGAGCTGGGCTGGGCTGTAGCTCATGGTAGGCACAAGAACTTGCCTATTATGCATATAAACCTAGATTCAATTGCTAGCACTAAAAAATAAACTAAAATAAATTTGAGCTAATATTATAACGTTATCAAGACAATGGATCTGAGTATATCCCAGCCTCTCCCAATTCATTGATCCTGCCTCCCAAAAAGAAAGGAGGGCTGGGCGCTGGTGGCTCACGCCTGTAGTCCTAGCTACTCAGGAGGCTGAGATCTGAGGATCATGGTTCAAAGCCAGCCCAGGCAAGGAAAGAGTCTTCTTATCTCCAATAAACCACTAGAAAACCAGAAGTGGCGCTGTGGCTCAAGCAGTAGAGTGCTTGCCTTGAGCTGAATAGCTGAGGTACAGCGCCCAGGCCCAGAGTTCAAGCCCCATGACCAGCCAAAAAAAAAAGGAGGAGAGTAATTTTTCTAGATATATCAAATAACTGCCTTGCTCTTCTATCCAACATTTATATCTTCCTTATCCTTCTGCCTATCTGTTTCAAACATTTCTCCTTAGGATCAGGCAACTGGCTCTGTTTCATATATACTACTGAGTGCTGACACCTAGTAGGAATTCAAGCCTACTCTAGATCTTCAAATCTGAAAGCTAATTTTTTAATGAGGTCTTCAAACTCCCCCATTAACAGAACACTTAATATAAACAAATCTAACTGCCATCTACATTTCCAAATTAACAGGATCAGACACCCTGAAAACTGTTTTATAAGAGGGAGAAAACATGAAGAACCCTGGTGGCTAATGCCTTTAATCCTAGCTACTCAGGAGGCTGAGATCTGAGGATAACGGTTCAGAACCAGCCTGAAAGTCCATGAGATTCTTTTTTTTTTTTTTTTGTCCATGAGATTCTTATCTCCAATTAACCACTAGAAAACCATAAGTGGCCCTGTGGCTCAAGTGGTAGAGCACTCCCCATGAGCTGAAGAGCTGATGGACCATGCCCAGGCTCAAAGTTCAAGCCCCACGACCAACCAAAAAAAGAGGGAACGGAGAGCCGAAAGTCAGGTGCCAGTGGCTCACACCTGTAATCCTAGCTATTCAGGAGGAGGCTGGGATCTGAGGATCGCAGTTTGGAGCCAGCCCAGGGAGGAAAGTCTGTGAGACTTTTATCTCCAATTAACTACCACCGGGCTGGGATGTAGCTCAGTGGCAAAGCGCTTGCCTAGCAAGTGCAACGTCCTGAGTTCGATCCCCAGTACCAAAAAAAAAAAGAAAAGACAAAAAACTACCACCCTCCACACACACACACAAAAAAAAAAAAAAAAAAGCCAGAAATGGAGCTGTGGCTTAAGTGGTTAAGTTTCAGCCTTGAGCAAAGGAGCTTAGGGAGGGACAGCACCCAGGCCCTGAGTTCAAGCCCCAAGACCAACACACACAGAAAAAGAGAGGCCAAAAATACATAATGAAGAGACCACTAGGCACCCACCAGTGTCTATTCCCTTTTCCCTCTGAATTAATGAAACTACTAACTAGTTGAATTACATTTCCATACCACAAGTATGATTTTATTATATATGATCTTGTGATTCAATTCTTTCTAGTTAAGTTTGAAGTGATGCACCATCCTAGACTACAGCCTGCTTCCTCCTCTCAACCACACTGAATTCTCCAACAATAATCTAGATTGAATTATGCACATGAAGACAATGCCCACAGAACACTTGTTTGTCAATCAAACAAGATGGAAGGAACCTGAGTCCCTAAATGACAGCTTAGTATAGAGCTGTACAGTGGAAACTCCAACTATTATATTTAAAAACATTATCTTCTAATTTACTTGAAAACACAGCATTTTGGTATCTCTTTGTTTCAGCAACTAGTACTTCCTTACTAGTACAATGAATCTGACATCATTTCCATTTCAAACCTTTTTTTCATGGTGGAAAAAAAAAATATCACAAAAGTCAAAGCAAGTCAGGTGTAACACCAGCTACTGGGGGATTTAGACAACAAAGCAAGGCCTGTCAAAAAAGGACAGAGAGAGAAAGGAGGGAGATGGAACAGAGGGAGGGAGGGAAGGAGGAGGAGGTGGAGGAAAGAAAGGAAAGAGGGAGGGAAGAAGGAAGGGATGGAGGGAGAGGGAGATGGGAGAGGAAAGGAATGAAGGGGAGGGAAGGAAAGGAGAGGGAAGTAGGAGGGATAGAGGAAAGAAGGGAAGGAGAGAAAGAAGGGAGAGAGGGAAGTAGGCAAGGATGAAAGAAATGGAAGGGGAGACCCAGAAGAGGAGGAGGAAAGAGGAAGGAAGAGAGAAAAGGAAGAAGGAAGGGGAAGGGAGGAGAGAGAAAGAGATGGAGGGGGGAAAAACAGGGGAAGAAGAAGTGAATAGGGAGAGACAGAATTGGTGGGAGGAAAGAGGGGAGAGGAGAAAAGAAAGGGATGGAAGGAAGGAAGAAGGGAAGGAAGGAAAGGAAGGAGGGAATGAGGGATGGAGGGAAGGAAGAAGAGAATGAGACAGAGACAGGGACAAGGAAGAGAAAAGATTAAACAGGAAAGATTAAAGAAGTTAGCAAAAAGAAAAATTGTTATCCTAGAGATCAAGGTAAGAAGGGAAGTTTCTTTCAGCCAGCTTTCTCTCCACTAGACCATCAGTAACACGAAGCATGATCAATGAATGTTCCACATCGCTGCATCATATCCCAGGAATCTTATGATCTATAATTCAAATACTGAACAAATTTAGGACACTATGGGCTGTAATGACCTCATTGGTTATGTTACTAAAAGTACATCAAATTGCAATCAAATTCCTGCCCTTACAATTTAGTTTCTTCATAGTTAATATCACATGCTACTTATAGGTTTTAAAATGAGAATCTAAAGTAAGATCAAAGACAGGAAATGGAAATTCTAAGACCTGATTGTCCAGGAGAAAAAGCCATCAATTGAATAATGCCAGATTTTTCTACAACATTTTCTCCATTAATTATTGAATAAAGTGTCATGTGTATACATTTATATGCTAAATATATGAGATCATAGATACAAAATCTTTTTGGTGCTGGTGGCTCATGCCTGAAATCCTAGCTACTCAGGAGGCTGAGGTCTGAAGATGGCGGTTTGAAGACAGAAGGGGCAGGAAAGTCTGTGAGACTCTGATCTCCAAGAAATTAGTCAGAAAAGGCCAGAAGTGGTATTGTGGCCCAAGTGGTACAATGCTAGCCTTAAGCCAAAGAAGCTCAGGGACAAAGCCTAGACCCTAAATTCAAGCCCCAGGACTGGCACCAAAAAAAAGGAAAGAAAATCTGTGCAAAACATTTATATTTTATTATCTTTAAGTAGTAGTACAAAGGGGTTTCAGCTCAACATGCAAATTCATGAATAGAGTATATTTTGATCGATTTCATCCATCAGTCATTTCCCCTATCTCTCCCAACTTAAAAATTTTTATGATAATATAGAATAATTGTTACAATATATTCAGTTAAGCAAGATGTCCTATTATAGTTTGGATCTGAAATGTTCTCCAAAGCTCAGGTATTGGAGGCTGAGTTCAGAAATAGGGAATTTTGAGGGTGCCAACATCATCAATGGATTAACACGTGTTCAATTATGAGCTCATAATTTAATAGGCAATTGGAGGTGATGGAAACTATAGGTAGGATCTATTTGAATGGAATGGGCCCTTGTCAAGAAGCCAACTCTCTCTCCTCTCTCTCTCTCTCTCTCTCTCTCTCTCTCTCTCTCTCTCTCTCTCTCTCTCTCTCTCTCTCCTCTCTCTCTCTCTTTCTCTCTCTGTCTTTCTCTCTTCTTTCTGCTTCCCTCTCCCCTCTTTTCTCCTCTCCCTCCCAGTCTCCCTTCATCCCATCCTCTGTCTCTCTCTTTTTCTCTACCTCTTCCTCTCTCCCCTCCTCCTCCTCCACCCCAAACTACCATGAAGTAACCAGCTTTGTTCCACCGTATGTCTAATCCTAGCCCAGAAAGAACAGAACCAAGTGATCATGGAATGAAGTTTCTGAAACCAGGAGCTAAAGTAAACCTTTCCTCCTTTAAGTTGTTTTACTCAGTTATTTTGTCATGGAAAACTGATTAGCAAATGCTCTCATTTCAAAATCTACATCTTCACAATTCAAGAACCATTTGGGGTTTTTCTTCTGGTTTCATTACTGTTTATTGGTTAGCGCTTTGTTGTTTTGTTGTGTTGTGTGATAAGGTTTCCCAGGCTGGTAACCAGCTCCCAGGCTAAAGTGATTCTCCTGAATAACTGCAACAGATATGTATTCCCACTTCTAGCTCACATGCCTTTCAATTAACTAAAATGTGGTAAATTATCATAGAAAGCATGTTATAGGTATTTTACCTATTTTTTCCCTCTCAAAAAATGGCTCAAAAGCCGGGGATCAATGGTTCACACCTGTAGTACTAGCAACTCATAGTTCCACGCTAGTCACTGTAGGAAAGTTTGTGATACTTATTTCCAATTCATGACTAAAAAATAAAAAAGCAGGAAGAAGAGCTCTTATTCAAGTGATAGAGCAGTAGCCTTGAGAGAAAAAGGTCAGGGATATTACCCAGGCTCTGAGTTCAAGACCCAGGACCAAAAAAAAAAACAAAAACCCTCAAAGTTTATGCACTAGTTCTCTAAAATTACTTATTAACATTTGTACATTCCAAACTGAAGTACTTACAATGTATGATGTGATATCTGGAATTTTCTACAAAATATTTGTCCACAGGTAAGGAAAAGGACAGAAAATGATAAATAAAACAATATCCATATGTTGGTAAGAAATGGGTACATTGCAGTTCATAATGTATATATATATATATGCATGGTTAATTTTATCCATAATAAAAAGGAATTTTAAGCCTCATGTATGTAGCTCTTATTTGGGGTCAGGCAAAATTCAGATCACTTTGCAACAATTAATTCATTTTACTCCCATAATAAAATAGGTAGTTGTTTTACTGATTTAAAAAAAAAATTATAGAAAAGTCACATAGTGGTGACATAAAGGTCTAAGTAGTCTTCACTTCCAATTAAATATGCGCACTAATAAAAATAGAAATATGGTTTATGGGGTTTTTCTCAACAAAAACACAGTATGTTAATTTTTTTTGGGGGGGTGCAAGGTTCTATGATGTTGACCAGGCTATCCTGGAACTTCTGGGTTTACTGTACCTAGTTTGTGTCTTTTATAAGGTAAAATATATATCAAAATCTTTTGTTTATGAGTTAGCATTCCATTATGTGGTCCAAACTTACCTCAAACTTGAGATCCTCCTACCTTACACTCCTGAGAGCTAGGATGATAGGTGTGTAGCACCACATCAATCTCAACTATTGAGACTTTTATTCAGATTCTAATATATTCTTTAGACATAAAGGATAACTTTCTGACACCTAGATCACCATATTGAAATTATGTAAAGGGTTTATAAAAGTGTGCAATATATTTTTTAATGATACAGAATTATTTTGTTTGCTATTTTTACTAATTCTTTTTTTTTGGTCAGTCGTGGGGCTTGAACTCTGGGCCTGGGCACTGCCCCTCAGCTCTTCTGCTCAAGGCGAGCACTTTACTGCTTGAACCATAGCTCCACTTCCGGTTTTCTAGTGGTTTATTGGCAGTAAGAGTCTCACAGAGTTTCCTGCCTAGGCTGGCTTTGAACTGTGATCCTCAGATCTCAGCCTCCTGAGTAGCTAGAATTACAGAAGTGAGCCACCAGCGCCCAGCCTTTTTTACTAATTCTTTATGTAATGAGAAATACTGAAAAGGGGTCAAAGTAACTTAACCAGATATATCAATTAATTTTAGATAATTAAAAAAACATAAATTACAATTTTCCCAACTGCCTCTTAGAAATAAATAAAACTTCTTACTCTTGAGATGAACTATGTTTAATGGCAATATTTTCTTGATTGCTACAAAATGACCAATCAAGGCCAGGCACCAGTGGTTCATGCCTATAATCCTAGCTACTGAGGAGGCTGAGATCTGAGGATCACAGTTCAAAGCCAGCCCAGGTAGGAAAGTTAGTTAAACTCTTATCTCCAATTAAACTATCAGAAAACCGGAAGTGGTACTGTGGCTCAAATGGTAGAGCACTAGCCTTGGGCTGAAGAGCTGAGGGACAGCTCCCAGGCCCAGAGTTCAAACCCCATGATCAACAAAAAAAGAAAAAGAAAAAGAACCAATCAACCTCATTTATTTTTCATGAAAATTAACTTAAGCTCATAATGGGACAGGCAATATATTGGTTTAATTGCTTTAACTTGCATAATTAGAACTACTGAAATAATCAAATGAACAGAGGAATCTTATAGCTAATTTCTCCATTGCTAACAAAGCCAACACAGCCAAAATGAACAGAGATTATTTCAATATTCTAAAGAAATGCAGTCACAGAAAGTAAGCACCACACTATCAAAAGAAACTATCTTGAAAATATTCAAATTAATAAGATAAAACAAACTGACTTATATTCTTTTGGAAACCCTAAGACTATCCATGGGGAAAACAGAAAGCACCTTTAATCTGTAAACTTTACAATTTTATACACCTCTGTTGTTATGTAATAACAGAACAGCCTGACACAGAGCAAAGTCCTGAGCTGATATGAGGGAAAACATACCTGATGTAAATCTGAGATTCAACAACAGCCACTAAAATTTAGACCAATCCTTTACTAGCTCTAAGCTTGTTTCCTCACATCTACAAGGTTATGTGAACAATATAGTGTTCAGAAATCCAGAGTCTTCCAGAGAGTAGGCACTCTAAAAAAAAGTGTTTCTTTCCTTCTAAGACACCATGTTGGATAATCAACGAAGGTGAACCAAAAGTAAGAATTTTAGTGATAAGTAGGACCAGTTTCATCAAACTGCAGGTTCAAGTCCTGTATGTAAGTTAGGAAATAGAGCAATAAGACACCAGCTCCAAAGCTGAAAAGTTATAGTCCCATTCAAAATATAGTTGGCATTAAATTCGTTTGTTCAAACCTTTTCAATAGCTTCCCATTCCAATTTGAAATTAAATCTGAACTCCTTCCCAAAGACAAAAGACCCTAAGCAATCTCTCCCTCACTTAGGGCACCTTAGCTACAAAGAACTCTCCATGTCTGGGTCAGTCCTTTCCTTTGCTGCTAAAACAGCTAATTCCTTCCTTCAGCCTTCCCTATCTCAGCCTTGCACCCTAGTATCAAACACCTGCTACTACAGTGACCCTCTGTTGCATCTCTATAGCTTTTATCACAGTCTCAAATGAATGTCATTTACTTGTTTCTACTTCTTTACACTACCTCCCCAGAGAAGTAAAATGTAAACTCTTAAAATCAAGAACAGAATTTCTTTGAAAACCACTATATCCCCAACATATGAGTACCTTCTCAATAAAGATCCACTGTGTAAACAAAAGCATAAAATAGGATTTAGAAAACCATGCTGGATTAAACAGCTCTGATGAGCCAAGCATTCCATAAAAACTTCACATAAGATCCCATAGGATCTTCACAATAACTTTACGTAGTTATTGCTAACTTCATTTTTCACATGTGAAAATAGAAGCTTGGAGGGAAGTAACCTACCTGAGTTTAAGCAGTGGTATTTAAAACTAGAATTTAAAGCTAGAATTGAGAATTTTACTAATGTGGCAGAAGGTTCTGCAGAAGCACTGAACATGCATTTTTTTTTTATCCCATATTCAAAACAAGAGTACTATTATCCTCATTTTCACATGAAAAACTACATGAGGCAAAAAGAAGTCAAAAATAATTGTATTATGTAAGCAGAGCATGGATATAGTAATAGATTGCCTCCAAATCTCACATTTAACTACTCCTCTACAAGGCATAGTTGACACATAGTTTTTATAACATTAAGAGAATCCATTAAAGCATCTCACTCATAGCCAACACATAGCAAACACTTTGTGTGTGTGTGCGTGTGCGCACACGTGCGCCTGTGTGTACACACACAATCATTACTACTGAGGCTTGAACTCAGGGCCTGCATGCTATCTCAGCTTTTTCACTCAAGGGAATAAGGGAGTGAAAAATTGGTAGAGTTAGCGCACTACCAACTGGGTCACAGCTTAATTGGAGATAAGAATTTTCACGGACTTTCCTGCCTGGGCTGCCTTCAAACCACAATCCTCAGTTCGCAACCTCCTGAGTACCTAATATTACAGGCATGAACCACAAACATTTTAAAATATTACGTTTCTTAGTCTGAACCTAATACTTTGTTTTCTCAATTGTATCTTGTACTTCAGGGAATTAATCTTCAAAAGAATAGCTAGATTTGGACTGGACTTGGTGGGTCATGCAGATAGTATCAGCACTAAGGAAGTTTTAAAGGCAGCTTGAACTACATAGCAGGACCCTGACCGAAAAAAAAAAAAAAAAAAAAAGCAAACCTACGTTTGCAAATATAATGTTCAGTTCCAATGCAAACAGTTCTGTCTCAACATACTGCAATGCTTTAAAAAAAAATGTGATCAAGTCTAATTTGCAAAAGTTACATATTATAGTGCATATTATAGAAGTGCTTTGTTCTTAGAGCATAAAACATAAAACTTATCACTCTAACTCTCATCTATGTGGTGCAATCACAAGCAATACAACTCCTGTTCTTGCAAATGTTCCTGGATTCTTACACTTTCATCACCGACATTTCAGCTTACATTCAATGAGCATGTCACAAAGGATAATGATCTACCACTTCCAGCTTTGGCAACTAAATTCAACCTTCCCTGACCCTGTAAGCAACTTTCCTATTTGCATTTTCCATTTATTTCTTAAATAATCAAGCCAGGTGCCTGCAGCTCATATCTGTAATCCTAGCAACTCAGAGGCTAACATCTGAAGATGTCAGTTCAGGAAAGTCTATGAGACTCTCATCTCCAATTAAACACCAAAAAAGCCAGAAGTGGAGCTGTGGCGTCAAGTGGTAGAATGCTAGCCTTGAGCACAAAGGCTCAGGTACAGTTTCAGGCCCTGAGTTCAAGCCTGAAAACAATTATTTGTCCAACCGTCTTGTCAAACACTACTACACACTGATGGCCACATAGCCACAAATGAATGCTTGGTTGGCAGATAAACTCATTGTATTCAAAATTAAGTTCAATAGGACAGGGAAATCAATGTGTGAATGAATTCACTTGTAAAAACATAGTGAATGGAATAACAATGGAATGTTCAGCAAGAAGTCAATGTCCAAAAGCTGGAAAATCAAGGGGAAGCTACTGCATGTTTTCTCAGTCCCTGTAAGTTCCTCAGAGTACAGCTTGAACTACAACTTGGCATCATGTTCCTAACAAAGAAAATATGAGTATATGGTGTAGAGAGGACAAACCAGAGTCCCTAATGTCCCTTTTGGCTCTCAGAGGATTATAATCTCACCTCGATATGTGGAAGACTTCTCTCATTTTGAAAGGCTTAGTAGCTGCATCTGCTCAGACCTTAAAAGCCAGTAAAGAAGTAGCTAAGTAGGAAGACTCCTCTCTTGCCAAAGCCACTGCATTTTTATCCTGCATTTTTGAATCTCTGGAGTTTCTGTGTCTTGTTCAACCACAGTAAGGTCTGACATGTGATAAGTAGTTAATAAATGGGTGTTGAATTAGCTACATCTAGCACAGTAATACAGAATAGATTGAAAAACTTTTAAAAATTATTCAAAATAGGTCAGAATTCTACTGTTCATTTCCAGATCAACTGTCCAAAATAGAAAGAAATAAGAGAATGTATATCTTTTCCAATAAGATTCACAAGAGACCAAAATAAATTAATAAGAAACAGAGTAGAAAAACAAAATAACTTTATTTCCAAATTAATAAACAATATAGTTGCTAATATACTTAAGGTTAGAAAATAATTAGGCACACTCTTTACTCCCAGCTTTGAGTTTTGTTTTTTTTTTTTAAACTCAGCAAAAAGCTTTCAAATTGGCACTACAATGGTGAATTTTGGTAAGTACAAACTCCAAATCAGAATAATCCACCTTAGTAAGATCTTATTATACTGTTTTTTTGTCTTGGTATATTAAAAAAAAAATTTTTTAATGCGAAGTTCACAAGACTTCCTTCACTATTTCCAGCTGCCCTTAATAGAGATGGAAAATGGGTCTTTGATACTTGAATACATAACTTTTACATGAATGCTTCAGCTGACAGCTATTATTTATCACAGCTCTGCTCTTAATCTATGTGTTACAGTCCTTAAAAACACTCACAGCCTTCCTCTGTGTATTTCCCAATGGGGTAAAAGGCATTTTAAATATATAATTACCCAAAGAAAGTAACATTTACTAATCTTCTACAATTAGCATTACTCATGACTATTTTCATTTGTGGAGTACTTAAAAATCCTAGTATTAACTAATCTTCCCAATCATTCAATCATTAATAAATCATTTCACATTACCACACAGATACAAAATAACATAATCAATGATTACAAGAGGATATAGGAATGAAATGCAGATACTCTATCAACAGAGTATAGAATGTTGAATATCATTCAGATTTTGTAGTTTCTTGTTTGGAGGAGGGGGGAAAGAAGTTGTTGCTGGAAATTAAACCCAGGGCTCAATACATGCTAAGCCTGTACTCTGTCATTAGTTTTATCTCAGCCCTAAGAATTCTAGTTAAAAAAAGAAGTTGTGCAATAATATATACCTACTCATAAGAATAGGTATATATTGCTTCTACAAATTTTTAACAATACATACTATTTTCAAGTATGTATAAGCTTAATGGAACTTTTTATAACACTATCAGAAGTAAATGACTAACTAGATAAACAGTTCTTGCCTCTTCATAGCCCAGCAACTAACAATGAAGTCGATGTTCAGAATTCCATTTCACTCTCAAAGTCTATTTCTGCCTCTCAGTCCACATCAAAATACTACATGTGAAATTGTTCCCAACCTGGCTTACTTCCAAATTTACACCAAAATTATTTTTTTAATTTTTTATTGTGAAAATACTGTACAGAGGGGTTACAATTACATGGGCAAGATAATGAGTACATTTCTTATCAAGCATTGTAGCCTCCTCCTTTGTTTCCCCTGCCCATCTCATCCTCCCCCCCACCTCCCCACCAACCCTCTTTCCCCCCGCACCAAAGTTGTAAAGTTCGTTTTCAACATAACGATTTGTACATCTCATTGTTGTAATGGGTCCACCTGTATCCCTATTTAAACGATTTTTTATTGTATTTTTTTTATTTGTGAACATACTGTACAGAGGGGTTACAATTACATGGTCAGGATAATGCATACATTTCTTACCAAGCATTGCAACCTCCTCCTTTGTTTACCCTTCACCTCCCTTCCCAGCCTCCCCCCTCCCCCCTTAAACGATTTTTTTCCCTTCCCCTCCACAAATTATAACAACATCAAATACAGTGAAAGCAGGGGTTATACCGTGGGGGAGGGACATACAAAGCAACAAAGAAATCCTCTTATAAATGTGTTAGAAACAATCGCATGAAAAAAAAACATTTGAATACATATCTTAGGGTTCATTTCCCTAACATCAACTTAACTGACCTTTTCTGCTTGACTCAGACATATACTAGTTATTACAAATAAGGGAAACCATGGGACCTATGTTTCTTTGGGCTTGGCTTACTTCACTTAATATAATTTTTTCCAAGTCTTTCCATTTCCTAACAAATGGGGCAATGTCATTCTTTCTGATGGAGGCATAGAATTCCATTGTGTCTATATACCACATTTTCTTGATCCATTCATCTACTGAGGGGCATCTGGGTTGGTTCCATATCTTAGCTATGGTAAATAAGGCTGCAATAAACATAGTCTTGCTGGTAGCCAAATTTCAAACTCTACTATAAAGCCATAGTAATCAAAACAGCTTGGTACTGGCACAAGAACAGACCTCAGGATCAATGGAATAGAATTGAAAACCCAGAAATGAACCTACAGACCTATAGCCATCTAATCTTCGATAAGGGAGCTAAAAAAATAGAACGGAAGAAAGACAGCCTCTTCAGTAAATGGTGCTGGCAAAATTGGTTAACTACTTGTAGAAAACTAAAGCTAGATCCTTATATATCACCCTGCACCAGAATCAACTCCAAATGGATCAAAGACCTCAGAGTCAAAGCAGACACTCTGAAAACATTACAGGATGGAATAGGAGAAACCCTAGGTCTCCTTGGCACAGGCCCAAATTTTCTTAATAGAGAACCAGAAACAAATCAAAACAAATCAAAGAAAGGTTGGACAAATGGATTGCATGAAATTGCAGAGCTTCTGCATGGCAAAGGACATAGCTAGCAAAATCAATAGAAAGCCCACAGATTGGGAAAGATCTTCACTAGCCATACAACAGACAAGGGTCTCATATCTAAAATATACCTGGAACTCAAAAAATTAAATCCCCCTACAACAAATCTTCAAAGAAACAACTGCCCAATAAATAAGTGGGCTAAAGACTTAAAGAGAAACTTCTCTGAAGAGGAAAGAAGGATGGCCAATAGACACATGAAGAAATGCTCGACCTCTCAAGCCATAAAAGAAATGCAAATCAAAACAACATTGAGATACCACCTCACCCCAGTTAGAATGGCTTATAATCAAGAACTCTAATAACAACAGATGCTGGAGGGGATGTGGACAGAAGGGAACCTTACTGCATTGTTGGTGGGAGTGTAAACTTGTTCAACCACTTTGGAAAGTAGTATGGAGGTTCCTCAAAACACTCCACATAGAGCTCCCCTATGACCCAGCAATCCCACTTTTGGGCATTTACCCAAATGTTTACACCAAAATTATTATAGGTCAGAAAAACTCAGGAAGAAAAACCACAGAAATAAGTAAGAGCCCTCATGGTTCCCGGACCATGAGTCTCTCCAAAGCCCACCCACCACACTCCATTTCACAGGAAACCTCGGCAAAATGAAGGAATACAAAAGGCCAAAGAGCAGAGCAAGCATGGCTTCTGCAAAAGTATTCACTGATTAATCTAAAATGTAATCTATAAAATATGCAGATAAAATATTAATCTATAATTTAAAACAATATTTATGACACAAAATTTTCATATACAATCTTAACACAACCAAGATTTCTACATATACACACAGGATTAAGAAAAAATAGAAAAGTAAATATTAAAGATTATTTCTGAATAATAAGATGATGGAGGGATTACATCCTACTGTATTTCCTCTTACATTTGCTCCCTTTATTTCTTTTCCAAATATATGCTATTTTTACATTTAAAAAGAATTCTCTTAAAATAAACATAAAATGAATTTTATTAACCTCAATAAAATAGAGATCATATTTACTATATTTTATCACTTCTAAAATGGCAGTTTCATGTTAGCACTAAGACACTTCTTTAAATGTCACTTAATGTTATTATATTGCTTGTTAAGAACTATTTTATGAGAAAGTCACACCTCTGACTTATTATTAACTATTATGGTCCTGTAGCGTTCCAAAGAAGTAAGCAAACAGAATTAACTTTGATTCTAAATTGTTTGCCAAGTTGTTACTTCATCTGTCCCTAAAAAATATAAGTGTTCAATTTCCTCCATTCATTTTAATCAAATTATACTAGCCTCAGTCTAGAAGGTATATAATTTTAATTGGTTAAACTGAAGCACAGAGTCATCTATTTTATAGTACTTTAATTTTCCAACACACATATATTATCTAGAATTCAAATTTCTAGTCACCAATAAGTAAATTTTAGGGAGATTTTTACATGTTTTGCATCTGTCAAATAAAGGCAGATGACACCTGTAGTAAAGAACATAACAGACAGAAAGAACACTAAGTTAAGGGCTATGACACAGAAGGATAAGCATGTTTAGTAAGTTTAGGGAAGATAATGGACACCAGTGTTAAAAAAAAAAAAAAAAGGTGAAAAGCCATGCACTGGTGGCTCACATCTGTAATCCTTGCACTCAGGAGGCTGAGATCTGAGGACGGCAGTTCAAAGATTGCAGGAAGAGGAAGTCGATTAGACTCTTTCCTGCAATTAACCAGAAAGCCGGAAATGGAGCTGTGGCTCAAAGTGGTAGAGCCCTAGCCTTGAGCAAAAGAGCTCAGGGAGAGGGCACAGCTCTATTCAAGCCCCATGACTGACCAAAAAAAAAAAAAAAAAAAAAAAGAACATCAGTGTGGTTGGACGAAGTCAACTAGTTAGACAATGAGACTAAAGAATGAAGCAGGCCCCAGCCAAGGGAGCCTCTCTAGGGGCTTTGTTGTGTGAATTTACATATTCCTGAGTGATATGGAGCATTTAGGACAGAGAGATAGCATATTTGACTGACATTTTTAAAAGATCATTGTGGCTTCTATATACAACAGACCACAAAAAAAGCAAAAGAAAAAGGGACTCCAGTCAAGAGGTTGTTACTGCAATAATACAGGAAAGAAATTATTTTGGAAGGTAGCATAGCAGTGGCAATGGGGAAAAATGTTCAGACTTTAGATGCATATTTTTTGTTCCTAATGTTTTTTTAGGCTTATTGAGTTATGGATGACAACACGAACTATAGCTATTGAGGGCATAAATGTTCTATTTGATATACATAAATGTTATAAAACAAATCATTTCAGTCAAGCTAGCATAGCTCTCACTTCATATTTAGGAGTGTGTGTGTGTGTATGTGTTCAGAAAACTTGATATCTACTTATAGTAAATTTCAAGAACACACACATTATTATTAAATGTAGTCTCCACTTATACCTCGTCACCACTTAGTCAAAGAGTATCAAGTTTCAGTAGTACTTTAGATATACTTGGACAAATGCTGTTGATAAGTTAGATGTAAAATATTAGAAGATCAAAGATTATTCCAAAGGTTTGATTCAGATAAATGAAAGAAGCAATAATACCCTAAGATGCAGAGAACTAAAGAAGTTAGTCATCTATTGTTAGAGTAATGTAGAAGTACACATGTCTCCTAAATCCATGAAGTACAATTTATTTTTGTCCTTTATCAGCAAGGAAATAGTACATGATAAAAAGATGCCATCTACGCATCCAAGTTTCATGGGTTTAACTTTACTTAGGGTCAGTCTTGACTACACACTACAAATGTTCATCCAGATCTATATTGAATTGATACACAGTAATAGTGCTGCTATTGTATCTACCCCAGTCCCACTCAATTTCCAATCTCTAAGTCCTCACTGGCCTTTTAAATCCTTACTCTCCCATTCAGCATAAAAAGTAAGTGCCAGCCCCCAATGGCTCACATCTGCAATCCTAGCTATTCAGAAGGCTGAGATCTGACTATTGCAGTTCAAAGCCCACCCAAGTAGGAAAGTCCATGAGACTCTTACCTCCAGTCAACCACCAATAACCTGGAAGTGGTGCTATGGCACAAGTGTTACAAGTGCTAGTCTAGCTCTGGTGCAGTGCCTAGGCCCTGAGTTCAAGCTCAAGGATTCACGGATTCACACTCACACACACACACACACACACACACACAGAGAGAGAGAGAGAGAGAGAGAGAGAAGAGAAGAGGAGAGGAGAAGAGAAAAGAGGAGAAAAGAGGAGAAAAGAGAAGAGAAAAGAGGAGAGGAGAGGAGAGGAGAGGAGAGGAGAGGAGAGAAGAGAAGAGAAGAGAAAAGAAGAGAAGAGAAGAGAAGAGAAGAGGGAAGGGAGAGAGAATGGGGGAAAGAAAGGGAGGAAGAGAAGGGAAAGGGGAAAGGGAAAGGGAAGGAGAAGGGGAAGGAAGAAGAGACAGACTACATAATAATTTGATGGATAAAAACTGACTAGAGAAGGTTTGATCAAGACTTTAAATCCAAACTACTTTTTAGAAGTTCAAGTCAATATGCTTCAGAAATTCCATTACACATAAACCTAAATAAGACTACTTTGAACCTGTCTTCCTCTCCACTCAATACTCTTCCCTCCCCTCCAAACTTTTAGACTTGGGAAGCAGCCAATAAGCTTCATTATACCCTTAGTCTCTTCATTAGATGTCCCCCTATCCCAGGCCTAATTAAAACTGAACTCTCTTCAGTGGCCCTCATATGAGGTAAATCATTCTTTGAATCTCCAAGGACTTCAAGGATGTTTCCAATACCTATTACCCTGATATCCCTGTTCCAAGAGTCTGATGTCCATGCATCTTCATCCCCCACTTATTTGGCCATCTAAAACTGAAGGAACCAAGATCAGAGCCTACCCCTCCTCCCTCCTCCTTAAGCAACAGTCTATATGAGTTTGCTGTCAATGACTAGGTGAATGATCTAGCCAATAGTGCAGTCTGCTTATCCTTGTACATTTCTGTTTCAGCTACCTTTATCCACTAAACCTGTAGGCTAAATCCTGTATCCCATCAGCACCCTAAATTCTTAATTCCAATAAGTAACTCCCAACTAATAATGGGATTATATCTCAAAGACCATTATAAATTGAAATTTTCAGAAGCTGAAAATGCACTGAATGCATCTAACTCACCAAACACAATGATGTTTGTAGGTAAAAGAGAGACAGCTTGAAGAATAGCAACAGTATGCTGTCAATTATCAGTTTCGTAGTTGATTAGGAGCTATGGCTCTCTGAACTGCATGTCACTCGTCTGATTCAAAGATTCCAAATTCAAAGTAAGATGTCAAACCATCAAAAGATGGTAGCCAAAAGAATTCTTCTTTTACCTACAAACATCATTGTGTTTACCTCATTCCAATCTTCAATTCTTTGAGTCAATTATTTCCTGTCATTCTGCCTCTTTCTGGTAACCACCATCCAATCTAAACCTCATATTCTATCATTTCAACCATTCTCTTGACAATATTTTTAACTCCATGTATTGATTCCTACCATATGTGCACAGCAAAATCTACCATCCTTGACTCTACTGAAATTCTCTAAAAAAAATATTAGGAATGTAAATTGGGCATTGTGGTACATTACTGTAATCCCAGGATTGAGGAAACTAAGGCAGGAACACTGAGTTCAAGGTTTGCCTGGGCTATATAGTTAAATCTTGTCTCAAAAAAAGAAAGAAGGAAGAAGAAGGAGAAAAGGAAGAAGGGAAAGAAGAAGGCTGGAGGGAGGGAGAGAGAGAGGGAAAGTTATGAATCATGAACAATGGAAAATTATACAGGATTTTATTTTTGTTTTTGTGATTAAGAGCCAAGGTTTCATATTTTGTCCAGACAGACTGTGACCAAACACTTGAGCTCAAGTGATCCTTTTGCCTCAGTCTCAGCCATGTAATTAGAACTATAGGAACATACTACAGTACCCAGCCCTATAGAAAATTTAAAGTTAAAGCTGTTAAAATATGTAAAATATGCACAGTCCCCAATCTATAACAGTTTAAGGACTTTTCAACTTTAGAATGGAGCAAAATCAATATATATTTAACCAAAACTGTACTTCAAACTTTGAATTTTGCTCATATCCTGAGCTTGGCTCACTGGGCTCTAGTAGCAACAAGCAGCTGCTCTCAGTCAGTCATCTGATCACATGAGCAAACAGCCAATATTCTACAGTGTCCTATATAGTTAAAATGATGTATTAAATGTATTTTCAATAACATGTAACTTATAATACGTTTGTCAAAAATCATGGGGCATCTGTATAATCAAAGTAACTAAAGCTATTAAATGAAATAAAATCAACAAACTATTAGAAAGTCACAAAGGGCTGGGAAGGTGGCTCAGTGGTAGAGCGCTTGCCTTGCATGCATGAGGCCCTGGATTCGATTCCTCAGCACCACATAAGCAAAAAGAAAAAAGCCAGAAGTGGCACTGTGGCTCAAGTGGTAGAGTGCTAGCCTTGAGCTGAAGAACTGAGGGACAGTGCCCAAGCCCAGAGTTCAGGCCCCACAACCCGACCCAAAAAAAAAGTCACAAAGTATTTTATTACTTCAAATGTTACTTGAAGTAGACTAAAAAATTTTGAGACCAAAAGTATACGGGCCACAGGGGTAGGGGAATAACATATTCGACAAGAAATGTACTCACTACCTTACTTATGTAACTGTAACCTCTCTGTATATCACCATGACAATAAAATTTAAAAAATTTTAAAAACTTGAAAAAAATATATGGGCCACTTAATATGCAAAAATGTTTCAACCTACTCTGAAAATAGATAAGATCTTCCATATTGCTTGAAAATTTTGTTGCTTGTTCCCTTTAAATAGGGAAATATTGACAAATAACCCTTGTCCTATTAGCTTAGAAAATACTGTTTTTTTCTCATGGGGATAAAATACACAACATCCTTCTAACTTACTACTAATAGATTTATCTTATACTTCCACAACTATACTATATTTAATTATACTAGATATCTCTGGATCTGAAAATTTTTTAAACTGTATCACACTAACACATTTCACATTTTCCAAATCCCTAACAGTAATATAAACAATTGAACTAATGGGTTCTGCACAATTCCAAAAAGTATTATGAGCTATGAATATTACTTCAGAATTATTTTAAAAATAAATACCTAGAAAAAAATGAAATGATCAACTTGTATGTACCATTAGCAATGGAAATTTTCCATTTCCACATGGAAAACTGTTAAATCTCAAATCCAGTAAATGTTAAGAGTGATCAATGTTAAAATAAACAACGGGACTGACAGCCACATAACAGTAACATTAACCACACAATAATCAAGAGAGGTTTTAGACACCAGTAACCTACCCAGGCAAGTCATGAATGCTTTGAAAACTGTCTTATTGTTTCTGTGCCATATCTCTACATGTAATATTTTTTAAAACTCATGATCATTATATTTCAAAATAAGTCACAGTGCTTTCTTTGCAGAAAGTGGCAATCACAATTATAACTATGCACCTGCTTGCTAGTCAAAAAGTGAATGTGGACAGATCCAGTATTCACTGGAATAGCCAAACATATAATCATAAAATACATACTGTGCTTTTAAGATAGTTCCCAATAGGTACTTCAGTGCGGTAATTATGTTCTATGCTCATTCTCTCCCCTTTAACATCTCAAAATCACACAATACTTCTAATTGCATTTCCTCACCTACAGATGGGGAACTTATAGTATTAGTAGGGTTAGCTCTTAAGACCACGGTCTTTTAAGGATTACTAGAGAGTGAAAGCCAGGAAAACTGAATGAGGTCCCAGAAAAAACTCTGGGATATAACCACTTATTGAAATTGAACCACCAACACAAATTCCATGTCAAATCTTGGCAAAATTCAGACAACTAAAACAGACAGATTAGACTGGGGGATGGGGAAATGGGAGAAAAGCAAATGCTGATTTTAGCATCTGGCAAAGACCCTGACCATCAAGGAAATCATCAAAAAAAAAAAGTTTGCAATAAATGAGTGAATAAGTTCATATTTGACAGGATGACTTCACTGATTTCAAAACCTCCCAATTCAGGAACAGAAGTGAGGGAGCAGGAGACACCACAACCGACGTTAACTCTTGGAGAGTAGGTGCAACAGTGCGGGCATTTCAAACCATAGATCAGACAGACAGACAGACAGACAGACAGACAGACAGACAGACAGACAGACAGACAGACAGATAGATAGGCAGGCAGACAGACAGGCAGGCAGACAGACAGACTTTTTTTTTTCTTCAGGAAAGTCCTGCCAAGAACTGAGCCAAAAAACACCCAGGAGGTCTGCAAACAGGCTCCGCTGACTCAGAAGCCTTTGCATTAATTACGATGGACACAATCTGCCTGTGCGTCCCGTCGCGGGAGGTAACAGTGGCCGGGGGAAGCGAACAGTGGCCCAGGCCAGGCCGAAGGCGACCCGAATTCCTGGGGCGGATTCCCCAACCGGGGAACCCACCCAGGAAAGGAGGGACGACGGCAACCTGGGGTAAGAAAGCAAGGATCGCGCCACCAGGTTCCCGAATCCGGACGCCACTGGGGGCTGCCGCAGCCAGCTCTGCCCCGGGCAGCTCCGAGCTCGCCAACCGCAGAAGGCCTTGACCTTCTGGCAGGTCCGCCCAGGCCAGGACCAGGGAGAAGGCAGGTCCTGCCCCTCCCGGCGGCCCCACACCGCGACGCGGCCCGGCCGCCACATGCTCCACCTCCGGGTCTCACAGCACTGCCCCAGAGCCTCAG
This sequence comes from Dipodomys merriami, assembly GCF_024711535.1. Taxonomy (NCBI): domain Eukaryota; kingdom Metazoa; phylum Chordata; class Mammalia; order Rodentia; family Heteromyidae; genus Dipodomys; species Dipodomys merriami. Next base: position 4,352,012 of record NW_027202382.1, on the reverse strand, counting down.
TCGCCCTCAGCGCCAGCTAACCCGCGCCACCGGCGGCCGCGACCCCGCGGCTCCACAGCCGGAACACCAGGCAGCTGAGAGAGAGCAGCCCAAGTCCCCGCGTGGCTTACCTCCCTTCTGCCACAAGCTCAGCGCGGCATCCGCTCCCTGACGTGGCCCGCCCCGCCGCCTCCAACATTGGGGGCGGGGACTTCAGGGGACAGCCAATAGGCACCATACCTCGAGAGCCTGCCCCCGCCTCCTCTGGCTCTGGTCCGCCCATCTCCGCTAGTGCGCCTGCGCTAACCTGCGCTAAGGCCTGGTAGCGCGGCTGGGTGGAGATGTGATGGCCCTGTAGTTGAAGCGGTGCAGGGTAGCTGGTGGAGGGGTGAGCGTGAGAAGCAACCCTCAGGGAGAGCAGGCTGAAGGACTATACCAAGAGATGCAGCGTGCCCAGGCGATCTTGTTAGGAGCCGGCCCTATGCAGCTTTAGGCGATATAGGCAATGTACAGCAGATTTTATTAAAAGAAAAGAAGTATCAATAATGTTAAGCCTTTCGGAAATGTAAAGCAGGAAGCTTACTTGCCTTACTTAGCCAACACACAACATTGCAGCTATGCTATGCATCCACTTGTACAGAAAGGCTCAGATATTTCTGATTTAATCTGGTGTGCCCTGGCCCAAGTTATTTTCCTATGATTGTTATTATTGTCTAATACTTACAGAACGTTTCCTTAATAAGCATGCAATTTTCTTCTGTAAGGGGCAATGGGTACTCCTACATGAAAACCTGCAGCAGACATCTGGCACAAAGAAGCAAAAGCTAAAAGAGGTGTGGGGGGAGGGTTTAAAAAGGAGAAAAAAGTGGATAATAGGAATGGAAGTTATTTACAGTTAAGACAAGTTGCTCTAGTGAACCTGACTTACCCAGATGTTTCTGAGCCTATAGGCTTAGAAGCAGAATGGAAACCTTTTTTTAAAAAATGCATATGCCTGGGTACCATCTCTGGAGTTTCTAATTCATTAGTTCTATGGTACATCATTGGTACTGTTATTTTTCTAAGTTTCTAAGGTCATTTGAATGTCTTAATAAGAAATTCTTCTCACTTGGAGAAAGGACTTCATTTCTGGTATTCAACTTCAGAAAAGTAATTATATACCATAGGCCACTTCTAGTTCCCCCAATAACCTACAATGTGTTCATTCTGTTAAAATTTATCTAATTTTGAACCTGTATTTATATTCAATTTCTCATCCTTTGGGTGAAAAGAGTTTTATGATTATGATTGCCTTTTGAGCTTATGGAATTTGATATTTTAGACTATTTTTTATTCCCTGATTAGTCAAATTATAATTGTACATATCACTGTGAACAGAACTATTTTAAGAGTATCATTCATTCACAAACCTACTTTTCAACTACAGTTATTACTCATATTTTACAACAAAGAACTTGAAGCACAGAATGTAAGGCAGCTTGACCAGTATCACGCAGCTAATAGCAAAGCCACAGTTTGAATATCTAGACACCCTCCTCTCAATAAATAAATGTTCTGGTTTTGTAGAAAACCTGGGTTTAGGATCATATAGAGAAAAGCCCAATGAAAGAATGACAGAGAGTCTACTTTTGGCACTTAGTCCAAACACAGCCCCTTAGATTGGGTAATATGATAAAGAATAAATATATTGCCCACAGTTTTACAGGTTTGGAAAGTTGAGACAAAAAGCCAGCAGATTTTGCATCTGACAGTCTAAATCGACCCTCTGTGTGACCTCACATTATTAAAGAGAAAAATTTACTCCCAAGTATCATTTTTTTTAATTCCCCCGCCCTGTGGTGCTGAGAATCCAACTTAGGGCTTCATACATGCTAAGTATGCCCTCTGCAACTGAGCTATATTTCCAGAGCTGAGATCTTGCTCTGTAACCCAGATTGCCCTTAATACACAATTCTACCTCAGATTCCCAAGTGCCAAGATCACAGGTGTAAGCCACCAGTGCCAGTCAAATCTTATTTTATAAGGAGAAACTACCAGGGGAATGAAATCAAAGGCCTTTCAAGCATGCTAAGCAAGCTGTCTACCTCTGAGCAACATCCCCAGCCTTCACTCCACCTCTTGGAAGTTAGTTTTCAATATATGAATGAGATAGAAAGGGAAAAGGATATAAACATGCAGACCATAGCAGACATCTTTCTCTTTACTCAGTTTTAGAGACCGAAGAATTAGAATTTAGACCACTAAACCTACAACCTAATATTGACTTGAATGATTGCTGCAGACTTTGGACAAGGCTAGAAGAACAAGGCTCATTCCTGCTCCTTCCACACAGGAGCTGCAGTTCAGTAGGAATCATTTTACCTTTTAATTTAGTTGATTTATTGCTATACTAGGCACTATGCTAAGCATGAGTGATACCAGAATGAATGAATTCAGAGCCTTAAGAAACCAATTCATATTGGAGACCCACTCAGAAAGTATCACATTTATTTAGACAAGACTAAGTGGTACAGACTTTTAGAACTAGAGTCACAGAAGCTGCTAGTGTATGACAGTTTATACTGACAAGAGACAGAAACGGAAAAATGTGCAGGGTTTTCATAAAAATTAATTTACTCAATTCTTTTAAAAAATGTTTTCCTGTAATTATACTTTTTTTTTTTTTGAAAGATTCTGTTGCACTACAGGCTGAACTCACACTGAAGTAAGCTTTTTTTTTCTAGTGCTGGGGTTTGAACGGAGAACCTTAAACATGCTAAGCAAGTGTTCTACCATTGAATTATACCAACCGAGTTTTTAAATGGTCAGATTGTTCTGTGCAATAAAAATAAAAAAAAATTAAGGATTTTATAATCTGTTAGCGCTCAAATTTATTGTGTTTCACTAATCTAATCCTGAGAATTCACAGAGAGAGAATTAAAATTTCTCTTTAAAGACAAACCTTAAGGTCAGATGGCTAATAGATATCCTTTCAACTAAAACCCTGGGTTCCTGACTTCTCACCCTCAAACTTGTTGGGAAAATGGAGGAGAACAGAAAAGGAATAGGCTGAACTGGATCCTCAATAGGCCAGGACTGTTTATTGAGGAACAGGGAGGGGCACAGACCTTCCCGGGGGGTTGGAAGTTGTGCAAGGGACTGGATTTTGTGGTAGGCTTATATAGGGCTTAACAAGGAAGCAGAGAATAAAAAATGGGCTATGGTCTCCTTGGGATCAAGAAGTGATGTCCTTGGCCAGGCCCACAGTGGAATGCTGGGTGAAGGGGCAAAGGTTGGAATGACCTACCTGCATACAAACACACACCTGGTGCTTTGCTTTGCCCTGGGGAATAAGGCAGGACTCAATCCTTCAAAACCTATTTTATATAGTGGGCTAAATACTTTTTATTATTTATAAATTTAAAAGCAAATTAAAAGCCAGGCATTGAAGGATCCGTCACATCCATCCCACGGGACCACGAGGAGGCCAGCAGGCACATGAGAAAGATTATTGTAAGGTTTATTAGAGGAGCCATATTTCCCCCAGAGGGAGCACTTGGCACCCTTCACCATCCAGGTAGCAGGAGGGTCTTGGGGTAGGAAGTGGGGTAGGAGCTCTGGTGGGTCTGGGTGGAGAGAGGGAGTGGCCAGCTGTAGGTTGGGAACTCCTGGGCTGGGAGGAGCTCAGGTCTGGGTGGAGCTGAGGACCACAAAGGTGGGCTCAATGCTTACTGGCACTAATCCTAGCTACTCTGGAGATCAAGATTCAAAGTCTGCCCTGGGCAAGAAAGTCAATGAGACTCTTATCTCCAATTAAGCAGCAAAAAAGCCAGAAGTGGAGGTTTGGCTCAACTGGTAAAGCACCAGCCTTGAGCAGAAAAGCAGCTAAGAAACAACACCCATGACCCAAATTTAAGGCCCACTATGGAGGGTTGGGGGGGAATTAAAGTGAAGAACTAGAAATATAACTCAATGATGCACAAGGCCCAGCATCAAAACATATTATAGACCATTTTTGTTAGCTAGGGAGAAAAAGTTCCCACCTGCTTAATTAATCTTATTAGCTAACTGTCTTGCTTTCCTTTCAAACTGGAAGCAAATCCTAGGGCCTGAACAAATGTAGCTACAGTTTTAAGTTAAATTCTGATTAACATAAGATCTAGGAAACAGCTTGACTAGGGCACACCTACACTTGATTCGGAGGCAGGGAGCCCTATACAAGTGACTCACTGCCATTAATCTAGGGGGAACTGCAAAGAAAGAGCAGTGAGTGAACCTCATGGAATTTAGCAGGGAGCCAGGGAAGGGGTGGGGGAGGTCAAATTTTTACATGTAATCTGCGGAAGATAATTTAGACTTCATACCAGAGGATCCTGCTTAAATGAAAGTTCATTCATGAAAGACTAAAACATACTTCAAAACTGAGGGGGTTTTGCTGGATAGTCATAGATTACATATGCAAATAAACTCCTTGCTTTTTAAACATTCAAGACAAATCACCATCTTAAAGATGTAGGCTGGCAGCCAGTATTCTCTATGAAATGCCTTGTATTATTTCCCCTGAAGTAGTTAAGCTGTTAGTTCTCTATTGTATAAGATCCTTTAGATAAGTACATTTTTTGAAGTCAGTAGAGAAGGGCCTATTGACTTTAACAACAAAAAAAGAAGAAAGAAAGAGAGTAAGAAAAATGTGTCTACTCCCAAATCATTAGCAGAACTGTAAGAATATGCTAACCAAAAAAAAAAAAAAAAAGGCACTGTAGTATGAATCCTGATTGTAAGGGAAGGTCAGGTCACCCACAGCATTGAGACACAAAGCCTTGAACTCAGGCCCAAGCATGCTGGGATAGCTGAACACGCCCACACATTCAACAGCAGGCACAAAACTGGGAGAAGAAATTCAGTATTGAATCACAGAGCTCCACTGTGAACACATACCAGAAAGCCATCTTATTAAAAATTTCAGATGTGACTATCTAGTTTCAGTTGCTCCACAAAAGTTCTTACAGAGATACAGATAGCCATTCATAGTTCACCTGCCCTGTACCACAAAATTCCATCTCCAGCACATGTATGCACTGTTACCTCTTTGACCATTATCTTCTAATGCCTCACTAAGGAATTAACATTCCTGGACCTTCCCCCATGTTCCTTTATCTTCAGAGCTTCCGAGACAAAGAATAAAGTTCATCATCCCTCACCTGCATAATTAAGTTCATACAGTATAGCCAGCCTATTACAGTACAGTGGATGGACAAAGATTAACTCTCTCTTTTGATGTCCTGTTAACAGCTTTTGTTGCGTAACAACTATTGAAATCAGTGGCTTGAAATCACAAACATTTACTCTTCTACAGAATTCTGTGGGATTCATAGTAAATTCTTATCTAGCAAGTTGGCTTTACTAGCTCCCTTCTGGGTCTATTTATGTCTGGAGTCCGTTTGAACCTTGAATTGTCTGGGATGGTCTAACTCATATTCCAGATGTTTTGATCTAAAGTGAGCTGAGGCAGTAGGAATGATGTGGCCATATATCTCTATAAACTGGAATTAATCCATTTTTTAAAAAATAAGGAAACAGTATTGGGGCTGGGGTTGTACTCAGTGGAAAGCATTTGTTTTAGTATATACATTCAATCCTCAAAATTACAAAAAGTATTAATTAAAAAGTAAATTGTTTAATTTTAAGTTAGGCAATATCAGATTCCTATAGTATTTGTTTATTTTCTGTTACTATAATAAAAACACTTGATACTAGGTACTTCAACAAGACAGAAGGCTTGCTTAGCTCAGGTTGAAAGTCCAAGATCAGGTGGCCCCATTGAATCAGCCTCTGGTGAGAGCTCTTTTGGCTATATCATATCATAGTAGATGACATCATGGTGGGAATATGGAAGAGAGGGAGAAATCAAGTGGCAAGGCAAGAAGCCTGACAAGAAGTTGGAAATCAGGCTAAGTCTTTTACAACAACCTTCTCATGAGAACCAATTCAAAGTCTCATTGTTATTGCAGCACAGACCAGCAAAGACCATGACCACTTTTTAGAGAAGATAAAAAAGTTTATTTGTGGGGCTGGGAAGGTGGCTCAGTGGTAGAGCGCTTGCCTTGCATGCTCGAGGCCCTGGGTTCGATTCCTCAGCACCACATAAGCAAAAAGAAAAAAAAAGCCAGAAGTGGCACTGTGGCTCAAGTGGTAGAGCGCTAGCCTTGAGCTGAAGAGCTGAGGGACAGCGCCCAGGCCCAGAGTTCAGGCCCCACGACCGAACCCAAAAAAAAAAAAAAAAAAAAAAAAGTTTATTTGTGACCCAAACCAGGCTAATGCCAGAAAGAAATTCGGATACTGAGGAGGGGAGACCATGGGTATTATACAAGCTGATTATACACAAAAAGACAGGTCACTAATCAGAAAGGCAAAAGTCAGGTGGGAGAGACATCAACTCCAGACCAGGTGTGCAATTTCAAAATTATCTGTGGGCTTTTCTGTTATTGATCTAGATAGCCCCTCCTGGTTTGCCAGGACCCAATATTCCACTGTACAACTGCATCTAGCCACATTCAAGCAGAATGGCCTTTGCTGGGAACATAGCTACTAGGGAGGAGTAACTATGTCTTCTTCATTATAAGCACTACTTTAATCCCAAGGACCATACCTACAAAGATTCAATTGCTTTGGCTTAGGCCCTACACCTAGGGTTTAGATTCTATACCACCTCCCACATCACCAACCCAAGCTAGCCTGGAACCACAATCCCCTCATTCTCAACCTCCCTAATGGATAGGATTACAGGCCTGATCACAGGTACCCAGTATTTTTTTTAATACTATAAGAAAGGGTCTTACATGAAAAAAAGTCTCCGGTGCTTGCTTTTGCATTTTTTGAGGTTGTGCACAAGAGAAGCAATCCATTCTCTTGCTGCTTCCCTAACTATGGTTCTGTCCCCACCCCCATCTTATCCTGCTTCTTACCCTAGGAAATGATACAAGTGGGTATAAGAGGAAATTTTGAAGAAACAATACCAAGTAATGCCTCTTCTAAGTTGTTTTTTTTTGCGGGGGGGGGGGGGGTCCAGTTGTGGGGCCTGAACTCTGGGCCTGGGTGCTATCCCTCAGCTCTTCAGCTCAAGGCTAGCGTGCTACCACTTGAGCCACAACGCCACTTCCAGCTTTTTTCTTTTTGCTTATGTGGTGCTGAGGAATCGAACTCAGGGCCTCATGCATGCAAGGCAAGCGCTCTACCACTGAGCCACCTTCCCAGCCCCTCTTCTAAGTTTTGTACCCTTCAGGTCACAACGGTTCAGCCCAGGTATGGTCCTTGTTGGAGCAAAAGACCCATGAAAGGAAGAAACTAAATAATGTAATATCTAATTGTTAAGAAATAAAAATTCTTCTTTTCTTCCATTTTCCAGTTTCCTACAGAGCTTCCCATTGGCTGGGAATCATTTTTTAATGCAATACCTAAAGATCAAGCCAGAGCTGGATGCCATCTAGAAATATGTCAATGTGCTGGCTGAAAAAAAGGACAGATAACAAAATCTGCCTTGTAATAACTACTCCTTATGTCTTGTGATTAGCAGTCTTTATGCTATGTATTTTATTCCTGTTGAGAACACTGCTACTTTTAAGCTTTACTATTCCTTTTTGTAAGCTATGCTTTTAGGGTCCAGATAAGTCAGGAATCAACCTCCTGACAAGTCTAATGCAAGGCATAGACCAGCTCATATGTGAAAGGTGACCTCCTCAGAGACAGCCATTTAACTGGCTCCTGACAGCTTCAATTACGACTAATGGATCTATTCAATAGCCATCATGCCCTGTAATCACACCATTTAGGATGTGTACAACCTTGATAGCCTATCCCAATTCCTTTTCTTTCCTCCTCTAAGGTTCTGATATAGATGTTGCTTCATATGAGAACATTGGAAAACATAAAATAAAAATATCTGTTGGTAACTTACTTATCACTAGGATAAGCAACATAGTTACATACCATAATAATGTTGGCAGATAAACCAATTTTGTTTACATTGATAAATACTAATGACATGTTTCTATTTCATTCACATTTATATCCAGGGGTGTTAAGTAGATGCCCTTTATTTGGTTTCCAATTGTTAAAATGAAGCCATTAAAGACCAGATAATTTGGGGGTCATTTTACTCTCTTATCATTAAATGTTACAAGTTTTCATAATGAACTCTCAACTAAAGAAAAACAAAGGCAACTTTTTTGTCACAATTTAATACTTCATTCTTAAAAATATTAAAATCAGATGTAAAAGAAACTGGGTTCTTCTCTACTGTTATTAAAACAAGGAAAAAAGTAATTATTTATAGGAAGCTATACAATTGCATTGCAATCACATTGTAACTTGTCTGTATCAGGAAGAATAACTATAACAAGGAAAATGTACTTGCTTTTCCAGATCTACACATGTGAAATCTTTTTTAATAGTATCTATGAGAAAATAGAAAAATTAGAGTTGACTCCACTTCTGTTATCTACATCAGAATGATGTCTTCAATAAACAATTATGAATTTGTTCTGTATCAGACAGGTACTTCTTTATTTATGATCTGGTTTTTATTCTGATTTCATTTGGTTGGGTTTTTTGGAATGTTTTTAAATGGCTTTAAAAAACACTCAGTCTAAGTCCAAGGTTTTTCTATATTTAATGTTATCACTTCCTGACAAGCAAACCTCTGGGTCACAACAGTGAGTATGTCTTACAGGTCTTCAGTTGTCATCAGCTGTAAAGTACCTGAAAGATGCATAAAATTTCTGTAATGGTTTTCTTGGTGATTGCTTTTTATCCTCTTAGAGATGTTCCTGGGCCCCAGACTAACATAGAATTGAAATGAAAGACCCTATTTTCAGATATGTTGCACAAAGGGTGGGATTAGTTTTGGATGCAGTTAAAGCATAGGAGATGGGATTATTTACTGGATAAATTTATGTATAGCTTTATGTATTTAGTGGATATTTTTCTTTTCAGAGTTTAAATTTTCAGTTGTGAAACTATGTAAATCTGTAGACTTTCCTAACAAGAAGAATTATAATGGACAATTTCTATCTGCAGTGAATGAGAGAGTGACTTTTTAGAATTTTCCCAAGATTACTTACCTGAATATTTTGAATAGTATGAAAATTTCATTTTTAATAAATTAGTAGGACAGTGTGAGAGAGACACCACACAGCATGTACATTTTACAAAAGCATATTATCAGTGACTATGCAAAATAGACAATGAAAAGAGAAACTAGTAGTAAATTGTTAAATTAATTAAAATCTAATTAATAGTTTCTCTAGAGAAGAATGTAGGAAAAACTACCAAACTTAACCAAATGTAATGTGACTTCAAATTTAAACCAATTCCTTATTTTCCTAATGAGAAAGATGCAAAACTGCAAAAAATAGTTTTTGCTTTTTTTCATCACCTAGAATATATAAGGTTTTAAGAACATTGAAGATAGCAAAAACAAATATGTATTATTTCATGTTATCTAATATTATTATTTCACAAATGAGCCATTTTGGGTTGAACTGGTCATGCTCATTATTTCCAAAACGTTACATCACTACAAACAGGATCTTTGAACTGGAACTTAGGAAATTCTAGGAAGAAGCACCATTTTGAGCAAGAGCCAAAGGTAGTATAAGAACAAGAAGTGACATCGTTGGTCACAAATTGTTTGCTACATGTATGTATACAATTTTCTATCCCTATCTACCTAACACTTCCTCTTTCTTTTCCTTAGCTTATGCAGAATGATGTAGTATTTGTCATATATGCACACATATACACATATCTTTTCTCCCATATACTTTAAATTACTTGATACATATCACGATGTAAATACTACATAAACAATTGTACCTTTTTGTTGAGAGAAAATGAGAAAAGTTTGCACATATTCAGCATCGGTGCATCTTTTTCTCCTGAATAGATTCTATCCATAGTCAGTCAAATTCATAGATGCAGAACCCATGGGCAGACAGGGTCAATTGTACTTGAGTTTTGCAGAGGCGTTAAGTGGTGGACCTCCACGTCTGCCATCACATTTATTTTTTTTTAATGAAAATAATATGAAATATCACAGTGAAACATCATGTCCTACCAATTACCTATATAATTTTTAGAAGTTATTTATGTGAACAAATCAAGCATCTTGTATATTTGTAATTATTCTTTTTTTTTTTTTTTTTTTTGGGTCCGGTCGTGGGGCCTGAACTCTGGGCCTGGGCACTGTCCCTCAGTTCTTCAGCTCAAGGCTAGCACTCTACCACTTGAGCCACAGGGCCACTTCCGGCTTTTTTCTTTTTGCTTATGTGGTGCTGAGGAATCGAACTCAGGGCCTCAGGCATGCAAGGCAAGCACTCTACCACTGAGCCACCTTCCCAGCCCTTGTAATTATTCATTTTAAAGATATTCTTCGGCTTGCTTTCTTCTAAGCCTTTCTTCTTATCTTTCATGTAACCACATTTTCTTGTTGTCCTCATATGATCTGTTATGTGCAAACATTCCTGATTATTTTGTTTTTCCAAATCTCCTCTTCTTAAAAGAAGAAAATTGAGTTAGTGCATGGCTCAAGTGGTAGATGGCCTACCTAGCAAACATATAGCCCTGAGTTCAGTATCTTTCTCTCTCTCTCTCTCTCTCTCTCTCTCTCTCTCTCTCTCTCTCTCTCTCTCTCTCTCTCACACACACACACACACACACACACACACACAAAATCTAACTGGGTGTTGTGGCTTATCCATGTAATCCTAGATATTTGGGAGGCAGAGATTGGAAAGATCACACTTCAAGGACAGATAAGGCAAAAGTTCATGAGACCCCATTTAGGCAGGAATCATAAAGTAGGAAGCTCTGACCCAGGCTAACTGGTGTATAAATGCAAGAATTAATTCCCCTAAAAACATTAGTGTGGCTCATCCTCTACCAAATATCATTTTTGTTTCAACACTGTTTCTCGTGAACTTCTAATGTGAAAATTAAGTTCTAATTTTTAAATTCAATTTTGTTTAGCTTTTATTTTATTTAAAATTTTTATTTTTATTGTTATTATAAAGGTGATGTATGGAGGGGTTGCAGTTATAGAGTACATTTCTTTTTGGACCACGTCACCCCTTTCCTCACTCTCTCCCAATTTTTCCCTCCCATCTCATCCGCAAGTTGTATAGTTCATTTTCAGCATAGTGTCTAGTGAGGACCACTGCTGCATTTGTTCACCCTTTGTCCTTACATTTCTATGCCCTCCTTGTCCTCCCAAAGACAGAGAAATAAACAAATAAGACAAATAGAAAAAAAAAGTGTGACTCGTGGAGCAGAGTGCCTATCTAGCAGGTACAGAATTCAAACCCCAATATCACCAGAAGAAAGAAGGAAAAAGGAGAAGAAGAAGGAAGAGGAGGAGGAGGAGGAGGAGGAGGAGGAGGAGGAGGAGGAGGAGGAGGAGGAGGAGGAGGAGGAGGAGGAGGAGGAGGAGGAGGAGGAGGAGAAAATTAAATTTTAAAAATAGGAAATGGAAAAACCTCCCATGCTCCTGGATTGTAAAGAGCGTCATAAAAATGGCAATACTGCCCAAAGCTCTATAAAAATTTGATGTAATATCCCAACAACATTCTTTATGAAATAGAAGAAGCAATCCAAAAATTAATATGCAATAATAGAAGACTCTGAATAGCAAAAATAATCCTTAGCAGGAAAAACAGTGCTGAAGGAATATCAATACAAACTTCAAGCTCTATTATAAAGTTGTAATTATAAAAACAGCTTGTTAGTGGCACATGAACAGACCTGAGGACCAATGGAATAGAATTGAAGACCCAGATATAATCCTACATACCTATAGCCACCTTATCTTTGATAAGGGAGCCAAAATTATCAATCAATCAGAAGGAAGGAAGGCAGCCTCTTCAACAAATGGTGCTGGCAGAATTGGCTAGTAAACTGAAGTTAGATCCTTATATATCACCCTGTACCAGAATCAACTCCAAATGGATCAGAGACCTGAAGGTACGAGCAGATAACCTGAAAATATTACAGGAAGGGATAGGAGATACACTAGGGCTCTTTGGCACACATCAAAATTTCCTAAATAAAGATCTAGAAACACAACAAATCAAAGAAAGGCTGGATAAATGGGATTGCATTAAACTGCAGAGCTTCTGCATGGCAAAGGACATAGCTAGCAAGATAAATAGAAAACCCACAAATTGGGAGAAGATCTTCACTAGCTATACAACAGAAAAGGGCCTCATATCAAAAATATACCTAAAGCTCAAAAAATTAAACCACCCAATAAAAAATCCTTAAAGAAACAAACACCCCTTTAATAAATGGACTAAAGTATTAAAAAGAGCCTTCTCTGAAGAGGAAATAAGAATAGCCAATAGATGCATGAAAAAATGTTCAAAATCTCTGGCCATAAAAATAAATGCAAATCAGGTTAGGAAGGTGACCCTTAGGTACAGTGCTTGCCTCATATGCATGAGGCCCTCAGTTCAATTCCTCAGCACCACATAAACAGAAAAAGCCAGAAGTGGTGCTGTGGCTCAAGTGCTGGAGGCTAGCCTTGAGCTGAAGAGCTCAAGGCCAGCACCCAAGCCCAGAGTTCAAGTCCCACGACTAACAAAAAGAGAGAAAAAAAAAAAGCAAGCAAGAAAGCAAGGAAGGAAGGAAAGAAGGAGGGAGGGAGGGAGGGAGGGAGGAAGGAAGGAAGAAAGGAAAGAAAGAAAGAAAGGAAAGAAAGAAAGAAAGAAAGAAAGAAAGAAAGAAAGAAAGAAAGAAAGAAAGAAAGAAAGAAAGAAAGGGAAAAAAATGAAAATCACATTGAGATTCCACCTCACCCCAGTTAGAATGGCCACTATCAAGAAAACAAATAATAGCAGGTGCTGGAGGAGATGTGGCCAAAAGTGCTACTACACTGTGGTGGTAATGTAAACTGGTTCAACCACTCTGGAAAGTAGTATGGAGGTTCCTCAAAAGACTAAATAAACATAGAGCTCCCCTATGACCCAGCAATCTCACACCTGGGCATTTATTCAAAAGACCACAAACAAGGCCACACTAAAGCTACCCACACAACCCTGTTCATTGCAGCATTTTTACCATAGCTGATACAGAACCAATTTAGATGCCCCTCAGTAGATGAATGGACCAAGAAAATGTCACACACACACACACACACACACACACACACACACACACACACACACACACACACACACACACACACACACACACACACACACACACTGGAATTCTGTGCTTCTATCAGAAAGAATGACACTGCCCCACTTGTAAAGAAATGGAAAGAAGACTTGAAAAAAAATCATATTAAGTGAAGTAAGCTAGATCCTAAGAAACACAGGCTCCATGGTTTCCTTTTTTCTCCTCAAGGCTAATGCTCTACCACTTGAGCTATACCTCTACTTCCAGCTTTTTGGTGGTTAATTGGGGGTGGGCTTTTCTGCCTGGGCTACATGCAAACCATGATCCTCAGGTTTCAAACTCCTGAGTAGCTTAACATTAGAGGCATGAGCCATTAGTGCCTAGCTTCAACCCATTTTTTTTTTTGTTGGTTGTGGGACTTGAACTCAGGGCGTGGCCCTTTTTGCTCAAGGCTAGTTCTCTACCACTTTGAGCCACAGTGTCACTTTTAGTTTTCTAGTGGTTACTTGGAGATAAGAGTCTCACAGAGTTTCCTGATCAGGCTGTCTTTGAGCTGTGATCCTCAGATCTCAGCCTCCTGAATAGCTAGGATTATAGGCATGAACCACCAGTGCCTGGATCAACTCAAGTTTTAACCACCAAAAATGATTTCAGCTGCTGTTATGGGACCACTAAAGCACTGCCATTTCATAACCACAGATTTTTATTATAGAAACAATGTCCTTTTACAAATGTAAAAACATGTAGCTATCTACATACAGTAGTTCATGCCAGTTATGCGGTTAAGTATAGGTTTGGACACACAGTGATCTGGAAGGTGGTTAAATTCCTTTGGCCATTTTCTATGCCATTTTGGAAACTACCATTGACATTTTAATAGTTACCATGTGAAGTAGACCTTTAAGCTTATGCGTGAGCTAATACTGGTTATGTTACTCATTCAACCATGTTAATTGAAATTCTCTGTGACGTAACTCTTCTTGGTTGTACCCACACAGTTCAGAATACAACTTTGGTATTAAAGGTGCTTTTTTTTTAAATAAGTAAATGCTTTGGTATGTGCATTGTACATCTTAAAACTGGCATTAAAAATTAAATTTAAAAAGCAAAGATGCTGAGCACCATGGCTACTCAGGAGATTGAGATCTGAGGCTCAAAGTTTGAATACAATGTAAGCAGGAAAGTCCATGAGGCTCTTATCACCAATCAGCAAAAATACAGAAGTGGATCAGTGGCTCAGGTTATAGTGCCAGCTTTCAGCAATGAAAATAAGGGAAAATAAGTACCCAGGCACTTGCACAAAAAGAAAGGAACGGGCTGGGAAGTTGGCTCAGTGGTAGAGTATTTGCCTCTCATGCATGAGGCCCTGGGTTTGATTCCTCACCACCACATAAGCAGAAAAAAGCCAGAAGGGGTGCTATGGCTAAAGGGGTAGGGCACTAGCCTTGAGCTGAAGAGCTGAGGGACAGTGCCCAGACCCAGAATTCAGCTCCCATGACCAACAAAAAAAAAAAAGAAAAAAAAGGAAGGAAGGAAAGGAAAGAAGAAAAAAGGCAGCAAAGCTGTGTGGAAATGACACTGCATAAGGCATTTTCTAAGTCCACAGGTTGTTTTGGTAGAATTCTTATTTTCAGAAAAGGCAACTCTGTTACTCAGACAGGTGTTGTTCCGGTAAGCACAAAGATACAAAGATGGACTGTGGTCATCACCACATTCCCCTGGCTGATGATGGTGCCATGTCACCATCTCAGGATTCATCTCTGCTGCTGGCACACTGGCCATTCAGCAGCTGCTGTAGCCAAGTCAAACTTGGTAAATGGAAGATCATGGTGCTGAGCCCATGTTTAACTTCCATCCCTACTCTCATGGCCATTTTGTTCATGAATCAGTGGAAAGTGATGGGAATGGCTATGAAAAGAGGTTGACTGCTACCCACAAAGCTGACCATAATGTTTACTTGGTAATTAAAGTCCTCCTTTTCTGAGATCACCTTTTGGTGAGAATTTACATGGGACACAAATATCTTCACATCCTTTGTCTATTTGAAGCTATTCACATATCTCTTCTCCAGTTTTGTAATTATGTTCCATCCTATTTTATGTCCATCCAGCAAAACCACTGGCAACAGCTCATGAATCAGGGTATGAGCCATTTTTCCTTTCAGGCAAAGTGTTACAACCAGAAACTTTGCCCAAAGTTCTGCTGCCTACCTATGCCTTCCACATAGCTAGGATTACAGATTACTACTAACTTGCCCAGCTTTTTTTGTTGCTAATTTTTTTTTTCTGCTCAGGCTGGCTATTAGCTACAGCTCTCCTAGTATCTATCTCCAGAGTAACTGGGATTAAAGGCATGCAGCACCTTACTTGGCTCTGAAAGGGAGTCCTTTTCATGATTAAAAGTAGAATAACAGGCTAGGTGCTAGTGGCTCACACCTGTAATATTAACTACTCAGGAGGCTGAGTTATCTGAGGATAGCTATGTGAAGCCAGCCGAGCCTTGAGCAAAAAAGTAAAGGGAGAGTACTCTGGCTTTGACTTAAAACTCCAGTAGCATAAAGGAAAAGGGGAGGAGGGAAAGAAGGATGAGGAGGGGAAGGAAGATTAAGAGAGCTGGAGATATAGCTCAGTGGTACAGCATTTGACTAGCATGGAGGAGGCCCTGGGTTCAATCCTCGGCACCACAAAGAAAAATAAATGGACATTATGAAATCAGAGGAAATTCAATGACAAAAAGCAATTCAACTGAGTATAATAGAGAAAGTTGTGAGAAAATAAGAACTATGCTATGCTCCATTACAGTAGGACATGGATTTAGTTCTAACAACTTTTAAAAATAAACAAGCTAGGTATCTAAAACCTAAAGGCATATGTTAGCCCTCCAAAACGGGAGGTAATGTCTTGTCTGTGATTTCCATCCTATCTTCTGTGGTTCCACTGGCTGTTCTCCAGGACATTCCCACTGCATTGCCTCTGATGAGCTAGTGCTAGCTAAATCGGTAGTTTGCTCTACAGACAAATTGTAATTGAGGTTGTAACCTCAGGATTATTTTGTCATTTTGATAGTAAGCACAAGTGACTAAGTGAGAAAAGGATAACATTATACAATTTTACTTTATTTAGAAATGATTATGTAGCGGATGATAAAATATAAAGAGATAAAAGCTCTTCTCTAACAATATACACCAATTATTTTTTTCTTTTTTCTTTTTTTGTCAGTCTTGGAACCTGAACTGGGCCTGGGTGCTGTCCTTCAGCTCTTCAGCTCAAGGCTAGAGCTCTACCACTTGAGCCACAGCACCACTTCTGGCTTTTTCTGTTTATGTGGTGCTGAGGAATTGAACGCTGGGCCTCAGGCATGCAAGGCAAGCACTCTACCACTGAGCCACCTTCCCAGCCCTACACCAGTTATTTTATTGCTCCTTTTTTTCTGTGAAGAATGTTTGTGTGTCTTTCTGGAGATAATTTATACATACAAAATCAATTTACATCATTTTCCTGATATTTTTAAAGTTAGCATGCATTTTTAAAAGTTAGCATACTAATCATACCATGCCTTACTTTTATGAACAATATTAGCTCATGAAGATGATCTTGTATCATATAAAGAGTATCTTGTACATTCTGTACATCCTATACTGATGAAATGTTTTGATATTACAAACAATGCTGTAATGAGTAATCTATTTACAGCACCTATTACACACCATTTTATACATGAGTAAATAAAGTCTGGGATAAAGTCCCAGAAGAAAACCTGTTGGGTTACATTGTTAACTCTATGAGATAGTATCATATTGCCAAGTTAAAGCCAAGTTTGAGAGCATACTGTCTAATCAAACTTTTAGATTCTTGCTAACATGATCTTCTATTCATTTCTGGTTTTGTGAATAAGATTAAGCATTTTTCATGTTTTTATATCAAGTCTAATGGTTTTTTTTCTTAGTGATTTTTAAAAGCTTTCTCTAGATATGAAAATAACCATTAGCCTATGGCATGATTAGCACATTTTTTCCACTTTTGTGTGTGTGTGTGTGTGTGTGTGTGTGTGTGAGAGAGAGAGAGAGAGAGAGAGAGAGAGAGAGAGAGAGAGAGAGAGAGAATGAGAGAATACTGGGCTTAAACTTGGAGCCTGGGTGCTGTCTCTGAGACTTTTTACTTAAGGCTACCACTCTACCACTTGAGCCATAGCTCCAATTCTGACTTTTTTGGTTCTTATTTGGAGATAATAGCCTCAGAGACTTTATCTATGTGGCTTAAAATCACGATCTTCAGATTTTAGCCTTCTGATTAGCTCAGGTTACAGATGTGAGCCACCATCACTTAACTGCTTGTTTCTTTTAAAAACAGATTTTTTAATCATGGGCTGGAAGGTGGCTCAGTGGTAGAGCGCTTGCCTCATTTGCACAAGGCCCTGGGTTCGATTCCTCAGCACCACATAAGCAGAAAAAAAGCTGAAAGTGGCACTGTGGCTCAAGTGCTAGCCTTGAGCTAAAGAGCTGAGGGACAGCGCCCAGGCCCAGAATTCAGCTCCCATGACCAACAACAACAACAAAAAAAAGATTTTCAATCAATTGGTTAAAATAAAATCACATTTCTTCTTAATCAAAGCAACCCCTGTGCTAGAGAATCTTCTATACAGGAACATACTCATGTCTTTCCATTTGTTCCAGGTTCTTTTGGGACTATGGTTATAGTTTAAATTTTTTAACAGATTATGTGAATTTCTTATGTTTTTTTTTTAATAAAAATTTTGTTGCTTTTGCAACTGGAGTTCATTGGTCATTTCTATATAATACTGATTTAATACTCCGGTAATTTATACAATAGTCTTATCTGTAGTAGTTTTTCAGTTGTTTTAAGTTTTTCAGGAATACTTCAATACTATTTATTAGAATTACAATTTTGCCTCTTTCATTTCTACTTTTTATATTTCTGATTCTCCTTTTTGGCTGTGATGGCTGTAATCTACAAAATCATATGGAATACTGCCATTGATGTTTTTTCCTAACTCTTGATTTAAAAAAAAGTTTTTTAGACATAATGCAAGTTTTATTGGGGAACATGATTAAAGGGGGGGTGAGTGATAGAGCTCAGTGGGTGGAGGCCTTCAGGAGTGCAGTGCTCACCACTTATCCAGAGGACCACGATTCGGGATGTATTTGACTCCACAGCTATCAGGGATAAGGCGCTTCTCAGCTACCATGTCTTCAAACTCATCCGCATTGAACTTGGTAAAGCCTCACTTCTTGGAGAGGCGGATATTCTGACGACCAGGGAACTTGAACTTGGTCCTGCGTAAGGCCTCCATCACATGTTCTTTATTCTGCAGCTTGGTGCGGATGGACATGATTACCGCCCTGGCGTTTCCCAAAGGCACCCTGCATCTGCACCTGTCAGCCCCGGTTCAGGACAACATCTTGTTGATGCGAATGACGTGGAAAGGATGCAGTCACACTCGAATATGAAAGCCATTTTGCCACAACTTTTTACCATACACTTGTTGGGACAAATACGAGCACCCTCCAGGGCTTCAGAGGAGAGCTGCTCATATGCATCTGACACCATATGCCCACAAAGTGGGAACTCGTCCACTTTTGCCTTCTTCCGCCCCAGGTCAAAGATGTGGATCTTGGCATCAGGGACACCTCAACAAAAGCGAGACTTTGGGTACAGCTTGTTCTTACAATACCGGTAACACCTGGCGGAGCGGCGACCCATGGCGACATCAGAGTCTTCAGTGGCATGCGGGAGGAAAAGAATATATATATATTTTTTGTGATGATCCTGGGGCTTAAACTCTGGGCCTGGGGCCTTTTCCTGAGTTTTTGGGGTATTTTTGTTTTTGTTTTTGTTTTACTCGAAGCTATTGTTCTACCATTTAAGCTACAGCTATATTTCTGGCATTTTTGGTGCTTAATTGGAGAAAAGAATCTCATGTACTTTCCTGCCCAGGCTGGCTTAAAACCACGATCCTCAGATTTCAGCCTCCTGAGTAGCTAGGAATTCAGGCATGTGCCTTGGTGCCAGTCTCTAACTCTTGGTTTTAATGGGACTTCTACAAATGTTTCTCACTGATACATTGCTGGCTTTGGTGTTGGAATAGATATGCCTGTTGACTGTGTGTCAAGTTAAATTTAAATAACTAATGAAATCATTAAGGCATGCTAGAGAGAGATAATCCTGTTTGTAGCAAATTGGTAGGAACCAAAATTAATTTTTGTATCATGCCCATGAAATAGTAAGGCAAGATGGTAGTACATATTTAATACACTGTGCACCTTTGTTGTCTACACAATGTTTCTACATGTAAAGTTATTTCATAACTGTGAATTAGGAATCTTTGCTAGAAAAAGGCTTAGTTGCAAAGCAAAGTTTAGAACACAATTCTACAAAGACTCATAGAAGCCATGTTCTGGCTTCCGTCTTTTTTTTTTTTTTTTAATTAGAATGAAGTATAAAGAACAGTAAATTTTCTTCTATACTTCCCCCCCTCCCCTTTCTCCTCTTTCTTCCCTCCCCCTTTCTCCTTCTGTCTGGTTCTGGGACTTGAATTTAGGATCTTAGTGCTATTCCTTAGCTATTTTTACTCAAAACTGGTGTTCTACCACTTGAGCCACGGCTCCACTTCCAGCTTTTTGCTGGTTAATTAGACATTATTAGAGTCTGATAGATTTTCCTGCCTGAGCTGGCTTCAAACTGTGATCTTCGGGGGGCTGGGAAGGTAGCTCAGTGGTAGAGCACTTGCCTTGCATGCCTGAGGCCCTAAGTTCGATTCCTCAGCACCACATAAGCAAAAAGAAAAAAGCCAGAAGCAGCACTGTGGCTCAAGTGGTAGAGCGCCAGCCTTGAGCTGAAGAGCTGAGGGATAGCACCCAGACCCAGAGTTCAGGCCCCACGACCGGACCTAAAAACAAAACAAAACAAAACAAAAAAACTGTGATCTTTGGATCTCAGCCTCCTGAGTACCTAGGATTATAGGCATGAGCCACCAGTGCCAAGCCAGTAAAATGATATTGCTTTGCAAAACAGAATATGGAGGTCAAGAATAGAAGAATATATCCCCTCTTATAAGTCATAGTTAGTATTTTCTAGACTATCTCTGTGTCTTCTGAGGCCAAGAGACAGTTTAAGCCTCTATTCTTCCTTATAGTTGAGGCAATGAGACTCTGATCATTAGAGATGCAAAAGTGTTGGCCTGCAGGAATGGTTTTGGAAATTAACAGCGTACAGGTGGTAACTAAAGCCGCAGGTAAATAGATAATCCAGAATAATGTTCACTAGGAAAAGAGAAATACAAATGAAAACCGAGACAAAAACAAGTAGGAAGAGCTGGTTGGAGATGAAAGCTCTGGAACTTAGAATAAAAAAGAATAGAAAGAGTAAAATAAACTGAGCATGGTGGCACACACCTAGAATCCTAACACTTGGGAGGCTGAGGCAAGAAGACCCAAGTTTATGGCCAGCCTGGGATACATAATGAGACCTTGTCTCAAAGAAACAACTCATAAAGAAGTAGACGCTAGACAGACAGACAGATGATTAGAGAAATATATCATTGGAATAAAACTAATTTCAAGAAGCTGTCAATAACATCGAAGATTTGAGAGACTAAAATAATTACAAGAATTGAAACATGTCAACTGAATTAAGAGCAAGACAATCACAAGCAAATTAGGCAGGAATAATATCAATGGATGCAGTGAGTACTGTCTGATCCACATGCCTCTTTCCTCCTCATCTGGCAACAAGTCTTGCTTGCTTGGCCACAGAGCAGACACATGACTCAAGTGCAATCAGAGCATCATAGCCTCTAGCCATAGTGTTGAATAGTACAGCTGATCCAAGCTAGGTCAATCATTATATCTAGAGATAATGAGAGAAACACTGTTTTGGATAATGAACTTATCTTCAATGAAGTCAAAATGCAAATATTTGTGGAGATATGAAATGGAAATACAGAGACAGACAGACAGACCGACAGACAGACAGACAGACAGAACCTTGCAAAAGAGAAATTCAGCCACATAACAGCCCATAGACCCATTCAGCTCAGATAATAGCCCTGTCTCATTTTCCTGGAAGTGAATTCTCTTTTCTTAATCCTGAGCTTCTTCAATGTCCTTCCAGTAATTTGCACTGCTTCTCTCTCCTATTTTAATAACAAAAGAATGAAGATTAATAGGTAGAAGTCAGATTGTCGTTATCTTAGAAACAAATGATATAGAATACTTCAAAATAACTATAACAGGAAATAGACAGGAATGATATAAATAAAACTACAAAATTTTACTGAAGATCATAAAAGAAATCTTAACTAAATGGAAGTCCTGCCAAGTTCCTGGATAGCAATGACTATTATAAAGATGTCAATTTTTCTCAAATTAATTTATAAATTCAGTGCAATTCTAATCAAAATCCAAATACGCTGCCTTTTGAAGCTTGAAATGGTGATTTTTAGAGTTTATTAGCTAGAAAAAATAGAGAAGAGCCAAGAAATACATCTAAAAAGGAAGTGGGGGGATGGGGGAGTGAAACGCAGCTCAAGAACTTAGTAAGAATGTCTCTGCATTGTCTGTGAATCAACGTGATCCTTGTCTCTGGACACAGTTGATTGGCGCATGCATATTCTTCCTTTCACTTAAAATAACTTCAATGATTGTTTTTAATTTGTAACCAAATGACTTAATACTAGGACTTGGTCTGTCATCAATTAAACAAATCAATTAAATGAAACATTAGAACAAAGTTGGATGTAGGTGGCTCCACCTGTAATTCTAGCTACTCACCAGGCTAAAATCTAAGGATTATAGTTCAAAGCCAGCCTAGGTAGGAAAGTCTGTAATACTTTTGTTTCCAATTAAACACACAAAAGAGGCAGAAATGGAGCTGTGGCTCAGGTGGTAAAGTGCCAGCACTGAGCACAAAAGCTCAGAGACAGGGGCTGGGAAGGTGGCTCAGTGGTAGAGCGCTTGCCTTGCATGCCTGAGGCCCTGGGTTCGATTCCCCAGCACCACATAAGCAAAAAAAAAAAAAAAAGTAAAAAGCCGGAAGTGGCACTGTGGCTCAAGTGGTAGAGCGCTAGCCTTGAGCTGAAGAGCTGAGGGACAGCGCCCAGGCCCAGAGTTCAGGCCCCATGACCGGACCCAAAAAAAAAAAAAAAAAAAAGGCTCAGAGACAGTGCCCAGGTTCTGAGCTCAAGCCCTAGGACCAGCACTTGTGCTTTATATCTGTAATCCAAGGTACTCCTAGGAGACTAAAATCTGGAAGATCAGAGTTCTAGAAAGAAAAAAAATAACTAATGAAAAACCTAGGGCTGGGAAGGTGGCTCAGTGGTAGAGCGCTTGCCTTGCATGCATGAGGCCCTGGGTTCGATTCCTCAGCACCACATAAGCAGAAGAAAAAAAAGCTGGAAGTGGCACTGTGGCTCAAGTGGTAGAGTGCTAGCCTTGAGCTGAAGAGCTGAGGGACAGCGCCCAGGCCCTAAGTTCAGGCCCCACGACCGGACCCCCCCACCAAAAAAAAAAAAGAAAAGAAAAACCTACTGGAGATGTGGCTTAAGTGGTATGATACCAGCCCAGGAGCTCAAGACCTTGAATTTAATCTCTTGTAACTGTTAAGAAAAAAGAGATATTACAACAATAACAAAAAATACTAGTAGAATAAATGATTAGAAGCATATCTTTAAGAGAAATAACATATAGTTGTTAGTTTAAAAAATGATGGAAATAAGTTGACATCACACTGCAGTGCATAAAAGAAAACATTAAATTGTCAACATACAATACTTTCTAAAGTTAATTCCTGATACTAAATTTGAAATGTGTTCAATGCAAAAACAAACCTAAACTTAAAATGTGTACCTGAAACAGAATCATTGTCAAGGTGTTAGTTGAAAAACTATAAGAACATTTAGGAAACTATTTACTTGTTCTTGAAGGGGAGGAAGAAACATCTAAGTATAAAAATCAATGGGTTAAATCACATAGGACTCCAAATCATAGATTTAACTACATGAAAAATTTAAGTCTTTCCAAAAGAAACTATTGAAAAATTGAAAAGCAAATTACAAAGTAGAGAAATCTTTCAGGATGTCTGACAAAAAGTATGAAGCAGTTTCAATCAATAATATGTGTAGCTGTTTCAATCAATAAAGAAAACACAAAACTTCAATGGAAAAGTACAGCAGCAAAATGCAGACAAATCTTAGAAGCAGCAATAAATGTGAAACAATTTACTTTTAGTAGTTATAGAGCAATACAAATCATCAGTGACATATTTTATTCTACTCAAAAACAAAGTACCAAAATTTAAACAAAAATAAACATGATGTCACACTCTTGAGATTCTAAATTGAAACACATTTCTTTTTTCTCCCCCAGGAAACAATTGGCAATATATCAAGATCTTTTTTCATGATCCATATTCTTTTTTTCTGGTGTCGGGAGCGTGACCTGTAGTACTAAGACTTGAACTCAGTAGTGCTCTACTACTTGCTTGACTGGTACTTTACTACTTGAGCCATATCTCCAACCCTACTTTTTGCTGGTTATTTTTGGAGATTGAATCTGGAGAACTTTTCTGCTAGGACTTTGAACCTTAATCTTCTGGATTGCAGCCTCCTGAGTAGCTAAGATTACAGATGTGAGTCACTGGTGCCCAGCAAAAGATTTATTCTCTTTAATTAGAATTTTCATTTTAGAATCTAGAAGAATAATCATTAAAATTATGAAATATAACCCTTGCTCTCAAAAGCATAACCATGAGCCAGGTGCTGGTGGCTCACTCCTGTAATCCTAGCTACTCAGGAAGCAGAGCTCTGAGGATTGTGATTGGAAACCAGCCTGGGCAGAAAAGTCCCTGTGAGACTCTTATCTTTAATTAACCACTCCAAAACAGGAAGTAGCACTGTGGCTTAAGACAGTGCCTAGGCCCCACAACCAACAAACACACACACACACACACACACACACACACACACACACACACACACACACACACACACACACACACACACACACACACACACACACACACACACACACACACACACACACACACAAAACAAAAACATAGGCCGGAAGCCAGTGGCTCACACCTGTAATCCTAGCTATTCAGGAGGCTGAAATCTGAGGATCATGGTTAAAAGCCAACCCGGGCAGGAGTGTCTATGAGACTCCTATCTCCAACAAACCACTCAGAAAACTGGAAGTGGCACTATGGCTCAAATGGTAGAGTGCTAGCCTTGAGCAGAAGAGCTGAGGGACAGCGCCCAGGCCCAGAGTTCAAGCCCCATGACTGACAAAAAAGAAAAAAGAAAGAAAAAAAAAGCATAACCATGCATAAAAACATAAACCTGTCAACCAAAAAAGAGGAGGTAGGAAAAGCAAAGGTTGGCATTAAGATATAGATTCTAGTCTTTGAAATCCCCAGAACAATCCTGGTTACTCATAATCTCTGAACTATTTTCAAGCTATCGCAAAGTCCTTGCACAAGAAGATAATTAACTAGTATACCTTTCCAGCTTGAAAATATATCTCCGTCTTTCTATTAGATTATTCTATTATTTTAAGTAAGAGTTGCTGATTGCTTTGAGTCACTGTAGTTGACTCTAGTCCAAGCTTAATTAGTTTGATATTAAAATGGATCCAATACTGGTACTTTCTGCAGTTTCTACCTAAACACATGACATTATTCTCTTAGATGAGAAGTATTGGGAGTTTCTTTTTAAAAGACAAAGCAATCTATTAGATGAAGTAGATCAAAAGCAAAAATTAGAAATTTACTGCACTTAATCCTAATTGTGAAATAGAACAGATTTCTTGGTGCTTTCGATAAATGATTAGGTAGCAATAATCAAAACACAGTGAAATTGAACATCCTGAGATGCTCTAAAATCCTCTCCTTACTGATGCATTAAAGCTTTTAACAGAGTTGACTACTGCTTTCTTCCCTCAATCTTCCCAATCTCACATTATCCTAGTACATCTCCTTTGTCATACTCTCTATTGGTTTTAAATAATAGTTGGATTAATTTAAATAAAGGGTGACCATTGTGATATAAGATAAACCTATTTATCTTTTAAAATTATATTGTAAATGTGATATATATGTGTGTAAATATATATGTGTGATATATACACATATATGTGTGTGTGTGTGTGTGTGTGTGTGTGTGTGTGTGTGTGTGTGTGTGTGTAAACTATAACCCCTTATAGGGGTTAAAGTTATATAAGTCAGGTACTGAGTACTTTTCCTTTTGAACAGTGTAATCCTCTCCCTCATTCTCCCAGTTTTCTTCTCCCAAGTTTCCTCTTACAAGTTGTACATTTCATTTCCAACATAGTGTCTAGTGAGTTTCACTGATGAATTCGTTCACTCTTTGTCCCATTTCTGTGCTTCCCCTCCTCTTCCCAAATCAGATAAATTTATACATAAGAAAAAAAGAGTGCAGAAATGAAAAACAGTAACAGAAGGGAATAAACCAAAGGAACAAAGGGAAAGATGAAAAGAAAAAAGAATCACAAACAGTACACTAAAAAAATCTCTTGCTTCCATTTCTTGAGTTCATTTTGATAAGCATCATTTTATATGCACATAGCTATTGAGCCCTTGCTATCCTCTCCTAAGAATACCCTCCTTCATTCTTACTGTGTGAATGTTTAGACTGCAGTTTAATTATGTCCAGGTGTAATTATTTGTCCTTTGAGTTTACTTGTAGATTTGTAGGCACATTCTAATTATTGCAAATGAGAGAAATGATGCAGCCTATGTTTCTTTGGGTCTGGATTACTTCACTTAGTATAATTTTTTCCAAGTCTTTTAATTTCCTTATGAATGGGGCAATGTCACTCTTTCTGATGGAAGCAGAGAATTCCATTGTGTATATATACCACATTTTCTTGATCCATTTTTCTATGGAGGGGCATCTGAGTTGATTCCATATCTTGGCTATGGTAAACAATGCTGCAATGAACATGGTTGGGCTGGTGGCTTTAGTGTGGCCTGGTTTGTGGTCAATTGAATAGATGCCTAGGAGTGTGATTGCTGGGTCATACGGAAGCTCTATGTTTAGCCTTTTGAGGAACTTCCATACTGCTGTCCAGAGTGATTGAACAAGTTTACATTCCCACCAACAGTGTAGTAGTGTTCCCTTTTGTCCACACACCCACTAGCATCTATTATTGTTAGTTTTCTTGATAATGGCCATTCTAACTGGGGGGAGGTGGAATCTCAATGTTGTTTTGGTTTGCATTTTTTTTATGGCTAGAGATATTGAACATCTCTTCATGTATCTATTGGCCATTCTTATTACTTCTTCTGAGAAGTCTCAAAGTCTTTAGCCCATTTATTAATTGGGTTGCTCTTTCTTAAATTTGTTTTGGGGAAGTTTATTGAGCTCTGAGTATATTTTAGGTATGAGGCCTTTGTCTGATGCATAGCTAGTAAAGATCTTCTATCCTGTGGACTTTCTATTTATTTTGCTATCTGTGTCCTTTATCACACAGAAACTCTTCAGGTTGATGCAATCCCATTTATCTTGTCTTCCTTTCATTTGTCATGATTCTGGATCATAGGAAGTTTTGACATGTGCCAAGAAGCCTTAAAATTTCCCTTATCCCTTCCTGTAATATTTTCAGGGTATCTGGTCTTACACTGAGGTCTTCAATCCATTTGGAGTTGATTCTGGCACAGGTTTATATATAAGGTTCTAACTTCAGTGTTCTACACATATATAGCCAATTCTGCCAGCACCATTTGTTGAAGAAGCTGTCTTTCTTCCATCCTATGTTTTTGATCACTTATCAAATATTAGGTGGCTATAAGTCTGTGGGTTTATTTCTGGGTCTTGTATTCTATTCCATTGATTCTCAGGCCTATTTTTGTGCCAGTAATAAGCTGTTTTAATTACTACAGCTTTGTTTGAAATTTGTTGGTTTGAAATTTGGTATTGATATTCCTCCAGTTCTTCCCACTAAGGATTGTTTTTGTTATTTAGGACCTTCTATTATTCCATATGCATTTTTTATTGCTTCTTCTATATCATTGAGGAATGTTGATGGGTATTGCATGGAATTTGTAGATAGCTTTGGGCAGTATTGCCATTTTCATGATGTTAATCCTTCCAATCCAGGAGCATGGGAAGTTTTTCAACTTCCTTAAATCTGCTTTAATTTCCTTTTTCAGGTTTTTTTTTTTTTTTTTTTTTTTGTCGGTTGTGGGGCTTGAACTCTCAGCCTGGGCGCTGTCCCTCAGCTCTACAGCTCAAGGCGAGCGCTCTACCACTTGAGCTACAGCGCCACTTCGGGTTTTCTGGTGGTATATTGGAGATAGGAGTCTCATGGTCTCTCCTGCCCGGGCTGGCTTTGAACCGCGATCCTCAGATCTCAGCCTCCTGAGTAGCTAGGATTACAGGCATGAGCCACCAGCTCACGCCTTTTTCAGGTTTTTAAATTTTTCATTGTAGAAGTCCTCCACAACTTTAGAAATAATGCTAATATGAAAATTCTTATGTCTTTTTTGAACATGTATTTCATATCTAATAAAAATCTAGAAGTTGAACAATTGGATTACAGAATGGACATACTTCCATCCTTATTAGAAACTGCTTAAACAATTTTCCAATATTGGTAAATTTTTGCTTCTTTTTTTAAAAAAATATATATATTGCGGATTGAATCTCAGGGTATTCTAGCATATTCCCATTCCTTTTGTTTTTATATTTAATTTTTGAGATAGGGTCTTCCAAACCTTTTCTCCTGCTAGTCTTTATTTATTTATTTGTTAGTTGTGGGGCTTGAACTCTGGAACTGGGCACTGTCCCTCAGCTCTTCAGCTCAAGGCTAGCTCTCTACTACTTGAGACACAGTGCCACTTCTGGTTTTCTAGTAATTTATTGGAGATAAGAGTCTCATGGATTTTTGTGTCTGGGTTGGCTTTGAACTGCGATCCTCAGATCTCAGCCTCTTGAGTAGCTAGGAGGCATGAGCCACCAATGCCTGGCTAGCCTCTAATTTTTTTTGGGAGGGGGGTCCGGTCATGGGGCCTGAACTCTGGGCCTGGGCGCAGTCCCTCAGCATTTCAGCTCAAGGCTAGCACTCTACCACTTGAGCCACAGTGCCACTTCCAGCTTTTTTCTTTTTTTTGCTTATGTGGTACTGAGGAATCGAACCCAGGGCCTCAGGCATGCAAGGAAAGCGCTCTACCACTGAGCCACCTTCCCAGCCCCTAGCCTCTAATTTTTAATCCTCCTGTCTCTACCTACTGATTAGATTGAATCAGAGGTGTATGCCTCTATGCCCAGCTAAATTTTAAAAAATATATATTTGAAACTGTCTTACTGTGTATCTCCTGCTTCAGCTCCTGACCATGGTGATTACAGAATATTTGTCCTTTTTTATGAGTGTGACATGAGACCTTATTATAATTTTAGTTTGTGTTATCTTGATGACTAGAAATCTTAAGCGTAAATGATTTGTTGTGTGAACCCTGGGTATGGCTTTCATACCCAGGTATGAAATGGCTCTAAAATGCAGACAGAGTACAGAACAAGGGATCAGGTCCTCAAATCATGAAACTCTTGTGTCTGGGATTTTGCTTCAGTTTGGATATGGTCGGAGTGTCTCCCAAAGATCTTTATGTTAGAGGTTGAACTTCCAGGGTCACAGTTCTAGAAGGTGGTGAAATCTTTGAGAGATGGAGCCTTTGGGGGAGGTCATTATGGGCCCTTGTCCTCTGAATGGCTTAAGATAGATCTGTGAACGAACTGTTATAAAAAGAGCAAGCCTGGTCCCTCTTAACTCTCTCTGTTTCATTGAGATGTGATGCTTCATCTCACATATGTTCTGCCATTTGTCATGGGGTTCTCAAACTGTATAGACTTTAAGCCACCACATCTATGAGCTAAGTAAACTTTTTTTCTTTACAAAGTTAGTCGATGTCAGGTATTTCATTACGGTGGTGAAAGGCAACCTAATGCATCTGCTCTTGTAATTCATTGGTCAGAATTGTGTCACTGTAGGCTTTAGTCTACAGTGGAAGTCTGGGGAAAAAAATTTTTTTTAAAGTTGATCTTCCAGCTATCTATTGTAAAACAAACCAACCCAAAACTTAATGGCCTAAAATGAAAGTATTTTCCTTACAAAAATGCCATTTGAGAAAAACTTAGCTGAAATAGCTTGTCTGTGTTCCTCTTGGCATTAACATGGCAACAGTTGATGCTGGCTGCTATCCAAGAAGACTCTCAGAGTGGAAACGGAGGTTAGAAGACATACACATGACCTTTTCATGTGTCTTCCTTGTTTCTGGTACTACGTATAATGCTGAGTCCCAAGTGTGAGGGGCCCAGGAGAGACCAAGGGGGGAAATCATATTTTTTTTATGACCTAGGCCTAGAAGTCACCAGCATCACTTGTGTTGTACTCTATGTATTGTAGCATATACCAAGATCTGCCAAGGTTAAAAGGGAAGAGGTAGCTGTTATGCATGCATAACAAGGTCTAGAAGGTTGCTGGACACTGATGGATCATACCTTTAATTCTACCACTCCTGAGTTTGAGATCTGAGGATCCCAATTCAAAGCCAGCCTAAACAGAAAAGTCTGTGAGACTCTTATTTCCAATTAATCAGCAAAAAGCTAGAAGTGGAGGTGTGGTTCAAGTGGTAGAGTGCCTGCCTCGAGTAAAAAAGCCAAATGAGTACACAAAGCTCTAAATTCAAGCCTCAATACTGATCTCTCTCTCTCTCTCTCTCTCTCTCTCTCTCTCTCTCTCTCTCGCACACACACACACACACACACACACAAGCACACACACAAGATACAAAGTCCAGAAGGGCAAGTGGGATCAAAATAATTGCTATGACCATTCTGAGGAAATAAATCTCCCACAAGTTAGTGTTCTTTTCACAAGAAAGATGGTAAATAGATACTGGGTGGGCAAGTTAAGGTTTTTTTCTTTTCATATTTTATGCCTTTTAATACATATTACAATATAATTGTGTTCTACCAGACCATAATCTCCATAAGAGCAATTAATGATTGGTTCTTCAGAGACTAAGGAGGGGGTAGTAGGCAATCTTTCCTGATGTATTTTCTTTGTTATATGTAAATCTTTTCATTGTTTGTATTTGTTTATAATCTCTTTGAAGATATCTTCAGAGTTTTTGCTTCCCAACAACTTATTTAGTAATTAGTTCGCTATTAGGCATGTCTATATATTTTTTGTCACTGTGTGTGGCAAACATTCTCAAAATGTATTTACACAAATGATGAATGGATGAAGAAAATGTGGTATATATAACAATGGAATTCTATGCTTCTATCAGAAAGAATGGCATTGCCCCATTTGTTAGGAAATGGAAAGATTTGGAAAAATTTATGTTAAGCAAAGTAAGCCAGAACCAAAGAAACATAGGCTGCATTGTTTCCCTCATTTGTAATAACTAGAATATGTCTATAAATCTACAAGTTAATTCAATGGATAATAAAAGACAAGTAATTATACTAGGACATGATGAATTAAACAGCACTCTGAGCATTTGTACACTGGGAACAAAGGAGGATATTCTTAGGAGAGAATCACAATGCCTCAATAGCTATGTGCATAAGATCATATAAAATGATGCCTATGGAAATGAACTCTAAGAAACAGAAACAGGAGGTTTTTTTTATTCTACTGTTTGCAGTTATTTCTTTTTTCTCCTTTTTTTCTCCCTGTTGTCACTGTTATTTATTTCTGTACCTTTGTCTTACATATAAGTTTATCTGATTTGGGAAGGGAAGAGGGAATCACAGAAACAGTGGGACAAAGGGTGAACCAATTCAATAGTGATATTCTCTAAACTAAAGTTAGAAATAAACTTTACATTTTGAAGGGGAGGGGGCAAGGAAGAGGAACTGAGAGAAAATGGGGGAGAGGGTAACACTGTTCAAAAAGAAATGTACTTACTGTCTTACATAATTATGTAATCGTAACCCCTCTGTACATCACCTTTACAATAAAAGTTAAATTAAAAAAAAACAAAAACCAAGAAAATGATGTCGGGCTGGGAAGGTGGCTCAGTGGTAGAGCGCTTTCCTTGCATGCCTGAGGCCCTGGGTTCAATTCCTCAGCACCACATAAGCAAAAAGAAAAAAGCCAGAAGTGGCGCTGTGGCTCAAGTGGTAGAGCACTAGCCTTGAGCTGAAGAGCTGAGGGACAGCGCCCAGGCCCAGAGTTCAGGCCCCATGACTGGACCCAAAAAAAGAAAAGAAAAGAAAAGAAAACGATGATGTCACCCCTCTTGTCAAACTATTTCAACGGGTTCACTTTGTCATAGGAAAACCTAAACTTTCAAGCATGATGTGCAAGGCCTTTAATTAATTGGTTCTTTATCTTCTCAAAGAATGCCACACTACTGCCTTCATCTATTGTTTAAGGAGTCATTTGAACTCATGTTTATTTGGGCTAGCTTTGAATTACTTCCCTACCTCAGTCTCCCAAATATCTAGGATTATAGGCATGAGCTACCCAACCTCACTACTACTGGCTATTATTTTTTAAGTTATTATTTGTAAAATTCTTATAATATCATCCCTGTTTGGGTGTTCTCGTGTACAACATCTAAGATTATGTTGTTCCTCTAGGTAAAGTAAAAGAATCATAAAGAGCAGGAAGATAATCAAAAGTGATTGACCAGCCAAGCAATATTTCACCTCAAGTTAAGGTGAGGTGACAGTTTTGCTAATGACCTACATCTCCAAAGCTGTTGGGTCTTGCTTCTTGTTAATTAAACAGGGTGTGGTTAGTGGGTGGCGTGAATCTGAAGCCCTTCCCCCCAGGCACTTCCACAAATGGCAAGTGGTGCTGATTGTGCCAAGGTGGCTGCCGAAGTGTGAGAAAGCATAGGTTTGCACTTTGGTCCTCTTTGCCCTTCTCAGTTGAGCTCTGCATGGCAGGACCATGTGATTTTACTTTCTCCAGAAGAAACAGGGAATTACATTTTTTACTTAAAATTTACATTATGTCTACTGTGTGTGTTCATGTGAAACAAAATATATCTGAGCTCAATTTAACTCTTTGTCCACCATGTTTATTTGGGCTGAGTGGTAGGGGGAAGTGCTGGAGCCTATATTCCATCAGTGATTTGCACCCTCCAACCTCTGCTTATCCCCTTATAGTCTCTGCCTTAGGCAACAACTTTTGTTCATGAATATATATGTGTAAATATAGAACATATATATGCATACATATGTTTATTTAATCATGCAGAGTTTTTCTTCAATAAGCAACCATCATTTGTACTAGAGAGTATTAATCCTCCCCCCCCCCTTTTTTTTTGCTTTGTTTTTTTGTGGGTCATGGGGCTTGAACTCTGGGCTTGGGCACTATCCCTCAGCTCTTCAGCTCAAGGCGAGCACTCTATCGCTTGAGCCACAGGGCCACTTCCAGTTTTCTGGTGGTTTATTGGAGATAAGAGTCTCGGACTTTCCTGCTCAGGCTGGCTTTGAACCATGATCCTCAGATCTCAGCCTCCTGATTAGCTAGCATTACAGGCATGAGCCACTGGCGCCTGGCTAATCCTTCCCCTTCTTATTTATTCCTCTTCTGTGAATTTTTGAAGCAAGGTCTAACAATTACATGCAGCCTGGCCATTAATTCAAAATCTTCCTGCCCCAGTTCCCAATTGCCAGAATTAGAGGTGATAGTTGCCACACCCAGCTTGTTTCCCTCATATTCTTAAAAATATTTTTCTTCCTTGTGAAAAGGTATTCTTTCCTGAAAATCGCTTCGGAGTAACTGGCAGATAAGAGTTGCCATAACTCAAAAAGGCTAAACGTTTCATTCTATTGTTTGAGAGAGAGTAAGTTCTTAGAAAACTATGTATTTACAGAAATAAAACAAACATGCCAACTGATTTGATAATTTGAAAATATGGCTTCATAGTTACTTTATGGCCATCTTTATTTGTCAAGTCAATAAAATTTACACCATCAGTTTCATGAAAGATTTTTTTGGAATGTTGGGGGCATAGCTCAATGGTAAAGGGCTTGTTTAGCATGGATGATGCCCTGGGTTGATACCCCAGAACCACCCAAAATGTAGCTGTTCTTTAATTATAATAAAATACAAGTTCTTAACTTTGTTACCTTAGGAATGTCAGCTGCTCCTAATCCCTGCCGATTGGACACAACCTCCTATGTCCAAGAACTTACTTTTTGAAAAATGTTGCCTCAGAATTGCTTCTGCTCCTAGGTTTGCCAAAGTGATTAGTTATATCCAACAGTCAAATCATATTTTCTTTGACATTAAGGAGTAGGTTTAGCCAATGTATATTCAGGTCATTATGATGATAATTTAAAAAGAACTACTAAAATTAATTTAATATGTTTGACAGCATAGATATGAGTTCACTCAACCCTTGACTCCAAATATGTAAAATTAAGTAATAAAGTCTTAGTAGTTTTCTTCAGATCCAATTTTTTCAGAGGTTCTACCCATAAAATATACAGCAGCTTTTCAAAATGACCGATATGCTCACATATTAGAGAGTGGGGAGCATGAGGTTAAAGACTGCTGCCAGGGTAAAAGTAAGTGCTCCGATTCATCCTAACTGGGAATAAGTGCCCCTGTGATCATGGCATTTGGTAGCAATGTCAGAGCCCTCTATAATGAGAAATGTCCTTATTTTTCCATTCCAAAACTGTTGTGAAATTCAGTCTGAACTTGTATTATCCTACTTAAATTTGTCTCGTTATTTAACAAGTAGATTATCTCAGAAAATCTATTGAGGAAACATTTTTCTTTTTCTTCTTTGTGCTGCTACTGGGCTTGAATTCAGGGCCTCTCACTCTTGCTTGGCTTCTTTGGTTAAGGCTGGTGTTTTACTGCATCTAGCTTTTTTCTCATTAATTGGAAATAAATGTTTCATAGGCTTTTCTGCCTTGGTTGGCTTCAAACCAGCATCCTCAGATCACAGCTTCCTGAGTAGTTAGAATTACAGGATTGTAGTAATCCACCAGAGCTCTGCTCTGCTCTGCCTGGCCTCAGCCTCTAGACTGCTAGGATTATTATAATTATAAGCATGCATCAATATGCCCAGCTCAAGGAATTTAAAAGCTAAAATACAAGGTTTTCAACACTGTCTTTTAAGAGATTTCCTTATTTCTTTATATAATCTTTAGTTTTTCTTTCCTGTATATATATTTTTCTAGTACTTGGGTCTTTTTTTCTTCAACCAACATTCGTAGTGGTAAAACACTGATCATGAGCAAGGCCCTGGTATGATCCCCAGTCCTCCCTTTCCACAAATTATCATTTCAAGATATAATTGTAACTGGACACAAGTGTCTCATGTCTATAATTCTAACTACTCGAGAGGCTGAGATCTGAGGATCATGGTTCAAAAACATCTTGGATAGATAAATGTGGAGACTCTTATCTCCAAGTAACCTGCAAAACGCCTTAACTGGAATCAAGGCTCATGTCCCAGTGTTTTCTTTTTGTTTTGGTTTGTTTAACCATCAGTGTATTTACCTTCAGTTCCTTTAATTTGGAACTTAGGTTTGTGTTTTGTTTTCCTTGACTCAGC
The DNA here is from genome assembly GCF_024711535.1 of Dipodomys merriami. Lineage (NCBI taxonomy): Eukaryota > Metazoa > Chordata > Mammalia > Rodentia > Heteromyidae > Dipodomys > Dipodomys merriami. The sequence goes on along the minus strand of NW_027202382.1, from coordinate 4,317,312 downwards.
AACCTCATATAGTTTTGTTGCTGTTTTTTTTTTTAATAGCTAGACACTTAGGTTTTTATCTGTGTGTTTTATTTTGGTTAAAATAGGAACAAATTAATAGTCTTCTAATTAAAAGTAAAATAGTTATTATGGTATTCATAGATAAAATTGTTTTTCCTTTTAGATACACCAATTTGTAAATCTATTCATGGAACAGTAGAAAAATACAAGTAGGTAAAGAATAATCCATTTCCCTGATACTATAGCTTGATTTAACAAATATCTGTTGTACCCCTATTATGAGCAAAGTGCACAGAATTACATTTTGTGTATATATGTGTGCCAGAACTGGGGCTTGAACTCAGCATCTTGAGCTCTCCCTAGGTTTTTCCTTCACCACTGGTACTTTACCATCTGAGCCTTGACTCCAGTTATGGCTTTTTGCTGGTTACTTGGAGATGAGAATCTCCCCAAAACTATCTCCAAGATCGTTTTGAACCATAATCATCAGATCTCAGCCTCCTGGTATCTAGTTGTTTGCACAGTGAGACCAAAAGAGGATATTCATAAGAGTGGATCACAAAGGCTCAGTAGTTATGTGCATATAGTAATTTTTTGAAATGAATGCCAAGAAATGGAAATAAGAGTTTTTTTTATTGTTGTTGTTGCTGGTTTGTTGTCTTTTCCTTTTGTCTTGTTTATTTGTATTTGGGAATGTAAGGGGCACAGGAAGGGTGAACAAATGAAGCAATGGTACTCATTAGACACTATGTGGAACATAAACTACACAACTTGTGGGTGGGGATGGAAGGGAAAAAACTGGGAGAAAGTGAGGGAAGGGGTGACACAGCTCAAAAAGAAATGTACTCATTGCCTTACTTATGTAACTGTGACCCCTCTGTACATCATCTGTACAATAACAATAAAATATATATTTTTTAAAAATGAAAGAGATAACTGGGATATTTTGCATTGTAACCTGAAAACTCCTTATAGCTTTTCCCACCATGTGCATATGATCATTACCTTTAGTCCAACCCTAATTTTGGCTCAAAGTCAGACTGTATCATGAGCTCTCTAATAAAAGTATCTGGCATATGGCAAGGCTAGTATATGGTTTTAAATAAGAGAATTAGGGGATCTTTATTGAAGGAAAGCTTAAGAGGTCCGACAATCTCAAAAAAGATACTTTTGGTACCTTCATTCATAGAAGAACCATGGTTTGAATAAGAACCACAGTATGACAACTAATAGAGAAATGATATATAGACTATGTTATAGGCAATTATCACTTTCACAAGAAGTTGGCTGAATAAAAATTGAAAGCAAACTCTAAATGCTTTTCTGTTAGCATAAAAATAAATTTACACCATACATTTTTAGAATTCCTATAAATTTTGTTTTGTGGTCTAGTTTGAATTTTTTTGTCTTAAAGTGGTTTGGGTTTATCTTATTTATTTGTTCTTTACAAATACTCCCTCCCTATTTTTATTCCACAATTTTCTCTATTCTGGAGAGATCTTTTAAGGAATGACTGCTATCTTTGTGCATTCTCTCCCAAGATTCAAAAGGAAATTAAGAACTCTCTGTTTTTAGTTTAATTTACTCTTTCTGCATTTTTTTCCTCTTGTAGTTGATTGTAAAAAAAAAAAAAAGTGTCCATAAGGATCCTGGACCTAAAATGAGAACCTAGAGAGCAATTTGTTCATCTGCCATATGTTGGAAGTGCTGGCCAGTCTTCAGACATTGTGTTGGCATTACTTGATCACATAACAGTCCTATTCCTGATTCTGAGAAAAGATAATCTGACAGGTGTCAAAAGTAGGTGACCTTTAAAGAAAATATTAACTGAGAACAAAAGCACTACAGGCCTTCCAAATGATCCAAGGTCACTCATTCAGCTGTCCTTGAGCAATAAAAGAGGACCATTACTGGGTCAGTAATGAGAGCCATGAAAAAAAGTCTGATAATGCTGATATTGGCAGTCTTTAACTGTTACTACACACACACATACACACACACACACATACACACATATACTTCTCTTTCAGAAATGCTTCATAAGGCACAATTAAGCCATTTGTCGAATTGAATGACCTTTAAATTGCTGTAATCTCATGGGAGAAAATTTTCATACATAGCATCTACTTTCGAAAGAACATTCCCTGAAAATATTGGCACTAGTTCAGCAGGGCATGCTAAACCCATGTCAAGTGTCTTGCTCCTTTTTTGGAGTCCTTCATTGACCCAGAAAAGCTGAGATTATGAAAGATGCTGACCTCAAAGATGTCAATCAAAAGCCATCACAATTTTTTAATTTTTAAAAAAAGTTTGTGGTAGGGAGGAAGAAGAAATTTTAAAGTAGATAAGAGCTTCAAACTGGGGGAAAAAAGATAATTTGAACATTAAAAAAAACCCTTGAACTGAGGATACAACAAAGTGTTAAAAGTTCTTGCTTAGCATATGCAAGGCCTTAGATTCACTCCTAGCATACACATACACATAAATACAAATACACAGAGTCCTACTACACAGAATACTACTTCCATTTCTTATTTTCTCTACCTTTGTTTCTAGTGAGATGAAGATGGTGATGATGATGATGATGATGATGATTTTGGTCATACTGAGGTTTGAATTTAGGACTTTACTCATACTTGGCTTGCTGGCTTGGCTGATATACTACCACTTAATCTATGCCTCCAGCCCAGCAATTTTGCTGGTTAGTTTGGACACAGAGTCTCAAGACCTCTCTGATTTTGTGTGTGTGTGTGTGTGTGTGTGTGTGTGTGTGTGTGTGTGTGTGTGTGTGTGTGTGTGTGTGTGTGCTAGTACGGGGCTTGAACTAAGGGTCTAAGAGCTGTCTCTTAGGTATTTTGCTCAAAGCTGGCACTCTCTACCCCTGTGCCATGGCTCCACTTCTAGAATTTTCAGAGTTTCTTCTCCAGGCTGGCTTCTAACTTAGATCCTCAGCTTTTGGCCTCCTGAGTAGTTATGATTACAGGTATGAGCCATTGACACCTGGCTGGACCTCTGAAAATGTTTTCCTATGTCACTCTTTATATTTTTATAATTTTTCTTTTTACATTTTTATTTCTTTGTTATCTATCCTTTTTTGTTTTGATGGCATTTGAAGTTTTTGTGCTTGCTTGTCTGGCACTCTTATCATGTGAGCCATATTGCTCTGCCTTTTATTTGTTATTTTAGAGATGGAGTCTAGTGAACTTTTTCTGCTTAGGGTGGTCTTGAACCTTGATCCCCTTCAATCTCAGTTTCCTCAATAACTAGGTGTGAGCTATTGGCATCTGGCAGAATGTTGCAGATGCTTTTTCTTTTTTGGTGTTACTAGGGATTGAATTTAGGGTGTCACTCTTAGTAAAAAGGTGCTCTACTTCTTGAGCATTGGTTATTTTTGAGGAAGGGCATTGCTTTATGCATAGGCTAGCCTGCACCTCTCCTCTACTTCTGTTCTACTTCTATTCCCTGGATTACTGGAGATGACAGACCAAATCCATATCACTGTGCCCAGTCATCGTGCTCCCTCCATACCTGAGATAATAGTCATGCACATTGCTTAGTCACTGAGATAGAGCTGAAGTAACTTCTTTTTTCCCTTGGCTAGCCTTGAACTATGATCCCCCTACTCTGATTACACATTTGAGCTACAGTGCCCAGCTTATTTCCCTCTTTTAATTGACCTACTTGAGAGTAAGTTGTATGTGGTATCTCTAAGCACTCCCATGTTTATTTCCCAAGAATTAGGTTGTTTTTTTTCCCCACAATCCCAGCACTGTTAGTATGTTGAACAGATTTACCCTTGATACCATAGAACCATCTACTATTTAGTGTGTTCTAACTTACTGCAACTTCTCCAAGAATTTTCTTTAGGCTTTTATGTGCAAGTTTCAGATTTGGACTCTAGTTTAAGTATTTAGAATTATACTTAACTTTCATGTTTCTTCAGCCAGCTGTAATCTGGAAAATATTTTCACCTTTTTTTTCTTTTGGCTCTTATGATACTGATTTGTTGATTAGATCACTTTTGTTGTATAGTGCTCCACACTATCTGTATTTGTCTGATGTTTTCTTTGTCATGGTTAGATTTAGGATAAACTTTTGGTAGGAGTATATAGAGGTGGGGTTGTATGTATCACATCAGGATGGAGACATAATGTCTTTCTATGGTTAGTGATGTTTAAGTTGATTACCTAGTTAAGTGGTGTCCACTAGAGTTCTCCATGTTAAAGGACCATTTCTCCTTTATAATTAATATGTAATCTGTGGAGTGAGACCATGAGACTGTGCAATTACTGTTTTTTTTGTTTTGTTTTGTTTTAGTCGGTCTTGGGGCTTGAACTCTGGGCCTGGGCGCCGCTGTCCCTCAGCTCTTCAGCTCAAGGCGAGTGCTCTACCACTTGAGCTACAGCGCCACTTCAGGTTTTCTAGTGGTTTATTGGCGATAGGAGTCTCACGTGGTCGTTCCTGCCCCAGGTTGGCTTTGAACCGCGATTCTCAGATCTCAGCCTCCCTGAGTAGCTAGGATTACAGGCGTGAGCCACCGGCGCCCGGCTCAATTACTGTATTTTTAAAAAGATTTTTATCTTTCAATCACCAGTTCAAAAGTAGATCATGGTTTAAAGCCAGTCCATGTAGGAATACCTCTTAGATTTTTTTTTTTTTTAATCTCTAATTGCAGAAGAAGCCAGAAGTGATGCTGTGGCTCAAGCAGTAGACTGCTAGCCTTGAGCAAAATGGAGCTCAGGGACAGTACCCAGGCCTGGAGTTTGAGCCCCAGGATCAGCAAACAAACTTTCAATCAAGAGTTGTAGCCTAAACCTGTGGTTCCAGCAACCTGGAATAATGGAAGGAGGAGGAACTGGGTCTGAAGTTAGCTCAAGCAGCAGGACCTGGCCCCAACTGAAAAATAAACTAATGCGAAAAGGGCTGAGCGCCTGGCTCCATTGGTATAATGTTTGCCTAGTAAGCACCAAGCCCTAAGTTCAGATTCCAATACAAGAAGAAAACCATCTTCCAATCATCTTTCCCCATATATTGACAAATTTTGACCAAATTGATACCACATTAGAGGCAGAAAAATAATGATTTTTGTAATTGTCTCTTTACTATTGTATGTATTAGCCAATATTTTTTTTTAAATGAGAGCTTTTTTGTTTTTGGACGGTAATGGGGCTGAACTCTGGGCCTGGGCGCTGTGTCTGCTCTCTTCAGCTCAAGGCGAGCGCTCTACCACTTGAGCCACAGCACCACTTCCGGTTTTCTACTGGTTTACTGGAGATAAGAGTCTCACGTGCACTTTCCTGCCAGGTCTGGCTTCGAACCGTGATCCTCAGATCTCAACCTCCTGAGTAGCTAGGATTACAGGTATGAGCCACCGGCGCCCGGCTTAATGAGAGCTTTTGTTTTTAACATTTTCTGTATTTTTCAAAATATTATGCTGGGCACTGGTGGCTCAAGCTTGCAATTCGGAAGCTGAGATCTGAAGAGTGCAGTTTGAAGATATCTTGGGCAGGAAATGTCTGGAGACTTATCTCCAATTAACAACAAAAAGCCAGAAGTAGAACTGTATGTAGGTCTACTGTGGTAAAGTGCTGACTTTGAGCAACAGAGCTCAGGGACAGAGCCTAGGCCCTGAGTTCAAGCCCCAGTACCAGCACACACACAAAAAATATTGTGTAATTGTAGATACATTTAAAGGTTCAACCTGTTCCAAATCTGGCCATTTGTAGTCCTAAATATGTGAAATTCTCATCTGGAAGTTTTCTTAATAATTGTTTATGGATTTAGCACATGCTTTCAGCTTTTTAAAGCTTTTTTAAAATAAAATTTTGCTAGACCCAGAGCTTGAACATAGGATTTTGAGCTCTCCCTCAGTTTCTACTCACATCTAGTCCTCTACTGCTTGAGCCATGATTATAGTTGAGGATTTTTTGCTGGTAAATTGAAGATAGAGCTCACAAAATTTTTGAAATCCTCGGGTCTCTGCCTCTTGAATAGCTAGAATTAGAGGAGTAAGTCACCAGGGCCTTGCCTCCCCCCTCCCCCCCCCAAATAGGGATTACTAGAAATGCAAAAAAGCAACATAATGAATAACCAGGATTTATTATTACATGCTTAAACAAGCTTTCATTGTGGAAAGGCCCTATCAACACAAAGTCAATAATTATAAAATGTCTTTAAATAAATAAGAGTATTAGAGGCATCTTATATTTGTGTCAGAGTGCTAAAAACAGTGGCAGACTTCCAACAGATAACTACTACAAGTTAACTGAATGCATTGAGTTAGTAAGGAAAATAAAATGTTGAAGTCATGTAATACATGGCGAAAGAGTGAAATAATAAATATTAAAGTTCTAATCAGAAATGAGTAAAATTCTTTTGCCTTTTGTGATTACTTTTTGGTCCAAGACTAGGATTCAAATTCATTACCTGATGCCTTTGTTCATTGGCTAGTGCTCTACCAAAGGAGCTATACTTCCACCCCATCTATTTATGACTTTTATTTCCTTACTACAACTTGAAATTTCCCATAATTTGGTTCAGAGGACAGTCTTTGATTAACTTTTTCCTTATTTGATTTTGTAGTTCTATTACATCTACTTCTATCCTTTACCTTTTTTTTGAGCTCTTCAGCTCAAGGCTAGTGCTCTACCACTTGAGCCACAACACCACTTCTGGCTTTTTCTGTTTATGAGGTGCTGAGGAACTGAACCCAGGGCCTCATGCATGCAAGGCAAGCACTCTACCACTAGGCCACCATCCCAGCCCTATTACATATACTTCTATATATAGTTCTATTGCATATAGTTCTAGAGATGTAAAATAGTACTAGATGTGTATAGTAGAAGAGATGTGTAATACAACTATAATTAGTAATATTCTCTAGGATTCTTTTGATTCAGCAAACTGCTAAAGCAAACATTCCTTCTTTCCTATCAAGTGGCATTGTTGTCTAAGCCAATACCTCTTTTCCAAATCAATGTAGTTCTGGAATGACAAGTTGCTTTATAAAATTTACAAAGTTTATAGAAGGGCTGGGGAGGTGGCTCAGTAGTAGAGTGCTTGCTTTGCATGCATAAGGCCCTGGGTTCGATTCCTCAGCACCACATAAGCAGAAAAAGCTGGAAGTGGTGTTGTGGCTCAAGTGGTAGAGCATTAGCCTTGAGCTGAAGAGCTGAGGGACAGTGCCTAGGCCCAGAGTTCAGGCCCCATGGCCAACAGGAAAAAAAAAGAGGTTGATAGAAAGCTTTTCTTAAAAATAACATTTAAAATTTTAGAAAAAACTCCGAAACAGAAAGGGCAAGTTTTTCTGTGAGAAAAAGTCTGAACAGAAACTGGTGAATGTAGACAGGTACTTTTTGCAGTTAAAAAAAATCTACCTCTCTCATAAATGTACATTATAACATCCACAGACATAAATTGTGTCATTGCAGATTATCTACAAAGTTAGTAATATCCTCATAGATTCTTCAGGGCTGACTACATTACCCAACCAGGCTACTCAATACTACCAGAAGGTAGTAAATCACTGAATTCTTAGGGACTTAATATTATTTTCAAAACACTGTCACACCATTTAATACGCAGAATGGACTAATTTCTCCTTCCCAAGCTTCATTTGCCTTTTAATTGAATTTTGAGCTGTCTACTCTAAATTATAGTTCTGGTATGGTATGTTACCATTTTTACCAAATAAAGCAAAACATAATACAGTATATGATATTAACATAAAGTAATTAGCATTTGATTTCCTAAGCAGGAAGCCTTTTTTTCTTCCAAGGGCCATTTAGATATTCTCAGGCCATACAAAATCACTAATACAGGCAGACAGCTTCTGGAGGCCAACAAGAAGCATCCATTTCTTTTTTTTTTTTTTTGGTCGGTTGTGGGGCCTGAACTCTGGGCCTGGGCACTGTCCCTCACTTCTTGAGCCACAGCACCACTTCCAGCTTTTTCTGCTTATGTGGTGCTGAGGAATGGAGCCTAGGAACTCATGCATGCAAGGCAAGCACTCTACCACTGAGCCACCTTCCCAGCCCAAGAAGCATCCATTTCTTTGCAAATGTACCAAATAATTTTCAGGGCTTATATAGCTTAAGGGCTGGTTACTTCTGAGAGAGGTGAAATGATACATGAAAATAATCCACATATATACTGGAAATCAAAGACATCAACTAATTTTTTAAAAGGCTTCAAGGATAGATAGGAATTAAGATATAATGAAATGATCTATTTTTAAAAGATTTCTAGGAAGTACTTTCAATTTATTATGTATTTTACCTACAGATATTCCACTGGGGCTCCTGTTTATATTAGGGAAACATTTTCAATCACATTGACCCTCAATATTTATTGTGTTTCATACTGCTAGTCTTACAAATGTCTTTGATTAATTTTCAGGCCTTGAGGTGCTATTTATTAAATTAGGGATACAGCCTAGCAAATTAATAAATTATTACCGTGGAGGCACTTCTTGTCTTCTGAATGTATAAATAAATGCATCACTTAAATGACTCTTAGGGAATAATTTACACATGAAGAGGCTCTGGTGGTTAAAAAAAGCTCTGTGTATTTTCTTATTCTTGGAAATAGTCTTGGGTGCTTAAGTAGTTATCAAAGCAATTTTTTTTCAAAGTCGTGATGATTCTTCCTATTTTGGCATTTCCAACACATTCTAGATTAATAAATTTGATATAATATTAAACAGGCAGCATTTTGAACCAAAACATTAAAAGAAACAGGAAGATAGTTTCAACTGAGGGAATGTGCTGCTCATGATCTTGATAAGACTTAGTTTTCTTTCTTTGTAGGATTTCCCCCTTCCCACTCCTTCCCCAAGTGAAGTACAAAAAAGTAAACATAGAAAATACTTCCTATCAAGGAAAAGGAAGTTAGGTATTGGTTGCTTCTGAAAAAAGAACTCCCAACTCCCCAATTCCTTTTCAAGTATTAAAAGGTGAGTGCAACAATTCTCAACTTCTGATCTGGTGCCTGTTTTCCTTGTCCTGCCAGCTCTTTGTGCTGTTTGCTTCTATCTATATGACACAGATCTATCTCAAATTTAGGTGTTATGAAATTAGAAGAAATCAGAAATGGTTTAGTTGAATTTTTCCTCATGGGTTATAAACTTTATGACAACAGGAACTCTAATTTATACACTCTGAGATCTTACCTCTGTTCCTGATACATGGGTTTATTTTGGTGAATGAAGATATAAATGTACATAATGTATACCATACATTATTGAAGAGAGTTCTTAATTATTCTAAATGTAAGTTTGTAAAATGTCTGTTTACTGTCTGTCCCATTATCTAGTTTTCTCCCCATGAATCTTTGTCCAAATCCACATAGCAAAAGACGGCAAATTGTTCATGTTTATTGATACGGTTATTTGAAGCTTGTAAATTATCAATAATTTAACCAACAGATAAAATTTATTTCCAGGTGCTCCTTAACACCCTAATTACAATAGATTTTTCTTATTTATTTCCAGTCCTGGGGCTTGAACTCACAGGCCTGGATGTTGTCCTTGAGCCTCTTTGTGTTCAAGACTAGTGCTCTCCCATTTGAGTAACAGCTCCATGTCTGCCTTTTTCTGAGTAGTTTATTGGAGAGAAGAGTCTTTTCCTGCTCAGGCTGGCTTTGAACTGTGAAGCTCGATCTCAGCCTCCTGAGTAGCTAGAATTACAGGTATGAGCTACAGGTGCCTGGCATGATTTTCTTTTTTCATTTTGCCAGCAACATCCAATCTGGCCTCAACTGCTAGATTAGTAAAACACTTGGAAATGAAAATCCTGAAAGGAGAACGATGGGTGTTAGGACAGGGGTGGTGGTTGTGGTGGTTGGCAGTGATCAGAAGATAAGATCTGTCATAGACACTGTCATTTTTCACTCTCCTATTCTTATCTGATAATATGCCACTCATTTTTCTCTTCTGCTGCTCAAAGTAGCTTCCACAGTGCTTCATACATTGTTATACCTCATAGAATATATTTTTTGTAAATGATTACTCTGAGTAACTGGAGGGCCTATCCCTCATTACCTTAATTTTAAATATTGCTATTATTAGTTGGAATTAGTACTGAAGTTGGTCTTAAAAAATTAAGCAGCAGTGCTTTTTCAATAGCTATACTATTGAATGCCCAAAGATGTTTTCCATATTTGTACCTCACTTAAAATGTGAAGCTCTATACAAATTAATTAAATAAGAAAGGAATTTCTGTTTTGATTGCTTTTAACAAGCTAACTTCTTAAAATAGGTTTGAACTACAAATGGAAAGATTGGCATGAATTTCTTTGTTCAAAGTTGAATCTAGCGTATTCTGGGTCATGTTTTCTTTTTCTATCTTTTCTACTGGTACTAGTCTTTCTGTTGTTTAAGGGAGGTCATGTAAGGACGTTGGTGGAAGGGATCTGTGCGCCATCTACTGACCGAATTTACATTTCTAGTGTCTAGAGTTTGGGAATCATCATTCAGTCCCGGATATCAAAGCATTCTTTGAGAAAGGAGAGTTATTGGGGAACGACCTCTCAGACCCTGACTTGTTCCTGATTGCGGGAATATGAATTCAGCAAAAGTGTAATTCAACAAAGGAAAATCAAACCCCTTTATCCTCATGTTCTGGGAAGAATTACAAGAGATCAGGGCAGAGCATAAAGAGATGTTGGTCAAACTCTGAAATCAAATAGAAATCAAGTTCTAATTTCCACTTGTGTTCTAAGCCACACTCATTCCTAATAGTTACTACTTAACAGGAAAGGGCTTTACTGATGAATCCAATCTGAAAACTTTCAGTTTCATCTTACCATTCCATTCAGTTTCGTCTTACCATTCCAAAAGATTTCTCTTCAATCTTTTTATCAAAAGTATAATAATGCACAGCAGGTAGACCCACCCCTCACATAGATACTGTACCTAGTTTGTCTTCACACACGCCTACAAGATTATAATATAGTTGTGTTATGTACCTATGAACACAGACAAGAAGATATGCACTTGTGTACTTTGTTGAGAAATCTAAGCCATTGAGATACTCCTTCCCAATCATTTACTCCTCTTCATGCTAAACCTTTCAAGGGTTGAAGAAGGCTGGGATCCTCCACCGAAGCTGTTTTGGTTGTAACTGGGAAACAGTATCACTTTAAACCACTGGAGAGCTGGAAGTCTGCAGGCTTGGAGATTAAAGCTGGGTGGAAGTGATACAATCTGATTCTCATTATCTTTTTTTTTTGTGAGCAGCAAGGAGAATTGAACATTAGGAGACCGGATGTCCAGTCAACCTCCAACCTGCTCGTAATAAGAGCTAGGAAGATGCAAGGATCTTCACTTAACGAATCAAATTGACACCCGTTTGATTTTCATATCAAATCTTTGATTTTCATATCAATCGTCTAGTTCTTATTCGTTTCCTTTCCAAAAGAGTGTACGCATTTCTAAAGGAAGTCAGCCACTAGGTTTCCTTGAGACCCATACACTACGACCACCACTCTATCCACGGCTGCTGAGCATGGGACCATTTGAGAAGAGAGACTCTGGGAACACTCTTGAGACTGGTTGTCAGCGGAAGCCTAAGTGAATTAATACTCAGAAATGGATTACGTTGGTTGTCACCAATATGCCTAAAGATTACAATCTACTTTATGCACATTACAGTCAGTAGTAACTTTCTCTGCTATTTTAAGGCTCCCGGTCGCTGAGCGCACCCTCAGCGGACAGTCCTCACTGATACAACCCAGCAAGCTGTCAAGGGAGGAAGCGTCCCGAAGACAAACAACTCCGAGCCAGGTGCCCAAGGGTCCGCACTGGGTCCTGCCAAGTGTCTCGCCTTCACCTGGGCACGGTTGGTGACGCTTCCAGCCCTAGATTACCCAATAAGGGAGGCGTTCGCTAGGAAGGAAGTAACAATTTGGTTTCTTGTTCATTTCCAACGATTGCGGTGGCGGTGGCGGTGGCGGTGGCAGCAGAGCGGGCGGTGCGGTGGTGGGCGGGTGCTCGTGCGCGCGTGCGGAAGGGGTCAGGGGATGGTTCCAAGTCTCAGCGCTGGCTCTTTTGATACTTGCTTTTGGGTCGGGTGAATTTTGCTCGCCCTCTTTAAGTTTGGGTGTGCGTTCTGGCTTTTTATTTCTTACACACGCACACGCACACACATATGTTGGGGAAAGTAAAAGAAAGTCTCCCTCGACCTACTAACGCCAAAGACTGGATTGAACATCCCTTCTCCCGCTGCCAGGGAGCTCGAGGCAGTGGCTACATTCCAGCAGTTTTAATCCGTTTTTTATTGTAAGGCGAACGGAGTTTGCACAGGGGTCGGGATGGCTCCTCAGCCGGGCTCTCTCTCTCTCTCTCTTTCCCTACGCCAGGGTCCCTCCCCCCCCATTTCCTCCCCCCCCCCCAACCTCCCCATCAGGAACCTGTTACTTTAAGCGAGGCGTTCCAGTGTGGCGCTGCGGGCCGCGGGGGTTTCGGGAGACGGCCGGTGATTGGCTCTTTCGAGCTCCCCCTGGCTCGCTCGCACGGCCTCCCCGCGCGCTCCGCCCCGCCCGCGCGCCCTCCCTCCGCCCCGTGAGGCTGGGAGTCCGGGTGTCAGGCGCCACAGCGCATGCTCGGGAATCATCCTCTGGCCCAAGAGCTTGCTGCTGCTGCTGCTGCTGCTGCTGCTGCTGCTTTTGCTTTTGGGGCTGAGTTTAATAAGCGAGCGAGCGAGCGAGCACGGGGCGGAGGGGGGGGGAGAGAAAAAGGCAGAGAATGTCCGCCATCTACCCTCCGCTTCTGGGCGCGCTCTCATTCATAGCTGCCTCTTCATGAATTACAGCTGAAGCGGGACGGGGAGGGGTGTGGGGGGTACCACACAACACCCCAGAAAATTCTCCGGGCCCCCAGGCATGGCTAGCTCGGTAAGTACATGCAATAATAATAATTAATAATAATAATAAAAGAACCTCCCCCCCTTTCTCTCCGCTCTTTCCCTCCTTTGCCCTGCGCCGCCGCAGCCCAGACAGCGCCAGCGCCTGGGCTCGCTCCGCGGTTCCAATTAGAGAAAGGTTGGTACGGCTAGCCGGGAGCTGCTGCCTCTCCCTCAGCCTCCACTCCCCTCCTCCCCACCCCCCTGGCGCGCGCGCGCGCACATACACACACACACACACACACACACACGCTCGTCCCTCCACCCCCCCTCGCGCCTCCCTCCCTCCTTCCCTCCCTCCTCGCCTCTTTGCAATCACAAGAAGCGCACTCACACACTCGCTCACACGCGCGCACTCACATACTCAGACACGGTGGAAGGAGGCGAATAATAACTCAGCCATATTTCAGCCGCCGCCGCCGCCGCCGTCGCTGCCGGGAGCTGCGGGCACCGTCCGGGGACGCGGCGAGCAGCCTGGGCGGCCGCACCTCCGCAAAGCTCCGCGGCCGTAGGCTACGATGGTGCGTTCTCCCCGGCGCGCGCGCGCGTGTGTGTGAGCCGGAATGTGCGGGCTGACAGCGGCGGGGCTGCACGCAACTTTACCCCAGCGCCCGGTGTGCGCCCAGCCCAGGCTCGGCGGCTGTCCGCCCGCCGCCCTGCTTCGTTGAATTTCATTTTTGGGGGGGGTGGAGAGAGGGAGAGAGGGAGGGCGGGGGAGGTAGGAGGTACTTTGGGACCACTTTGGTTCTTGGAAGTGTGTTGCGGGGGTTCTGTTTCCCCGGCTTCTCCCATCGCGTGGAGTGTGTGTGTGTATGGGGGGGCGCTTTTCTCTGGGGAGGGGGTCGCGGGTGCTTTAAGTTATGGATGCCTCGGCGTGTTTTCCTTCGGGCGTGTGTGCATGTATGTGTGACGACGTCCCATTTTTGTTGTGCACGAACCCCCCGGTAAGAAAGAGCACGGGAGTTTGTGCCCATCATTACCGGCTGCCTGTAGTTTCCATTCCGCCTGGCACAGCGCTCCCCACGCACGCTCACACACACACACACACGTACACAAAGACTTCCTCGGCGTGTGCCGGTCGCCGTGGTACTTTCGGGGAAGGGACTCGCTCTAACCCCCCGCCCCCGCCCCGGTGTTTCCAGCCACCTCCCCTCCCACGCCGGGAAACCGCCCGGCTTCGCCTCTTAATTGTTTCCTAATTTGTTGCCGATGGATTTGTTGTTGCTCCTCGCGGCTGAGTGTGTTCTCACCCCCCCCCCCCCATCCCCTTCCCGACTGGGGGTAGCATTCCGTTACAATCGTGGCTGTTCTGCCGGCCGGATCCTCGGCTCCTGGGGACCGGCCCGGTGCGGCCCAGGGTTTTGGGGGGTGTGGGGTGTGTGCGCCCACGCGCGTGAAACGTGGATGCCGAGGGCACTGCCGTTTCCTTTTATGTACGTTTCAAGGAGGAAAAAAAAGATGTCAGGCTCAATGTTCAGTACGGAACGATCGCCTTCCTGTTGTTCACGGCCGTCTCTCCTCCCCCCTGCCTGCAGTGTGCCGTGCAGGTGAAGCTGGAGCTGGGGCACCGCGCCCAGGTGAGGAAAAAACCCACCGTGGAGGGCTTCACCCACGACTGGATGGTGTTCGTGCGCGGCCCGGAGCACAGTAACATACAGCACTTTGTGGAGAAAGTCGTCTTCCACTTGCACGAAAGCTTTCCAAGGCCAAAAAGAGGTAGGGCTCGAATACAAAAGAGATTTGATTAAAAAAAAAATGTCTTTGCTTAGCCAGACAACCATCCCCTTGGCCCGGGCGGTCCTACAGCCCTGCTTCCCCCTCCTCCCCGTGCTGTGATCACCGGCTGCTGCGATCACTGGCTGGAGGAGCCTCGGGACCCGGTGCTCGGCGCCGCGCTGGCCAGGTCTGGGCTCCTGCCCGCGCGCGTGCGAGAGCCACTTCAGCTCGGTGAAAGTCACCGCAGAGAAAGGAACGTCAGGTGTCGGGTGTTTACTCATCCCAAACCAGCCCTCAGCGGTCCTCTGGGGTTAGCCGCGGGTTCTGTGGGGGAAGGCGCAATTAGTTGTTGGGGTTGGAGGTTTGGGGTGTGGGGCTGGAGGAGGGAATAAACAGTTCGAGCCCTTTTTTTTTTTTTCTCTTCTTCCGTTCCTAGAGAAACAGAGATTTACCTGTGCTGCCAGCAAAGAATGCATTGCATGTAGTTATTGTTCTGTCACTAGAAGTCGATTCTATTTGGGGTCGTCTCTGTCTTCCTCTCTGTGTGTGAGGCATTGGATGCCAGTTGCTACAGATTTTCTTTTTTTAGGGGGGGGGGCGTTTAGCCACTGCCACACACTACTCCCAGTGGGGATTTTACTTAGTTGGGGCGCTTCTTTGTCCTGGCCCCTCCTTGGCACTTGTCTGCCCCCTGAATTTTGAGCAATGGTCTGAAGTGTCTGTCGGATGTGGTCCTCAGGGAGTGAGTTCCTTTATAGGTTTCAAGCTGAGTTTCAGAGACATGAAGCTGGGTCAGCTGGGTCGTCTATTTTTTCAGTGCCTCTTCACCTTGGTTCTTTGCCTTGGAGTCTGGTTTGCATAAGCCAGAGTCAGCCTCTGCAGCCCCAAAGATTTTCCATAAAGAGCAGGACAATTTTGGGGAAAATAAAATGGTGTCACTTCCAAATAAATTTGAAGGGTTATTATTATTATTATTTTTTTTAGAAATCCTGGCTTCAATTCCCTTCAGCCTCTGGAAAGCTACTCCTTGGTTGTTTTAGTTGGATTAGTGGAGGTAACAGTACAAATACAATAAGGTGCTTTGTTTGTGTGCAGGTTTATTTATCTAAGTCGACACAATGGCTAGTAGTTATCTTCCATTTGATCCATAATCTTTATTGGCATCTAGAACTCCTGCAGTTTCTTAGGGTAACATCATAATAAATCCATTCTGCTTAGAGCTACATGGAAATTACTGAACATTCAGGGCTGAATAAAGAAAGGAGAAATGTTATGTGCTTTTGAGGTGGCAGAGTTTGTGTTGGTGCTTATTTTTGTTTCCAGTGTTTATGAAATGGGAAGGATGATTGTATTTTTGTGCTTTTAGTGGCTTGGTTTATAGCTTCTCTTGAAAACTTGAATGGTTGAATTTTTGATGGGCTTCATTAATGGTTAATAAATGAATCCAGGACTAAGAATATGCATGGCCTTTAGGAAATAACATTTACTATTTGTTAGCATTTTATATCAAAAAGTAAAGAGAGAGATCATACTTTATATTTCTTTAAAGCTGTGGTAAGGGTGAGCATTGTCAAGTTTTTGTCATTGCAGAAGGTTGAATATGATGCTTCTCAGAATCTCTCTCTTTCCATGTGTCTGTAGAGCCATTGCAGAGGAGTTTAAACAAAAGAAACCACCTTTTAAGGTGCTTAATACACAGTATTACTGCTACTTGGCTGTTGTTCATTTCAAGGTGAAATATACTTAACAAAAAAACCCCAATATTTATTGTATTAGGAAGATTAACTCAGTTGGCAGAAGATGTAGTTCTTAAGGTAACTTTATTTGGCATCCTGGCAATCAACAAATTGACATAAAATTAAAGATGATCACCCGCTTCTGTGTTTTTACACTCAGCTTCTCTGCTTCACTGAGTGTTTGTGGTGATGTTTCCCTTTATTTCCTATGTGTAATGATTTTCTGTCCAGCCTGAGGGAACATGAGGGTGCTGCCCACAAAAGCCCACACCTGGGAGATGTTGCTAGGTGTGGTAAGCCACTTGGTAACAGTGAGGTCTCCTCACACCTGTCTAGTGAGAAAGGTCTGGTGTTGGACTCTACATTTTTAAAATTCTCAACGGTAGAGTTTCTTTATGAAGTATATAAGCCATTGTTTTAAAATGTTTATTTTTGGATTTTTATTTGTATGCGTGGTTCCCATGATGTGACAAGTCCTGGGAAAAATGCCAGCTTACATTGCCCAGGAGAGACCTTGTCATACTGTAATTACACATGATTCAGATTGCGGGAGAAGGTTTTTCTGTTCATTGGGAATAGTTAGCTGTAAGTTCAAGTAACACCAAACATGTCACTTAATCCTGAGACTTTTTTTTTTTTTGCTATAAAGTTTTTTCAAATGATAAGAATAAATGGGGAATAAGAATGCCAGGTATTTCTGTGGCTACTTCTGCTCCTTTTAAAAGATGCTATGCTTTGTTAAATTGTAGATCTGTAAGTTATGGGATAAAATTCAGCTCATTGAAAATGGGAGAAAGTACACAAATGAACTGAGAAAGGTCTGAGTTTAGATGTTTAAAAGAAATACTCATACTCTAACTATAAAGGGCTATGAATACTGTAAAGAGCTATGCACAGTGACAAGTTAATCATCTTCACTATATACAGTAGCTGATAACCAGAGATAAACCCTAGCTGAACATGAATTGCTCAGCCATGAAGATGGCTGAATCTTTAGTTTCATAAATTTGTGGTTTAGAAATGTGAATTGATTTTCAGGTTGATTTCCTTTACTTCACAATAATATTATGAAAACTTGTTGAGGAAGAAATTATAGTATTTTCAACTTGTTACTAGAGGAGAATAACATACACCATTTCAGAAGTGAGTTAATTGGATCTGAATTAATGAGGTTTTACAGTTGCACAGAAGTATAGGAGATTCTCATAGAAAAAGAGATTTTAATGAAATAGTGAAGCCTCGAATTCCATTAGCCAATACAGAAGAGGCAGGTTCAGTGTAATGCATTGTTAAACTACCTGCTTAGTAGAAAAGACCATAATCTTATTTGTTAGTGCCAAAGATTTATACATGTTTGACATGACTAAAATGAATAGTCACATTCAAAATAGTTTTTTAAATATTAATGTTTTCAATTTCAGTAAGATGCCAATTTCAGAGAATTTTCTTTCCAATTACATCCATGTTTACTTTTGTATTATGTTCATTTGACATTTATGATATGAAATCTATTGCTTACTATTTTATGTAAGCTAATTTGGTCATTTTGGTATGATTTGTTAGCTTTTATTTGTAGCCTTTAGTCCTTTGACCACTCAAAATATAAAATATAACCAGTCCATTATCACAACTCTTATTTGATTCAAACATCTGGGGCTAGCTTTACACATAGCAGAGCTATGATTTTCTTTTTCTTTTTTAAAAATTTACGACCTTTATTAACAGGTGCTTGCAGTTTGTTGACTCTTTTGAAAAAGTCAAGTTGTAAACTTTTATTACAAATTAAAAATGAAGTTCTTAAAAATCTCAACTTGACCAGATATGAAACAATTTAAAAACCTTTAAAGGTGTATTGAGAAAAACCAGAGCTGTGATTTTCATCTGAGAGAATTTGGACAACTTAAAAAAAATCAAGGTACCTATTCAGAATTTTGTGTGTATTTCCTCTTTTGAGGTATAAAGAGGTATAAATGAAAAAGAAAGGTATAAAGTCATTAAAAATGTATAAATGAGTGTTATTTGTGTTTGATTCCGACTGTAATTAAGATGACTACTGAGAAAACTTTAATTCTCATCATTTTGGAGCAACGTAAATATAATTTTCCAAAGTACTTAAAAGCTGAGATGTTAGAAGATATTTCACATGCTGTTGGTGAGACTATAAATTGGGCATGAATATTTAGGTGGACATGTGGCAAAACCTATTAGAATTGCTGAAGTTTATACCCTTTATTCTAGTAACTTTACTTCTAATAATTTTCCAAAATCTATTTAAAGTCTCTGACCATTTAAGAGATGTGCCTATTCAGATAAAAGTATATGTATCTGCTGTATATGTATATAAAAAAGCATTTGATTACTGTGGCTTATGCCTGTAATCATTCTTATTCTGAAGGCTGAGATCTGAGGATTTCAATTTGAATCTAGCCTAGCAGGAAAGTCCATGAAACTCTTACCCCATTTAACCACCAAAAAGTCAGAAGTGAAGTTGTGGCGCAAGTAGTAGAGTGTTAGCCTTTCGCAAAAAAGCTCAAGGACAGCACCCACGCTCTGAGTTAAAGTCCTAGGGGCCAGCATGCATGCATACATACACACACAACACACACAGAGTATACATGCGTGTATGTGTATATAAATAAAATTTTGGATGAATGGGCACCAAAGTCTCATCAATAGTTTTCTTCATCGAGTGCTTATGGGTGGGATGTGATTATATTTTTGTAGTGTTTGATTTGAAAGAATAAAATTAATACTGTATATCATGAGCAACATTACTTTGGAAGACTGAAAGAAAAGAATCAGTATGGAATATTGCCTTTTAAACAGATTAGCATGTAACTGTGTGAAGAGTGATCTTTAACCATTTTAGCTAGGCATTGTTTAATATTGAAGAGGAGTTTAGATCAGGAATTGCAGACTTGTATCCAAAGGCTAGTTTAAGGATTTCCTGGAATGATCTGGGCAAGTTATTTTTCTCCCTCATTTGTGTTTTGGGACTAACAATAGAACTGCAATTTTATAAAGATTAAATATAAATCCTTTATTTTCAAACTCATGAGACTGAAGGTCTCCTTACACTCTTACAAATCAAATAAGGGCTTCAAAGAATTTATTTAAGTTGTATCTATTAATTTTACTCTACTAAAAATGAAAACAGACATTTTAGACAAATAATGTGTTTCAAGAGAAAACTAACCTATTGCCTGTGAAAATTACATTGTTTTCGTGACAAATTATTGTCCAAAACAAAAAAAAATGAAAGAAATATCATTGTTTATTTTTGTAAATCTCTTTAATGCCTGGATTCATAGACTTTATATCCACTTCTGTGTTCAATCTGCAGGGTTATCACATGCCTTGTGGCCTCAATAGAAATGAGAATGACAAAGGCATGTCTTGGGATTGTTTTTGTTTTTGTTTCTGGTTTTTTTTTTTTTTTTTTTTTAATGGTCCAGGGGCTTAAATTATGGGACTGGGCACTGAGCTTCTTTTGCTCAAGCTAGTGTTATACCACTTGAGCCACAGTACCACTTCTTTTTTTTTTCTGTGATTAATTGGAGATAAAAGTCTCATGGACTTTCCTGCTAGGACTGGTGTCAAACCAGGATCCTCAGATCTCAGTCTCCTGAGTAGCTAAGATTACAGGCGTGAGCCACTGGTGCTCAGCTTAAGAAAATAGTTTAAATTTTGTCAGTTACCTGAATAGGTCTTAAGGATATTGAAATCCTCAGACTACATTCTTGAGGACTTCTGACAGAAAGTATAATTTTACACAGATAAATGGCCTGATAAATACATTAAAATTAGTTCTTCTAAAATTATTGTTGCTAATAAAAATACCCATTTAACCAAAAAAGGAAGAGCAGTTGTTTTCTAATATTCCAGTGTAACACTTGTCAAAATTCATTTTTCAAGGAAGGCTAACCCAAATTTGAGTCATATTTGATGTCATTTATACACACATGTGCCTCCATGGTATGTTGTCTGTATTTTGCAGAAGTCATTTTCATCATCATTTTGAGCTAGCCTCTCTAGAACTCTCAGAAAGGTAGGCAGGGCAGAGTTCTCAATTGGTTAATAGTTTTGCCTTAAAGAGATTTTGTTCTTTCTCTTGGTGTTTTGAAGTTTCCCTCAATTGTGTTGTCTTTTAACCCAACTTTCTTTTTAATTTTGTTACTATTACAGATGATCCCAACTACTTCTCCCTCTCTTCTTCCTTCTCTCTCTCTCTCTCTCTCTCTCTCTCTCTCTCTCTCTCTCTCTTCATGGTTGCAGTCTTCAAAAGGTATACCTTAGAAATTGGGAAATTACCTGTGACGTTAATACAATGTAATATTTATGAAAAACTCATATATGCTTGGCACTGGTGGCTCACTCCTTGCACTGAGACCTTGGGTCGAAGCCACCCTGCGCAGAAAAATCTGAGATACCTTTATATCCAATTCATCACCAAAAAAGTCAGAAGCAGAAGTGTGGCTTAAGTTGTAGAGCACCAGCCTTAAGCAGAAAAAGCTAACGGAAAATCGATGCCAGTGGTTCACGTCTGTAATCCCAGCTACTCAGGAGGCTGAGATCTGAGGATTGTGGTTCAAAGCCACCAACAGCAGGAAAATCTTATCTCCAAATAACTACCCCCCCCCCCCAAAAAGCCAGAAGTGGAACTGTGGCTTCTGTAGTAGAACACTAGCCTTGAGCAAAAGTGTTCAGGGACAGAGCCCTGGCACTGAGTTCAAGCCTGAGAAC
The DNA here is from genome assembly GCF_024711535.1 of Dipodomys merriami. Classification (NCBI taxonomy): domain Eukaryota; kingdom Metazoa; phylum Chordata; class Mammalia; order Rodentia; family Heteromyidae; genus Dipodomys; species Dipodomys merriami. The sequence goes on along the minus strand of NW_027202382.1, from coordinate 4,296,218 downwards.
AAGCACCAATAACACCCCCTAATAACAACAACAAAAAAAACAACTAAGGGAGAATAATCTGGTCCTAGCATTGAGGTTAGGCCCTAGTACTAGACAGGCATGCATGCACCCCCACCCCCAAAGAACAACCCTCAAAAAACTTTCATATATTCATCTTTTAAAGTGCAAATAATCTTTTTTCTAGTTAATAGATATATATGCATTATAGAAAAATCAAACCACAAAAATAGAGGGAAAGAAGTTTCCTACAAGTTTTATAGATAACATTTCTATACTTGTGTTCGTAATATTATCATTTTGCAATGCTGTTTCATAGTATTATATGAATATGGACTCAATGCAATTCATTTGGGTCTTTGTATTATTCCCAGTGTTAATTTGTTATGACTAATGCTGTAATGGACATCTTGGCATTCATTTTAAAGACTTTTTCCAAGAATTTCCTTGTGCTAATTTTCCAAAAGGGTGATAGTTACATCAAAAAAAGTCTGCAATTTTATATTTTAGTATGAATTATCAAATTTTCCTCCCCAAAGTGTAAACTCTGTAGGGTATACTTACACAGGGGTAAAAAAATGGCTCATTTCCCTGCATAGTTGCCAGGACTAGGAATGAATAGTTTTTGTTTTTTTTAATCTTTCCTAATCTGCTGCATTAAAAAAGCCCACCTATTTTAATATGCATTCATTTAATTAATACTGATGCATAGCTTTTCACTTATTTATTTATTTGCCAGTTGCTTTTTTGCATTGTACCTGTTCTATGCACTTTGTAATTCATGGCTACTTTATTACTCAGAATTTAAAAAAAAAAAAAAGGACAGGACAGCACAAAGAATAATACAACAAAACATTCAGTTCCTCACTACTAAGACATGTTTGTATTTTGGCATATTTGATTGCTTGTTTTGACTTTAGGGATTTAAGTATTAAAGATATAGCTAACATTTTCAAGTGCTTCCTAACCCTTTCTTTCTTTCTTCCTCTCTCTCTCTCTCTCTCTCTTCCTTCCTTCCTTCCTTCCTTCCTTCCTTCCTTCCTTCCTCCCTCCCTCCCTTCCTCCCTCCCTCCCTCGCTGTTCCCTCCCTTCCCCCTCCCTCTTTCTCTCTCTCTCTCTTTCTTTTATTAAATATACGCTTGGATATTCATATTGTTTACAAATAGTATATAGTATCTTTCCTTTTTTTTTTTTTTGTTGGTCGTGGAGCTTGAACTCTGGGCCTTGGCGCTTTCCCTGTGCTCTTCAGCTCAAGGCCAGCGCTCTACAGCTTGAGCCATAGCACCACTTCCAGTTTTCTAGTGGTTTATTGGAAATAAGAGTCTCACGGAGTTTCCTGCTTGGGCTGGCACTGAACCATAATCCACAGATCTCAGCCTCCTGAGTAGTTAGGATTACAGGCGTGAGCCACTGGCCCCGGCAGTATATATTATCTTAAAGTCAACAGGAAGAGTTTCTTCTTAAAGTCAACAGGAAAAGTTTCATACTAAGTGAATTTTTTTCAATTGAGGTAATTTGTGCACTACAAAAGGATTTAGTATGTTAACCTAGTTGCCACTATTCCAGAACATTTTCATTAATAAATAATTTTGTATAATCTTGCTCCTTTTCTTCTACTCAGTATAATTTTGAAACTAGCCATATTTTATGTATAGTCAGTTAATTCTCTCATAAGAACATGTTCTATGTTTTTCTTTCACCTCTTAAAAGACACATGTAGGTTATTTTCTGTTCTGTGAAGTGAGCATTTTGTACATGTTACCTCAAGCAAATGAACAAGAGTTTGGACTAGGTCTAGAATTTGAGTCATTGCATTGTAGGCATGTGTGTTTTCATTTGTGCTAGACAGTGTCAGATTGTTCTGCAAAGTAGCTGTGACAGTTCATACTCTGTCAGAGAATGAGTACTATTTTTCTCTACATCTTTGCCAACCTAGTCTATTTTATTTACTAGCTTGTTTATTTGGGTTCTGAGGTTTGAACTCAGTGTGTCTTGCATTCTTGGCAGTGCTGAATTATTATGAACCATACCTCCACCCTAAGTTTGACCATTTTGATATTTTTTTATGTCTGATATTGAGTTGATAAAAATTACCTTGTTATTTTTATTTAGTTCTGTGGTTCCTAGTGAGAAGCATTTTATGTTTTTATGTTGTTTGTAGTTGTTAGATTTCTTTTTCTTGTTTGTGCTTTACTAGGGATTAAATCTAGCACCTCAAACTTTCTGCTACTTGGGCCATGCATCCTAGCCTTTTTATTTGCAATTTTATTTATTTATTTAATTTATTTGCTATTTCCCTCTCTCCTTTTTCTTCCTCTTTACTACCTCCTTTCCTTTTCTTTGAGTTGGAGTCTTTCTAACTTTGCCTAGACTGTCCTTGAACTTGCAATCCTCCTGTGTCTGTTTCCCCATTTGCCTTAGATCTCAAGTAGCTGGGCTTATGGGTGTGTACCACCATATCTAGCTTAGATTTTTTTCCCTGGTTCTGGGGCTTGAACTCAGCGCCTGGGCTCTGTACTTGAACCTCTCTGCGCTCAAGGCTAGCACTTTACCACTTGAGCCATAGTGCCAATTCCAACATTTTTCTGTTTTATGTGGTACTGAGGAGTTGAGCCTAGGGCTTCATGCATGCTAGGCCGACACTCTACTGCTTAATTATATTCCCAGCCTAGCTTAGATTTAAATTTTTTTATTTTCCTTTAATTTTAAAAAATTGAACCCCCCTTATACAATGATAAGAAATATTAATTAGCAATAAAATTAATTAACAAAAAGTGAAGCATTCAATTCACAATAGTAGTTACCCATATCATTAATGCCTTAGTTATAATTAACAATTTCAGTGTATCTAAAAATTTTGAAAGCACTGACTGTAAGGAGCAGAGCATGTATGTTAGCTTAGATTGTCTTTAATGAACATATTTTATATCCTTAATGAAGGAACTGTTGAGATGTTCATCTTTTCTTCTTATTCCTAGGATGTTTTTTATCAACTTACTTTGAAAATGCCCTATTTTATTCTTACAGACTTAATTTATGAAATTATTTTTTCATATACAAATTTAAATTTTGTTCAAATAGTCTGTTTTACTTAGTTTTCTTCTTTGGTTTTAGAGTTTTTGTTTAAAAATTCACTTTTTGGGCATGGTAATTTGCTTGAACAACAGAATTTAAATTTGCAGAATACAGAGGAAGACTAGGGGAAATAATGTAAATAAGAGAAAGAGGAGGTCCTTGCCTTCTACTTCCTTAGAAGTGGAAAGGACAATGATGTGATTCTTTGTCTTTATTTACCCTGGCATTTGACTTTTAATGTGAAGTCTTGAAATGTGGAGTGTTCTTGCATGTAGACATAGTGAGTCACAAGTGTGCTTGTGCAAAGATAACTAGTAATAAATGGTGATCAGTGTTTACTTTTAAAATGTTGAGTAATTATTCACTTCTACTAGCAGACAAATATTCAGCAATAACATGATCTAGGGGTTAACTAAGTGGTGGTAGATGTGGTAGATGCTACTTAAGGGAAAAATAATTTTATACTTCAAGGCAATATTGAAATCATTTTATGGATTCATCTAGGATTTTTTCTTTTCAGATAAGTTATTAGAAAAATTGTTACAGAATGATAGTTATGTCTTATCTTCTGCTCTACTTCACTTTAGGGCAGAGTTGAAATTACATAAAGGATCCAGAGACCTGTTTTACGAAATAATGTATTACTTAATCATTTTAATGTAAGTGTGGCTAGTTTGCAGTGGTTGAGGCCCCAAAAAGGTTATTATTACTGGAGTTTTAGAAAGATAGATAAGACTAGGATTTGATATTACTTAGCAGGAAGACATTTTGGATGAAACCAGGGCACTGTAATCAATTGTGTGTGTGTGTGTGTGTGTGTGTGTGTGTGTGTGTGTGTGTGTGTGTGTGTGTGTGTGTGTGTGTGTGTGTGTGTGTGTGTGTGTGTGTGTGTGTGTGTGTGTGTGTGTGTTCATATGTATAGGAGCTTGAACTCAGGGCCTTGCCCTCTCACTTGGCTTTTTTAATCAAGGCTAGTGCTCTACCACTTGAGATACACCCCTACTTCTGGCTTTTTTTGAGGGGAGGATTAGTTGGAAATAAGAGTCTCTTGGATTTGTCTTCCTGGGCTGATTTTGAACTGTGATCCTTATATCTCAACCTCTTGATTAGTTAGTATTAAAGGCATAAATCACTAGTGCCAGGCTATCATTTTTTTAAAGAAAATTATGGTCTACTTTTACTTCTGAATCTGAGATCACATTACTTAAAATCATATTCATTGCTGTTTATAAAGATGATTAGTTAAATTTAATCCATGTTTGAGGATTGATCTGTCTCAGCTAAATAAATGCTTTCTAACTTAAAATACTTAACTTTCTCAAAACTAAATTCTTTTGTTTCTTTTAAATATCAGGCCAAATGTTTTATGCACTCATATTGATTTTAAAAAGTGAAGTTTAGCTGGATGCTGGTGGCTTATGTCAGTAATCCTAGTAACTCAGGAGGCTGAGATGTGAGAATTGCAGTTCAAAGCAAGCCCAGGCAGGAAAGTCTGTGAGACTCATGCCCAATTAATGACCAGGAAACTGGAAGTGGTACTATGGCTCAAAGTGGTAGAGTGCTAGCCTTGAGGGAAAAAGGGTCAGTGCCCAGCCCCATGACTGACCAAAAAGAAAAAAAAGTTTATATTAGCAACCTTCTAAAATTTAAAAAATAATAGCAGTGATCAAGTAAAAGGGAAATTAGTTACCTCTTAATATGTCTAGGTATAAATCTAGTTCCATGAAACTTTTATTTTGTGGATAGATTTTTAGGTTCCATTTCTCCTTTTCCTTTCAAAGATGGTATTGGAGAGAGACTACTTTCTAATTATCTAGGTTTGTATTCATTTTGAGAAACACAAGAAACTTTGAATATTAAAAACAAGGTCCACGTAGAACTCTCGTGTCATCTAACTTTTACCCAAAATTCTTCATAAATATCCATTGCTGAATGACAGTCTGTATTATTATGGAAGGAATACCCTGTTTTACAAACAAACAAAAACCTCAAATCAACTTTTTTCCTGTGACTTCTTTCCTCATTCTTGTACAAGAATGTGTTGAAGTGAGAAATGGAGTTTGGGCTGTTGAGATTTGGTTGCTTGTATTGGTCAAAATTGTCATATCATGCTTATTAATGACTTTTTCCATGTGTGAATGAAACGAGTAACTTACTGGCAGAAAGCTGCTTTTCTTATGTTGAGCATGAAATAGCAGGTGTTTTGTTTTACATGCTTTGATCTGCCCTAAACTTTCCTCCCCTTGCCTCTGTTATCTGTTGTTTCTCTCAGGCTAAGTTAGAATAGTGCATGGGATAAGATATATACTACTGATAACATTATCAGTATAGTGTCTAGACAGTTCGCTTTTTTGGCAACAGTGTATAATAATGGCAGATACTGCAGGAAAAGGATTTCAGAAGCAGCTCTCATCCTATAAATTATAAATTATTATAATTATTTACTAAATGTGAATTCCTTATGATATAGTAACAACAAGTGGTAAGTCATTGTTCTGTTTTCCTTTTTTTTTTTTTTTTTGGTAAGTCATTGTTCTGAAACTTACTTCTTCTGTAACTCTTAAGAATTGACTCTGGGCCCTGGTGGCTCACATGTGTAATCCTAGCTACCCAGGAAGCTGAGATCTGAGAATCATGGTTCAAAGCCATCCCTGACAGGAAAGTCCATGAGACTCTTATCCCCAATAAACCACTAGAAAACTGGAAGTGGGCTCAAGTGGTAGAGCGCTTGCCTTGAGCTGAAGGGCTGAGGGACAGTGCCCAAGCCCAGAGTTCTGGTCCCATGACTAGCAAAAAAAAAAAAAACCAACCCAAAACAAAAAACAAAAAACAGACTTGAATTTAGCAGTAAGCATTGTGCTGTTGACACAATCACATTTTCCATTGCTTTTGTAATAGGTAAGAATGAATTCCCCTCTTTTTTTCCTAACCCTGTACCCTTTGTTCTTTGCAGATTTTTAAAGTTCTACTCAAATTGTGAAGTCATAGCCATCTCTATGTTGTTTTTCCAACCTTGTCCATAAAATGCAACTGGACTTTGAACTTTAAAAATAAGAATCAGATGTAGTATGGTAACTTGCAGAAGAAATATTTACAGTGGTGACAGAAAGCTCTGACCGGAGAGGTAGAAAGAATATTTTTAGATTGAATAAGCTGTGCAGGCATTTCTCGCTGAGAAATACTATTTTTTCTTTCATTTGTTAAAAGCGGATAACTCCTACATGTGGTTGATGTAGTGTATTAAGTATCATTTGATTGTTGTGGTAGGCAATAGACATGGTATTGCAATAGACATTGCATTTAATTTCTCAGTTTTTGTTAAATATACTAGTTTAGAAATTTCTTTTTTATCTTTTTGTGGTGATGGGGCTCCAAACCCTACCCAGAGAATGAATTTTTTTTTAAAACAAAGTATTGACATATGGACCTCAGTATATTGGAGTCATGTGGTGAATGAGTAAGATGAAATGAGTAGTTTACCAAAGAGACACTCCAATTTTGGATGTCAAAGTTATTTCTGATCATACTAGTGGTGTTGATAAGAACCATCTCAACTACTATAGAAGCATTAAACTATTCTGCTTCTTAGAGACAACATATTACGTAACTATAGTGCATAGAAAAAAATGATCAAGGGAATTTAGAAAGACTGACTGGAGCCAAGGACTTAATTTACACATATAGATACAGATATTGTAAAAAGAGCAAATATAAATGAGAATGTTCTGTGTTATAAAGGCTACACAATAACATGTAGTTAGGACTTCTTGAACTAGTATCTTCTGTAAAGGGTCTTTGATGGGTAACTTTTATATGATCATTATTGATTTTATTACTTGATTCAGTTCATTTTCTATATTCAGATGACCATAATTGTTGATCTTTACACATGTTTGGAGAATCTTGAAAAAGATAAAAATATATCAATGAGAAGAGAGAAAAAAATACTATAGCAAAGTATTATTGTTTTTCTTTTTTGTGGTGTTGAGGAGTGAACCTGTGAATGTAAAGCAAGTTCTCTCCTACTGAGCTATAGATCTAAATTGCAGCAAAATATTAATGGAGGTTATCTCTGGGAATGAGATATATAGTCCAAAATTGTTGGAGTTTTTAAATTCTAATACATTATATGTATTTATATATTACCATGTGTAGGTAAAACTGTTGAAATGTGTTTAAGTTACCCATGTAAATGAGGTTTTAGCTTTTCTACAAGCAGTACTCATATTTGTAACATGAACAGGATTGCCTTTCCTGTGGAACATTTTCATATTTTATTATTTGGAAATTTTGCCCTGTTGTTATTTTGAGTCCCTTAATGCTTCTGTGAAACACGTACAAATGTAAATAAAGCTTGTAAGTTTGAGAGAAACCTGTAGAACTTTCTTAACGATTCTCATTAAAAGTAATGAGATGAGCTTGATTTATAGGTACATGTTATTCATATAAAGTATTCTTTGGAACAGCAATACAGCCATGTTTATATTTCAAAAGAGTACTGTTGTCCCTATATCCAAGGGATTGGTTTCAGGACCTCTTGATACCAGAAATCTGTGGATTTTTAAGTCCCTTTTATAAACTGGCATATGTTTTCCTATAACCTGTACATGTCCTCCCAATACTTTAAAACATCTCTAGATTACTTATATACCTAATAAAAATGTAAATGCTATGGAAATAGCTGTTTATACTGTATTATTTAGGGAATAATTAGAAGGCAGAAGCCTATACATTTAAATTACAAATTTCTTTCTCTGACAGTTTTCCATCCATGTTTGGTATGGAATCTGTAGATACTAAGGGCTGACTACAGACACTTTAGAGTATGTAGGAATGTGTTAAAATGGTTTGGCCATTTTATTCCCCTGTGGAGTTTTGATAACTTTGTTAATTAGCATGCTTATCTTGATGTGGAGTGTTAGAAAAATTTCCAAGGTCTGTACCTGACTTTAAAAACCAATTGCAAATCAAAGGACATTCATTGATTATTTAGGCATGTACTAATAGTATAAATAAAGTCTGTAATTGGAAATGAAAGACTCATTTCTAGAGTATGAGCTTATATAACCTGAAGTTAAATATGAAATTATAAGAAATAAATAGTATTAAAGCAAGTACCAAAATATGGCAGAATCAATACATTTGGGACAAGAAAAGAAGTCCTTTTTGATGCATAATTTCATAAAAACAAGCTTTGGGCACTAAATGGCTTTAATGAGGTTTCATATGTAGGGTAATAAACACATTTTGAAAATGAAGATTTCTTAAACATAGCTAAAAGAAATCCTTTCTGCAAAATGAGAGGGTTAATTTAGACTGTCTCCAAATATCTCTTCAGTCTAAAACTTCCTTATATCTGTCATTGTATGAGGTATGAGAAAACATCAGTTTTTAAAAACAATCATGGAATAAACCCTATTAAAAGTGTACTGTGTACTAATGTATAACAAAGGTGTATGTCAGTTGCAAACAAAGGTGTTTTCCCTTAGTATTAAATGCTTCTACAAAATTTATGAATTACAGTTGGTCAGATTAACCCCACCTTAAAATGTCTGTAGGATGTAAAAATTGATGTTTGTGGTCTGGTTGTTGCTTCTTAGGTACTTAAATAAAGTTGCCACTTTTAAGTTTTATATGCCAGCATTTGGAATAACATTGTTTTCTGTAGTCTTGGTTTATTTCTGCTAATAAAAAATTCTATTTCGCTATTTCTAGTCCTTTTGATAGAATTGTAAGTGGTATTCATAATGGGCCCAAGTCTTTTCTTCAGGATAAAGGTGTGGATGTGAGCAAGGAAAATATACTGGGTTGGTGACTACAGCTCAATACTTACTTGCTCTTTCTAATTATTAATTAATATAGCTGTCTTAAATGAAAATATAGGAAAAAATATCCCACAATAAACAAACTGTTAAAAAATGCACACTAACTGAATACTCAGGGCACCAAGATGAATACTTGAGGGTCTGAGATACAGAGACTTGGTTTGAAATTTTCAGATTGTTAAGAGATTCCAAATTAGATACTAAGTTAATATACTTGTAAATTTTGTTAAATGATTGATAAAGCTATGGTAGTCCAAGAGAGTGTCTAAATAGCCTTTATTTGGATCCTATGGAGTGAGAGCATATTTTGCAGTGAAAGGGGAGCCAAAGGACAAGGTGTTCTCTACTTGTGGGCTTGTAAAGACCTCAGAGTTTTCTTTATGTTATTGTAGAAAGACATTATTTTTGCTTTGGCGTGCTTAAAACTAAAGGGCAAATGATCCAAAAGAATAATCTTGAAATTCAATAGCAAGAAAACTACTTGACATTGTGGGCTGGAGGCCAGCAAATGTGGGGCTTTCATTGAATGCGTGGGAAATGGGGCAGGCCTGGAATTTAAAGAGACAGGGTTGCAGTACCCTAGAAAAGAAAAGCACTCCTGTATGATTTGCTTACTTGGAGAAAAAAAATAGACCTAAAGTTTTCTCTAAAGGATCTTTATTGGATCAACTATTTCAGGCATTGAAAGACACTGAGTGAATTTTCCTAACTCCACCTCCCACACTCCCTAGGCATCTTCTCTTGTCTGAATTTGGTGTGGAGTAAAAATGTTTATAACAGAAGAGAAGCAGTTTCTCAAATATAAAAGCACTCTGTAGTCTGTTCAAATGTAGAAACTGAGCACTTATTACCTTGTTTATTAGCTATTTGAAAAGTGGGGGTGGAATGAAGAGTGGAGAACCTCTGCTTTAGAAATTTCTGCTTTTTCTATCTGAGCTTTCCTCCCCCATCCACTCATGAATCCCCCTCCTCCTCTCCCCTCCCGCAATCCCTCAATAAAATAGTATTTAAAAGATTTGAATAACCAGTCTTATGTACCAGCTTCTTGCTTGAGGCAATAATGTTGTACTATTTTCAATGGGTGGTCTTGAATCTCCATGGGAGATTTTACAGGCACTGGCTCCAAGATCCACTAAGTGTATTATACTGAACATAACCGGTTAAATTCCCAAGCCATAGCAAACATAAAGAGATAGTTTTACGTTATTGAATTCCCATCATTAATTACTATAAAACCAATTTATTTTTGTCAGAAGAATTCATGGTTAAAGCCCCTGAAAATGACGTATAGAAGCCTAGTATTGGGATTTACTTTTTTAAAAGAAGCCATTCATAAATCTGTGCTTTGAGGAATATCCATTTGTATTTATATTTTAATTCATAGTTTCAAAATAATTTTTTGAGGAATCAACATATAGTTGGCTTCAAATATAAAGTGATTGAAGCCACATTTCTTTTACTTGAGATAATATTACATGAGAGGATCAATTTACAATTAGAAAGTTTATCTGCTATGTTTATAAACAGCATCTTTTACCTGTGACATCCAGTATAAATGGATCATGGCCTGAAGTTTAAAATTGCTTTGGCACAGATCTTTGCTGAAGTAAACAAGATTAGAGTTATAAATTAAATACTTAAAGTTGGCCTTTAGGAAACAGATTGCTCCTTTGGCACATTTACTTGTATAAAACAATTTATTTACATATATATCCTCAGTATTGAGAGTGTTGAAGTCCTGTGTCTTCCCAGTAAACATAGTTTTATATTATCTGGGATCTTTCTAATTTGATGCTGGGTTTTCACTGTAGTGATAACATAACTTTATGGAATCATTGATTTGATTCCATTCTTTGCTTATTCACATAAGTTCAGAAACTTGATTTATGAAGAACATTGAATTTTTATTTAAGACAAATAAGTACCCATTAGTTAGATATTGAAATAACCTGTTTCCACAGGCTGTTACCACCTGATTTACACATAGGTGTCTCAGAAGTGTGGATAATAACAGGATGGTGGTTTAGGTGGGAAATCCTTGAGGAACTGAGTTTTTTTAAAAAAATACAAATTATCATACAGTGTTTCATTTTGATCCTATATAAAATAGTAGAATCAATGCTAGAATCAAAGATATGTGACTCAACAGCTTATAGCAATGGCTGAATGTTTGCCTTTCCTTTACAGCTTTTTTTTTGCCTTGTTTTTTGGAACTGTTCTTGAGTAGCTAAAAACCTTTCTAGCAGTTTTGTAAGTGGGTTTAAAGAAGTGATAGCCATCTGAAGTTTATCTCATATGGCCAGAATTTAAATTTTAAGGATGTCTACTCAAAAGAAAAAAAAAAGATATAGCTCTTATGGCTACACATGAGAATAAAAGTGAAAGGTTGGTAAAAATGAGCTTGTCAAGTCAACTTACTGATTGAGGAATAATTTTGTTTTCACTCTCCATTCCCTTGGCTGAAAATGAAATAGCAACGATCTGGTGACTAAAGACCAGTGCTGTCTTGGATCACTTCCTTAAGATTTTGCTATGATCGTTAAAGGAAAAGTTAGACAGCTGCTGTAGATTTTGCCAGTGGCCTCACAAAAGAAATTGTTTAACCCTATTAGTTTCAGACATTATCATTTCTACATTGCAGATATACTTGCTGTGTTAGATATCAATCTCTGTGGTTATGATTTGAACTTCTGGTTTACTAGAATGTAGTATAGCAGAAAATAGGTAATTTTAACACTACTCTAATGTATTTTCATGTTTTAGAAGATGACAAATCTCTAGTGTATTTGACAGATTTCAGAACCTCAACTTAGACATTTGACTTTGCTTTCTTCCTTAATGTAAAGACTTAAAAAGGAAATTGTCAACGTTGAGTTTGACTTGTAAGCTTTGATAATTGGATATTTTAATGTCCCCCCTTTAAAGCTTGAAGTTCAGAGGAAGTGGAAATATTCAGCTATTGACTTTAAGCTCTCAGTTTGGAGTAAGTGTAGAATTAGAACAATAGCATTTACTCCTCTACATTGATGTCATAATGTTAAAAATCCCACTAAAATCCTAACAGTTTTGAGTCATTCTATATAGTATGTTTTCATTCTTGCTATAGGCTTCACAGGCAGGGAAATACTTTAGTGTTCACGCTGAAGAGGCAAGATTTTGAAACCTCCTGCTCTGTGATTAAATCAGTGTGTTTGCCTGAAGGCTTCCACCATTCCATCTGAATTCATAGTCTGAAATTTTGGATTCCTTTCTCTGTTTCAAAATAATGCTTCTTAAAATTTTAAGACTGCTTTTGCCTTCTAACATCAGAACTATTGAGGTAAATTACCAGGACTAAGATTTTCATGCCATCAAGACTGAAGCTACATTCCAGTGTATTAAAGGGAAAGTTCACAGTCATTTTACATAAAATTTTACTGGGCTTTTCATTAATCTAACATAACTGGTCTATAAGTACTTTATCAGTGAAAACTACTCAGCATGTAAAACGAGGAGTCGAAGAGCACAAAGGCTTCCTGCAAATTAAGGGCACAATGAGTACTAACAGACTTTCCAGCCATCTCCAGCTGTGAGATTATTATAGTTTTTGCAAGCCCTTTTCTCTCAAAACTAAATCAAGAATGGTAGAGTCCTGATAAAAAGAAGTGTAGAAAAGCCTAACTAATCCTTAGATGAGTTACTTCAAACGTGCCAAAATAGAATAAAATCAGTTAATAGCATGGATTAAAGGTTACTTTTAATGCATTTTTATCATTCGTGTGGAGAATTTTGTTGTAAGTTATTGCTTTTAGCCTTGGTTAAAAAATTCCAGAGAGGAGAAAAATATAATTAAATTTGAGAGATTACACAATCACCTTGTTGTGAAGAAATTTAGTACCAATTCTGGGTGCCAGATTTGACCTAAGAGATAAAAGTTGTGTTCTTGAGATCACTGCTGTAAGCAGGTGGTTCTGATTTTGAGTGGTATGATTTTGGGTTATATTGAGAAGGCTCATCTCTATAATTCTAAGAGTTAACGTGTATAGGTTTCAGAAAGCAGTATATGTCTTTGGATATGTTTATACAAGTGATTCCTAGGATAAGATCTCATGAAAGACTGCTGAAATCAGATCTGGATTAATGTTTTAAAAGTTTCAGTGCTAGTGGCACTGAAAAGAGGAGAAATTAGATACAGACTTGGGTAGAAAGGCAGTCTTTTTCTGTGCATCTATCTAAATCGATCTTCTCTTCATATACAGAGGGAGACAATATTAGCTATACTTTTAATTCACAAGCATGTTTGCCAAACTTAATTTGTGAAATCAGAGCATATTGTGAGAGAACTGCCAGCAGTATTTGATTAAGGAAAAATGATTTGGTGAGATGCCATATTGGTAGGAAGAATTAAAGTAAAAGTGACATGTCTGTGTTTTTGTCTGTCAATTTCTGGTGCAGATACATAACTCTAAATGTGTGTATACATACATACATACATACATACATACATACATACATACATACATACATACATACGTGTGTTTGTGTAATTTTATTAAAGGAACTTGGACAGGGGGATTTTATGATAATGCCCTGTTTGCCACCTCTAAGATGCCAAATTGTATGTTTCTCTAATTGGACTTTATGTTTAATATAATTTCCTTATTACAGCATATGTATTGCTTTTGCTGTGGTGTAACTGGCTAATACCTGTCACTTGGGTGTCTGCATAAACTGTGTATGTGAGGTATTTGTGTGTATCCCACATATTCCATACACAATGACCATTATAAGCCATGCACGAATACAGTTTATTACAATCGGAACATGCATTTGCTCATATATAATTTTCCTCTATTGATATTCTGACTAAATTTAACCTTATTCAAAACTTCTAGCTTGAATGAGCTCTCTGCATTACACAAATACTATGCTGTCAAGTTATTTATGTGCTCAAGAAGTCCAAGTTTCCTTTCATCCCAATAAATTCCCCTGGGATAAGTTAAATCAGAAAATTTCTCTGAAAGCAAAATAATTCTTAATCTTTTTTTTTTTTTAGATTTAGAAATGGGGAAATAACCATAAGATTTCTGGGAAGGTAATCTACTGGACCCTCATCATTGGCAAGCAGTTCAGAGTACTTGGATCCCTCTCATGAGGGAAATACCCTACCACAATGCTATAGAATTGTTTTATTTCAGTAGTTGTACCTTTGTGTGTTTATAGGAGTGGGAACATTTTATCTTCTGTATTTTTGTTGAGGTGGTTTTTCAGCAGTGTCTCAAGAAAAGTCCTGGAGACTAGCTTTGAAGCTCTATGAACAAGCTGGATATCAAAGAGCCAGAGGAATTCAGCAGTAATTGTTTTATGGCAGGCCAGAAATAAGACCTATTTGTATAGGTAGCACACAAAATGGCTGGGATTTGACAATTCGGTGCTATTTATACCTACCATAAAAAGAGAAAAGAAAAAGTTAAAGGGGGTATTTTGGAAACAGGAACTAAGCAGTAAATGCAGATTGCTTCACCATTTTCTCAAAGGAACAAAAAAGAAAAGGGTTTAGGAAGTTTTTATTGAGGCTACCTTATTGAGGATCTGTCTACTTTCAGTATACTTAATGTTGTACTCACACTGAAACTACACCTCTTTGTGTCTACAATTTTTTTCTTCCTATTCCCACATGACAAATTATTTTGTAGAGCCAAAGAAACTCTGGGGGAGGAGGGATATGAAATCACAGATTTTCCAACTCTAGCTTCGCAGACATTTACAATTTCATCTTACTATTGTTATTTAGCTTGGGATATGAACAAGCTGTTGCTAAAGCTAATTTTTTCCTTTAATGTTTTCAACAAGCAGTTGCTGTTGTTACTGTGATGATTGAGAGGTAAGTGGTCATGGCGTTTGGGAGACACACAGAAGACAATTTTTACATACTCAATAATGTAGCTTCCTAAATCCTTTTCCTTTTTTGTCTTTTGATCTGTCAGCCAGAGAAGTCTTTTTGACTCAAAATGCCTGAATTTTTTCCTTCTCTAATCTTGAATATATTCTGAGTCTAAGGTGGACAGTGTATCATGGTGTATCTGTACTTGAATGGGTAGCCCAAAGCTGGTCATTCCGACCTTGGAGGCTCTCAGTGCTTCATTGTTTTGTCTTAAAGCCCCCATGCCCTAGTGCAGTTTGACTCTTGGGGCAGTGTGTTGTAGGAAAGCAAACATACCAGCCTAGGCTGGCTTTGAATCATGATCCCCAGATCTCAGGCTTCACAGTAGTTAGGATTAGAGGCATGAGCCAGTGGTGCCCAGCTCTTCTTTCCTTTTTTCTTTTCTTTTTCTTTTTGTTCATCATAGGCCTTGAACTCTTGGCCTGGGCACTGTCCTTCAGCTCTTCAGCTCAAGGCTAAAACTCTATGACTTGAGCCACAGCACCACTTCCTGTTTTCTGGTGGTTTATTAGAGATAAGAGTCTCACGGACTTTTACTGTGGGCTGGCTTTGAACCATGATCCTCAGATCTCAGCTTCCTGAGTAGCTAGGATTACAGGCATGAGCCACCAGGGCCTGGCTTTTTTTTTTTTTTAAAGAAATACTTTAGGGACCCATGCAATTTATCACAAATTAAAAACTTGGAAACGTTATGGGCATCTTAGTGCTGTTGAATATGGACTGTATTAATATGCTTTGGGTTTTTCTTTTTTCTTTTTTTCCGCATTAGATTCCATGATAAGTAGTCTTTTTTAAGTATACATTAAGTCTTCCCTCTGCCCCCCCAGGGCTTTCCAAGAACCATTGGAGGCACAGTAATAGACACGAAAATAAAGAATTGTTTTAGCAGTACATAACATACTCCTGCAGAAGTGAACACTATCAGCCAAAGATATGACAAACAGCCTGCCTGAGCAGGCAGGCTGCTCCCCTATTTATCCCTAACAGGGTAGGTAGGCCCTATCCCTCTGATCAGATTGATGTACTTCAAAATCACAATCTGTTCAAGTTTGGCTCCTTTGAATAGGGTAATATGTATTTACATAATATATAAATTTACATAATATGGCTTTGAAATAAGATTAACAGTACATAAATAATCTCAAAATATACCCTTACCCCCTGCCATTTCTTGAACAATCTGAGGTTTGTCTTCTGAAGTGTATCTTAATTCCATCTTGGAATAACCAGTTAAGTTGACAAAACCTTACTTTTCAAATATCCTTCCTTATCCTAAAGCAGTTCCTCTTTCACTTTCTGGCCTGAAGGGAATTTTTACACCACACATAGTGATAGTAATGATGGTTTTTCTCACAGGGTGAAGAAAGTGCTCTGAGTAGGAGGAAAAAAATGGAGATGGGTGGGATGGATGTGGTAGAACTGTTAGTTATAGCTGCTTTTTTTTTTTTAATAGCAAGGGTTTAAAATTTTGGCATGTGAAGGTTCAGAAGCTTCAGAATAAAGATTAAAAATTTGATTCTTCCATAATCCTAAAAACTAGTTGAGTTAGCAGTAGGACTCTGATTAGGGAAACAGATGGAAGTTGCTAGAGAATGATATTCTGGATTTCTGTTCCTCAGCATGTGAACACTCAGCATACCAAAAGTAAGGATATGTGTAGGTAAAGACTTTTTTTTTTTGCTGGTTATGGAGCTTGAACTCTGGGCCTAGGCATTGTCCCTCAGCTCTTCAGCTCAAGGCTAGCACTCTACCACTTGAGCCACAGGTCCATTTCCAGTTTTCTGGTGGTTTATTGAGACAAGAGTCTCACTGACTTTTCTGCCTGGGCTGGCTTTGAATCATGATCCTCAGATCTCAGCCTCCTGAGTAGCTAGGATTACAGGCGCCCGGCAAGATTTTTTTTTTTTGGGTCAATGTCACTCCTCCATTCATTCTCCCCCACTCTCTTTCTCCCATCCCTACCTTCAAGTTATGTAGTTTGTTTTTTACACAGTATACATTGAATATAATGACTACATTTACTCACCCTTCCTCCCTTCATTTTATTCTTGTCCCTTCCTGTGACAGGATTTTACTGGGCAGTTGGGGCCGGTCTTCAGCATTTGATTTTTCTGCTTTAGCCTCTTGAGTGCTGTCATATCCAGCTACAAACCATTTTTTTTTGTTGGAGTGGAGGAATTAAAATGTACATCGATCCTAGCTACTCAGGAACTAGAGTTCTGAAAGATCCTAGTCTGTCTTCTTCAGCTAGCCTGGTCAAAAAGTTAATGCAACCTCCATTTCAATCAACAAGCTGGTTATGATGGTATGGACCTTAATCTCAGCTATAGGGATGATTAGAAAAGCTGAGGATTAAGGTCTAAGATGGGCCCTGGGTAAAAATGTGAGACTCTGTCTGAAAAAAGAAAAATTAAAAAGTCTGGTGCATGGCTCAAGTAGTGTAGCAAATATAAGAACCTGAGTTCAAACTTCAGCAACAACAAAGAGAAACAAAATGAAAACAAACAAAATGTTCACCAGAGAGTTAGCATTGGCTAATGAGGATCTGTAGTTTTTCAAATGTTGCTTATGCATTTTCTCAGCATTGAGCACTAAACTTTGAGGACAGTAGTGGGAATAAAACTGGTTCTTGTCTTCTAGAGCTCTTAGTATGGCAAACTTAAAAGAAAATCACAGGAGAGCTAGGTGCTGGTAGCTGACTATAATCGTAGCCCCTCCTGAGATTGAGATCTGAGGATTGCAGTCAAAGCCAGCTCAAGCATACAAACTGTGGGACACATACCTTTATTTCCAACAAGAACCTGGAAGGAAAGCTGTGGCTCAATTGGTAGAACATGATCCTTGAGTGGAAAAAGCTAAGGGACAGTGCCCAGATCCTGAATTTGAGTCCCTGTACTGCCATGTGCGCACGCACGTGCACACACACATACACACACACCACATTAGAGCAAGATGAGTGTTTTTGCAAAGCTGTGAGAAACAACTGTGGAAGCATGACAGGTGGTTCTGTACATGTATCAGAACTTGAGGTAGATATTGTAGGTAATTACAAGTGAAACATCTGATAAAAGACAAAACACATAGATTAAAATGCATCTCTTGCCGGGCGCCTGTGGCTCATGCCTATAATCCTAGCTACTCAGGAGGCTGAGATGAGGATCGTGGTTCAAAGCCAGCCCGGGCAGGAAAGTCCATGAGACTCTTATCTCCAATTAACCACCAGAAAACCAGAAGTGGCGCTGTGGCTCAAGTGGTAGAGCGCTCGCCTTGAGCTGAAGAACGCAGGGACAGCGCCCAAACCCAGACTTCAAGCCCCGTGACGGACCAAAAAAAAAAATATGCATCTTTTGAGTTGTCTTTTAATTAGTCTGTGAGATGAGGTATTTTTGGAGTTTTTGAACTCACTGAAACATATTAGAATATGGCAGAAAAGAGGTAGGGAAGCAATTTTTAGTAACAAATGGGTTAATTACAGATGTGGTGACAAGACTGAATATTAAGTAATTTGTCCAAGTTCATGTGCCTTATGTGTATAAGTACCAAATGTTCTGTTGAGAACACACCCAGTTTATGTCTATTGTTTTGGTCACTATCAAAGCTCTTGCTCTTTGGGTTACAGATTATATGATCACTCTGGTTTTGGTTGCATATATAAGACTTAAACTCAGACTTTTTGATTTCATGTCACAAGCTTACTAGGGCTAAACTCTATTTGTATTGTACTTCTAGATTCTTTCTCTACTATTGAGGAAAATTCTGAGGTTGTGATTTGCATTTAACACCATACTTAGTACCTGCTGAGATTTAGCATGGCAACTTTTATCCTGATTTTTTTCTTCCCCCTTATTTTACATCCTGCTACTAATCTGTATTAGAATGTAATTTAATTTTCTGAAGGCATTTAAGTAGTTTTAGGATCATATTTTTAAGTATCATTACTATGCAGCCCTAATCAAGAAAATACTCATGATTTGAATCTTCTGGATAAGTGGAAATTTGGTGCATCTTTCATCATTGAACATGATGCTTTCCCCTTTCATCTTCCCCTCCCCTTTTCCCACCTAATCAGGAGCTACAGCAGCAGAAGGGACTCTGAGGAAATTAATTCTTAATTTGGGAAAGAAAATTGGAAACTTACGTTGTGATTTATTCAGACTGGTTAACTTTCTTACCAGATTCACAGGACAAATACTGAATGCATCCTCTTTATTTGGTCAATTTATGTGGCTCAACAGTTCATAAAGGTGCAGTTTTAAGGCCACATAATGAGATAGCTAAAACTTGAATGGATTTGATTTACTACTCATCAGCTTTGGAAATTTCAGGATTTTATTCAGTGATTTCTCCTATATTATGTGTAGTTTCCCCCAGTCTCCCTTTCAGAGACAGTACTAAAACTGCAGTCATCTTTTCTTAAAAAATGAATGATGGAAGCTAGGAATGTAGCTCAGTAGTAGAGTGCTTGACTAACATAAACTAATAATAGCTGCCTATTAGCTTTTGAATCAAGTAGAAAGGTTAGAAGCAAAACTTAAGTCATTTTAAAGAACTTCTTGGTTAGATTGTGGGGTGGGATAGAAGTGCCTTGGGTTGTGTGTCCCACTTCTCTTCCATGTTTCTACATCTGTTCAGCAACATGATTTTCTCTGCTCTTGTGAAGGTCAGAGACTTACATGGTAGGAAGGGAGGAGAGGGACTAAAGAGCTGGTGTATTTCAGTACAAGTGATTGAGTTGTTGTTAAGAAGGTATGGAGTTTTGTGGGAGCAGTAAGAGAAGTTGAAATTGAAGATGAGTGAGGTTATGTTTTGATTTATGTAATAAATGTTTGAACCTGAATCTCTTTCCATACTTTGTACTATTTTTCTTTTATACAGCATTTGATGTTGGTTTGCTTTTCAGAGATTGTTTATGACACATCTTGAACAATGTGATGAGTTTTTTTTTTTTTTTTCTCTAGCTCAAGCTATTATGAGGCCAAAAATAGATCTGGGCTAAGATTGGACTTTGTGGCACAAATAGTGTTTTGTAAGGTTGTGGCTGTTGTTCTTCTAACAAATAACTATAATTTAAAAATTATTTAGAAGCAAAACAAATGTTGCTGAGAACCTGGTTGAGTTTTAGATCTTGCTTCAGAACACTAAGCAGATGTCTAAATTTAAAGGTCTATTTGGAACATTGTTTTCGTTAAAAAATTCTGTAAGCATAACTGTAACCCCTCTGTACAGTATCTTTACAATAAAAAATATATTTAAAAAGTTCTGTAAGCTCCATATAATAGTAGGATCAATAACTTCAGTACTGTAGGAACCTATCTATTTTAATCCCTCTTTCCTTTGACTCCCTCCTTTTTTGTGTGTTCTCTTGAAATTCAAAAGCATGAAATAAGCTTCAGAGAGAGAAAAACCAAAACTAGTAATTAAAGAGAAGAAAAATTTCCTTGTCCTGGTCATGTGTAGTACAGCAACGTCACCCTACAACAAGACCTGTACTCAGAAGAGTATATCAAAAAGTAAGGAGTACATCAAAAAAGTAAGGAGGCCTTAATCTCATTTGTGTGGCTCAAATTTAGGTAGCTTTCTGAGGTAGCTTTCATAGTGAGCAAAGACATTTTTTAAAGAAAAGAGTTTTTAGCAAGAGTGTGTACAGATGACTTGATGGAAAATTATGGTGTATACATATTGTAAGATTGTTAGTTTCTTACGGATAGAGTAAAATAATCCCTTTATATCATACTCGTGCACATAAATGTTGAATAAATATAAGTAAGACATCTTCATAAGGCACTTGGTACATAAAAGTATTTGAGTAGGAGGGCTGGGAAGGTGGCTCAGTGGTAGAGCGCTTGCCTTGCAAGCCAGAGGCCCTGGGTTCGATTCCTCAGCACCACATAAGCAAAAAGAAAAAAGCCCGAAGTGGCGCTGTGGCTCAAGTGGTAGAGCACTAGCCTTGAGCTGAAGAGCTGAGGGACAGCGCCCAGGCCCAGAGTTTAGGCCCCACGACTGGACCCAAAAAAAAAAAAAAAAAGTATTTGAGTAGGAGAAGCTAGTATTTGACACCTACTATGTGTTGAGTACAAAGTATTCTGTAAGTACTTAATACATTTGTACAAACAGTGTACTCCCTATGAATCAGAACATTATCAATGCTGTCAGTGAGTCTGTCAAGGTTGCAATGTATAAGATCAGTATATTAAGAAATCAGTAGTATTTTTGTATATTTGTAACAATATGAGAATTAAATTAACAATTCCTCTTCTAACAGCCTCAGAAATGAAATTTGTGTGAATATATTTGTGCCCTAAAACTATGAAGCACTACTGAGAACAATTAAGGATCTAAATAAATGAGAAAACATGGATGTTCATGGATTAGGAGAGGTAATATTGTTAACATGGCAGTACTCCCAAGTTGCTACAGGTTCAGTGAAATCTTTTAACAGAATCCAAACTGACTTTTTTGTAAAATTGACAAACTTATTTTTAATTCATATGCAATTGCAAGGGACTCAGTATAGCTAATAAAATCTCAGAAAAGAAAATAAGATTGGAAGACTCACACTTTGCAATTTAACTTCAAAGCAATATTAATCAAAACAATGTGGTGCTGATATGAAAATATACATGTAGATATGTGGAACAGAGTGGAGAATTTAGAGATAAACTTGTGTATCTTTGATTAACAAGGGTGTCAAGGGAAATAATAGTTTTTTATAACCAATTGTTGGGAAAATTGGATATTCATAGGCAAAAGAATGACTTTAGAACCCATATCACATATTTAATTCCAGATGATCCATATCCTATGTATAAGAGTTTTCATTATAGGGGCTGGGAAGGTGGCTCAGTGGTAGAGCGCTTTCCTTGCATGCCTGAGGCCCTGGGTTCGATTCCTCAGCACCACATAAGCAAAAAGAAAAAAGCCGTTAGTGGCTCTGTGGCTCAAGTGGTAGAGCGCTAGCCTTGAGCTGAAGAGCTGAGGGACAGTGCCTAGGCCCAGAGTTCAGGCCCCACAACTGGACCAAAAAAAAAAAAAAAAAAAAAGAGTTTTCATTATAGAACACTTAAAAGAAAACATAGGGATTCATTTTGTGACCTTAGATTTGGCAAGTGATTTTTAGATATGACACAGCAACAACAGAAAAGCACAGCAACAAAAGCAGAACTAGATAAAATCTGTTCTATTAATAAAAAAATTTGTGCCTCAAGTGGCACTCAAGACATTGAAAAATAAATCCTATAGAATATGGAAAAAAATAATGTGCTTCACAATGAAACCATTTAGACTATATAGTATGTGTGTGTACATATACATATGTATATGCTGTTACTGTATATGTATGTATGTATACATGTATATGTGTGTGTGTATATATGTCTATTGACTAGTGAATGGATAAACAAATTATGCTTATTTGTGTAATGGAAATTGAATCTTGTAATTACTGTGCTGTTAAAAAAATAGTCATAGGAGATCATGCATTATCATTCTATACACCATATATCCCGAAGGTCAATTTATGAAGATATATAGTAAATTAGTGTTGCTTAGGGTTGGGGTGGGGTACGGAAGATGGGAATAATAGTTGACAGGGATAGGACTAATTTTGAGATACTGAAAGTATTCTAAAATTGGCTATGGTGATAACTGCAAGATATCTGATTACACTAAACCCCACGAAACTGCATACTTGGAATAAGTAAATTATGTGGTATGTGAATTTCAAAAACAAAACTGCTTTTATTAATAAAATGTTGGCTCAAAATAATTTTGTCATATTTATATATTTGGGAAATAAACCTTGACAACTTGCCTTTTTGCTGGACCTATGTCAACATTCCATTATTACTTATTAAAGGAGCATTGTTTTCTAAGTTGAGCAAGACCTAATTAAAACATAATTTATCTTTACACAGAGTAAAACTTTATCTTTACACATGTAGTTTGTATACATGGAGTACCTTTATACATGTAGTTTGTTTCTACCCATTGAAAATCCTTATTATAGGTTGAGAGGAAATAGTAATGACTAATATTGTTGAGTACTTACTATGTGTAGGTATTGTTTTAGTGGTTTGCACATGTTATTCAGTAAATTTTTACAGTATTTATATAAAGTAGGTATAGTAACCCAGGGACATAAGATTTAAGTAGCTTAGTGAAAGTCAAGTAGCAAGTGAATGACTGGCTATTGTACTAGATAATAGCAATGCTTCCTAGTAGTCTTAGCTATGTATTTTACTTTATATATGGATGTCTCTTGTAGTTTATATTTAAGAAAACTTTTAGCAAATGAAACTTTATTTTATGTGTTCTAATAGTGCTATTATTTTGAATGAAAACTGAATAAATCAGTTCCTGTTTATCAGTATTGGCAATTATGTCATGTGAAATCAGGGCACTGGTATATATATTTGATTAAAAGCACTGGTTTTCTTGGTAATTCTGTTGATTTGTGTGTAGCTTAATTAGCTTAATTGTACATGCTTTTTTGTGGTATTGGAGGTGAAGGATAATACTATAAGAGAACCCCAAAGAAGCAATTCTTAAATTCTAATTAGTTGGTCATATAAACTTATAAATAAGTTTTTCCTTAGGTCAGCCCTTAAGCTTTTCAGTGTTATTGCTTTTCATATCTAGTTCTGTGTTTACTATATAACTGTGCTGTCCAAAATAATAGCCACTAAACATGTGCCATTAAAATGAAATTAGTTAAAAGTAAGTAAAATGTAAAATTCAGATTTTTACTCACTAGCTACAATTCAAGAACTTAATAGTCCATGTAGCTAGTGGCTGCTATATTAGACAGAGATGGTATAATGAACTGGATGTGTCTGCAGGTGGGATTAATATGATACATGTGATTTTATGGGAGATGTACAGTAAAGGAAAAAATTCTGATAGTTATTTTTATATAAAATTGATATTGCATTATGATCCTTAAGACATATAGAAAATACGCTTAGAGAATAATGCAGGGAAATTTTACATCTTTCCTTTATTATCATAGGATCATATGTACATCATTTAAAGATGAGTTGCAGTTACCCTACTATAGCACTTAGTATTTAACATCCCTATGAATCTGGATGTTGTTTTTATAAAATAATTTTGATATTGTCACACAAGAAAGAATCTGTTAAACTCTAATGTCATATGGCCTATTTAAACACCCTATTATCTTCTAAATATCCTTTTTGGTTCTTCTTATTTCCCCTTTAAACCATGATTCCCTAGTTTCATGAAAGCCTTTAATCTTGAGCAGTCCCTATGTGTTTTATTTTCCAGATATGAAAAGCCAACAACTTTTTTTTAGTAAACTTTCAAATCTACAATAAAGTAGAAAAAAGCATACAATGAATGGGTAGCTGACCAACTGTTAATGCCGTGCTTCATGTGCTCTGTCTCTTTGTTTATATTCTTACTACCCTGTCCTTTGAAATAAGTGGCAGACATCATGACCTCTTACCCCTAAACATTTAAACACTGCCTCCTAAGAACAATAATATTTTCCTACAAAACCACAAAACCATGATCACATCCAAGATTTGAACATTGGCCTTTAGGTGTCCTGTCTCTGTAGTATCCTTTGATATGGAACATTTTCTACACCTCTCCTTTTTTTTTTTTGTCTTGACTTCTAATTCTTTGAAGAAGTTAAATGAATTGTTTTATAGACACTCATTCCATCCGGATTTGTGTGATCATTTCCTGGAGAGTGATTTAATTTGAATTTTCTATTTCTTGAGAATTAATTAGACTGACAAGCTTTGTTCAGTGTAGGTTAAATATTTTTAGTAAGGAAGCTCCATGGGTATTTCTTATGTCACTTCTTATCAGGGGCACCTAGTGTTGATTATTCCAATATTAGTGGCACTGAGTTTTATCAGTTGACTAAAGTGGGAAAAGCCATTTAAAGATATACTTCCTTTTGCAGTCAGAATGTGACTGGTGTGAGACAGTTGGATGTTTTAGATGGCAAGTTCCACACGCCTTTCAACTAATGTTTTTTAGCATTTACTGATGGCCTTTGTTATTGAACCCAAAATGCTATTTCATTGTGATTGCATACTGGTGATTTTCCTAGTTCAATAACACTTGTTTTTTTTTTTTTTATTGTGAAAATACTGTACAGAGGGGTTACAATTACATGGGCAAGATAATGAGTACATTTCTTATCAAGCATTGTAGCCTCCTCCTAACACTTGTTTTTAAAAGGAAAAAAAATACAGAATCTATTCCATTTGAACCTCCCATTTTTTCTCAGCATACAGTTTTTGACATAGTTTATATCATGGCATGTATTTTGACTTTTATGGTTAATATAGTAGTATAAAATTCTACCTTGAATCCAATTTCTTTTTAAATATGGAGACCAGTGGCCAGGTGAAGAGAAGTCCTTCTTTAGATAAAGATTGATTTTAATAAAAATGTTTATGGCCATTTTACTTTATAATATTGATGCTCTCTTTTTTTATTTTAAATACATTTATGGCTTCTGAAGAGTCATGCTGTTCTAGAAGAAATGTCTGCTTTTGTAAATTTAGATGCACTTCAGGAAAATTTTTTGAGTTTTTATTAAGTTCTGGGCATAGACATCAGGAATGCCACCATACACTTAACAGCTTTGGAAGCAAGTGTTGGAATGCAGCTATATACAACCCCCGCCCTCCTTGCCTTCTCTTTCATTGCTTCTTTGATTTTAGCACCAGGAATGGGTGTGAAATCAACTTGTCTAAAATTTTGTTGCCCATAGGGAATGACTTAAAATTCCCAGGATAGTTTTAGAGATTGTCTTGATCTTGGAATGATGAAACAGGCCTCTGGTAACCCTCTGTCTGACTTGAACTTGAATACTTAGGGAGAGACAAGATTAGTTCTGAGTGGGAAGCTTTTTGTACTCTGAGGTAACTGTAGTGTTATAAACAAAATTATATTCTCCAAAGTTCTTGACTTTAGAATGTATTTGGAGATAAAATCCCACCCCCAAGCACTAATAAACTTTCTCAGCACTACTATAAAAGAGCTGCATGACATTTGATTAATATTTGCAAATAAAAATGTGAAAAAGTCCAATTTCTTCCATTTTAAGTTACTAGATATGGGATATGCAATTGGAATAGGTTGAATGTTTACCTATAGGTTTGCCTTTTTTCTGATGTAAACCTTATATACTGTCCCTTAGTAATAATGAAAATAAATTATAGAGATCCTGAGTAGCTAGGATTACAGGCATGAGCCGCTGACACCCAGCTCTTTTTCCTTTTGAGAATTTATTATGTTTTTAGTTTCTTTTTCCTCAGAAATTAGCCTTTATCTTGTTGCTACTTTTCTTTTTCCTTGGCTTTCCATTTTCTGTTCATTCCTTTTTTTTTTTTTTTTTTTAGTCATCTTGAATTCTTTTCTTTTTCCTTTTTTTTTTTTTTTTTGCAATCATGGGGCTTGAGCTCTGGGCCTAGGTGCTGTCCCTCAGCTCTTCAGCTCAAGGCTAGCACTCTACCACTAGAGCCATAGTGCCACTTCCAATTTTCTGGTGGTTTATTGGAGGTAAGAGTCTCACGGACTTTCCTGCTGGGCTGGCTTTGAACCTCAGATCTCAGCCTCCCGAGTAGCTAGGATTACAGGCATGAGCTACCGATACCCACCTCTTTTTCTTTTTGAGAATTTATTATGTGTTTTTAGTTTCCTCTTCTTGAGAATTTATTATGTGTTTTTAGTTTCCTCTTCTTCAGAAATTAGCCTTTATCTTGTTGCTACTTTTCTTTTTCCTTGAGACTGAATCTGTGTTTAGCCCAAGCTGGCCTGGAACTCTAAATCCTCCTGCTTAGACCTTGGAATATTGAGATTATAGGTATGCACTAGCAAACATACATTAAAAAAAACCAACTTTTAAAAATACACATTGAATCATTCACTCCTTTGCCATATCTTTCACTTGAAATCATTGTGGGTTTTTTTTTTTTGTGTGTGTGTGTGAACAAATTTCACTCAAAGATGATTCTTCAGGCTGGACATAGATTAAGCAAATGTTTCCCAAACGTTTTATAATCACATGCCTTTGTACAAATCATCTTTTGTCTGGAATTTCTTTGGTTCTTTTCCTATAATCATCTCTCTATCTACCTTATTGGTACTGTGGTACTGTTTTTTTTGTTTGTTTGTTTTTGTTTTTGTTTTTTCCTTCCTGTGCCAGGGATGGTAGGTAGGGCATTTCATTAACTATCATTACCTCACAGGTGTTTTTAAAATGTCTGTTTGTAAGTTTATCTGTGGGTCAGGTTGAGTGTTGGCAGTATATGCAGTGTGCACCTCACAGAATCACTTATAGAAAAGTCAAGTCTTATTGAAGATGTTGTATTCTTGAGCTAAAGATAGCAGCTGTGAAAGCTGGGAAAACAACATACTACATGAAAGTAGAAAGAGATTCACTAAGTTCAGAATGCTACTACAGTTACTAAAATGTTAGTATCATTTAAAAGTTCTTTGGATTTGAGTACCAAAGCTTTAAGAACTTTAATATTGGAACTATGATCTGTTTCTTTGAAATAGGCTCTTTAGGACTGGTTAATGTGACCTAAAAAAGTGTCAGGATCAGAGGAAGCATAAAGTCTTTCACCCTTTTTGGGCTAATCTAAAAGGGTTTCCTACTCTTGTTTCTATCTTTCCCCCGTGCCTTGGCTGTTTAGAAGGTTGGAAAATTGTTTTCTGTTGTGGTGGATATAACTGTTGTTGTGGGTACTTATAGATGACAGAGGTAGATGGAGGGAAAGATAGAAAGGTCTTCAATACCTGTCATAGGTGACTTTGTAAATGGGCCATTCATCATCTACCGAGTGGCTTCTGTTGGCAGGTCTGTGCTCTAGTCTGGAATACCCTTTTTCATGAACAGTTCAACCCTTGAATTTTAAAAAAAAAATAGGATGTGCAGTGAACTCTAAAATCATATTATATATTCTTTTTTAACTCTTAAAAATGGGTATTGTTGTATTCCTGTTGTGTTATATAGGCATTATTGTGAAAGTGTAGAGGGAAAAATCCTGGTTTTGACTCTGGCTCTCTGGTGTGGTTTCCCTCACCTCCAGGATGCTCTGCTTTCTTATCTGTAAAATGAGGAGAGGAAGATTAGCTTTCTCCATTTAACCCACAAAATAGTGATAATAGAAGTGAGTAAAAAAGACATTACATGATGTGTTGTGAGTGTAAAATGCTAATAGTACTTGAAAATTTTCATTCACATCCAAAAGAGTTAAGTTTTGAACAAATGGTCTGATTTATAGTTGATTATAGTTTGACATTTTAATTGTTTTTTTTGTTTTTTTGTCTTACTGGTGTATTTGAAAGTTTTCTTGACATTTGAAAGTTTCTCTTAATTTGAAGTTGTTTTCTTGTGTATCTGTTGTAATGTGTGAAAATTAAAATATTAGCTTGATTTTAAAAAGCTAAGAGAAATTAATATAGTAACATTTGAATCATGCTTTTAATATTTTTTAATTCATGTTTTATCAGCGAATTGGCGGCTAACCTGGAGAATCTGAAGCAAATCAATTCAGATCTTCTCCTTAGAAAAGAATAATGGTTCAGTTAGAAAACAGATTGTAAGCTATTTTTTGAAAAATCAAAATAAAACTTGTAGAAGATAGATAAGAAAAATACATTATGCTAAAAATAGTTCTTTTTCACTCTTACTTTTTATTCTGCCTTGCCTCATGAATGGGAAAATGTGCACTGAGCCCAAACCCGTTCATCTTTCAGCTGCATACCCCATTTCTACCTCTTTTTTTCTTTTGGCTGGTTTGTTTCAGTTACTTTAAGTAGAACTAGTTCTTCAGTTTATTCACACATACATCCTAAATAATATTCCAGGGGTAATAGAGGAAGTCAGTGATATCACATTTGGAATTAGGTCAGGTGCCTCAATTCCCAGTTTTTTTCATTTTTTAAAAAAAATCACTGAATAACCCCTCTGTATATTACCTTTATAATAAAAATAACTTTTTAAAACTCACTGAATGACCTTGACCATTCATTTATATGTTTGTTTTTAGAAACATTCTGTAACTTAAAAAGTCATCCACCAGTGAGGAAAAGACAATGGTTGCAAGTCTCTAAACAAGTCAGTAAGACTGAGGCTGACTGTTGATGTTCCAGTTACTTTCCTTCCCCCAATTACATACTTGTTCACTTAATACTCCTCAATCCTGAGTGCATTAGACAAATCTGATTCATGAGTGCTGCATTTCTTACAGGTGGTGTGAGTGATTTCATCCCAAAGTGGCTATGAGCCCCTACTTTGGGAGACATACTTGACAAAAGTGGAAAGGGTATCTTGCAGGTATATCACCAGAGATGATATGCAAATAAAAAAATGCTCAGTGTTATATGCTACAAGGGAATTAGGTTAAACCAATAGCAATACAGTGATACAACACATCTATTAGAAGAGCAAACATTTGAAATACTGATAGTACTGAGTGCTAGGAAGGATGTGTATCTTTAGGAGTTCTCACTTGCTGATAGAAATGTAAGATGATAAAGCCACTTTGGCAGTTTCTTATAAAACTAAATGTACTCTTACCATATGTTATGATTTAAGTGTTTCTGTTACTTTAAATTCCTATGTTGAAGTTCTAACACCTGCATGACTACATGTATTTATTCATGAATGTATGTCCATATTTTTACATAGAGCCATTGTGGAAGTAATTAAGGTTAAATGAGGTTATGAGGGTATGGCTCTGTATGAATTGGTGTCTTTACAAAAAGAGACACAATATTATATGTACATATATATGATGTACAATTTATAATATGGAAATGCAATTTTTGTCAGTTAAAAATCTAAAAAGAAAAGACAAATTAAAAAAATAGAGAGAGAAGTAGAAAAGTGCATACTTCCTCCTTACCCATTACTGCCATTTGAGGGTACTATGAGGTCACTAGCTAGCAACCAGGAAGCAACCCTCACCTGGCCATTGGCATCTTGATCTTGAACTTAGCAACATCCAGCTCTACAAGGAATACATTTCTGTTCTTTAAACAATGGAGTCTAAAGTATTATGACAACGTAAGCAGATTAATGCATAAGCAATCTAGAAGTTAATTCATCTACATAGTTACTCAAATTAGTTGGAAATTTTTGTCAATACAAAAATTGACAAACTTATTTACAATTGCTAAAAAAATTAAGAAGCAACCAAGATGTGCAATAGGTGATTACACTGCATGGCACACTCATACAGTGTAATCTTAGCAATAAAAAAGAAATCAGGTTTCAAACCCTGGAGAATCATCAGAGAAGCTTGAGTATTGCCAAGTAAAAGAAACAAACATGAAGAGCTTATATGTTATATGATTCTAACATTCTGGAAAAGACAGAACTATGAAGACAGTAAAAAGAGCAGTGGTTGCCAGAGGGTTGGAAAGAGGAAAGAGGGATGAATGGGTAGAAGAGGGGAACAGTGTAACTGATCTGTAAGATACCTTCATGGTAGATAAATGTCATGCATTTGTCAAAACACAGAGAACTTTTCAAAGCAAGGAGAGAACTCCAGTGGGAGAGATGTCAGTAGGTAATAATGTGTTAAATCTGATTTGTCAATTGTAACAAATTTATTAAACTAATAGAAAATGAGAACTGGGAGGTGTATAGAGAGGGACTCTAGAAACTCTAGAAACTTTTTTTGCTCATTTTGGTTCCTGAAACCTAGAACAGTTCTAATAATACTTTTTTCTTTAATTAAGAAAAATCTGTACTTGGGTTCACCTTGTTTTGTAAGGAAAATAGTTCTAATTAAATAATTTGAAAATAAAAAACATTTAAGTATTTTGTTAAAATTGGTTTAAAAATCAGATTCAGGGCATTGTTCTTTTGCTTTAAAAAAGAGTTGCTGAATATGAATATATATGCCAGTAATTCTAGCAATCAGGAGGCTGAGCAGGAGGATGGAGAGGGAGGAAAATAGGAGAACAGGAAAGAGAAGAGACCAGAAAAGAGAAGAAATTGAGCCATTTTCAAACTAGAGGGAAGCTTACTGACTTCCCTTCAGCTAGGATACAGATTTCTCAAATGCCTTTTTGTTGTTGATTATCGTCTAAAGAAATAAATGGAAAAACATCACCTGTGAAGAAATGTTGACCGTTAAAGTATTTCCCTGGCACCTGTTAGAATTGCATAGTGTTTCCTGGGCAGCTTGTGGGAGATGAATGAGATGCTTCAGCAATTGTGATGGAATCCTCTTCAGTCCAATCTCTGCTGGCTGCCAGGCCCTAACAGCTTGAGTATTTTAATCAATTGTACTTGTACTTGTTCCCAGTCTCTTGATTGAGACCTGCCTTTTAGGTTGTGTTCAGAAAAGGAGCCAAACACTCCAAGGGTTAAAAGAATTGTGTAGTCTCCTTTAGTTTAAAAAAAAAAAAATTTCAAGTGAATTTCTAGTGTGAATTAGTGGAGACTTGTTTAGGCTGCCTTTTTAATCATTAAAGTGGCCTCTTAGAACTCCTGATTTAATGAAAAGATAAAAATGTTTTGTAATTAGCAGATCAAAGCACTACTGTGGCTGCTGTTTACATTGTCAATATGTAAATGAAACTTCTGAAGGGAAGGGAAAGAATTTGTTTAACACCTCTTTAATTTTGTTTATGTAATTCCTTTGCTTAAAAATCTTTTCCCACTCCCACTTCACATTGGTAATGCTAAGGTAAACATTAACCTTTCCCTCTCACTGTTGTATCAAGGAACTTGAGAAACAGCAGATTCTAAATTGTCAAGTTTTACTACATTTAAGTCACATTGGGTTTATCCATCTTCCAAAAAAGAAACCTGATCTTGAAAGGTCTGTTCATTAACCCCAAACCATAAATAAATTCATTGATAAATTGAAGCACAAGAAGAATTGGGCGTATCCATGGTAATCTTGAATTGGAATTTGGCAATATCCTTCTGTGCAAATTAACAAATGCAATGCAGCATAGTTTACAGGGCTCCTTTGGAATACAACTGTTCCTTGGTTTACACAGGGAACTTCCTGAATACCAAAATCTGAGTTCCTATACAAAGTGGCATAGTATTTTCATTTAATTGACACAGTGCTCCTACATATTTTAAACTATCTGTAGATGACTAAGATTACTAATACCTACTACAGTGTAACTGCTATGTAAATTGCTGTTGTATTATTCAGGGAATAACAGTTTGGACATCTTCAGTGTAGTATTTCAAATTAAAAAATGAATGTTGATGGCTTTATTTCAAGGCTGTACCTCTAGGTATTTTTTAAAGAGCTGTGTAAGGGAGACATTGGTAAGCCTTGCCTATGGGAAAGGAAAGCTATATTTAAACTCATTCATTTCATTACTGATAGATTTTTAGTTAGTAGCCTTTGTTTTCTCCTGGACTCATCAAGAGTATGCAGGTTCTGGGTAAAATTGCTCAAAGAGAATGAATGAAAAGGCTGAGAGAGAGTCGAAGAACTTTTCTTCATCAAGATTCTCAGCTCTCTAATGGTGGCTTTCAATTTTAATTTATCCAGGACTAAAATGAGTTAGAGGATGTCTACAGGTTATTTTTAAGGAGATTTTCTTTTTCCCAAAGTTCAAATTGAACTTTTTCTTTCCCTTTGTTTTTTAATTTTAAAGTCATGTTAACTCACAAGCAAGGTATTAGGGTATAACTTGTCACTGTCTAGTTACAGCCATGAAATTGAATCTGATTAATTTCCATAAGAGGAGGGAAAGGAATTTGACCTTTTCACTTTTGTAAGGAACTAATACTAAATGCTAATGGTAAAGAAAGACTGCAAAGAAGGAAAAGGGTAACATTTGTATTTATGACCATTATGAGAGCTTGTTTATGAATAAGACAGTAAACTTCGTATACTGGGAGACTTCAGTTACTAAGCCAGAGATTTGGGTTTTGCTAAGGTGACAACAAGTAGGGCTTTCTTTATTTAATGGGCCTCATTAGTATAACTGGGACAGGACTCAGTGCTCCCTATTTACCTCATACAAGTCTGGTGAGATTCAATTAGTTGCACTTACAAAAAAGCTACCTGAATTCATTTCAATGTCTGAATTCACACAGCACCTCTCCCCTCCCCCAAAAGGAGACAAAAGATGCCTCCTTCCCGATCCACCCTTAGGCACACCTGAGTGTGCTTACCTATGTGTTACCAGCCTGGAGGCCTTCCTTACTTTTACAGTAGTACCCTGCCCTGTCCATTCTCTTTTACTTTTTCCTAACTTCATTTGGTCTTCAAGTTAAAAAAAAAAAAAAACCAAGTAAGTAGAAGGAGCTCTTTTGTTTTTAACATGATTACATTTCTTCATACTCCTTTTTGTATTTTGTTATTTTGTTGAAAATCCACTTGTGATACAGTATCGCCTGTAATGGCCATACTCCCCTCTTCTTTACCCTCTTCTCCCCTGTCCTCCCTTTTCTTTCCTTTTTCTAGTTTTGGAGACAGGATTTCATTTTGAGATCCAGGTTGGTCTCAAACTTTAAATCCTCCTACATTCGCCTTTCAACTGCTGAGGTTACAGGTGTGTATCAATGCACCTGCCTTAAAATTTTTTTAAATAAAAAATATTCATGATTCAGTGTTGCTGTGCATAAATGATGTTATTTGAAGGGAACCTTGTCCAGTAGAAATACAATGCAAGTCATACTTGTCATTCTAAGTTTTCTCATAGCCACATGTAAAAAAATGACAAGGAATAAATTAATTTTAATAATGTAATTTGTTTTAATTTGTTTAATGTTCTGTATCTAGAATACTGTCAATTCAACATGTAGTCAATATAATTAGTAAATATTTTGGATTTTCCTATACCAAAATCTCAAAAAAATCTCTAGGTTAAAGTTGTGTATTTAGATTTCATAAAATATATAGTGGAAAATGTAGATCTACTTACTTGAGTTGTTTCAAACATATGCATGCATTTTCAAGCAATTTAATTGATTTTATTTTAAAATATGGCTCAGCAATACTTTAAATGTTCTGTGACCACCTGTGGCTGGAAGTTACTATATTGGATATCACCATGTTCTTTATCTGTAAATCTTTCTTTGATAGTTATATTTTTAGATAGTCTTTCCCTCAATCGCCATAGTTTTGAGAACAGATCAAAAATATTTTTTGAATGCATCAAAATTGTGTAAAGTATCACCAGGGAAGGAAGGACTCAGACTTAAATTTTTCTAATAGTTCTTACATTCCTGCTTTGTGAAAGTCAGTGGAAGAGTCTAGAGTAGAATCCAGATCTTCAAGTTTTCTGTCCCTTCTACTGTGCTAGATTGGAATAATTCTGTTTGCTGTGGAGTTTACAAATGCTAAGCATTTAAAGGAATTGTTCGTTTTTTATTTTGTGGTCTACCAGGTCTGGATTCTTCTGTTGATAGCATAGACTATGAGCTAGTGTTAGCAGGGAGGAATTTCACCTACTTGATTAAATGCTTAATATATCTTGGAAGAGCTTGCTGGGCAGACTTTGGGTTAACTTTCTAGGAAATGACTCCCAGAATGAGACTGTAGAACTGGCCAGTCAAGGAAACTGCTACTACCTCTGTTGTAATCAGGAAGCTGAGCAAACAACCGGTATTTATCACAGCAGCGTCCTTCAGAACCCAGTTCTACTTCCCTGACTAATTGGTGTGGGTGTTGCCCTCTTGCAGCAGAGGACTAACTGCTCTGACATTTGTATTAGAAGCTTACCCCCACTTCACAGTGTTTACTTCTATCTTTCAAATCTCTCAGAACTGTATCCGGCAGAGGCTCTGTCCTTTGGTGTACAATAGGGGGAACGGAATATAGTGTATCTTACAGAACAAGTCTGTAGTAATTGCCCAAATGATTAGCATTTATGTGTGAAAGTATTGAAGGGCCAAGTGAATCTGTTGACTCCTCAGGCTGTTTGTCTTGCTGGGAGATTTCAGAGAGATTGAGGAGATCTGTGAGCAAAGACCTTTGATACTGGAGATGAATGCAGTGCCTTTTTCTCTGCAGGGCATTTTGCCTGGTCTGTATCTTCTGGAAAGATATAACAATTGGTAATATACTCCTGTATTCAACTTGAACATTTCATATTTTGAAAGATCTAAGAAATCAACTCCTCATTCATTTATCAATGTTGTTTAAATATTTAAGTTAGTGTTCTGGCCTTATTTATTTATTTATTTATGTGTCTGAATGTACAGTGTCTTTGAAATATGAGAGAACAGAGATTTAGTTGAAAATTTATTATGTAGTTTTAAATAGGATTATCAAATAATCAAATATAGGGGGATAAATAAGTATAAAAGCAGTATATGATTTTGGAGGAGATAGGTAGATGTTTTCAGGGACTTTTGTGGGTCAATATGACAGTGTTGCAGAACAAGTTCTGGATTGAGCATTAACTACTCTATATCATAGTGACTCTTCATAGATCTATTGTTCTTCAGAATGTATTGTATAAGTCAACACAGTTATTGCTCAGTATCTACAGGAGATTTGTTACAACATCCTGTATGGACAGAAAAATCTGAGGATATTAAAGTCTTTTATGTGAAATGAACTAGCATTTGCATTTAATTTGTGCATATCCTTTTGTATTCTTGAGTTATCTCTAGATTATAATGCCTAATACAATATAAGTGATTTATAAATTATAGTTGTACTGTATGTATAGGGAATAATGTTAAGAAAAAGAAGTATGAATATATTTAGTACAGATACTTAAGAAAATATTTCTTGCCTGCAGCTGGTTGAATCCATAGAATACTGAGGGCTGTCATTTGAAAATTCAGACACTGGAATTAGGTTGAGCTGAATGCTATTCATCCTTCTATTGATGTAACCTCTAAATCTATGGCATGTGTCATTTTGATTAGTATAAAGCAGTAGGTCCCTTGAAGTGTAATCCCTGCATAGGGACCTGTGTCTTTACCTGCTAGTAGTTACACATACAAATTCTTGGATTTTACCTTGAACCTAAGAGACCTTAGGCACAGTGCAGGCAGAAATCTGCAGTTGGCTGCGCATCGGTGGCTCATGCCTGTAATCCTAGCTACTCAGGAGGCTGAGATCTGAGGGTCGAGGTTCAAAGCCAGCCCGGGCAGGAAAGTCCATGAAACTCTTATCTCCAATAAACCACCAGAAAACTAGAAGTGGCACCGTAGCTCAAGTGGTAGAGCGCTTGCCTTGAGCTGAAGAGCTGAGGGACAGTACTCAGGCCCCAGAGTTCAAGCCCTATGACGGAAAAAAAGAAAAAAAAAAAAGAAATCTGTGTTTTAATGAGCCCTCCAGGTGATTTTGGGTTTCAGTTTAAGGACACTGTTCTTATTTAAAGGGAAAACTGGACACCAGTTCTATCCCAGTGTCTGTTCTCTCTCAAAACAGTCAAACATAATACAATATTTATCCTTGGGCAGATAATTTCTTTTTTTTTTTTTTAATTTAGAGAATACTTTATTAGTTTCTGTAATCAAACCCACGTAGATAAGACCTTACATATTTAATACAGTGCGTTTACCCCTGTACAAATGGAAAAAAATTAAGTTTAACATTTCTAGACCAATATGGCTATTAATTTCTGTACAATGCCTTGGGCAGATAATTTCTTTGAAATTCTTTTTTTTTGGTCGGTCGTGGGGCTTGAACTCTGGGCCTGGGCACTGTCCCTCAGCTCTTCAGCACAAGGCGAGCGCTCTACCACTTGAGCTACAGCGCCACTTCCTGGACAGATAATTTCTAAACCTCAGTCTCTCATCTGTAAAATAAGAAAATTTATAGTTTTAACTTTGATAAGGATTGAGATAGGTGACTTATATACGTGACATATATGTGCACATACATATGTGCACATATATGTAAAACTATGTTATTTATATATAATATATCACTTATTGTATGTTTTATATATAAAGCAAACTAACATATCCTCCACCTCACATATTTATTTTTTGTAGGAAAAACATTGAAAATACACTGTCTCAACAGTTTTCAAAGATATAATTTATTAACTATAATCACCATTCCACAGATCTCCATATCTTATTCTGCTTGTCTGACTGAAACTATGCCATTTGACCAAGGTGCTTCATATCTTCCACTCCCATCATTCCATGCCTACTCTAAAAACGGTTTTAGTATAGTACATAAATCTTACCGGTCTATTTTTGCTTTTTTTTAAAAAAATATTTTATTGAAAAGATGCTATACAGAGGGGTTACAGTTAGTTACATGAGTAAGGTAATGTGTACATTTCTTTGGAGCATTATTACCCCTCCTTTGTGTTCTCCCACAGTTCCTTTCCTCCCTCCCCTCCCCCAACTCTTACCCCAAGTCTTAAAGTTCATTTCCGATATACTGTCTTGTGGGAATCATTGTTGCAATGGGTCATCCTGTGTCCTTGTTTCAGCGCTTTGTTATTCCCTTTCCCCTCCCCGAATTATACAAATGTATATACAAGATGCAAGATACCAAAATCAAGTACAGTGACAACAAGGGCAAGAACATACACAGGAAACAGAAAAATCACATAGTACATTAAAAACAACAACAACAACAAAGAAAGACCTCTTGTGTCCATATCTTGGGCTTCATTTTGCGTAGCATCATCCTATATGGTCATATGTACAAGCTTTTGAGCTTTTCTGCTCATCTGATAAAATTATCCTAGATATATACTAATTGTTGCAAAAGAGAGAAACCATGGGACCTATATTTCTTTGGGTCTGGTTTATTTCATTTAATATGATTTTTTTCAAAGTCTTTCCATCTCCTAAAAAATATCATTCTTTCTGCTGGAAGCATCGAATTCCATTGTATGTATGCACCACATTTTCTTTTTTTTTTTTAATTTAATTTAATTTTATTTGTGAACATACTGTACAGAGGAGTTACAATTACATGGGCAGGATAATGCGTACATTTCTTACCAAGCATTGCAGCCTCCTCCTTTGTTTACCCTTCACATCCCTTCCCAGCCTCCCCTCCCCCCCATACACCACGTTTTCTTGATCCATTCATCTACTGAGGGGATTGCTTCTGTATCTTAGTGCTGCTTCTGTATCTTAGCTATGGTGAATAATGCTGCAATAAACATAGTTGTGCTGGTAATTTTAGTGTGGCCTTGTTTGTGATCATTTAGGTAAAGGCCTAGAAGTGGGAATGCTGGGTCATAGGGGAGCTCTATGCATAGTCTTTTGAGGAACCTTATTTTTGCTTTTTTGTTAGGAAATTGAAAGCTTTCGTTGGAAGGTGTAAATCATTTGTATTTGTAAGACTTAGTTAAAACATTTATTCCTTTGTGATGTTAAGTAGCACTTTATGAAAATAAGTTTGTTTCCTAAGGGGTATATATATATGTGTGAGTACATGTGGTGGTCTTTGTTTTGTTTGTGAGGCTCAGCTACTATTTGTCTTACCATAGGCAGTGAAGGTCTTCTCTATCTGGTGAGTTGTAAGGCAAAGAGTTTTACCTAGTAGTTCTTCTTTGTAGGAAATATAGTCTAACAATTGTGCAGTTAGTTTATAAAGTGTGTGTGTGTAACTCATCTTTAGGCAATGGCTTTTTCAAGTTACACTTAAAGGTCAGAGTCTACTTAGTCCTTAACCCTGCCTTTTCTAAGTGAGAAGAGAGAGTCAAAAGGAGTTAAAAAATATTAGTTGTGGACTGGAACAGACCAATAGGTTTTTTATTTTAAGGCTTGCTTTTGAAACTGTAATCAGTATTGATTTAAATTCCTAGAGTGCTACCGAATTTGAAATGAAATGTATTTGACAGTGTCATTCATGAAAGTTGAGTCTTTGAAGTTTTAATTTTATTTAAATGTTTAACTTCTGTATCACACTGACAAACTGAAAAACTCTTCAGGGTTCAGAGTCCTCCTTTCTATTCATGTCATAAATGTACCTATATCTAAACCTATTTGGTAATTGGCACGCCAAGAATCTTACTTATACAAAACTAGTCCTAAGTAAATTAGCTTGAAAAATAGTTAAAACTATAATAAGTATAGGTGAAGTAATTTTTATGCTTGTTTGAAAATGTAGCATGTATGTTTAGGTTTATTAATTTGATTACATTAATATTGACCATTGAAAACACAAAATACACTTAAGTCCTTAATTTTATTTTTCCCAAGCTAGTAAGGTTGCTGGAAGAATATTAAGATTCTGTGACTTGATTCTTAGGAATTCTAACTGTTGTTACTGTTTAAATAAATAAAGCAGTTGCTGTCTGCTCACAGCATTTTTGTCCCTTGGACAGATATTATGTCCCGGCATTTTTCATATTCTACTATCAAAGCCAAGGTCTAGAATTTTAAGTGGGAAGTTGGCGCTGAAATAATCAAATGCCAAACAAAGCCTATCTGAAAGTCCAATAAAGTAAAATTATAGCATTGCAAAATAAGAGAGTTAGTGAACTAAATCCCCACAATTTGAAGATCTTTACTATAAAGCTGTTATTGTGTGAGGACAGGGGAGGGGAGGTAGTTTGGGCCAGCTGGGCATTACTTTGATCCACGAATGGGGAGCCAGGGTTCATTTTCCCCTTGGAGTTCCTGAAGGAGAAAGAGTACTTGCCAGTAAAAACTTCAGCACACCACAGGGAAGAAGCTTTTATGGAAGTTCTGCTTTCAGTTGAGTTCCAAGCACAAGCTAGTACTTTACATATAAGTAGGTGTTGTTAGCTCTCCTTAATAAGAGACTAAGAATGAGAAGGAAATAGCTAAATGATGACATGCTCAAAGTCATGGAACTTGTAAGTCGAAAAGTTGATTGAAAACCGGGCGCTGGTGGCTCAGGCCTGTAATCCTAGCTACTCAGGAGGCTGAGATCTGAGGATCGCGATTCAAAGCCAGCCCGGGCCGGAGAGACTGTGAGACTCCTATCTCCAATAAACCACCAGAAAACCGGAAGTGGCGCTGTAGCTCAAGTGGTAGAGCGCTAGCCTTGAGCTGAAGAGCTGAGGGACAGTGCCCAGGCCCAGAGTTCAAGCCCCACGACCGACAAAAACAAAAAGAAAAGTTGATTGAAAAATGTTATCTTCTAGTCTCTTAAAACAATGTTCTAAATACCTAGGACATCATCACAACCCTAGTTTGCTGAACGTTTATTATAGATTGTCATCATCAGCTTACGTATTTTTTGTAATGTCAAGTTTCAAATAGGTTACAGGGAATCCTTTGTGTAGAATTCCTAACAGTTCCCAGCCTTTGAAAAGTCTTGAGGCATCTTGGTGACTGTTCTGGTTGGGAGTTCATAATTTGGGAGTGGAGATAATTGCTGTTTAGAGTGGTCTGCATTTCTGAAGCTAGGTTTTTATATAATGGAAATAATAGTTATCTCAGTGAGTTTGTGGACGGTATAGTGCTGTGCTGCTACCTGCTCTTGTTGATTTTATTGAGGTTTATGAGCCTTTAATTCTTAGCATCCTCCCATTTATGATTATTTTCCATATGGATAAACAGGAGGAGTGTTGATGTGACCCTCATTTAGCATTAGATTGTAATCCAAGGCCATGGATAGAATGTTTTGAATAGATTAAATCTTCTTTGTACTTTAGAAACTTCTATTTTTCTCTGTGACATCCTGAGGCAAAGATTTTATTTGTACATTCTTGGTTAGAATCTTTATACCAGCCCCACTCCATTTCTGAAATGAAGATAATACTTGTCTTTCCTGTCTGGACTTTTGAGAGGATTAGATGAAAATATAGTCAGGTGACTTGTATGTAGCAAGGGCTCAATCAGCTCTAAGAGGGAAATAAATATTTTTAAACAGATATTTCCCATCAGGAAAAGGAATTATTTTGTTGATTCTTTTCTTTTTTTTTGGTTGGTCGTGGGGCCTGAACTCTGGGCCTGGGCGCTGTCCCTCAGCTCTTCAGCTCAAGGTTAGCACTCTGCCACTTGAGCCAAAGCACCACTTCCACCTTTTTCTGCTTATGTGGTGCTGAGGAATGGAACCCAGGAACTCATGCAAGCAAGGCAAGCACTCTACCACTGAGCCACATTCCCAACCCCAAGATTCTTAATATCCTCTTCTTGCTACATCCTTGTGTAAAACTGTATAGATTCTAGATGTGTAGACCTCAGAGCACGCTGGTTTGAAGTGTGGGTCTTGCTGTAACTTGGTTTGCTGGGAGTAGAATGACCTCCTTAGACTTCCAGATAGGAACATGTCATGTTCATGTGTCATTATCATGCCAGTAATATGCATTTATTTTTCAAAACTCTAATATGTATTGTATAATTGTATAAAAATTCACAGGAAAAAAATCCTAGAATCCCTCCACCTAGAAGTCATTAGTATTTATTTGCATTTAGTTATACATTTTTGCCCCTCCCCCAGCTTTTTATTATTGAAATTAAAAGTACTCAGAAAAGTAGGATAATACAATAAACCTTTATGTATTCATCATTCAGCCTAAGTAATTATTAACTTACTGATAATCTCTGTCATCAATACCATTACCCAAATCTCATTTACTTTCTCTGCCTAACAATATATTTTAAAATCATTCCTAGAATTTTATCATTTAATCCTAAAAATACCTTGGTGGCATATGCTTTAAAAATGTTATCACAATTCCTAACACACACACACACACACACACACACACATTTACTTCAGGCTATGTAAACATTTGTTTCTGGTTACTATATTGAATTCTTCTTCTTCTTTTTTTTTTTTTTTTTTTTTTTGGGTCCAGTCGTGGGGCCTGAACTCTGGGCCTGGGCACTGTCCCTCAGCTCTTCAGCTCAAGGCTAGTGCTCTACCACTTGAGCCACAGCGCCACTTCTGGCTTTTTTTCTTATGTGGTGCTG
Source organism: Dipodomys merriami (assembly GCF_024711535.1). Taxonomy (NCBI): domain Eukaryota; kingdom Metazoa; phylum Chordata; class Mammalia; order Rodentia; family Heteromyidae; genus Dipodomys; species Dipodomys merriami. The sequence goes on along the minus strand of NW_027202382.1, from coordinate 4,254,589 downwards.
GGGAATCGAACCCAGGGCCTCAGGCATGCAAGGCAAGCGCTTTACCACTGAGCCACCTTCCCAGCCCTTGAATTCTTCTTAGTTTCTTAACCTTGGAATTATTGATCAACCACAGAACTAGGACTCCTTGTCTGAATTGTAATTGTCTCTAATAGCAGCTTTTGGTGAGAGATTGAGGTAAATTTTGGTGAGTGATGATGGTGAATTGACAATACAGGTTCCTGAAACTGGAATCTTTCTTCTGGCTCTCTTTCTTTGTCTCTCAGAACACAAGTTGTTAGCTTTCAGGGCTGGAAGCCACGTATTAGTGTATGTAGTCATTCTTGACTCTGAGCTGAAGACCTGCTCAGTTAATGTATAAGCCAATGTGCCAGTTTATTTATTTAAAATATATGTTACTAGTGAATATATATTCCTAGTGTTTTGGCCACTGAAACCATTCTGTAAATCTAGATAATGATGACACCAGGGTTACTCTTTTTTCTATTTTGCTGATCCTGAGGCTTAAACTGTGCCTGAGTGCTGTCCCGGAATTCCTTTTGCTAAAGGCTAGCACTCTACCATTTGAACCACAGCATCACTTCCAGCTTTTTCTGTGATTTAATTGGAGATAAGAGTCTCACAAGCTTTGCTGCCTGGGCTGGCTTTGAATTACAATCCTCAGATCTCAGCCTCCTGAGTAGGATTATAAGCATAAGCCACCAGTACCTGGTATTAGGGATACTTTATTGACCAAGTTTGGAATATTTCTTGTGCCAAATCTTTTTTTTTTTTGGTGCCAAATCTTGAAGTAACGTTTTCTTGGAGCTCTAGAAAGGAAATGGTTAACTTCTAAAGGACAAAATTAATTAAATTTAATTGCAATGCTCAACTCTTAAAATTTATTAAAATGAGTTTGACATAGAATAGTTTCTCGTGACATTTAAATTCTAGGCCCATTATTGCTTGGGATGACTACCAACTGGTGATTTTGGTAAATTGAGATTAGAGCTAACAAGGCTAATGATCTCTTTAAAAAGTTAAGGAAGTGGAGATGTAGCTCAAGTGATAGAGCTCCAAGTTTGACTAAAAAAGCCAAGAGAGAATGTGTAACAGGTTTGCACATTTTTAGACATAATAGAGACATTTTCTAAGCAGGTAAGAGCTAGCTATACGAGAAGCTGATGCCTTAACAGTCCCTATGGCCAGTTTCTGGGCTGTGCTGAGGATGGTAACATTAACCTGAGATCAGGAACATAGCAGGCTCTCAGAATCCTGATGGTACCTGTCTTTTTGGACATTTTATTTGTTTGTTTATTTGTTTACTTATTTTATTGGTTATGGGCTTGAACTCTGGGCCTGGGTGCTGTCCCTCAGCTCTTCAGTTCAAGGCGAGCACTCTACCACTTGAGCCACAGTGCCACTTCTAGTTTTCTGGTGGTTTTTTTGGAGAAAAAAAAATCTAACGGACTTTTCCTGCTTTGAACCTTGATCCTCATATCTCAGCCTCCTGAGTAGCTAGGATTACAGGCATGAGCCACCAGCGCCTGGCTGGATGCTACTATCTCTGTGTTGGCCAACTATTGGTCATTTGATCACATGGAGCCTGTGTTCATACATATTCTGCCCCTTTCTCTTCTTCAAATCATAGATGAGCACAGTACAAGCTTAAGACATATATGTAAGGACACACTTCTTTGTATGCAGAGCCACCAAGAGAACTGCCATTTAGGTACCTACTCTTCTGTTCCTTTAACCTTTAATAATTGATTGAATACATTTTTATCAAGCAGCTATTGGTATCAACCGTGTACTAGGTACTAGAAACAGAGTAAGACAGTTCTTGTTTGTGTAGAATGAACTCTGTTAGATATGCTAGAGCTGTAAACTGGTAACCACATGTGCATGTAGGAAGTGAGCTGGAACAGTATACAACAAATGGTTAATAGGGGTCACAGGGAGAAGAGAGGACTCTACTTTGTCACCAGATATGGCTAGATATTATTTGACCTTACAACCATATATTGTTCATTCAATTAAAGATAAGAGCCATTATGATGGCTCTGGGAGTATAGAAAAATACAATGGCAAAGTGACAAATTCCATAGGGACAAGGGTCAAGGAACATTTCCAACCTCCCTTCATGCCGGAGACTGAACAACTCCTCTGAACATGTGAGGCAAGGGCTTCATGCTGAGTTATGTCCCCAGTCCCTACACAACAAAAGACTTTCGATTTTCAAAAGACTATTTTGCTTTGTATAGATATTTTTGAGTGAGAGAAGAAGGAGATAGAGAGAGAGAGGACTCCATGCAGAAGGACTACTAGAATGTGCCCAAGACTAACAACACCTTTTTTTGTTCATGACTTTGATGGCAGCAGGCTTGCAACAGACCTCTGGGTACCACAATTTTCCTATCTTGGTGAGTGGAGAGCAACCATAGGTTGTTCAGCCCAGTAGAGCATACTGGAACTGTTCCTCTTTGGGTAATAAATTAGTTTTTGATGTATGTGCCCCACTAAGGATATGGTTGCCTTGCAGTTTACTGTGATCCCAACCCCTCTCAACTCCTGAACTCCCAAGTTGTTTAAATGTAGTGGTCAACAGCATAGAGCCTCAGCTTGGTCATTGTACAGACTGACCAGTGGCATGTACAGAAGGTAATCTTGTTAAATGTAAAGGAGTGCTAGTGAGGTATTATTCCTCAATTGATGGGAAAAATTCAATACTAGGAAGAAAGTACATGATTAGGCAATAAATTGTAGATTTTTATACCTAATTAAAAAAGTAGAAGAACTAAAGCACTGGATTATTGTCTATGCATGCTAGTACTATATAGTGATTTCATTTGTGATTGTTCTCAGGACATCCATTCACTTAGCTAGCTTCATATAGAAAGCAGTCATATTAAGTGCTACCTAAGCCATGTGGTAGTTCTTTCCCTGCCTATGAAACATTTGCCTTTTAGAAGAATAGATGGCTCAAGGGATTAGTGATGGGAAGTGGAGGTTTTCACATTGGTTCAGATTTGACCTTGGTCAGCCATGCTTGAAATTCAGCACTATTTAATAGGCATTAAGAGCCCACTTTTTGATCCACTTCCAGTGGATAAATATCCATAGTTCTTTAATGCCATAGTTGCGGAACTAATTGGCAGAATTAAATGATTTAAGAACTTAACTACCCTATGCCCTCAGAAAAGAGTTTGGCTGTTGTCTAATACACAATCTAAGAGATTGCCCGACTGCTTTCTGAGGTCTATGCCTAGTTATCTTTCACAGCCTTTACTATGTTGAGAAACTTGTCTACTTTACATTGCTTTTAGTAGGTAATGTAAGGTGTGTGTTTATTTTTCTTTGAATTTACAATTTTCTTCCAATTCAAGACTTATTCACTTGATCCTAGACTCCTAAAAGCACCAGAGTATCTGTTGTCTAAGGTTCATTCCTTTTTTTCTCTGTGATCATATAAAGGATTTCAGAGATGATCTATTTTCTGTCTGCTCATTTTCTTTCGCCTGAAAGAATTCTAGTACATAAAACTTTTTTATGATACCTGACTTCTGATTGATACAAGGGGCTTTGGCTCAAGTGAAGTTGGTAGTGTTTAACATTTTACACTTAGTAACTGCCAGTCTTGATCACTCTGTATTTATAGAGCTTCTAGGGAGCAGTGTGTGTTCAGGAATGATATATTACCTGATAATTTGTTTGCTGAAAGATGGGCCTATATATTTAGAATGGTGACAGGTCAGAATATTTGGCTAAGAGTATCAGTCAGTGTCTCATTTTTCAAAACATGAAAACTCCAACATGCTGCTGTAAAAATTTGTGCTGTAGATGGATTTTTACTGGCTGAATTTCTGTTTGGGCTAGATTCACTCATTCATTTAAAAAAAGAAAAAAAAAAACCCAACCCATCCTGTTATGTCGGAATGGGTAATGAGGACTTCAGGCTGATTCTTTTTCTTTTATTACAGGTTCTGCTTGTTGTTCCTGCACTGACATTTCTTTTTCTTTATGCATCACTAGGTAACAACGTCTTTACCACATAAGGAGGGTTGAGTACGGAAATCTATAGATCTGACAATCTTTTGTTCTCTTTTCTGTAGCCAAGAGATGTAGAGAAGGCTTTCAGTGAAGGAGAAAGGGAGGGGGGAAAAACCTGAACCAAAATAAAAAACAATGCGTTTTCTAACCCAACTTAGAAGCTTTAGGTTGTAAGAATTAAGAGTACCATGCAGGAAAGCTGGAAAACACTGATTAGTCTCAGCACCTAAAGATACTGTTTATCCCCAACAGTTCTGTGGATCTTTATTGAGCTGTTTCTCTCCCCACAAATAAGAATCCTGAAATATATTGAGTTTGGCTTATCTGAATAAATGTCAACTGGAAGAAAAGAAAAGCAAGAGACTGTCTTCAACTATTATTTTCCAAATATGTAATACCACTTCCTTTCTCAGTAGGGACTCGGCTTAGGGACAGCAAATTTAGATAGTGAGTGAATAGAAGGTATTCTCCGTTGTAGTTTGCCTCTGTATAGCAAGTGATTTTAAAGAAAAATATGTAAAGATGATTAGAACTTAGTAGATCAGATTCCCGACAAACCCATTAAGGTTGTTCCTTGGTGACATAGTGGTGATTTTCCCAGGATTGTATTTGTAATCTATATCTTTTGAAAGTATTTAAGTTTGAAGGTGGTCATAGCTGAGGGGATAAAGTTTCTTTCTTGAACTCTGCCTAGTTTGCTTCTTGGAACCATTCCCCAGCCTGTCAGACAGGTCTGAGAAGTTGCTATACTTCTCAGCCCTGGATTCTGGGATCCCTGCTAAATGCCAACTGGGCTCAAAGCTGTCATTGGGTGGGAATGGAGTGAGCTTTCTTGTGTTTACCAACCTATGACACTTCATTAGTTATGTGAAGTTATGTTCTTCAAAGGAGAACATGCCATATTGTTTGTTTTACCACATAAATTTAAGGGAAATACTTTCATTCAGTGATTCCCCTCAGTGGAAATAGAGATAGGATCTCTGAATATTATTAATAATAATGTTTTAGGAAATCATACTGAGAACTTCTTTCTACCTAATCATATTCTAAACACCTTTAATATATAATACTACATGGGTATCCACACCCTTAATATATAATACTACATGGGTATCCAAGAAAAGGGATTCTCTTTTTTTTTTTTTTTTTTTTTGTCAGTCTTGGAGCTTGAACTCCAGTCTTGGGCGCTGTCCCTGAGCTTTTCAGCTCAAGGCGAGCGCTCTACCGCTTGAGCCACAGCGCCACTTCTGGTTTTCTGGTGGTTTATTGGAGATAAGAGTCTCATGGACTTTTCTGCCCAGGCTGGCTTTGAACCACAGGGATTCTCTATTTTTAAAAAGTTGCTCCTTTTTTTCTTGGCTCTTTTCATTTGCATTTTCTTATTTTTTTTTTTTTTTACATTTCTGAATCTGTTTAACCAAATGTTCTCTGAAATTGTCATTGTTGGAATTGAGAGTTCTTTTATTAGTTGTCTGTATTTATGAAATAGCTTAAAAAAGTCTGTTAGTGCTGGGCACTGGTGGCTTACCCCTGTAATCCTAGCTACTCAGGAGACTGAGATATGAGGATCACAGTTCAAAGCCATCCTGGGCAAGAAAGTCTGTGAGACTCTTATCTCCCATAAACTACTCAGAAAAAGCTGGAAGTGGCACTGTGGCTCAAGTAGTATAGCGCTAACCTTGAGCATAGAGAGATTCAAGGACAGAACCCCAGGCCCTGAGTTGAAGCTCTAGGTCCACCCCCCTCCCCCCCCAAAAAAAAAACCAAAACCCAAACAACAAAACATCTGTTGATGTCATCGATCAATGTTTACATCCCTTTACATACTACTTTAGAGATAATAATGCTTTACCTTTTGATTTTAGAAGTATAAAACTATCTTCGAACTTTGAGTATGTGCAGACCTTGTGAGTATGTGCAGATAGAGGGGTATGCTTGGAAGCAAAGAGAGCAGAATTCACCATTTTTGAAATCACTGAATTTCCATTTCCACATCACTTTTTTTCCTGTTCGTTCTTGTAGCCAATGTCGGGAAAATTATACAGATGATGAAACTGGTTTTATTATGGAATTACAGTCATTTGGTATAAGCATAGTTTTTTTCATAAGCATAATGGTCTGTTCTACATTGTACATAGTGATATGCCTGACTTTTGTATGTCTTCTCAGCAATAAATGCCATTGCATTAAATATTAAAATATTATGTACACAATATACAAAGAAAGTGAAGATCGAAATTATTTTGTCTTTCATCTTCCAGTAGAGATGTTTACTTCTTGTCTCTGATATTCTCCAACCTTTCTTCCTTCACACAAAAGCCAAACAATCAAAAACCAAAACTACATTCTTCAAAAGGATCAGAGAGAGTTAATTATAGTGATATGCAGCAAGTAGGACAATCGTAGCTGTTGGTCTGTCCCAAAGCCTACAGAAGGTTCTTATTTCATAAGCAAAGATAATTTGTTTTTCTCTGTGTGCCATATGGTTTTGCAACTGCAGAGATCAAACAGATTTGCGGATATAAACTTCAGTTCTGTACTTAAAAAAAAAAAAAACTGAGTCGTGTGGAGATTTTCATAAAGTACTTGAATCATTGATGTCTACCAGGTCTGTTGGAGTCAGGGATCCCTTGTCAGTTCTGTAAGCAACCGTGGATGGTGTTTTTTATTTGCCTTGGACTTTAAAGAAGGCTTTGGAAAGGAAACTTGGAACATAAATTGTCAAGTGGAATGCAGTGATTTAAAAAAAATAAGGATGATGATTAAAACCAGCAATCATTAGCATAGAAGAATAATTCTGAACTGCCCAGGTGGTCTCTGGAAAAGAGTGGAGTTTTTGTCTTTGACAAGTTTTAATTATACTAAATTACTCTGGGAATAATTATTTTGAGGGATAGTCTTAAAAATTAAGAGTGATTTTTTGTTTTTAAGGTTGCTATTTAGAAGGGAAAAAAGAATATTAAGTATGTCAGCGATTTCCTTGTTCTTAGTTCTATTTATGTATGTGCCCTTCCTTGTTGATTTCAGTGTGTATACTTTTAAAATATAGTAGTACTGTTTAAAGTGAATGCATATTTCCTGGTCCCTTGTTTTTCAGATATAAAATTTAACAGAGCAACCAAATTATCTGAAGTGTTTCCATTTACAGTTATAAAATTTGATAGAGTTTAAGACTACCATTCCTGTTAGATGCATTTCCCTGTGAACATACAGTGGTCTTATCCTGTGATCCTTAAAAACTTCAGATAATGTATTCCCTGGGAAAAGTCTTCAGTACCTTTACATTTAGTTTCATACTATTAAATTTTCTTGGAGCAACATATATCTATATCTATATCTATGTATTTGTGATGCAGACACCAGATTTGTAGTAATTAATTCTTTAATTTTGGCTTACCTGGTTCCCCTGATGTTTATTTGGCTTCAAATTGTAGGAACTGTTTATCTTGTTTTCTGTCCTATTCTCATCTTTTGGCATGTAATGGGTTGCTTAGTAAATATTTGTTGAATAAATAACAGTATGGTTTGTGTAGATCATGCTTACTTAGTATGTACAAATGTGACTCTTCCTTTTGCTAATTTTAATAGTGAGAGTCTTCCAGAATAGCAGTCATGGCTCTTAACATTTTTTTTTAATGCTTATATGCCTTCTGCTTTTATGTATTCAAAAGATTTGGTGCCTGAGCATCCAGATGTTATTCCTGATTGTCTTTTTTCTTACTTTAGCTTGTGCATGGCAGGTATTACTTTACTATTTCACAGACTTATAATTCCTCAACTCACAGTAAGAGTAATAAGACAGTAATGGATCTCTTTATAAACTTTACAATGTGTTTTATCTTCGTTAGTACAGAGAAAAAGACCTGAGATTGTGTAAAAAGTACAGGATCAAAGGGGAACCACAAAATGGTGAGACAAAGGACAAAGGGGGAACCTATGTAACTGCAATACTCACAATACGTTGGAAATGATCTGTACAACTTGTGTGTGGGGGATTGGAGGAAGGGGAAGAGGAAGAAAAATGAGGGAAGGGGTAACAAGTTAGACAAGTTACTTGTATAACTATAACCCCTCCGTACATCACCTTGACAATATTTTTTTTTTAAAGCACAGTATCAGCTGAGTGCTGGTGGCTCACACCTATCATTGAGACCTTCTCTCCAGTTAACCACCAAAAAAGCCAGAAATTGAGCTGTGGCTCAAATGGTAGAGTACAAGTCTTGAATGAAAAAGTGAAAAAGCTCAGCACAGTGCCCAGGCCCGCATTCAAGCCCTAGGAAATACATATATATGTATATATATGTATATATATACACATATGTATATGTGTATATATGTATATGTATATGTATATGTATATGTATATCTATATATAAACTTATTACTTTTGGAGCTCTTAGGAATCATGTCACCTAACTCTTACTCATTTTTATATGTGATAAAACTAAGGGCATTGACAGTTTACCCAGCTTTTCCTGAAGTAAAATGACTAGTTTGGTTAGGAGACCAAGTCATCTGACTCTTAGTTCTCTTTTTGCTCTAAAACCTTTGTGTTTGGCAGAAAGTCAGTTTTTCTGTTTATCAAAACTTGGTTGTACATATCCTCCATTCTTGCGTGACTGTACCCTACATAAATACTTTGTGTTCCCTTAGGCAGTAATGTTAACAGTTACTCAGTACTGATAGCATGAGTACTTTCTTTTTTTTTTTTTTTTTTTGGGTCCGGTCGTGGGGCCTGAACTCTGGGCCTGGGCACTGTCCCTCAGCTCTTCAGCTCAAGGCTAGTGCTCTACCACTTGAGCCACAGCGCCACTTCCGGCTTTTTTCTTTTTGCTTATGTGGTGCTGAGGAATCGAACCCAGGGCCTTGAGCATGCAAGGCAAGCACTCTACCACTGAGCCACCTTCCCAGCCCAGCATGAGTACTTTCTTATGTGTCACTTGGGTGGAATTAACACTCAGATTGATGGATGCACAATGATGCTTTCTAAACAGTCAAAGTGCTTTGTCCAAAGACTGCAATAATGAGATCTATCACCATGTTTCCTTTCCTACCCCTTAAGACTTTGGTTTTGAAACGTGTATCCCTATCTCATAAACTTATTGTATACAAGTGTAGAGAGGGTGATAAGGAATTCAGGTAAGTTCAAGTAGAATGCCAAAAAGAAAAGAGGAGTTTCTTCCTGTCAGTTTGCTTTTCTTGCTCTTGCTCCAAGTAAAAAATCTCTTCTTAGTATTCTACTAAAATCAGCTTAGAAACTGGAATGTTAACTTGGATATCAACATACTTCAATCAGTTACCAGAGCTTTGTTTATTTTATGTTGCCTTTTAATAACAGGAAATCAAACATGTCTGAGCTCTTAAAAGTAGACAAAAATATATTTTCTAAAGGAAAAAATTACTTTCTTGGCTTAGAAACATAAATACTCTAGCAAGAATATTTTATACTCATCATTTGTGTGTGTGTGTGTGTGTGTGTGTGTGTGTGTGTGTGTGTGTGTGTGTGTGTGTGTCGGTTGTAGGACTTGAACTCTGGGCTTGGGCGCAGTCCCTGCGCTCTTCAGCTCAAGGCGAGTGCTCTACCACTTGAGCCACAGTGCCACTTCCAGTTTTCTATTGGTTTATTGGAGATAAGAGTCTCATGGACTTTCCTGCCTCATCTGGCTTTGAACTGTGATCCTTAGATCTCAGCCTCCTGAGTAGCTAGGATTACAGGTGTGAGCCACTGGAGCCCAGCTACTAGTCTTTTAAAGTATACTCATGAAGTGCCAAAACTGTGCATTCTTTTTTTTTTTTTTTTCTTCCTGGTCCTGGGGTTTGAACTCAGAACCTTGGGTACTATCCCTGAGCCTCTTTGTGCTCAAGGTTAGCACTCTACCACTTGAGCCACAGCACCAATTCCGGCTTTTTCTGAGTAGTTTTTATTCGTGGTAAGAGCTTCACAGACTTTTCTGCCTGGGCTGGCTGCAAACCATAATCTTCAGATCTCAGCCTTCTCAGTAGCTAGGATTACAGTTGTGAGCTACCGGTGCCTGGCCAGAACTGTGCATTTTTACATAAAATTATTTGTAATAAATATAAATTAGGGAAAGTAGTCAGTGAAGAATGAGTTAAAATGATTACCCATGTTGAGAGCTGGTGGCTCATCCTTATAATCCAAGCTACCCAAGAGGCTGTAACATGAGAATCACACTTTGGAGCACAGGCAGATTAAATCCTTAAGACTCATTTACTAGTAACTAGTAAAAAGCTAGAATTGGAGATTTGGCTCAGTGGTAGAGCTCCAGCTATGAGCTAAAAAACCTAGTGAGAGCACAAGACCCCACATTCAAACCACAGTTCCAGAATGAATGAATGGTTGGATGGATTAATGAAATGAATAAATATGTCATATACATAATACATGATTACCCAGTGGCATATAGCCCCCTTTGTTTTCTTTGGGTCCCTTGACCACAGTGGTGGACTTGATAAATCAGCTTTATGCTTCAGCCCACTCTTACCTTTCTGTCTTTTTGTAGGGGAGGGGGTAGCAACAACAATAACAGCAACTACACAAACCTAGTGGTTGCCACATTAACCACATCAAACCTGTTGGGACCATTATGTAAAAACTACTAGAAAGATATTCTCTTTATTCTGGTTGCAATACCTGGAAATTTCAACAGCAAAGGAGTTTATAGTCATGGTTCCAACAAAAATGATGCCAACAGGGTGGTAAAGTGAATATGAATTGCATTTCTAAGTGATATTCCAGGGATGTCTTTCCGGCAGTTGCTATAAAACTATGGTATACTCAAGAATTCCCTGGGAGTTTGTTTAAAAAGACAGACTCTTGATCACTACTCCTGTCTGAGTCAGTCATTGTATTTCATACAAACATACCTCCTGATTCTAATGCCCTTGGGTGCTATAGTATTTATAAAGAGCCTGTTCTTCAACCTGGGAGCTGAAGAGGTTTGTTGGTTTTTATTTTCGTTACAAGTGAGGCTTAAGTTCATTGCAATTAAAAAGTTATATTGGCATTAGCTTCAAAAAGAGGTCTTTCCCCCAGGGCAAATGTGGGGTCACATTTATCATTTCAAATTATTAAAAACTATTCTTCCCAGTAGTGTTTTAGGGTTGACTGGGGGATATTGCAGTAATTACTGAAGTAAAATCCTCTAGTTGTTCCTCCTGCCTGCCTTTAGAACTACTTCTGCCTTGTGTGCCTTTTTCTTTCCCTTTTTACAATTGTAGCCTGACAGGCTGGTGAAGAGCAGGCAGAGGTATCCTTATCAAGGACATTATTTAAGAAAGTAAAGACTGTCCAGTTTTGGGGGAAGCCTCTTCTTGCTGAATTTTCTTCCTCCTCCTTTTCTCTTCCTTTTTTCCTCCTCTTCATTTTTTTCTTCTTTTGTGTTGGTCCTGGGGTATGAACTCAGGGCCTGAGTGCTGTCCTTAAGCTTTTGTGCTCAACTCTAACATTCTACTACTTGAGCCACAGCTCTACCTCTGTCTTTTTTGGTGATTATTTGGAGATAAGAATCTCATAGACTTTCCTGCCCAGACTGGCTTTGAATGTTGGTCTTCAGAGCTTAGCCTCCTGAGTAGCTAGGATTACAGGCATGAGCCACCTGTGCTAGGCCTCTTTCTTATTTTTGACACACAGTTGACACAAAAATGCAGAGATCATTAGAAAAGATGGGGTGAAATTACTTGCTAGCTAAAATACCCTTGCTTATGTTTCTCACCTTAGTTGATATCTATAGAGTTTTTATGTACCCTCTAGTGCTTTCAGTGGCTGTCTACCTGTGGAAAGGGAAAAATGTGTCCTAGATGGGCTTGTTTGTTCTTTACAACTAAATAAATAGCCTGAGATGGTAAGATGAAGTAACTATTGGAAAGATGTGCTCTTGAGTCTATACAGTGAAAATCTGTACTGGGGTGTCATTATGGAAACTGGGGCACTGCTCATTGTGGGCAGTGCTCCATTAGTGATATAATAGAAAACTATGTGTCAAGCAGTGCTTTAAGGATTTTAATTACATTAACTTGTTCAACTTATTTCATTGATTAAAAAAATCATAATCAGGGACTATTGGTTTTAGTCTCCGTTTTATGGAAGAGTAAACTAGAACATAGAAAGCTAAAAATAACTGGCTTAAATTAGAAAATTATAGAGCCAGATTTTGAAGCCAGTTAGCTACCTTGCACTTTACTACACTGGGTTAGTTCTATCCCCTTACCAAATTAGCAGCTCACAGCTCTAACCAAGAAGACTGGACCTGATGGAGAGTTAGAGCTTGGGAAGGTAGGCTGTGCCTTTGCAGTATAAACAGAGACCAGGGGCTGGGAAAATGCAAAACCAGTGGAGGAAATGATGTTCTTTGATATTTCAATTATAAGCGTGAATTGTGGGGCTATTATAGGAAAGGGCTGGATAGGTAGGCAAGTGCTTTCCTCTGCAGGAAAGTCAGTGGATAAAGATATTGTACACTACATTGTAGTTTTGTGGTCTTCAATTCTTGTGTTGATATAGATTTTCATCTTAAGTTTAGCATGCTTCAAAAGATATAATTCTGTGCGTATTGTAAAACTGGAATAAAAAATGTTTTTGTTTTTGTTTTGGTTAGATTGAGAAAGGGTCAGCACTAACCTCGAACTTGCTGTGTAGTCCCAATTTGCTTCTAACTCTTGATTCTTCTTTTTCTGTCTTCTAAGTGCTGGGATTGCAGATATATACCACCATGCCTGGTTCAAAAACTGACATTTAAAAATAAATGCTCTGCAAAGTACATTTAAGTGCAACTGATAAAACTCTTAACAGTTTCATAGTAACCACTTTTAAGCCAGCTATTTAACTGGAACCTATTTCCTCTTGATTACATGAATTCCTTTTTTAATCCCAATTTTCCTCAGATTCTTGTTCTAACATAATACATGTTCATGTCTCAAAGTCTTTTGTGGATTTTCATGTCATACTGATATAAAAATTAATAAAAACTTAAAATTTAAGATGGTCTAATGTCATAAACACAATGCAGAAGCAATTGAGCATTTCATCTTTAATACACTAACATTGGTCACAATAATAAGATTATATTGTAGATTCTAATAAATATTAATAAAATACATTCTTGAAATATTTATCCCTAACAACCTATGTTACCTTTTACCAGATAAAAAAATTGGCACCAGCTCTCTTTCTCTGTCTCTCTAGCTTCTGTCTGTCTCTGTCTCTAGTTTTCTCTTTCTTTCTCTCATTCCTTTCCATCTCTCTCCTCACCCCTGCAGTACTGTGGATCAAACCCAGGGCCCCAGCCCTTTAGTAGTTTGAATTTATTTTTTATTTTTAAAAATAGACATAGGTACTGGAAAAATTTGTCCCCCAAAAATGAAAAAAGAGGAAGCTTTACTGGAAAGTCAGGTTTTTTTTTTTTTTTTAAAAACTCTTTTTGAAGTTACATGGGTAAACTCACACAGTATTTTATATAAATTATGATTGTTGTGTGTGTGTGTGTGTGTGTGTGTGTGTGTGTGTGTGTGTGTGTGTGTGTGTGTGTGTGTTCATGCATGTGTGTGTGTACACACATGCTGGTCTTAGGGCTTACCTTAGGACTTGGACATTGTTCCTGAGTTTTTTTTTTGCCCCAAGGTAAGCACTCTACCCCTTGAACCATTCTTTCATTTCCAGCTTTTTGCTGGTTAATTGGAGATAAGAGTCTCATGGATTTCCGGCTCAGGCTTATTTCAAACTATGATCCTCAGATTTCAGCCTTCTGAGTAGTTAGGATTACAGGCATGAGCCACTGTCCACACAGCTTATTGTGAAATTATTTTCAATGATTAATTGTTTAAAGACTCAAATATTAGACCTTCTTTTAATTCAGTTTGAAGCAATCAGAGTCATTAAATCATTCATTTTCCTGCTTTTAAATGCCTTATTTATTTATTTATTGGCAACAAAACTAGTTTATTTCTGCTTTCTTCCTGGCTGGCTGGTGCTCTAGAGGTTTTATGCTCATGGGCAATGTACCTAGTGAAGATGGTTGCCCTGGAATGCTCATTTTAGGAAACAAGAGAAGGATAGAGGGAAAAAGAGGGTAAGAGGGTAACTTATTGGAGGTAAGAGTCCCAGGGACTTTCCTGCCTTGGCAGGCTTTGAACTGCTATCCTCAGATCCAGCCTCCTCAGTAGCTAGTATTACAGGCCTGAGCCACTGGCGCCCAGTGGTATATTGTTATTAAAAAAGAGGATACAACGCCAGGTGCCAGTGGCTCACGCCTGTAATCCTAGCTTCTCAGGACGCTGAGATCTGAGGATTGTGGTTCAAAGCCAGCCTGGGCAGGAAAGTCCGTGAGACTCTTACCTCCAATAAACCACTCAGAAAACTGGAAGTGGTGGTATGGCTCAAGTGGTAGAGCGCTTGCCTTGAGCTGAAGAGCTGAGGGACAGCAGCCCAGGGCCCAGAGTTCAAGCCCCATGACAAACAAACAAACAAACAAAAAAAAGGGTACAAGAAAGTCGAAGATAAAGAGATATATTTCTTGTTTGGGTGCTGTCATTGAGCCTTTTCACTCAAGGCTAGTGCTCTACCGTTTTGAGCCACAGTACCACTTTGGGTTTCTGGCTGGTTAATTGGAGATAAGAGTCTCATGGATTTCAATGCCCTGGCTGGCTTTGAACTGTAGGCGATCCTCAGATTTTAGCCTCCTGGGTAGCTAAGGTTACAGGTGTGAGCCACCAGCACCCAGAGAAGAACTACATGTCCATCCCATAGATTAATTTGAAGATTATTGCTGTGGAATGTCATATACCAGTAAGATTTCAAGTTTTGAGATTGCTCAGCTTTGTGTGTTCAAGAGCTTAGTTTTAGCTTGTAAAAAATGCAGATTGGGGGCTGATTCATGTGTAAACCTACACAGGATACAGTTTAAAACCAAAGATGCTATTTCCAGCATGAAAATAAACCAGAGAACTGTTTAAGGTTGAGGTCACAGAATGATTTGTTGGGGTCAGTTAAATGACCTTCAGGAGAAATACTGGCTAGACAAAGGCTAGTCTGGCAGCAAGGGAGGAGGGCAATTGATGTGAATTGCCACCACCAGGCACTTTATTTTTCCTGCTTACCTATACAGGAACTTCACAACCTGGCCTAGTTCTGGTTAGGTTGTATATTAATTAGAAACAAACAAAGTTAAGATAAAATTTATCCTCAATTCTTTTTCCATAGTTCATTGAGCAGATATTAATGCCGCTGTTCCACTTCACTGATTATATGCAAGGCACTTAATTTAGGTTTTCCAAAGTGGTCTCTTGGTTTGAAATAAGGATGCTGTGCCTGGAGTTATCACTTTACCACGTGAGCTATGCCCCTAACATGAAAGCAATCATTTTTGCCCTCATTTCATTAGTAGGTCCTCCCCACTTTATTTCACTAGATTACAAAATAATAAAATTAAATAGCTGCAGGAGCAAATAGCAACCAAGCAAAAACCAGGTAGGTGTTATTGGCATTATTGACATTATTACTGGAAGAGTACTTTCTTCTGTGGGAGGGCATTTTAGGAATATTTTATAGAGAGCAAGTGAGTATCCTTAACAGAGTGTGGTAGGTGAGGTCATTTAAGAATTGAAAATTCACAGAATCAGCACTGTTTTTCAGAACTTGGTTTCACTGAGAATTTTTGTGTACTAGATAAGAATCTTTCTCTGTTTTTCTGCTCTATTGCACTTTATCATTGACTGTTGTAATGTTCTGTGAGTGTGTTTTACTCCTGGCATCCATTTGTGTGTGTGTGTGTGTGTTTAGTATTTTTTTTTTTTCTTTTTGCTGGTCCTGGGTCTTAAACTCAGGGCCTGGTTAATGTCTCTGAGCTTTTTTTGTTCAAGATTAGCGCCTCACACTTGAGCCACAGCTCCATTCTGGCATGGTTATTTTGTAGTTTATTGAAGATAAGAGTCTCAGGGAATTTTCTGCCTTGGGCTGGCTTTGAACTGCAATTCTCAGATCTCAGCCTCCTTAGTAGCTAAGACTACAAGCGTGAGCCACCATGCCTGGATATGTTCAGTGATTTTTTAAAATAAATTTTAAAATAAGTTTTAGCAAATTTTAAAATAAGAGTCAAGAACTCAGATATGGAACTGATTTTTTTTTTTAAAGATGACTAGAAGTGTTCTTCTTCTATTGGAAAGAGCGAGGAGTAGAATTTGCAGCAATCTATCAATATAGCTCATATTGTGCCAGGCTATGAATTTTCTTAAGTAATAAGGAACAGAGGTCTTTAAAAATTGTGAACTGAGATTTTTTTTTCCCTAAAGGTGAAATGAAAGCAGCACTGTACAGGAAATTAAGTTTTGGGGTAAGGAAGTGAAATTGGTCTGATTTAAATCATTAATGTCCCTTTAATGAGAGAGTTATATGAAAAACGTTAGGTAGAAAGTGTGATGCCAGCTAAAAGTCATAAATGTAAAATTTATTCAGTTTGAACAAATAGTATTTGGAATGGAACAGAGAGGAAAGGGAAAATTCTTATGTAGAAGAAAGTCAGTGTGGTTCTCAAGGGTGGGGATAACTGGTAGACCTTGCAACTGGACTTGCTTTCCTCTAAGGAGAAATACCTGATTTGGTGATTTGTAAATTTTAATTTGTGACATTTCCTTCAAATTAGAATTATTACAGGAGCATTTTCTTTTGTTGGCAGTATTGTGTCTATATGGTTGATTTGTAAATTTAAAAATATACTACTTGTTTCTGCTAGAAGCTTAGGAGAGTTTCTAATGCAAATACAAAAACCTAAGTCATATATTCAAGCTCCCTGTTTGTTTCCTGTCTTCTAGATCTGTAAGATAAGAATGTTTAAAAGGTCAAGTAATTTGACTAGATTCATTGAGGAAGTCTGGTGAACACTAGCATTAATATTTGGACTCATTGCAAAAGAGAGGAATGAAAATGAGCAGGATTTTATTTAAACAATATATTCATTGCAAACACACTGGCTGGCCCAGTAGGTGCTCAGCCATGCTATGGGTAAATCAAGGTCAGATGGGTATGTGGAGTTCCACTCAGAGTGAAGAGCTGGGTGAAGGAATTTGTACCTTTTTCTTCCGTCATCAGTCCTTGGGCACTAAATACCATATGTGCACAGCACCTGGTACTTCACCATTCTTTTTAGAGTTAGTGAGTGAATGCATGTTCTACCTCCATGTGACTATCAATGTAAGCACTTTTGAAATGTTTTGGAGTAAGAAATAACAAAAACGATCTCTTTTTCTTTCTTTTTTTGGGGGGGGGTGTCGGTCTTGGGCCTTGAGCTTAGGATGCTGTCCCTGAGCTTTTTTGCTCAAGGCTAGTGCTCTACCACTTTGACTCACAGTGCCACTTCTGGTTTTCTGATGATTAATTGAACATAAGAGTCCCACTGACTTTCCTGCATGGGCTGGCTTTGAATGGTGATCCTCAGATCTCAGCTTCCTGAGGAGCTAGGATTATAGGTGTAAGCCACTGACAGCTGGCTATAAAATCCTTTTCTACATAGTTATTCTTGGTATTGAGAATTGAAGGCTTAAAAATAATAAATGGCGGGGCTGGGAAGGTGGCCCAGTGGTAGAGTGCTTGCCTTGCATGTATGAGGCCCTGGGTTCAATTCCTCAGCACCACATAAGCAGAAAAAGCTGGAAGTGGTGCTGTGGCTCAAGTGGTAGAGCGCTAGCCTTGAGCTGAAGAGCTGAGGGACAGTGCCCAGGCCTAGAGTTCAGGCCCGATGACCGGCCAAAAAAAAAAATGGCATTTAAAGTTATTCCAAGATTCATGAAGATAAGTTATACTAACTCTGACCTAAAATGAGAACTTCTGGATGATGTCTGGTTGTGAAGAAAAATCACCTATTACTTACAATGTCAGATTCTCAGATGGTCTCTGGTACTTTCTGGAGATCCATGCAATTAAAGTCTTTTTGTATGTCTTATATGTATTTTTTGTATAAAAATCTATTTTATTTTAACCTTCTTGTTTTAAAAAATTTTTTTATTATAGAAATACTGTACAGAGGGTTTACAGTTACATGAGTAAGGTAATGAGTATATTTCCTATTGAGCATTGTTACCTCCTCCTTTGTTTTTCCCCTACCATCCCTTCCCTCCCCACCTCCCCAGCTCTTCACTCCCCACCCCCAAAGTTGTAAATTTCATTTTCAACATAGTGTCTTGTACATCTCATTGTTATAATGGGTCAACCTGTATCCTTATTTAAGCATTTTTGTTAGTTCCCTTTCTGTCCCCAAATTAGGAAAATGTATATACAAGATGCAGGGCATCGACATAAAATACAGTGAAAACAGGGGTTATACCATGGGTAACCTGGTAGTTTTTAATGATATTTTTTACAAGTCTTGCTGAATATGAGTTTATGTGGGACTTGCTGATACTAGTCTTCCATTCCTTTTTTTTTTTTTTTTAACATTTCATTAAAACTGTTTCCTAAATAAATCTAAGATTTATTTGGATAATTTCATTATTACCAACAACAACAGTTAACACATTACTTGTGAAGAGTGCCAGAGTATGTGGGGCCCACAGGAACAAAGCTTATAAAGAACTCAAAGCTCATCCTAATTTTGCACTAGCCCTTTGGTTCATAGGTATTCTCATTCTTTCTTTTGTCAAAAATGCCTCTACTTTCCCTTCCAGCCCTCACATGAACTGTAGTTGGAGATATGCTAGCAGTTACAGCTTATTTCCTAGTGGTGCTATAAACAGTGAAGAGGCTGAATGCTTCACATGAGTCACATCAACTTTAATTATAAAGAAAAAGTTGGAATTTGGTGGCTTAGGAAATTAAAAAGATAGAGGCAGCACTTGTTAACTTGGCTCTCAGCTCTACCTGGTGTCTACTGGGTAGTCTTCTGCTTAGCCTAAATTTAACTGTGTTAAGAGGGATTCTGGATTCTTCCTTTTCTAGCTTGTTGATATGACTATAAAGTTCTTTGCAAATAAGACTGCAAATAACAAAGAAAAATTTTTGAAACATCTTTTGCTACCATTGCTCACTATTCCCATTATGCTTCTGAGAATTGATCAGAGCTCTATAAAAGGAAAGTGGTTATAGTGTGTCAGGAAAAGAAAACCATGAGAAATAAGTAATCCATAAACTTTACAGTCATAAGGGGATCTGGGTGGGTGGATCTGATGACTTGGCAACTGAGAGAGGGAAGCAAGTATAATTGTTGATTTTATCAGAGCCAGTTTAGTGTGTGCACATAGGGGGATGGGATTGAATATAGACTTAACGATTAACATGGATTTCAAGAGGTTATAAAAGTCTACTCCTACATAAATCGTAGGTAATTTCTCTGTGTCTAGAAGTTGTGGCATTAATGTTCAATTAAAAACAACTCCATCAAAATGGGAGGTAAACAATACACTATTTTCATTTTTTTCCATAGAATTTATGTTTTTATGGGCCTCCAGATAGTTTGTGTTATTATTGTGAGTTTATGTAAAGTGATGTTAGTATAAGTAGTTCTTTGTTGAATATTGAAGTCAGATACACTTTCATCTTAGTCATCAGCATTTTTTTCCTGTCTGATTTGAAATTTTAGCACTTGTAACTTTATAGATTGCTTTGGATCATTTTTGAAAAGAAAATGTCATGGGAAAGGCTGCTTGTTAAGCTCATGATCAACGGGGAAATTTATAGAATTCAAAATGTTTGGTAGATTCAATTCACTAGAAAACATTTCTTCTGGACTTTTTTCCCAAGGAGTAAAGTTCCATGAAATAATTTACCAAAAAGGGATTGGGAAATGAAATGCTACTTCTTACAGGGAGGAACTTTGGGGTGGGATGTATGCTCTGTAAAATACACTGGTTCAAAGAGTTGTATAGGACATGCAACAAAGTTTAGCCAAGTATGAAATATTGCAGTATCGTAGAAATTAGGTTGAATAAGTTAGTCTTACTTGAGAAACTGAAACTTAAGGATTGGGTTTGTTTATTCTAAAGTCTGTTAAAGCCATTTGGAAATTTCAGCCAAGGTCTTCAGCTTTAAATTTTCATGAGGTTTTGTTTCCTTGATAGAGCCGGTCATTTTTAGAAGACGTTTCTACCTGTTAACACACACACATATGTGGTTAAATCAATATCACCAAGGAAGGAATGTATGTGGAGGGAAAGAGTGAGTTACAAAGTAAAGTAGGCAAAGTATAAAGTACTGCTGCTAAATTACACATCTCAGGTAGAGGGGCTCCAGATCCATTTTTCCCCTATTTTTTCCACTCAGATATTTGTTTATTATTATTTGAATGCTGTTTTTCTCAGGAGACTCTTTAAGCTTTAAAGCAAGTAAGTAGGGAAACATGAAATAGTTTAGTTGGCAATTTATTGCCCTGCTAGAGGCATTGGAACTATTATCTAAAATGGAATGGTGAATTTTTGATTTGGTTTCTTGTCTTCATGCTTCCATTATTAAAAGGGGATTGGAGTTTGTGATATTGGAAGCAATTCCTTGGTGAATGGTTCCTTAGATTATCGGTAAGCCATGGGATTTCTGTTGGGATCAACACTCAATTGTATGAAATCCTTGGGAAGGCAGTGAAGGAATTCCTTAATTTGGTTGGATTGACTCCATACCACCACAAGATTCCCTACTTGTGTATATGTGCTGTGAAGAGAGACCAAAGCGAATAAGTAGATTATTGGGCTTCTTTGGTGTGCAAGTGTGGAAAAAGTTTCATCTATTTGAAAGTTCCAGTGGTTAGTGATCATATTGTTCTTATACCAGCAAGGGTGAATTTTGTAGTATTTTTTTTTTGGGGGGGGGTCCGGTCGTGGGGCCTGAACTCTGGGCCTGGGCGCTGTCCCTCAGCTCTTCAACTCAAGGCTAGTGCTCTACCACTTGAGCTACAGTGCCACTTCCAGCTTTTTTTTTTTCTGCTTATGTGGTGCTGAGGAATCGAACCCAGGGCCTCAGACATGCAAGGCAAGCGCTGTACGACTGAGCCACCTTCCCAGCCCAATTTTGTAGTCTTGACTATGCAGTGTATTGGTTAAAAAGCATATCATTTGGAGATAGATGGTTTACATATTATTATTATTATTATTATTATTATTATTATTATTATTATTATTATTATTATTATTATTATTATTATTATTGCTGGTCCTGAGGCTGGAACTCTGTGCCTTAATGCTGTCCCTGAGCTCAAGGCTAGAACTCTACCACTTGAGCCATATTACCACTTCCAGCTTTTCTGTGATTTACCTGCAGGTAAGAGTCTTACAAACTTTCCTGCCCAGGCTGGTTTTGAACCACAATCCTTAGTAACTGGGATTACAGGCATCAGCACTCAGCTTGACTGTTTAAATTTAGATCTCAGGTATTCTCCCAGTCCCTGGTATGACCTTTGTTCATTAGTTGCTTTTTAAAAAAAATTATTTTCTTCAAAATGTGGATCCTAAATGTGTTAGTCAGACTTAGTAAACTTAAGAAAGGAAGAATTTCTTTTGCCTCACAGTTTAGAAGTTTTCAGTTTGTGATCACTTGGCTCCATTGCTTCTGGGCTGTGATAAGGCAGAATCATCATAGCTAGGTTCACATGGCCAGGGCAAGAGCTACCCTTCAAAGGAAGGCCCTCAGTGACCTATTTCCTTCAATTAGGTTCTACCTCCTGATAGCTTCTTTAGTATGAATTCAACAGTGGATTAAACGATTGATGCAGCTTCATGATCCAACTGAGTCACTCCTTAGTTGGGGACCAAGCCTTCAACACATGAGCCTTTAGGATCATTTTATGTCGGAGCTATCAAGGTACCTACTTGATAAAGTGGTTGTACAGATTAAACAAGTTAACAGATGTAACACTCTTAGAAACATTTCTGGTACAAACAACACATACAAGTTGGCTGTTTTATTATTATTGCAACTGAGTTACTCTTTTTTTTTTTATAAACCATGTTGGTTTGGTAACAGAGATACTACTTCTTTGGAGAGAAAGCTAAGCTAGATGTCATTTTTATCTTTTCATAAAGTGTCATGGTCCATAAACATAACTTTTTACCTTTTAAAAACATTGACATTTATAAGGAATATCACAGTTTTATCACTGATTTGAATGGCTTGTTAAATAAAGGCAAATTTCATTGTATTTTGCTTTATTTTTATCATCTCATTTAAAATTGTGTTTAATCTATTGTCTCTGAGAGTACAGGGAACTATGTTGTCCAGGATGACCGTGAACTTTTTTTTTTTGTCAATTGTGGGACTAGAACTCTGGGCCTAGACACTGTCACTGAACTCTTCAGTTCAAGGCTAGCGCTCTACCACTTGAGCTACAGTGCCACTTTCAGTTTTCTGGTGGTTAATTGGAGATAAGAATCTCTTGGATTTTCCTGCCAGGGCTGGTTTTGAACTGTGATCTCAAATCTCAGGCTCTTGAGTAGCTAAGATTACAGGTGAGTGCCATGGGAACCTGATGACCTTGAACTTTTAAGCTCAAGCAATACTCTTCTATCAGCCTCCTGAGTAGCTAGGACTACAGTTGTGTGGCACTCATCTGGCCAATTACTTTATTTTTTGTTAGTATCTTTGAGAAAAATGTATGTGTTAGTAAATTTAAGCAGATTAACATTCCCAGCTATGGTAATATTGTCCATGAGTGACTCCAAAAGGCATGTGTGCAGCTGAATAGTGTACTCCCTCTGTGACTCTGCTACCCTTTGATTTGCCTCTGCCCACAGCCTGGCAGGAAAGAATTCCTAGAGTAGGGGATGACTTTTATTGAATTTGACCCATGTTAGGCTATTCCAAATGGATAGGAGGACAATTTCACATTATTAGGGGGGTTGAAAGTTCTATCTCTGGTGTTTCCAATAATTAATAATTATAATTAAAATAGATTTACTATGTATGCCAACTGTATGTCAAATGTAATCTGTATTTAGCACCTCCTGGATGACTTAACATACTTTCACTTACTATGCTTAATCTTTCAAGGATGACTGCTTTCCAGGAAGCAAAACATCTTCCTTGAAGCTAATTTCAGGCTGTACCAATTAGAGGGTGTCATAAGTGAGATTTTGCAGAGCTGGGAGGATTGTCAGGTACTCTTCTTGTTCCTGTCCATATGACAGTCACCTGCCACTTTTGACTTTTGGTACTTGGAATGTGGGTATATTGGAAAACTAAATTTTCTTTAATTCTAACTAAGTTTAAGCCTAAATCAGAGACTTTAATCAGTAATTAGCCAACTATAAACATATTTAGAATGAGCAAGAGAGGCAGACTACTTTTTTTTTTTTGTCGGTTGCGGAGCTTGAACTCTGGGCCTGAGTGCTGTCCCTCAGCTCTTCAGCTCAAGGCTAGTGCTCTACCACTTGAGCCACAGCACCACTTCCCAGACCTACTTTTTCAAATGTAAATTTTTTTAAAAATTTAATTTAATTTTATTTGTGAACATACTGTACAGAGGAGTTACAATTACATGGGCAGGATAATGTGTACGTTTCTTACCGAGCATTGCAGCCTCCTCCTTTGTTTACCCTTCACATCCCTTCCCAGCCTCCCCCCTCCCCCCAAATGTAAATTTTTTATATACATGTTTTTATTTGTAAATAAATATAAAGATGGGAAGATTTAGGAATTAAAGTCTCCTATATTTCTTTATTGCCACACTCATTTGCCTAAGTTGTCTACCTGCTTTTGTCCCTCACTCTCCTCTAATTCTCCATAATTAATCTTTCTCTCTGATTAATCTTTCTAAAAGCCATCAAATGTAAATTTTTTGAACTCTGTATACATGTTAAATAGTTCCTATAAAAGCGTCAGTATTTGAATTAAGATGTTTTAGGTATAAATATACATCATATTTTCAAGATTCAGTATGAATAAAATAATATAGAAAATCTCAATAATATTTATTTTTCTTGTCCTGGGAATTGGACAGGGTGTCATCCATACTAAACACACAGTTTGCCACTAAATGATACCCTAGTCCTTCTGAAAGTTAGGCTGAGATTTGTGGATCAAGATTTGAAGCCAGCCTAAGCGGAAAGGCAGAGACTCATATCTATAGTTAGCTAGAAGCTGAAAGTGGAAGTGTGGCTCAAGTGGTAGAGCTCCAGCCTAGAGCAAAAAAGTCAAACCAATTGGAGCTGGTGGTTCACGCCTTTAGTAATCCTAGCTACTCAGGAGGTTGATATCTGAGGATTGAAGTTTCTGAAGCCCTGTGTTCAAGCCCACGAACAACTGAAAAAACAAGAAAAGGTCAAACCAGAGTTGTGAGTCCCTGAGTTCAAACCCTAGTACTGGTGTGTGTGTGTGTGTGTGTGTGTGTGTGTGTGTGTGTGTGCGCGCGTGCGTGCGTGCACAGGCGTGCACTCACCTATACATACACACACACACTTGGAAATATTTTGAATATATTAAGTTAAATGAAATATAAAATTATATATATATGTATATGTGGCTGTTAGAAAATTTTAAATTACATGTGGGAAGCTCATTGTTAGTCTTTTTCCAAAGTCTGTGTCTTTAGAAGGTTTTTGATAAATTCTTATATATTGGGAAATGATGTTTGGGAGAAAAAATTATGTGGAAATAATAAGATAACATATTGCAAAATATAAAAAACTATCTTAATTTTCTTTTTTGCTTTTTGTAATTTCAAATGAATGTTCCACATGTAGATTTATTTATTTATTTATTTCCCAGGTTGATGTAAATCTAATAGAGTTAAGGGAGCATGACTGAAATACAAGCTGGTTTGCTGACACCTTATGTATGTGTTACATATTCCTGTGTACTATTTGTGTGTATGTATGTATGTATGTATGTATGTATGTATGTATGTATGTGTCTGTGTGCTGAAATGATCCCAAACATAAACCATAAATGTCACCCACAAATTTCCAAATTATAATACAGTATTCTCCAGAGCATGTTCCTTGTACAACAGATCGTCAGACTGCCTGACTGAAACTAGACACTTAGATACCAGAAACCCTTGCCCCTCCCTACCCATCCCAGCTAGCCATCATTCTACTTCTGTTTTATGAGTAGGACTGCTGTAGATGCCTCATGTAAATGGAATTATGTAGCACTTGTCTCCTTCTGGCTATTTTATTTTACTTAACATAATCTTATGGTTCACATATGTTGTAGAATATGATGGAATTTTTTTTTGTTATTGTTGTTGGTCATGGGGCTTGAACTCCGGGCCTGGGTGCTGTCTCTCAGCTCTTCAGTTCAAGGAGAGGGCTCTACCACTTGAGCCACAGCTCCATTTCCGGTTTTCTGGTGGCTTATTGGAGGTAAGAGTCTCACGGACTTTCCTGCCCAGGCTGGCTTTGAACTGCGATCCTCAGATCTCAGCCTTCTGAGTAGCTAGGATTAAAGGGATGAGCCACCGGTGCTCAGCCAGAACTTTTTTCTTTGAGACTGCGTAACATTCACCATGTATATATACTGCATTTTGTTTATCTGTTCGTTGGTTAGCAAACATTTAGTTTACTTCTACCTCTTAGCTATTGTAAATAATGCATCAATGAACATGGGTGTGCAAAAATATCTTGTTTAGATTCTATATTCAGTTCTTTTGAATTGCTGAAATGGTATTGCTAGATCAGATTGTAGTTTTAGCTTTAATTTCTCCACTGGCTATACTATTTATATTCCTACTGACAATTTTTATAAAATAATAAACACTATGTTTTTTTAAAGTAGTCATCATAATGGTATAAGGAAATATCTCGTTTTGGTTTTGATTTGCCTTTTTCCAGTGATGACTGTCTTATTCCGTGTGTGTGTGTGTGTGTGTGTGTGTGTGTGTGTGTGTGTGTGTGTGTGTGTGTGTGTGTGTGTGTGTGTGTGTGTGTGTGTGTGTGTGTGTGTGTGTGTGTGTGTTTGCTATTATTCGGGACTTAAACTAAAAGCTTAGGCACTGTCCCTTAGCTTTTTTGTTCAAGACTGGTAATCTGTCACTTTAGGTACATCTCTACTTCTGGATGTTGGTGATTAATTGGACATAAGAGTCTCAGGGACTTCCCTGTATAGGCTAGCTTTAAACCATGATCCTTATATCTCAGCCTCTTGAATAGCTAGGATTACAGGTCTGAGCCACTGGTGGCTGACTCTGTTTTATGTTGCTCTATTACCACACATTGGGTATTTTTTTGACCTAGCATTTTAGGGGCTGAAAAGTCCAAGCTTAGGTGACAACCTTTGATGAGTATCTCACAGTGTCAGCATGCAGAAGATATCACGTGGAAGAAGTGTGTGGAAGAGCAGTGAGCAGCACCTGCAGAAGAGGCCAAACAAGTGTATATGGTGGCTTGCTCTATAGCAACTTGCTCTTAGAATAAAATCCATTTCACTGGTCCATTTATCTTTGTGCCTTTGTTATGAGAGCACTGTTCTGAGCCCCATTGGTGGTGCTGGGAATCAAATCCAGGGCTTATCTAAATTTTCTACCACTGAGCAACAATCTTAGTCCTCTATACTCAGTTTAAATTATCCTGTTGTATTATTTAAAAAGCATTGAGCTGGGTGCCCATGGCTCACCTGTAATCCTAGCTACTGAGGAGGCTGAGATCTGAGGATTGGAGTTCAAAGCCAGCCTAAGCAGAAAAATCCCTGTGAGATCGTTAACTCTAGTTAGCCTCTCAAAAACTGGAAGTGGAGTGGTGGCTCAAAGTAGTAGAATGCTAGCCTTGAGCCTAAGAGCTCAGGGAAAGCACCCAGGCCCTGAGTTCAAGCCCCACAACCAGCCTAAAACAACAACAACAACAACAAACAACAAAAAAAACATTGATTTTGCCAGTTGTTAGTGGCGCAGACCTATAGTCTGAGTTACTCAGGAGGCTGAGACTTGAAGTATTGTAATTGGAAGCCAGCCTGGGCAGAAAGGTATGAGAGACTATCTCCAGTTAACCAGTAAAAATGCTGAACTGGGTGCTAGCTATGAGCAAGAAAGCAGAGCAGCAATCAGAGGCCCTGAGTTCTGGCACGTGTGTGTGTGTGTGTGTGTGTGTGTGTGTGTGTGTGTGTGTGTGTGTGTGTGTGTGTGTGTGTGTGTGTGTGTGTGTGTGTGTGTGTGTGTGTGTGTGTGTGTGTGTGTGTGTGTGTGTGGTGTGTGTGTGTGTGTGTGCGTGTGTAGATCCTGGGGCTTGAACTCAGGGTCTGGAGTCACAGCTCTACTTCTGGCTTTTTGTGATTAATTCAAGAAAAGAGTCTCACAGATTTTCCTCCCTGATCTGGCAGGAAAAAACCTGGATTCTCACATGTCAGCTTCCTGAGTAGCTAAGATTACAGGCATGAGTCACTAGGGCCTCAAAAACAACATTGGTTTTACTTATATTTTAGTGTATAAGTAAGGATGTTTAGCAAGCTGTTACTAATACCATGCTTTTCTAAATTGTTTGTATCTGTTATCACTTTCTGTGAATATTAGGGAATTTATTCTGTTTTTGCCTTTTATCGTAAGCATGGTTGGCACAACTTGAGGATGGGGATCTACAAAAGGGATGGCAGATGGAATGAATTTCATTAGGGCCATTGGCTCTTCAGGAATTCTTCATTTTCACTTGGAGGTGGAAATTTGGGATTGTTGAATAAGGCCAACTCTAAAAGTGTGGACAAGAGGTTAAGACTTAGAAGCCACTTTGCTTGGCTTTGTCTTTCAAGACACTTAATTAGCTATACATTTTAGACAAATATAATTTGATCCCTTTGTTTCAGTTTCCTTATTAGTAAATCAAATTAATGTTGTAATTTACCTCACAGTAATATTTTTCAGGTTAAATGAATTAAACACAATATCTGGCACATATTAAGTATTATTATAGAGAGTATGTTTTATTACTTTGGATATTATAAATAAAAATGAGATCATTGGCCAAATTCTTAATTTCCTGGAACAGCTAACCTTTTTGTTTACCTCAGAAATAGAAAAAAAAGGTACATAAATAATTTGTGTTCATAAGAATTTCAAGCCCTGCGTGTAGTAAGAGATTATAAATTCTTAAGTCAGTGGAGTTCTCCAAATCTTTTAATGATTATATGAGCACTGCATTTATATTAAGGGATATTATAAAAGCTGCCATGTAGTTTATCATTTGTCTTCAGGTTTGTAATTAGTTTTTAGGATATGTGTATAAAACCTAGGGTGAGATGAAGATTAATGTATTTGGGCAGCATAAACCATGATGATGCTTTGATATTGGTGTGTTTATAATATGCCATATTTGTCAAATAAATTTTGTAACTGAGGACTTTATTTTCACATTGCAATAAATCTTCTGAAGGATCTGAAGTTTATAAACTTAATAGTAGGCTTTTAAAATCTATTTTCTTGGTGTTTTAATTATATTTCACTTTTATAGTTTCTATTGCTTTGTATTTAAACTATTCCCAGTATTTGAAATATAAACATTTGAAAGTTTCCTTTGGAATCAAGCATCTCTCTCTCACACACACACATACACACATATACATAGGCACACATATTTCTATCAACTCCCTTCCCTTTTCTTCCCCTTTCATCACCCTTTTCATGTGTAAATGAATGGAAACTCATGCATGACTTTTTGTGAATAGTGAGATGCTTCTCTGTAGCTAAGTAAAAATACTCTTCTGATAAAGTGCCTAAAGTATGTTTTGTTGTATAAAAGGAATGTAATGCATCTTTTCTTCTAAGCTTTACATTTCTCTTAATGGATAAAAGCACCTTCACAAACAGGATATCTCGCTTGAGTAGAGTATGTGTTGGAGAAGAGGGGAGATACACCTGGGAATGCCATCACCAGCCCCCTGTGCCAGTATATGTTAATTTGGTTTTCACAGTTTCTTACCCAGCTGCAATAATGTTGGCTGCTTATTTGCTTTTTCCAACCTACTTTAGAATTTGTAGTATTTTTAATATCTTCAGCTAAGTCAGAGCTAAGTTACAAGAATGCATATGTTGAAACAGCACATGCTTTAAATAAATGGCTACTCTGGGGATTCCCATTTATCGTTTTCCAGTTGGCAGTGCAGAACACCTAGCCTTCATAGCTCTGGATAGTTATGGAGTGAAACTCTCATTTTAAGTGAAGAACCATACGGTTGTTCTTCATCCAGAATGCCAATCTTAGATGCTCTACAAAGCAGCTCCTGTCTTATATTTTCTACAGCACTTATTTTCTACATAATATGTGCCAGTTGGCAGTATCTTTGTTTTTATAGTTAAACAGCCACTACCTGCAGGAGGAGTTTCATACTGGATTAGGGAAAGAACTAGTATTGGCTGAGTAGTTTACAATCATTTTGTGATTAAAGAAGAGGAAACAGTGGATTTTATTAAAACAAAACTGTCCTTCTATTAAAAATTCCCCTTCAGGAAGAGTTATCCTTCAATAGCATACTTAGTATTGAGGGACTTCAATTAAAGAGTTGTACAAGTAGGAAGTAGAGCCTCTGTCTTGTTGATGGTACTTCTTTCTTCTTCATTTAACTTTTTCTTCTAAGCTAATTGTGGCTCAATTGACTCATTAGACAAATTAAAAAGAAAATAACAAGCCAAACAGGTAGTATTTTATACTTACTGCCTCACATTGCACAGTGAGTTTTATGACATTCTCACAGTTAAAGGGACAAAGAAAGAGATAATCTCAGTGTATTCTTTTTTTAAAAAAAAGTGTACAAGTGATGTACAGAGAGAATACAGTTACATGAGTTAGATAAATGAATACATTCCTTTTTGAACAGTGTGACCTCCCTCTCATTTTCTCCCCCCCCCCCCCCAAGTTGTAAAGTTCATTTCCAACTTAGTGTCTAGTGGAGTATCACTGTTGCATTGGTTTACCCTTTGTCCCACTGTTTCTGTGATTCCCCTTCCCATCCCCAAATCAGATAAACATATACAAGACAAAGGGTACAGAAATAAAAAACAGTGTCAACAGGGAATAAACTGAAGGGGGAAAAAGAACAAAAAAAAAAAGAAATAACTGCAAACAGTACACTAAAGAAAAACTCCAACCTGTTGTTTCCATTTCTTGGAGTTCATTTTGATAAGCATCATTTTATATGGTCATATGCACATAGTGATGGAGCTATTGTGATCCTCTGCTAAGAATATCCTAGATATCTCTGGCTATAAAAGAAATGAAAATCAAAACAACATTGAGATTCCACCTCACCCCAGTTAGAATGGCCATTATCAAGAAAACAATAATAGCAGATGTTGGTGGGGATGTGGCCAAAAGGGAACACTACTATACTATTGGTGGGAATATAAACTTGTTCAATCACTCTGGAAATCAATATGAAGGTTCCTCAAAAGACTAAATAAACATAGAGCTCTCCTATGACCCAGCAATCTCACTCCTGGGCATTTACCCAAAAGACCACAAACAAGGCCACACTAAAGCCACCAGCACAACCATGTTCATTGCAGCATTATTTACCATAGCGAAGATATGGAATTAAACCAGATGCCCTTCAGTAGATGAATGGTTCTAGAAAATGTGGAATTCTCTGTTTCCATCAGAAAGAATGACATTGCCCCATTCATAAGGAAAGGGAAAGACTTGGAACAAATTATAATTAAGCGAAGCAAGCCCAGTCCAAAGAAACAGGCTATATGGTTCTTATTTGTAATAATTAGAGCATTCTTAGCAGTGTATTTTTTTTTTTGACTAGATGATATACATCAATGTTAAGAGTCAGAGCTAAATGGGATGTTCACACCGATAATCCTAGCTACTTAGGAGGTAGAAATCACATAAAAATCCTGGCTGAAAGCCAGCCTAGACAGAAGTTTATAAGACCATCATCTCAATAGAAAAAAGGTGGAGCATAGTGGTGTGTGCTTGAAATCTGCAACTATGTGGAAGCGTAAATAGGATTGTAGTCCAGATTAGCTTGAACAAAAATAGTGAAATCATATTTAGAACACAATGAAAGTAAAATGGCCCAGAGGTGAAGTATAGAGTGTCAGGGTAGCAAATACAAGGCCTTGAATTCAAACTCCAGTACTGCCTCCATCTGTATCCCCAGAAAAAGAGTCAGAAATGTCTACATCATAATGTTGTCTTAAAAAATAGTTTTGTGCACTGTCCATGTCTGGGACATTTGCTCATTCATGAGTACAAGACAGGAGCCAGAGATACCAGTCAGCCCTGCTCCAGTCGTTGGTTAGATATACCATCAAACCTTTCTCTTCTGCTATCCATAGATCCACTACTGTCCAGTTAAAAACCAAAAAGATGCTAGTCGTCATGCTCTTCATATGGTTGAATTAATGAGAAAGCATAGATTTCTGGATCTTTGATTTTTCTTTTTTTTTTAATTGTAAAAATACTGTACAGAGGGGTTACAATTACATGGACAAGGTAATGAGTACATTTCTTATCAAGCATTGTTGCCTCCTCCTTTGTTTCCCCATATCATCTGATCTTTGATTTTTCTAATGGATTGATTGGCTCTTTGCCTGCTTCATTACATTAAGAAAAAAATTCCCCTTTAAAAATTATAGTCCAAAATATAGCTGTGATGGACTTTTAAAGCTTTTTTATATTTAATAAGTGTAGAAGGTCATTATAAGTTGGAAGTAGTCTCTTCTCACTGCCACAACCCTTTGTGTAGTAATAGAATCATACAACCACATCTGCCTCTTGATGGATTGATTACAAGGCATCCTCTTCCAGTCATTTCTGCCTTGTTTGAATAATGTTTGCTGAAGAATAGGTAGTTACCTTCCCATGTCTCATGTTCTTATACTTTGCCAGGACCTAAGGGTTATGTGGTGATATTATGAAGGACACAGAGCATGAAGGGACTTGAGATGTCTATATGACAACACTTCATGGTGTTAGCACCTCTGAAGGTGGTACAGACTTGCTATAATTCTGTGATCTGTGCGGTTTGTTCCTGCTGAGCAAATGTGTTTTTCTTTCACCCCCTATTTTGTCTCTCATTACTCAAGTATTTTATGATTGATTTCTTTGGATGTACATATTCTTCCTTCCCCTTGGTTTCTATTAAAAGTACATTGTGATTACAAAAGACTTTCAGGTCTCTGGCCATTGGGTAGTCCAGACTGACCCTATGTTGTTTCCATGATTCTTTCCTTAACTGTGGCTGGGAAGGACTGGGTGTGTGTAGCTCAGAATGCCCGCTCTTGTTTATCTAGACAATAATCAGTGTCTTTTATTTACAACCTGTTTTTTTTTCTGTTTTTTTTTTTCTGTGTGTGTGTGTGTGTGTGTGTGTGTGTATGTGTGTGTGTGTGTGTGTGTGTGTGTGTGTTGTTGGTCGTGGGGCCTGAACTCTGGGTCTGGGAGCTGTCCCTCAGCTCTTCAGCTTATGGCTAGCACTCTACCACTTGAGCTACAGTGCCACTTCCAGCTTTTTCTGCTTATGTGGTGCTGAGGAATCGAACCCAGGGCCTCATGCATGGAAGGCAAGCACTCTACCATTGAGCCACTCCCAGCTCCCCCTTTTTTTCTTTTTCTTTCTAGTTTTGTAAGTGTTTATGTGTTTACTGGGCCTAATAAGAAGGCATTTCAGGAAACAGTATATTTTAAATTCACACTTACTTTCTATTCATCCAAAGAGGACAGAAAGCCAATTGTTACCAGAGTTCAGAATTTTTTCATGTAATTCTGTCAGTTCATAAATATATCTAAACTTTAAATCATTTGAAGTTATTATGTGTAGTAGCTCATTGACAGAACTATAGGAAAAAACCCCAAAGGATTATTATTTAAATTAGATCCTCTAACTTGTCAGAAGTACAAAATTGTGAAAATGACTTTATAGCTGTGTGTTGTTAGCCCATGTCTGTTATCCTAGCTAGCTAGATTATTGTTAAGACTTTATCACACAGTTGAGTATCTTTGAAGATTAAATGATGACTTTGTAAAGTTAATTGTTGCTTGAAGTCATGGAATTTAGGGACCAGTACTAAATCTCTAATTAACCACAGCTGTGAAAACAACTTTGTGGTCATTTTGTGGGTTTTTGAATAGTGCCACATTACTACAGTAATAAATAGTGAATATTTTAATAAATATTTGTTTAGTTATATAGAGTATAAGTGAAAATGTAAGTTTTGAAGGTTTTCTGATAATCACTTTTCAGATAATATTGAGAGGCCTCATTTGGAATAAGAAAGGTATTTTCTAGATTCTTCCCCTAAAAGATTTTGGAATCTGTTTCTAATTACTGCCTTGTATGTGTGATATTTTAAAAAAATCACAAAGACTCATGATTTCTGAATGTGATATAAAGTGTATTTGTACATTTACTGGCATGCATCCCTCACCTAGTGAGAATTGGCTGAAATGGAGTTTTTCAGTGAAAGTGAGAGAAAGGAAGTGTTTATGGGAAGGTAAGTGAGGAATGAAACCTGTCTCTCAAGTAGCATATTGTAGAATTAGAGTGATGACCAGCGAGATGAGATCCCAGTGGAGCACATTGTGATAAGTAAGTATAACAATGAATATGCAACCATTATATGTTACATGATGTCTCCTGTGATCCTCCTTCATTTGTGAAGTTAGTTTCTTGAAGTGTTGTCTTTGCCACAAAGATCAACAAAGTGAAACATGCCATTTTGCAGTAAAGGTATCAAACATTTAGTATTTATGATTACTGATTGGCAGATTTAGGTTTATCTTTGAAGTAAGATATATTTTTGAAAAACGTGTATTTGGATATAGAATCAACAAACTTCTTATTACCCTTTTTTTTCTCCTTTTTCTTCTTTTAATCCTTGGTAAACAGATCAAGGTAGAGCCTGAGAAAGAAGGAAAGGAGTGAGAGACAAGAAAATAAGATCCTAGTTGGATGCAGTATGTATAGCTGTAATCCCAGCTGCTCAGGAAATGGAGACTGGGAAGATTGCCAGCTTGGGCAAAAACATTGTGAGACCATATCTCAATAAATAAGTGGGAGTGCATAGAAAGGAGGCCAGAGCCCGGCCCTAGGCAAAAATGGTGAGACCCTGCATGAAAAATAACGAAAATCAAACAGGGTTGGAAGTATGGCTCATGAAGTAGAGTGTCTGCTTCATAAGCATGAGGTCCTGAATTTAAAACTCCAGTACCACAAAAAAAAAAAAAAGAAAAGAAAATCAATCTGGTTTCTGTAGTTAGCCCGATAAGGAAATACAGTAGTGTTCTTTCCAAGTCTTTGAATTGTAACTGTTCACTTCCATGCCTTAGTAATAATAAATAAATTCATAAAGAATTGGTGGTTATTCCAAAATGATCTCAATACAATGAGAATATTTTAATGAGTGTTTATTCTACATAAGCATAACTTGACACTTTCACAGCAAAGCCAATTAAATAAACTAACTTGAGGTTTCTTGTTATGAAACTAGACACCGATTTTGGTCGGCAGTCCCATGAACATATCTCCATCCTAGTTTTTATTTTTTTGCCTGAGCTGATGATTGCACATTTGAATCATCTGAGTTAAACAGAAATCAAACTTCAGCAGACCAGGGCTGCATACTCAGTTCTAATTTTAGTAGTGTCAGGTGGATCCCTTATATTGACTGGCAGGAATAAAATCTTTCAAGGTATTCAGCCAGCTTTGATAACCCAACCTTTTGCTACTTAACAGAACCCTGTAGAATGATGCTGGCAATCTTTGTTTTTTTGGCAGTTGGTCTTCAGTGCACCTCAGACTTTCTTATAATACAGATTAAAATTAATTACACTACCTTTTCTGTACTTGGAGCTTTGCGATACAAACTGGTAAGTATACATTGAAAATGTGGAAGTGGAGGTGTGGCTTAAGTGGTAGAGCACCAGGCAGCCTTGAGCAAAAAGGCCAAGCAAAAGGTGAGGTTATTGAGTTCCAGCCCTAGTAATCATGTGTGATGTGCATGCATGTATACATATACACACTCAAGAATATTGACAATGGTCTGCATGTCTTACTGAGCAGAATACTGGCCCCCAATATATGTCCATATTTTGATTCCTGTAATATGTAAATACTGTCTTTTTGGAAAAATAAGTTGAACATCTTGAAATAAGAATATTATCCTGCCTTATGTCGAAAAACGAACTTTACAACTTTGGCAGGGGTGGGGGGGGGAAGGGGGTTGGGAAGGGATGGGAAAGGGAAACAAAGGAGGAGGCAACAATGCTTGCTTGATAAGAAATGCACTCATTACTTGCCCATGTAATTGTAATCCCTCTGTACGGTATTTTCACAATAATAAAAAAAGAATAATATCCTGACTCTCTGGGTTTCCTCTACATACCATGATAAGTATTGCAAGAAGAGAAAAGCAGGAAAGATTTTGCAGAGGAGAAATCGAGGTGAAGATGGAGGTCCAGATAGGAGTGATGGGTCCACAGGCCACACAATATCTGTGGCCACCAGAACCTCCTAGAGGCAAACAGGCCCTCCTCTATAGCCTTTGAGGGAGCTCAGCCCCAGTAATGCCTTGCAGTTCAGTTCAGTGAAACTCATTTTGGACTTCTGACCCCAACAATGTGACAATATAAACTTCTGTTATTTTAAGCCACCAAGTTTATGATAGTTTGTTTCAGCAACCATAGGAAATGAATATAGTTCCATTCAACCAATAGTTGGGTTTTGGTACTATGTTATCTTTGGTTTTGTAGCACTAAGTATTTGTGCAATAGATTTAACAATTTATTACATTAATCTATTTTATAAAAAAGAGATTAAAATCGGAGAAATGTTTTATGTATGGGTGTGAATACACATAGTATATATTATTCACATACAGTGGGATAGCTATAATCTTAATGTGATTGAAATAAAGATGGAAGTCATTTGGTTGGGTGTTTTAATCTAAATTGATTAGATTCTCATTAGAAGTAACCTGTGTTTAATGATGAAGGAAAGAGCATACTTAATGAACCAAATGCTGTAACTATTTTGTTGAAAAGTGTTTCTAAAAGTGTGAGATAATTAGGAATTTTGATAAATTTTTGTTGTGCTGGGAATAGGTAGCATTTATACTATTTATTTTGTTAACTAATGCGGAACTGTTGATATCATTTAGGTATAATGTGGCACCTTGGTTGTTTGGTTCTTAGATATTCTGTTCACGTGTAATTTCTGAAAAGAATCTATCAGAAGAGCAGTACCCATATGAAGTTCTAACACTTCTCATGTTTTAATTTATCTGTCTTGGTTTTTGTTCCTAGGAACTACCATAGTAGAAGCTAAATCTTGCTTGTAGAGATATAGAATGTTTTATGGAAAGATCATGGACTATGAAGTATGACATAGGTGATTAACTGATTAGCTATAACATTAGGTAAGTCATTTAATCAGTTCCTCTGGTAAGTAGGAAATATTTATAGCACAGGCTTTAGGAGGTTAAAGGAAGTAATGTATTTAAAGTGTTAAGCAAAGCCTGTTTGCAACTTTAGAGCCCACTATTGTCTGCCCCAATTTTTTTCTAACTTATTTGATGGGCAATGAAGTCTTGAACTTTAGGATAGTAGCCTAATGTTTATGTAGGAATAAAGCTCAATCTGATTTGAATTTTGCTGCATATGTATTCTTATGATCCTGCTATGATTCCTCCATATTGTTCCACTTAATATAAAGTCATTAATTCTTTTTTTAAAGAATTTTTTTCTTTTTTATTTATTTTTTATTGTAAAGATTCTGTACAGAGGGGTTCCAGTTATATGAGTAAGGTAATGAATACATTTCCTATTGAGCATTGTTACCCCCTCCTTTGTTTTTCCCTACAATCCCTTCCCTCCCCACCTTCCCAACTCCCCCCTGGCCCTGAAGCTGTAAAGTTCATTTTAACCTATTGTCCTGTACATCTCATTGTTTGTTTTTTTTTTTTTTTCGTACATTTTATTGTAAAAATGCTGTACAGAGGGGTTACAGTTACATGAGGAATGTAATGAGTACATTTCCTATTGAGCATTGTTGCTCCCTCCTTTGTGTTCCCCCTACTATCCCTTCCCTCCCACCTCCACAACTCCCCTCCCACCTCCACAACTCCCCCTCCCCCCCCAGCTCGAAGTTGTAAAGGTCATTTTCAACATAGTGTTTTGTACATTTCATTGTTACAATGGGTCAACCTGTATCCTTATTTCAGCATTTTGTTATTTCCCTTCCCCTCTCCAAATTAGAAAAATATATATACAAGATGCAGGGGACCAGAATCAAATACAGTGAAAACGGGTTATACCATGGGGGAAGAACATACAAAAGAAACAAAAAAAAATTACACAGTAATTATAAGTACATTAAAAAAGAACAGCAACAGAAATAAAACCTCTTGTGTCCCTATCTTGGGGTTCATTTCACTTAACATCATCTTATGTGGTCATATGTACATAGCTTTTGACCTTTTCTGCTTGTCTGGTAAGATTATCCTAGACGTATACTAGTTATTGCAAATAAGGAAAACCATGGGACCTATATTTCTTTGGGCCTGGCTTACTTCACTTAATACAATTTTTTCCAAGTCTTTCCATTTCCTAACAAATGGGGCAGTGTCATTCTTTTTGATGGAGGCACAGAATATATATCTATATGTCTATATCTATATAGATATAGATATAAATCACGTTTTCTTGATCTATTCATCTACTGAGGGACATCTGGGTTGGTTCCATATTTTAGCTATGGTGAATAATGCTGTGATAAACATAGTTGTGCTGGTAGCTTTAGTATGGCCTTGTTTGTGATTATTTGGGTAAATGCCCAAAAGTGGGATTGCTGGGTCATAGGGGAGCTCTATGTGGAGTCTTTTGAGGAACCTCCGAAGTGGTTTGAACAAGTTTACACTCCCACCAACAATGCAGTAGAGTCCCCTCCAGCATCTGTTGTTATTAGAGTTCTTGATTATAGCCATTCTAACTGGGGTAAGGTGGTATCTCAATATTGTTTTGATTTGCATTTCTTTTATGGCCAGAGAAGTAGAGCATTTCTTCATGTGTCTATTGGCATTCTTATTTCCTCTTCAGAGAAGTCTCTCTTTAAGTCTTTAGCCCACTTATCAATCAGGCGGTTGTTTCTTTGAGGATTTGTTGTTGGGGGATTTAATTTTTGAGTTTTAAGTATATTTTAGATATGAGGTACTTGTAAATGCATTAATTCTTGATAGTCTGCATCAATTATATATGTCTATATACTTGCATGCATATGTATATGTGTGCATATACCTATACATACACATATATAATGTGTGCATGTATTATACATACACATACATCTACACACATGTGTGTGTGTGTATGCATCCTTCCCTGTCCACAACA
Organism: Dipodomys merriami; assembly: GCF_024711535.1. Taxonomy (NCBI): domain Eukaryota; kingdom Metazoa; phylum Chordata; class Mammalia; order Rodentia; family Heteromyidae; genus Dipodomys; species Dipodomys merriami. The sequence continues at coordinate 4,216,321 of NW_027202382.1, read as the reverse complement.
AACTTAAATTAATCAATTCTTTGTTCTTGTGTAGGCTGTTTCCTGTAGGCTAATGACATAATCTTACCCTTTGATCTTAGACTATTTTTGCCTTTCCTATTTGTATATATCATGTTTGTACTAAGTAATTAAAAGCTTCTGCCCAAGCACTTACATTCAGAATATATAAAGTACTTTGCCAAATCCATGCAAGAAAGATGCCAATTCAGGAAAAATGTGAAGAAAAGAATGCAACAGATCTGTCATTGGATGTCCAATATGTACAATAAACACAATAGGTTCCATATCTCCTGACACCCAAGGCAAATGCAAATTAAACCACAATGCAATTTTAGTACATACTCATCAGAATGGCTTAAATCAGGAAGGACGGGAATGTAGAACAATTGAAATGATCACCCTCTGCTATTAAGAATGGAAATTAGTGCAAGCACTTTGGAAAGCCGCCAGTACAGTTAAACATAGACATACTCAATAATCCAGTTCATCTATTTTTAGGAAAGTATGTATGTGTGTTTGTTGATACTAGCAAAAGTCATGCGTGAGAATATTCATAATTCAATATTCATAAAAACTTTAAAAAATGGTCCGTCATTGTAGAAGACTCCCACAATGGAGTGATAGAATTACATGTCAGTGAGATGAACTATACTGCTGACAGCATGGCTGAATCTTACAAACATACTGTTAACTTAAGAAGCCAAATTGATTCTATCTTCTGTTAATAATTTCCTTTACTCATGGAATAGGTTGAGACTAAGGGGCATTTTACTGGCAGTAAGCAGTGGCAGACTTATTGGAAACCTTTACTGTTCTTTTTCTTTGCTTTTTCTTTGCTGGATGAAGATTTCTCAGCTTTGTTGATTAAGTGAAAGTTTTTGAAATGTCACTACTTTTGTTGCACTTTCTGTATGTAGGCATACTAATCTTTAGTAAACATATTTCTAATGTTTCATGGAATTTTCCCCTGAAATATGTGTGTGTGTGTGTGTGTGTGTGTGTGTGTGTGTGTGTGTGTGTGTGTGTGTGTGTGTGTGTGTGTGTGTGTGTGTGTGTGTGTGTGTGTGTGTGTGTGTGTGTGTGTGTGTGTGTGTGTGTGTGGTACTTTCCATAAGCTTTTTTGCTCAAGGCCAGCACTCTACCACTTGAGCCACAGTTCCACCTGGAGCTTTTTGATGGTTAATGGGAGATGGGGGTCTCATGGACTTTCCTGCTCAGGCTGTCTTTGAACCGTGATCCCTTAGATCTCTGCCTCTTGAGTAGCTAGGATTATAGGTATGAGTCACTGGTGGCAGGCTTGAAATATTATATATTTTTTATGTTGGACATACATATTTTCTCTAAAGCAACATTTTATTCTGTTGTTTCCATCTTGTCAACCTCCAAGCCATGAGCAAAATTACAAAAAAAAATACTGCTGTTTTTGTCTTGGTACAAATGTCTTTGCTCTGATTTTTCATAAATGCCTTTAAAGAATGTCACAACATGTAAATTTAGATGGTCAGGCTTCAAGCTAAACTATTATCAGCCTTGTGAGACCAGTTATGAATAATAGTTTGATGAAAGATATTAAAACCCTGGACTGACACATTAAAAGGGCTTTAAAAAAAACCAAAAATTGTACAGCAAGGAGGTTGTATCCCAAACCTTTTAAATGGAGAAGCATGTGTGTTTGGTGACCTTGGAACTGACTTAGACCTACATTTGAGAGTAGACAGGAATGGTTTACAGATGAATGAAATAAGAAGCATGTGTACTGGAGATACTGTTACATTTGATAGGAAGAATGAAAGCAATAACTTGCATGAAGCTTTAATATATATTTATCCTAAATACAACAAAGGGTTAAATTAATTTTTTAAATTCATGCTTCCTTGGTCACTTTCAGAGATGATTTTTGCTGCCTTGATTTGATTGACATGTGAACTCTAAGAGTGAAGTGTGTTTTTTTATTTTAGTGATACTTTAAAATACTGGAGTATTTGGTGGTTGTAGTGGCAGTCTTTTCTTACAATTTTGTTTTTGACTCAGGAGTTTATTCAGAGTTCTAGAAACCCATGTACTTCTACATTTTCACATCTAGTTTAATAAGTAAACCTTCTGTACCATTATTTTAGCGTTAAAAATTTATGAGCTAGAACATTTTAATAATAAATAACATATTTCTCTTTAGTGCTTAATGTGTTTCTTGTTTCTTTCTACTTGATTCTTTGCTTTTCTTTTAGATTGCTGCTAACCTTGAATACTAAACTGTACTGAATAAAGAGAATAAGAATATTATGGTTATTTTTCAGTAATTAGTGAGTTTTAGTTGGTCTTAATTGCTTCTTGTATAATGCACAATAAAGGATTTTTTTTCAGTAAATCCAAGACTCAATGATTACTTAAGGAACAGAGCACATTGGATTATCTTTTTTTTCATGTTATTTGAGAACACAAATACCTACCTTTTCATATTTCTTGGAGCATCTATAATCCTTTGTTAGTTTAAACCTTCCTCCCCTTTTTTTTTTAAATATAGAAGTTGTGAACTATGAGTTGACCACAAAGTTTCAATACAAACTTGGTTTTCAGTTATGGTTAAATGATCCCTTTTTTCATCTGAGGGTTTTGAATTCAATTCTTATCACTTACTATCCATTCTCATATGTCCTTGGCATACACATATGTGTACATATATCTGAGACAAGCAGAAATGGTCAGATAAGTTGATGTTAGGAGAAATGAACCCTAAGATAAGGACTCAAATGGTTTTTCTTTCTTGCTATTGTTTCTAACATATTTATAAGATGATTTCTTTGTTGCTCTGTATATCCCTCCCCCATGGTATAACCCCTGTTTTCACTGTATTTGATGTTGGTATAACTTGGGGAGGGGAAGGGAAAAAACGAATTGTTTAAGTAGCAATACAGGTGGACCCATTGCAACAATGAGATGTACAAGATGTTCTGTTGAGGGGCTGGGAAGTTGGCTCAGTGGTAGAGCGCTTGCCTTGCATGCCTGAGGTCCTGGGTTCAATTCCTCAGCACCACATAAGCAAAAAAGAAAAAACCCGGAAGTGGCGCTGTGACTCAAGTGGTAGAGCGCTAGCCTTGAGCTAAAGAGCTGAGGGACAGCACCCAGGCCCAGAGTTCAGGCCCCACGACCGGATCCCCCCCCCCCCCCCCAAAAAAAGATGTTCTGTTGAAAAACGAACTTTACAACTTTGGGGAGCGGTGAGGGAAAAGGGAGATGGGAGGGCAGGGATGGGAAGGGGAAACAAAGGAGGAGGCAACAATGCTTGATAAGAAATGTACTCATTACCCTGCTCATGTAAATGTAACCCCTTTGTATGGTATTTTCACAATAAAAAACATTAATAAAAAATTTAAAAAGCTATAAAGAAACAAACAAGGAGAACAACTTCTCAATTGATGTGCTTAAAAATTACAAATAATTTGCATGGACCACTAGTTTAGGTTTTATATATAATCATTTCAAAAGTTAGGGAATCCTTCCATATCTTCAATCTATTTACAACTCCTTTTTTCTTAGGAGAAATCCTGTTTTTACTCTCCTTTGCTCAATTTTAGGACAGTGTGCTTTTCTGGCTATTTCTCTTTTCTCTTTTCTCCCCTCTCCTCTTCTCCCAGTTTTTCCCTTTTCTCCTTTTCTTCCTTTATTCCCTGTCCTTGTTTTTCCCCCTTTCTTTTCCTCATGGTACTTACCATGGAACTTAGCTGGTATGGAGGGTTTTTGTTTTGTTTTGTTTTGTTTTTGTTTTGCTGACAGTCCTGGGCCTGGAATTCTGGGCTTGGATGCTGTCCTTGAGTTCATTTTTACTCAAGGCTAGTGCTCTACCACTTGAGCGACATCACTACTTCCTGCTTTTTCTGTGATTAATTGGAGGTAAGAGTCTCATAGACTTTTCTCCCATCCAAGTACTAACCAGGCCCGACCCTGCTTAGCTTCCGAGATCAGACGAGATCGGGCGCGTTCAGGGTAGTATGGCCGTAGACTCTCATAGACTTTTCTGTCCAGGCTGGCTTTGAACTGCGTTTCTCAGTTCTCAGCCTCCTAAATAGCTAGGGTTAAGGTGTGAACCACTGGTGGCTAGTCACTTTTTTTTTTTTTTTTAGTTTTAAATCGATATCTTGCTCTGTGCTTTAGGCTATCCTCAAACTTGTGATTCTCTCTACCCTTAGCATCCTGAGTGCTGGGATTAGAGTCACATACCACAACACCCAGCTTAAAGTTTTAGTTGGTAAAATAATATGATTTATATAATATATTAGAGAGTTATTGATACTCTGTGAGTTCAGCGACATAAATCATGACATATATATTTTAAATGTTCCATTTATTGTGGTTTCATACACTGGCTTGCCTCTGTGTAGCAATCATTCATAGATATGAAGGTGGTAAAAGATGAATAATAAATTTTCTATTTGGGGAAAATTCTCGTTTTCAGAAATTTTCCTTTGTACAGATTATCTATATATGTAATATATAATCCATAGCACACATACACACACACATACATATATAAAATGTCCTTACCAAGTTTTTCCCATTGTTAATATATTACATTGCCATCACGATCTTGTTATGAAGCTAAAATTGCATATCACTATTAGTTAATTTGAGACTTAGATTTCTCTAGTTTTTTTCATTAATATCCTTTTTTGGGTTTCAAGCTTTAACTTATGGCATCACATTTTTGTTCAAAAACATTTATTTTAAAAGTCTAAATTTAAATTTAACCCAATATTTTTTTCTGGTTAACAAGCATTTCTAACCCCCCCTTTTTTTGGGTCCAGTCATGGGGCCTGAACTCTGGGCCTGGGCGCTATCCCTCAGCTCTTCAGCTCAAGGCTAGCGCTTGAGCCACAGTGCCACTTCCGACTTTTTTCTTTTTGCTTATGTGGTGCTGAGGAATCGAATCCAGGGCCTCAGGCATGCAAGGCAAGCACTCTACCACTGAGCCACCTTCCCAGCCCCTCTAACCCCCTTTTGTTAAATTCTTTTAAAATTTTGTTTTTCCTTGCTGAAAGGAGAAAAAAAAATGAAAGAACAATTGTGTCATTATTAGTATAGTGTTAGCTTGTTAGTCAGCTTTTTATCACTATGACAAAATAGCTGAAAAAATGAACCCAAAAGAGGAAAGATTTACTTTGGCTCACTGTTTTGGAGGCTTTCATTTATTGGTCCTGTGGTTTCATTGTTTGGGGTCTGATGTAAAGGAGAATATCATGGTGAAAGGGTGTTTGGCAGAGGAAAGGGCGATGGAGAAGGAGACAGGGAGAGTAGGCTTCACCTTCTAATAAGCCCAATCAGCTCTAAAGTCATCTGTTTTGAAGAAGGTAGACATTTGTGATCCAGTTTTTTTCCTCCCAGCCCATCAGCTGCCAAGTAAGCCTATGGCTTTTGGGAGGAACATTTTATATCCAAGCCATTGAAGTCAGAAAAATCAAAATAGTTCTTTCCCTTTCAAAATTCAAAATAAGGAGATAGGCAGATATATCTCAGTGAGGGGGTACATATTTTTGAGTTTCTAGATTCAGTTCCCAGCATTATCAAAATAAGTACATAAATAATAAAAATTAATAAGCAAAATATACCAAAATTCAAAATAGTATTTCTTTAATAAGCATTATTTGCCTTTTTGTTTCTGTATAGTTTCTTTTTTAACCTTGCTCTCTTTTTATGTCCTTCCATAAAATATTATAACATTATAATTATATTATGGTTTTTGTCAAGTTTATAGCTAACTCCTTTTTTTCTTCCTTGTAGAATTTGGATTTTTTTTTTATTATAGGATGTAATGCATATGTTATGAAACTAGGAAATTAAGAGAATGGATGGGATGATTGGGAAAGATGAAGGAGAATGATGAAAAGGGTGATATTGCTTAAGATGTACTGAGCTTATAAACTGACAAGTTGAATGGTAACACCTTTGTACAACTACTTAAAGATGATACAAATATATTTTTGTGATAATGTTACATCTAAGAAAATTTTCAGGCCAGGCATCAGTGGCTCAGTCCTGTAATGCTAGCTACTCAGGAAGCTGCAATCTAAGGAATGAGGTTCAAAGTCAGCCCAAGCAGGAACATTTGTGAGGTGCCTATCTCCAATAAACTACTGAGAAAAAAGCCAGAAGTGGTGCTGTGGCTCAAGTGGTAGAGTGCTAGCCTTGAGCACAGAGTAGGTCAGGGACTATGCCCAGGCCCTGAATTCAAATCCCAGGACCAGGCCCCCCCCAAAAAAAAAACCCACAAAAAATTGCAAACATACCAAAAAGTATGCCTGGTATATATTTTACCCCAAGTTGTCCTATCTTAACATTTTAAAGACAGAACACTGACCACAACAAAGAAAACAAAGAAGTAACCTTAGTGTAGCAGTGTTGATGGAGATTTGAGTGGTTCTTCAATCTTGTCTGCTTTATCTTCCAGAATACAAATTGGGATCTCACACTCTGCTCATGGCCATGGTCTTTAGTTTATTCTACTCTGAGACAATATCTTAGTTTTTTCTTGTGTTGTGCCACCTTGACATTTTTGAAGAGGGTTTTCAGTGTTTGTACAGTGTATCTCCTTATATTTAGATATGCCATTATTGGGAATTATCTCGCATTGTAGTATGTATTATGGAGGGCACCTCCATCTATTTGGTTAAGGTAGTATCTGATAGGATTTTCCACTATGAAATTCTTGTTACTTTTTATGATTATTAATATTTTGGTATATAGATGTTGAGATTCTGTGATATATAGTTTAAGATAAAACTTTTACCCACTAATTTTCACCTATTTCTCTGAATCTTGCCCATAGCAGTTGCCTCTGGGGTGTTTAAACTTTTTCTATTTTGTTATTTGTTCTAATTTATTAATTAAAATTATTGTGTGAGGAAAAGTTGGTTTGTCAAGCATTGAGGTCACTGTGCTGCGTGCATATTTATCCATCACGTCACAGCACTGTTTATTTTGTTGCTCACATCATGTTGGCCAGTGAGAGTTCTTGTGGGCTGTTTCCTATGCCTTTCGATAGGTCTTGGTCTTACCTGCAGTGTCTTTATTTTCTTCCCTATGAGATGATCGAGGCACACCTTTTCTCTATGCCTGACCTGGGTTTGGCTACTTTACCAAAAAGTTTAACAAATTTTCCGCCAAAGGACCCTGATTTATTTATTTTTTGGGGGGTGGGGATCATATTGGGAAACCTGATCTGAGTACTATTAACCATCATTGCTTTCTGGACCCTCTCAGCAGACAGAGCCGTGGGATACACATTTTTCCCCCCATTGGTTTTATATCCCTCAACTTTTGGCCTGTGAATTAAAAAATACCTCCATATAGATTCCCCCCTGTTTTCCCTTTTTTATGTCACCAAAGAAATCTGTCACAGTTTTATGACATTGTAATACTGGTTAAGTATTACATTCTAGTGAGCTATGAGGTCTTTAAAGTCTGGGACAACCTACTGGCACATGGGCAGTAAGTGAATGTTTATTGAACAAAATGGAATTAGACTAGTTTAAAAATATAAAAAAATTATGTAAGGATAATTATGTTTCATAGCTAGTTTAATAAAGTGGAACATTTATCCTAAAATTAGATATACTTTCCAGCACATAGTTGAAAATTTAGTAGATACCTAAAATGCATGAGTTGTGTTTATTACATTTTCAGGTTATTATAAAAGTAATATACTCTTCTTGGGACAGAAATCATCTGTTAGTCTATGTATTGAACTTGCTAAAATTTTATTTGGAAGCAAAGCTCAAATAAAATCTGTTCCCAATTCAAGATTCTTATATGATCATTCTATATTATTGCAACTATTGGAAACAACACAGATTGTTTCTTGGTGTAAGTGTATCTGGAAATGATTTTACATACTTTGTAGATGATAGAGCATTGTAATAGTTTTGGATAAAGAAAGAAATAGATGATTCTGCTCAGCTTAGCAAATAAACTTTTATAGTCATATGTGTCATTTTGGTATGGCAATTATTTAGTAAAATAACCTTGCTGAGACATGGAAAGTGAGAAATAGCAGGGAAAAGTGAAAGGTAATGAAAGTTTTGGAGAAAAGCCAAGGAATGACAATGTCAGACATTTAAGGCTGTGTTATTACCTGTAATGTTATAAAGTGTTTGGGTATGCATACTTATAAAGTTTGGTGTCTTTTTTATATATTTTTGTAAGACTCTGTTAGATTGGAATAAATGATTTTTTTATGGTTGCTAAATCTTTTGTGTTGGTTGGAACTAAAAGAACTGTTGAGGGCAAATATTCTTCCCAAGCTAAGAGACAGAGCTATTTTCTTCCTCTTCAGCTGGATCACAGTTGGGTTGCTGAAATCATGCAGGAGGTAGGAGGTGAGCCTTAGATCCAAGACCTGGGTCTGGATTTCTGGCTGACATCTTTTACATAGATACCTTGTATTTACTGGTTTGGCTTCCATTTTCATGTCTTTGTCATTACATTTTATACTCTTGTGGGAATAACATAGCATGTAAATTATTATTTTTTTTAAAAAAGCCCTTTGTGTAAAGGGAACAAATGGGACCAATTATCTTTTTTTTTTTTTTTTTTTTTTTGCTGGTCCTGGACTTGAACTCCAGCCTGGGCTAGGACTTTTAAATTGCCATCCTCAGATCTCAGCCTCTTTTTTGGGGAAGAGGGAGGAGAGTCGGTCATGGGGCCTGAACTCTGGACCTGGGTGCTGTCCCTGAGCTCTTCAGCTCAAGGCTAGCAATCTACCACTTGAGCCACAGTGCCACTTCCAGCTTTTTCTGTTTTACGTGGTGCTGAGGAATCGAACCCAGGGCCTCATGCATGCAAGGCAAGTACTCTACACTGAGCTACCTTCCCAGCCCTGGGATTGATTATCTTGCAGTTGTTGGCCGCCTCAAGGAGTAGAAGAAAATAAGGACACTTCAGGAAAGACCAAGACATATTGAAAGGAGTAGAGATACCAAGTCCATTCCTTCTCCTGTTATCAACCAGATACAAAAAGTAAAAACTGTGACTCTAGGTTGCTTCCGTCTAAGGGGTGAAAGAACTGCAAACCTCATGTATCCTACTTGTCAGTCTTAACAAATATAATGCTAGCACTACATTCCTTAATTTTAAAGTACAGTGGGCCAAACTTCAGTCTTAGAAGAGGAGGTTCTCGCCAACAAAGGGTCCCATCTTCCTAAGGTGGGAAACTTAAGAATGTTGTGTCTCACAGACACTTAACCAAAGGCACATATTTCACTTCTTAGTCTTGCAGTCAGATCTGTCTGTATCCCTAATAATACTTGAGAGGCATCATGATCTCAAATTATTTCCAAATTCTAGCCCAACTAAGTTTATGTCTTATCCTAGGTCTTATCTCTCTCTCTCTCTCTCTCTCTCTCTCTCTCTCTCTCTCTCTCTCTCTCTCATACTGGGACTTGAACTCGAGGACAGGGTAATGTCCTTTAGCTTTTTTGCTCAAAGCTGGTGCTCTACCACTTGAATCACAGCTGCACTTTCGGTGTTTTAGTAGTTAGACATAAGAATCTCATGGGATTTTCCTGCTTGGGTTGGCTTTGAATCAGTATCCTCAAATCTCAGCCTCTTGAATAGCTACGATTATAGGTTGAGGCACTGGACCCTGGCTTATCCTGTCTCTATACATTTGTTACCTTACCCTGATCCTGTAGTGGTTAGCACCCAGATCAAAGACACATACTCTGCTCAAACCCATTAACTGTTCATTGTCTGTGGGCCAGGTAGCTACTTGTTTATTATTGGACCTACTTGAACTTTAATTTCTACCATAATAATAAGAATTAAAAGCTGTCTGGTATGGCCACATGCTAGTCTATGAGTTGTTGGTCTTCTTGCAATTACTTTTAATGTTTTATTGCTTTGTCATTTACAGACTCACAGCAGCTTGACTATCCTCTTGAGAAAGATACCCAGCCCCACATCCCAGATGACTTTGCCCACCCTAATGTCTCCCCAATGGTGATGACCTTGTATCCTGTATCAGAAATTACCTCATACTGGCTGCTAAAACTTTTCACTCAGCCCATGGACTGTGTCTCCTAAGGCACTGATTTAGCCCAGGATATTTTCAACTTTTCTTCCTGAACACCTGTGCCTAGACTATTAACTTGGGCTATTCCTTGCTCTCTGCTCAAAGGTACATCCTATACATCCCTACCTAAAAAAAGGAAACACTGGTTATAGGTCCTAAAATTAATGGAGACTATCATTTTCCCAGGAAGTACCTGCCCATAATAGTCATTCTTTTGCCTCTAGAGCAGAGAACTCACCAGTCCTTGTTGCCTTAAAAAAAGAACAAAGAAACCCTTTATTTAACATGTGTGTTATAGAAAACATATATTAACATAGTGCAAAGTATTCCTGCCACAAGCAGATCAGTTGGACATGACTGTCTATATCCTCATTGTACACAACCAATCCCTTTTTAAGTAACTGAGATCTATGTTGTATGTCATGCTTTTCCAAATGTTAGGAATTCACTAATTCAAAAGCCCAAGGCTACACGAATATTTTGATAACCAAGAATAAACAACACCAACTCAATCTGTTTGATTAAAAAAATGCAATCCTGCTTTTCTTAAGGATAAAAATTTCACTGAAGACAAAATTGGCAATACGCTTCTAGAAAGAAGTATTTTTTTCTCCTTTTTCCATTTTCTTTTTCCCTTTTCCCTTTTGGTCCTTTTCTTTTTTCTTTTTTTGCTCTACCTAATCACTGTTCTGTTCATCCCCTGATACGAACCCATCTTTGATTATTAGATCTTATCCTTTATTGTGTACAAACTTAATTCAGATATTGATTACTTAATTCATAATTTCTCAACCCTAATTCCTATAGTTGTAGTATTATCTCATTATAATTGTAGTATTACTTTATTATACTTATATAATTTTTAAGTTTTTCATTTTTAAATTTGTGTATTCCCCCCTCCCCTTTTTGTTTCTTTTCCTTTCTTTTTCTCTTTTTCCACCCTCTGAATTTAGGTCTTAGTTATCTGCCCTCTCTTCCTTTCTCTCTGTACATTGCTCTAATCTTATTTTCTCCTCACCGTTCTCCCTATACCTATTACTTTATGGTCCCCTGACCCCTTTGTTGATTTTCTTAGTTCATTAATCCCTAATTGTCTGTTGTTGAACTAGATTGTATCTGTATTCATTTTGACTGTGCCAAAAAAAAATCTGTAAAACTACAGGATTCTGGGTTGATGCTTGCCTTAAAATAGTGTTCTAGCTCAGAACTGGTTTTGCTTTCATACCCTTATTGCCCCCCCCCCTTTTTTTTGGTCGGTTGTGGGGCTTGAAATCTGGTCCTGAGTGCTATCCCTCAGCTCTTCAGCTCAAGGTTAGTGCTCTACCACTTGAGCCACAGTGCCACTTCGGGTTTTCTGGTGGTTTATTAGAGATAAGAGTTTCATGGACTTTCCTGCCCGGGCTGGCTTTGAACCGAGATCCTCAGATCTCAGCTTCCTGAGTATCTAGGATTATGGGCATGAGCCACTGGTGCCCAGCCCTTATTGCCTTTTGTACTACCTCTTTCTAGTTTGCCACAGTAGTCTGTCCTCTTATATCTTTTTTTTTTTTAATTTATTTTTTATTTTTTATTTTTTGGGTCCGGTCATGGGGCCTGAACTCTGGGCCTGAGCACTGTCCCTCAGCTCTTCAGCTCAAGGCTAGCGCTCTACCACTTGAGCCACAGCGCCACTTCTGGCTTTTTTCTTTTTGCTTATGTGGTGCTGAGGAATCGAACCCAGGGCCTCATGCATGCAAGGCAAGCGCTCTACCACTGAGCCACCTTCCCAGCCCTGTCCTCTTATATCTTTAAATGTGACCACGTTACCACTTTTCCCCCTTATAATATTTCTACCACTCTGACATAAATTCATCTTACATGTCAAAAGTTACATCCAGGCACCATGGGGGTGAATTCTTAATAGTTTTGTTGCATTGACATCTATTCTGAATCTAGGATTAATTTTCTCATGCCAGAAGTAGGACATGGTCACCCTTGATAGTTTCTGCTTAAACACTTCCCAGATCTTTGGTGTGGTCCATCTAGTTATCAGCCTTACACAGCTACCTTCTGGTGACCACCTCCCTCTGGGATACACAGATGTAACTTCCTTGATTGACCTCCACCCCCTATGAAAATATACTTATATATGACATAAGACCTAGTCTCAGTCGTAGTTACAGTGTGACCCCATAGAACCCATGCCTGCTTGCTCTGAATCCATCAGAAATACCCCCCACAGGAAATTTGCTTGGGTGATGCCTCAGACCCCAAGAAAGGTCTCAGCCCAAAGCTAGATAGCTTTGTGGTTCATCACTGGCTGGTGAGTACATTGCCCCTGCAACCTTTCCATTGACCTTAATCTGTACCCTCTTCTCTCATGTATCTGTCAGTAATAATTGGCTTCTGTTACTTCATATACTTCTTTTTTTCTTTTCTTTTTTTTTTTTTTTTGGTTGTGGGGCCTGAACTCTGGGCCTGGGCGCTTTAGCTCAAGACTAGCACTCTACCACTTGAGCCACAGTGACACTTCCAGCTTTTTTTTGTTTTATATGGTGCTGAGGAATCGAACCCAGGGCCTCACGCTTGCAAGGCAAGCACTCTACCACTGAGTCACCTTCCCAGCCCCTACTTTATGTATTTCTGTTGTTATCTCTTCTGTCTCTCCTTTGAACAGTATGTCCAGACTGAGCTTTTTTTCTTCTAGCCATAGCTCTTCCAGAGAGTTTCTGTATTAGCAAGAATAAATGACACAGGTCAGACAAGGACCACTAGGGTATTTATGTGTATAAACCATCTTCCAGTAATGGAGACTAGTGGCCACAGTCAAACATTTAGCAGGCATTAGGATATCACCCAGGTAAAGAATATCCCATAAAACTTATTATAAGCATCTACAACTGAATCTCTTGAAGTCTCATTAAGTGAGAGCTAAAGTGAATAGTCATTTTCCAAAGAGGGACTTCAGGACAAAATTGGGAGAACTGTAATATCTTGACTTAGGTTCATTAGGTGATATCTTATGTTTGTAGATGTTTGGTCATCTGTATGTGTTTAATTGTCTTGTTTAGTAGGGTAGGTATGTATGTCTTTATTTAAGTAAGGCCATATTATGACTGCTGATTCAAAAGGCAAATCTATAAGCAGTAGTTATGTTAAACAAAAAAATTAGGCTCTACAAAGTGCACACTTCATATGGGGAGGGGTTTGGTTATGTATTGTGCTTTGTTGGTATAGTGAGAGGCTGTGGTGGTGATAGTCATAACTATTTTGGTAACTCCAGTAACTGGCTTCTGGGAACAGAATTTGTTGAAAATATAATCAGCTGCATTATAAAAAAGCCTCACACACAAACTTCACTTAATGATATTAAGTGATATGTTATGGAAACAGTATTGTTACTGCTATACTTTACATGTATGTAGGATACAAACATTTGTAGGTGTGAATGCTGTTTATAGATATTGGTTCTTATCAGATTCAGAACATGCTGTAAAGCTTGTTGAAAAAATGAACTAGACTCCTTCTTCCAAATTTCTGACTAGGCATTTTTAAGGTAAGTCTGATAATTTGCATTTCCAAGTTCTCTGGTAGTGCTGATAAAGATAATTCTGGTGTCACAGTTTGAAGATTGCTAGTTTAAGGCAAGAACATACTGATAGGCAAGTGTCCGATACTGTGGGTTCATGGTGGTCTGTTGTTGCCATATGAAGCATCTAAGAAGAGCCTAATATGGAAAGAAAACATGTTGGCAAATTCAATTACAGAACAGGAGCCAGACAGGGAGATATCTATTATTTCATAGTCCTTAAAACAATACCCTTTCCAGTCTTTCTTGGAGGCTGATCAAGAATGAGTGATTTTCTGCTGAGGTAAAAGGGATAGACAGATTAAATAAAACAAAATGCCAGAATGAATATTTTTATGTTAGTACTTATTAAAGGAATACTTTTCAAGCTTCCTCTTGAAATGCTAGGACATTAAAAGGTAGGTAGAGGCAGGCACATGTCACATCTCAGCTCAGTGTTGGATGCTCTTTTCCTCATCATAATTTTTACCTTTCAAAGACCAACATGGAAGGAAGGATTCGTTTCTTTGCAACTCTAGGGTGATAGTGTAGTTCCTAGGCAGTTCACTGAGGGGATGGTGCCCACTGAGGGGATGGAACGTGATTAATTGCTAACAACAGCAGTCGTGTTGCTTTCCCCTGCCTTCAATGGGTGCTTCTTGCTTTGTCTCATCAGTTAATGTAGGTGAATGTGTTTTAGCATCTGTGATTTCTGTGTTTACAAATAGTGTATGTAATAATGTGATGTTAAATAGTGTAAGCTTTTTTTCCTCCTCAAATCTTACAGTAATGAATTACTGCCTTTGCTTCTAATAATTTGGGATATGGATTTATGAGAAAGTGTAATTGTTAAGCATTAGGCTTAGACAACTTACTTAAAATTTCTTGATAGACATAATTTTTTCTATTTGGAAATCATAATGCCTCAGTAATTTCTATTATGTATTTTGTATTTGCAGATAGTTTCTCCAGAATTGACTCTGATCAGTTTCACTTGGTTTTTGTCACTTTTATTCCTTTAAATATTAAAATAATAAAATTTGCAGATGAATTACCTTAGAAATAAGCATCTCTTCTACACATATACCCATTAGTATCAGTTTGTTGTACTGATTGATGTCAACATTATAATAGGTTTCTGCCATTTCTTTTTCATATGGTAAAATTGACACATTTGAAATATTTTTTGCAAAACGAAATTTAAAAAATCAAAATTAGGTAATTCTATACGATTCTCCATCTTTAAGTTTTCACTTAAACATACCTTGGATTTATTTTGACGTTTATATAAGCATAGAAATATCCATTTTTCTATATTTACCTTACAAATTCATAGGTAATTATGTTGGGTGGTATACAAGTGTATACAAGTGCATTAATTGAAATACATTAGATTCAAGAGATATTTCAAACAGTATAATTCCATAGAAAGCCTATATCAAAGTGAAGCAAAATCAAACACCAGGAAGTGGGTACTTTGAAAGAGGTGGGGTTGGGTTAAGGGGAAAAAGGTAAATGAATGAAGAGAAGAGGTGGAAAAGGCAGACAAGAATCCAATGCATATCCTATCAAGTTAAGAAGATTGAAAGAAAGAGTGAGTAGGGGAAGGATGGGAAAGAATGTTGAAAGGGAACCTTAATCCTAGTTACCAAGGAGGCTGAGATCTGAGGATCATGGTTCAAAATCAGCCCAGGCAGGAAACTCCATGAGACTCTTGCCTACAGAAAACTAGAAGTGGCGCTGTGGCTCAAGTGGTAGAGTGCTAGCCTTGAGCTGAAGAGCTGAGGGACAGAACCCAGGCCCAGAATTCAAGCCCCAGGTATGACATTGAAAGGGGTGACATTGATCAAGATACATTGTATTCATCAATGCACATTTTCTTCTAGCATTCCCAACTCTGAATAGTAACAATTACCAATTTTTGGCAAAAATGCTTTTGATTGATTCTGCCTACTAACTAATTTGATTACCTTTCGTATGTTTTGTTTATTTTTATTTTTACTATTTCTCCCTTACTGTTTTCTGTTGTGATCTTTCTCTTTTCAAAATGTTGAGAGTTCTTTAAATGTAGGAAAAATCCCAGGCTAGGTGAGATAGTGTTTCTCATATTCTTGGCTGTGTAGGAAGCAAAGGTAGAAGGGTTGTCTTCTAAGGCCAGCCCTGGGAAAAAAGTGTTAAACCCTATTAAAAAATAACTAAGGGAGGGCTGGGAAGGTGGCTTAGGGGTAGAGTGCTTGCCTTGCATGCATGAGGCTCTGGATTCAAGTCCTCAGCACCACATAAGCAGAAAAAGCCAGAAGTGGCACTGTGGCTCAAGTGGTAGAGCATTAGCCTTAAGCTAAATAGCTGAGGGACAGTGCCCAGAATTCAGGCCCCACCACTGTCAAAACAAAAAACAAAACAAAACAACAGCAACAAAACTAAGGGAAAGCAGGTATTGTGGCATGGATGAAGTAGTTGGTCACCTGCCTAGCAAACATGAGGTCCTGAGTTCAAATGCTAGTACTTCTAAAAGCACTCCAAAACAAAGATCAACTACACTGTCATCAGATATACTGTATTTTTCTAGTTTATCATTTATACTGATGGCCCTCCTTCCCTCTTTCCCCCCCTCCCTCCGTCCCTCCATCCCTCCATCTCTTCCTCCTCCCTCCCCTCCTTCCCTCCTTCCTCTCCTTCCTCTCCTTCCTCTCCTTTCCCTCCTTTCCCTCCTTCCCCTCCCTTCCCTCCCAAACTTTGTCTTTGTATTTTATCTTTGTGTAATGAAATCTGCAAGTCTTTTTCATATGATTTTATACAGAATCTTAGGGTATATAAAGTATCTTCACATTTGTCCTCATAGTTTACCTGAGATTAAGAGTGGTATTGATATTCTCATCTTTAGATGTGGTTCCTGAGCTTTAAAGAAAAAATTTTAAGTGATAGGTATCAAATTTAAACCAAGTTTCTAAAAAAATATTAATTTCTGGCCATTGTACCATGTTGACTGATAGTTCATTTTTCAATAAAAATTAATTAGGTCATTTAGCAGAAACCTAAACAAAATTCTGGACTCTGAATGCAACATAATTTTAATCTGTTTTCTTGAATCTATGTGATGCTGGGTAACAGTTACTTTGTTAGTAAAAGGTACTTTGCTGTGTACACAACAGAAGTGATCTGAGCAGTGGTATAATTATAGTCTTATATTGTAGGGCTGTTTTAAACAAAGTATCCTAGAGCACTTCAATTATTTATGCTTAAAAACAACTAAATGCCTCAAGTGTAGATATGAACAAATACTCAGGAATGTCTCAGGAGAAAGATCTAGAAAGCAGAGAACCAAGCCTTCAGCAAATTTACAAGGGCTTCTTCTTTTTGAACATCTTTCTGATATTCCTGGAACTGGGGACCATAACTAGGACAACTAGAAATGATAACCACATTATCCAGACAATTATAAAGAACACAGTGAAGACTTTCTCCTAGTATATTTTATCTGAAGTTTGAACAGAATACATATATTGGCACATATATTAATGATTACACTGTTGATTTGGTTTAAGAAAAGATCTCCAGATAGGTAGGAGGCAGGCTTTAATGATTTGTGGTCCCTGGTGGTAAGGAGCTCAGTTTGTGTTCTGCATAGAGAGGGTTTGAAGGACCCATTCAGCTATTTTCGTAGACACAAACCAATGTGGGCAGAACTTCATACAATACGTGTTTCTCTTGCACGAAGAGAAAAACACTCAGTCTTGTCAATCCCATTGGCTTTTGATTTGTAATTCCTTGTCAAATCTTCACCACCCCTCCCAAGGAGACAGTTACCAGATTTTTTCAATGAAATTATTAAAGTGAAATCATGCACCATGTTCTTTTGGTTATGAGCTCTTTGAGGCTGAGATGACAGCCATATGAATTGTGATGCCATAAAATAGAAATGGTTTAAATGCAGTGAAATTAGGATCCTAGGCTCTGTGTGTGTGTGTGTGTGTGTGTGTGTGTGTGTATGGTCTACATGTAAGTTGTTTCATATTTATGTTAGTGAATACAACAAACACAATTTGCCACCTTAGTTTAGAACGTATAAAAAGTTACACTTTTAGTTAATTTTGTAAGAAGAGGCTTATCTATGTAAACCTGAATTTCATGAAATTAGACTTTGTTAAAACACTCTGCTTGTGCTTATCTGATTAGTTCTTTCTTCTATCCTGAATCTTTTAATCTTTTGTCTTCTTAATTCTTTACCTGCAAGATTTACTTTCAGTTCCACCCAAAAGCTATGACTGGGGTTTTGTTGACTAGAATTTCTTCTCTTTAGGTCTCTAGATCCTGAGAGGATAATGCTAGCACTGGGGTAATGTCCTCTCCTATCTCCTCCTGCCATCTGTAAACACTTTCATTCAGCCCTTAGTGGATGGGCCTCCCGAGGATACATGATGCAGAGAGGTTGAAAAGGAAACTGATAAAATGGGAGACATTTTCCTTTATAAGAGAGGAAGGTAGAATGTGGGAGAAAAGGTAAGGGGATAGATCTGTTATCATCATTGTATGTTTTTCAAGAGTTCTGTGGATTTTTAGTTTACCTGTGGCTCTGTGAGGCCAATAAAATTAACTTTATGACAGGAAAGTTACAAGTATCTTAAATTTAGAGGAGCCTTAAAAGCATCAGGCTATGACCACAGTTGATCGTAAACCCCAAACTACTGTATTGTGAAGTAGTGAAATAGAACTCATTCTTTTTATAAAAATAAGTTTTTTATTGTAAAAATACTGTATAGAGGTGTTACAGTTACATGAGCGAGGTAATGAGTACATTTCCTATCAAGCATTGTTGCCTCCTTTGTTTTTCCCCTACCATCCTTTCCCTCCATCTATACTCCTCCCCCCTGCCAAAATTGTAAAGTTCGTTTTTCAACATAGTGTCTTGTACATCTCATTGTTATAATGGGTCCACCTGTATCCCTATTTAAACGCTTTGTTTTTTTCCCTTCCCCTCCCCAAATTATAACATCAAATACAGTGAAAACGGGTTATACGGTGGGGAGGGACATACAAAGCAACAAAAATAATCACACGGTGCATTATAAATATGTCAGAAACAATAGCAAGAAAGAAAAAACCACTTGTATCCCTATCTTGGGAGAACCCATCCTTTTGTACTAAGACACAGAGAATGTAAATTTGACTATCTTCATGTTATTTAATTAATTTCCAGATAGGCTATTTCCTTGTTATTCTATGTAAGGTGCCTTTGTTTTTTTCTTTTTTAGCTTGTTAAACTTTAATGCTTGTCTTGATCTTAGGCACATTTGGATTGATGATATATTCTTACTCTAACATGTACTTTTCCTTTTAATTTATTTATAATTTTATCATTTAAAATATTGGGCCAGTTTACATGTATTCTTGTGTTAACGAGCTTTTTCTTTTTCTTATTTGGGAGTGGATTGCATCATATGTGATTGGCAGATTTTCTTTTAATACCACTTTTAATACTGTTCTCTTCTTAAGGATGACAGTGAACTTGTAGTTCATAAGCAAACTCTTGCATGCCTGGGTAAGAGGAAATTGGGAAATCTTGAGAAACATCTGATAGCTTTGAATATGAGATTCATTTTGGTTTTGATTACTATGTTGTATCAGAGGCTACTATGTTGTATCAGAGGCTTGGGAGGGAAGAAGAAACTTCTCAATGGTTTGATTTTTAAGACTTGCTTTAAGAAAGATTATATAAAATTTGATCTTATTGTAAACATCTTTATGAAGTATCATGGTTGTCATTTTTAAAAAAGATATATTGGGCTGGGAAGGTGACTCAGCGGTAGAGCGCTTGCCTTGCATGCATGAGGCCCTGGGCTCGATTCCTCAGCACCACATAAGCAAAAAGAAAAAAGCCGAAGTAGCATTGTGGCTCAAGTGGTAGAGCACTAGCCTTGAGCTGAAGAGCTGAGGGACAGCGCCCAGGCCCAGAGTTCAGGCCCCACGACTGGACTGCCCCCCACCCCCAAAAAAAAGATAGAAGTTTTGAGTGCAGGCACAGATTACTTGGAGAAGGTAATTTTAGGTTTAAAAATGATTCTTTTAGCACCTTCTCAACTAAGAAATAGATTGCTCCAGCCAGGCCTGGCAGGCTAAGGCAAAAGGATCATGAGTTTAAGGCCAGTGAGATCTATACATCAGAACGTGTTAACAAAAAAAAAGAAAAAAAAATAGATTGCTGAAGATACTCAATTAACAGATTATGTGAACTTGTAGTTATTTATATGTATTAAATATTTGCTCTTGACTCAGCTTGGTCCTTTTCCCATTTTAAAATATGAAATAACGCTGAAAGGATATTTTAAGGAATAGAGGGGATTTTTTTTGTCAGAAGTAGATATTGTCTTTCAGATTTATTCTCCACTTTATCATTTTCTAAGGCCTGCCTATTGGAAGTTTTAGAGCTGCTTGCCCTTTTGCTATGACCAACTGAAGATGTAATAAATATTGATTAAAAAAAAGAATTTTATGTCTTTGAGAAGGATTCATTTTTATGGATTCTTCTCTTTTCTTTAAAAAGCAAGTGATTAACCACTGCTTTAATTTTCAATTAATCAAACTAGGTTTCTACTGGTAGATTTTGATTACATGCATTTCTAACAGCTTCCAGATACTCTTCTCTTTTCCATATGCTTACCATATGCTGAGTAAAACCAATGTAGAATAAATTAGTGTAAAAGTAAGAACACTTAGTTCTTTTGTAGCATTCATTTTGAGTGGCAGAAGACAGCTCAGAATCATTTTAGCTATGAAGCACCTTTTGAAAGTGATATGGAAAAATAACCCATTTATGTGTGCCAACGTCTGTTTTCATAAATGTAAATTTGAAAGTTCATTAAATTTTTGGCATGTGATTTGGAATGCATAATAACTGGAAATGAGTCAAAGCCAGAAATCTGTATCCTTATACCAACAACATGTTTCAGTGAAGACTAGCTTTGTGTGGTTGTTTAATATGTAAAAGGTTAAAAAAAATAACATTGACTTGATGGTAATAGCTCTAAAAACTGTAGTGAAGACGGAGAGGCTTCACAGGCAAGGTAGAGCTTGCAATCTAACCCGTGGCTCAGAGCACTCTCTAGCCACTACTCCTGTCTCTAAGAAGCTAGTGACTTCAGTACATTGACCATTATCCCTTGCTTTGTAAAGACAGACAATGTGTCTCTTTATGTATATTCTCTTTATAGCCTTTAAGACTGTGATGCTGAGCCATAAAGAAATTTCAGCTTGACAGTGGAAAGATGCCTAGTCTGGGGTGAGACTTAGGTAGTATCTAAGGCTGGTAACTAATATAAACAGTTAATGTTTAGAGAGGTCTAATGTTACATACCTACTCTGCTGCTACCTGTAATATAAGCCTTCCAAGGTGAGCCTATAAAAGCAAAGGGGAAGTGGAAAAGCCCACCAGCTGATGGTACGCACCACCAACAGTGCATACACCCACAGTTTCTTCAGACATCTGCATGTGAGGCTTAGGAAACTGTACTACTGCTGAGGCAGGAATGAATGCTGAGAAATTGCCATAGAAGGAAAGATTGTATTTCAGAGTTTATAGGCTAACCTCTTCGAATTCTTATCCTATGCCGGTTGTTATTTTTGCTGTTATATATGTGTGCTTTGTACAGACTCCATTTCTAATTTGTTATTCCTCTTTATGACTTTGTTTTTAAAGGTTCTTGTTCCCTGACATCTCGGGCCCCCTAGTTTCAGCATTCCAATTTTGTCAGACAGAAAAACAAAACAAAACAAAGCTTATAATATGGCGAATGAAAGGATCACCAGGATGAAAAGCTATAGTTTGTGATTATGTGTTCAGCCCATACTCTGTCACTTAGTATGCCATTTATGTTCTATAATTAACCAAGGCCTCGCAGAAAGTAAGTTTAAAATCACTGTGGGCTTGGTTTATTTCCTCTCTTAGCCTTTGATCTATTTGACTTTGACACATGCTTCTCACAAACTTCTGTGTATTCTCATTCTGACAGGATGCTTTGATTATCCTCTTTCCCTACCCCCAGTCCTGGTTTAAGCTGCCAGTCACCAAGTTCGATGAGCTTACATTTGGTTCGTTATTCTGTCTCTATTGCCTAATGCTGAGTTCTTCTTTTCTTCACCTGAATTTAGTAGTTTTCCTACTTCCATATTCTAGTACCCAACTATGTTTTACATTGGGGTCAGTCATTCTTCTGAAAACATATATATCATCAAGATTTTAAAGCAAATAGTTTAAAAATGTTTGTTTAATTGAATACAGTTGCAGACATTGATAGTATGTGGCATGTTGTTTTAGAATATGTGTGCATTGTGAAATACTAAATTGAGCCAACATGCATTCTCATATACTTAATTTTTTTTGTGGTTAGCACTCTGAAAAATCTCTGTATAATGCCCAGAGCACAATATATTGTTAAAACTATAGTTTCTATATTATACAGCACATCCTTTGAACTCATTCCTTCTAAATGAAATTCTGTATTGTTTGAACAGCATTTCCCTAACTCTGTCTATCCTCTCTAGTCCCTGGTAACTACCATCCTATTCTCTGTTTCTATGATTTTACTTCTTTTAGATTCCACATTATAAGTGAGTCCATGTGGTGTGTATTTTTGTGTGTCTCATATTTCACTTAACATAATCTTTTCCAGGTTCATCCAAGTTTTGATAAATGACAAGATTTCCTTATTTTTAAAGGTTGACTAATACTCCATTGTATACATATCATAGTTTCTGTTATGTATTCATTCCACAATGGACACTGGACATTGATTCTGCATTATAACTATTGGAAATAATGATGGACACGGGACTACAGATTTCTCTTCATTTTATATAAATATATGTATATATATATATCTACATGGATATATATCTCTATATACCTATATCTATATATTTATAGATATATAGGTATATGTGTATATTACTCTATGTATCTATCTAGATCTATACATACCCAGCAGTAGCATTGCTAGTTCAGTAATTTAATCCTTTTTAAAATTTTCTTTATTGTAAAATACTGTACAGAGGGGTTACAGTTACATGAGTAAGGTAATGAGTATATTTCCTATCAAGCATTGTTACCTCCTCCTTTGTTTTTTCCCTACCATCCCTTCTCCCCCCCTCCCAGCTCCTTCCCTCCCATCTCAAGCTGTAAAGTTCATTTTCAACATAGTGTCTTGTACATCTCTTGTTATAATGGGTCAGCCTGTATCCTTATTTAAGCATTTTGTTGTTTCCCTTCTCCTCCCCAAATTAGAAAAATGTATATACAAGATGCAGGGCACCCAAACCAAATACAGTGAAAACTGGTTATACCGTGGGGAAAGAATATACAAAAGAAACAAAAAAAACCCACATAGGACATTATAAATGCATTAAAAACACTAGCAAGAAAGATAAAACCACTCGTGTCCCTATGTTGGGGTTCATTTCACTTAGCATCATCTTATATGGTCATCTGTACATAGCTTTTGACCTTTTCTGCTTGTCCTAGACATATGCTAGTTATTGCAAATAAGGGAAACCATGGGACTTATGCTTCTTTGTACCTGGCTTACTTCACTTAATGTAATTTTGTCCAAGTCTTTCCATTTCCTAACAAATGGGGGGGATGTCATTCTTTTCTGATGGAGACATAGAATTCCATTTTACGTATGTATGTATGTATGTGTGTATATATATATATATATACCACATCTTCTTGATCCATTCATCTATTGAGGGGCATCTGGGTTGGTTCCATATCTTAGCTATGGTAAATAATGCTGTGATAAACATAGTTGTGCTGGTAGCTTTAGTATGGTCTTGTTTGTGATCGTTTGGGTTAATGTCCAAGAGTGCGATTGCTCCATCATAGGAGAGCTCTATGTTTAATCTTTTGAGGAACCTCCATACTGCTTTCTAGAATGGTTGAACCAGTTTAATTTCCTACCAACAGTGTAGTAGCTTTCCCTTTTGACCACATCCCCACCACCATCTGTTATTTATTTTCTTGATAATGGTCATTCTTACTGGGGTGAGGTGACATCTTAGTATAGTTTTAATTTACATTTCTTTTATGGCCAGAGATGTTGAACTTTTCCTCTTTTTGATACAGAGATTCTAACTGAAGTGAGACAGTATCTCGTTGTGCTATAAATTTGAATTTTCCTGATTAGTAATATTGAGCATTTTTTCATAAACCTGGCCATTCCTGTCTCTTTTTTTTTATTGTACTGATTTTGAATTCAGGATTTGGGCTTGGCAGACAACCACTCTACCACTTGAACTATGCTCCTCAACCTTGTTTTTAAGAAATGACTATTATGTCTGTTGTCCATTTTTATTTTTTTTCTTTTTCTTTTTGTCGGTCATGGGGCTTGAACTCTGGGCCTGAATGCTGTCACTCAGTTCTTTAGCTCAAGGCTAGCACTCTACTACTTGAGCCACTGTGCCACTTCCGGTTTTCTGAATGGTTTATTGGAGATGAGAGTCTCACAGACATTCCTGCCCTGGCTGGCTTTGAACCGTGATCATCAGATCTCAGCCTCCTAAGTAGCTAGGATTACCAGGCATGAGCCACTGTCACCCTGCTGTGTTGTTCATTTTTAAATCAGAAAAGATTGTGTTCACGCTAATGAGTGTCTTGAGTTCCCTGGATATGAAGCTCTTATTAGATGTTCATTTTGACTATGAAATATTTTCTCCTATTTCATAGGTCATTTGTTAACTCTGTTTATAATGTCATTTGTTGTACAGTTTGACATAATTTCATTAGTATGTTTTCACTTTTGTTACCTGTGCTTTTGAGCTTATGTCCAAAGAATTCTTGTTCAGGCCTAGGTCATGGTAACTTACCCATTTGTTTTCTTCTAGTACACTACCTGGTGCCATACTTCATGTCAAATGGTTCCCCATGAGGCCACTCATTTTTTACCCTAAGATTTTTATATCTTTATTTTTCAATTAACACGTGATATTTATGTATATTTTTGGAGTACATAAAGCATGGTAATTTGGTGCATGTATGCAGTGTGTAATGATCAAATCAAGGTAATTTGTATTTCTGTTTCCCCAGACATTTGTTGTTTCCATGAGTTGTAAGTCATGAGCTTTTTGCTTATATTTTTCCCTTTGCCTATAATAAGTGCCTTTCATTTTCTTCTTGGCAAATACTTTTCAACTTTTCCATAAAGGTAATCTGTTGTGTTTGTGGCTTCACTGAGGTCTTAATGATGGGTTATTTGCTTGTGGTAAGATGTATTATAGTTCTTGGTAAATTTGCCTCCATAGTTTGATGCTGAGCCATATATTACTTGTCTTTGTAACCCAGCACATAGCAGAAGGCCTGGTATATAGTCAATGTTCCCTCAATATACATTGTCTGGAATTTAGCAGATTTTCCATTACATTTTGTGGTCAATTTTAAATTAAGTGAGGTGCATAAAACAGTCTTCTTTTTTTTTTTTTTTGAGAAAAGATTTGTGTTTTAACCTAACTTAATGACAATAGAAAGTTATATATTATAGTTTCTTGACATCAAAACTAGTAAATACATACCATGAGATAAATGAGAATATATGCAGGTTAGGGAGTTGAAAAGGAAGCACAAAAGAGCCAAGAAATTGCCATCAATTTTTCCATATGGCCTATATAAAACAGAACACCTGTGAGACTTAAGTCAGTCATTCATGATAGACTTTAGGAGACAAGTTGGAAACAGCATAAAGAAGAATAGAGAAAGTACTAGGTGGGAGGGAAGGGATGGTAGTGGAAAAACAAAGGAGGAGGCAACAATGCTGGATAAGAAATGTGCTCCTTACCTTGCTCATGTAACTGTAACCCCTCTGTACAGTAGTTTCACAATAAAAAACATTAAAAAAAGAAAGTATTACACTCTAGTTATTTTAGCCTTTGATTTGAGCCTTGATTTGAAGAAGTCCCAGCTAGAGATTTAGAATGTATGAGACATATATGTCTCATTTCCTTGATTTTGACATGAAGGGGTGGAGCTCTGTGTCCTTCATTTCAAGCTGTGTGTTTGTGATAATTTCCACCAGTGGAGTACTGCAGAAGTGATGTTTTGTGATCTATGAATCTGGATCATAAAAAGTAATGCAGCTGTCTCCTTGTAGGGATATAATGTTTAATTTGAAACCTGTAGTCTATACAGAATCAGTCTCTTTACAAATGCTATTCTGTTTTTGAGGAGAAAACACTTGGAAAGGCCCTGAAAAGACTACTTTGAGCAAGATGCTCAGCCAGTCCCTGCCCATGGAGATCCTGTTGCTGGCTGGACCAAATGAGAAACTGATATAGAACAACCCAGTCACACCTTCCTAAGTTCTTGACCTAGAAACCACAGGGCATAGTAAAGTGGCTGCTGTTACTTTAAAATAATTCTGGAAGTGATTTATTAAATAACAGTACACACTTGGCGCACATTTCTTTGGAGAAGAAGTTTCTATTCTCTTCTGGATTGTATTGAAGGAAGATGGGGCTGGAAGTAAGGACATCTCCAGGTGCAAGTTAAGAGTTGTGTGACTGCACTGATCATATTCTTTTCCTCTTTCTACACCCAAGTTGGTACTGGAATAATAGGGATTTTAAAAGAGTTTAACCTCTCCTGCGTATTTGGTATTTGGTAATGAGGGGCTAGCTGAGGGTGACCCTAAAATGAGGGTGACTGTGTTGTCAGATATGCAGGTGTTTGTGCAAAATCAGATCTTGGGGATATCATGACGAAAATAGCAAACAAGACAAAAATAGATGATTTCAAAGAGACTAGAAGTCATGTTGAATAATTTATGAAATACAGTCTTAAGAAAGATTAATTTTTTTTTCTAGAGAAGTTTTAGATTCACTGCAAAATCTCCAGGGAAGTACAAAAATATCCCTCGTACGCCTTTTGCTCCATTTATTCATTACTTGCCTGTTACCAGTTGTGTGCCTTTCTTTCCTTTTATTTATTTGGAGGTTCTAGGCTTTGAGTGGAGGGTCTCCTCACAGGTACTCTTAGCCCGTCTTTCCCTTTAAAGCTAATATTTAGCTAATATTTAGCTACAGTTTCATCTGTAGCTGGCTTCAGACCCTGATCTTCCTACTTCTGCCTCCTGATTAGCTAATACTGCAGACATGAGCCACTATGTTTATGTTACCATCAAGGTGCTTTTTAAAAAATACTAAAATTGCTGGGTACTGGTAGCTTATGCCTCTAATCCTGGCTACTAAGGAGGCTGAGATCTGAGGATCACAGTTCAAAGCCAGCTTGGGCAGAAAAGTCCCTGAGACTCCAATTAACCACCAGAAAATTGGAAGTGGCACCATGGCTCGAGTGGTAGAATGCTAGCCTTGAGCTGAAAAGCTGAGGGACAGTGTTGAGGCCCAGAGTTCAAAACCCACAACTGACCAAAAAAATAAAAAAATCCTAAAACTTTCAGTGCCTACAATAGATTGGATTGTGTCCTCAAAAGTATGTTGAAGTTCTAACCCCATATATCTTGAAACAGATTCTTTTGCAGGTACAATCAAGTTTAGGTGAGGTCATCATGGGTCAGCATTGGCCCTGTTTCTAATGACTGGTGTCTTTGGTGAAGAGACACACAGAGGAAAGGTACATGGAGGTGGAGACTGGAATTAGTTGACCATAGCTAAGTAATATCAAAGATTGCCAGCAACCACTGAAAATTAAAATCACCAAGGAAGAGTTCTTCCTTGGGGCTTTCAGAAGGAACCTGGCTCCACTGGCACATTGATATAGGACATGGAGCACTGAATGACTAAATTTTTATTGTTTTGAGGACATTTCCCCCCACCCCCCATTCCCATCCCACTTTGTGGTACTTTATAATGGCAACTTCAGAAAGCTAACACAGTGTCTTAAGGTAGATAGGGAACTGAAACAATTTTGCTCTTCAAAAGCTATAGAAATGAAACATTTCTGGAAAAAACTTGAAACTAGAATATGTAAACAACCTATAAGTCCATAATAGAAAGGCAATTCATTTTAAAATTGAGTGAAAGATTTGGACAGAGACTTCATCAAAGGAGACATTCAAATGCAAAATAAGCACATTATTCATCATTAAAATAAGTGTAAAAACTGTGAGGAAGGATGGAGATGTGACTGTAGTGGTGGAGGCCCTAAGTTTAAACTTTAGTACAGCCAAAAATCTAAAACAAAACAAACTTACCAGGAGATAGTATTAGACTGATATTAAATTGACTAAATTTGAAAAAGTTTGACCATATAAAAAATTGGTGAGGATGAGGTTATTGGACAATTAGAATTCTTATAAATTGCCAGTGTACATTTATTATGGCATAATCTCTTTGGGAAAACTATAGTTTGTTAACATGTTAAGTATATGTCTTCATGGGAATTTTACTCATAGATATGTACTCAAGAGAATAAAAAATCATATGCCATGTGAAGACTGATGTACTTAAGAAAGTTTATATTAGTTTTATTTGTAATACCACTGAACCAGAAGAAATCCAAATGCCACCAATAGGTGAGTTGATAAGCAATAGTGGTCTTATCTATATACCTAAATACTGGTCATCAGTGAAAGGAATGAACTCTAAAGATAATGCAACACTGTGAATGATTCTCATACTAATTACATTGGGTGAAAGAAGCAAGGGTTCTTCTTCAAAGAGTGCATATTGTAGGTTCCACATCTTTAAGGTTCTAGAAAATACGGATGATTACCTTGACAGAAAGTAGACATCTGAAGGTAGGAGCTGGGAAAAGGAAAGAATTGCTGAAGGACTTTTGTAGAAACCTGTACATGGACATACTTATTATGTCAAAAGTGTTGTCAAACCATACAAAATTGTGTCACTTTAAGTATGCGATATTTGATTCCAGGTGTGTCTTAATGGAGTCAAAATAAAAATAAACAATAAAAAGTTAGAGAAAATACAGGGTTCAGTGGGGAGGTTTTAACTCCAGGCCCTATGCTGTCAGCTGAGCCTCAGAAGGTGAAGTTTACTTTGCTATTTAGTACTAGATACATCATATTGTTAATGGCAAGAAACTCTTTAAAAATCTAGAGCTAATAAACTAACTGTTGAGAATTAACTGGAGTTTAATCATGGGTAAAGAATATGGTGAGTTATAGATAAGGAACTCATTGACGTTAAACCTTAAACTTTTAAATTTGGCATGTGAAGGTCTAGGAGGGAAGACAGATGATCAATGATCTGTTTAGTTGGTATGAGAAGCCAGCATGAGGCTTGTGGCAGAGGGCCTATGAAGGCTATGTCTCAGGATACCTATGAAGGCTATGTCTCAGGATACCTACTATCTCTATGGTCTGGTGGATCTGGAATGTCTGTTCACCTGAGGGTTCAGGTGGTTATTAGATACAGTTTGGAGGAGAGCAATGGTAAGCTTGAACCCATCTTAATAGCCTTATCAGACACTACTCACCATGGCAATCCTGCTTTCAGATTTGTACAAAGTCTACTTTGGGTTTACTTTCACCTGGAATGATACAGGGATGGGAATTCTGGGAAATGTTCCAATTTAGCTACTTATATGTAGCATAAATTACCATACCTCCTTAATTAGTCAATTTGGTTATGAGGACTTACTATAAATCTAAGAGTTCTCATATACTAGGCAAATTACATCCCCAAATACAGACTATCAATAGAACAAAAATAAAATTAGCCTAAGCATAAGGGATAAGAGTAGAGAACTTTCCAGAGTCAGTGGTGATTACAATGTAAACAATGGGGAGACTGCATCCCTTCTTAGAGGGAAGGTGTTTATAGCAATATAAACACCTTTTCAACTCCGTAACATAAACAGTTTCTCAAGGAAACATTCCCTAGCACTCAGGAAATGTTTCTTTCTTTACAAACAAAAAAGCATGTTTTTCCAAAGATTTAATTTACTTAAGGGCTCTGTTTTGAACAAGGCTACGATTGTAGAGGGATAAAGTTATTCCCAGAGCACTTCTGGGGTAAGCAATAGTTGAAGTCCTTGTAGAAAGCATGCTGTTTATAAATCTGTAGACTAACAGTGAGTACAGGTACCAGGTTATACATGGACACACCTCCAGAAAGTTGGGTTCATTGTACTTTTATGATTCAATATGTATTATTAATTGAGTAATAGCAGGAACCTGCTATTCAACATTTTCTTATGAAAAATCCCTCTAGAAATTCTGAGAATATTGATTACTATGAGCTCAGAGATCACTTGTCTCAAACTAGTGCTTTTATTCTTTTGTAAGATAAATGTTTCCTAAAATTGGTCAGGATCTTATATTAAAGCTTGTTAAAACATTTTTTTAAAACTTGGGATAATGAAAAATAGATTTCATCTACAAGACCACATGATTGTGGGATTGAAAAGGAGAGGAAAATTCTTCAGTAAGAATGCTTTTTAAAAAAATAGAGAATGGAGAATGTATATACTTACTTCAGCCTGTTATTACCTAGTTATGATAGTACAGTGAAAATACTGTTAGTACCAAGCATAAACCACATGCTTGTGTTTTTATCTTTGAGGATAAAATTACTCTTGAGCGATATAATTAAAAGATTTACCAACAATCTGTAGGACTGGTTTATTCACTGTTGACTATAGTTTTTCTGCAGCTTTCAACAACTAGAATGTACAAGCAGGAGAGAGTATTTACTGCTGCTCCCTTCCTTAACTTCCAGACAAATGCTTCTGGTACTTGAATGTACAAACGTATGACCTGGGCACTTTGTTCATGTAGACTGTGTTTCAGCAAGTCCAAGGATGAAGTCAGAGAGTTTCTATTTCTGACCTAGGTGATGCTGGTTCATTGATTTACAGATGATACAAAAGCAAGGGAGTAGGTGTTTTCTAGTGTAACTTTTGTATTGTTGCCCATAATATTCAGTATTTCACAGAAAGTACGGTGGGCGCAGAGGAAAATAGTTATCTTTGTGCATGCTCTGTTTTTGTCTTAAGAGCAAAAGGAGAGTGCTGGACTCCTATTCATTAAGGAACACAAGGTAGTATTTTGGCACTTTGGTACTTTGAAGTTTAGGAATTTCTCATTCAACTAGCTGTAAATGTATTACATTATTGTATTTATGAAGGTGGACCAGTTTAAAAGCCAACCTCTTATCCAGATGGAGATTACCTTAGAAGAAAAAAAAAACATCTTGCATATATTTGGAGTACAATTATAGACCTATATATTTCACTTGACCCATTTGGTATCTGTACAGTTAATAAACTCAGGGCTGAGTATGTAGCTCACTGATAAAATACCTATATGTCTGGGACAGCAGAAGAGGTCACAAGCTATGTACATATGACCAGGTATGATGACGTTAAGAGAAATGAACCCCAAGATAGTGACACAAGTGTTTTTTCTTTCTTGTTATTGTTTCTAACCTATTTATAATGTACCCAACCCCTGTTTTCACTGTACTTGATGTTGGTGCCCTGTATTTTGTATATACACTTCTCTAATTTGGGGAGGGGAAAGGGAAAAACAAAATTCTTAAATAGGGGTACAGGTTGACCCATTGTAACAATGAGATGTACATGACACTATGTTGAACAATGAACTTTTCAATTTAGGCGGGGTGGGGGGTGTAGTTGTGGAGGTGGGAGGGAAGGGATGGTAGGGGAAAATCAAAGGAGGAGTTAACAATGCTTGATAGGAAATGTACACATTACCTTGCTCATGTAACTGTACAGAGGGATCTGTACAGAATTTTTACAATAAAAAATGTATTAAAAATACCTAGTATTGGAGAGGCTCTGGGAACCATCCCAGGAATTGAAAAAAAATCACTATATGGAAATGTTAATAAGTTGCTTGTGGATATTAAAATAATCTCAAGGTGTGTGTGTGTGTGTGTGTGTGTGTGTGTGTGTGTGTGTGTGTGTGTGCATGCTAATAGTAGAGCTTGAGCTTAGTGCCTCATGCTCTCCCTCATCATTTGTTCTCAGGGCTGATGTTCTACCACTTGAACCACATCTCCAATCCATGTTTTGCTGATTAATTAAAGATGGAGTCTTATAGACTTTTCTGCTCTCACTGACTTCAAACCATAATCCTCCAGGTCTCAGTCTCCTGAGAACCTAGGATTTCAGGCATGAGTTATCAATAAAAACACTTTTTGACTGTCTCCATTAAAGAAAAAAAATCTTTTAAAGTAGACAGTCTATAAATGTTGATAACATTGTACTAACTACTCAAGTTTGATTTCAAATATTTTTGAAGAAAACTTCATTTTTGGTTGATATTTGCAACACAAATTAGAAGCAAGGAAAAAATGTTCAAGAAGAGCGATTCAGATATTTCAAGGAATTAGTTACTTATTTCATGAAATAATTCAGCACTTCTTAATTTTGAGCTGAACTTTCTTTCTTTTCTTTCTTTCTTTCTTTCTTTTTTTTTTGGTCAGTTGTGGGGCTTGAACTCTGGGCCTTGGTGCTGTCCTTGTGCTCTTCAGCTCAAGGTGAGCACTCTACCACCTGAGCCACAGTGCCACTTCGGGTTTTCTAGCGGTTTATTGGAGATAAGAGTCTCACAGACTTTCCTTGCCGGGCTGGCTTTGAACCGTGATCCTCAGATCTCAGCCTCCTGATTAGCTAGAATTACAGGCCTGAGCCACCTGTGCCCGGCTTTGAGCTGAACTTTCTTAGGGCAAATGAAGATTAAAAACAAGAGAGAGCAAATGGCCGTCTTGAAAGCTTTTTGGATTAGTGCATAATGAGGTTTCCTCATTTAGGAGGGAAGATGCAATACTGGCTGTCTCTCTAGGACCACAGAGACTGAAGGCTGTCTAGGTGCCTCACTTAAGAGAGGAAACGAATTTCAAGGATTCTGGAAGTCAGATTGTGTTTATCTTCTGTAAAGATCATTTTTAACTATGATATTTTAATATTCTTCAGCTTGATCCTGTCATCGGGTGATAAATCAACAGTTAGCAAATGAGTGCATCTTCTAAAAGACCAAAGCTGTTTGTTGGCATCTACAAATTTTTCATCTATGTTTCAAATGGTTGAGTATGTTGGAAACATGTATTCCTGAAAAGAAAGGAACAATATGCTTCATGGGAATTAAAAAGATAGCATATTTTGAAGTATGAAAAGTAGGAAATTAACTGATATTTCAGATGAAAATTATGCATTGTATCCTGTTCTGGAAAAGTATTATTGAAGAAACAACATGAAATTTCTAACATTTTTAACAGTAAAACTTTTTTGATTATCTTATTTCTTCACAATTCTGTAATATAAGGCATTTCTTATGTAATAATATTTGTGTGTGTGTGTGTGTGTGTGTGTGTGTGTGTGTGTGTGTGTGTGTGTGTGTGTGTGTGTAGGGGCTGGTGAACAGTTTAGATGGCTACACATCTTTCCATTTATAAAAGGAATGCCATACGGGTAAAATACAGTGCTTTCCTTTGGACACAATTTTCTCCTGAAGTCATGTTATTATAACAAATTTCCTTAAAAGCTGGCCTATGAAATTGTGGGTCTGTTTACAAGAAGTATTAACCCGTTCTGTATGTTGGAAGAGAATGATTCTAGGATGTTATTTTAAAAGCTAAGATAGTGATAGATTAGATTAACCCCTTTGTATTCTTTAACAAATATTTTTTTTTCAGTCAAAATTCATTTATAAAGATATTTTTATTACAAAAATATATTTTTGAAACTTAAGGCCTGTTAAAAGGGGAGAACAAATGGAAGTGGAAGCTTTTTTTAATATAAGTTTTAATAGGATATTTTCTGGAAAATATGAATTGTTTGTGTAGCAAATGCTTTTTAAACTTATTTATAACTGATACATGATATAAAGATTGAATGTGTTAGAATTACTAGCATAAGCTAATAATGCTAGTACTAATGCTAATATGTTAATAATGTTATTATGTTCATACAAAATACATTAAATAGAATATATTATGTACCATATATCATTTTAATATACACTAAATAGAATATATTAGGTACCATATATCATTTTAATATATTTTATACACTGTAATGTTTAAATCAAAGTAAACACATTTATATAAATAATTATTTCTATGGATGAAAACTTAAAAATCTTTTTCTTGTTATCTTGTTATCATCACCCAGATGGGTATTAGCGCCATAGAAACTCTTCTAAGTATATCTTAATACCTATTATCAAACTCCCCTTTCTCCCTCAGACTATGGTAACAGCATTCTACTTTGTACTTTTTACTATGTGATCAATTTTTCAAACATGCATGAGATCATGTGGTGCTCGTTTTATGTGCCTTCTTTCACATAATATACATGGACAGGAATTCATTCTTTCATGACTGAATAGTATTCCATAGTGCATATGTACTACATCTTCCTTTTCTACCCATCAGTTGATAGACACCTAGGTTGTTTCTGTTTTCTAACTGTTGTAAATAGTGTTGCAATACCTCACTATTATAACATGGGAGTAGAGATGTCTCTGGGTCACACTGATATCACTTTCTTTGCTTATATATACTGAGTAGTGGGATTGCTAAATGTAGAGTTTTTTTTCTTATTTAAATACTTTAGGGACTTCCATATTGTTTTCTGTAATGGCTGTATTAATTTACCTTTCAATCCCCAGAGCACATGGATTTTCTTTATTCCATATTCCATATCCTTGCCAGCACTTGTTACCTTCTGTTGTTTTGATGATATCCATTTTTTGCTTAAGTGAGGAGATACCTTGTAGCAGGTGTTTCAAACAATACTTTTCCATTAATAAGAGCAAGCAGACCATGTAAAGATAGATTTTAATAGTGAAATCAAGTGTATAATGTTTAACCTTTAAACCCTCTAGACTTTATTTAGGTCAAAATACTGAGATGATTGTGGTTTACTAAGAAAAATAGAAAAAAATTGGGAATGAGATTAATATATGTAGTAGAAAAAAAAGAAAGTAGCTCACACTTCAAGACTATAGATTAATTTGTAATACTTAATCTTAATGGTAACAATTAAATTCCTCATATAGCATATACATTAGTGCCCTGGATTTAGTTTTTTACAAAAATCTCATACTTATTTAAATATTAATGTTTAATATTTAAAGTTAATTCAACCAAATGGCTATGTTATCTATCCATGCTAGATGTTTCATAAAGTTAAAAAGAACCCAAACCTTCAAATTATTTTGCAGAATTTTAGAGTCCTCTTTTAGTTATAAATTTAAAGCTAGCAAAAAGGGAAGTTCAAGATAAGACCATATGTATATCTATATGCTGTGTTTTCTATATGCATTTTACTAAGATTCTTAATTTAAAGATTTTTCCATATGTAAGTGATTTCTCTTGATTGTGACTATTTTGTATGTTTCTTTATAGTTAAACTGTCTATGAGATTAAAAAAGACTAAATCCAGAACACTAATGTATATGTTATATGAGAAATTTAATTAAGTACAATGATTATTTATGGGAAGTAATGAAATAACATTTTCATGATTTTATTTTTATATTTCTGTCTTTGTAGAAATTTTATAACTTGATCACTTGTCACCTTTATCACCTTATTCACTTTAATTATACAATACTTGGTATATAGAGGAGAATATACATAATGTGTAACTTATAAAGCAAAGTAATTGCCATTTTAACTTCAAGACTAGAACAGGACCAAAACTTTTCTCCTATCCCATTAACTGTTGTGGAGTTAACAGGTTTTTTTCCTTTGTTGTTGTTTTTGTTTTCTTTTCCTTTTTTCTTGTTTGTTCCTTATCTGTCTTGTAGGGAGGATAAGGGAAGAGGACACAGAAATTGTGGGACAAAGGGTGAACAAATGAAGCAGTGGTATTCACTAGACACTATGTTGTAAATGAAGTATACAACCTGTGGGTGGGGACAGAAGGGAAAAACTGGGAGACAGGGTAGGGGTGACATTGTTCAGTGTACTCATTACCTGAATCATGTAATTGTAACCACTCTGTACATCACCATAATAACAACTAAAATGCATGGGCAAAAATACAGACATCAACCATGAAAAAAGTCTCAATACCTACATATTTTAAATTGTAGTATGCTAGTAGTTTTTGATAAAATAAATCCAAATAGTTTTATGTAATTTACATTAGGAACAGCTGCAAGTTAAGGATTGACATGAATACATATGTATGATTCCTAATGGCAAAGATGTAGGAGGTTTTAAAAGAAGGACATTGGTTTTGAAAACAGCAATTCTGGCTAGAGTCAAATTTTTCATTAAATTAGGCTAAAATAGTTTCTCCTTTAAAAATAGGCTATTAAAATCTTTTATTACTGAAACTAAAAACAAATATGCCATTAACACATAAAATACAAAATAGGTGTTCATTTAACAGTATAAATTCAGATTACTCAGTAAAGACCCAAGGTTTGTATTTTGAGAAGAAATGACATGTGCCTTATCATGTTATCCCATCAGGCAGAGACTGTACCATATTTTAGGATCAACATTTTACCAGTAAAAGTCAGACAAAACCCCGGGGAAAGTGCTGTTGGTTAATAACATTCAAGGTTATATGTGTGGTTATTTAAAGATTTTGGCTTTATTTTCTCCCCAAATACTGTTCATTCCATTTGTCCTTTTTGTCCCCCCTAAATACCGATTGTAATGCAACAGTTGATGTTTTTTGAGTTGATTTTAATTTTTTTTTTTTCCCTGTGGTGCTGGGGACCAAATCGTAGACCTTGCGCATGCAGGGACCAAGTTCATTGTTGACTGAACTGTTTTTGCAAAACAGAACCAAAATTTGCTCTTAAATTTTAAAATTTTAGTAGTAATCCTTGGAGGATTAGGAAATATATTTTACTTACCTTTCAGCAATTGAAAGTGGTTGACTCATATAAACAAATATTAAAATTTGTTTTGACTTTTTTTTCTGATTTCTTTTGGTGCTCTGGAACCTTGTGCTTTCTAAGGAGCAGGATGGTGTGTCTCTGAGGAGTGTCATATAATTGATGTTATGTCTTCTTGTTTCTTATTCTTTAAAGAAACATGGCCCTTCTAAGCTCTTTAACTTACTTTCTTCTTATAACCTCATATTTAAAGTGGATTTGAAGATAAAGATAAAACTGAATTTACATTCAAACTTAACCTTTTATTCACTGGATTTCTTACGTTTGAAAAAAAATAGTAAAAAGTAGTTACATAGATTTGAATTTCTTCTTAATAAATGTAGGATTTTCCTGTCAAGTTGACTGTACATTGTAACAGAAGTCAGATTTTTAAAAATAGTACTACTGATTTAGAAAACCATTACCCTTTAAACTACTATATTTAAAATTTCTCATTTTTCAATCTTTAAAAAAATCACTTCCTTATTGAGTGAAATTTAGTCTAATTGTAACTGAAAGTTTTAACTCCTGTTATAAATGTTATAGGCCAATTAGGTTGCTTTTATATAAGCAAATGACTCTGGTCATTACTCACACCAAGGATTATGTTTTTAATCAATTATTTAAAGTCTCTAGAATTTTTTTTCACCTGTAAAATGGAGAGTGATAACTTTTCACGATTGTTGTAGAGTTAAGTGGATTACAATGTCTAAACATTTTCATATAGCATTGTTTTGTATTGTTGCCATAGCTAATTAACACAAAATTCAGTGGCTTTAAACAAGACTTATCTCATGGTTTTGTGAAGCTGGGATTAGCTTAGCTGAGGCTGAAATCTAAGCATTGGTGAGTAGTAGGCTGGGCAAAGAATCTGCTACCAAGTTCATAGAATTTGATTCTCTCTGATTGTGGGACTGTTTGGTGACTCCCAGCAGCCAACACATTATAGCAATTAGAGGCCTGTCTTGAGTTCTTGCCTTCAATTACTTACATTTTCAAAGCCAGCAATGGTGACAGATACTTCACTTGTGGTGAACTCTCCCACCTCCTTGTTGTACCACATACCTCCATTGCAGCTGGAGAAAAGTTCTTTGCTAGTCTCATGTGTCTAGATTGGGACCATCTGGATGATCCATATTCTGTGATCTGTTAATTAGTAACCTTAATTACAATTACAAAATTGCTTTATGACTGCACTGAGATTGGTTTTTGATTGGATAACCAGAGAAGAGGCATCTTGGAGACATTTAAAATTCTGCTCATCTTGATATTCAATTAAGGATGGTGAGTGTGTGGTAGTCTTGTAGAATAAAAATAAAATCCCACTTTTACTTTAAAAGCACAGAGTAAATATTAAATTCTTTGACAGTAGGCAGCATCTTTTCAATTTTGATATCCTTAAGAACTTGTAACTTACAATTTGCCATTTAAACTATTGGATAGTGTGAGTGCAATTACTATTTTGAATTTGTTCCTTTTTTCCCCTTAGTGTTAGTACTGTAGTATAGTTTTGTTTTCTTTTGGTATTCTGTCACCTGCTTAGAAAGATTACTACATTAGTTTCCCTCATCACCTCATTTCCTAGTTTTTATTGTTATCATATCACAAGATAAAACAGCTTGTTGTTTGTACAGGAAGCTGCAACAACAGGCCTGTCATTAGAACACAAACTTTGGATTGCTTTGCTTTGTGCATTTTTAGAATTTGCTGGTATTTGATGTGCTCTCAGCTATATTT
Source organism: Dipodomys merriami (assembly GCF_024711535.1). Lineage (NCBI taxonomy): Eukaryota > Metazoa > Chordata > Mammalia > Rodentia > Heteromyidae > Dipodomys > Dipodomys merriami. The sequence goes on along the minus strand of NW_027202382.1, from coordinate 4,178,151 downwards.
TCTGTAACTTGCACTCTAAGACAAGTTGTAAGCTCAGCATATTGCAGTAATTGAATGTAAAGCCCATCACCTGCCTCAGCAGAGGATGCTCCAAATACCCTTTCCTGAGAGCTATCCTTAAATCCAGCACCTTCTGGCCACGAAGGACATCAAGTTAGAGCAATGCAGTATTTCTCTTATGATTAAGAGACATTTTTCTCATCAACAAGTAGAGGACTTCTTTTAATGACTTTGTTGGACCTATTAAAAGACCTGCCAAGAAAGAAAATATACAACAACATATAGGACTATTTTGGAATTTCTTTCTGTGGTCTTAACCTGGCTTGCTAAGCCTCCACCTCTTTGGCCTCTCATCCCATCCCATGTTAGTTCAGGAGAAATGAAGAGCCTGTTTAATATACCTTGTTCTTTCACAGAATCTCTTGGAATCTTTCTTTTTTCCAACATAAATCAATGCCCCCCAAACCATACAGCTCTTTTTTCTCCCTGAGAGCAGAAAATGAAATCGTTGTTTTGTTCTAAGCAGTTTTAAACAATTTTTGATCAGAATACCTTGCTTACTTTGCTGCCTTTGAATTGCAGTAGGAGGCTGGCTGTCTGGCATACGTGTGTTTAGTTCTTTAACGAATGCTTTCCTAAATCCATCAGTAATCAGTTTGTTCACTCACCACAGAGCTGATCTTTCTGTTGTTCTGCAGACTCACCTGCCAGTGCAGCCTCTGTCATGGAAAGCCCAGAATTTGTTCCTTTTAAGCTGAATTTGAGTCTGTCTTATTAGATTTCATTTCAGGAGAACAAGTGCTTTTTAGTAGTACTTTGAGATAGTCAGCTTCTATGTATTGCTTTTTTAAAATTTTAGACTAGTTTTGAAGAATTAGTCATATCAGAATAAGTTAAGTATCAGATTTGTTTAATTTATAGGAGAAATTGTCTTTCTTGTTGACACATTTAGTATATCATCATAGGAATGTTAGGCTCTGTACTGAGAAATTTTTAGTCTGTTTTTGCTGGAATATATTGTTGTCGTATAGTTTGGATCACTAGTCTGATGATTGATTTTTTTTGTTTTCATTTTTTATTGTAGTAAAATGTACATAGCAAAAGCTACTGTATTCAGCATCTCAAGTGTAGAGTTCTGTGGAGTAAGCATATTTTCATTGTGCAGCCATCATCACTGCTCTCCAAAAAGTTTCCATCATCCCAAACAGAACATCTATATGCATTAACAGTCACTCCCCATTCCTCTCTCCACCGGGCCCCTGCAACTACCATTCTACTTTCTATCTTGACTTTTTTTTTTTAAATCTTAACTTTCAAAAGTACATATCCTTCAAGGCTTGAGTGGGGATAAGATCTAAGGGAAGGGAGGAATCCTTAAATATATAAGTATACAATTGAATTCCTTAAGGAATTGACAAGTAGTTTTTACCTGCCTCATATACCTTCATTATTTTTCATCTGCACAATTTGAACATTAGGAATACATTAGTAAAAATTGTCTTTAAAATAGCTATTCAAAGCAGAAAGTAAATTCTCAGTTATCAGTAAAGGCTTTAATGGAATACTCATCTATTTCAAATACACTTACCTGTTCAATTTGGTTTCAGACTTTAAAATTCCCATCTTGCCTATTTAGTCTATAGTTACAAACACTCACTAAGAATGTGTACTTTTTTGTTTACTCAAACAGTTAATGCTTTTTTTTTTTTTACCATCAATATGTCACAATGCACCTATAAGGTTGGTTTGAAAAATTAGTTTTGTAAAAGCAAGTTGTTCATGAATCCTATCCTTTGGATTGTGGAAACACTGCCTAATTCATTGGTATGGATTGACTGCTCTCCTAGAATGCGAACAAATGGTCATCTTTCTTGTTTAAGGGAAGAATCGAGTACTACTAACTAGGGGATATAAAACATTATTCTCATTCTTTTTTGGCATGAACAAGCATGGTGGACAGCAGGTTAGGTTAAATAATATAATGACACAGATTTGGGAAACAGCACTAGCATATAACTGATGACAGACAAAAATGCATTTCAGCAACAGAAAAATTGCTAATACAGCAGCATAAGGAATTGATGGTAGAATGAGTGACTGTATTAAAAAAAAGAAGCACAAAGAATTAAGTTACCTGAAGAGGCTGGACATTGATAGCTCATAACTGTAATCCTAGCTACTCATGAGGCTGAGATCTGAGGTCTGCATTTCAGAGCCAGCCTGGACAGGAAGGTTTGTGAGACTCTTATCTTCAATTAACCACCAAAAAGCCACAAGGAGAGTGATGGCTCAAATGGTAGAGTGCTAGTCTTGAGCACAGAAGTTCAGAGACAAGGCCCAGGCCCTGAGTTCAAGCCCCAGGACTGGCAGAAAACAAAAGAAAAGAAGTTACCTGAACAGCTTGTGAATTATATATTAAAGTTCTCTCATTAGACCTTAAGAGTAGCTTAAGTGGAAAATGATACCAGTAGGAAAATAAAACACTTGATAAGATTTCTCTCCATCACCAGCTTTATTGTTTTATTCCTTTGTGCCTACCATCTTTAGTCAAGTGTCTTATTATCTGTTCAAGTGCCCACAAATAAGTAATCAGCTCCATCAGTAACTGTTTTATGTAAATTAAGTAGCTATACCATTACTGTATTCCAGAGAGTTTTAAGATATATGTGTTAACATCTCTGAAATTGGGGTATATTTGTTAATTTTTTTATTACAGTGACAGAATACTTGAGTCAACCAAGTTAAACAGAAAACAAGAGGTTTATTTTGTCTCACAGTTATGAAGATTACAATCCAGAGTCATTTGGCCTCATTGCTTTTGGGTCTTTGGTGAGACAGTGGTTTATAGTAGGTGCTCATAGTGGAGGAAGTCTGTTTAGTGATCGGTGAAAGAATAGATTTTTTTTTTTTATTGCCCCAGAAGGATTTTTTTTGAAAGAGCAGTGGGCGGATATACTGTAGATTGAGCTGTAGGGCTGGTACTTGCTAGGAAGGAGCTCTGCTCATAAGCCACATCTTTAGCCTCTTCTTTTTTAAATTTAAAAAAAATTTTCAACATTTTATTTTTTAAAATATTTTTACTTTCTTTTTTAAATTAGGTTGTTTTCTTAAATACATTTTTATTATAAAAATAGTGTACAGAGGGGTTATAGTTACATGAGTAAGGTAATGAGTACATTTCCTATTGGATATTGTTACCTCCTCCTTTGTTTTTCCTCTACCATCCTTTCCCTCCCCAACTTCTCCCTCCCCCCAAAGTAAAGTTCATTTTCAACATAGTGTCTTGTACATCTCGTTGTTACAATGGGTCAACCTGTATCTCTGTTTAAGCATTTTGTTTTTTTCCCTTCCCCTCCTCAAATTAGAAAGTGTATATACAAGATGCAGGGCATCGGAATCAAATACAGTGAAAACAGGGGTTATAACATGGGGGAAGAACATATAAAAGAAACAAAAAAATCACATAGTACATTATAAGTACGTTAAACAACAGCAAGAAAGAAAAAAACCACTGGTGTCCTTCATTTCTCTTAACATCATCTTATATGGTCATATGTACAGAGGTTTTGACCTTTTCTGCTTGTCTTAGACATATACTAGTTATTGCAAATAAGGGAAAACACGGGACCTATGTTTCTTTGGGCCTTGCTTACTTCACTTAATATAATTTTTTCCAAATCTTTCCATTTCCTAACAAATGGTACCATCTCATTCTTTCTGATGGAGGCATAGAATTCCATTGTGTATGTGTCTGTGTGTGTATCACATTTTCTTGATCCATTCATCTACTGAGGGGCATCTGGGTTGGTTCCATAGCTTAGCTATGATAAATAATGCTGCGATAAACATAGTTGTGTTGGTAGCTTTAGTATAGCCTTGTTTGTGATCATTTGGGTAAATGCCCAAAAGTGGGATTGCTGGGTCATAGGGGAGCTCCATGTGGAGTCTTTTGAGGCACCTCCATACTGCTTTCCAAAGTGGTTGAACGAGTTTACACTCCCACCCCAACAATGCAGTAGGGTTCCCTTTTGGTTAGCCCCTCTTACATTGGTAATTTTGAAGGTAGGATCTGGCTTTATGCCTGGGCTAGCATGAGCTGTATTCCTTTTACTTGTGTCCCCATGTCACTGGGATGACTGATGCTCCATTGCACTCAGCAGTTGGTGGAGATGGAATCCCATGAACTTTCATTCTTGGACTAACATGGAACCACACAGCTCTAATTTCCACCTTCGGAATAGCTAGGATTACACATTGGAGTCACTGTGCCTGGGTCAGAAGTAGAAACTTTAAAAAACTCTTTTCCCATAAGGAGTGTACTGCAAGGTCTCAGGGGATTCTGAAACCTCAATCAGTAGTATATCTTGCATATACTGTGTTTTCTCATACGCACATACCTATGATGAAGTTTAATATGTAACTTAGGCATACCACAGTAAGACAGTAACTACAGCTAAAAAATTGCACAATTATAGCAGAATTTGGTGATAAGTTTTGGTACTTTTTTATTTTTACCATTTTATTCAAATAAAACTATGGTTTCTTCTTGGCATATTCTAATTGCCAGAGTCACTAGTCTCGGGTGTTAAGACCACCATTAAGTAAAGTCAGTGTTAGCAGAAATAGCACTGTGATAAGATAGTTGATCTAATAACTGAAATGGCTTAAAGATGACTTAAGAAGTAGACATGAGAGTTGAATAATTCAGTCCTGGAAGAAATGCGACCAGAATAATGTAAGAATTTATAATGCTATTAATGTTGAATATTGTTTACTTCTGGAATTTTCTATTTAATACATTGGGACTGTGGTTGGCATGGGTAACTAAAACTGTGGATGAGGGCTAATTATTACACTATTGAGAGAAGGATCTACAAAGGGGTGAGGAGAGGAATGAGAGAGAGTATAGAAAGTGGGTTACAGGAAGTGGCGCTATGGCTCAAGTGGTAGAGGGCTAGCTTTGAGCTAAAGAGCTGAGGGACAGTGCCCAGTACCAGAGTTCAAGCCCACGACCCCAAAAATAAATAAAATAAAAGACAGTGGGTTACAATTTGAGTCCTAATTCCTGGTAGTACCTCACATTGATATCAAGTAATTATAAAACTCAAGATTACAAAACTCATCCCTTTAGATGTCTTTTAGGTGAAATTTGCTTTTGGCTTGAGATCCTGGTCTTGAGGAAAATAGTAAAATGTTGGCTCTTGTACAGTTCATTGAAGAATTAGGACTTGGCCAGAAATCTTAACAAGCAATTAAGTAAAGCTAAGCTGTCTGATTGAAATGTATGAGTTCATCATTGGGATAAAGCATATTAATGTTGCAGTTTCCCACAACAACTCTAAGAGAATTTACCAAGGAAAACTTGGCTTTGATAGGACTGGTAATAGTTTGAGCATTTTCAGTTCTCTCTCTTTATACATTAGGTTCCTGAACAATAAATAATATTTTACCGCTAATAATACTTTCCAAAGATTAGTTTTAGGAACATCTCCTGTAGAACTGACCCTGACTCATTTCTTTGTTCTAGTCCCTCACTTCACTGGTAGTGATGTTGTCCTTCTCATATTATGATTTACTTACAAGTTTGCCTTTTCTTCTCTGTGCATGCCATCCTCCTGCTGTAGTTTTTTTTTTTCTACTTGAACATTTTATGGATAATGCTATAAAAGCAATTTGAGCATTTTATATAAAATTTGACTGTATACTACATGCCATCATTACATAAGAAACTCTGAGATTCTAAGATAAATGAGAGTCTTCAGTGGGTACCCCTTTTTCCCTTCCAGAAGGGTACAGAGGCTTGTTCAGTGAGTCAGTATATTAGTGTTCTGGTAATATGAATCAGTTTCTTCCTAATACTGTTGGGCTGTACACAAACACTGTTTTGAAGAGCAAAATTGCTCTGAAGTACTTAAGTTGTCTCATACAGAAGAAAAGGAATCCTGACTTTATTTGCAGATGCATTTTTTTAAAGTAAGCCAGCAGTAGACTGGCTTTGGCTATAGCTGTCAATCCTTAGTTGCTGAGTTTCCACATGGAACTTTTTCTTTGCTTAGCTTTGCTTAGAAATTACTCAAGTGGACCTGTTTGCATAAAGGGAAATTTTGAAGGAGCCAGGAATAAAGCAAGGGGGGAGGTCTTGTCTCAGGGATCCCTGGAAGAGGGATTCAGTAAGCTTATTTCTAGGTGCCTTTCCTTAAAAAGAGCAGCAGGCAAGATAAGTAGAAAGACTCAGAAGTGAGTCTTAAAAAGATATCTGACCCATAGTTCAGCATTAGGTGTGTGTGTGTGTGTGTGTGTGTGTGTGTGTGTGTGTGTGTGTGTGTGTGTGTGTGTGTGTGTGTGTACACTTCAGTTTTCATGTTTTGCCTCCATATTTTGGCTATTTTATTGCCTAAACCTTCCTTCCAGAAACCAAGTCACAGTGAGAGAAAGGAAAGGATTTGGCAGAGGAAGAAAGCAAATCAAACAAATCTTATGTTTGCATGAAGGACTGTACTTTGTTATTTGTTCTGACATCTTCACATTTTTCACTGTAGTAACACCAGAAGCTTAACTTGGCCCTGTTGAGGCCTTGTGCTGCTGCGACCCAAAGCATAGGTCTTGCATTGTTTCTAGTTAAACTCACGTGTAACATAGCCTCTTGTATTATATATACTTTACCCATCATTAGGAGTTGTGAAAAGGGAACCATTGAGTTGCATTATTGCCTTACAAAATAGTGTACAGGTCTTTATCTAAATTTGTACACACGAATGATGTTATCTGGGTGCTGCCTCAAACACTGATTTTTTTAAAAAATATACTTTAATTTTAGAACATGTTTCCTTTTTTTGTAAAAGAAGGTTATTCATGGCATCCCAAGAACTAAAGGTCAACTAGATACTACAAGCCATGTTTGGTTAAAGAAATGAAATTTCAAGGACATTAGAACTCAGGAGAAATCTTCTGGCCAAGCTGTTGGTGAACTTCTAAATTACAGTAACTGTCTTCAGTGGGCTTTATTATTTTCTCCTCTCTGAACTGCTTGCTTTGAATCAAATAAGTTAGCTTTTCCCTGGGGGAGGTCTCAGTTTAGAACTGAGCACTGCTTTGGAAAACTCCTAGTTACCTTTTTTTTTCTTCCAGGATTTGTTTGGAATGGATGGGGATTGACTTGATTTCTCTATTGCAGAAAAAAAAAAAAGGTATAAGAAAAAATATAATTTGGAATAAAAATGAAGAGGCCAAAAGCAATAACAACATAAAAGCAAACTAATTAGACAAATAATTCTAGTGCTTAAAAGGCTCCCTCTGCAGAAATTGCCTTGAAGCTCAAGTACAAAGTTAAAAACTTTCATAAATACCTGAAAACATAAAAAAAAAGTCCCTTTCTTTCTCTCCCCAAAACCAGCCAGCAGCATTAAGTCATTTTAGAAACATTAAACTTGAAAAGGAAACCAATTTAAGCTGTTCATTCCAAATTACCATCTCTTCTCTAATTAAAGAGATTCATCATGTTAGGAATCGCATGAAAAAACGAGTTCAGGCCCAGCCAGATGAGGGCAGAACAGGATCTGTTTAATTGAGAGCCTTCAAATCCAAACTGTCATCAGCTCCTGTCTTTGTCTTCATGGTCTCTCAAGTTATCCCTACAGCTGCTCTTCCATACCAAGCCTTCTCGAAGATTCCATTCTGAAGTTCCTAGAAGCTAGTGCTTCCCTTTTTTTCTTCCTGGTCCCAGTGCTTTCATTACATGGACGCATTTCTATTTACCGATAGATCCAGAAGTAGTGGTATTCCTTTGTCACACAAGAGCAAAGCTTAAAGGTGAAAATGGCTTACTCTAGGTCAGAGCTATTCAGTGACAGATCCTATTTTCCCAGCCCTGTCCTTTTTCCACCTTCCTATAGCACACTGCCTTCCATCTCAACTGCAAGGTCTTTAGCAAAGGAAGAAAAAATGTCTGAGATAATCTTTGAGCCCAGACATTTAGGGCTTTGGACATGGAAGGCCATGGTTCTCAAAGTGTAGTACCCTACTCTATAGTTCAGATATGTTCTGTGCTGTATCTCTGGCTTTACATACAAGAGATTTTTCTGTCAGTGTATGGATTTTGAGCACCTGTTCTGGGACAGGTATTGTACTAGGCACAGAGGGTCTGTCCATTGCTAAGTTTCCATTGAGCTCACATTCCTTTCCTCTGGACCCTCTCCAGCCAGAACCAAAAACTGTGCGTAAAGTTTTATTGTTTGCAGAGACTATCACAGCATAGTGGAGACTGCAGAATAAGGGCACACGATTCTACCCTAATAACAACTAAGAATCCAAGATCATCACTTGGTTGCAAAGAATTACTCATCATGCTAGAAACAAGTCTACCCTCTGCTGTAGGGCAGCATCTATAGGGTGGATGTATTTAAATCTGCTGCATTTTCCCCAATCCACTTCAGAGGGTGGTTGTTCTTTTTACTTAGGCAGTTGTAAATAAAGGATGAAATTGGCAAAGGCTGCAATAGCACTTCCTCTGTAACTCAATTTACAAAATTCCTAAATGCTTAACCATGGTGTAATAGACAACATTCCTTTCTCTAAAGGATTTTCTTTGTTACTTTTACAGCACTGCTATTACTCATCCTGTTTTGGGGTCAAAGTGAGTTTGCAAACAACTCACACCCTCACATCATTAGAGTTAGGTACATAACTGACACTCCTATGGAGCATTCTCTGTATCTCATTGGAACCTTAAAACTTAGAGCTTGGAACACCAGTTCTCAGGGGAGGAGTTATGTGGATTCTACCTTGTGCTAAGAGTCCTACCCACCTGGGTGCTAGAGAAGATGGGAAAAGAAGCATTGCTTGTTTCTAATTTTCTTCCTGTCTAGTATTATCTTTATTCTGGCACTATGAGTTATATGTTCATATAAAAGTGAGGTTGATCATCAGCTTCAGTTTAGGGTAGTAGAATTTTTTAATATGTTTGGTTCTGTTTAGAGATTTTTTTTTAAAATTTGGAACACAAATTAAAATTTGGCTTCCTATGAGTTTCTAAGCCAGATACCATGGTAGAACAGTCTGTAGTTGTTTCCATTCTTCTCTCTGAAATGCTACTTCAGAAAACAATAGGCATAAGTGATTTTTAGAGTTTGTTACTTTAAGAAAAGAAGAACCTTGAAATTTCCTATCATACAGAGAGCATTGAGGCCAACACAGTATTAGATGTTTTAATTTTTGCTCCACTGTTTTCCTGACAAGTAGAAGAATTTAATAATAAAGGAACCCTTGGTTTCAAAACAAATCAGATCTAAGTCCCAGACATCTGAAGCTTGTGTGGAATCCCTCCACCATTCATCCCACTGGGCCCCAGGGAAGGGAGGAGACAAAAGTCCATATCCCTGTTCTGGTCAGAGTTGGTTCAATTAAAGGTGAAACTGTCTGTCAAACTATTTATAGCATGTTTATAGCATGAAGGAAAAAAGCAAAAGAGGGTTCGTTTTTGAAGCCTATTATTCACTTTTATTCACTGACAAGAAGACTTTGGTTTAGTTTTAAAGAACAGATGCCTTAAAATACTCTTATTGTTGACTGAATTTAAACCAACAAAATATAGTCCACTGATTAAAAAAATCATATTCAGTATTAGGAATTTGGATTTAATATTGAGAAATCAATGAGAACGTTAGTCTGTTAGATGAAGGCATCACACTTATTTTTAGATGGACCTATAGAGGCTTCAGGATAAAGTAGTATCCCTAGAATAAAAATTTTATTTTAAATGCATAAAAGATGGGTTTTCATGGCATTTTTAATAACTCTCAACCAGGTACAATAGGATTAATATAGTTTCCTGTAAAATGCCACAAACTTATTTATCTTTTGGTTTGTATTTATGGGCCACTTACTGTAATGTATAACTTTTTATGTGCATTTGCTTGAGATAAAATGTAAGGTTTTGTGTGTACAAGGCATGTACTCTGCTGTTGACCTACACTCCCAGTCCGTATTCCTGCAATACTTTTGAACTAAGGAACACTTACTTTTGTTTTGAGGATACAGTTGTTTTTGAGGGGTAATATTTCATAAGTGACTACTATAAGTTATATTTATATGTGATAATAAAAAGATGGGTGAGGTATTCTGTTCTATGATAAACTTTCATTAGACAGCAATTCTAATCATAGGATATATTTATTATAATGAAACTGCATCTCAGGGACTCTTTTTAAACATATTTCTTTGATTTGACTCTCTCTAGCTTGTTTAAGTCTAACCTGACTAGCTTCAAAGCGTATAGGCCATATGGCCCCAATCATTTAAGGTATGATTTTAAATTCTGATTTGTTGTATTAACAATAAAGCACAAATCACTTTCAGATAAGAAATATGTAAGATTACGTTGATACTGATTTGTGCAATGTCCAGGCATTTCTGTCCTACTTTATTAGCCATGTTTGTTATATGTCATTTTATCCAGAACTCTCTTCACCAAATATAAACAATCATCTTGAAGTAATTTCCAGTTTTTGGGAAGAACACGAACATTTTATGTAACATTCTGAGATTTTTCTATTAGGAATATAGGTACAGTGTTGATGAGATATATTGATGCCTCAACTTTATTCTAACTAAATTAACCACCTGACCAACAGCTCTGTTCATATGCTGCCTTAAACCCCTTAAACTTCTATTTTAATAATAAAATAGGTGCATTTTGGAAGAAGAATCAACATTGATGAGTCAATAATAGCCCTTGTATTTAAAGTACACCAGATCCTGGAGTAGGTAGCTACAGTAAATAGGGGTAATAGAAACTAAATATGATTTCCCCCTCCTTGTCCCCCGACCCTGGTAAAATCAATATGAAAATGGGTGGCTTCCATTGTTTTCCCAAAGATTTTTGGAGTCCATTTTGTTTTGCTTTTAAACAAGCCATGCATCATATTTAACTAGTTATAAATGATGATGTATTTCTTATCTTTAATGTATGGTTGACACGTTTCATCATAGCAGCATAATAGCAATTGTATGAAACTTTAAAATATATCAATGTATATCAATGTAATCTTACATGTTTCTAATCTGAAAGTGAGTTGTGCCTTATTGTTGCTACAACAAATCAGAATTTGAAGTCATAACTTAAGCTAATAAATGTAGTGTGGTTCCTAGGAAGAAATTTGATGGGTATCTTTGGGAAAAATTGTTAGACTTTGGGGTATGTGATAATGCTTTTTACTTAAATTATTGAAGGATATCTGCCCTAACTTGCTGCCTTCTTTCACATCATTGAAATTTACCAGAGAAAGACTCAGTGTTAACAGTCCAACAACGGTTGGCATTTCTGTGTATTTGAGCTTCTTTCCAGAGCAGACATCCCATATTCACAAATAACTTCACCATCAGTATAACTTTTACTGGTCTTTAAAATGCACGAATCAATTACTAAGGTAACGGTTGTTCACTAATTCTCCATCCTCCCCCCCCCCCCCCCCCCGTTTTCCCTTGTCATTGCTTTAAGCAGCAAGCCTGAAGTTTGGTTAATAGGTGACCTTACTAGGCTTAGAGATCTGTGGTAAACTCATAAGGTCTGGTTAGTCTAAATCAACTGTAAGTCTTATTGACTTAGGCATTTAAGTCCTCCATCATTTAGAATACCTATGAACATAGGTATTACATAGAATACCTATGTAAAACTATCTAACAAGTCGTGGTAGAATTTGGAATGAATATTTTCCAGCATGTTCTTGTAAATGATTATATTTCTTCCTAGTGTCCTTTGTGGATATTGCATTCATAATCAGCTTAGTAGCTGTAGGAGGAAATTACCTTCATTGAATTATAATCAGAACACACTCTGGCCTGCTTTTTTTTTTTTTTCCTCCTTTTTCATTAAACTGCATATAGGACACTATTTTTTTCTAGCCTATAACTAGATCTGAGAGGGGGTTTATGTAGGATCAAATCAAATAAAAATGGAATGGAAATTAAGATACAGTGCCCAAGGTCTCTGCTAAGAGAAAGCAAAGTTATGTTACTTTTAAAAAAGGAGGAAATTTTTGAAGAGAAAGGCTTGTAGTGCATGAGAAAGGAAACTCATATTCAGAGCAGACTGGGTAAGGTTTGTTCTTAGCAATAACTTTACAGTAATTGACTTAACCTAATGGATATTAGTTGCAGGTCAAGTAGTCACTGAACATGAAAGTACACACCTCTGCATTTGCACATAAATTAACTATACCTAATTTCCAATGCTTTCTGGCTTTCTAAATTGACCTAGCCTTTGACTCTTAATAGATAACAAATACTTCCAATTTACTTAACTCATGGATTTGGGCACATTATTATAAAAATTGCTATGTAATCCTAAGGTGACGTTACTGAAAATCTTTTGTTCAAATCAGTATGCAATTGGAGTTATAGAAATGATGTTGATGTCTTAAAAAATGATACCTAGAAAGTTTAGGAGCCAAGATACAGAAACAAAAATATTCCCTGGTGACACTTGAAATCAGAAGCAGTTCTAGCATCCTGCTGTCATCCATTCAGCACGTTGACTTTATTCCTTCCTTCTAGGCATTTGACACTCCTCTCAAGGATCATTTTCAGCTTCTAGGAACAGATACCAACTAAGACTATGGCACAATAAATACTGTTTGTACAGTAACTTGGAAGTATGCTAGTCATTTGTAAATTGCAAAACAGTTGCTCCCGTATTACACTTTATTTTGTTGACAGGCCAGCCTTTAAATCCAATGTGATTTATCCTGTAGTTACTTTGTCTTTTATTAGCATAGTTGAATTTTTTTTTTTGTTCCTTCCCCCCACTTTTTTTTTTTGTAGAGGCAGGAAGGTTTTGATTTTCATAGCAGTGACATTATGGTACTCAGTTCTTTCGGGGAAACTTTTGAATACTATCTGCTGGAGTTAGCTTAAAATTTGTATTGTGTTCTCCATATCAATCAATGAAAAATGATTTGTTTATCCTCTGATGTTCAGAAAGTTTCTTACATGACCTGTCTTTGTCATCCTGACAGGGATAGCTTGAGCAATAAGTAGACATACCTTTTTGTGCTATTATCACATTAAGAATCATAAACTTACTCCTTAACATAAGGTGTATTATTGTGCTATTCATAAAAATATCATAAAATGTGAAATGACCTTATAATAATATCAGACATGATTGCAATAGTGTTAGAAAATATCATTTTAGAATGTAAGTGTACACAGTGCTTAGTTCTTTAAAATTGAATATTTTAGGAAGTTAATGTCATTTCTGGAATTAGGAAGTAACCTTACCCAGTGGGGGCAGAGGAATAAATAGCAGTATAATTGAAGCAGTATTTAAAAGTGATTGGCAGAGACAGGACATGTTTATTACAACCAGGGAAAACATGTTAGAAAATCTTTTGGCTGTCAGACTTGAGGAACTTAGAATCACTGGGATTTGCTGGGACTTATCTCAAAGTTTCTTTTTCTTTTTCTTTTTCTGCCAGTTCTGGGGCTTGAACTCAGGGCCTGGGCACTGTCTCTGAGCTGCTTTTGCTCAAGGCTTGTGATCTACCACTTGAGGCACAATGCCACTTCTGGCTTTTTCTGTTTATGTGGTGCTGAGGAATTGAACCTAGGGACTCATGCTTGTGAGGCCAGCATTCTACCACTGAGCCACCTTCCTAGCCCAACCTAAAGTTTCTGTGTGAAGAGCTGTGAGATCAAATCAAAACTTGGCTTTTGTCATAGGTCTCCATAGGAATGCTGATACTACTTATATAGAGATCACTGCTCTTAGTGTAACTGAAGATTTTAAATTTATTTTTTGTTAATGAAAATGGTGATGCTGATAGTGGGCACTGTTCTTGCAAATTAACCCCCACACACTGGTAACTTGAAAAAATTTTGCATATTGTTTATTAATGTAATTCCTACTATCCCAATAAATTTAAGGCAAATGAAATTCCTATAATAATTAAATAGCATCTAAGCTTTTACTATGAAAATAATTTCCTAGAAACATATTTTGAGCATTACAGCACATTATCTAAATGGAGTTAGTATTGAAGCCATGGAGAGATAGTAAAAGGATTAAACTAAAATATGAAAATAAACCATATTTGTAAGAAATCAAAATAAAATGTAAGGGTTGCAAAAGGAAACTCCCACGCGGTTCACATGGAAAAGCGCTTATTAGAAGAGGGAGAAACCCAACTGCTGGCCTGTCTGAGATAGAGGCGTGTAGAGCATGATAACTTATGGTGGGGAGAGATAGAGGGAGGGCAAGTAGGAGATAACTTCAGAGGATGAGGAAGTGATCTCAGAGCCTGTGGCACCTCCTACTGCCCATAGACATGCTAATTGCTGGGGTTACAGGTGTTGGGCGGGGACTTCTAAGATGTTCAGAGAAAAAAGAAAAGGGGCCATTTCTCCCTGGTGGACCTAACATTAACCATATTTGTAGAAGGAACATTCAAACTTATTATGTATATCATGTTATTAGTTTAGTAACATATCACTTAATCATGTATTATTTGAAGGCCTTCATTTTCCTTGCTAGTGTGGTGTGTGTGTGTGTGTGTGTGTGTGTGTGTGTGTGTGTGTGTGTGTGTGTGTGTGTGTGTGTGTGTGTGTGTGTGTGTGTGTACTGGGACTAGAATTCAGGGCCTTGCAATTTTGCTTGGCCTTTTCTGCTCAAGGTTGGCACTATTGCTTAAGCCATGTGTCCACTTCTGGCTTTTTGCAGGTTAATTGGAGATAATTTCTGTATCTTCTGTCCTGTATGTAAGTTTACCTGATTTGGGGAGGTAAGTGGGACAAAAGGTGAACGAATTCAGCAGTGATACTCACTACACACTATGTTGGAAATGAACTATACAACTTATGGGGGAGGAGGGTCTGGAGGGGAAAAACAGAGAGAAAAAAGGGAAGAAAAAGAAATATACAAAATACCTTATATCTGTAAGTATAACCCCTCTGAACATCACGTTTACAATAAAAATTTTAAAAAAATCCCCTCACCCCCCCAAAAAAGAAGAAGACTATCATGGATTTATCTTCTGGGGCTGGCCTTGAACTAGGATCTTCCTCCTGAATAGCTAGGATTATATGAGTGAACCAACAACATATGACTTCCTTGCTATCTTGGTGTTGTTGCATAATATCTAGAGCCAACTAAAGTTACATATCCATGAAGTGGTGAGTCATGTCCCAAAGTGCAGGGGCTAAGTTTTAACATTTCTAACACAACTTTTGTTTAGTCAGAAATCTTGATTAAACAGCTCTTTTTTTTTTTTTTTTTTTTTTTTTTTGCTTTTTTGGTCCTCCTCTATAGTGGATGAATGTATAAATACTGGCAATATATTTGTCTGTTAAGAATAATGTTTGGTAGGAACCTAGCAATTATGTATTTTTTTTCATAAAATACACCATATATATTCCCATTGGATATGCACAGATTGCTTTTTACTAGTTTGTGGATAGTAGAATCTTGTCTACAGAGAAACTAAGTTGCTAAACTGAAGTAGTGATTGCAGTTAGGAGACAACAGAGTAGCACAGAACCACAGAGTAACTGTAAATCTGGTATCTCTATATATTTATATTATAAATGTCTTGTGCATTTTCCATAGGAAAAGTGGTTGGGTGGACGGTATACACAGGGGGGATACCTAGGGATCATTCTGCACTTGAATTCATGAATATAATACTATTTTCAAGATTTTTATTTTATTATAGAAGTAAGAAATTTTGCTTTTGTAGAAAAACAAGAAGATAGAACTAGACAGGAAGAAGAAAATTCTTTCATGTAAGACTTTAGCAGAAAGTCCTGTGCATAGAAGCCAATAATAAATATTTATTGATTGAATGCCAGGAATTAGCTCCCTGACCTCCGAGTAAATTGCTTAAGTTGTCATATTCCATCTGTAAAAAGGGATGGCTGGCAGACTCTCGTGCTACTTATTTCCTTGTTATGGATTTATGTGACATCAGTGATCATTCAGAGACTTGGTGAAGCGTGTTAAATAAATCATACTTTTATTATCTCCAAGGAAGAAATGATTTAAAATTTGCTTTCCTTAAATATCTTACTACTCTGTAGTAAGTGGGGGAAAATGGCTTATTTGCAAGGTTTGATTTGTGTTTATTTAGACGACTATGCATGCAAGCAAATTCATTTATTTATAAATAAATCATCATTATAAAATATTAAAAACCTCTTCCTGTGGTGTCAAGTTCTCTTGTATGGTTTCTACTCTCCCTAAACCTACACTACAATGAGATGGATTAAGAATTTATCTACCAGCATTTCTTTACAAAAACAGAGTAACAAGGAAAAGGAATTGAGTTAGGAAAAGTGTATTCAGTTTCTTTGTAGTCTTCTTGATTGATTATATTTACTCTATAAATATGATGTGGGTATAAATGTACTCATTTACATGATTTAAGTTTATTATGTGAAATCTCATCCTTGTTTAAAAAAAGTGCCTCATGCTGGGCACTGGTGGCTTACACCCGTGATTCTAGCTACTGAGGAAGCTAACATCTAAAGGCTGCAGTTTGCAGCCAGCCGTGGAGGAAAGTCTCTGAGATTCATTAGTTAATCTACAAAAACTGGACTAGAAGTGTGGTTCAAGAGGTAGAGTGCCAGCTATGTGTAAAAATTCAAGAACAGCAGCCAGATTGTGAGTTCAAGCCTCAGGACCAGTACACATATACACACAAATATGCTGCTTTGGGAGAGAAAATAAGTAGCATATAAAGAGAAAAATTTGTTTCTTGGGAGTCAGTTGTAGGGCTTGAACTCAAGGCCTGGACCCTGTCCCTGAGCCTTTTTGCTCAAGGCTGACACTCTACCATGTGAGCCACAGATCTACTTCCGATTTTGGGGTAATTAATTGGAGATAAGAGTCTTAGGGAATTTCCTGCCCTAGCTGGCTTCCTTAGATCTTAGCCTCCTGAGTAGTCAGGATGAGCAACCAATATACTATTATTCCACAAGAAATACAGGCATAATATTTAATGTACATATGTGAAAATCAAACTAGGTTACTTGAGGATATGATTGGGGTTGTTACAGATGGGGCAGAGGAGAATGGTGGATGGGATGGCATTGATTAAGATGCATTAGATTCATAAGCTGACAAATTGAATTGAAACCCCTTTGTACAAATACTTAGAGATAATAAAGATAAATAGCTTAAAAGTAACTTTAAAGAGAGAGAAATAAAAGTAAATCAGGCTTTTCTCAAGATAGGATTAAGAACCCTCCAAAATACTTACTAACATAGTAAAAAATATTTTCTCTATTTCAATTTTATCTTCCCTACATTTTCTCATAAATGTAGATTGTATGTGTGCATAGCAAGACATTCATTCGTTAAACCCCCTGTTAGAATGGGTTGGAATTGGTAGTGAAATGGTCAAGGCAATACCAAAAAGTACTCTGGAAAAATCAATGGCTGCTTTATTCTTTATAAAAATCCTTTTCTTTGTATATAATACAGTTCTACAAGAAAGTAACTAGAAGGCCCTTAGAAAAATTCATATTTTATTAATTCCTGACATTTTATGCATGTAGAATTTTTTAAAGCATGATAGAATTTTCATGTGTAGTTTCTCATTTAAAGTTTGATATTATAACAGGAGCAGTTCCATACAAAGGTTTTATTGGGACTTAGCTCACTTGCATTCACTGAGTTTTAGAGTTTCTCTTTTGGGATTGTCTCAGTGAAAGTTATTGTGGTCACACCAGAGGAAGGAATTTTTTTTCCTTCTTATTTATACTGAATGAGTGAACAGTAGCTAGTTCTTCAAATTAGGGCCTTAATTATTCTCGTTTGACCTTTGCCTGTAACATTTGGTTTGAGTTGTGTTTGTCTCTTGGACTTTAAGATTCATCTACTGGCAGGAGCCTTATTTAATCTTTCTATTGAGCTATTTCATCTCCTTGAATAGGGCATAAACCTATTCATCAATCTATCTTTCGTATGGGCTTGCTATCTGAAATACTTTTAAGATTGACTGCATTGTAGCAGGGTGCATTCTCTTTAATCTAAGCTTATATGTGATTAAGAACAAGGGTATTACAAGTGTGATACATAGTAAAATCATAACACTCAAGAACTTTTTGCATAATATGCTAGGCCTAATGTGCAAATAGTTGATTTAATTTTCTATTTTACCTTTTTAAAAGCATATTTCTCATAAAGCTGCCAGTATGTTCTGTTGTTTCATTCTTAATACTTGAGTTTGATATGCTACTATAATTAAATTATATCAAGTTCTTGAGTAATCAAATTTCTAGTTAGATTTAGCCATGTAAAACAGTGTTTTATTCAGAAGATCTAATCTGACTTTATAGTAAGAAAACAAGGATACAAATATCTAATTTCTAGATTTTTTTTTTGTGTGTGTATGTGTTTGGAAGCTTCTGACTTTTTTTTTAATCTAATGGTCTAATGAAAAATCTTTCCTTAGAAAAAGCCTGTAGTAAAATATATTTAGAACAAGTCAGGTGTTGAGACTGACAATGAGTTCAGTGCTAGAGCACTTGCCTAGCATTTGTGTGGTTTTAGGTTCAATCCTTGGCACAGAAGAACAAAAACAAGACCCAATTCAAGTGTGATTCTAAATTTTTATTTATTTAATTAATTTATTTATTGATGCTACTAGTCAGCTTCTTGTAACTGCTAAACAATGTCTCCAACCCTATTTTCTACTGTAACTTTTGAGCTTCCTACTTGAGTTATGCACCTGGGTATAATTCTCCTAAGTTAGGCTTTTGGTAGGTAGGATAACAAGCATGTGCCACCACATTCAGCTATTTATTGAAAAGTCTTGTGAATTTTTTAGTCAGGGTTGGTCTTGAACCAAGATCCCCCAAATCTCAGCCACCACCCTGAGAGCCACCACCATTCAGCTTCTAAATCTTTTGTTTCATTGTTTGCTTGTCTTATCTCAGTTTCCCGATTGTGTGATAGCAGATGTGGTATGTACCTGATAGATATTTTAAGTTTAAATGAAGATACTAACAATCGAAATGATTTTACCTTCAAGTTAGAAGTAACATATACATCTAGTCTTTAGATAGGTAAAGTTTTAGATTAAGACATCATCTCTGAAATGGAAGCTGGTTTCTTATGTGAGAAAGGAAGTTCAGTGTAATGGTTACAAGAACACTCAAATGGGTCTTATGGCAGATTCAGAACCAGAACTGTGTGTCCTGATTGCTTCTATTTCTGCTTGAGGTCTTTTTTTTTTTAAAATAAGTTTTTTATTTTGAAAATACTGTACAGAGGGGTTACAATCACATAAGCAAGGTAATGAAAACATTTCTTTTCAATCATTGTTGTCTTCCCCTTTGTTTTTCCCCTACCTCTGTCAGGAAGACAGAGGTCTTATATAGCCTACCATCTTCCCAAGCCTCTCCTTGATTCCTTGCTACTTTTTCTTTTACTACCACCAGGACTTAAGCTTAGATAACATTTCCATTTTCTACTCATTTGTTTTACTGCAATATTTTACTGTTCCTTCTTTATGAGACATGACCTTGGAACGTTTATTCCCTGTCTTCATACCATATTATATGCTTACTTGGGCTTTATGACTTTAAAGGTGGGCTGATTAGTGTGGACAGATTGCTAATACTTTTAGTGCTGGGTTAAGGTGAAAATTTTTTGAGGGAATACTTTTATTATTTTTTTCCATATATCCCTGTCAAGGATTTTGAGGGCAAAAGAAAATCAGCTCTGTGAATGCTTGATGAAATGCATTGCAGATATATGTATTTTGTTCTGCTTTTTGGAAAAGAAAGTCTAAAATAAGATCCTGAATGTTTTCAGTATGTATTTGACTGCTGTTAGATAACTGGGTAAATTGTAATTTACAAAAAGTATTTTCAGGGTCAACAGGAGTATCTAATTTGTACTTTTATAATGTACATATGATGTAAGCAGACACATTAGCTCTATTTGATAAATGAGGGAACAGGATATATCATGTGAATGTCTGCGGTAGATCTGAACCCAGGGTTCCTTCCCCAAGCTCTGCTGCCTCCAACTTTCACATATTTAATCTGCCACAAAATGCTGTTTCTTGTTAAATTTAGGGGTTTTTTTGTTATTTTTTTAAAGCCCTTGATTTTAGAGAGCGAAATGCTTAAGAAACATTTGGCAGAATGCTTTAGAAGGCTTGTTACCTTTATATTTGAGGTTAGTAGTAATTTCTGGTAGTATCTTAATATTTAGATTATCTCTCAGCTATTTTCATGTTCTGCACTTAGCATTCTCCTTGATTTATTTGGGGGCAATAGTCAACATTCCCTGTGCTTTATTTGGATACCTTTGTTTCTATTTGCAAAGAAGAGGGTTTTTTTTGCAGGGGGGTAGTTGTGGGGCTTGAACTCCGGGTCTGGGCATGCTGTCCCTCAGCTCTTCAGCTCAACGCTAGAGTTCTACCAATTGAGCCATAATACCACTTCCAGTTTTCTGGTGGTTAGTTGGAGATAAGAGTCTCACAGACTTTCTGTCTGGACTGGTTTTGAACCGTGATCTTCAGATCTCAGCCTCCTGAGTAGCTAGGATTACAGGCATGAACCACCTGCACCTGGTGGAAGAAGTTTCGTTAAAAACTACTCTGAAGATTAAAGTTCCTGGTTATTGGCTTCTAAATTTTGTACCAAAATCCTAGGAGAATATATATGTATATATATATATATATAATTTTTATAATACATTTTCCTCTTCACTCATGTCTTATTATGTCAAGGTAAAACCACCACCAAGAACTATATATTGGGGCCTAGAGTGGTGGTGCACACCTATCATCCTAGTTACTTTGGAGACAGAGACAGAAAAAACATCTGCCAAACTAAAAGCAAAAGGCTCTAGAGGGGCATGGTGTTTAAAAAAGTATGTACCTATCTATAAGCACACAAATACACACATGAAATGTGTGAGTCAGATACCAACCAGTGAAATGGTTCTCATATATCCCAACTTGCACTATAATTATATTAACCTTTTTCTAGAATCACTATTACTCAATAAAAATTTCCTTTCTTCACTCTTTTGGCAATATCATACATGCTACCTTTAAAACAAACAAAGCCAGGCGCCAGTGGCTCACACCTGTAATTCTAGCTACTCAGGAGGCTGAGATCTGAGGATCAAGGTTCAAAGCCAGCCTTGGCAGGAAAGACCGTGAGACTCTTATCTCCAATAAACCACTAGAAAACCCGAAGTGGCGCTGTGGCCAAGCGGTAGAGTGCTTGCCTTGAGCTGAAGAGCTGAGGGACAGCACCCAAGCCCAGAGTTCAAGCCCCATGACCGACCAAACAACACCAACAAAAAACCAAATTAAGCCTGGTAATTTTGGGCGATGTAATTCATATTGTGATTCTAGTCCAAGGGAGGCTGAGGTAGGAGGATTGGAAGTTTGAGACTAGCCTGACCTATTTGATTCTATGTGTGGCTCTCAGAATTTGTTTGTTAGTCCTTACTGATAGCATTGACTACTGGTAGTTTTTGTGTTTGTTTGGATTTTTCTTTCATTTGTATTTTTGCTGTTTCTCACAGCTAAGTAATTCCTCAAATTCAGAGGTTTTTTTTTTTGTAAAAATTGACCCAAGCAGATGAGTGAAAGCTGTTTGTTTTTTTCTTTTAATTTTTTTTTCTGTTTCCTATTCAGTCTCAGGCAAAGCAGAGTTCTCAATGTGAGAGCTCTGTATACTTTCGTATTGAGGGAGAAAATGCTGTGATTGGTAGAAATAAGAAAGCAACAAAACCAAAATCTCCAAAATACTCCGCAAAAGTATACTTTAAAAATTGAGTTAAGCCGGGCACTGGTGGCTCACGCCTGTAATCCTAGCTACTCAGGAGGCTGAGATCTGAGGATCACGGTTCAAAGCCAGCCCGGGCAGGAGAGACCCTGAGACTCCTATCTCCAATAAACCACCAGAAAACCGAAAGTGGTGCTGTAGCTCAAGTGGTAGAGTGCTCGCCTTGAGCTGAAGATCTGAGGGACAGCGCCCAGCCCCAGAGTTCAAGCCCCACGACTGACCAAAAAATAAAAATAAAAAAAAAATTGAGTTAAATGTTTATAATGTACATGACTTTGAACAGCGCTTTTATTTTATTTTTTAATATATATATATATTATTGTAAAGATTCTGGGGTTGCAGTTTACATGAGTAAGGTAATGAGTATTGTTATACCCTCCTTTGTTTTTCCCCTAACATCCCTTCCCTCCCTCCCAACCCCCGCAACCTAAATTCGATTTCAGCATAATGTCTTGTACATCTCATTGTTACAATGGGTCAAACTGTATCTTTGTTTCAGCATTTTGAGGTTTTTATCTTTGTTGTTGTTGTTTTTAATGTACTATGTGATTTTTAAAATTTCTTTTGTATGTTCCTTCCCCATGTTATAACCCCTGTTTTCACTGTATTTGATTCCGGTCCCCTGCATCTTGTATATACATTTTTCTAATTTGGTGAGAGGAAGGGAAATGAACAATGCTTTTAGATTTTACTTTAGGTATAATTTATCCCCCCCCCTCCCCCACACACATGTATTTGTCTTAACATTTGGGATTTGTCTTTAGTTTAGATTTTTATTTTTGGGGAAACAGGTCTTGCGTCTTTGTAGAACTACTAATGCACATTGCAGGGATGTAGGTTTTCTGGGAAGATAGGAGACAGGGTGAAGTCTTGCTTTAGAGTGGTAGAGATACTGTATTTTTCCTAATTTAATTGAGGACAGAAAGATTGTCAATCTAAACAGAAACCACATTCCTCATGCACAGAGAATAAACAGTTGTCATCTTATTAGCATCACCCCAAGTCTCCCCACCCCCCCCTCTGGTGCTGATGTCTAATGGAGCTTTGATCAGTTGCTGTCCCTAGGATAGGCTATCACTATTCCAAATGCCATACAGATGGCAGAAAAATAGCAAGCATAGACAGGAAAAGAAATCTTGTTCTTAACCATTCCTCTAAAGTTAGGACAGTTTTGGATCCTTTCCTGGACACACACACACACACACACACACACACACACACACACACACACACACACACACACACACACACACACACACACACACACACACACACACACACACACACACACACACACACACACACACACACACACACACACACACACACACTTCAGTCATTGTCTTAACATTGGATCATAATTATTTGATATCTCTGTGAATTTATTTCTGTCTACATTATTTTTGGTGGGGTTTTAACTTCAATCAGTTTATTTTTATAGCACAATGCTGTTTTTATCATCTAATACAGTTGATAGCTCATTTGTGTATAACACCATTGTTGATGGAATTGTATGCTGTAGGAGAGACTAGGTGTGTAGTATATTTAAAAGTGATTCTTACTATGTACTAACTAAAATAAAAAATCAGGGGCAAAATATTCTTTTAATATGAGTATATTTGAGAAAACTGGAGCATCCTCAGGGTTTGAAGGTCATCTTTCCTATTCAGCTTCTCTTCTGCAATATGTAACTATTTTTCTTTGCAGCACTATTTTCTTCCCATGAGTAGTTTTTCACTAGTGATCTTTCTTTTTAAGTTGCATTTAGTATGGTATTTTCTACCATACTTATTCAATGTTATTTGATTTTCCTGTAGCTCTAACGAGTACTTTTACCCTTAACATTTTCTTGTTTGTATGTTCTCTTTCTTTCCTCTTCCTTTCTATGTCAAAGTCTCCCAACATCAGCTATAAATTAGGATAGGAAAGTAAAGGGGCCATGTTAATTGTATAAATTCTTCTTCCTCATTCTTAGTCTCTAGACTAGAACTTGGCAGCTAGCAAGCTCTGCTAGACCCAGATCAGATTTCTACTTTGTCTTTGTTGCTGTACGATTATATAGTATATGCTCACTTGAACTGATCAGGCTAATATTATTGAGAAACAGTGAATTCATATTAAAGGAAAAAATCAGGATGACTTTTTAAATGCAGACACTGAATTTCTTTTATTTTCTCTCCCTATAAATAAAAAGTGATAACTGGGCCAAACATAAGGTGTGGGTAAAACATTGATGCCAGGGGGCAAGTTCCAAGGGCTTTTTACTTCTACCACAGACAGAAATCATAAAGTGATTATTTCAGGAAGTACATCGTGCGTGCGTGTGTGTGTGTGCGTGCGTGCGTGTGCGTGTGTGTGTGTGTGTGTGTGTGTGTGTGTGTGTGGCTTGATTTCAGATTCTGGGCTTAGTCCCTGAGTTTTTTGATCAAGGATAACACTCTACCTCTTAAGCCACAGCTCCACTTCTGGCTTTTTGTTGGTTAATTAGAGATTAGAGTGTCATGGACTTTTCTGTCTGGGCTGGCTTTGCAAAATGATCCTCAGATCTCAGCCTCCTGAGTAGGTAGGATTATAAGTGTTCACTGATGTTTACTGGTTCACTGATGCCTGGCTCTTCAGTTGCTTTTTATGTACTTTTTAAAAAAATGAAAAAGTTGCAGAGAGAGGACCTGTGTTTCAGATAATCACCTTTTCAGGTGGTAACATGAACTGAGATAGAATGTTCCGGCCAGTATTAGGAGCAACTCTTAGTTACTTCCCTCAATCCTTCTCCATTGCCTTTCTAGATGAATCTGCTAAGAAGTCACTATTTTGCCCAATCTTTAACTTTAAAGATGATTAATCCTCTATGAAATGGGAAATCTGAAGATTTTTTTTATCTGAGTAACTCTCCATAAAAAAGAGTTTTGTTCACTCTTTCATACTTAGTTCATCCTAGGTATGTTTCTAGGATATATTTTCACAAGGCTAATTATTTAAAGCACTTACATATATTAATTATGTAGAGAACTTGGAGCAAGTAGCTAGAAGAACTATCAATTTTAGTGAAAGACTTTTAAGTCTAAACGTGTTAAGTATTGTCTACAAATTCATACTGTTGTCTAGGTTTGGCTAATACCTATATTTTGCTGACTTATAAGTTTTTCAAGAAATGATTGATGATGAGCAGTGTGCTCATAATCCCTCAATATTTAATGTATTAACATAACCTCAGCCTGACTTGGGCTTGGATAAATCTCATGAAAAAAAATTCTCAGAAAGTTAAAGCTACATGTGTGTGTTCACAAAAATTTTAATTCTTTTGTAGAGAGAGGCTGGTGATATTTCTGTGTATATAAGTAAAGATACCAAATTTAACATGTAGTCATTTTTATTATCGTTATCACTTTTTTTTAACAATATGACCAACTTGGAATCTTGATCTCTTATTTTAAATC
The DNA here is from genome assembly GCF_024711535.1 of Dipodomys merriami. Classification (NCBI taxonomy): domain Eukaryota; kingdom Metazoa; phylum Chordata; class Mammalia; order Rodentia; family Heteromyidae; genus Dipodomys; species Dipodomys merriami. The sequence goes on along the minus strand of NW_027202382.1, from coordinate 4,152,907 downwards.
TAGGGGTTTTCCATACATATTGAAATTAAGTCATTCTTTTATGTATGTAATCCATTATAACCATCCCCATTTGAATTCATTGGAATGTATGGCATAAAGTGCTCTATAGAAATATAAATATAATTTGTATTAACCTTTTTTCCTATCATTTTTAGACTGCTTGTACCATCTTATTTTGATGAACTTTACAATCCTATTGGCTTTCTCATAGTTTCTACTCTCTAGGTAGAACTTGGATACTTTTTTCTCCACTGCCAGGCTTGCACCATCTTTTTCTTGTAAGTGTATATTAGTTATGCTTTGTTAATTCAACTCACTTTCATAACTGGTGGGTCCTGGGATGAAAAAAGGCCTAAGACAAAGCCTTAGACCTTGGAAACCTCAGAATCTGTGGGTTTGCTGGCAGCAGACACATAAGTATTAGCTAATACAGTGCACTGAAAAGAGAAGAATATAGGAAAGATAAAGTACCTTTATTTTTCCCTGTTGGTTATGGGGAGCCACAGCACCACTTCCAGTTTTCTGGCAGTTAGTTGGAGATAAGCATCTCATGGACTTTCCTGCCCAGGCTAGCTTTGAACTGTGATCCTCAGTTCTCAGCCTCCTGAATACCTAGCATTACAGGTAATGGTTACTGACTCCTGGTTAAATACTATTTTTGTTCTGGGGTATTGAGGTGATACTTCCTTGTAGTGCATCTGCATTAAGTAGACTGCTGGTCTATCACTAGTCTGCTAGCTAACTATATCTAGCTAATTGTATCATCTAGTATTGCCCTTAAGACTGTATGAAAGGCCCAGGGTTCTTTTGTTGATGCAATTATTGCATATGAAGCAATTAGAGTTTTAGAATGGCATTTGAATTTAAAAAATCAATAAGGTGAAAACATTTATGTATACAATGCATAATATTATTGTTACCATGAATCCTTTCTCAGAAAAATGAAGAAAATAGTAAAATCAAAACGGTAAAACCCTGATTTTTGCTATTATTTCAAAATGAGCAGGAGAGAAGCAATGGTAAATCTCAAGCGCTAAATTGTTGGATGCTAGCACAGAAATGTTTGCAATGAAGAAATGGGTCATTTAGTGTTCCCAGAAGTGTTCCCCACTTCTGGGAATTTTGATGTGATAAGATTGAAGTGGGGAGAAAGAAGTCCCAAATTCTCAAGTTTGAATGGACAATTAGCACATAACAGTCACAATAATCAGTCTAAATATAGAGATAGTTTAGTGTGTTGACTTCCTGTAGGGCTCTGTGTAAAAAGTAAAATCAATAATTATCAATAAGCAACTAGGCCATGTATTTTACAAAAGCATTCAGATGGCACATATCATATTTAAGCAAACAGACATACTGTGGAGAGAATCTATAATGTTGTTTTCCCGAGAATTAAGGAGAAAACTGTTGTTTAATTATATTTCTAAAGCCTCAGTGAAGGATTTGTGGCTTTGAGAGAGTGCTTTTTGGAGGGTGTGTGTGTGTGTGTGTGTGTGTGTGTGTGTGTGTGTGTGTGTGTGTACATACATGATTTCTACATATAATTTTACTATATAAGCAAAAGTTTATTTGTCTAAAGAGTATTTATTTTTCTGTACCAAGTGTAAGATTGTTTTAATTTTTGTTATTGTTACTGTTTGTTTTATTTTGTTTTTTGTGCCAGTCCTCTGGCTTGAACTCAAGGCCTGGACACTGTTTCTGAGCTGCTTTTGCTTAAAGCTAGCTCTCTACTACTTGAGCCACATCTCCACTTCTGGCTTTTGTGGTATCACAAGCTTTCCTGCTCCAGGCTAGCTTCTAACTGCCATCCTCAGATTTCAGCTCCCTAGGTAGCTAGGATTACGGACAGGAGCCACTGGCACCTGGCTTCAACTATAGGATTAAAAAAAAAACAACTTTTATTACTATTATCAGGATTTGACTCAGGGCCTTAGAGTTGCTAGACAGACAGTCTTACTGCTCTCCTTTTGTCTTAGGAGAGAATATTAAATATTTTACTACTTAAGATTTTATTTATTAATAAGTAAAGATATGGATTACACAAATCAAGACGTTTTTGCTTCCCTTTTATTTTTCTTCCTGTGTACATTTGCTTTCAACTTTAAAATTAGTTTAATGGGATGTAGTTCAGTATAGCAAACAAAAATTGTGAGTTTGATTCTCAGTACTGCACACACACACATAAACACACACACACCAGATTATTGGTCAATGTGTATAATTAGCATATTATTCCTGCTATTGTGAGGGGGAAGTCTACTTTTTAAAATGAATCTTCGGTTCTGCTGTTTTTGAGCATGAATTTTGGGTATTATATCCTGGCAGAACTACATGGCACATGTGATTTCTTGGGCAGAGAGAATTTTGTAAATGTATTCTAGTAAGAGCCTTAGAGTACATGAGTAGTAATATATAGAGATGGAAAAAATTCTTAGGATTTTAGGATATTAGTTTCAAAATGGCCTTAGAATCTTCTGACCCAACTAGTTAACTCAGTTACCTAACCGTGATACTCTCAGAATTTTTACTATTTCTTTTTTGGGTACCTTTTTTTCTAGAGAATACTCTATTGTGGCGGTACTTTATTCCTTGAGATGAGTTTTGAAAAGTTTACTTTGATGGTAGGGAGTTTAGAAAATAGCTGGATTGACTAATACCAGTTCATTTCTACTACTGAGAATGCAACTTCTTAGGCACTGACTATCAGTGAAGAAGGAGTCTTAAAAAAAAAAATCAATTCAACAGACACTTGTTGAGTTCCTTTAGTTTAGCTGAAGATTAGTGCCAGAAATTATGTATTTGAATGATAGATACAATCACTTAGCGTCTGTTCCTTGAAGGAATATGAGAGGTAAATTGTTATCTGCCAAAATCTGCCCAACAAGTGCAGTGAGAGAAGCAGGAAGGAGGATCCTGGGAGTTCTGAAAGAGTGACATCTGGGCTGGCTGTGATGAGGAATCAAAACTAGTGATTTTTACTGAGTTAATATCCATAGCGTTAGGAATCAATATTACTTTTATCATTTTATTGTCACATAAAAATTTGGTATCTTTTTTGTCACAAAAGTTTTGGTATACGTATTCCTTTGTTAACTCTAAAACTTGGCCTCTTATCACATGGATATAAAGAACTATCTGATTCATAAACAAGTAAGAGGAAGAATGAGTTGCAGGGTTTAGGATGCTTAGGTCTCAGAACAGGCAGTGATCACTCAGGAGGAGAATCCATGAAGTGTTGCTGGGTTACAGAAGGTGACTCCTCTTAGACATAACTTTAGTTGTTGGAAGATTGTTGTTTCTATCTAATGTACTATCACATCTAGTTTGAACTACTTCTGTTTTAGAACTAGTTTAGAAACTCATATTAATGATTCTGATAAGATACCCAAGTATAATAGGATACCCAAATAAACAAATAAATAATAGTTTACCCAAATAAATAATTTCCCCTAATTTGACTTTCTTTGGGCTAGAATTTATCCTAATCTTTAAATTATAACTTATTTGTGTTTACATGGTCACTAATTTATATGGCATATTTATTATAAATAAAAAGTTTCCAGTGTTTGTTTTAAGAACTCAAGGTGCTCTATGGACATTGTTTATTGTTGTTGATGAAGACATCATATTTAAAATAATTGCTTTATGAGCTGATGAATTATTTTCTTATAGAATCAGACTTTTTTAGAATATTAATACATAGCAGATCATTTCCTTTAAGGGGTAGAAAAAAGTCAAGATCTTCAACTTCAAGATGTGTTCACTGGCAGCTGTTTCCTGTAATAGGAGCAATTTGCATGCAGAATACAGAAAATGAATTATATAAAGGGTGTACAGAAAACCAGCTATAACTCCTCTGGCGAGTACAGCAGCCCACAAAATAAACTTCCTTCAAATGACATTGGCATGATTAATTCCAAGCAACCTGGACATGAAACTGCTGTTCTGAAAGGGTTCTGGAGCTAGAAATGTCATGAGTGTAACTGAAGACTGCTAGCTGGGAGCTGCGGGACTGCTCAATGCCTTTAGTGGCACCAGTGATCAGGACATCTGAATATGCATGACAGGTTGGCAGGTGGTCATTGCATATAGGGCAGATGTCACTTGGTTATTTTGCTTTTTAAGTTTTTTTTCCTGGAAAAACATATAAAGTTAAACAAGATGTCTTGTTTTGGATTGAATTGTCCTAACAAGATTTTGAGACATTTTTCCTAAATTGGACAAAAGGAGGCAATCAAATGTCAAAATACTGCCTTCAGCTGACCATGATGGGGGTGAGGTATACACCTATAATCCCAGTACTTGTGACACTGAAACAAGAGGATTGCAGGTTTGAGGCCCATATGGGCTACATAGTTAGACCTTGTTTTAAAAACCCAACAAAACCCAAAGCCCAAAATACAACAAAAGAAATCTTGTCTTGAGTGCACTTCTATCTATGTACCCATGTATACTAAGTATTTCTTTCAATGTACCATTTTTTTCATGTGTATTAGCAGTACCGTTTTGTAATAGAATACCTCATGCTTTTAGTTCCTCCATATAGCACATTGAGGCTATCCTTATAGATGTGTAGATGGGGTTTTCTCCCTGTTAAAGGTAAAGGAAGCAGAAACTGTGTAGAGAATCAATCCCTAGTTCATGGCTATAGACTTGAGTATTCTCATCCCACACCAGGTCCTTCTATTTGCTGGCTCCTTTTTATTTTCATTTGAAGAGGTTCCATAGTGACTAGATAATGTAAGGTTAATAAATTTTTTTTCTCATGTGAGTTACATATTAAAAACTTAAGTATTCTGGCTTCTCTGCTGTATCTTCTACATATATCACTGTCTTTATCCATTCAAGCTGCTATAACAAACAACAGAAATTTATTTCTTGAAGTTATGGTGACTGGAAGTCTGAGGTCAGGATGCCAACATGGCAGGGTTCTAGTGAGGGTCCCAGGCTACTTTGTTTTTGCCATGTCTTCATATAGTAGGAAGGTTGAGAGGGCTCCCTGGGGCCTCTTTTATGAGGGCACTAAGCCCATTCATGAGGGCTTCACCTTCCAAAGGTCCCACTTCCTAATATTGTTACCATCAGAGGTGAGGATGTCAATATATGAATTTGGGGGAACACAAACATTCAGTAAGTAACAGTCACCTGCTTAATCTACATAATCCCACTGTGTTGAAAAGGAGCCCAAGGTTGAAGATGTGAGACAACTTTGCAGAGGTACCCTTGAGTTTGAGCTGGATAGTGGGTTGGTCACAGGTGTGCCAGCTGTTGAAGTCTGAGCCCTTGACACTACCTTCTTGAAAGAAATGTTCTTTCTGCTTTTGAGGAAGGAAAGGGAATTTTAATTAGCAGGTGAGATCGCTTGAATTACAGGGAACTCTTCAGTGTCAAAGCAGTTCAGGCAGTTAATGCTTTGGGACTGTAAAGGGAGAAGGGACAATATTATTTTGTGATTGAGAACAGCTTTGTGAAGAAATTGGAATTTGAAGGAGTATTTAGATGTGAAGTTTGGGGCAGAAGGAGGACAGGGTGCACATGAAAAATGCTATACCCATTTAAGGGGCACAGGGATTATGGTAGGTAACAAAGGTAGGACACCAGAAAAGGCCAACTGGCACTGCCAAAGAGATACCGGTGTATCAAGCCTGTAGCCTGGATTTTCAGCACAGAGTGTTTTACTGAAGTTATACTACTAAACTGCAGTCTTACCAGACTAATTTCAGTTGGCTTGTGATGGACTTTGAATTTATAGAAATCTTAAAAGAATGACATTGGTTCTCTTATTCCCCAAGTGCTGGCTTAATCATTTTGTTCTGACTCCACAAGAAATACAAGCCTATGCTTTCTTACATATAAGATGGTATTAACTTTTAAATGTTTATACGCACACCAATATTTCAATAAGCATTTGTTTTGAGGGGAGAAAGATCAGCATGTAATGAGTCTTAATGGGGATTAAGAACATCGACAGACCCTGGGTTTGAGAATTCTAAGAAAAAGGGTTGCATAGAAATAAGGACTTCAAACTACTGAAAAGTTTAGGTGGAGGGGTGATTTGCATTAACACTCTGATGTAGATAGTACTTTTGTTAGGAAACTTGTTTCTCTTTTCAAACTTTGGGTCAAAGGATCTATGTTGCATGCCAAAAGCTTTGGAGCAGATGATAATACCTAAAGTTCATTCATTAATGATGATGGTTGATGAAGATTAGTTTGGTTCCACTCAAATTTCAATAAACAGTTTGTTTTTTGCTTTAGATACAAAAGTTGTTGCCGTATATTCTGAAAAAATATACAGAATAGATCAGAGACTGAAGGGTCTGTGAAATTGGGTGGGGTCTAGATGGTACAATGGGATTTTTGAAAAAAGGTTTTATTTGGTTTATGATACTCATCTTTTCCTATTTTTAATGTTTCAGTGTGCAAAGATCCACCTTACAAAGTAGAAGAATCTGGGTATGCTGGTTTCATTTTGCCAATTGAGGTTTATTTTAAAAACAAGGTATGTAATCTTTACTTATAAACCAAGTATTGTTTGAAATTATTATTATTATTATTATTATTTTATTTATTTTTTGTTGGTTGTGGGGCATGATCTCTGGGCCTGGGTGCTGTCCCTGAGCTCTTCAGCTCAAGGGTAGTGCTTGAGCCACAGCGCTGGTTCTGGTTTTCTGAGTAGTTTATTAGAGATAAGAGTCTCATAGTCTTTCCTGCCCTGGTTGGCTTTGAACCGCGATCCTCAGATCCCAGACTCCTGAGTAGCTACAATTTTAGTTGTTATTATCCTTAATCATAGAAATGGCAATAAAAGTGTAATTTCAATTATGTGAAGTGAGATTATATGAAATTCATTTAATACTCATTTTAAAGAATGGTAGCCATTTTGAAAAGGATTAATATATGTTTATTTGTAAAAAAGAAGAGAAATTATGGTTTATCAGTGAAATGTTCTTTTTCTTGTTTTCATATTTCTAGAACTTTTGAGGCTTAGAAAGAATGATCTCATGTGTTGTTTTGGCAGATAGACAACACACAGTTATTTCAACCCAAGATATTATGGATTCTGGTTTAGACATGTTCAGCATTGAGATGTGTGTAGATACTAGAACACAGACTATAATCTGGATATATTGCCTAACCTTCATGTTTTCCTTATTTATAGAGTGGTAAAATAAGAATAAGTACCTTATGATGTGGATTAGATAAGATTAATTTTTGTGTGAAGTATTTTAGTGCATTGTCTTACATATAAGTAAATACTTAGTAAACATTGGGACTTTGTAAGGACAGTTTCTAAAAGTGCTCCAGAGTGAGAACATTCTTTTAAAAAATTGAACTGCTCAAATACAGTCCCATGTCATCTACACTATGGCTCCTTAAAAAACGATCCTTAGCATAGCAGCGACTTCTGCTTAGAAAAGACTTTCTCAGACTCAGATCCACTGAATCAGTATTTATGGGGCGCAACCTAGGAGTTATGTTTCAGATAGGATGTTGAGGTTTTGCTTGGGCTGGCCTCAGACTTTGATCCTCCTACTTTTGCCCCCAGCATACTGAGATCACAGGTGTGCATGCCACCATGTCCCAGATAACCAACTTTTTAATCTGCAGTATCTTCTTCGACTGGAACTGTGACTTTTCAGTTCAGCAAAGTTTTCTTTATGATTAAGAGATAATGCATTTTAATTAAGCTGCAATTAAACTATACTGTAAATTAGAAATATATGCATAGCAGAATGAATTTTGTTTTCCATATTTTTTTGTTACTTTCTCCTTGTACACCATATTACAGCACAAACTTTCTATCCTCTTACCTGGGGTTATCTTATATTTTCAGCTTTGGAGGGATGTACTTGAGAGTAACATTTCTCTGCAGTTAAATGGTTGACAGTATGCTGAGTACCTTACTGGTATTTCATTTAGTAGGTTTCTAATAATTTCAAGAGATTACATTCATTTATTGTAGGATGTATCAATAAATGTTATTTTTAGCTGAAGCAAATTTCATTTATACAGATCACATTTTGTTTTTTCATTTGTAATCTCATGGCCATTTGACTTGTTTTCACTTTTTTACTATTGTGGATATGATATCTGAACATTAATTTGTACATTTTTGTGCAGACATTTTTTCAAATGTCACGGATATGTCCTTTGGCAGAATTGTTTGATTATAATATGTCACCCTATCTTTTACTTTTTTTGTGATACAGCGGCTTGAACTCAGCATCTTGTGGAATGTTTGGAGAGACTGCTAAACTATTTTCCAAACTTGTTGTACCATACTAGATCCCCACCAGCAATGAATGAAGGTCTAATTACTCTAATGCTTTTTACTTTCTTATTTTCTTTTTTCTTTTTCTTTTTCTTTTTTCTTTTTGTTGGTCGTGGGGCCTGAACTTTGGGCCTGGGCGCTGTCCCTCAGCTCTTCAGCTCAAGGCTAGTGCTCTACCACTTGAGCCACAGCACTACTTCCAGCTTTTTCTGCATATGTGGTGCTGAGGAATCCAACCCAGGACCTCATGCATATGCAAGGCAAGCACCCTACCACTGAGCCACCTTCCCAGCCCTATTTTCTTTTATATCTAAGATCCATCCCAGTCATTGTGCAGTGGTATTTCATTTTGGATTTTATTTGCATTTCTCTGGTGACTTAAGATGTAAAACATCTTTTCATATGTTTATTATCCATTTATATGATAAACTTTGGAGAAATGAATAGTCAGATCCTTTCTTACTTCATAGTATATTTTCAGAATTAAATGGTTGCGATCATGAGAAGGAATTCAGAGCTGGATCTTCCCTGCACTCCTTTTGAATACCTTGCAAATTTAATAACATGCATATGGTGTGTCTTCCCTTTGTTTTACTCTTACAACTAGGGCTTATAGTTCATCTAGTGGAGGAAAGGTTATACCATAGAAAAAAATCTAGACCTTTAAGCCCCAACATCTTGTCTCAAAGAAATTAGGGGATAGGCAGTTGTAAGAAGACTGATGGTTGTGGGTGGACTGCTCTTTGTCACCTAAGTGAATTTTACATTACACTGGCTTTAGTTTGGAAATAATGTGGTAGTTAAATAATTCTCTCTCCTTTCATTGTTGTCCTCCTTCTCCTCCTGCGCCTCTTCTCCTCATTTTCTTTCTTCTCTCTGTAAAATGTCTGCTCATTTTATCTTGATAGGATATAACCAGAAGCTTCCCAAATGCTAGATTTAAAAAGAGAGCAAATGAAAGATAGCAAGGCAGAAAGTATTGTTTCTCAACTATGTGCATGTACGCAATTCAATCTCTTTGAAATTTATGTAAAAGAGTAACAGCAGCTTATAATGAAGACATATTAGGCAGTTGGACATGTGATTAAGACACATTCACTTTATGAAAGATTTTAGTTTCTTACAATATGAAGAAAGAAAGAGGTACAAAAGATGAGAATGCAAAGTAGACAATGAGAGTGAGAATTGTTTAATAGATTGCCTGTTCATTTCCTAGTTTTAGGTTTTCTTTAAGATTTCATACTTACTAATAGTTACTAGTTACATAGTCGTGCAATGGAACATGTACATTTCAATATTGGTAATATAAGTTTGGGATTTCCCTAAATGGCCATACATAGTGGCATTACAGAATACCACATAGTACTTAATGAACAAATCTCAAATGATGATGATGGCTTAAGAGTTACATGAATAAATATCTATACACATATGTGTATATATGGTTGTAATGTTTAGTATGTTTTTTTAAAGCACTGAAATGACTAAGCGCTCTGGAGATGTACCTGTAGGAAAAAAGCACATCAGAATGACAGCACAGGAATTCACAGGCATGGCTTTCCCAGGAAGGGGGAAGGAAGGGGAGAAGGAAAGCCACTGCACTCTCTCTCTCTCTACATAGATAGATAGATAGATAGATAGATAGATAGATAGATAGATAGATAGATAGATAGATAGATAGATAACTGGCATGTATATGCATATCTATCTACCTAAAACTTTATTATCTATTTATATCTTAAAAATAAATAAATTTGGTAGAAGCATTAACATCTATTAACATCTATTTAATGTCAGTAGAAGATCTATAAGTATAATATTTTTAAATACTTCTTTATGTTAGTAATTTTTGTGTTTGTGTGCTAGTCCTGGGGCTTGAACTCAGGGCCTGGGCACTGTCCCTGAGTTAGTTCTTTTTTTTTAAATTTTTTTCCCTCAAGGCTAGCACTCTACTACTTGAGCTACAGCTCAATTTCCAGTTTTTCAGTGGTTATTTGGAGATAAGAGTCTCACAAACTTTCCTGCTCAGGCTGGTTTCAATCTTCAGATCTCAGCCTCTTGAGTAGCTATGGTTACAGGCATGAGCCACTGGTACCTGGCCTTTGTTAGTAATTTTTTAGTTAAGCAATTCTTGTTTTGGCCGGGTGCTGGTGGCTTACGCCTGCAATCCTAGCTACTCAGGAGGCTGAGATCTGAGGATCACGGTTCAAAGCCAGCCCGGACAGGAAAGACCGTGAGAGTCCTATCTCCAATAAACCACTAGAAAACCGGAAGTGGTGCTGTGGTTCAAGTGGTAGAGTGCTTGCCTTGAGCTGAAGAGGTGAGGGACAGTGCCCAGGCCCAGAGTTCAAGCCCCATGACCGACAAGAAAAAAAAAAAAAAAAATTCTTGTTTTGTTGTTCCTGTTAATTTATTGGTTTAGAGTATTTTAGAAGCCAGATTTTTCTTTTTTTTTTTATTTAACATTTTATTATGGATACATTGTTTTAAAGCCCATATTGCATATTCAAATAAGGCAACAGAGCCAGATTTTTCTATATTCTACATTCTACCATATTCTGAGTTACATGTATTTTTTAAAAATCATTTTTATCACTGGGGACCAATGGCTCACACCTGTAATTCTAGCTACTCAGGAGGAATGAAATGAAATGAAATGAAATCTCAGGATTTCATTTCAAAGCCAGTCTGGGCAGGAAAGTTCATGACTTTTTTTTTTTTTTTGGTTGGTCATGGGGCTTGAACTCTGGGCCTGGGTGCTGTCCCTGGGCTCTTCAGCTCAAGGAGAGCTCTCTACCGCTTGAACAACAGTGCCACTTGCAGTTTTCTAGTGCTTCATGGGAGATAAGAGTCTCACCATTTTCCTGCCTGGGCTGGCTTTGAACCATGATCCTCAGATCTCAGCCTCCTGAGTAGCTGGGATTACAAGGGTGAGCCACTGGCGCCCGGCCTCATAAGACTCTTATCTTCAGTTAACTACCAAAAAGCTAGAAGTAGAGCTGTGGCTCAGTGGTAAAATGCTGTACTTGAACATAAAATCTAAGAGACAGTGCCCAGGCCCTGAGTTCAAGCCTCAGTACTGGCACAATTAAAAAAAATTTTTTTTGGATGTATGTTGAAGTGAACTCCAAAAAGTGGATTGTTTTGTTTATCATCATTTTTTTCTTTCCTTTTTTCTCAAGTTTATTCCTTTTTGTCTTTGTATTTGATTTCTGTATTCTTTGTCTTGTATATAAGTTTATCTGATTTGGAGAGGAGTAGGGGAAGCACAGAAACAGTGGGACAAAGGATGAACCAATTTAGCAGTGAAACCCACTAGACATTATGTTAGAAATGAACTGTACAACTTGGAGGGGAGAGAAATCAGGAGGGGAAAAACTGAGAGAGAATGAGGGAGGGGGTTATACTGTTCAAAAGGAAATGTACTCATTACCTGACTTATGCAACTATAAACCCTCTGTATATCACCTTTACAATAAAATTTTTTAATTTTTTTTGTTTTTTTTTATCATAGTAAGAATTTAATGTGAGATCCATCTTAACAAATTTTAAATGTGCAATACATTATTTTTGACTATTGGTACAGTGTCATACAAATCTCTAGAATTTATTCACTAAGTAAAAATTAATACCTTTTGATTAATAACTTCCCATTTCTCCTTCACCTCAGCCTCTAGTAACTACCATTCTAGTTTTTTATTTGGTGTATTTAGCTATGTCAGATATCTACTGTGAGTTGGGTCACCCTGGATCACCCTATCTCCCGTGACTGCCTTTTTTTCAGCTAATATCATGTTCTCAAAATCTAACTAGGTATATTCATGATTCTTTTCTGGCTAAAATTACTGGTTTGTAAAAGTTAATAGCTCTAGACTATTGCTCTGGCATGCTCCTTGAGTTTCTTTTAAGTATTTAACATTATATTTATTACTGGCATTTTTATATCTTGAAGAGTAAGTGTTCATGATACTAATAATTTACACAATGATGTTCAGAGTTTTCCTAGGCAATGAAAGAAAGAAGCCTAAAGAGTCCCACCTAGTGCTGAGAGAGTCCTCATACTTAATAGGAAGGCCACTTTCCTGCCCTGAGTTCCCCTCCTGTCTGTCCTGTGCTTGCCCTCCTGTGCTAATGAGCGTGTCTTCAAACTGCTCATTTATTTAAACTGTCAGAGTCAAGAGGCTGGTAGAGTGTCAGTCTTTCTCTTGAGTTGTGTGTGTTTGTTCTGTCTTATTTTGTATTTGTGCTCAACAAAATCACCCTATCTGTGAGAATCATGTGTGTTTCAGAAACTCAAAACTAACAGACACTGAAATGTAATCGATGGTAGCACTTTAGGTTTGAAAGAATCCCTACTTCTATATCTCAATATGCTCTCAGAAAAATAGTTCAGGCATGAATGTCAAGGACAAAGCATCTGCCTAGTGAGGAGAGTAATTTGATGATGCAAAATCAAATTTCTACTATAGTAAGCATATTAGTTTTATATACAGAGCAAATACATGCTTTCTTATTTGAACTTTGAAGAATCTTTCCTGGGGATCATAGCTTGACAAGAATATTAATGTCAACTCTATGAGAAAATATATAAAGTTGGCTAGAACACAAATTTATGGATGCTTTTTCCTTACTCAAAAAGGAATCTTTACAAGAAAATTTCACTAAGAGCACTTCTGCAGTCCTTATCCCTAGTTTTATTGAAAAGTGATTTTTTTTGGTACTGTTAAGGATTTATAAAGTGATACTGCTATTCATTCTTGTTATGCTAGAAATTAGTTGTATTTGTCCAATGTACTTTTTCCTTAAAAAGTGTACAGGAAGGGTTAGGGTATGGCTCAGATAGTGCTCGTTCCTAACATAGTTTCTTACATGTGATATCTGGCAAGGAAAAGAACATAGAAAAAGGAAAAGAAAAAGAAAGAAAAAGTATACTTGAATATATTTTCTTCTAGTAGAAGTATATAGAATAAACTTAGAAGTTTTATTGCCTTGAATCCATTTAATGATTTTTAGCAATTGGAAATAGCCTTTCAGATTTTCTCATGTATTAGCATAGATAAACTATGTCAGTTTAGGAATTGGCAGAAGCATGATTATATCATATCTTAACATTTTTCTGTGGAATGTTTTTAATTTTAGTAATATGCCTAAGTCAGAATTTAAATATTTGAATACCACTCCATGATCATGATGAATGTCATACCTAATTTTTTGCTACCATGAACATTTGTATTCCATATGTGAATATTACAATCGAATTCTTAGTAGAATTTCAGAGTCGTCCATCACTTGATTTTTAGTATGTTAATAGGTATTGCTGAAATGTCTAACAATAAGGCTTTCCCAATTTACATTCCCAATCCCCAAACAGAAAACTGCCCTCCTTTCTTGGTTAATTCTGAAGCTGCATTGACTATTTCACCATTTAAAGGGGAGATAAGACAAAATTATAATTCAATGTGATAATTACATCTATAGAGGAAGGCAGTAAAAGAGATGTCAAATTCAGACAATACCAGGAAGGTTAGAAAGACTTTCCATAGATGTTAGTGTTTTGTTTATTTATAGTGTTTTTCTGTTTTATTATTTATAGTTTTTCTGTTTATGTGGTACTGAGGAATTGAACCCAAGGTTTCATGCCTGCTAGGCAAACACTCTACCACTAAGCCACCTTCCCAGCCCATGAGTAAAATGTGCAATAAGAAATAGACAATGGGGGCTGGGAAGGTGGCTCAGTGGTTGAGTGCTTGTCTTGCATGCATGAGGCCCTGGGTTGTATTCCTCAGCACCACATAAGCAGAAAAAGCTGGAAGGGTATAATGGCTCAAGTAGTAGAGCGGTAACTTTGAGCTGAAGTGCTGAGGGACAGCGCCCAGGCCCAGAGTTCAGGCCCCATGACTGACAAAAAAAAAAAAAAAAAAAGAAACAGACAAAGGAAGAAATATGCTGGGAGAGAAAATCTTTCAGACATAAGAAGCCCTATGTGAAACAAATCAAAGAAAGGTTGGACAAATGGGATTGCATAAAGTTGCAGAGCTTCTGCACGGCAAAGGACATAGCTAGCAAGATCAATAGAAAGCCCACGGATTGGGAAAAGATCTTTACCAGCCATACAACGGACAAGGGTCTCATATCTAAAATATACTTGGAACTCAAAAAATTAAATCCCCCAACAACAAATCCTCAAAGAAACAACTGCCCAATAAACAAGTGGGCGAAAAACTTAAAGAGAAACTTCTCTGAAGAAGAAGGAAGGATGGCCAATAGACACATGAAGAAATGCTCAACATCCCTAGCCATAAAAGAAATTCAAATCAAAACAACATTGAGATACCACCTCACTCCAGTTAGAATGGCAAAAATCAAGAACTCTAACAACAACAGATGCTGGAGGGGATGTGGACAGAAAGGAACCTTACTTCATTGTTGGTGGGAATGTAAACTTGTTCAACCACTTTGGAAAGCAGTATGGAGGTTCCTCAAAAGACTTCACATAGAACTCCCCTATGACCCAGCAATCCCACTTTTGGGCATTTACCCAAATGTTTACAAACAAGACCACACTAAAGCTACCAGCACAACTATGTTTATTGCAGCATTATTTACCATAGCTAAGATCTGGAACCAACCCAGATGCCCCTCAGTAGATGAATGGATCAAGAAAATGTGGTATATATACACAATGGAATTCTATGCCTCCATCAGAAAGAATGACATTGCCCCATTTGTTAGGAAATGGAAAGACTTGGAAAAAATTATATTAAGCGAAGTAAGCCAGGCCCAAAGAAACATAGGCCCCATGGTTTCCCTTATTTGCAATATGTAGTATATGTATGAGTCAAGCGGAAAAGGTCAGATAATGTGATGTTAGGAAAATGAACCCTTAGATATGTATTTTAATGTTTTTTTCTTTCATGCATGTGTTTCTAACGCATTTACAAGATTATTTCTTTGTTGCTTTGTATGTCCCTCCCTCACAGTATAACCCCTGCTTTCACTATATTTGATGTCAGTATAACTTGTGGAGGAGATGGGGAAAAACAAGTCGTTTAAGGATACAGGTGGACCTGTTGCAACAATGAGAAGTAAAAGTTGTCATGTCCAAAACGAGCTTTACAACGTCGGTGCCGGGGGGTGGGGAGGGGGAGGAGGCTGGGAAGGGATGTGAAGGGTAAACAAAGGAGGAGGCTGCAATGCTTGGTAAGAAATGTACGCATTATCCTGCCCATGTAATTGTAACCCCTCTGTACAGTATGTTCACAAATAAAATAAAATTAAAAAAAAGAAGCCCTATGTGAAAGGCACAATGAATGAGACAATATGAAGTATGGGGAAGCTGCAGGTGATTCTGAATTATGGAAGGAGAGAACATAGAGAACAAATGTTGGGCATTTACCCAAACAATCACAAACAAGGCTATACTAAAGCTACCAGCACAACTATGTTTATTGAAGCATTATTTACCATAGCTAAGATATGGAACCAACCCAGATACCCCTCAGTGAATGAATGGATCAAGAAGATATGAGATATATATATATATATATATATATATATATATATATATATATATATATATACACATATATGGGATGGTAGGGGAAAAAAGAAAGGAGGGGGTAGCTATGCTCCATAGGAAATGTACTCATTATCTTATGTAACTGTAATCCCTCTGTACAGTATATATATACTTGCATATATATCAGATATATACGTACATATATATATACATACATATATACATATATGTATGTACATATATACGCACATATACATCTTTTATATATATCAGAAAGAATGACATTACTCCATTTGTTAGGAAATGGAAAGACTTGGAAAAAATTATATTAAGTGAAGTAAGCCAAGCCCAAAGAAACATAGATTCCACGGTTTCCTTTATTTGCAATAACAAGTATATGTCTAGGAAAAGCAAAAAAGGTCAAAAGCTATGTACATATGACCATATAAGATGATGTTAAGTGAAATGAACCCCCATATGGAGACACAAGAGATTTTATCTTTCTTGTTGTTTTTAATGTATTTATAATGTACTATGTCATTTTTTTGGTTTCTTTTGTATGTTCTTTCCCCATGGTATAACCTTAGTTTTCACAGTGTTTGATTTTGTTGCCCTGAATCTTGTATATACATTTTTCTAATTTGGGGAGGGGAAGGGAAATTACAAAATGCCGAAATAAGGACACAGATTGACCCATTGTAACAATGAGATGTACAAGACACTATGTATTTTTACAATAAAAGTATATACAAAAAAGAAAAAAATATGAAGATCCATTGATAGTGTGATCTAGAAAAAAAAGAAAATGAACTTTATAACTTGGGGTGGGGAGGGAGGAGTCAGGGAGGTGGGGAGGGAAGGGAAAATTAAAAAATAAAAAACACTTTTTACAATAAATATATATTAAAAATAAAAACTGTTTTTACAATAAAATATATATTAAAATAACACTTTTTACAATAAAATATATATTAAAAATAAAAACACTATATTTACAATAAAAATATATATTAAAAATAAATATTGTACAGAGGGGTTACAGTTACATGAGTAAGGCAATTGAGTACATTTCCTATTGAGCATTGTTACCCCCTCCTTCATTTATTTCCCTACCATCCCTTCCCTCCTCACCTCCCCAACTCCGCCCTCCCTGTGTGCAGTATTTTTACAATAAAAAATATTTAAAAGAAAGAGAACAAATGAAATGCAGAAAAGAAGGTCAAAGATAATACTGGTTATTTCAAGGAAGGGGGATCATGTTATAGTGATGACTCTTTAGCTTTTAAAAAAATATTAGTGAAAAGACATCTGATGGTTGTGCTAGCAAAATAATTCTCTTGTTATTATGTTAAGTAGACTGAGGCAGCTTCAAACACATGGAGCCCAGGGAGGTGAAAGTCTGAGCTAAGGTAATGTCCACAGACACTAGAGGATAGGGGTAGATCTGATAGTTCCATGGAAGAATATTCAGTAGCACTGGGAGAAAATCAGACTGTGGTGAATGGATCATGACTTTGATGTACTTTAACCTGGGTAAGCAATTAGGGTTGTTGCTTGCTAAGATAGAGAGTATGAAAGAAACATAAGTAATGTATGAGTTACATGTTGTTATAGGTCAACCTCTGAAACACATGCATGTGACAATAGCATTTGACATGAGTTGGCAATACCAGTAGATATTACTGTCATGGAGGTGAGATTGATTCCCAGTGAGTGGGAAACTGCGGACAAATCAAGGACATCCAAGGGTTGGTGAAGAAAGAAGAGAAGGAATGGTCAGTTAAATCCAGAAAAGAATAGAATCCTGAAAGAATGAGGGGGAGCAGCAGGATTCCTGCCAGACTGTAGTGGGAGTAAAAAGCAAACAAGGGAATAAATGGTGAATACGATTTGGGAATATTTGAATGAGATAGAAACCATGAATTTCTAATAAGTTATGCCTACATTCTGACAGTTTTAAGTGCTAAGACTTTTGAGCCACTTTTTTTCATTATGTATTAGTAATACAACACCAGAACAGTATACAGCTGCCTTGGTGGTGAACAGTGGGGATTAAATGCCATTAATATTATGACATATTAGTTATCTTTGGCATCTGCAATCTTCATGTCACCATGGGGTGGATAAAAATTAGTGTGTAGAGAACAATAAATGCACAATGGTTTAAGAGCTGAATCTAGGTATCATGAAATTCGAATTATTGTGTTCTGTTGGATAGAATGTTGTTTTGTCCTTGTTCGTTTTTTCTTTCTCCTTTTTGGTGATATTAGGGTTTGAACTAAGAGCTGTAGGCTTGCTAGGCAGGTGCTTTTATCATTTAAGCCGTGCTCTTAACCCTGTCTTTTTTGCTTTACTTAATTTTTAGATGGAGCCTTGTGATTTTCCTGGGATTGACCTTAGACCCCAATCCCTCCTGTGTTTCTGGGATCATAGGTACATACACTACATTTACTAGTTGAGATGGGCATCTCACTAGCTTTTTGCCCAGGCTTTCCTCTAACCACAATCTTCCAGATCTCTATCTCCCAAGTAGTTGGGATTATAAACTATGTCTGGGCTATCCTCAGTCTTTCTTCAGGAAAATATTCACCATACAGACATTATACTATATATGTTAGCTTATTACAGGCAGTAAAATACTTGTTAGGGATATAGTGATGATACAAACATTATTTCTACTTTCAATAATTCTGTGATGGGGCTGGGAAGGTGGCTCAGTGGTAGAGTGCTTGCCTTGCATGCCTGAGGCCCTGGGTTCGATTCCTTAGCACCACATAAGCAAAAAGAAAAAAGCCACAAGTGGTGCTGTGGCTCAAGTGGTAGAGCGCTAGCCTTGAGCTGAAGAGCTGAGGGACAGGGCCCAGGCCCAGAGTTCAGGCCCTACGACTGGACCCTCCCCCCCCCCCCCCCAAAAAAAATTCTGTGTTACAGCAGAGTAAATGGAGACATGAAGATCATCAGTCTAAGATGCAGCAGGGATAAGAGTGATCATATATACAGGAGGAATGAGGCATAGAAGTTGGAACTGGGCTTCAGTGAAGGCTTCCTGAAGTCAAACCTGAGTGAAGTGGGTGAGAAGTGTCTAGGGGAAGCTGGAGGTGGCAGTGGTAGTCTGGAGGTAGAAAATGAACGGTAATATATGCAAGGTTGGAATCCAGACTTGACCTAAAGCAAATGGCGGTAGTGTGTCACTGGGCCAGGGATGGGCAAAAGGGATGTGGAGGGACAAGAAGACAAGAGTCAGATCAGGAAGACTCAGGTAGCATTCAAGTGAGATTAGGTATTTATGCTAATGGCTATTGGAAGCTGCCCAGTTATCACAGATGATAGATTTTTGCTTTCCATAGGTAGTATTCAAGAGTGGAGGAAAATGTATCCTTAATCTGGAAGACCTAGTAGAGAAGTAAGTTTATGGGAGTTTGGACAGTAAGTAGGAGTGTATAGACGAGGAGTTCAAGAAAGACTTAAGAGAGAGGATGGTTGCCTGCAGTCAGTGCTGGGTATAGAGCATGAGGTGGGAGGAGGAAGGAAATTGGTGGCTGTGTAGGCTGTGATGCTCCACTTAAGAGATCAAGGAGAAGGTAATGAGGTTTTTCTTTTTGGTTTTTCCTAACACAAGAAACTAATTTATTACATATCTCCATTTTGTTTTTTATATAATCATGTAATCAGGGCTCTTTCAGTTTCCAGGATTGCTTTGACATTACAGCTGTTAAATTTTGTCTATTCCTTATGATGATTTATCTTTGCTTAACAAATTTCTATTTTAAGCTCAGGGACAGTGCCCAGCACCTGAGTGCAAGCCTCGGGACTGGCACCAAAAAAAAAAAAAAAAAAGAATATAAATAGAAACAAATTTGTATTGTTATCTCAAAGATTTGATTGGAACACTGTGCATATATGTATGGAAATATCATAATGACCCCCCCAGAACAATTAATAGATGCTAGTAAAATGCCTTTCAAAAGAAAAAAAATTCTATTTTTGCCTACTTGTTTTCTGTCTTACTTTCTTAACTTCTAGGAAGAACCTAAGAAAGTCCGCTTTGATTATGACTTATTCCTGCATCTTGAAGGCCATCCACCAGTGAATCACCTCCGCTGTGAAAAGCTAACTTTCAACAACCCCACAGAGGACTTTCGAAGAAAGTTGCTGAAGGCAGGAGGGGTAAGTGGCTCTTTTGTGAAAAGCCTTACTATAAAAACCTACTTGCTAGTGTGTTAGAATGTTTACTAATGTTTTGGAGGAGATAAAAAAGGCAAAGCTACTTAATGGTTTCAGATAAAGAGGTCAGCAAACAATAATATTTGAAGTGGGTATGAGAGTCTAAAATAACATGGTTGATTAAAGCAGCCTTCAGATCTAAGCAGTTCCAATTTATTTTGATAAAGCCCAATATAAATGAGAAATAAACTATCCTCAGTTAAAAAAAGAATAATGTCTGCACTTTGTTATTTTATAGAAACTTTTAAGAAAAGTTAAAGGTCATAATAATGATGTAAAAAGGAGTAACTCTTAGCATGATATTGAGCATAATTAATAGGAAAACACTCATAAAACTTTTTATATCATTTGGATATACATTTTTATTTTTTGAATTGTATTGAGGTAAAAAGAAGATACTTTTTAAGGATAATGATAACCACGGGCAGGTCGTTTTTGCCCATGTGGTTAAATAAGTTGGGAGAAGATTTTAAGTGGAGTTTCTTGCCAGTGTGAACATGTAGAATGATTTCTTGCTGTGAATTCAGCTATAATGACAGACAGTGCCCATGTTCAAACACTGTGCAACCGTCCTCACTTTAGATGAACTTGTTGTTGTTTATCTTATGTGGGCAATTCAGAGTGGGTTTAAGTATGAGATTAGCTTTTTGTATAGTTTCATATTCATTAAATTAATGATCATCTGCTTTAAGAATATGTAATCTAGGATGATGCCCTATGTTACTAGTAACCTGTACTTGGGGCCTTATAGGCAAGAATTGGGTACTACATGGTATAGAAAACCTCTCCTTTTATAGATTCATGGACATTTACTTTGAGAACCTCTGGGATGCCCTAGAGCTTGTCATGAGGAAATTGTCCATAGATAGAATTATGTGAGCACTTTATGTTATATGGGCCCTGTTTCTTCTCAGGTCCTGTTTTGCCAAGTGTTTTTTCCCTGAATGGCTGATGGCTTTTGAAACTCGGACATACTTTTTCTGTGTCTATTTCTTCATTGCAGCAGCATGTCAGCACTGAGGTTATTGGTGGACCAGCTCCAGGAATGACCCACCCCTTCGGGTGCTCTGTGAGGAGATGCATCTTCCTGATGAAATGGGCTTCTGCAACACAACTTATTTAACATTAAGAACATATTACACAATGGTTTAGGAAGCTATGTTTAAAAACAACCTTGTTTTATTCCCTTAGTAGTTATCAAGAACACAGTGTGGATGCTACCTATTTTTATGGTGATGTCCTTAACAACATTTTAAATCTTAGTCGCCCTCATCATTCTCCTTTTCAGGAGGGTGGCACGTGTGCTTCTGATTATCTTTCATAGATATATGGTTGGGTAGTAATTGGAATATGGAAATTCTGGAGCTTGAATACATCAGGCTTCTGTGAAATATGATAAAGATTGCAAGAAGAATTTTTTTTAAAACAACCACCTAGTTGCAAAGACTTCTGGGTTGCTTGTGAGCAGTAGAGGAGGCAGAGGTCAGTGATAATGGGGAGCAGGCCAGCACTGCCTCCTGATAAGGTCGTTCCTCCATTTTGTCTTTGGCTCCACTCTGTCTTTATCTCAAAATGATGCTCCTTGACTTCTAACTTTCTTTCTCTGTGTCTCTTTAAGTGCTTTGTAGCCCATAGGTAATTTTCCTAGTAGACTTTGATTGTGTCTTGACAACTCTAAAGTTAAAAATGGGAAAGATAGCTGAGAGCCAATAGCTCACGCCTGTAATCCTAGCTACTCAGGAGGCTGAGATCTGAGGATCGCGGTTCAAAGCCAGCTGAGGCAGAAAAGTCTGTAAGACTCTTATCTCCAATAAAACACTCAGACAAAGCCCAAAGGGGTGTTGTGGCTCAAGTGGTAAAGTGCTAGACTTGAGCACAAATCGAACAATGCCCAGGCTCTCAGTTCAAGCCCCAGAACTGGCAGAAATAAATGGGAAAGATTCCAAATGAACATTATTTGACATGTGTTTCAAGTTCTTTAGGAGACGGATGGTAGTGAATTTCAAAGTGAAATAAAAGTCCACTCAAAATCATATTGTTCCCATTTCATATGGGAAAATTACTTTCTTTGTTAAACAATAGATGAAAACATTTGGCTTATCTAGGTTGTTGATGTGTGTGTGTGTGTGTGTGTGTGTGTATGTATGTATATATATATATATATATATATATATATAAATATGAATGTGTGTGTGTATTTTTGTCAGCTGTTGGGCATGAACTCAGGGCCTGGACAGTGTCCCTGAGCTCTTTTGCTCAAGCCTAGTGCTCTACCACGTTGAGCCATAATTCTACTTCTTGGTTTTTGGTGGTTAATTGGAGATCAGTGTCTCAGAGACTTTCCTGCACAGGCTGGTTTTGAACTATGATCCTCACATCTCAGCCTCCTGAGTAGCTAGGATAAGAGACGTGAGCCATTGGTGCCCAGCAGTGTATATCATTTTTAACCTGACATTTAAGCATGGATCATCATTTTGGTTTAATGTAGCTAGTGTTGCTACTGACTTGAGCCATTTTGCTTTTATTAGACATCTATTCATGACTGTATCTCTTCAAATAAATGTTTTTTGGGGAAAGACTGAGTTTTGGGGCTCTGTTTTGCTTATTTCTTAACTGTATATGTGTATGACAAGATGAATATATTTTACTTTTCAAGGAAAATAAATGAACCCTTTTTCATATATACTGGGTGTAATTATTACACATAGCTTGAGGCATGAGTAGAGTACACTTAATGTTGACTGTATTTCCTTTTCTTTTACTTTCTTTCTTTTAAACCAAAAGTATGAAATACTACTAAAAATTGAACTTGCCTTTTCTAGCCATCACAAAGGAGGTTTTTAAAACTGGAAGCATCTTAGAAAAAAAATGCTTTCAGCTGTTAGAAAAGAAAAAAAAGAATTCCAAAGAACTTTTTGCCAGAAGAATTTTTTTTTTTTTTTGAACTCTGGGCCTGAATGCTGTCCCTCAGCTCTTCAGCTCAAGGCTAGCATGTTATCACTTGAGCCACTGTGCCACTTCCAGTTTTCTCTCACTGACTTTCCTGCCTGGGCTGGCTTTGAACTGCGATTCTCAGATCTCAGCCGCCTGAGTAGCTAGGATTTACAGGCGTGGTGAGCCCCTGGCGCCCAGATTGCCAGAAGAATCTTGAGAAGCAGATTTTTTTTCTATTTACAATGTGTAAACTATAGCTATATGACAATTTTTTTCTCCCACTGCTTTTTTAATGTCATAATCACTTTTATTTAGAAAAGAAATCTTGCTGTATTTCCCCTTTGTAGGAAAGGTACCATGTGTTTGTCTAGTGAATAATTCCTTAGTATTAAGTTTGTCTTTACTTCAAAAGAAAACAGTTTTTGTGGGTTAGGAACATTTGTATTTTAGCATTATTTTCTGAAGCTATTGAAATGCAGAATAATTTCTTTTCCAGGAACCTCATGGTAATTTCCTCTTAAGTTAGAGATCTCATTGGAGTTTGCTGAGGAAATTGTGGATTTGGTTTAAGATCTCACCTATCAGGACTCAATAAAGAGAGAGGGTAGGGATCAAAATGGAAAGGAGCAATTTGAGGTTTTTGTTTTTGTTTTTTGTCGGTCGTGAGGCTTGAACTCTGGGCCTGGGTGCTGTCCCTTAGCTCTTTAGCTCAAGGCTAGCACTCTACCAGAGCCACTTCAGGATTTTTTCTGTTTTTGTGGTGCTGAGGAATTGAACTCAGGGCCTCATGCATGCAAGGCAAATGCTCTACCAATGAGCCACCTTCCCAGCCCAGCAATTTGAATTTTTTAAAGAATTATATTAATTATTATATATACTTTTTGTTCTATGTATTTTTAACGATTACTATTTTTACCTATTATTAAGTGAGGATCATATATTTTGAGATCATATATTTTGATTGGCAGAAGGGTTAGGACCAAGTGAGTGAATGATAAACTTATGGTGTTTGTGATTTGCTATTTGCTTTTGAATTTTAAGCAAAGGACCAAGCATACCCCATGGAGAAGCACATCTCCATTCCACTAATATATTTCTGTTTATTTCCCATTTGAAGATGAAGTGATGGTTCCCTTTGGAACAGTAATTCTCAAATTGTGCTGATCATCACACCAGGATTAGAGGGTTAGTGACTACACTCAATGAGGACTTTCTTTCTAGTCACTGACCACCTGATTCATAGTATCTGGAATTCATACTGAAGAGCATGAGAAGGTTTGCTCTTCTTTACTCCAGATCATTAGGTTGAAAAGACTATGAGCTTTACTTTTGGTTATTAGCAAAGCAAAGAGGATATGTTAGTTAGTACATATGACTAAAACTTGTTATTGTAAATTGTCTCTGCAGTTCTGGTTAAGAGGGAGTGCAATACAATTGGTAAAGACTTAAACTCAGGCAGACTTAGTTCAAAACCTCCTCTCTGTTGTTTTCTAACTGGGTTGCCCCAGAAGAGTGATTGCAATGTACCAAATCTAAGTTTATCCTCCATGGAGTAGATGTGACAGTTCTCCTTATAAGGAATGCATGACCCCTCTTATGCACAGGATGGACCAATCACTCAGTGCCATGGGTCATCTCCCTTTGCTTGGTGGTTTACAACAGATCCTTGCTTACCCTTATGCCAATCACTTAAGTATAGAGTGAAAAGTTTTGCTATTGAGTGTCAGCTATTCAACGTTTATTCACAGGAGTGGCTAGCCCATTGATGCACTTGTGTTGTATCTGAAGGTTTAGCCCATAGTGTCTTTCTTCAAGGAATTTACAATTTGGAGACTATTAAAAAGTGTAACTTAAGGTTTATTTAGAATATCACTTTTTAAGATTTAAGTTTAGCAATTCTTACCATTATCTTTAATTATAAAATTTTAGCATATTAATTAAAAGCTTTTGAAAGATATAAAGAGTTTCACATGCATTATACACAACATCCTGTGCTGCTATCCAAAAATAGCTTGAGCAGGGGCTGGGAAGGTGGCTCAGTGGTAGAGCACTTGCCTTGCATGCCTGAGGCCCTGGGTTGGATTCCTCAGCACAACATAAGCAAAAAGAAAAAAGCCGGAAGTTGCTCTGTGGCTCAAGTGGTAGAGCACTAGCCTTGAGCTGAAGAGCTGAGGGACAGCGCTTAGGCCCAGAGTACAGGCCCCACGACTGGACCAAAAAAAAAAAAATAGCTTGAGTAATCATCTTTTAGGCAATGGAGTTTATTTTATAGCTGCTTCCATCTTTTTGGCCTAGAAATCAAGTAGTTTGTTCTATTTGTGACCCACCTCCCTTCTTCTCTCCCTCCCCCCCTCCCTCCCTCCCCTTTCTTCCTTCCTTCCTTTCTTTCTTCCCTCCTTTCTCCCTCCCTCCCTGCCTCCCTGCTCTTTTCTTCCCTTTCCCCTTCTCTCAATTTAACAGGGCAAAGACTAAACATGTTGTTCCGTCTATTTCTGAATGACTGGCAAGCAGTTAATTTTGAGGACTGAAAATTAAAACTAACCACAGCAGTTGTTAAAGACAGGGTTTCTATAGGCAGAAATCCAATTCTGTTCAGACACCACCTGTTTCAATAGGACATTTCAGACACCCATTTGGCAAGAATTGCTAGAGAGACATGGGGAACAAGCTTGCATTCTGTATTCAGTCTGCAGCATAATGTAGCCCTGTTTTTCAGAGTTATAGTTACATTTGTATATGATCAGTTTTTGCAAGAAATAAATGAGATTTTTTTTCTAAAACATTGTTCATTACAAAGTAAAATTTGTGTGCATGGTGCACCTCCAAGAAGAGGTTTTGGACATTAAAGGGCCAAAAATATCTTAGAATAATGACCCTTCACTAGTGCAGCTATGTTGTACCAACTGAACATGGCAGTATATTGCAAGAATCTAGAATAAACCTGATTAGGATTATGTAATGTTTTGTTTATAGTTAGTAATTCCTGATTTCTGAGCCACCTAGGAGCATGTCCCCTCCCCCCCACACACACTTAAGTTTTTGAATAAGTAATATGCCATATGAGATGATACACAGTGAGATTTCCTCTAGGCCACCAATAACACTGCAACAAAAACCTTGTCCATGGTTGACCATTTATGACCTCCTTCTCCTTTCCTTTTCCCCTCCTTTCTTCCTGTCCTTCCCCCTTCTCCCCCTTCCAGTCTTATGGGGGAAATAGCATCTCATTTTTAATTCACATTTCTCTTCTGAGTGATGATGAACAACTTTTCATATATTTAAAAAGCCATTTTCATTTCCTCACAAAGACCACATTTTAATGTATTTTAAATTGGAAATATTCTCAGTGTTTCAGTTTCAACTTAAATTTATGGGTACTCTTCCCACAGACTTAGATTTGGAAAGGTTACAAAAAGATACGGAAGCCTGTTTAACCAAGCTCTGTGTTTTCAGGCTTTCTTCGATATATCACACATTATGTTCTTAGGAACTGATTTGTCAAGACTTTGGCTTCTAAAAATATAAGTGGCTTTTGTGGCAAACTCATCTTGACAGTGCCCATAAATGGGTAGCTGTCTGCTTATTTTAAAAATGACTCAAAGAAAATAATACACAGAGATTATTTTAGTGGGTGGCACTAGACAGCTTCATTGGATTTTTGAATATTTGCTTTGGAACAAGCATGCTATTTTTGTTATTTTCTGGTATATATCATCCTGTAATTGTCTGCCTTGAAAGATAAAAGAATGCTGCTGTTTTTCTCAGGCACTGATAAAAGGTGATTTATTTAAATAAATGTAAGATCAGGCAGGCTACCTCCTTCCTTTGGTGGTTTTTCAGAAGTTAATTATCTACTGTATCAGGAATTTATTCCTCCTTTCTATACTTTTGGCTGCCTCTTTCCTAATTCTGAAAAATTAAATTATAAAAGTGGAATATATGTCAAACTTGTGAGCCTTAATTCCAAAAGTAACACTGATCTCTTAAGACCTCTCAATGAAAGTGTGGTCATGATAGAAGTAAGCTGTTTTGTTTTGTTTTTTAAATGTCATTCAATATAGTTGGTGGTTTTATGGTTTAATGTTTTCTGAAGCCAAGACAAGTTGATTGCATGACAGTTACAGATTTTGGAAATACACATCAAAAAACAACTTTTCTGCCTTTCTTTCCTCCCAGCTACATGCTTACTTATTAAGTGAAAATCAGAGGTATCCTTGTCACTCAATTCAAAGCTCCAGTACTTCCCTGCATAAATCAAGGAAGGGCTAAAGCAGAAGAAAGGAGGCAGGTAGATGCCCATGGTGTATGCTGTGGGAAGTTCTGTGTTAGCCATTGTTTTTGTCTTCATTTTCTTTCCTCAGGACTCTGAGAGAAGCAATTTAGCTGACTATACCTAGGAAGCTCTTAGTGTAAGAGCCTTATTTTACTTATAGAAGGATCTTTAAAGGTTATGATATCTGAAAGAAAGCCACTATTCACCCCTGCCTTTCCCGCCCCCAGTACCTAGTACCTCCTGGTACTAAGAGGGGGCTTGAATTCATGGCCTCTCAATTTTGTGTGGCTTTCTCACTCATAGCTTATACTCTACCACTTGAGTCACACCTCTGTCTTGACATTTTGCTGATTAATTGGAGGTGGAATATCATGGACTTTTCTGACACAGTGGTCCTTGAACCATGATCCTCTAGAATTACAGGTGTGACCCACTGGCAAGGAGCTCAGTTCTTCTTCTTTTTTTTTTTTTAAACCAGTGTTGGGGCTTGAACTCAGGGCCTGGGAACTGTCCCTGAGTTCCTTTTGCTCAAGGCTAACATTCTACTGTTTTTTTGAGCCCAGTTACACTTCTGGCTTTTTGGGGGTTAATTGGATATGAGTCTCACAGACTTTCCTGCCTGAGGGATGGCTTTGAACCAAGTTCCTCAGCTCTCAGCCTCCTGAGTATCTAGGATTATAGGTGTGAGTCATTTGTGCCCAGCCTACTTCTTGTTCCTTTTTAGGTGCAAAAAAAAAATTAAAACAGAATGGTTGGCTCAACTTCTCTCTCCTTCCTTAGCCCACGTAGTTTTTTGTTTTATTTTGTTTTGTCAGGAGGGTTTGAGTGCAGGGCTTGGTTCTTGCTAAATAGGTGCTTTCAACTGGAGCCAAACCTCCATCCCCTTTATGTTTTTGAACTGTTTTTCACATAGGATCTCGCTTTTGCCCGGGATTGGATTTAGAGCATAATACTCCAGCCTGTGATCTTCGTTGGGTAACTGGGATCACAGATGGGCAAGATCATGCCCAGCTTTTTGGTGTTGGGTCTTGCTAACATTTTGCTGGGCTAACCTTTAACCAAAAGCTTCCTGATCTTCCCCTCATAGAGTAGCTGGGCTTGCAGACATGAACCATCTCATGCAGTATGGCTCAGGTATGTGCTTTATGCACTTGTCTCTAAGCTGCATACAGGGGAGAATAATGAAAGGGGTGATATAATGTGGTATACTTATAAACTGATTTGTTAAATGCTGACCCCTTTGTACAACTACATAAAGGTAATAAAAATCTAATTTTAAAAAGTTGCATACAAAGTGTATCTCATAATTAGGTTTGTTCTCTTGTGGTAAGGGAGTTGCTTATGAGAGCACCTATCCTCACCAGATACATTTTTTTTAGGTCTTATACTCTATAATATTAGCTAATGGGAAATTTGGGGTTACAGGATGAGGAGAATGGAAGCTGTAATTTCGGATTATTTTTCCTGTCCCATAAGTTATAAGGAAACCTGACAATGTTTAGGATCGGAAAGTAGCAGTTTACAAAACAAATGTCTGAAACTCGTGCAGTAGCCCTTTGCAGTTCATTTCCAGGGAGTGAGGATGGATGATAGGTGGCTAAATGTAATAATTTTTATTACCACCAGGGACACAGCCATAGTACAACAGGAAGAATGTTTGATTTGATCTCTGTCGGTATAGATGCTTCTTGGATCTGTTGCTAATTTATCTTGGGCTTTAGGTTGGTGTAACTCTTACGTTAAATATAACTTTTCTCTCTTTTGAGATGATTAAATATAATGTGCTATGTACTTAAAGAGTGAGCAAGTAATCATTTTATGTATTGAAATTACCTTCTTTTTCCCCTTAGATTCATTGTGCTTTGGATTAAGCCATGGTTTTTTGTTATCTGGAAAGGGGAAATAAAAAGGTTTCAATTTGAAGTCTTTAGTGTAATAATAGTGCTCACTACAAAGAATATAGTCCAACCTAGGAAACAATTTATAGTGGTTCACACCCACTTTTTTCTTTGTAAAAACATTTTACAAAGGAGGAATCTAATTTGCCTCATTAAAAAACTAAGTATGTGAATTTTAGAAAGCAAAAAGCAAAAAGAAGAAAATAAACCACTATAGCCACTCTGTCAATATTCTGCCTTGTATTGTACATAGATAAGAGCCCACTGAATGTTTATATATTGCTCTGGTTATTTTTGAGTTAGGGTCTTGCTTTTTGCTCTGTGCTAGCCTGGACCATGTTCTTCCTGTCTATTCTTCCTGTTGTAGCTAGGATGACAGGCATGTCCCACCATGCCCAGCTTATTAGTTGAGATGAGTCTTGTAACTTTTTTGCTTGGGTTGTTCACAAACCTGACTCTTGACACACCTGGTTTCTTCATAGATTTTTGATTCCAGCTTTTTATAAAGAAGAAATTTGCCTTTTAGATTCCATTATAACTTTCCTTCAAGGTCCAATTCTTGAGTTTCTCTCCTTTAATACACAGAGGCTCTTGGCAGAGAACGCATTAGGTTCTTAGAAGCTTCCATTTCGTTTGGCCAATGAATATGGAAAAATAGGCCTTATGTGAAGTGTGGCATTGGTACCTAGTGGCCATGTGACTTTGGACACATTACTAGTTTGAGCTAACAGATTCACAGAAATAGGATGTCTTGGCATCTGACAGGATGTCCTCCTTATGAAAATGAGTATATATATATAAATATATATGAGAGTATATATATATATGAGTGTATATCTGAGAATATATATATATATATATATATATATATATATGAGAGAAATGCTTATCATAGTGACTGCTGTATAGGAAAAATTGTATTGTTAATAAATTTCAGTTATAGACATGCATATAAATAGTTGGGTTTAATAGCCCAAACCACCCATTTTACAGGCCAGTAAACTAAGGCATTAGGACTGAAGTGATAGATGAGTCAGGGATTTCTCATTTATTGTTCTTGTTTATTCTTTGAGTAGTGCTTATTTGCTTTCACAAATGCAATTTTCTGTTTTCTTTTTCTTTTTTTGGGGGGGGGGTCTGGTCGTGGGGCCTGAACTCTGGGCCTGGGTGCTGTCCCTCAGCTCTTCAGCTCAAGGCTAACGCTCTACTACTTGAGCCACAGCAACCACTTCCGGCTTTTTTCTTTTTGCTTCTGTGGTGCTGAGGAATCGAACCCAGGGCCTCATGCATGCAAGGCAAGCGCTCTACCACTGAGCTACCTTCCCAGCCCCACAAATGCAATTTTCAAAAGGCTGGAGTTAGGGAAAGATAAATCCCCTGGGCTGCTTCTCTTAGTAGCTTTAAGGCCAACAGAGCAACTTTGAGTCCTTCCTGAGACAAAGTAGGTCTCCTGTTAGATTTGAGCAGCACACTTGTTCACTCCAACAGAAGTCTACAAGTTAACCTTTTGTGTGCTTCCTCTTAGACTCCAGTCCTGAGTACCCTAGGTCGCTCTACTTCTCCTGCTCCTAAATTTATAATGAGTGTGGGGAAAATGGCAATTAGAAAGCTTCCTTCCCCCAAACTTTTGAAAGTACCACCAACCTATCTTTGAGGGATGGGTTAAGATTATATTTTCCACAAATCCGAAGCGAGCCTAGTTTTAAGATCCTTTTTTCTTTGAATATCAAGAAAGTACATGACTATGGAAGTGGTTTTCCTTGGCATTAACCAGCATGTGAAAAATCTTGTAGTAAAGTTGCTAAAAAAAAATAAGTTGGTAGTCTATCAGGTTTTCAACAGTAGAGATGCACATCATCATGGGGTAGTGGTGATTCTTTGAGTGCTTAGATACTAAAATGTTCCCCTCGGGTTAGGAGATGGGATGGGATGTATAGGACCATGGGTAGTGTGATACTTGCTCTGTGGCTGACATCAGGTAGTTGAAGAAGCTGCTTTGGCCTTTTGGCAGTCAAATGTCTCCCAGTTTACCAGAATCCAAAATCAGAATAGATGAACTGAAAATAGTTGAGACTATTTGAATCTAGGACAGGTAAGACAGACTCAGGGGATTCAAGATGCTTTTCAAAGTCCTGGAAAGACTTCAGCTAGATTTTAATGCTGGCTTATGTGTTTTGTTTTGTTTTTGTTTCTGGCTTTATAGAATGAAGTTCTCTGTACACAGCTATTTTGAGAGAGCTTTCCTAAGACCTGCCCTGCCCCTTCCTGTTTCAAATACAATCCTTCATTCTGCCTATCTTCCCAGATTATTTTTTAATGCTTCTTATCTTATGGGAGGAAGTATAAATACTTTTCTTTATAATGCAAGATCTAGGTATACAGTAAATGAACACTGAACTGTCTGTCAAACTCAACCCTCGGTGAGTTTTCAAAGAACAATACTTATCTTTTCAGGGAACTTAAAAAGAAAGAAAAAGGAAGAAAGCAAACAAAACAAAGAGCAATTCCTAGCTATCAGTGCAGGTTACTCCATTGTGCTGCTTCTTCCTAGCCCTACCTTCTTTCCTCTTCCCCTTTCTTTTTTAACTTTTTTTTTTTTTTTTTTTTTTTTTGGCAGTACTGGGTTTAAGCCCTGGACCTCGCTCATGTGAGGCAGGAACTGCACCACTTGAACCATGTGCCCAGCCTCTACTTCTTTTAGTAGGCACTACAATTCTTTTAGTGGACACTGGCCTCTCATCCCACCCCCAAGCAGTCTTTGAGGACAAAGAGTGGTTCAAACAACAGGGCTTTCTGTTTTTGAAAGCTGAACTTTATCTAAATTGTCATGGTGAATATATGTAAACATTTTTGTCTCTGCAATAGCTCCTGCCAAGGAGAGCAACTTTTTTCCCCAAATAAACCATATAAAAGTTATCAAGTGTACCCTCAAATTATATTTCAAATTTACAGTTGTCTTCTACAATAAAGATGAAATGTTTTAGTTGGGAGAGGAATTGTGTTCTTATCCTGTCAGCTTGTATTGTTTGTCTAAGATATATCCAAGTTCAATTTTACTTGGCATCTTTAAAAGCAAACCACTGCCTCCCTTTATATCACTTGGAACCAGGCGCTGCACACCTGTAATTGTAGGAACTCAAAGGCATATAGATAGGAGAACTATAGTCTAAGGTAAGTTCATCTTATCCTTCTCCTAAACATAGCAAGACTCTATCTCAAAAAACAAGCTAGGTATTGGGGAGGCAGTGGTAGGAGCATCGCAGTTTGAGGCTAGCTCTAGGTAAAAGTAGGAAGCCCTATCTGAAATATTAAAGCTAAAAGGGATGGAGAAGGGCATAGTTCAAGTGGTAGGGAGTCTGCTTAGGCAAATGTTAGGCTCTTATTTCAAACACTAGTACCACTAAATTTTTTTTTAAAAGGAAGTCTTGATTTAGTTTATAAGTCTGGTTTATGTGAGAAAGGCTTGGTTGTGTGGGGGATAGTATTTAGATTTCTCTTAGAAGAATATGGTATGGCGTTGATCTGTGTGTACTTTGCTATGGACCATTCAGGAGACAGCCAAGTTGGGTGAACTTCTATAGACAGAGGGCACTTTTTTGAACTCTCTGAGTTGTTCTTTTAGTATTCTTTGGAAGCATAGACTGAGGTGTAAGATGCTCCCAAATACAAGCATTTATTTTATAGGTAGAAGCTTTGACAGTAATCTCAAATTTCTATAAAAATCCCAAGCTTAATAGAGAGGGTATTTTCTTTTCTGAGCCATTTACAAGTCAGTTTTTGTTCTGATACTCTGAATAATGTTTATTTTTTTGCAAACAAGGACATCCACTATTATACCCACAAAATCAAGAATTGATATTGGCTAATTACTAAGCCTCCATCTTCAGATCCTATTCAAGTTTTGCAGGATGGGCCAGGAATGTCCTTTGTTTTTATAGCAAAAAGATTCAGCCTGAAATAAACGTAACATTTAGTTGTCTTAGCCTCTTTCAGCCAGAAATAATTCCTAGTTCTTCCCTTGACTTTCGTGAACTTGAAGATTGTGATGACATCAGCCCATTATTTAGTAGCTATTTAGCCCCCATTGGGTTTGTTGGGCCATTTCCCCATGATGAGGTTCAGGAATGCCACAGAATGGCTGATGAGGTTTTTTCCTTGTACCGTATCACATCATATGGTGATTTTCATTGTATTGTTATTGCTGATGTTCATTCTAGTGGCTTGGTTCAATTGGTGTCTGCCCTGCTTCCATACTGTACAATTCTTTTCTTTCCCCTCTGTGATTAAGTATTTTATTGGGTAGTTCTTTGATACAAATGTTAACGTTTTCATCATTCTTCAGATTTGACTTTATTCATGCTTGTTCTGCTATCACAGACTCATGAGTACATATATTTTCAATGGGTTGTGCTTCCTGTCATATATTTTCATACTTATAATTTCCTGAGTTGGCCACTGGAGTCCCTTTAATCTGGTTCTACGTTTTCTTTTGACATGTCACTACAAAAAGGTGTGCTGGGCTAATGTACTTTTCTTGGCCCATCCCTGGTCTCATCTGTTTCACTAATGCATGATCCCTTTTAGTGGCCATCAGCCCCTCCACACAACTATTCTACCTTCTTTTCCCGTTGGCCTATACTGTTTGGCTCTATCCAATAGTATTGAATTGAATTGTTTAGGAAAGACCCTGTTGTGATTTAATGATTAATGTTAGCTCTACATAGAGGGTGACTATAACTTATTGGTTTGAGATTTCCCCCATACCTACTACATAGTAAATGTTCAATAAGTTTATGGATTCATTCAAAGATGGGTATGTACTATGCCCATGATACAAGTCAGTCATTATTCTAGGTACTGGGTGGATATAACAGAAAATAAAAATTTAAAAATTAAAGTAAAATTATACATTTATAGGCTGTATGTGAAGGAAAGTAATTCTTTGTGAAGGAAAGAAATAATTTTATACAGCAGGTATTTCCCTAAGGACAGTGTTTACATTAATTTATATTCAAGGAGGAAAAAAATTGTGCTTTGTACTTCTCTGGACCCTTGATAATTTCCTTTCTTGTGTTATAATGACAGGTTTTCCTCTACCCTAAAGAATGAAATACTTCAGCCACACACATATAATCATAACTACTTATGAGGCTGAGATCGGGAGCATTACACTTTAAAGCCAGGCTGGGACCAAACATACGTATACCTGCCATCCCAGCTACGTAGAAGGCTAATATCGGGAGCATTGTGGTTCCAGGCCAGCCCCAGTGGAAAAGTGCATTGGACTTTATCTAAACAGAAAAGGTTGGGCCTGGTGGTATATACTAGTATATACAGCTACTTACTCCAGCTATAACAAAAAGTGTAAGATAGGCTGATTGTCATTCAGGTACAGGTACAGGCAAAAAAGCAAAATTTTGTCTCAAAAGAGCCAGTAGAAAAAAGAGCTGAAGATGTGTTTTAGCTATACATTGCCAATCTAGCCAGCACAAGACCCTGAGTTCAAGCACCTTCAAATAATATGGTGCTTAATAAAGAGCTAGCTACTTTCAACAGTAAAATGGAAACTAACTCTGACTTATTGTTTGTTAATTTTTGCATCTTTGTCCAAAGATGCTTCCAGACAGTAAGGTGATGTAAGTATTTTTCTAGTCTACTGTTTGTGATAATGTTATTTAATTCTTGTGAATAGAAGTATAAAACGTAGTATAAAATCAAACTCTATTATAGTATTATCAAATTATTCAAATGGTTTATGTATTCAGCACATATTTGATTGCCTGTTCTTTGCTTTACAGGACTCTTTAAGAATACTGATTAGTCTGTTGCCTTGCTCACAGTACCTAATTAATGAGTATCTACGAAATCCGAATGTAAAATTCCCTTATTAAGCTGGGTGATGGTGGCTCGTGCCTGTAATCCTAGTTACTTAGGAGGCTGAGATCTGAGGATTATGGTTTGAAGCCAGCCTGGACAGAAATGTCTGTGAGTCTCTTATTGCCAATAAACTACTCAGAAAAAGCCAGAAGTGGCACTGTGGCTCCAATGATAGAGTGCTAGCATTGAGCACAGAGAGGCTCAGGGACAGCACCCAGGCCCTGAATTCAAACCCCAGGACCAGCAAATAAATAAATAATTAAATAAAAATTCCCTTATTAAGCTATACGATATAGGAATTTGGGGGTTTTCTTACAATAAATATTTATACTACATTTGATAGAGTTGAGTATTCCTGGACCCTGTTGCAGACTGCAGAGATTCTCATTCAGTAGGTCTGGGGTGGACATGAAACTTGGAATTTTCAACTCTAGCCACTCAGGAGGTTGAGATCTGAGGATCATGGTTCAAAGCCATCCCAAGCAGGAATGTCCATGAGACTCTTATCTTCAATTAACCACTGGGAAACTGGAAGTGGTGCTGTGGCTTAAGTGGTAGAGCGCTAGCCTTGAGCCAAAGAGCTCAGGGACAGCGCCCAGGCCAGAGTTCAAGCCCCACGACACACACACACACACACAAAAAGGAATTTTCTTTGCCATTTTTACTAGTGTATATTAAGTTGTACAATGTGAGAATTTCATTGCGATATTTCTATAGATGCATAATCATACTCATTGCCTCTATTATTCTTTGTAATCCTCCCCCCACTCCAATAAAAATCAGAATTTCTACTAGGCATCAGGTGATACCAACATTGTTGTTTTGATGACCACATTCAGAGGAGTGCTTCCTTCGAATACCTATGAATGAAATCTATGCATTTACACAGTTGGCTTTATATTACTAAATATACTGAGACACATATCAGCCTATGCAAAGAGATCCCATTGCTGTATTTTCTAGTCAGATTGTGAATGTAGTAAGTACATGCCATTGAGTGTAATCCTCACCTAACTTGGCATGTCAGTGATTTGCATGGCACTAAACATGTATGTTGGGGATCAGCCATGCTACTTACTCTGAAATGCTGTTTATATCTTCTAAAAATATGGAGATATTTGTCTGTTACTATTGACATCTTTTCCCAATTTGCCCAGTGACTTTTTTACTTTATGATACCTTTGGATAGATGGAAATATTTAATTTTAATAAGATCAGATTTTTAAATAGTCATTTCTTTATGAATCTCATTTAGTGTGTTTTCCTGTACTTCAGGAATATGTAGATGTATATACATCTTGATATTTTTTACATGTTAGAAGTTTTTTCTAACACTGAAATATTTTCTAACACCTGGAATTATTTATAGATGGTATGAAGTAAGGGCTCAATTTACGGGACTGGGAAGGTGGCTCAGTGGTAGAATGCTTGCCTTGCATGCATGAGGCCCTGGGTTCGATTCCTCAGCACCACATAAGCAAAAAGAAAAAAAGCCGGAAGTGGCGCTGTGGCTCAAGTGGTAGAGCGCTAGCCTTGAGCTGAAGAGCTGAGGGACAGCGCCCAGGCCCAGAGTTCAGGCCCCACAACGGGACCAAAAAAAAATAAAAAAAAAAAAAAAGGGCTCAATATAAACATTTTTCTATGTAGAAAACAAGTTCTAGCACATGTTACAGAGTTGTCTCTGTGTTCTCTAATAATCTTCCCTGTCAAACACTCAATTTTCATATAGTTATGAGGCAGAGAGTGCATTTCTGTCAGTTTGTTGGTATTTTCAACAACACCACAATTTGTAAGTACTAACATTTTGTAAGCATGTTTCCTATATGACCTGACAAGAATCAACTTAAGTTTTTGAAAAATGATTTGGATTTATATTGAAATTCTTGAATCTGTGGATGATATAATATCTTGATCATAAATTTAGGGTATTTAGGCTTTCTTTAATTTTTTTTTGTCAGTTGTGGGGCTTGAACTCAGATCTCAGCCTCCTGAGTAGCTAGGATTACAGGTGTGAGCTAACTGGTGCCTGGCTTCTTCAATGTTTTTAAAGTATTGATACAATTTTTTAAATGTCTAGCTATTATTTGGGTTATTCCTAGTTCTTTTATATCTTAAATGCTACTATAAATAGTATCATTTGTTTAGTAGTACAAGTAGTATAGCGTATTTCTGATTTGTGGCTGATAATATAAACATATAGTTTGAACTACCATGCTGATATTAATTCTAGCCACCTTGCTACAGTTATTCCAGGAATTCCTCTGTGGTGGTCCATTTGTGTATGTAGTCATATCATTTGTGAACAACAACATTTATCTTTCCTATCTTGTTTCCTCCTGAGTTTTTGGTATTGTGTCAGTAGAAACAGCAATAAATCAGTTACGTTCCTGTTTATAAAGGCTCTAATTTCTAATAATTCATCACTGAGAATGCTGTTTTCATTGGGCTTTAGTGGTCACCCTTTGTCCATCTTGATGTAAAATAACAATTCTGCCTTAAAGGAAATAAGAAAATAATTTATTCTAAACCACATATGGCTCTGGAACGAGGATTTAGGTTACATTTAAAGACATGTTCCATCGTGGAAGTGGTTACATGAACTTTTATAGCCTCAGAACAAAAGGAAGTCATACATCAATCATTTTTAATCATAGTGAGTAGGGGCCATAATGTAGGGGAAACCTCTTCTGCAGATTTCACTTGTTATTTTACATCATTCTTAGATTCAGGGTTGGTAGAGCCTTGAGGGCTGGTAAGCTTAATAATACTTTCTAAGAAGTGTATCTGTATCTAATAGGAATATTACAACAGTTATAAAAACAAAATTAATGGATATTAAATGACCTAAGACAGCCCAATATAATTTTGGTTCTGGATCTACTATTTTCCATTTCTCCAAAATCTTGATCATGTCAGTCAGGGTCAAGGAGTCTCCTCGAAGTACTAGTTAACTACACTCCCCAAACATTACTTTGCAGTATTTTCTATTTTAATTTCTTTTCAACCTGTGAATAACTTAGAAGTTATCTTTAAAATTCCAAATGTAAGCATTTTTTATATAAAACATAAAACCTTTAGAGAGAGAGAGAGAGAGAGAGAGAGTGAGTGTGTGTGTGTGTGTGTGTGTGTGTGTGTGTGTGTGTGTGCGTGTGTGAGCGCATGCGAGTGCTAATATGGGAGCTTGAACTAAGGGCTTGACCATGTTCCCTTAGCTTTTTGCCACAAGGCTAGTGCTATACCACTTGAACAACAGCTCCACTTCTGGTTTTTTTTGCTGGCTAATTTGTTAGTTAGTGTCAAGGACTTTCCCCTCTGGGCTGACTTCTCAGATCTCAGCCTATTGAGTTATTAGACTTCTAGGAGTGAGCCTGTAGTACAGACTAGCCTGTAGATAGCCTGGATAACTACCATTTAAAAATTTTTAAATTTTGCTTTAAATATAATATAATAATTCTTGAATTCATTTTCCTTATTTCTGAGACAACTCTTGTGGGAGTTCATTTATTAAAAGATTTTTCTTAGTAAACTCAATTTTTGTTGATCTGTAGAAGTTTTAGTTGTTGTCCTTATTATGGAAAATGTTTTCTTCTGAATATAAAACTCTAGGTTGCCACCGGTCTCCCTTCAGTGTTTTGAAAATAGTTTTCTAGTGTGAAGTCTGTTGTTGGTTTGACCTAGGTCTATGCTAGTAGATGATCAACATCTACCTCTCTAGGGGAAATCAAAACTTTTGATGCTTACTTATCTCTGTGGTAATAAAACATCATGCCATTTTAGGCCAATAATAATTGCAAAGTTGAGAAGAACACACAATTATGAAATATTTCTAGCATGTTAGTGCACTAGAGACAAATGCCTCAAGAACTGAAATCATAATTGTAGCAAAATAATTAGAAAGTGATGAGTTTTAATGACATATTACTTCTTTTAATATTTTTCTACTTATAACCTTATTTAATTTAAGGCAGTACCTTTATTCAAATTCTATAATACATTTTTCTCTTTCAAGTTTGCAATTTGAACTCAAAGCCTCATACTTGCTAGGCAAGAACTTTACCACTTGAGCTATTGCCTCAGTCCTTTTGCTTTAGTTCTTTTTCACATAGAGCATTCTGCTTTATGCCTGAGGCTGACCTGATTGGAGTCTTCCTACCTCTGCCTCTTGTGTAACTGGAGTTACAGATATATTCTACCATGCCTGGCTTATAGTTGAGATGAGGATATAACAAATTTTTCTGGCCTCATACTATGATACCCAATTCTCTACTTCTGAGTAGCTAGCTGGTAGCCACTGTATCTGCCATGTTTTTATTTATGATTTTAGTTTTTAAACACAGTTTTAAAAACAGTTGGTCCTGGGAAGCTCTGGAACATTGTTAGTTAGCTGTTCTTTTTTTAATAGGTGATGTCATTGTTGTTATTGATTTATAATCAGCCTGTGAATTTAGTATTCATTTTTTATATACTATGTCTAGGTATAAATTTCTTTTAATTTTTGATCCTGTTACTTTCATATACTACTTCTTTCTGCATTTGATTTATGATTTTTTTTTATCATTTTTGGAAGCCATTGAAGCTAGCTATATGCTCTTTTTTTTCTGGGTCGCTAATTAATTTGTTATTATTCAAGTCTTGTATGCATGTTCTTACAATTTATTTGTATCTTTTATTTTGCTAATTCAATTAAATCTGTCCTCAGTTTGCCATGTGAATCATTAAGATATTGACTCCAAAAGTGATTTTTAACAAATTTTTAAGTTTTACTTTTTCTTTTTAGTAGAGTTTTGTTTGGTTTTTGTTCTGATCAATCTTAATTTTTTCAGATTCCAACAATTTACCTTTTTATACATTTGTAATTTGCCTCTCAGGATTACCTACCTGGGGTCCTTGTGGCCCTGTTACCTTTTTTATGTTCATTTGTTTCTTTGTGTTTGGGAATGTTTTTAAATCATGTGTTCATATTTGGTTTAAGTAAAGTTTGAATATACTAAGGGCTGAACTCAGAGCATTTTGCTTCCAATATCAGGTTTGTAAAGTGTTGTCCTGAGTTTCTATAGGCCCATGTTTGCTCTTGAAAAACTTATGAGAACATAGGTTTTTCTGTGTTTGTTGTTGTTGTTGTTGGTTGTGGGGCTTGAACTCTGGGCTTAGGCGCTGTCCCTTTGCTCTTCAGCTCAAGATGAGCACTCTACTGCTTGAGCCACAGCACCACTTCTGTTTTTCTAGTGGTTTATTAGAGATAAGAGTCTCACGGACTTTTCCTGCTCGGGCTGGCTTTGAACCATGATCCTCAGATCTCAGCCTCCTGAGTAGCTAGGATTACAGGCGTGAGCCCCCGGCGCCCTGCTAGAACATAGGTTTTTGTGTTTCTTTTTGGCAACTTCATCATTGTAGCTCAGCAGTTATATTTTAACTCCTGTTTTCTTCTTTCACTTTCCACTTGTCCATCACATGATTCTAAATCTTGCAGGTCTTCCCTCTTCTTTTTTAAATGAAATTCAATGTGAAGAATTTTTTGTATAGTAGTGAAAAGTCCAAGAGAGTCTATCATAACACTCAAGTATGTTCTCCCGCCATGGTATAACCCCTGTTTTCACTGTATTTGATTCTGGTATCCTGCATCTTGTACATACATTTTTCTAATTTGCGGAGGGGAAGGGAAATAACAAAATGCTGAAATAAAGGTACAGGTTGACCCATTATAGCAATGAGATGTACAAGATACTATGTTGAAAACAAACTTTACAACTTCTGGGATAGGGGAGGGAGGAGTTGTGGAGATGGGAGGAAAGGGAGGATAGGGGGAAAACAAAGGAGGAGGTAACAATGCTCATAGGAAATGTACTCATTACCTTGCTCATGTAACTGTAACCCCTCTGTACTGTATTTTTACAAAAAAAATACAAAAAAACCCAAAAAGGAGATTATTGTCCTCAAAGCCATGGTATGCACTTTCAGCATTTTCCATTGTATATGCTAACAACTCAATAAGTGGTAGAAGAGAAGATAGAATAACTATGATTATGTTTTCAAATTGTTCAGTTGTATCTCTCTTTGATCCCCCCTTTGTTTTTCTTTCCATGATATATGTATTGAACTCTAGATGTTGTGTATGCTCATCAATTGTTCTACCACACCTCAATCCTCTTTTTTAAATTATATATTTATTATCTTTAAATAATTGTAGAAATTACAGTTAAACAAATCAGCTTATAAGTAAAATGCATCTTGATCAGTATCATCCCTTTCATCCTTCTTGCTTTACCTGGCCTTGGCCTCAGATAGCCATCTTCCTATTTACGTCTTGCACATTGCTGGTATGACAGGCATGTATGTTGAATTGTGATTCATTCTCTCTTTTTTTTCTTTTTTGTTTTTTGTCAGTCATTGGGCTTGAAACCTGGATCTGGGCACTGTCCTGAGCTCTTCAGCTCAAGGCGAGCACTCTATCACTTTAGCCATAGGGCCACTTCCTGTGATGCATTCTCAATATATCCTTCCAGCAGTGTCTAGCAGTATATACTAAAGATTGGTTATTCTGTGTGTGTAGCAATTGCTTATCAAACCTCATTGTGAGAAATTTATCTGGTACTAAAAAAGCGGGTGGTAACAATCTGACCAATATCTCTTATAAGTACCGCACACTAACCGATTGCGCCACTGGAGCTCCTTGACCAATATCTCTTAAGGCTTACTTAAGAAAGCAGAAATTGTACCAAGCTAAATATACATAAACCTAGAAAGAGAAGGGTTATAATTATTACTCTGAGTTTCTAGTTTAAAACCACAAAGGTAAACAGATGTTTGCTTGAAACTGCAGTCTTCTAAATATAACTTGCTATTAGTGGCACCTAATTATAATTTAGTATGTAACTACAGCATATCAGAGAATAGTATATAAATAGGAGCATCTTACATCAGACTGGATTCTGAAGGAAAATTATTTGATGATATAATAGGCTGAAACCAGTCATTTGAGGAAGGAAAACATTTAAAAATTTTGTCTGTTTG
The DNA here is from genome assembly GCF_024711535.1 of Dipodomys merriami. NCBI lineage: Eukaryota > Metazoa > Chordata > Mammalia > Rodentia > Heteromyidae > Dipodomys > Dipodomys merriami. Next base: position 4,110,896 of record NW_027202382.1, on the reverse strand, counting down.
GAATATTACTTCGTAAAATATTTGATATATTTTCCAATTAATATTTTACATTAAAATTTTATATATAAAGAAAGACAGTAATTAATATTTTCAGTAGTAAATACAATAGCTTTACTTTTTGAATATTTTATTATATTTAAGTAATTATACAAAGAAGTTGCTTTCTCAACAAAGCAGTTTATGAATATAGTGCCTCTTCATCAATATTCTTTCATTATCCTTTCATTATTCTTACCCAACTCTCCCCTTCCCTCACTTTTCTTAATTTCTTTCCTCACTTCTCTTAAGTTTTTTAGGACATGTTTGATTTTTTTTTGCCATTTAAAAGCAGTTTAAGTATACAATGCATCTTGAGCTGTATCATACCTACAACATTTTCACCCCCCCCCCTTCAACTTCTTAATGGACCTTTGAACAGAAGTCTAGGAAAATGAAATTTTACCTACTTATTTTCTTTATTCAAAGGCAATAATTGTTTTCATTTGTTTCCATTTCTCAATTTTAGTTATAATTTACAGGGTTTATTTTTGTCTTCTGTATAAAACCCTGAAAGCGCAATTCACTTATCAGGCTACATCTGTAACTTAGTGCTTGACTATAGTTTGCTCAAGGAAAGTGAGATAACATTCAAACCACATCAGAAGCAAAGTTGAAATGTTTTTAAAACAGAAGAATATAGGTCACACAGTTGAAGTTTCTCTTTATTTTTCAATGTAAATTTTATTTTCACAAAATCTCACTTGAAAACAAGGGTTATGTGACTAAAGAGAGGAACCGAAAAGTTAACTTGGGAGATTGAAGAACTTAGTTTTATATTAAATAATGCATGTATGTGGTCTAAAGGAACCAAATGCAAAGGAAGATATCTAACAAAAAGTAGAAATCCTAGTTTTCCCCCCCCTCCTTCCCACTGCTGGAAGAAACGTCTTAGACTTTGCTAAGTTCTAGAGTTTCTGCCAAGTTTCCAAATTCTATTTTTATGCTGCTATTTCTTAATGAAAGATACCCATTTCCTCCATGTCTTTTTCCTCCTCATTTTTAATTCTCCTTTTTATATTTATAATCTTGTGGATGTTGAATTTAGAATTCCTGATTTTACTGAATGTGAACATTATTAATTCTCAGTTTTATAAGTTTATTGGGTCTTTAAGTTTCTTTTCCTCTCTCCTTCAGTTTCTGTCTTCTATTTCTGTCATTCGTACACTATTGCGTTGTCTAAGTTGGTAAGAATGTCTAGGTTGAGAAGAAAGTTAAGGTGTTCTGTTCATCTAGAATAGTCATAGCAGTAGTTCCTCAAAGCACTTCACATATTTTATGTGCCTGTCACCTTGGTTATATAGTCTCTATAATACAGGTTAAATGTCTTTTCTGAAGTGCTTAAGAATCAGAAATGTTTTCAGCTTTTTAGATTTTGAAATAATTTCATGCAGTTAATGAGATGTCATAAGGATGGGATTCACGTCCAAACATGAAATTGACTATGTTTCATGGCATCTTTTATAGATAGCCTGAAGGTAGTTTTATACGCTATTCTAAGAGCCCCCACATTTTGAGTCCCACTTGAGTCTCACCATGAGGTCAGAGATGAAATTTCCCACTTGGGAACATTATTGTTCAGGTGCCATATCCATGCTCAAAAAGTTTCTGATTTACAGGGTCTTAGACTTCCAGATTGGTAGGATGTGTGTATACACTCATACTTTAACATCCATTAAATTAGCAAATTGACCTTACTAGTGAAGGTATTATGATAATATCATGATCTTCATTTTACTGAAGGAAATTTAAATACTTGACAAATGAGTAGATTAATTTTTAACAGTTGCAATTTAGTAAACACTGACAATTGTTCTGACTAGGTAAACATTCAGAGCCAAAAAGTGCTTCCTATTATAATATTTATTTCTTGAACAGCCATCTATTTTTCAGCATTTATAATAATTCTTTATCTTTATGATCAATTTGTTTTTGTGCTAAATCTCTGAAATTCTTTTTTTCCCAATCTCCTCCATAGGGACCCTTGTAGGTCATCTAGTTTTCTTGTGTAATGACCTCCTCCATTTTGAAATTAGTCATTTAGTATTTGATTTGGTAACTATCAATTTTTTTTGGGGGGGAATTATGTAGCATGGCAGACTTTTTTGGGGGGAAGGGGTTGGTCAGTTGTAGGGCTTGAATTCAGGGCTTAGGCCCTGTCCCCAACCTCTTTTGCTCAAGGCTAGCATGCTACCACTTTGAGCCATAGCTCCATTTAGGGTTTTCTGGTGGTTTATAAGAGTCTCATATACTTTCCTGTCTGGCCTGGCTTTGAACCATGATCCTCAGATCCTGAATGTTAGCCATCAGTGCGGCAGACTTTTACATTGGCTTTGAAAACATTTGCTTGGGAAGTAGGGAGTATTATATAGTTTTCTGATCCCTTTAAAAGTTTTGGAGGTATCTGTGCTCTTTCAGGGACTTATTATGAAGAGTTAAATTTCTAGTATATAAGCCCTTTAAATGCAAGCCTTCGAATACGAGCCTATCAACTATGTAAAATATGTATTTGGTAGAAATCTACTTGAAACACAGAGAGGATAGTCTTTATTTCAAAATAAATTGTTTACCACATATTCCTATCAAAAAGTATATTCTATCTCCTCTACTGGAACTGAGTGGAACTTCATTTAAATAGTGTGCCTAGACTACAGGCACAACTGATGTTTTGTTCTTCTAAAATCATTGAGCTCCTTCCCTTTCATTTCCTACTAAGAATCTGTATTGTTATGATTGACATTTGCTTTAAACTAATTGACTTTACAGAGAATCCATAGAAGTATTATGATTAATAATACAGATATTGGAGATAGGCACACATACATACATACATTTTTATGTATATTGGTGTCTGTCCACTCTATTTGTTCTAACATACACATACATATACACTCATTTTTATGCATATTTGGTGTCTGTGTACTCATTCGTACAATGGAGCTAATAATAACTACCTCACAAGATTGTTGACTAAATAATTGTAAAACTTTGATGTCAGTGTTGTTTCCACCCCCATCCCAGTTCCTCAGAGCAGGAATCTTCTTGAATGGCTTTGCTTTCTTTGCCCTCTACTTACTCCCACCTCTTACCATATTGCTCCCAGGTGACCTTCCTAAAGTGGTTATTTCAAATAGGTCTTCTCTGTAAAGTCCTCAAGTGGGTCTCCTTTGCCTCCTAGCTGTTCTTTGTAGCTGTTACTGAGGACATTCTGTCCTAATAAAGAATTGACGGAACTCATAGCCAGGTGTAGTTGACAGAACCTGTTATTCATGTCTAGATTCTCTTTCTGAGTGGTCAGTATCATATTCTGTTTATCTTGCATGCTTTATATTGGTTCACGCTTAATTCATAGGATGATGCCCAATCATACATCATCTGAGCAGAACATTACCTGCCTATATTTTTGTGTGTTTATACCTGCTTGAATACTGTACATATCTAGGCAAAATAAACATTTGAGGAGTTCTATAAGACTGCCTGATACTTTTACTTGGTTAAGTATAGAAAAGGCATTATTTTCTTTATTGCTTTTTTTCCCTGAACTATTTAGGTAGATTTTTCTCTAACTTTCTGATTGAATATCACCATTAAAAGTGAGGCAACATTATTCATATATTATAACAAGTAAAACTCTCCAAGTTTTGCATCCCTTGACAGCAGACACTTTATTTTCTTCCTTGTATATATAAGTTGGTCATGAATTTTTTTCTAGAAATAATTTTTTATATTCTATTTGATTTTCCCCTAAGTAATCATACTATTTTTGATTTCAGTATTTTATCTGTCTCCTCCAAAATACCTGCTAAGTCTGTCTTCTTTTATTGATGACATGAATTGTCATAATTGCTGTGATGGATGGATGAATTGTGGCTCAGGTTGAGTTGGTAGGGGCCCTAAGACTGTTGTAATCCTGTTAAGTGTTGCAAGGTACAGACATCTTAACCTTCACAATAACAGCAGGCAGGTTATCTGTCTGTTGTCTACACACGTAGATGATTCCTGGAGGAGTAGAATAGACTCTTCATTTATTCCACATGTACACTTATTCTTAATGCAATCCTCCTCAGGCTCTAGCTTGAAGCTATAGCTGAACAAGTCCTGCACCAGCCTCTCAGTCTTTAGGCTCCACAGTTGACTAGTATGAGTAAGGTGAATGGGGTTGAAGGTGAATGGATTTTTATATTGAAGTGGAGAATGTAAATCAAATTCATGTTCCTGAATTTTTTATACTTTATAGTTCAAATTGTCTTTATCCCTCTGTGCCACTTGTCATGCATTTAATGACATTACAGAAAGGATTTTTTTGGTGTGTGTGTGGGGGCCCGGTCATGGGGCCTGAACTCTGGGCCTGGGCACTGTCCCTCAGCTCTTCAGTTCAAGGCTAGCGCTCAACCACTTGAGCCACAGCACCACTTCTGCTTATGTGGTGCTGAGGAGTCGAACCCAGGGCCTCATGCATGCAAGGCAGGCGCTCTACCACTGAGCCACTTTCCCAGCCCCAGAAAAGATTTTTTAATTTGGAAGCTTTTCTTGACTATCGTGAATTTCCTTACCCCCTTTATATACATAACCCTTGAGACTGTGCTATAATTTTGAGGAAGTATCCTTTTAAAATGCTATTTTGGATAAATTAACTCTTTTTACTTAAGTTTTTTGGTTTTGAGAAATAAAACGCTTCAGTGAGGAGGATTTACTGGTTGATTATAATAGTTTGATTGAAGAATATGTGATTAATCTGAAATTTCTTGCAAAATGTAGAAGCCAGTTAAAATGGGATTTAAAAAAATCATAGAGGAAAGAAAGAGGAATTTCAGGATCAGCTTCATCAGTGGGAAAAATCTTGGCGATACCATGGAAATTGAAAGCCATTTAGAATTAGAAAACCTTGCTCTAGACAGTAGTTAGACACCTTGTTTATCTTAAGCCATATACTAGAGTTGCAGACAAGTAATGATTGTAGAGATTATAAATTAAAAAGATGCTTTCTGTTCCAGAGAAAATAAAACAAGGAAGCATTCAGTAGAATTGAATGGATGAAGGAAAATACTGTACCCTACTTTCACAAGTGGTAAAGTTAGCATAAATATGTGTGTGTACATGTATGTTTAAATAATCATATACTTTAAATATTTGAGATCTGAATTGCACATACATATCTCTTTAGTTGGATTTCTTGATATTCAGTTTGTCCCAATGATCCACAGAAAAAAAATTTTAATTATACAACGTGTAAACTTCACATTGGATGGAAATTAGTCTGTTATTCTGTGGAATTAATGTTGAGGTTAGTGGTTGAATAAAAAGTTTTAGAAACATAGGTCCCATGGTTTCCCGTATTTGCAATAACTAGTATATGTCTGAGACAAGCAGAAACGGTCAGATAAGTTGATGTTAGGTGAAATAAACCCCAAGATAAGGACTGAAATGGTTTTTCTTTCTTGCTATTGTTTCTAACATATTTATAAGTGATTTTTTTGTTGCTTTGTATGTCTCTCCCCCACAGTATGACCCCTGTTTTCACTGTATTTGATGTTGGTATAATTTGGGGAGGGAAGGGAAAAAACCAATTGTTTAAATAGGGATACAGGTGGACCCATTGCAACAATGAGATGTACAAGACGTTATGTTGAAAAACAAACTTTACAACTTTGGCACGAGGGGCGGGGGCAGAATGCAGGGAGGGAGGGGGTATAGATAGGAAGGGATGGTAAGGGAAAACAAAGGAGGAGGCTACAATGCTTGATAAGAAGTGTACTCATTACCTTGTCCATGTAATTGTAATCCCTCTGTATGGTATTTTCACAATTCAAAAAATAATAATTATGATAAAAAAGTTTTAGAAGCCACTATATATGGTGTGTGTGTGTATGTATGTGTGTGTGTGTGTTTGCGTGTGTTAGATAAGCCAAGAGTTAGTGAAAGTTTTTATTCTGTCAGTAGCAATTTAGTGCCCAACTATATATCTAAGCCACTATTATATATTTATTACATAGATGAATATGGAGTCTGATAACATACTTACACAGTTCATTATTATTACCAGCCCAAGTGAGAATCTGTATCAGATACTACTGTATGCTTTGTATTAAGAATTACAGTTTTATCTACAGAAGATTTAAAAAATAAAATACAAAAAGACCTCTGGAGACATATATATCCTATACTGGGGTGGACAATTTTAATGCCTAAAATTAGAAATATGTTCAAAATGTGTGTTTTAAAATACTAAAATATGTGAAATACTCCATACAGATTGAATAGTAATATGTGGGTATTCTAGAGTTATGATCAGAGTATGGATTGCAAATTGCTAAAATTCAATGAGTGAATAAGCCAGTTTTTTTAAAAAAAAACCTCAGGGATAATAGTTGAAAATATTCTTTCTTAATTTAGTTTATCCATAACTTTAATTGTAACTATTCATAGTATTGCTTAACATGCCAGGAAATGTCTTGTAAGAGGATTTATAAAATAAAGAAATTTCAGTAATATGAAATCTATCTTTAGTATCCTGTTTTGAAATGTCAGATTAAGATGTTTTGTAAGGAATTGTCTAATTTAATGCATAAAAGTCTCTGTTTAGTGACTTTATCCATTTTAGCATTTTGAAATCAAATGCTCACTTGAGAGAATAAATAAAATAATACAGATCAATAACTTCCCATTCTGGTATTACTTTCTAATGTGTATCCATAAACTTGCATCCATGTTTTCCCCTTTACATATGCAATAAGAAGATTGTTTGTTTTAATGCATAGTATAGACCCTCCTTCTTGTCTTGTTCCTATTGAAATGGAGTTACCTCTTCTCTTGAATGCACAACAGTAATGGATAAAGACATCAGTTCATTTGATGATTAGATGAGATCTTTGAACTGTTGGATTCCTTTATTACTTTTTTCTTTCTGTATCTTAGGGAGAAGGTATATTCTAAGTGATAAAATTTTGGACAGAACAAAAAGAATTGTTTTTAATTTCACATTGTGAATTACTTACTTTTGGAGGTTTTGTGATTCTGTATATCACTAAGTATTTTGCAGTTTAAAAGAACCTGCCTTCATTGTGTGAACCTATTTTCCTTCTTCCTTCCCAACCTTGTTCTGTGCTCTCCAAATGCAGTCTGCTTCTCTCCCTTACAGTTTTAGCTTATTCTGGTCCTTGGTCTCTAAGTACCATTTCCTTATTCCCTTTCTTGTAATTACCTGCTCATTTCCTAGGACCAAATTCATGTGTTACTTTTCTATAAACAGCCAACTCACTGTCTCACAGCAGAACCAACTGGTCCTTTTCTTTTCTTGCTCATAGCACCTTATAGGTTGCTTTTAGTGTCGTCCATTGAAAGTGTACAATAACTATTAAGAATGTGTTATCCACCTTTTTGTCGTCCTGAACAAACATGAATCGAAATGTTTCAAAACTCCTCACTTGCAATGATTGAGGAGACAGCGTGTCTAAGTTCTTTGATCATGGTAACCCCTTGCCCTAAGATTCTCACATGCACTGTTCTACCTGTTACTCTGTGGTGATTGGCTTATGTTAAAATATGTTTGACATTTTGAAGATAACTTGAGAACAATCCAAGAAAGGGTCATTTAATGTAGATTAAACTTAAGGAAATGGGCTTTGACTCTTCATTGCTGCTGAGTTCTGAGAGTTTTGTTTTCTCCTTTCTGCAGGACCCTAATAGGAGTATCCATACCAGCAGCAGCAGCAGCAGCAGTAGCAGCAGCAGCAGCAGTAGTAGTAGCAGCAGTAGTAGCAGCAGCAGCAGCAGTAGCAGCAGCAGCAGCAGCAGTAGTAGTAGCAGCAGTAGCAGCAGCAGCAGTACCAGTTTTTCAAAGCCTCACAAATTAATGAAGGAGCACAAGGAAAAACCTTCTAAGGACTCCAGAGAACATAAAAGTGCCTTCAAAGAACCTTCCAGGGATCACAACAAATCTTCCAAAGAATCCTCTAAGAAACCCAAAGAAAATAAACCACTGAAAGAAGAGAAAATAGTTCCTAAGATGGCCTTCAAGGAACCTAAACCCATGTCGAAAGAGCCAAAACCAGACAGTAACTTGCTCACCATCACCAGTGGACAGCAAGATAAGAAGGCTCCCAGCAAAAGGCCCTCCATTTCAGATTCTGAAGAACTCTCAGCCAAAAAAAGGAAAAAGAGTAGCTCAGAGGCTTTATTTAAAAGTTTTTCTAGCGCACCACCACTGATACTCACTTGTTCTGCTGACAAAAAACAGATAAAAGATAAATCTCATGTCAAGATGGGAAAAGTCAAAATTGAAAGTGAGGCGTCAGAAAAGAAGAAATCAACTTTACCACCATTTGATGATATTGTGGATCCCAATGACTCCGACGTGGAGGAGACTATGTCCTCTAAATCTGATGTGAGTAGTCTTCCGATTTCCTCCTTTGCCTTTGTGGTTGGTATTCAGATTGAACTTCAAATAGCTTCCTGATAAGAAATGACAGAACATGAATGCTGACCCCTAAAAACGTAGCATGAATAGGTGTAGCATAGATGTGAATTCCCTTAACTAATGGGAAGAAGGAAATGAAGCCATTAAGAATGCCACCTAATGGCATAGGCTGCCATTTAAGTTGTTTAAAAAAAAAAAGATACATTCCACTGTATAATAATGGGCCATTTGAAGAGCAGCAGAAAATTTCTGTGCCCATTAAAGCTTTGTTATTATGCTTTGAAATGATTGCTGATTTAGGAAAATGAGAGGAATACAATGAAATGTGAATGTAAGGGAAACTAAGTTTAAAAGAGAGACCTAGAAAACATTGGAATCCAACCTTAATGCTGATTTTTTTTTTTTTTTTTTGGTTGGTCATGGGGCTTGAACTCTGGGCCTGAGCGCTGTCCCTCAGCTCTTCAGCTCAAGGCTAGCACTCTACCACTTGAGCTACAGTGCCATTTCTGGTTTTCTGGTGGTTTATTGGAGATAAGAGTTTCACGGACTTTCCTGCCCGGGCTGGCTTTGAACTATGATCATCAGATCTCAGCCTCCTGAGTAGCTAGGATTACAGGCGTGAGCCACTGGTGCCCAGCTTAATGCTTTTTGATCCTATTGTGAAGCACTTTTTTAAATAGATGGAAGCTGGCAATAAAAGTATTTTTAGAAGGCTTGCTAAGGCAAAACTGATATAACTATACATATCTAAAATGGGTCATTTGAAGATTCTGACTTTTGTATATACCTATAAAGCCATTCCATTTTGACAGTGCTTTAAGTTTTATGTAAGTTGTGGTTTGGAAAGAGGAAATTATGTGATGTTGGTTTGTTTATAGATATGTAGGATTATCCTCTGTGGATGTTTGAAGGAGCATCTAATACTTCCAAAAAGGTTATTTGATGTTGGGATTAAAATTTATACTTAACAGATTTTCAGAGTTGGAAGGGATTCTTGGGTTATCTAATTTAACCTTTTACTACTGTAAGAAATCTTAACATAACTAGTGATGGGGTTTTTGGTCAGAAGGTATTTGATATTTTTTTCTGAAGAAGAAATATTATTTATTATGAAGTTATCTCCTCTTCACTTTTTCTTTTCTCCAAATTTGCTCTTTTTCAGTTTTTTTTTTAATCGAAGGTTACTAATCCCAATAATTCTTTAGCTTGTCGGTATATCTAGACAATTGTTAAGAAAGAAATGTGTCTTAAAAAAATCACTAGCATTTTTAGAATATTTCGTTTTCTGTCCCATGAGGTTGCCCACAGATGTGTCTGGTTTAAATGCTGGCAACAGCCTTTCTTTTCCTGTCCCAGATTTGCACTGTTCTGGGTAGAAAGCCAGACAAAGTAAGTACAAATGCCAATGCCAGTCCCTAGTGGTTCAGAGTCCATCTCCTTCTCATCTTGTTGTCTATATTTGATTTTGAACTTCTACTAGAAGGAAGAGCAAAGCAGTACATAGAATACTGGAGTTGGAATAATATGTCTGTGTTTAGTAAAGGCTTAATAATTGTCATATTTTGTGAAAGGGAGATGAGAGTTGAATAGATATGTTGAAATATTTCAGGTTTTTATTTTTTCTTGTTTTCTCTGTGCTACTCTTCTTAATTTGAAACTTGCTCTCATCATGGATGTTATATGGAACCTTTTTGATTTTTTGCCTATTTGACTTGTTTCAAGTCACCTTGAAATGCTATTGGGACGTGACTAACACATCAAAATTGTCAAATTTAGAAACTTTGTCTTTCTGTATTCTGAAATGTTAGGATTCTTGTAGAAGAAAGGTTTTCACAGTTTGAAAACCTTGGTTCTGTAAGTCATTGGTGAGCTATGATGTATGCCATTATTATCACTTGAAAAAAAATCAAAGGATTTGTATGTAATAGTTGTAGAAAGTGTTTAAGAAAGAATGTATATTTTTTGAACTGTGGTCAAAACTTTGAAAGGCATCATTTTTTTAGGCTGTTGTATTTCTGGGAAGATCAACTGACATTCATCAAGCATTATTGAGGCCAGACATGGTGGCTCATGTCTATAATCCTCAGTAATATTGAATGTTCTTTCTACATATCACTATTTCAGATGAGCTTTCTCTTTGGATAATTCTGTTCATTTTCCTATTATTTAACTCTATTCCTTCTGTTTCATATATGATTTATAAAATATGACTTTCTTTTAATATAATTCTTACTCAAGTTGGTTTATTTATTCAAAGCAATACCTGTAATGAAGAGTTAGAATTGTAATTCCTTGTTGATTCTGTTGGTTAAATGCTTAAATATAGATGTTGAACAAGACAGCTGATCAAAATAGTGCCATATATGATGTATGAAAGAGACCTTTTTATGGGCAAAGGGATATCAGAGGAAGATGAAATGTCATTTTTATGGTGGTAAAGATAGCCCATCTTTTTGTATTTTACTTGACTAGCATCCTACCTGTGGGCAGGACAGAAGGAACGGGAGGCAGCTGGAATGCAGAACTCTGAAGCATCCCCAAGCCTCCCTTGGTATCCCAGGGAATGTCAAAATTCCTGGAGTCAGCTTCTGAGTGACTAGATGATCTGCTTGCTCTCGTGTCCTTTTCAGCTTATTATGTGAATATGAGGCAGATTTCTGTTCATTTGTATAGCCAGGGGTAATGAGTAATTTTTAGATACAATGCCAGAGATCATGGGCCCTAGAAACCAACAATAGATACAAAAAGAAGTTAGGATTTGGGTGATGGGAGGCTATCTCAAGTTTGAGGTCAGCACAGGCAAACCCTGTGAGACTTTTTCTCAAAAGTAAACAAGTCATAGTGGCACATATCTGTGTTAGCAGTTTCAGGATATGGGAAGCAAAGGTAGCAGGATCGCAGTTTAGGGTGATAGGGCAAAAGCAAGACACTACCTGAAAAAATAAATGAAAGCAAATGGGCTGGAGAAGTATGGTTCAAGTGGGAAGCATTCTTGCAAACACAAGGCCCTGAGTTCAGACTTAGTGCCAAGAAGAAAGAGAGGAGGAGAAGGTAGAAGAAGGAGGAAAAAGATGAAGAGGAAGAAGAGAAGGGAAGAAAGGAAAAATAGGAGGGAGTGAAAGAGGGGAAGGAAGGGAAAAAGAAGGAAGGGAAGGAGAGAGGGAAGGGAAAATTTCTGGTCAGAATTTTATAAACTTGTATAAGGAAGGGGAAGTAAGATGGGCATCTTATGCTGCCTATTTTCAGAGGGATCCCTTTCTGCTAAACAATAGCTAGATAGGAAGAGAGTGGGAGTCAGACAGACTATGTTTTGAATTTTTGTGTCACCAGTAAATATCAGGCAAATCTGTTCCTAAGTTTCATCTTTAGTAAAATGGGGGCTATATTAGCAGCTACTTTATAGAATTATTGTGAAAACTAAGAAGTCATTCTGGGTTTAAACAGCACACATAAAAATGATAGCTGTGGATATGTGTGACTTGGCCTCTGAAAACACTTATAACCTTCAGCTTTGAAGAACTCACTGTTCTTTAAATCTATGTATTTATTTGCTTTAAGCAGGGGAAGTATACTTGGTATTTGTCAGTTTGCTCTGAGTTTTGTTTCATATGCACATGTTATAAAGTCACTGGAAAATAAAAGACGAATCTGAATTTTAAATCAATTATGACAAACTTTTCCAAGATCTTTTAATGTTTTAATTAAATGACATAAAGACGAAGAGCATTCCTATCATGACATCGAGTATACCCCTTCCTTCCTTCCTTCCTTCCTTCCTTCCTTCCTTCCTTCCTTCCTTCCTTCCTTCCTTCCTTCCTTCCTTCCTTCCTTCCTTCCCTCCCTTCCTCCTTCCCTCCCTCCCTCCCTCCCTCTTTTAAATTATTGTTGAAAGAAAACTGTTTCAGAAATGATTTATGTTTGGGTTTCTTTTTTAAAAAAAATGGAAGTAGGTTTTCAATGCTGTGATCCTTGAACTGTTCACCTCTTATAAAGAAATCTAATATAATTACATGGAAATTCATCAATAATCTTTCTAGAAGAAAAATTCAGGCAATGGGAGTAGAAAGCAGAATAGATGTGTAGAAACTGTTTCCTAATGGGTGGATGAAGGCTGAGTAAATACAGAGAGCACATTTAAAGAATGTTTTTGTTCAGAATACTTTACATTCAAGAACTTTGTGATTTCTATTAAAGTGATAATTTGGTTTAGTATTTCATCTTTTTTTAGAGACCTAATGTCTTTGAACCTTATTGGTTAGTAGATGAATGACTTCTTGCTAGTGACTGTTGCTAATTAGAAGCATAGAAGGGTGAGGGTCTGAATATAATGTGTATAATTAGTGTATTAATAGAAAGTTTATGAATAGTGAATTTTATAACCAGTTTATACTTTAATTGATAATAAATTAATTAAGCCCTTCAGTAATTCTGAAGTGTTTTACTTTTGTTTTTCTTATAACTCTACTTCTAAAAAGAAGCCTGTGGAATTTATTGTTTTGTAGTAGGAGGATGTTTTGTATTCCTAGTGTGGAAGGTGGGAAAAACAGTAATTAGAGGGGTTTTTTAGCTTTGTGAATTTATATTTTTAATACAAACTGTAAAGGTGATATACAGAGGGTTTACAATTACATAAATCAGGTAATGAGGACATACCTTTTTAAGCAGTGTTACCCCCTCTCTCATTTTTTCCCAGTTTTCCCCTCCTGACCTTCCTCCCCCCAATAGAAGTTTTTAAATATCCACTTATGATTGGGTCAGTTATATTAGTAATTTCCTTAGCAATGCTTCACTTCTTTTACCTTGAATTGTAAAGATTTAATCATAACTGAAAGTAAAGCTAACAGTTTCAGTATCTTTCCTGGAAAATGGCAAGTTGCGGTGTTACATCCTTGAACCTGCAGTGTGAGAAAGGAGATTTTAATCACGTCTTCTGAGGCCTGAGCTTATCAAACTGTTTTCTTGGGTAGAAAAAGAACAAAAATCTCAGCATTTTTTCTCGAGTGGATGGATGGTGGTTCCAATGCAGAATAAATAACTTCAAACCACCTCAGCACCAATTTCTTTCAAAAAGAAAGAAAGGAAAAGAAACTTCCCTTCTTTTGTTGGGCCTCATTTCCTCCCACCCCACCCTGTTCATTGCCCAGCTTAAACTGTCTGGGGCTGGCTGTAAACGTCCTGCTGTTCAAGCATTGGCCTTAGGTTTTATGTGATAGAAGGTTGTCGCAGCCAGAGAAGAAGGTCTTTATTGTGTTTTCAAAGTAGCTTTTTAATGACTTGTAATTCCAGCACATGCAGGAGCTGTAAAGTCTGAGTATGGTGAACAAGCAGCTGGAGAGACCATTCATTAAGGGCTGCAACTCTCCAGGGGTGGAGGTGGGATGGGGTGGGGTGGGGGAGTCCTATTCTGGACTCTTACTTTCTCTGTTTTATAACTGAAGGTAAAAATACCTGAATGGGGTTACACTTCTGGTTGATGCAGCTCAGTATGGAACATCCATTAAAACAATTGTAACAAAGTTCTGTTACTGGCATGCATAAAGATACTTCTACCAATCCCTATTTGGCAAGGGGTGTGTGTGTGTGTGTGTTTGTGTGTGTGTGTGTGTGCGCGCGCGCGCGCATGCATATGTGTTTTCTTGTTGGATGTGATCAGATTGAAGAAGATGCCCAGAAGACAATCAGCTAGTCAATGATTCACTCATACTCTTGCTTTTTTTTTTTTTTTAAGGATTAGAAACAATTAAAAAGGAGATTTAAAAAAATACAATAGGCTTGTTTTCCTTGGTACTTGCTCAGCCTGGTGTTATTGGAGTTGTCATCAGTGATTACTGAAACAGCATTTTTCCCTAACATGCATTGAGCTAGCATCTTTTTCTAATAAATTCTAGAGCCCTCTTTAAGGATGCCTATTCAGTGCATTATTGTTTTGCATTTATTATTGATGTAATTGTGCCATCTATCATCTTTAGACACAAAGCCAATAAGGTGAGTCAACAGTCTTTGCAAGACTAGCTTTCCTATCCCATGGAGAAACCTTAGCTCTAGAACTAAACTTTACATGATGACCCTTACTATGTGCCAGGTACCCTGCTAGCACTTAATGTTTCAGTTCACCTCAGAGCAATCCATGAAATGGTAAGATTATTACCTAACATAATTTTGCAAAGGAGAAGACTGAAGCTGAAGGTTAAAAACTTGCCCCTGGTTGCCATATGTAAAAGTAGTGGAGCTAGGCTTTGAAAAAAGTTAGACAACATCCTTGGAGGTTGGAGATAAAGCTAAAGCAAATCTTTATTTTTCCATGGATTCACATAAAAACTTCAGAGATGTACCACATGAAGTTGAGAGTAGTCATTTTCTCAGCCCACATTTGAATCATATTTCATTGATCTGTTGGATTGAGCTTTGTCAAAAGCCTGCAAAAGAAGACAGGTTACCCATGGGTGGGCTCAGTGTGCATGTCCAGAACTGAGTGGAGATTGATGAGACATTTAGGAACCTCTAACATGCTCACATACTTACATACTCTAACAGCTTACACATTCTAGCTTCAAATGAAAGGTTATCATGGGCTCAATTATGCCTTATATTATTAAGATTATTTTCTTGCTCTGAGCTTTTCTGACTTAATTTTGCATCTGAATTTATGTTTAACAGAGTTGAGCTGCAGTATCAAGCTTTCCCAGAAGGTGCCACCAAATAACAAATGGTGTCCAGTATGGAGACTCCTTTTTGAATCTTCTGGTTGCATTTTGTATGTTCACTTTGAAATCTTAAGTTATTCAAGCTGTACATTATTCTTTCCTTGAATTAGTAGACAAAGTAATGCAAAAGTATTAGAAGAATGTTGTTTCCTTAGGGTGTATATATAATTATTTAAACAAGTTGTAGAAATTGATCTGAGCAGGTAACAGTTTATGAACTGTCAACTGTCAAAGGAGGGTCAAGATTCACAAAGAAAAATTGCTCCAAGAAGTTTCTTTAGATGACTCAGGATGACCGAACAGTTAGATGTTACTGAGAGGTCTGGAATCTATCTATTGGGCATGAGAAAATGAGTCATTTTTGAAGTGTTCATGGATTATATGTCTTCCTTTTGAATTCTGAAAACAGGATTTCTCCCTTTTTGGGAGAAATAAGAGGGAGATGTATCCCTTTCTTGGCCATGGAAAGAAAATGTATGTCTGGGACCCTCAGTTATTATTGACTTGATTAGTTCTAGGTGGTTACTTGAGTGCCCCTGGCATGGAACCCTCAGTGCTTACAATCATGATGCTATACCTTTAGAAATCAGATAGCAGACACTTCTTTTATTGAGTGGCTCTTATATACATTTTTGATTGTGATAAGCCACATATCACTTTGAGTTGTGAAAAAATATCTTCTAAATATATTTAACTATAATATTCTCTAGAAATTTTAATGGTGGTTAGTAACAATTGAATGTATGAATGGGGTAGAAAGTTCCTGGATGCAATCACTGTGTTAGTGGTACAGATGGAACAAAATTTGAGGAAGTGGTGCTGTGGCTCAAGTGGTAGAGTGCTCGCCTTGAGTTGAAGAGCTGAGAGATAGTGCCCAAGCCCTGAGTTCAAGCCCCACGACCTACAAAAAAAAAAAAAAAAAAAAGAACAAAATTTGAATTGATGCTGGACTTTGAAGGAAAGAAGGAATACCTCACTGGAGCTGACAGTATGGATTGATGGGAAAGGAATTTTTGAGAGGGAGAAAGATCCTGAAAACAACTTGATGGCAAATGTAAACAATATGTGTTGACTTCACTGAAGTGCAGTTATCTGACTTCATTTTCTTGGAAATAGAGCAAGCTAAATTAAACTCTACTCCCTGCTAGACTTGTGATGGACACTTTTATGTCTTATTTAACCAATACAGTGGGTGAGATTGCTTCATAAAAACATGAAAGTGGCAGAGCCAGAATTCAAATCCAATTCTGCCTAATGCCATAACTCAAAACTTTTTGTACCATGCCTGATTAGTTTAGGGAGACATCATATCAAATTAAACCCACTGTGATACCTCTTAAACTGTCTTGAGGAGAAAAAAATTAGTAGTATTAGCTTTCTCATGATCTGTCTTCCTGTGACCCTGTGTCCTTGTCCTGGAATATAGCCATATGGTAGGAGGAGTAGTCCAGGAAGTGTGGTCTACAACAGTCTACACTTGAAATCTAGGCAGGTTCAGTTTAGTAGAGAGAGCTATAAAAAAATGTGGGCTTTAGTGGTAATACCTGCTGCATGATTAGAGTTTATATTTAGGCTATTCACATAGTAGTTGAAGCACAAATATCATGTCCTGGGACAAAAACACACTATTTGATAATTCATTGAAGATTTGATGTTGGTCATGTTCCTAGAAAGATTAAAAAACAAGCCATACTTTAGGAACTTAATGGTTTTAAATCCATGGTTACAGTATTTAAAAAAATGCTCCTTGTTTGTATCTATTCCCCTTCTCTCCCCCCTTTTATTCCCCTTTTTCAAGTTATTGAGGATTGAACTCAAGGATTCTTTCTGTGACAATAGCATATTACCACTTGAGCCATGCTCCAGTCCTTTTGTTTTTTTAGTTTGTTGTGCCATGGCCTAGTTCGGCATTGGGCCATGATCCTCCTACCTGTGTCTCCCAGGTAGCTGAGATTATAGGTTCCATAGCATCCATGCCAAGCTTGTTTATGGATAGGTCTTGCTAACATTTTATTAGACTAGTCTTGAACCATGATCCTCCTATTTCCACCTTTAAGTAGCTGGGATTACAGTCATGTACCACTGTGGCTTCCTACATACATTTCCTAAAGTGCCACTTTCCATTTGTCCTAACCCTAAATTTTACTGGAAATCAAAGTAAAATCTTTCTAAAAGTGTACTGTACTTTAATTTTGTTTAAAATTTGACAAATTCTGCTCAAGATGCCCTGATGTACTTTGAGTAATAGGATGTACTCACTGTATGTTTAAGTTTCCTCCTCTTCCACATTAATTTCCTGTGTTGTTTGAATTAAAGATGAAACAGACTTTTTACTTACCTTGTGTTTTAAAGTACTAAGTTATCTGACAATGTTAGGCCAGAAACAGAGAGAGGGCTATCAGTGCTTACCTTCATTGTCCATTTACAATTAAAATTGCGGCAGGTCTCTTCCCCATATTAAAGATGAACCATGCATAGTCCTTGAGTCTCCTGCTTTGCTCTCAGAACACAGAAGGTTGTAGGAGGAAAGTGATGGGTCATATGCTGCCGATCTACATCCTTATTAGACCTGTGGACTTATTACTAGCTCCATGGTCTCGTTTCTTTCTTTACAAGCCCTTGAAAGATGAACAAAAATATTCTTTTTTAAAGACTTTAAATAAAATTAAAAACCAAACACATCATCTTTTATTATGATTTACACGCAGTTTTCAAGTAAGAAGACACTTATGAATTCTCCTTTAGCTACTGTGTTTCATGGGGAATTTAAGGCCATGTTTAATCGTTTGTCCCAGATCACAGAACTCTCACTTCCAATTAAAGGATCTAGGATGCAGCTCTATTTGGAACAGTTCACTATGTTTCACACATCCCTCCTACCCTTTACCCAGACTCTGCTTCTCTTGATTTAATTTAAGGTGGTTCCTACTGAGCTGTTTCTGCCTTAGCACATCTCTGTAAGCTTACTTAAACCTATCAGGTATTGGCCTTGCATCTCAGCATGTACTTCTTCCCTAAATGAATGTTTTATAGCCTTAGCAGAATACCACCTGGGATGCTTTATGTTAGTCTAAAAGAGGGAAAGATTCCAGTGGATGCTCCAGAGGTTAGTTGGTAAATTCTTTAACAGACTATGTCCTGGTCATTTTTGATTGTCTCTAGGAAATTAGCAGCCACAATCATCATGACTTGATATATTGTAAAGGGAGGAAATCACTAGGTAAAACAATAATGCATTTACGTATCTGGCAGATAAAAAAATCTAATTATTGTTTACTAAGGAAACCATGAAACTAAAACTCTCCACTGTAATTAAAACTTACACATGGACAAGCTGATACTTTCCTGAAACCATATCCCACCCTCATCTCTCCACCAAGCCTACTCAGTATCGGCCTGTGTTTCTTGCGGGGCCTGAGTCCCTTAGTCTCTATACTTGCAATGAGCACCCTATATACAAACAGCACCCCTCTCTTATAGACATACCCGATCCCAACTTTCCAGTTAACCCTGATGTCCTTTAGACCAACTGCATTTCCACCTCTTTACTGATAGTCCTCCTCATCTCTTGCATTCTGGCTTTGACTCTTGAAACCAGTCTTCATACTACTCCAGGAAAAGATTCTTAGTCCTTTTAGCTTTGAATGTAAAAACTACCTTCTAATTACTAGATTTATTTTGTAGCATCTTTTACTAGCTTTTCCTCTGAGTTCCCTGGCCTACCATGTTTTTCTTGGCCACTCAGTAAATGTCATTTTCTTCTGCCTCCCTTAAGTTAGCTGTTAAGTTAGCTTAGTCTTTCTTTTTTTCTGTCATCTAACCAACTGTTCTCTGGACAATCACCTGTGGCCACCTATTGTTTTTGCATCTTCTCATGCAACCCTTAACTGTTCTCAAAATCTACCAGCTAGAAAACTAACCAGCAGCTACTAGATATATAGGCATAACCTATCTCAAACTAATATCTGTTGCAGGCAATGCTAATTCTTTACTCAATATCCATTATCCCCTTTTTACTAAGAGAATCTCAATTTTGTGGTGGAAGTAATGTGCCTGATTTGGAAAAAAAAATTTTTCCATAGCCTTCCATGCAGGCAGGCATATAGTCATGTGACTAAGCCTGACTAATGAGATAGAAATGGAAGCTATTAAGTGGGAATTATAGGAAAGCCTCTTAAAAAGAAGCTGATGCAGCTGGCATGTGACATTTTATCTCTTCCTCCTCTATTTACTTCTTACCTAGAACTTGGAAGTGATGGATAGTGCTGGAGCTTCCCACGTTATATGAAGTATATGTTCCAGGTATATTTTAGATATGAGACCCTTGTCCGTTGTATGGCTAGTGAAGATCTCCCAATCCGTGGGCTTTCTATTGATCTTGCTAGCTACGTCCTTTGCCATGCAGAAGCTCTGCAATTTCATGCAATCCCATTTGTCCAACCTTTCTTTGATTTGTTGTGTTTCTGGGTCTCTATTAAGAAAATTTCGGCCTGAGCC
Source organism: Dipodomys merriami (assembly GCF_024711535.1). Taxonomy (NCBI): domain Eukaryota; kingdom Metazoa; phylum Chordata; class Mammalia; order Rodentia; family Heteromyidae; genus Dipodomys; species Dipodomys merriami. Next base: position 4,091,243 of record NW_027202382.1, on the reverse strand, counting down.
AAGGAGACCTAGGGTTTCTCCTATTCCATCCTGTAATGTTTTCAGAGTGTCTGCTTTGACTCCAAGGTCTTTGATCCATTTGGAGTTGATTCTGGTGCAGGGTGATATATAAGAATCTAGCTTTAGTTTTCTACATGTAGTTAACCAATTTTGCCAGCACCATTTACTGAAGAGGCTGTCTTTCTTCCATTCTATTTTTTTTAGCTCCCTTATCGAAGATTAGATGGCTATAGGTCTTTAGGTTCATTTATGGGTTTTTAACTCTATTCCATTGGTCCTGAGATCTGTTCTTGTGCCAGTACCAAGATGTTTTGATTACTGTGGCTTTGTAGTAGAGTTTGAAATTTGGTATTGATATTCCTCCAGAACTGTTCTTTCTGTTAAGGATAATTTTTGCTATTTGGGGTCTTTTATTGTTCATATGAATTTTTGGATTGCCTCTTCTATTTCCTTGAAGAATGAGGTTGGAACATTGATACGTATCACATTGAATTTGTAGATAGCCTTGGGAAGTATTGCCATTTTCATGATGTTGATCTTTCCAATCCTGTAGAATGGGAGTTTTTGCCACTTTCTAAGTTCTGTTTTGATTTCCTTTTCCAGGTTTTAAAAGTTTTCATCACCAAGATAAGTATTCAAATGTTTTTTTTTCTTTCATGCAATTGTTTCTAACATATTTATAAGATTATTTCTGTGTTGCTTTGTATCCTCCCCCACAGTGTAACCTTTGCTTTCACTGTATTTGTTGTTGGTATAATTTCTGGAGGGGAAGGGCAAAAACAAATAGTTTAACTAGGGATACAGGTGGACCCATTGCAACAATGAGATGTACAAGTTGTTATGTCGAAAACGAACTTTACAACTTTTTGGGGGGGATGGGGAGGGATGTGGGGGGAGTATGGGAAGGGATGGGTAGGGGAAACAAAGAGGAGGCAACAATGCTTGATAAGAAATGTAATTGTTATCTTGCCCATGTAATTGTAACTCCTCTGTATGGTATTCTCACAATAAAAAAAAAAAAAAAGAAGTATGTGTTCAGTAAGGAGTAACCCAAAGAACAGGAAGAACTTGGACACTGCGGAACTGCCATAGATCCTGTCTGTCATATTGAATTTCTCATTAATTGAAAGAACAGTGTTCTTAGTTCATGTCTAGGTGGCTATTAATAGGAGCTAAAAACAGTCCCTAACTGATTTAGCTCCACCCATTATTCTCAAACAGCAGTTTCTGCTTTCTAATTGGGTTAGTTCAGGTTAGAAATGTCAATTACTTTTGGACCTATCTTTTCACAAGTACTTATTAAAGGCTTATTATGTGTTATTGGTCGTCAGTGAAAGAACAGTAACTAAGGTTCAAATCTTAGCTTCCAGTGATAGGAAATTTTAGGCAGTTATTAGTGAAATAAAAATTATGTCTTTTCCTTTTAGTCTCTTTTCAGTTGGCTATTATGCCTTATCAGGTTTGCTACCAAAAAAAATAATAATAGCAAGGAACCCATCTCTGTTTCTCTTCTTTTCTCTTCTTCCTGTTTCCTGGTTTTTCATTACTCAGCTCAACTCAGAAGGAATTGTTCCTCCTGTCTTCTGTTTCTTTCCTTTAACAATATTGGGGTTTTAATTCAAGGCCTTGCAATTACTAGGCAAGTGTTCTACCTTAAGCCACACATCCCTGCCATTTTTGCATTTTTTGCCAATTTTTAGGGTTTTACGCTTATGCCCAGGCTGACCTGGACTTATCTCTTATTTATGATTCCTGTGTAGCTTAAATTACAGGCATATACTACCACTCTCATCTTCTTTAGTGGTTGGGAACTTTTTGGTCTCATGAACTTTTTTCCTAGGCTAGTCATGAATTGCCATCCTCCTAATAGCTGCCTCCAAAGTAGCCAGGATTTCAGGCAGAATCCACTGCTCCTCAATATAATTGGTTTTTTTTTTTTTTTTTTTTTTGGTCCGGTTGTGGAGCCTGAACTCCGGGCCTGGGCGCCGTCCCTCAGCTCTTCAGCTCAAGGCGAGTACCCTACCACTTGAGCCATAGCACCACTTCCGGCTTTTTTTTTCTGATTATGTGGCGCTGAGGAGTCGAACCCAGGGCCTCATGCATGCAAGGCAAGCTCTCTACCACTGAGCCACCTTCCCAGCCCCCTCAATATAATTTTTTTAAAGATTCAAGATAGATTATTTTATTCATAGATAGGTTAGTATGAATTTCTAAAAGATAAAGATTTTAAAAACTATTATCAGTCAAGACTGATTAATAATGTATAGCATCATCAAATATGTAGCCACTGGACAAATTTCCAAAAGAAATAAAGTATCATAAATTGTTTTTGTTTTTTACATTTTGGTCATTTGAATTGGAATACAAATAAGATCCCCAATCTTGCTTTGGTATATGTGTTTGTATGTGTGTCTGTCCTAGGATTTGAACTCAAAGCCTGGGCACTGTCCTAAACCATTTTTGTTCCAGGCTAGTATTGTACCACTCGAGCCTTAGTTCTACATCCAGCTCTTTGCTGGTTAATTAGAGATAAGAATGTCATGGACTTTCTTCTCCAACTGATTTTGAACAATAATCCTCAGATCTGAACCTCCTTTATGAGCTACTAGGAATTGGTGACAATTGTTTTTTTGGGGGGAGAGGGGTCCGGTCGTGGGGCCTGAACTGTGGGCCTGGGCACTGTCCCTCAGCTCTTCAGCTCAAGGCTAGCGCTCTACCACTTGAGCCACAGCACCACTTCCGGCTTTTTTCTTTTTGCTTATGTGGTGCTGAGGAATCGAACCCAGGGCCTCAGGCATGCAAGGCAAACGCTCTACCACTGAGCCACCTTCACAGCCCCTGGCTGCAATTTTTTTAAGTGCTGGAAATTTATATATTTTATCCAGTGTGCTCCATATTCAACATTTCTCCACATTCAAAAATTTTATTAGCATTAATGGGACCTAACTAAATGTCTTAAATTTAAAAAATCTTTTTCTCATAAAAGTACAAGGAAAAACAAAAGTTTGTTTTTCCTATATTTTCCATTTGCATCGTGTTAAAAGTATCTTCATGGTAATTTTCTATAAAAGAGTAGTCAGAGTCAGCAGCATGGTCAGATTTAGGTTAGGTTTTTAGATTTTTCACTTCCTGGGGAAGCAAGAGTACCTTATAGGTCAGATTTAGGGTTCTGTTCATAAGGAAAATCTATAAGTTAAAGTTGCCTCTTTTTTGTATGTGATGTTAATAGCCTTTGTGGCCATTACCTACATGCATTGATTCTATTAGGACTTGTGAACTGATGACATTTTTATTCTATAGTTCTATAATTTATTCTTTAATTCGTTTTTTATTTATAGCCAGAGCTTTCCTTTGAAGAGGAGTACCCTTCTTTTGCCTTTGCTAGCCAGAGTAGAGCTTATAAAGGAAAAGTGAAATGTAATACTTGATTCTTTCCCTTTGTTCAGTTTTTAAAAGAATGTATGTGGTTCCCTGGTATCCTACAGTAGTTTAAAGTGCTTTAAAATATATATTAAGTCTGGCCATTGTACTCTCATTTTTCTTAACTCTTCCTCATACTTCATATATCCTGAAGTATTAGCAGCCCTTGTTCTTCAATAGATTATCTTTGGTCCTTTATGACCTGTTTAACTTTCACCTGTTCTTTGAAGATTTTCTAATGTGTCTCATGAATTACTTTAGGCTTCTTCTGTGAACAGTTTATTTATACTTTCAGTACAGTTCTCATGCAGTTTTTCCTGATCAGTAAATTCCATGGAAGACTGATAAGTCTTTGCTTTATGCTTGGCACACCATTGTCACTCAATACAGTATAGGTTAAATTAAATAGTGCAAAGATGTGTTGTTGATATTGGTATGTAGTTATGCATTTAAGACTCAATTGGAATGAATTTATGTATTTATAGTAAAAAAAAGTCTTAATTATAAATATACCTGAACATCTGGATTTGTGATTGTTTTGGTCTGTCTGCTTTGGTGGAATAGAATAAATGGACCACAGGGGTGGGAAAGCTTACATTGTAAATCAAACAAGTCTTGGCTCTTTCAGAGGTACATAGCACAGGGTGTAAGCCATGCTTGTGCAAATAAGTTCATACAACAAAATCCGGGGATAAACTGGAGGCCAAAGTAAACAACATGTCTAAACCCAATTGCCCTTTACCTGCTTTTGTGTCCCCTCTCTTTGTGTTGGAGCACATAAGCTAGCCAAGAGTATGAAACCCCTAAAAACTCCCAGGAAAGTCCAAAGATTATTTTTAACTGATTGTACTATATGAGTATTAAATCACACACACACACACACACACACACACACACACACACACACACACTCCTTCTCTTTCCCTCTCTGTCTGTCTCTTTTTCACATACACACACACACACACACACACACACACACACACACATACACAAAACCTCAGGGGAGGCAAGGATCACAAATTAATCTTTAACAAAAATGACGAAGAGATGTGAGTCTAAAAAAATCCCAAAACGAAAAAAAAATCCCAAAACGTTTTGTTTCTTTATTTTTTTAAATAGCTAATAGTTTTCAAAGAAATTTCAATAACAGGACGCTGAAGTGAAAGAAACTTCTGCCTCCCTATTTCCTACAGGGACTGCAGAGACCTGATAACAAAGTTACATGGCCACCTTGTTTTTGCTGTCGCCTTCATGAAATACGATGATATTCTCTCAAATATTTGTGTATGCTCTTGAAATTATTGCAATTGGTAGGATGCCACTTGTATGTTGTGTAGAGGGACTGGCTTTCCCTTCATCTGTTTCCTCAGGTTGCATAATTGTTGAGTGAGATTAGTTTACTTTCATAACCTCAATTTGCTGAGTAATTAAACCATTGCATTGGATATTTGTAACTATATAATGAATGTATATGTGGAAGAATAGGTTACAAAATATAAAATGCTTAAATTCCTAATCACAAATGGCAAGGATTTTGCAAAAGTTCTATTAAATAATAACACCCTATAAACAAGGTGTTTATGTTGGGTTAGTTATATAGTTAGTTTTCTTTAAAAATTAGCACCTTAAGCCGGCTACCTGTGGCTCATACCTGTAATCCTGCCTACTCAGGAGGCCTAAGGATTGCAGTTCAGAGCCAGCCTGGGCAGGAAAGTCTGTGAGACTTTAATTACCAGAAAACTGGAAGTGGCACCACAAAACCTGTGTAGTCCCCAAATCTGTATGTCATTTCTGCTGCGATTACATTAGTTATTGAATGTTCTATAAACTAATAATGTATTCCCAAAGGAGTAATTGTTTTTATGTAAAGTAAATTGAGACCAAAAGGGGAGTTTAAAAATAGGTCTAAAACACTCAAAGGAAAAGCATTGAGAAACTAGAAGGACTTCTGCGTTGTAATAGCTACGTGAGTCCCTGACATCTTGCTTATAAATGATGGTTACTAGTAGCAGTGCGTTAAGAGTGTGATTTATATGCGAAACACTTTTTATACCTCACTCAAAACTCATTGATCCTGCTTCAAAAGATTGGTTGATTAATGTGTATTTATAAATGTTAAGTTTATTAAAATATGAAAGGTAGGTAAATAATTGATTTGAGCATCTTCCTACTGACAGATCTCTATTAGCCAAACCTCCTAACAGTGCCTCACCCTGATTTGGCTTTATTTTTCTTGGTCCTTGAGTTAGGATGTCTTACTACAGCATTAATACACTCTTGCTTCACCTTTCTCTTATTTGACACCTCAGCTCTTGCATACAGCACTTTACAGTTGAGTTTGTGGTTCTGTCAGCTTTGGCAGTATCTACACCCTCTAACATCAGCTTTCAGCATTAGTGCACCCCATAAATATGTGTTGGATAGGGTGCGGAGTATAAACATAGTGCATTGGCACAGGAATGTAGGGAGGTAGATTGCCTTACTTTGGGGAGCAACACATCATTTTTAAAATTTCTCCCTCAGTTTTATTTAGATACAAGTGAAACAAATGTTGGTTTTTGCAAAGTAACATTAAAAAGTACAATATACTTTCCTAACAGTCAATCCAATTGGCCTATACTAATTACATGTACTTCAATGCATGTATATGTTGTACAAAGGTTGGTCAGGATAAATGACATACTCATCACCCCAACATACAGCATTTCTTTCTGCTACAAGCATTTAAGCTCTGCTTTTCTGTTTTCAGATATGCGCCTAATTGTCATCTTCCTCTTCCCTCCCTTATTATTCTTAGGCACTAGTAACTACTATTCTATTTTCTGCTTCTATGTGGTCAGCCTTTGTAGCTTCCACATATGTGAGAACATGCCATATTTATCTCTCTTGTAGTAAAGTGAGGATTCTGGTAATGATTAGCCTCATAGATTATGAGGAAAGATATATAAAGGATTAACTCTGTGTAGTGCATGCACACCCCAGTCCTGGAGCTTGAACTCGGGCTGGATGCTGTCCCTGACCTTTTTTGCTCAAGGTTAGTACTCTACCACTTGAGCCACTGCTCCAGTTCTGGTTGTTTGTTTTATTTTGTTTTGAGTGAGGGTTAGTTTATTGGACATAAGAGTCTCACTGACTTTCCTGCCCAGGCTGGACTCAAACTGCAATCCTCAGAACTCAGATTCCCAAGTAGATAGGATTATAGGCAAGAGCTATTGGTGGCCAGTAAGTTAACTGTTATTTGCAGTGCTGCTAAAAGATGTCAAAGACATAACTTTGTCTAAAAAGTTGAAAATGTGGTTTGGTAGGCCTTCCCTTCCTTTGGATATGACTGTGCTGTGATAGAATTGTGTTGATTCCGGTTAGTTCACTTTTCTACTCTGCTTCGTTCATCTTGTGGCAGTGGTTAGAATGGTGAATTTGGGAGGACTCTGCTTCCTCAGATAACAGCTTGACCCCAAGGTCCTGACCTGACCCCAAGCTTCTGAATTCAGAAAATCTTTGTAACCGTAGCTGGTTGTCCTGGTTTGCCTTCACTCTACCTGATCTCTGCTGTCCGTTGTCAGTACTTCAGTTGGCTCTTCAACAGCTTAGAGCCTATAAAAATACAAACTTGGCTAGTATGTTTTAATCCATCTGAAGGCAAGTATTGTGCTACTCATGAAAGATTGATTTGCTTTCATTCTGTGTGACTATGAACTAAGTTAGTGACTCAAAGGCAAAGCTCTTAATTGTTATAGAAAGGGCAGTTAAAAGATATTTAACCTACATTTATTTCCCGGATGCCAAGTATTTTCCTGAGAAGAAAAATGCGGGGTTTTGGTGTTATTTTTTTTTTCTGATTAGTTCATTACAGATCAGAGAAATTTTAGCCAATATGAAAAGCAACATGATTTTGCATTAGATTCATAACTGCATGTTTTAAAGTAGCTTTAAAAGTTATCCCATTAGTACCTCTTAAAGCTACCCATAAAATGCCACTTTCCATCTGGCATTAGATCTATTAATTTGACTACTATGAATATGTAGGAATATTTTTGAAAACTCCTGTGGTCTTGTAAAGCCTCCAGGCCCTTATTAGCTGAAAAATCCTGCCTTCTGCCAGGGCATGGAGCCAAGGTGAGATCCTTAAGTAGATAACATTTAGTGTTTGAAATAATAATAATGAAAGAAAAGTCCACATGGAGCTTTCAAGTTGTTATCCATTTGAAATATCCAGTATGGAGTTGGAGGCTGAGGGAGAAGATTAAGCAGATGTCAGGTTTATTTCAGCAGGATGCTCTGCCTAACTACCTTCCCTCCAAAGGGTTTTGTGCCCAGCATCATGGGGAAGGCAGTGACTAATTCATTTGCTCCATCTGTTACCTTGGGAAACACTATGGATTGGTTCTTCCAACTGTCAGCTTCACAGGTGGTGATCAATGAACCTGGGGAAATTATGGCCTCTTCTTACTCTTATGGGCCCTTCCTTCACCTGCCCTTCTTTCACATGTGTCATGATGGACTGAAATCTTCCCTTGCAAATCCCCTCCTACTTCCCCCTTCAAAAAGTTATATTGGGCCAGAAACTGGTGGCTCATACTTGTCATCCTAGCTGCTCAGTAAGCCGAGATTTGAGGATTGCGGTTCCAAGGAAGTCTGAGCAGGAAAGTCTCTGTGAGATTCTAAACTCCAACTAACCACTCAAAAACCAGAAGTGGAGCTGTGGTTCAAAGTTCAAATTGCTAGCCTTGAGCCTAAGAGCTCTGGGAAAGCGCCTATGCCCTGAGTTCAAGCCCCAGGACTCTGTGTGTGTGTGTGTGTGTGTGTGTGTGTGTGTGTGTGTGTGTGTGTGTGTGTGTGTGTGTGTGTGTGTGTGTGTGTGTGTGTGTGTGTGTGTGTGTGTGTGTGTGTGTGTGTGTGTGTGTGTGTGTGTGTGTGTGTTATTTGTTTGTCAGTACTGGGGCTTGAACTCAGAGTGTAGGCTCTGGCTCTTAGCTTTGTTACTCTAATCTAGTACTCTACCACCCACTTTGAACCACAGCTTCCCTTCTGGTTTTTTAGTGGTTAATTAGAAACAAGAGCCCCATAGATTTTCCTGCCCAGGCTGGACATAGTTTTTTGTTTGTTTGTTTGTTTTGGGGGGGTCCAGTTGCGGGGCCTGAACTATGGGGCTGGGTGCTATCCCTCAGCTCTTCAGCTCAAGGCTAGCACTCTACCACTTGAGCCACAGTGCCACTTCTGGCTTTTTTCTTTTTGCTTATGTGGTGCTGAGGAATTGAACCCAGGACCTCAGGCATGCAAGGCAAGTGCTCTACCACTGAGCCACCTTCCCAGCCTGGACATAGTTTTTTTTAATGGGTTTATTTTTTTAAAAATGAAGATGATGGAAGCCAGACTTGGTATCTACTGGCCTATTTATTATTATTATTATTATTATTAATTATTATTATTACTAATCTTATTTTCTGGAAGCCTAGTTTTTCCAAACTTTCTCTCTAACATTTTATTTCCTGTTTTGTAATATTTTCTTAGGATGAATTAAAAATTTTTTTTCCACGTTAACTACAGGTTTATCTTTAGGTAATATTACTCTGTGGCTAAAGCTAGCCCTGGCCAAGGTGCAAGGAAGTTAGAACTAGTTTTATATCTTAGTAGAACACATCTGTCCTTCTGTAGTACAAAATTATGAATCTAGACATAGAATTGGCAGAGGTACCAGAGTTGAATGATCACTACCCATTACTCCAGCCCATGTCCTACCACAAATATGCACTGTAGTATCTTAGACTGTTAATTTTCTAACTCATCCATAGCCACCAATGGGCTTATAAGTCAAGGTAGGAGGAGCCATAGCTGTTTTTTTTAAATCGTTCCCCAGTCCTAGCTTTGCACTATTGACATCTCCTTTTATGTTCAGATACAGAAGAACTTGCCTGCCTCCTTGCCTGTATAGGTACAAATACCTAAAACCTTGATTCTGATTCCGGGTGACTCTGTGCCCCCAATCCAGTTTCCATAACCCTGCAAACCTTAGTTGTATCCCCTGTGTTTGGACTGTTAGTCTCTCTCAGCTAGAGCCTATGTACAAATCTGTCTACCTCTTCTGTGTTGTGCAGGAGGAAACCTTACACACTCTCTGAATCATTTTTTTCTCACCTGTAAAGAAGCCAGGATGGTGGCATTGAATGAGTTGGTAGTTGCTGTAAAGGATAATTAAAGTAACTATAATTTTTTACATGTAAAGCTTTGTAGGAATGATAACTCACATTAAGCAATGATTAAATACTTTCAAGAAAAGTGTCAAATAATAGAAACCAATTTATTATTATATCAGTTATAAGTATATCTCCAGGTATAGTTATAGCTTTTTCTTTATTACTCTCCTTTTCTGTGGTCTTACAGTATATTTACCTCTTCTTTTTAAGTGATTAGGGTTTTACAAAAATGTACCACCAATTATTTTATAGTGTCAGTAATCACCTTTGCTCCTTTGAAATAATATTGCCTCTCCCAAGCAGTTGGAAGTAGTTAGGCTAAGTATGGCAGTATATACCTATAATTCCAGTACTGAGAAGGGGGAGAAAAGAAGGTTGCAAGTTCAGGGCCAGCTTGTAACTTGAGATACATACATAGTGAAACCCTGTCTCAAAAGAACAAGGACAGGGGCCTGGACTGAGTGGTGCAATGCTTTGACTTGCATGCATAATACCCTGAGTTTGAATCACAGCACTTAAAAGTTAGGTAAGTAAGTAAATAAATAAATCGGTAAATAAAGCTTCATTGGGTATAGCTGCTGAATGACAATTTTCAGTCATTGGCCTTTTGTAGCATATAACTCAAAATATCCATACCTGTATTATATTATTGAATTATTTTAAAATTGAAAGGAAATCTTTATAGTAAGGGCACACTGGATAATATAATGTCACTTAACATTTGCAAGAGAAAATGTGCTGGTCTATGAAGAAGACTGGATTTATATTTATCTGTCTCTCATCACTTTAACTTTTAAATCTAATCATATGCTATCAACTAGTAGCATTGTTTCTATATACTACTATATTTTCCCTAAAACAAAGCAAGGTAAAAACATCATTCTTTGTCTCTATAAGATGAGTGTTTGAAAAATATCCAATGAATGACTAGAAATCCATGCATGTTTGTGAAATATGGGACTTTAGTGTATGTATGTAAGTAGGTAGGTATGCATATATAGGCTTATATTTCTCTCATTTTTCTATTTTGAGACACTAAAGTCCCGATGACGATACAGAAAACAACTATATGAAATCAATAAGTTTAAGGAAGGGCCTTCTCAGTGGTGTCTTGTCAAGATCAACATACCTCAAGAAATCTCCCAAGATGACTAGCTTCCCATCAACTCCCCAAGGCCTCTCCCAAGTTTCTGTATGTTCCCAAGCATCCTGAGTTGCAAAGAAGTTAAATCTGATGTTGATCAGAAGACTTGAAGAACTTCTAAGAACAGTACTCAAAAAAAAAAAAAAAAAAAGAACCTAAAGATAACTACTATGTCTGTACCTCATCTTTTCTTAAACCATGACTGGTGCTTCTCACGGCCTCAGAGTCTCATCCCTTGATTGTCGTTTCTACTTTGTTGGCATCTTTAAAAGATAACATCAAAGTCAAGAAGAGATGCTTGATGGGACAAGGCTAATTTTCTATGACTGAGAGTAATTTTTCTATTAATACAGTTTAATATACTAAAATACTCAAGATCTTTTTCACCATAAAAATTATCTGCTCTCTTTCATCCTTTTCTAATCAGGATAATTGTTTGATTTTTAAATGGAGGAATTTGCATTCATCTTCGTTAAATTTTATTTCCTTGGGTTGAGTCTAGAATTTCTACTTGAGTATAGTATTTTTACGTTATAAGGATTTTTAATCGTAATTTTGGGTTGGAGTGGAATAAACTATCCTTTCCACTAGTTAGCATGCCTTCTATATGTTTATGAAATCTGCTGTAAAAATAGCAAATAGGACAAAAATGGAAAGCTCTGTAATGCTTCACAGAGAGCTCTTTACTGGATGACATGGACCCTTTGAAATAAGCTCTTCACACTCTAGCCACCTCGGGAATCACCCAGTCTGCATCCTCCTCTATCTTAATATCCCTGTCTTAAAAAAGCCTGTTCTGGCTAGGCACCAGTGACGCACTCACGCCTGTAATCCTAGCTACTCAAAAGGCTAAGATCTGAGGACAGCCCAGGCAGGAAAGTCCTGAGGCACTTACCAATTAACCACCAAAAAAGACAGACAGAGAGAGAGAGAGAGGGAGAGAGAGAGAGAGAGAGAGAGAGAGAGAGAGAGAGAGAGAGAGAGAGAGAGAGAGAGAGAATTTGGAAAGGGAGCTGTGGCTCAAGTGGTAAAGCATTAATCCTGAGCACAAAAGCTTATTATCAGTGCCTAGACCCTGAGTTCAAACCCTACAATTGTCACATGAAATAAAAATTCGAAAAATGTGAAGTCTTTTGAGGAACCTCCATACTGCTTTCCAAAGTGGTTGAACAAGTTTACATTCCCACCAACAATGAAGTAAGGTTCCTTTCTGTCCACATCCCCTCCAGCATCTGTTGTTGTTAGAGTTCTTGATTTTTGCTGTTCTAACTGGAGTGAGGTGATATCTCAATGTTGTTTTGATTTGCATTTCTTTTATGGCTAGGGATGTTGAACATTTCTTCATGTGTCTATTGGCCATCCTTCTTTCTTCTTCAGAGAAGCTTCTCTTTAAGTCTTTCGCCCACTTATTTATTGGGCAGTTGTTTCTTTGAGGATTTGTTGTTGGGTGGTTTAATTTTTTGAGTTCCAAGTATATTTTAGATATGAGACCCTTGTCCGTTGTATGGCTAGTAAAGATCTTCTCCCAATAGGTGGGCTTTCTATTGATCTTGCCAGCTATGTCATTTGCCCTGCAGAAGCTCTGCAATCTTATGCAATCCCATTTGTCCAACGTTTCTTTGATTTGTTGTGCTTCCGGGTCTCTATTCAGAAAATTTCGACCTCACTTCACATAGATCTCCCCTATGATCCAGCAATCCCACTTTTGGGCATTTACCCAAATGTTTACAAACAAGACCACACTAAAGCTACCAGCACAACTATGTTTATTGCAGCATTATTTACCATAGCTAAGACATGGAACTAACCCAGATGCCCCTCAGTAGATGAATGGATCAAGAAAATGTGGTATATATACACAATGGAATTCTATGCCTCCATCAGAAAGAATGACATTTCCCCATTTGTTAGGAAATGGAAAGGTTTGGAAAAAATTATATTAAGTGAAATAAGCCAGGCCCAAAGAAGCATAGGTCCCATGGTTTCCCTTATTTGCAATATCTAGTATAGGTATGAGTCAAGCGGAAAAGGTCAGATAATGTGATGTTAGGAAAATGAACCCTTAAATATGTATTTTAATGTTTTCGTTTCTTTCATGCATGTGTTTCTAACGCATTTATAAGATTATTTCTTTGTTGTTTTGTATGTCCCTCCCCCACAGTGTAACCCCCGCTTTCACTATATTTGATGTCAGTATAACATGTGGAGGAGATGGGGACAAACAAGTCGTTTAAGGATTCAGGTGGACCTGTTGCAACAATGAGAAGTACAAAATGTCATGTCAAAACCAGCTTTACAATGTCGGTGTGGGGGGGGAGGGGGATAAAATTGGGTGGGGGGAGGGGGGAGGCGGGGAAGGGAAGTGAAGGGTAAACAAAGGAGGAGGCTGCAATGCTTGGTAAGAAATGTATGCATTATCCTGCCCATGTAATTGTAGCCCCTCTGTACAGTATGTTCTCAAATAAAATAAAATACAATTAAAAAAAAATTTGAAAAATGTAGCTAGGATTTACTATATACAGTGCTTAGTCATCTAATGGGATTTTATTCCAACTAGATGACTGATATTAATTTGTTTGTCTTTTAGAAAATTTTTTCTTCTTTTGAATATTTTTTATTATCTTTAAGTAGTTGTACAAAGGAGTTGCTATTCAACAAAGCAGTTTATGAATACAATGCATCTTGATCAGTGTCACCCCTTTCAACATTCTCACCCAACCCACCCCCTCCCTTACTTATCTTAATTTTAGGTTATGTATTGATTTTTTTTGCAATTTAATGAAGCAATTTATGTGTTCAATGCATCTTGAGCTGTGTCATCATTTCAATACCTTCATCCTTCCTTTGACTTCCTCCTTCACTTATATTTCTCAATTCTGTGTTATATACAATAAATTCTTGCCTACATGCTACAATTACCACTCCCTTCACACCCCTCTCTGCCCTACACATACTTAGTCCTTTAGATAAATATGTAAGGCCCAGGAAGAAATCTAGCTTTGTAACCTGACAAACCATTGTCTGATGCTGTTATGATGTGAACTGTTCTAGATGTCGATCTGATATATACACAACATATGAAATAATTGAGCTATTCAACTAGATTTGTACACTTGTCCTCAGCTCTTCAGCTCAAGGCTAGCACTCTACCACTTGAGCCACAGCTCCACTTCTGGTTTTTTTCTTTTTGCTTATGTGGTGCTGAGGAATCGAACCCAGGACCTCATGCATGCAAGGCAAGCGCTCTACCACTGAGCCACCTTCCCAGCCCATAATTGTTCCTTCTTACCTAAGTATTTTGGAGAGGTTGTTTCTTATGTCTGAAGAATTCCTGGTAAATGTGAAGTACTGAAGCAAAAGGCATGACAACTTTAAAGCACAAACTAGATTGTAGACCCCTGAGGTCTGGGATCGTATCTGGATTGTCCAGTGCTTTTCATTAATTGTGTTGACACATTTCAGACATGTACAAATGTAAGTCAGAAAAATGTACATACAATTTTTATATCTATATAGCTTGCCAATATTTTATATAAAACAATTCATTTATGATTATTTGAGGAGCAAAACTTTTATCATACCATAATTACATCGCCATTTTTCATTTACATTAATACTTTTTCAACTAGCAGGCCTTAATCTATATAACAAGGATCTACGTTTTGCTTCTAAAGTCCTATCCATATTTATTGCTTTGGAGGAAAATTAATAATTCTACCTTTCTATACACTATTTAAACTTAGCGCCTTGCCTTTTATCTCCATATATCTCACTATACTTGTTTAATCTGTATCCTTCTTCATGTAACACTGTCAAATCTACTACTATTTTCTTTGGCTAATGTTTCACATTTTATTTTATCTGTCGTTAAAAGGTTGCTGCCAAACTGACCACTAAATTTTCCTTGTTGATTCTCATAACATTTCCATTTTAGGAATTTCTTTAATAATCCAGTGGGCCAGAGTATTATACAATGCCCAAATTATACGTGACTTAATTACATTTTAACCTTGGACAACACAAGAAGTGACTCAAATTGTCTTATTAGACAGAGTAAGAAAAGGAAAACCAACTGTGAACATATGTTCAGTTTTGTCTTTTTAAAAATAACTGCTTATATTGCAATATAATTCACCCATTTAAAGTGCTCTTTTTTAGCTGGATGCAAGTGGCTCATGGCTATAATCCTACATACTTGGGATGCTGAAGTCAGATCAGTTAAGGGTAGCCAGGCAAAAAGTTCATGAGACCCTTTTTTAATTCTAATAACTGGCATGGTGATTGATACACATTGGTCATCCCAGCTACACGGAAGGCTGAGATTGGAAGGATTTTAGTTTCAAGCCAATCTGGATAAAAATGTTCATGAAACTCCATCTTAATAGAAGCTGGATGTGATTACATGCACCTGTCATCTTAGCTATGACAGGAAGGATTGCGGTCTAGGCACAGACCCTGGCAAAAAGTGAGATCCTATCTCAAAATTACCAGTACAATAAAAGGATTGGAGTGTGGTTCCTTCTGGTCTCTGCCAGGCAAACCTAAGACCCCCAAGTTTAAACCCCAGTAGGATAAAGTGTTCATTGATGCATTCTATCTTTAGTATAGTCACAAAGTTATGCAGCTATCCCTGAAATCAATTTTAGAAAAGTTTCCTTGAGCCCAAAATAATTTCCATGCCCTTCAGCTATTGACTCTCAATTTCCCATTGCCTCTAGCCTTAGGCAGCACTTATACTTTCTGTCTGTAAATGTGCTTATTTTGGATCATTTGTGATCATGGAATCATTTAAGTAAGATGTGGCATTTTGTGTCTGGGACCATGCTTAGTTATAATGATTTTAGTGTTCATCAACATGAACAGAACTTCATTCTTTTTTATGACAATAAAAATAAAGACATTTTGTGTGTCTTTTCATTAGCTGGTGTACAATTCTATTGTCTTGGATGCAATACCCTTTTGGCTATTGTAAGATATGCTATTACAAATACATTTGTGCCATTTTGGGATGGATTTGCTGAAACATTGACTTCTAGTTCTACAGCAGCATTCAGAATTCTTGACATTGTATTGATATAATTTCCTATTTCTTCATGATTCTGAGACTGTTGAGAAGATTTGGAGAATTCAGATATTTAGGAAGATGGGTTATCTCCCTCCCCAAATAAACATTCCATTAGGTAAGTTATATCCCATTCCCTAAAACAAGATAAACTGAACAGTCTCACATCTTTGTTGTTGATGGAGATAAGTCTTTCCTCAATTCTCTGGTCTGTAATTTGTGAAAACCTCTCTGAAGGATCCTATCTTTTCAGATATTTTTTCCTTCCATTTGCTTTTTATTTTTGTCAAATATCTTATTATTGTTGTTCTTCAATGAGAGACTCTGAACCTGCTTTCTTTTTTTAAATGACACATTCTGCCATTTCCCCTCAAACTTTGATTTTTCTTTTCAGCTGACTGTTCAGTGGGTTTTTTGTTTTTGTTTGTTTTGTTTTGTAGCCAGCCCTGAGGTTTGAACTCATGGCCTGGACACTGTTTCTGACCCTCTTTGTGCTCAAGGCTATTGCTCTACTATTTGAGACACAGCACTAATTCTGGCTTTTTCTGAGTAGTTTATTGGAGATAAGTGTCTCACAGACTTTTCTGCCTAGGCTAACTTTAACTCATGATCTCAGATCTCAGCCTTTTGAGTAACTAGGATTATAGGTGTGAGCCACTGGTGCTCAGTGATGACTATTCAGTTTTGTTGTTTATTAAACTAAATGTTCAAAGAAGTAAATTACAGATTTCTTACTTATCAAGACTTACTCTTCATGTTTGTTTTTAGGCTTATATAAGAATCAATTTGGTTAAAGGTTCTAGTGTGGAAAATTTTTTCTAGCTGAGATTCAAAACATTGATCTTCATAAACATAAGTTGGAACTTGAAGCATGCATGTATTTATTGGTTTGATTGGGTATTATTGTGAGTGGTGGTGAAGTTACAGGTGTAACTCCTCCCCACCATGAAAATGATCCAGCCCTACATTCCTCTTATAGAACATGAACATCCTGATATCTACACTTACCCATTTTGAATACTTGAGCTTTTGAGAAAACTAAGGAATGGTGCTTGTTAAATCAATGACCTCTGGGTAACCATCCTATAGAAGTTTGCAGTGACTTGGTAACTTTTTCCCAACTGCCTTTTTAAAGATAATTGCTGTATCAAAGGAACTAACTATATGTCTGCTATAGAGTATTTTAGTGATGAAACTTACTTGTACTCATTCAACAATATAACTCCCATGTAAATTCCCTCTTAAGTATAATGTATCACAATTTGGCTTCCACAGTAATTCTGAAAAACTCAGACAAGATCAGAACATTGCTCTTATGTGGGATAAAAATCGAGGGTGGGGGAGAGAGGGAGGGAGGGAAGGAGGGAAAAGGAGGAGAGGGAGGGAGATATTCATTGATTCTCACTGCAAATACCTTTTCATTTTAGGTAACATTATAGCAAGTATCTGTCTTCTCTGTCTTCACATGTAGCACTTTGGGTCTTGTTGACTAATGGAATCTTTTTTTTTTTAATTGTCAAAATACTGTACAGAGGGGTTACAATTACATGGGCAAAGTAATGAGTACATTTCTTATCAAGCATTGTTGCCTCCTCCTTTGTTTCCCCTTACCATCCCTTCCCATCTCCCTCATCCCCCCCACTCCTCCCCCCACTAATGGAATCTTAAAGGAACAGAAAACTATATAAAATGTGTGAATAAAGTCACTAAGGGTTTTTTTTTGTATCTCTGCAAAAGCAAGTTTATAGTTTTTATAAACAAAAATAGGCCAAGGGAAATAATACTGCAAACCAAATCAAAGAAATACGGTTTTAACAATGTTATCCAAGCCCCTCTCCACTGAAAACATGATGTTGTTGTGCTACTTACCCAGAGAGTAGGAACCAGCAAACTAGAGCTCAGGGAACCAGTCTGGTACACTGCTTGTTTTTTTTATAAATAAAGTTTTATTAAACACAGCTATGTACATTTCTGCCTCTGATTGTTTTTATGATCACAGTTGTATGGTTTTGACAGAGACTATACTGACTATGAAGTCTAAAATACTATGAGGTCTTTAGCGGGAAGATTGAAGACCCCAGCTGTACAGGGTGCAAAGTCAGAAGGACTCTTTCAAATCTTCATCCTCCCACTACTAAAGGAGTTGAGAAATGTGACTAATATTTAATAACTTACATAGAAAGGGAAGTATGGAATAATGTACTAGAAACATGAAAAAGACCTGAAATGCCATCATAATACACAGCATTTCTATGGTAGAGTGTAGTGGTATCTGGATAAAATAGCACTACTGGGCCTTTAACTTGTCATCTAGGTTCCAATTAGGATAATTTAAAAATCTATCTATCTATCTGTCTGTCTATCTATCTATCTATCTATCTATCTATCTATCTATCTATCTATCTATCTATCTATCTATCTATCTAATCTATCTAGAAAATATCTTGGTTTTTCACCACAGAGTATAACCAAGGGTTATAACTGTAAAAATCAATCTGCATTTCTTACTAGGAATTCTCTTGAGTATAAAGTATCTAGTGTGGTCAGATATTCACTAGGCTATATTATTCCAGCACATCTTTAGAATAGGAACTTAGGGCATCTGTGGAATGGGATCTGTCATCTGCAGTGATGTCTGTGGCAGCTGAAAGCATTTATAAATAGGCTTTTTCCACTCTTCCAAGGTTTATTACCACTGATTGGGCCTCCAAACATAACTTGATGACAGGAGCCAGACCAACACCTTGCTGGTCTTTCTTTAACAAACCCATAGCTGGGGTGGGGGCGCCCCCCGCCCTCCCGCGGGGGCTGAGGGAGGGAAAGGGGGAAAAGGAGGAGAGGGAGGGAGAAATTCATTGATTCTCATTGCTAGCAAGTATCAGTCTTCACATGTAGCACTTTGGGTCTTGTTGACTAATGGAATCTAGTATGAATCTGAGTGAAATACAGTAATAGAGACAACTGGAAATGGGAATTTGGTTTCCATTTAAGGGATTATGGAATAGTCCTACTAAAACTAGAGAGAGAGAGATGAGATCTAAATACTTTGTGCATCAGAAATTCTAGCTTGCTTCCAAATACATCTTGACCATAAAAGCCAGAAAGAGAGGAACCATTCAAGCAGATTTGGTCAGACCAAAAGTATTACTTCACAATGGTCTCAAATTATAACTTTATTCAAATGGAATGCGTTGTCAATTACTAGTACATGATTACATGAAATTCCAGTAGATTATTTTAAAACATAGTAGTTTAGCTTGGTGGTTCTCCACATGGGATAGCTGTTTAAATGCACTAGAACATTTTTCCCACCCTCCCTTCCTCTTTTCCCCCCTCACTCATTTCCTCTTGCTCTCATCAGTATTGAGATTTGAACTAAGGGCCTAATGCTTGCTTGTTCCCAAATCTTGAAGACATTTTTATTTTATTTGTGGTAAGGCAAAGTTTACTTCTGTTGAAGGGTTTTCCATTAGCATTTCCATTAGGCATTTTTAGTTGTTTCACCTTAGGAATGAATGTTGGTGTCAAGAGGATGAGTAAAATTTTTCTGGTTGAGAGCTTAGCATTTTAGGACAAATTATTAAACCTTTCTCAAATCCTTCTGGACATGAAAGAGTGTATTTCTTACTGTTTTATATGTTCTCAGTTGAACTAATAACATTTTATTTATATATTTCAAGTTTATTGGCGAAGTAGAGGCTAGTTTTTTTTACATGTGTAGATATAATTTGATTTTATTTTTGTATTTGAATGATAGTGACAGTTTTTTGTATCATTATGTGACTATAACATTTTAAAGTAACTATTGAAGCTACAATACATCTGAGACAGATTAATATTTTAACAGGGGTAGCTTCATGTTTTGGATAGCTTTCATTAAGAAATGAAAAAATACAAATTTTATATATTTTTACAAAATAATGGAAAAACATCTAGCTATTTGGCTATGCAATGCAGGATTTTGTATCTTCATTAGCTTCACAGTATAGCTGCCTCTTAATATATCAGATACATCTTCATGGTGGTTTTGATAGAGTTTAAAGGCGTTTTAGGGATTTATTAAATTTCTAGCAATATATGTCATATTTTGATACCGTTGGACATACTTATCTGTTGTCTTTTGGTATGATTAAACTCATGGCCTTGAGAACACTAAACACAGTACATACTCTAACAATGAACTAGGCCCCTAGCATTTAGTATAGAGTCTAGTTTATAAAGAAGAAAAAAACCCACCATAGTCCCACCATTTGTTTTTACATATTCCTTAAAGTAGGCAGTATATGACATAGCATCATTTGTGGATAGCCTCCTTAGGGAAATCAACTATGAGATGGTTGGATTTGTCTTAGGTTTTTTGTTTTGTTTTGTTTTGTTGTTTTTTGTTGTTGTTGTTGATCATAGGGCTTGAACTCTGGGCTTGGGCGCTATCCGTCAGCTCTTCAGCTCAAGGCGAGCACTCTACCGCTTGAGCCACAATGCCACTTTCTAGTGGCTTATTGGAGATAAGAGTCTCACGAACTTGCCTGCCTGGGCTGGCTTTGAACTATGATCCTCGGATCTCAGACTCCTGAGTAGCTAGGATTACAAGCGTGAGCCACTGGCGCCTGGCTATTGTCTTAGGTTTTTATCCTTCTTCTATTACCTTTTCTTAGTTCCTTTTCTTTCAGATAATACCACCATCACACAAAGTTTCAATCTATTTATAAGAAGGAGACAAATTGGAGTATAAATCCCTGAATAGAATTCCTAGCATCAGGAATTCTTGATGATATGTAAGTAGAAAAGGGAAGGGGTTCTTGAGAATTCTTCATTTTATTACTTTCAGTATACATCTGTCAATAGGTAGGGTTTTTATTAAGTATATTTATTCATTGTAAGTTTCATTAATAAAAAGAATTTATAACATTCTAGTCTGTATCAAGAAGTAGCATTTTTACTTTTCTGGATGGAGATTTAGATGATTATAAGATCTAAAAAGGTAAGGAAGAAGAATAGGCCAGCTAGTCTAGACCATCACACAATGAGATCTTGGAACTTCCAACTCCCCAGGATGGTGCAGCTGGCTACTGCTATATTTTCTGTACTCTTAGTGAGTTAAATTTGGCTTCGCAAAGTATTTTTAGGAGTAGATAAGACTATGTAAGTAGAACTTTGCAGTTTTAGCCAAAGAAAACAGACTGTAGATTTGATGACTCTATTTGATTTATTAGTACCATATGCAGGGCCTTTTGATCTTAAGATTCAGTTAACCAATGAATTGAAATTTATCAGAACTTCATCACATGGGAAGTAATTTTAATTTTCCTGTAGTGTTGATACTAATGTAATTATCCAACACCTGCATCTCATTGATGGTAATTGTGTTGGTTTATATTAAATTTTAATGATAGGTACAGACTGAACATTAAAAAGCTTTTAGATAACATTGGAAACACTCTTATTTCTAAATTACTTCATATTTGATTACTTCTGTTTTAAAAGAAAACACACACACACCTTCTCTCTTGAGGGCTGACCGTGTGACTCAGCAGTATTATGCCACTCTAGCAAGCTTAAGGACCTGAGTTCAAACCTAGAACCACAAATTAAATAAACTCCAACTAAGAACAGGGGATTTGCATGTATGTAGTGACTGTGTTATTTTTAAGGAAAAGGAGAAATCAGCTGACCTTGATGTTGCTGCATGAGCAGGTGTTTATGATGAAGTCTACTCAATCTTAATTTGTCAGAGTAAAGGAGTTTCAATTCAGTATGAGGTTTCATACCACCTCTGAATTCCTTTGTAATATGTTTTATAAATTAGAAAACTACTATAGGACAGATATTTCTGTCATTGAGCAATTGGCACTCATTTGTTTTGTCTTTTTATTCCTGAGACAAGCGAATCTATGACAGAAGTACATAAGTCTGTAAAATCAAAATGATTTGTTAGGAACAGAGTCATTGGAATGCATTGTATACTTGCATTGATATGTCACCATGAGCTATTCCGTGCATCACTAACGTATGTTAATAAAAAAAAGCAGAATTGTGATATTAGTGTTTTAATATTTTGTACAAGAGAAGTTTGTTAGTACAAAATAATGGACCCCAGTGAGTTTCATTTCTTTTTCCTGTGAATTCTCAATAACTGTCTCTTGCCTATAGATGGTTTATGTTTAGATTAACTATCTTTTGTTAAAATTCTCCTCTTTGTCTCTTCTGTTTGCATAGAGGTCATTTCTAGCATGTCCTATATATATATATATATATATATATATATATATATATATATATATATATATATGACATTCTTCAGCTCCCAGCTTCAGAAGTTTATGTTTATAAGAAAAGAAATTTTGGGGCTGGGAAGGTGGCTCAGTGGTAGAGCACTTGCCTTGCATGCCTGAGGCCCTGGGTTCTATTCCTCAGCACCACATAAACAAAAAAGAAAAAAAGCCGGAAGTGGCGCTGTGGCTCAAGTGGTAGAGTGCTAGCCTTGAGCTGTAGAGCTGAGGGACAGTGCCCAGGCCCAGAGTTCAAGCCCCACGACCGGAACCCCCCCCCCCAAAAAAAAGAAATTTTGCATCAGTCTAAAAGCAGTTGCTGTGTTTCTTGGAAAGTCATTTTTTTGTGGTACTACATTTTGAACTTAAAGCCTGTGTTTGCTAGCCATGTGCTGTCCCACTGGAGATTGCAGCCATTTTTGTTTTAGTTGTTTTTTAAGTAGGGTCTCATGTGTATGCTTGGGTTGGATTGTATTTATGAATCTTACTTTGTCATCATGATACATATGACCAACTAGGAACAGCTTTTTGTTGGTTCAAATGAAGTCCCTTTTTGGGTGTGTGTTTTTCTGTTTTTGTTTTTGCCCAGGATTGCCTTACACTACAATCTTCTTGATTTCTGTCACCCAAGTAGCTTTGATTTTTAAATATCCTTATTTCACAGTTTTTAATAATAGTAGTAGCCAATATTTGTCATTTATTCCCTGTGCTGTTTGAGGTGCATTATCTACACGTTAACCATATGAACTGGTACCATGATGGATTCCATTGCTGCATTTGAGAAATGATATGACTGAGACATGGAAGGATTGTATTACCTACCTAAGGTCACAGAACGAGAAAGTGGTTGTACTGGATTCAAACCAAGTCTTCTGTTTGCTGGACCTCTGTTCTCAATCACTCTATCATTCTGTTCCCTCCACCTCCCTTTTAATCTGGAGTTTACAAAATATTTGACATTTAGATTTAAGTTGTAAAACTCATACAAAAGAAAAACATAATTATTTCAAAATTTTTTCCATCTTTTATAAGCTCTCCTTTCATAGAGCCTATATCTACACTCACTTTCAGCTTCTCACTAATATATCAGAATAAGAAGGAAAGAGATCTTCCTTAGTGACTTTGTCCTGTTTACAGAATAGGAGTGTGTGCTATAACTGATAGGAAGGGCAGTTCCTCCAGTTAAGCTAGTCATAAGATAAATAGATCTTGGAACTTTTACATAGTAACTTTTAACTATGTGCTTTATGAAACTCTATGGACTAGTGCAGGAAAGTTATTGAAGGTCTCATGTCAGACTTCTAACAGAAATACATTCTGGAATAACAAAGAAATGTTTTTCAAGATCTGGGTATATTACCCGAGTTAAGTGTTTGACATTTGATCTCTCTAGCAGAATGTCCTTACTGCACATACAGTACTATCAGATGAAAGAGGCTATTTCTGAAACAGTTCAGGGTGAATGTTTGCTTCTGATTAGCGTGTGTGAGTGTGTACATGCTGTGTGTGTGTGGGGGGGGGGCGGTGAATGAGTAATTGCGAAGTCATGACCATGTGTTTGGTGTCATTTAAACTGCCAATCTAATCTAAATATGCATGTGAGTGCCTGAGTAGACTGCTTTCTTTTCAAGAGGCTCACTCCAACCACTCTGAATTCCTTGCTGACACACATGAACTTTGGGCCACTTCTGTATTCCTGAGGGCCACTGTGTTTCCTTTTAAAAGAGGTGAGGATGATAATTTGCTTCCTGTATTTCTGATTTTTTTTTAAAGGCCAGCTGTTTATTTACTATGTGCAGTAACTTCATAGGGAAGGTAGCTTCTAAGATGGTCTACAAGGCACTTGGGACAGGGGGACTCTGGGAGTGATAGAACAAGTATAGAGCACAGAGACTTTTATAGAAGAATTAATGGAAGAATTGAGGAGAATCTTAGTAACTTTAGATAATGAACTTGCATATTTCATTATTAATCTGATTAAGAAAAATTAGAGAAAAAGTTTAGAAACAGGAGGTATGATTTTATAATACTTCATTATATAAATGCAGCCCTGATAGGCATTCTTTCTTCAAATTATTATCTTTCTCTTCTAACTTCAAAAGTTTTAAGAATTCACTGGTAGGTTTTATCTGTGGGTGAATTCTTAAAATAAGTATTAAAGAAACAAAAGTTTTCTGTATTCATGAATATATTATTAAGTAATTTCTCTTATTAGAGAAGCTAAGGATTCGAATTCCAAGTACTTCAGCAATTTGACATGAATCTTTTAACTCAGAATAACATGATTCTGTTCTTTCATGTTTCATAATTATGTATCAGCATAGTTTGAAAAGATTTGCATTCATAATGTATCCAATTATATGCATTTGGGCATAAGGTCATATACTGCAAACTAAACTTAATATAACAACTCTTGTCATCTAACGACTAAATATATTTGATGAAAATCAGTGGTCACTTAATTGTATACTAATATGTTTTGTTAATTTTTAAAAATTTGTCACCGTAAATTCTTACATGTATTCAACTTTTCTTTTAATACTTTTAAAATCTATTTGAATAGAATTTGGGTTGTCTTTCTGGTTAATATATTTGAAATATAATCTAAATGCTCACAAAATTTAGAGAATATAGCATTCATTTGGTTTTACATTTTTGTCCTAAAGAAACATAGTAGTTATTTAGTATTTGAAATTTCAGAAAGCATTCACTGCTCATTCATCAATGGAAATAAAATTTTCTAAAACTCTGTTCAAGGAGATTTTCTCCTGTGGATCTCTGTAAATCAAATGCAACCACACAGTGTCTAAATAGTTATTATGTATAAACAGGAAAAGTAATTGTATATAGATGCTAATAAGTTATTTTTTTCTAGAGAGGATAAAATGTATTGTGTTTATTTAGATGTGGTGATAGCCAAAACTTTTAAAGAAATCATTTTTGAACACATTACCTTTTGAAATGTTTTCATTCCAGCACACTTTAAAAGACCGAAGCTGATCCTAAGAAATTATTTTCACTCCATAATGAATTATATTTTATATGATCATTAGTGGGGCGTTAGTGTTCCTTCAGATCTCCTCCTTCCTTTTCTCCTTTCTTCTCCTTCCTCTCCTCTCTTCTTCCCTTTCTTTTCCTTCCCTTTTCCCTTACCCTTTTTCCCTTCATATTGCTCAGTCCATACTTAGAGAATTTTAAAGTATGCTACATATCAGGAAATTTATGAAAATTATAATGCCGATATTTCTAGGTTTCCTTCACATGCTTAATTTATAAGAAAACACCATTTTGTGGACTAATTTAACTTTCAGTTTCCAGTAACCAGCTGGAAGAGATGGTATGGTCTGTTCACATTTCATATTGATCATAAGGTAAAACCCAGCCAATCTCTTGGTAATGTTTATTTAAGTTAAGGACAGTGAAGTAGAAAAAAAGGTTTGTATCTTCAACTTGCTTGTTAGCACTTGGTCTTTTATGTATAATGGATAATAATTAGCTGTTACTATATAGGAAGAAATTTGTAAGGCATGTTATAAATTAAATATGTTGAAGTTTTAGAGTATCATACACAGATTCAACGTGACTGTATATTTGCCTATTGTAAGGTTTGTAGAGGTAAACTTTTCAAATAATGATTTTACCAATAGGAATTGCTCTTATTAAGATTAAACGCAAGTTTAAACCATTCTTGAGAGATTGAAATTGAGTGTTTCTGGGGATTGATTCAGAAGCATTTCCAAACTCTCCGCTAAGAAAGCAGTAAATCATTGGTACCATTGCTTTAATTGAACACTGGATCTTGGGCCCTCATTAAGTTGCCTGTGAGGAAAAGAAAATTGAGGCCAGTGAGAAAGAAGCCAAGGAGAAGACCTTTAGCTGGTGCTGTCCTAAGCTGCCATTGTCAAAGGACATCCTTTGAGCTAATTTCTGCCCCATTTAAAAACAAAACAAAACAACAACGACAACCCCCCCCCCCCACTATTTAGTGATTAGTGACCAATGGATAAGAGCAGAAAACCAAGTGAATAAAGACCATAAATACTGACGTCTTTGGTATAGCAGCCTGTAAAACTGTCAAAAAACATTGCTTATGTGACAAAAAATAGCCTGAAGTGACAAGAAGTGTTAGCTTCCTAAGCAATATTCCATATTCATTGTCAGAAAACATGATTTAGTTTTCTTCAGAAAATAGAGATTCTTCTTGAATTCAGTACCTGCCTTGCTTTCTTTGTTTTACATTATGTATGTTTGTTTGAAATGTGTGGTTGACTGCATTTCCCGGTAGGAGTCATGATGCCTGTAGAAAGATAGCTGCATTTCCAAAAGTAGAATCATGAGTACGGAAGCTTCTCTCTGATCCATCAAGATCTACTTACTTGCTAAGAATGTTAAGCCTGACTGGAATGAGTGGGTGAGTGTGTATGTCTATGTGTGTGTGTGTGTGTGTCCTTTTAAAAGGCAGATGGTTAGGAATTTGATGCTGCCATGTGCCTTTTACTTGTTTTTAAATTAAAAGGCTAAAGTTCGTAATTCTTAAATATTTCTTTCTTAGGGAAAAACAATAGAAAATAAAAACACAGAAGTATATAAGTCTATGTTAAAAACTATTGAGTTCTTCTGCTACAACATGTAAGATTCAAATGATGGAAGTGTTGGTAGCTAGTACTTTAAATTTGTTTTCATTGGAGAAAATTCAAGATGCCAGATCCTAGGTCTTTATTTTAACCTCCTATTTTCCTGAACCTGACAATGATGCTGTGGCGTTTGAGTGACATTGTTAGCCATGTTAATTCTGTGTTTTACTGTCTAACCCCTAAAACCCAAATGTGTGTTTTAGAGATATGATTTCATTATGCTTCTTCAGCTTAGAAAATTGTTATCAACTGAGGGTACTTGGTTTTCAGCATCCGGGCTGTGAGAACTAGAGGTGTCATTCATTTGAAGGGAGCAGATGTTAAAGGTTCTTGCCCCTGCCTCCCTAATCCTAAACACCCCTTGAAGAAGAGAAATGTTTTCTTCCCCAAATAAGCATCTTTCCAATGGTGAGAAAAGGCGGTAAAAGGCAGTAAATCTGCCTTCTCATTATGAAGTATAACAATAGATTGATTTATGAAGAAAAGCAACTGTTAGCCTCATAGAAAATGTGTGCATGGAAACTCAGGTTCTTTTTTCAGAGCCTGGACAGGAATCTAATATTAACTAATACAAACTATGTTATTCTGAACACTACATTTTTTTTTTAAAGAGCTACATTGAGAACAAAAGAATCTTATCTCCTAATGTTTTCACAGGAGAAAACAGTCTCTTAAGTGTGTCAGAATTTTGGTGTTTCAGTTAACTTTCATTAAGATAGAGAGGGCTTTTTTAAAAAAAAGTCTTATTTTTATTACCTTTTTGTTAGGACTTGCCATTTTACATAGAAGCAATAGTAAGCATAGCATATTTAGGTGTTTGGCTGTTTATAAACAGTTTTATTTCATACTCTATATTTTTTTCATAGACACAATAAACAGAGAGTCCCAACTAAAGCCATAATGGAGATAATTTTAAGTTTCTGGGGAGATTGTATAAGGTATTTTGTCTTGTTTATGTTTTAAGGAAGTCTGTGTGCACTTTAAAATATTTAGAGCACAATTGTGACCTCTTAATGTGATACTCATTAAGCATTTGTATGTGACTTAAAAATACAGCTTTCAGGTCCTTCTTTGAGCGTTAGTATAAAATGTGAGTCCAGATTGCTTTCAAGCAAATTGCAATGATAGTTATGTATATTTAGCAAATATGAACACAAAATTTGGAATCTTAAGTGTAACCATTGAGATTTGAGCAAGTAAATTACAGAATTAAAACTATTGATTAGCAGTAGGACTGGTACTGAAACTCATCTCTAAATAAACATGTATCTAATGTGTATTTATATATGCACATGCATACATTTTATAGTCATAGTAAAAGTCATTATAACAACAAAGCACATGCTGAGCTGAATCTTTAAAAGGAAAGACAGAAGAAAATATAAATTCAGGTTCTGTTATTGCCTTTTGCTTATTTCTTTTATTTATTTCTTATTTATTGTCTTATAGACGGTATCTTTTTTAATATATATTTTTTATTGTAAAGATACTGTACAAAGAGGTTACAGTTACATGAGTAAAGTAAGGTAATGAGTGCACTTCCTATCGAGCATTGTTACCCCCTCCTATGTTTTTCCCCTTCCATCCCTTTCCTCCCCAATTCCCTCCCCCCCCAAGCTGTAAAGTTCATTTCAATCTAGTGTCTTGTACATCTCATTGTTACAATGGGTCAACCTGTATCCTTATTTCAGCATTTTGTTATTTCCCTGCCCCTCCCCAAATTAGAAAAATGTATATACAAGATTCAGGACACTGGAATCAAGTACAGTAAAAGCAGAGGTTATACCATGGGGGAAGAACATACAAAAGAAACAAAACAAATCACATAGTACATTATAAGTACTTTAAAAACAACAGTGAAAGATAAAACCTCTTGTGTCCCTATCTTGGGGTTCATTTCAGTTAGCATCATTTTATATCGTCATATGGACATAGCTTTTGACCTTTTCTGCTTGTCCTGCACATGTACTAGTTATTGCAAATAAGGGAAAACATTTCTATTTATTGCCTTATAGATGGTATCTTATACACACCTACATGCATACATACATACATACATACATACATACATACATACATACATACATACGTGTATACCTACACTTTCCTCTACATAGAGGAAAGGGCTCCAGTATGTTACCTGGGAAATACACTGTTATTTTAATTAGGAAAATACAAGACTTACAAAGAAACAGTTCCTGCAATTATCAGCAATCTTTGTTGTATGAATTTAGTTAGAAAAAGGTATTTTTGACATGGTAATAATTAGCCCATGTAAAATCAATGCTTTTTTTCCTTTGGATGGATTTCAGATTTGTAGAAGTCAAAGCACTATAAAAATACATAAAGTTTTAGAAATAAAAGAAGCTTTTAATACCATTATCATGGTGGTAATTCCAAGCTTCACATTTAGTGGGGAAAATTCTGTAATTCAGAGTAATGGTTAAAATGAATAGATCGGCTTGACAACTTGTTGAAGTCTATGAAGATTTTACTATTGTCTGCCAAATGCTTTATGAACATTTTAAAACAAGTTCTGTTTGTATGTGCGCGTGTATGTATGCTCTCACGTGCAAGTGTGCTGGTCTCAGAACTTGAACTCAGGGCTTGGGCACTCTCCTGTTCCTGAGCTTTTTAAACTCAAGGCTAGTAATGCTCTACCACTTGAGCCACAGCTTCACTTTTGGCTTTTTGGGAGGCTCATGGGCTTTCCTGCCTGGGATGGCTTCAAACTATGATTTACACATCTCGGTTTCCAGAGTAAGCTAGGATTACAGCCATGAGCCAGTGGTGCCCAGTTGACAAATCCATTTTTAAAAGGTCTAAATTTATTAAGAAAGTGCAGGCAAATGCCTTGTCAGGATGTACTTTTCAGCTATATCTGTGTTTTGGGTAGTGCATTTCAATTCATTACCACCTTAATGTCCTAATTAATTCAATTTATTTTATTGTAATATTTTATTTATAAATTTATAATTATAATCCAAAATTGAGAGCTATGACCAAACATCACATACTTTTAAGGTCTTTTTAAATTCATTATTGCCCTTATAGAGGCAATAATGTGATTTAAAAAATTATTTTGGGTTTCTAGTGCTTTTCACAAGTGGGTTATTTCTGGGTTATTTCACACATAAATGAAGAGAGTTCTGGCAGCAATTGCCAGATCTTACTGTGAGCTGATGAGCAGCTGTGCTATGATGCCCACTGCTCAGCTCCAGTAACAATCTGGGCCAGGTCTATCATGGAATTTGTTTCCTTCTCCAGCACTCTTTTGTGAAGCACTAAAGTTGGAACTCCTCTCACTTGTAATTTTGTTTCTTCTGTATACCTCAGCTAAGGGAAAGCATGCAAGCAGTAAAAGATATAAGTCTTTTGCCTCACAACTAAGTGGTATATATTATATCCAGTTGTGAAACTCTTATTTCTATGCACATAATCCTTGCTCAAGTATTTTTAGGTGGTGTACTGTAAATGGTCTCTTTCCAGACAATTCTGCATGCCCCAAACTCTTGACTAGTAAGGATTCTCAAGCCAGTAAGATTTTAGAACACAACTGGCATATATACCATCCTGCAACAACTGGGATTTTTGATGGAGCACATGTTCTGGCTACAATAGTCAGTAGCAGCCTTCAAAGTAGTACTGATGATGAGAGATAAAAGACTCTGGCTTTTCTGCTTAAAAGAGAGGAAGCTCAAAGAAGCTATATCTTAAGTGTAGACAAGGGTCTTATGGAGAGATTTATAGACCCTTGTTCTCCAAGGCCATTTCATTTCCTAATGAGATTTTTGTGTTCTCAGAGAGGGAGTGCTAAGTCCAAAGGGCAACAGCATTTAGTGATAATAATGAAGATATTCGTAATAATGATGAAAGCAAATGCAGTTTAAAAACAGGGTCACCTCAACATAAAGCCAATTACCTTGGCATCTAGGATAGTGTTTATCTGACCTTGGCATCTAGGATAATGTTTGTCTGCAATATAAAAATACAACAGAAATAAGGACATTTCCTGTTTGGCTAACAGTTTAGTTGAGAAAGTAATTCTTAGTCAATGGCTCTATTACTAGAAGGTGATAGATATAACAATACTTTTGAATATGTAAAAGCCCAAGAGACTAAGTATTATTCTAGTTTCACATCAGGCACATTCAGGTTTCATAACACAAATGGAGAGAGCATGCCAAAAAAAGATGTAGCATCTTGCCCTTACTGGTGTTCATAAACTTGAATAGCATTTAAAGGAGTTGTCTTCCCTTCCTCAGTTTCACCTTGTTTTGAAAGAAAATCTGGCTGACATATATTATTACAAGTATTCAGTTATTGTCTTAGATGTTCCAGATTTTGTGTTGTAGAGTTAAGAAACAAAGACAAATCACCTTTGAAGGCAAATGGATCGTTGCACTGTGTTGTCATGTATCTTCTTAATCAGGACAAGAGAGCATCAGGAGGATGTAGGCAGTTCAGAGGAGAAACTACCCTACTTCCCCTTACTAAACTTATTGAACTCACGAGGTTCCTAGCTAGGACTAGTGGTAATATTGATTGGACAAATGTTAGAAGCAATCAATTCAAGCGCAAGAAGCCCTTGGGATGAGATGTTTTGTTTTACCATGGGTTTGCTTTGAGGGTAGATTACAAGATGTCCCTGGTGGACAGAGATTTAGTGTATTTTTCACGGTGACATAGAAAGCTTGTTTCCTGGCATTCATGTTTCAAGAGGATGTAGTTTCATTCAGAGCACTACTTTAAATTAATTGAACTTTCCCACCATTAGGAGGTATAAAAGAAAGAGCAGTATTTGAGAAATCTTCAGAAAACTTGATTCTAATGCCATAAATGTTACCTAATCTTAACTGTGCTGCAGTTTTTTCTGCAACATGGCGATAAAAAATGTTGCCATTGCCAGCTTGAGTTCTCATCACAAAATCTATGCCGTGGGTAGCTTCAACAACAGAGATGAATGTATGTCTTCCAGTTCTTGGGGCTGAAAGTCCCGAGTAAAGAGCTTGGTTTTAATATGGACTCCTTCTTGTTGTGTTCTCACATAATAAAAGTAAGAAAGAAAAAGGAAGTCTTGCTGATATTTCTTTTTATTCATCATGGAAGCCTACATTCCTGACTTCACTTAAACCTAGTTACTTCCCAAAGATCTTCTGTCCAAAATCTATTACATTGGAAGTTAGGTTTTTCAACAGATGAATTTTAAGGGAGGAGGACACAATTTATTCCTTAATGCCTAACATTCTCATACAAAGCAATTGAAATAGGAATATCATAGTGCAAAGAATATAAAAGATGCATTAAGTGGTTATAGTTACCAATGTCAGCCAAATCTGATTTCCATATACCTTTCTGTATAATAAGGTTTTGATCCTTATTTGAAGCAGTTATTGATGTAAACCCAGATGAATAGAAACATTCTATTTCTAGCAGTTTTACAATTGACTCTTCATTAATCTTGTTAACTTAACCTAAGTCTTTTTTCTTATTACTTTTCAATACTTATTTCTTAGCTTACCTTTGGCCTTTTATTAGGATAGCTTTCTTGTAATATTATGTAGTCATGAGAATTACAAGTTTTACTAACATGATGGAGAACATTTCTCAGTTATTTAGCATGGATATAATGTTATTGCTCTTTACAATTAAATGTATACTTCAAAATTAAATGATTTTTGTTTCTTATAGATCAACTAAATACAATACTCCGTTAAGTGATTTTCGTATCAAGATATAATATCAAGTCTTTTCCTTGAAAAAATTATTTTATGGTAAAAATACTGTACAGAGGGGTTACAGTTACATGAGTAAGGTAATGGGTACATTGCTTGTCAAGCATTGTTACCCCCTCCTTTGTTGTTCTCCCACTATCCCTTTCCTCCCCTACCTCACTCCCTCCTCCTCCACCCCCAAGTTGTAAAGTTCATTTCCAATATAGTATCTTGTGGGTATTATTGTTGCAGTGGGCCATCCTGTGTCCTTGTTTCATCATTTTGTTATTCTCCTTCTCTTCCCCAAGTTAGACAAATGTATATACAAGCCGCCGGGTACCAAAATCAAGTACAGTGACAACAGGGGATATACTATAGGGGGAAGAACATACAAAGGAAACAAAAAATATATAGTACATTATTAAGTCTTTTCTTAATGACAGTATTACACTGAAAAGAATCCAGTACTTAAGTCAGTCTCGATGAAAAATGAACGGAGAAGTAAAGTATGGTATGGTCTGGTGTATTTTTTTCCTTTGGTTAGGAATATCATCTACAGAGTGTTTCTGGATATTTGTACAATGAAGAGACAATCTTTATTGCAGGCCATTTTGTATATGGGATAAAAATGTTCTGTAAAAACGTAGGAATGTATCTGAAATAATTTCTTTTTAACTAGTTTTACTTTGTTCTTTCCCTTTTTGCTGAAGAAAGGGACACTTCCTCTCCCCCCCATCTTTTACTATATTTTGATTGCTTTAAAGAATAAGTTGGACCAAAGGAAAGACTTCTGACTTGTCTGTGCCTAATACAAGAAACAGTGCTAGATTATGCGTACCTTCCCTTGGGATCTACCTTGACAGATAAGTCTTTTGAAACAGTTGAATTCTAGGAGTTGTAAACATACAATTTTTCTTACTTGTCCTGGACAAAAATAATCCTTTAGAGTATCCATTACAAAATGATTTTGCATAGTCATTGTATGTTGAAGATTGCATTGCAAATCTTGGTAAGCCCATTGTTTTAGTAGTTAAGTTTATATCCATTTTGGGCAATAGAGGAATTTAAAACCTTTCGTGTGTGTGTGTGTGTGTGTGTGTGTGTGTGTGTGTGTGTGTGTGTGTGTGTGTGTGTGCGTGCGCGCGCGCGTACACGCACACGCCTGTTATAGGGCTTGAACTGTTATAGGGCCTAGGTATTGGCCTTGAACTTTTGTGCTCAAAGTTACTGTTCAGCTACTTGAACTACAGCTTCACATCCAGCTTTTTGGTGGTTAATTAGAACTCAGAGTCTCACAGACTTTCCTGACTGGGCTGATTTAGAACTGCCATCCTCAGATCTCAGCCTCCTGAATAGCTAGGAATATAAGAATAAACTACCTGAACCAGGCAAAGACCTCATTGTAAATAATGGTAACAATCAAATATTGATTAATATTGATTACTTGCTATCAAACAGTTGTTTAGGTGTTTTCTCACTTTGTTATACTGCTTTAATATAAGCATTTCTATATGAGATTTGGTACCTTCACTCCATGAGGAAACTAATGCTTATTTATGTTAGCTTTCCAAATCACAGCTAGTAAGCTTCAGAATTGAGTTTTTAAACCCATATGTTTGTCATATACATAGAAAAGTCATTTAAAAAGATTTCATGATGTCCACGTCATTAGCAAAATAATCAGAATCAGAATCTTACTGGACTTCTTTATTCTCTTTTTTTCCTTTTTATTTGTATCACTTAGTTGTACAAGGGGATCTCATTATAACATTTCCATATATGCATACAATATACCTTGATCAAACTTACTCTTAATTTTTGATTTACCATTCATAGATTCACATGCATTATTTTTTGAGATACTGAAGTTTGAACTTGGGACCTTATACTTCCTAGGAAAGTACTGCTTGAACCATGTCTCCATCCCCCTTTAAAAAAATTTATTGTCAAGGTGATGTACAGAGGGATTACAGTTATATAAGTAGGGTAGTGAGTACTCTTCTTGTCAAACTTGTTACCCCTCCCTCATTTTTCTCCCTCTTTCCTTCCCCCTAGATTCCCCCCCCTCAGTCGTACAGATCATTTCCAATACATTGTCTTGTGGATATTGCTGTTGCATTGGTTCCCCCTTGGTTCTTTGTCTCACCATTTTGTTGTTCCCCTTCCCAAATTCAGATAAATGTATATACAATACCCAGGGTACTATAATCAAATATAGTGACAACAGGGGATAAACTGTAGGGGGGAAAATACAACAGAAAGAAGACATCGCATAATACGTTAAAAACAACAACAACAAAGAAAAACCTCTGTGTCCATGTCTTGGGGTTCATTTCATTTAGCCTCATCTTATATGGTCATATGTATATAGCTATTGAGTTATTCTGCTCAACTGCTAGGACTGTCCTGGACATAGGCTAATTATTACAAATGAGAGAAACCAGGGGGCCTATGTTTCTTTGGGCCTGGCTTACTTCACTTAATGTGATTTTTTCCAAGTCTTTCCATTTCCTAGCAAATGGGGCAATGTCATTCTTTCTTATGGAAGCATAGAATTTCACTCTCTATATATAATATATTATATGTGTGTGTATATATTATATATATATCACATTTTCTTGATCCATTCATCTACAGAGGGGAATCTGGGTTGGTTCCAAATCTTAGCTATGATAAATAATGCTACCAGTTGTACTGGTAGCTTTAGTATGGCCTTGTTTGTGGTCACTTTTGATTTAGTTACTTTTTAGATAGTATTTCACTCATTTTTCCTAGAGCCAGCCTTCAACTTAGTCCTCCTATCAATGCCTCCTACATGGAAGGGAATATAGCTGTGCATCACCATAACCAGCTTATTAGTTGAGATGAAGCTCACTTTTTCTTCTAGGCTGGCTTTGAACCATTATCTTCCCAATCTCTACCTCTCAAGTAACTGAGATTATGGATGTACACCACCATTCTTGCCCTCATAGACACACACACATTTTTAAATGTCTTTTAGGGTATAAAATCAGGGAAGGAAGATACAATGACTTGTTAATCCTGAAGGTCTAATAAAGATGTTTGTGGAGTTTTTCTTTTTTTAGAACATATAGCCTGTAATCTTTATAATCATTCTTGCTCTGTGTTTTTGGAGGGAAAGTACAATTTTCTTAAGATGAAAAATCTTCATATTTCATGGAAGTGATCCACAGTTGTTAAGATCAGATGAGGTAGAAGATAATATTAGATGAAATTAAAGACAATATTGGCCTTCTCTGGTGGCAGAGGGGCATCTGAAGAATTAATATTAGGTTCAGTTCTGTCCTAGTTAAGTGAGTTTAATGTCCATCCACCATAATGTGAAGGAATGTGGTTCATAATAGTGGGTACTGGTGCTTTCTTGAAAATCACTTTGAAGAGAGGCTGCTTTTAGGGATAGATTCACACATATCTTATTTATCTTGGGTGTATACTTATATTTTTATAAATTCAAAATTTTCCCAACACCATATTGTTGTTGCTTTTACATTAAAAAAATAATAAAAGAAGTAGCTGGTCCACAGTGCCTCAACCCTGTAATGCTAGCTACTCAGGAGGCTCAGATCTGAGGATCGCGGTTTGAAGCCAGCCCAGGCAGAAAAGTCCCAGAAGACTCATATCTCCAATTAATCACTCAAAAACTGGAAGTAGAGTTGTGGCTCAAAGTGGTAGAGCACTAGCTTTGAGCAAAGGAGCTCAGGGACAGCATCCAGGCCCTGAGTTCAAGCCTCACAACTGACCTCTCCCCCCCCAACCAAAAAAAAAATTGCTGGGTGTTGGTGCCTCATATCTGTAATCCTAGCTACTCAGGATGTGCAGGCATCATAAACCTTGAATAAAAAGGACTTTTCTTTGGTTGTTTTCTTTTCTTTTCTATTTGTCCATTTTCTGATAATTAGTAACTGTGGGATTATTTAACCTTGTTTATGGGTAAGAAGCTTAAAAGGCTCTAGTGCTGACATCAGCCTGATTCTTGAGAGGGTCAGGTTTAATAGAGGTAGGTGGAGTGGTGGCCACCATCCTCCCTTATTAGCCTAGTTTATATCACTCTTAGTCTAGAATGCTGGCAAAGTGGCTTCTTTAAGTCCAGCACAACGTGTGCTGCTGGTCAGGCAGCATGTGGAATTAGTAGAGCTCTTTACTCACTGTAAGGAAACAGCTTTTTTTTTTTTTTTTTTGGCTCCCAAATGGTTTCCAGAGCAATCAAAATAATACCATTTGCAGGCAGACACTTTTCAAGGCTGAAAAGAGCAGCTTGGAGAGGAAAAGGAGTGCTCTCTGGGCCCTGGGAGAACTGTTTTACAGCTGGGCACTGCACATAAATGCCAACTGAATGCCCTTTCAGTTGTGTAACTCACCACTGGGGCTCCACCATGGAAGAGGCACTCAACAAAAATGAAGAGTACCTCACACAGGCATTTGTACTTGTAAACCAACTCTGCTTTGTGAGCTGCAAACAGCAATGTGTAGGACATTGTATTACAGTTTCCAAGTAAATCCTGCAATGGTGAAGGGTTGGTGGGCCGCCTGCTTCTCATTAGAGATCCTGTCTGGCTCTTTTCCTAGAGAATGAGTGGTAGATTGCTGACACCTGTTTTCCCATCCAGCCTGAGGATGTGAAGTGTGCATTAGGAATGCTTGAAAATGCTTCCTTGTGTCCGAGTCGTGGAGCTTGGCACTGCTCAGAGAGGAGGAGTCCATTGCTGGGAAGGGAAAAGTGAAAATCAGTGGTGAAAAACTGCCGTTATAAACTGAAACTCAGATCTCATTTCGTAGCTACTGACTGCTTGTTCACGCTCCAGCTTTATTACTCATTGAACAAGGAAAAAGAACATGTATCCTCTACGGTCACATATTTCTCAAATAACATGAGTATGTGGTCGAGACAATGAGCACATTGAAAATGTGAGTTCAAGAGAAATTATCCACTCTTATACCTAAATATATCAGCATTATTAAGTTATTTAAAAGTAACATTTCTCCTGAAGGTGTAAAGTACATGTGCATGGCGGGGAGGGGTGGCATTATCTATGTCTGCACACTGCTATCCATTTAACTGCTATGAAGTCTCGTTTAAAAACTATGGTATTTCGAAGCCAGTGGCTAATACCTATAATCCTAGCTACTCAGGAGGCTGAAAAGTCCCTGAGACATTTTAATCTTCAATTAACTGCCAAAAAGCCAGAAGTAGGCTGTGGCTCAAATGGTATAGCACTAGCCTTGTGTTAAAAAGCTAAGGAACAGAACCCAGGACCTAAGTTCAAGCTCCAGGAGCTGCACAAGCAAACAAAAACACGATGGCAAACAACAGAGGGCCGGCCCAATGTTCTGCCTGTAATCACAGATTCAGAATGCCTTCTGTTTACAGGTATGAAAAGGTTAACAAGAAAACATTTTTTGAAGTGCTAGTGGTTTAGAGTTGAGCTAGAGAGAATACACATCGAAGTATAATACTGTGCATGTCTAGTAAGGAAACAGGTGATGTCCCTTCTGTGTCTTCAGGATGTTTGCAAGGAGAGAGGTTTGGATGGGTGGGAAAATGTGTGTAGAATTTGTTCTCTGCCATTCATAGGCTGCAGAATTAAAGGATATTTTAAAATGGAGAATATAATCAAACTATATTAAATGAGTGTATGGAAATGTCATAATGAAACCTCTGACTTTGTACAATTCAATTTATGACAATAAAAAATAGCAGCCAAAAAATAATAGTGGCAACATTTCTTCTGACTGTGGGACTTGGCTGGGTCTGGTGAACATTGGCCTCCATTTGTGAACTGTGGGTGAATAGGGTTATGTCTGGGTCATGGCCTTGGACCAGAGCGAAATTAACTGTCTCATAATGTGATTGAACTAATGACCTTGGCCTCATTACTACTGTGTTTTAACCAGTGGAATCAATCAGATATTGTAGAAAGAGTAATCAAGGTATCCCTGAGAAAGATGAGCCTAGCAGTAAATAGGGATGAACCGAAACCAAGGTACTTCCCTTATCCAGCATCATCTGGGCTTTTGTCTTTACATTTTTTGCGTTTCCATACTTATTTCTACATCTAGTAAAAATAAAGTGATTAAAACAAAAAGGACATCATGACTCTCCCGTGTTGCTATTCTGACACAATGAAATGTGTAGTCAGTTTTCTTGTACAGCATTAGACTTTTTTTTTCCAGAAGCTGCTTTGAAGAAGCATATTGTTTTCAGTTTTCCATATGTAATGCCCCATAAATTTACTGATGATGCCTTTTTCTTCTTCTCTAAAGTCGGAACAACCCAGTCCTGCCAGTTCCAGCTCCAGTTCCAGCTCCAGCTTCACACCGTCCCAGACCAGGCAACAAGGTATCAACAGCTCCAAGGCAAACTATGAGACATTTTTCTCATAAAGCATCTTAATGAGTTGATTTATGACCTATCTTCCACTGTTTTATTATTTGAATGGTAACTTGGCTTTTATGCAGTTGTATTTATTTCCCCTAGGAATGCATGTGAACATTGTTCTGATATATGGGGCCAGACTTTAGAAATTTCCCCCCTTTCTAGTTCTTGCCATCAGATTCCCATTTGACAAAAGGATTATAGACACAGTCTATTCCAGGGAGTTCCCAGATACAACAGCACACCCTGGACTTGACAGGCTTTGACATAAAGAAATAGGTTTGCACTCTTCCACTTCGGACACCTTTCATCTTTATTTTATTTCTTTTTAATCTCAAGATTAATAGACTCTTCTAAAGCAAAATGTTAATTTACTGTCTCTTAAATCAATATCCTATATTCTGATTGTTAGCCATACTTTGAATAAAGATTAGTAAACTGGAAACTATTAATAGGTATATTTAGTATATTTTCCATGTGTATATAAAAATGTTCAAATGTAGGCTTTTAAAATTTTTTACATGAAAAAGGGACAATTAATGTTTTAACATTCTATTAAACATTGCCTTTCTTCATGGTCCACATTGAATTCCTAATGTCCTTTTGTGTCTTGAAAAGGATTAAATTGCTGTGCATATTTGGACTAAGGATAAGCTTCCAGGAAAAAAAAAAAGACAGTGATAGTTTTGACTATTCAGTCAGAGCTCTTGTTCCATATTTCCAAAGGCTTATGCTCACTACAAAAGCAGAGAAATTTGTGTTGTATAAAATGTGAGGTTGCAGGCAGTTGATACTTACCTTAGAACTGAGTTAGTGTTAGTTGAGATATTCCTGCCATAGAATAGACTTGAAAGATTGGCTAAACCAGAATGCCTCTCTCAGCTTCTGAATTGCCTTTACAATTCATTTTGAAAACTTGAAATACCTATCTTGTTTTCATCACATCTAAGATTAGTAAAATAAAAGAAGCTACACTAATGAAAATGGATGTGCATGTGTGTTTTATGGTTTTGTTCTGTTCTAGAAAAAAGAGTTATAATTCAGTTTTTTTCTTCCATGTAATATTGGATATAATCTTGAGTTTTCTGGGCATTTGATTTATTACATGGTCTTATTTGTGTTAATTCATGCTGGTATTCTGCCAGAAATTTCTTTAAAAGTAAAATGAAAATTGGCTGCATAAAATTGTTGCAACAAGACCTTCTGTGCAAGATCAATAGGAAGATCAGAGATAGGACATTACACCATGGAATTGAAATACTTTATAATCTGAACTTGACTGAAATGCTTGCTTGACCTGAAATTGACCTTGAAATAAAAGAAACAGCTAAACCTTAATAGATCAAAAACTACCACACAAAGCCTGCATTGCCAAGAACAAGTTAGAGCCACAGTGATTTATTAATCTCAGCTTTTCAATACATGGATTAACTTAACAAAACAGCCAATTTACTAATAGATCTTTCTGTTTCTTTTTAGGTGTAATTTTTCTTAGGGAAGAAATGTACACAGAAAAAAATTCCTGGAAAATTTAATGAACATTTGGTTCATTAAAACAATAGTGTCTGGGCGGGTAATTCTTGTGGCTCAGGAAGCCAAGATCTGAGGATCGTGGTAGGAAACCAGCCCTGGCAGGAAAGTCTGTGAGAGTTTTATCTCAAATTAATAGCCAAAATTCCAAAAATGAAGCTGTGATTCAAGTGGTAAAGCGCCAACCTTGAGCAAAGTAGCTAAGGGACAGTGCCCTCGCCCTGAATTCAACTCCTAATATTGGCACAAGAAAACAACAGTAGTGTTTTGATTATTATGAAAACAATAGTGTTTAGATAGAGGCTACATTCCAGACACTGTAACAAGTTGTATTGCAAAAATGTATAATTAGGATAAGGATTATTCTCAGTGTTAAGTACAGGTAAGCATTCCCCTGTGCCTAATATGAGTAAGTATGCTTGAAGTAGTATGTTTGATTTTCTGTGGTTCACTGTCATTATGCAGGTCCTTTAAGGTCTATAATGAAAGACCTGCATTCCGATGACAATGAGGAGGAATCAGATGAGGCAGAGGATAATGACAATGACTCTGAAATGGAAAGACCTGTGAATAGAGGGGGAAGTCGGAGTCGCAGGTAAATGTCTTGGAGAGAGGTTCTGACATCTGGTACAATCACAAAAAAATGTGCCACATCAGAAGCAAAGGCAATAAATAGTCTTATTCAAGTGAAATTGGGGTGTCTTGGCATGCTTAATACTTACCTTTACAGGAAACTATCTTTCCTTTTATCAAAAGAGGAAGGTTTTTCCCCCTCTAAAACCTTTATAGAAGAAGCCAGATTAGAAGTCCTTGTTATCTGCAAATATATCCCTTGTGACATATTCATTTGGAGAGTTTGTGTAGACCTGGTGCTACAGGTCATCTCAGAATGTGAAGAAATGTGTTTTCTGTTTGTCGTTAGAAATACATAATTGGCCCCAGTGAATTCTGTGTGTGACCTAATTAAACTAGGATCACCTGTGTGTGTTTTCTAGCAAATAAGCTCCTTTTAAGTGTGCTGACAATTAGGTTCCTTAAGTAGCTTTAATGCTGTGAGGCATAATTTCACATTATAAGATGGTAATTCATGTCACTTATAATTAATAGTCAACTTGAAATTGCCTTGAGGATTTCATTTCTTTATCATGAGCAAAACAAATAGGCGTGCTTAATTTAATATGTTTTAAGTAGAAAAATGTGAATCTACTTGAACTTAAAATCCAATTACATTTATAACATATTACAATAAATCTTCCCCATTATCCATTACTGTGTAGATGGCCCTGGAATATTTAAAATAATGCACTTTTAACACAAATTGGACATACTCCATGCTCTCTTCAATGACAATTCCTCAGTGTCATCTGAAAAAGCCCTCCATAGGTCTAAGTCCTTTCAGATCCCTTGGTGACTCTACCTTATGGGTGTATTCCTTTTACAAGACTATAGCCCAGGCCTGCATCTAACAAACAACAACTGGTAGGGCAGAAAGATCTAAAAATGAACTGCAACATAGAGTTAAGGACTTTCTTAAATCACCAAAAGGTTGATCACTGGCTGCTTTCCAATGTAGTTGATGACACACACACACACACACACACACACACACACACACACACACACACACACACACACACACACACACACACGCGTGTGCGGTACATTTTCCCGTTATTGTTTAGAAAACTGTAGATATTCTATGATCAGCTGTTGTCTAGTCTCCTCTCTGCCATTTCCAAGTCAGTTAGTGTGGGTCAGGTCATACATGTTTTATCTTGAGTATAGTGTGGACATATTGTTGGGGACTCTTCATTTGTCTGCCTGACATATGCTGTGAGCACAGAAGCATTTGATCTTCCACGTACTTGTGAAGCTTCAACTGTTTAATCAGTTTAAATACTCAGCCTTCCACTTCAGTAAAGAAGCATCTGAAAGCAGCGCTTCAACTGAACACTTTATTACTGTAATTTAGTTAAGAAAAACAAGTTCCATCCATTTTTTTTTTGCTAAAAGGATGTCATAGTATATCCTTTTCCTTTCCTATCTTGTATCTTATCTATCTGAATATATAATAGAGCTAGCATATGATTGCCTATTCATAGTGAAAGGAAACCTAGACTCGGATTTCTAAAGCATTTTCTTTCTCTGAGAAGAATATTATATTAGGCTACTGTATAACCAGCAAGAAGGAGCAAACAGGAAAGGGGTGGTATACATCAGGCAGAGTGGAAAAAAGCAACATCTCCTCTTTGGTTAAAAGAACATATGACTTCATTCTGCAGAGGAAAAAATATGTAGAGGAGGAGGTGGTATTTTTATTGGTTTTTTTTCTCTCTCATTGTTTTTCCTTTATTTTTAAAATGTCTTTTATTGTAAAGATATTGTACAGAAGGGTTACAGTTACATGAGTAAGGTAATGAGTATATTTCCTATAGAGCATTGTTACCCCCTCCTTTGTTTTTCCCTACCTTCCCTCTTTACTTGCCTACCTCCCCTACATCTCCCTCCTCCCCCACCCCAAGTTGTAAAGTTAAGCACAATTATCCTGAACATACTGTTTGTTTGTTTTTTTGCACTGCTGGAATATATTCCCAATGAAGTTACAGTATACCAGTGTGCAGAACTAGAGATGGCTTTGAATCATGACACAGTAGATATGATTAGTTGAAGTTCTGGAATTTTGGGCTTAATACATCTTGGGTTTGAATCCTGGTGCCTCTGTTTTTACTTCTGTGAGTTTGGGTGAGTGACTAGGTCAAAGTGTATTGCTGGCCAGCTGGAAATCACTAAAAGAGAAACAGCAGGTATAGCACTGAACATGGATCCAAATATAAATTCTGGTGCCCTGCATCTTGTATATACATTTTTCTAATTTGGGGAGTGAAAGGGAAATAACAAAATGCTGAAATGACAATATAGGTTGCCCCATTGTAACAATGGGATGTACAAGACACTATGTTGAAAATGAACTTTACAGATTGGGGGGAGGGGAGGGAGGAGTTGGGAAGGTGGGGAGGGAAGGATTGGTAGGGGAAAAACAAAGGAGGAGGTAACAATGGTCGATAAGAAATGTACTCATTACCTTACTCTTGTAACTGTAACCCCTCTGTACAGTATCTTTACAATAAAAAATATATTAAAGAAACCAATATATGTTAGTGATTGTGAGTTACAGCCAACTTTTCAATGACTGTTGTTTGGATTCCTTGCTTTTTGGGGGGATATCCATGGATATTTCAAGTCTCTTGTTTGTAGTGATGCTTATGACTTTTCTCTGTTTCTCTTCAGAGTTAGCTTGAGTGATGGCAGTGACAGTGAGAGCAGTTCTGCCTCTTCACCCCTCCATCATGAGCCTCCACCACCATTATTAAAAACCAACAACAACCAGGTAAATTGTGCAGTTCGCACTTCTCAAGACTCTGTAGAACTGGGTATATTCCACTGTCACACAGCATACAAATTTTTTACCTCCCAATTTAAAACAGTCCC
Source organism: Dipodomys merriami (assembly GCF_024711535.1). Lineage (NCBI taxonomy): Eukaryota > Metazoa > Chordata > Mammalia > Rodentia > Heteromyidae > Dipodomys > Dipodomys merriami. Next base: position 4,047,393 of record NW_027202382.1, on the reverse strand, counting down.
TCTCAATACTAAATAAATGGGAATCCAAAACCTTAAAAGAATAAACACATAACGTAGAAGAACTTCTGCTGTCCAGAAAAATAAGTATGCTCCATCAGATGGTGAATTAAGTGCAGGAAGGGATTAGGATGGAAATGCTGTCCATTCACTCCTGATTGCTGTGTGTTCTATCCCCCAGCAGTAAATGAGTGACCTAATTAGAAGCAATATGACTGGTGAGTTAGTTTAAAAGCTGGCTCTTGCCCAGGCATTGGTGGCTCACACCTGTGATCCTAGCTACTCAGGAGGCTGAGATCTGAGGATCATGGTTCAAAACCAACTCAGGTAGAAAAGTCCAATTATCTTCAACTAACTACCAGGAAACTGGAAGTGGCCCTGTGGCTTAAAGTGGTAGAGTGCTACCCTTGAGTAAAAGAACCTTAGGGACATTGCCTGGGCCCTGAGTTCAAGCCTCACAACCCACCAAAAAAAAACTTCTTTTTGGCTCTTTGCTTTATTACTGGTGTTTTGCTAATGGAAAGCTAACTTATTCTGTATCCGTTTCTTCATCTGTAAATGATACTAACATATACCTTGCAAATTATTGGGAGGATAACAATATATGTAGATACTATGAGGCAGTACATGGCACCTCCGTATATGTTTATTATTAGATACCCAACCTCAGTTTTCTCATCCAAGAAAAAAAGGATCATCAGTGGGATTATAAGGAATAGTTAATAAAACAGAAAACAGTGTCCACTCTCATTGATAATCAACTCAGAATATAGTTATTTGTATAAAGTCTGAATAGATCTTTGAAAGCTATGAAGAGCTTTTGTTAAACATATGGATAAGATTGGAATTATTTCTATTACTTACTAAAATAAATGCTTTTCAAGTATCATGAATACTGTAAAAGCTCATTGTGTGTTAAATTGATATTCATTATTGCAAGTTATACTTACCCTTTTGTTTAATCAGATTTCCTGTGACCTCTACCATAATTGTTTAATTCAAGTTACCATATGACTGTTTACCTGAGAATTTAAAAAACATAGTTTTTATAAAATTGGTCTGTTTCCTAAGTGTTTTACGATTTTAAAATACCTTGTCCTTGAATTTGTGATCTTGGCTTTAGTTGGAAAAAACCTATTTTACAAGCTGAAAACATCTTTTTCACATTTTGTGTAAAGTATAAGTAGATATCTTTATTTTTTATTTATTAAAAAAATTTATTGTGAAAATACTGTACAAAGTGGTTACACTTACATGGGCAAGGTAATGAGTATATTTCTTATCAAGCAATGTTGCCTCCTCCTTTGTTTCCCCTTCCTATCCCTTCCCAACTCCCCCCACACCGCCCCCCTCTCCCAGCCAAAGTTGTAAAGTTTGTTTTTCGACATAACGTCTTGTACATCTCATTGTTGCAATGGGTCCACCTGTATCCCTATTTAAACAAGCAGAGATCTTAAAATCATATATTTCTTAGTTACAATGTTGGCTTGCAACTTAAATCTTCCATTGTTAAGTAGGAAAGGTACTTTTTTAATCTGCCTACCAAAACTAAACTAAAAGATCCAGGTTGTCCATCTGGAGAAGGTAAAAAATTACCTAGCCAGGCATTCATGGTTCATGCCTGTAATCCTAGCTACTCAGAACCCTCAGACCTGATGATTAGAGGTTTGAAGCCAGCCCAGGCAGAAAAGTCTGTAAGATTCCATCTCCAGTTAACCAGCAAAAATGCCAAAATGGAAACATGGTACAAGTAAGTGGTAGAGCACCAGCTAAGAGAAAAAAGCCCAGTCAGAGCATAAGGTCCTAAGTTGAAGTCATGGTACCTCTTTGGAAGGGGGAGAGGGAGGGAGGAAGGATGGGAAGGAAGAAAGGAAAAGAGAAAGGAAGGAAGGAAGTAATTACTTTATTTGATTAAATAGCATACCAATGATTTTTTTGGCATGCTTATTCAACAAATGTGTAAGTGCTCCTTACATATCACATATCAATCTACCAGTAGTACTTGATTACATGTCACTTCTTTCATGCACCTGTAGGCGTAATAATAAAGTCCATATGCACTCACAGTGTTGCATCAGTATGATGCTATTTCTTTAAATCAATGTTCAGGAACATTAAAAGTAATAAATACAAGTATATTCTCTATGCTGTGGAGTGTACGATTTTCTTAAAGACCTAAAAGTCATTTATATTTAACTCAGACATACATTTGTAGTATTATATTTGAGTGGCAGTGGGAGGAGTACTTGTGGTGGTACAGAGCATGTCTGAAATTTCACATCCAATAAAGTGGATAGCAACATACTGAGATGGCCCTAGTTATGAAATGGGAAGACCTAGTTTCTTTCTCCAGTGCATCTTGCCTATTGTGTTAGTTCACGTTCCATTGCTGACCAAATACCCTAGGAAAAACTTAAAGGAGGAAATGGTTTCTGCTATACCTGTTGTCACTTGACTCTCTTCTTTCTGGACCAGAGGTTGGAAGAACATCATGGTGGGGACCATGTGGTAGAACAAAGTGTGGCTCACCCCAGGTGGATGTAATATGAAAACAGAGAGAAGGGATTGTGACAAGATATAGCTCCCAAAGGAGCTTCAACTAGGTTGTACTAGCTTACTTTCTATCACCTCCCAATTTCCCAGCAAATTAAAACCCATCAGTGTATTAATACATCAGTGAAGTCAGAGCCCTTATAATCCAATCACTTCTTTGAAACCTCATCTCTGAACAGTGTTTCATTAAGAACTCAGACTTCAGCACATGAACCTTTGGGAAACAGTCTACCTATAAACCATAACAACTATTTCTCTGTCCACAAAATGATCGTGTAAGATTTAGTTAAACATGGGGCACACTTGAACTGCCTTTTACCTTCTTATAAGTCTTCCATGGACTTAGGAAAAGGTAAAGTATTAATTGAGTCAAATGTTTTCTAAGTACTGGAAAAAAAATGAACAGAGGGCCACATACCAAGAAAGCAAGTAATTAGCCTGAGTATTGTTAGGAGCTACTAATGATTATTAACTCAAAAAAGGTATCAGAAAGTTCATCTGCTGAATAATTGAGATTCATTCCTCACAAAAGAATACAGAAAAATAATAACCTTGAAAATGTGATTCTCAAGCTGTATCTTCTGATTAAGGACAAGTGCTACTAAACATAATTACTCCATTTTCAGAGATTGCCAAATCTATCAGTGGTTTATCTCAGTCTGGGTGGCTCTATTTCCCTCAATACAGCTTAATGGGAATAATGAAGAGTATTTTACCAGTTTAACCAGAGATGGCTTTTTTTTTTTAAACCTTAAATCCTGTTTGTGTGAATTTGAAACAAAACAACCAGGTCTTTCTTAGCCAGGAGTATGGCAGGGAGAGAGTGAATGGATTTGAAGGAAGGAAGTGTTCCATTGGACTCAAGTTAATATTCAGAATATTATAAATCACCTATCAGCCTGCCGGGCATGTTGAATTAAATTCAAAAGAGTCTATCCAGTTAAACTGGTTTGAAATAAGCCTGTGGAAGACAAGGTGTTATACTTTTATATTCTGGAGTCGTTTCCCTAAAGATAAGAAATGATCATAAATAAAACAATTGTCTTCAACATGGCTCAGCTCTCTCAGAATGAGGTTTTGACAAAGCTGTTTATTTTGGAGCAGGGAGAGATCAAAGAAGGAAGATTAACTGAGCCCCGTCTGGGCAGCCACTCAGTAACTTGAGGCGGGTCACTGACACCCGGAGCTTTTGTTCCTGCCACCATAGCCTCAGAAGAAAGAAACTAGGATTTCAATGTGTTTTGGCCTTCTGTGCTGTAGCACTTATGGAATGTGTGGGGTGGGACTTAAGCGCCCAAACGTTCTATTTTCTGCTTTGAAGGGAAGGTTACAGGACTCTCTAAACCTAGTTTGCAAAGTTCCATTGCAAACATAGCAGTTCCAGACACTCAGATAACCAGAGCACAAATGAGTGTGGGGGATGGGGCTATAGGAGGAGCTGGATGGGATGGGAACAAAATTCAGTTCTCTAATACACCAGGCAGACAGGAACTGTTTTTTTACTCCTGCCTGAAATCTCAGCAGATTGTCTCCACAGCACCCAGCCCAGTGTCTAAGTTGGCCAGGAGTGCCATCTACTGACCTACTTACTCCTATGTCTCTGAGCACTGATTTTCCCCTTGAGGGGGAAAACAACAATAGAGAAGGGGAAATAATGCATGTAGGACTAGTTGGTTTCCTTTACAGGGGAGCATATTAAGAATGATTGTCTTGTCTCTGCTGCTCAATAATTTCCTTGTGTGGCCCAGAAAATTGTATGTTAAGCTAGCTCAGTCAAACTAGTTATCTTAATATTAAAGAAATGAGTGTGAATCTCTGGAAAGACTATTGAAAGCATACTTCTTTATCCATCACACATTGTTCTCAATTCAAAGAGAAATATTTCCATTTAGGGGTATTTCCAGAATGTCCTGATTCTATCCTAACAAGTAAAGTACGTAACTAGTAGTATAACATTGTAAAGCTAAATGGGAATCTGGGCATTATCTTGTTCATGCCTCTCATTGTCATCTATTGAGACCCAAAAATGTTAAGTGATAGGGCTAGGGACCCAACCCTATGCTCTACAATTTCAAATTAAAAGGGAGTACAGTCTTAAAATTTTCTGTGTGTTATGAAATGAGGTAGACTGAACAAAACTGTGATTGAATTAGGGCAGGGAACAGTGAATGGAAGAATAGGATAAATATGAGACTTCTTAAAGTAAATTCTTTATTTGTCATCTCTTTAATAACAGTCTTTGATTATAACGACTCAGCAATGAGGTTATAAAAAGGCAAAATGCTTTGCTCTTTGTGTTTATATACATTTGTAAAAATTCATCATAAATGAATTTAAAAATTCACTTGGTTCTTATTCTTGGTTCATCTGAGGACCATTTTAGAGTATTTCCCTCAGAAGTCTTGATTTGGAATATCATGTTTAATAAGTCATAATTTTATCCTTATTAATCAGAAACATAACTCCCTACCAAATCTTCTGAGTGGTATACAGAACTACTGTTAATAAGTTAAATTTCAATTGCCTCAGTTAAAAGGAAAGTCACTTGGAGTCTTACCTTGCATAATTATATCACATTAAAATGATGACCTTTTTCTTCAGAAAGTGATTGTCAGAAGACAATCTTGTTTCTCTTTCTGGAGTTAGATAATCCCAGATTGGAGCATCCAGGTAAGGAATGGCCACCTTCATTCCCAAAGTTTTATCACCTCAGTAGATATGAGTAACTTCAGAATGTAAAAGACAGGTATTACAGAAGGCATTTAGGGACTTGTTTTTTGTTGTTGTTGTTGATTTTTTTAAAAAATCATCTGTAGCTCACTGAGCACTGGTAGTCATGCCAAAATGGCAGAATGAACAGGAAAACATTTTTTTCCAACAAGGACTATCATCTCAGAATAACAGCTGCCATACATATGCATAGAGAGTTTTCACCAGTGAAAAGCAGCCTTGGAAGCTGAGATGCATTTCCTTATCGTCAACTATTTTTTAAGGTGCTGTTTTTCTGGCTCAGCATTTCATAAATAAGCAGTCCGTTTTCCCATTAAAAATAAGATTATAAGAGAAAAAAGGGTATAGAAATGCTAGGCAGAAAACAGATTTGTTATCCAACATTTCATTCAGTGAGTGTTTTTGGTTATGTGGGTGGCAAGCTAGCAGGTTCTTGAAATAAAATTTAACACAGTGTTTTCTTTGATCCCTAGATCCTTGAAGTGAAAAGTCCAATAAAGCAAAGCAAATCAGATAAGCAAATAAAGAATGGCGAGTGTGACAAGGTAAGTTTCCATTTTACTCCTGTGAGTGCTGCAGCACTGAGGAGTCTTGCCTTATTTTTCTGTATTACCCATACTGGCTCTCTTTCCATCTTCATTGGAAGGGCACGAGATGCCCAGTGACAACACTTTATTCATCCCTGCCCTTTGTAGTTCATTTTCCATGTCTTGCTTTCATATGAGGTTAGCCTTCTGCTACCATTTCCCATGGCATCTACATTGCCAAAGGTTTCAGTCATATCCAGTTGTGGGAGTATGACAAAGATTGTGGTCAAACTAGTGGGTTAAGCAATCACAGGTGGAAGTGAGCAAACCATCTAAATCCCAGGGCAGTATCTGAATTTGCAACTATAAGACCTTGTGGGACATCAGCCACCTGATAGGGGCAGGGCTTGCAAGAGCAAGACAGAGCTCTTCAATGCTTCAAGAATCTTCCCTTTGCCTTATTTAAAATAATCCTGGAAGCACCCACCTAATTATGCTAACCAGACCTCACTCATCTGAGCACATAGAAGGAGAGATGCCTCTCTGCCCTGGCAGTGGTGTTCTTTAAATCAGATGCTAATTTGCAAAGTTGTCTGTCTTTTCTTTGTACTCTCCCCCCCCCCCCAATTTTTTTTTTTTTGGGTCCGGTCGTGGGGCCTGAACTCTGGGCCTGAGTCCTGTCCCTCAGCTCTTCAGCTCAAGGCTAGCACTCTACCACTTGAGCCACAGCGCCACTTCCGGCTTTTTTCTTTTTGCTTATGTGGTGCTGGGGAATTGAACCCAGGGCCTCAGGCATGCAAGGCAAGCGCTCTACCACTGAGCCACCTTCCCAGCCCCCCCCCTCCAGTTGTTAAGCCCCTCCACTCTGGTACCAGGGTTTAAATTTAGAGCCTCACATTTGTTTCATGGCTTGCTTGGCTGGTGCTCTAACACTTGAGTCATGCTTCTAGCCCAGCCTTTTTAAAATTTTTTTTTTTTTTTTTTTTTTTTGCTATTTATTGGAACCTTTTGAACTGCTCTGCCTGGGCTGGCTTCAAACCGTGGTCAAGTTTGAGCCACTGGCAACTGGTATGTTTTTATAAGATATTATTGTATTCTTTGGTTACTTACTAGCTTTGTTTACTAGCAGTGTTTGGCATGATGTGGAAGTTTTTTTTTTTTTCCCCTTTCATTAATTTTTCCTAAGTCGGGCGCTGGTGGCTCACGCCTGTAATCCTAGCTACTCAGGAGGTGAGATTGAGGATCACGATTCAAAGCCAGCCAGACAGGAAAGTCTGTGAGACTCTAATCTCCAATAAACCACTAGAAAACTGGAAGTGGTGCTGTGGCTCAAGCAATAGAGTGCTCTCCTTGAGCTGAAGAGCACAAGGACAGCGCCCAAACCCAGAGTTCAAGCCCTATGACCGACAAAAAAGAAAAAAGAAAAGAATTTTTCTTAACATAATTAGAAATGTGCATTGATACTTTCATGTTCAAACTTAGGCTCTTTTCTTTGTCAAAGGCCTTCTGAGAATTAAAAAATATAAAATAAAAAATCAAAGTAAACCTATGATAATGTGTTCACTGAATTTTCCTATATACCTTGAGGAGATCTTGTTGGGGGAAGGTAGGTATACTCGCTTGAATTTTGTTGAGAGCAAATCAGTGAGAATTTCTTCTCTTCCTCATTTTCAAGCTGGTTTGCTATAAGGTAAAGGTTAAGGTTGAGCCCATAGACAAGGTTAGCAAGGGTCTGTGGACACTGAATCCACATAGTTTGGGGATTAACAGAATCATGACCCTCCAGCTGCTGATTGTACTTATTAACTACTTCTTAAAGCACTTCTTTTGGGGATACTCTTGTCTTTCAGGCGTACCTAGACGAGTTGGTAGAGCTTCACAGAAGATTAATGACACTGAGGGAAAGACACATTCTACAGCAGGTGAGAAATGCTTTTTAGCACAACTTTTTCAGGAAACCTCCAGGCCTAGTCTATCCTGGGGGAGTGTGGTGAAGGAGGATACCCAATCAGAGTGGGCTCATACTGGGAGACGATTCTCATTTCTGAGGCCATCCAGAAGTCCACTTTGAAGCTCTGGTGATTCTCTCCCTCCCTCGTTTCTGCACTCTGGGAGGTGCTACTGGAATGCACAAACCTTTGGGACTGGCCTTCTGGTTTCATGGGAAATCAGTGATAAGGATTCGAGTCAAGTGTTGTAAACATTTGTGATTCAGTTTAGTAACCTTTTGCCAATACTATTCTAAGAAAAATAAATATTTTCTTCATTTCCCTTATCTTGTACACTGTACAGTCTATTATTGTGAACGTGACTGTAATGCCTGTAGAGTGAGACAACTTCTGTTATATCAATGTGATGTTTTGAGAAGATAAGAGTGGACTTTAGTTTCTCTACAGTTGTAGTACATACTTTATTGCATGGATGGTAGCTATTGATAAAATGTTTCTTTAATACCCAAGAAGACTGTGTGTTCCAAATTCCAGGGTAGTTTGTAGATTGTTTCATTTTAATTTTTTTTTACTCTGTCAAATGACTTAAAACTAGTACTTAATCTATCTCAGCTGTCTGTGAATTATTTTAAATATTGACATTTATATTCTGTATACATTTTTGTTTCAGTATATAAGTGCATACTCTCAAATTTGTTAAATTGCCCTCCTGGTCTGATAAGATTTTAATCCCTCCTAGTCTTTTTTTTTAAAAAAAGAGATGGATTACAGACCTATGATTCTTTTTTTTTTTTAATGTACAAGACTTTATTTTAACTACATGCTTGTTCATACATAAACACAGCTACATGGAGGCCTAAGACCAGTGATTTTTAATTTTGGATGTTTTCCAGGTCTTGCATTTTCTTTTAACTGAGTATGAGTAGGCTAGGCCAGTAAGATTTGAATAGCTCAACCTAAGTCATCTTTCCAGGTTTAGTTATCCCTCAGTACCAGCAGGGTAGTGGTTCCCTGTGGATACCAAATCCCAGCATGCTCAACTTCCTTATAATAAAATGGCATACCACTGGCATATAACCTATAAATAGCCTGCTATTCTTTAAATCATCTCTAGGTTACTTATAATTCCTAATACAATACAAATGCTTTGGAAATTATTGTTTTACTGTATTGGTTAAATAATATTGACCAAGAAAATAATCTGTACATGTTCAGTAGAGATACAGAATTTTCCCACTGTAGAGCAGTTCTCCAATGCAGCCATTAATGCCCAGTCTGGGCCTCAGTTGCAGTCTCATCCGAGTGAGGCAGGTACTTGGGCAGGATTGTGATACTATTACACAGAAAGCACAGTCAGTTATTCAAGGATAGTAGGCCACTGGGTAGGGTCTTACCTTGGGATGTCATTGGTATTTCTAATTTAATGTTGTCCTTTGTTTTGACCTTGGGAAAAAACACTGTGAGAGGAGGTGCTTACTTCAGAATTCCATCCAAGTGGATTATTTTAGTATTCTAGAGGGAGAGAGTAATATCTATGAATTTTTAACCTGGCATAAAGGCACTCCAGGGCACAAAGCATTTCACCCTAATTGCATTCCCAGGCCGGTTGAAAGCTCTGAGTCTTTGGCCTTTTGCCTTATAATGCAGCTGAGGCTTGTGATTATGATACCATGATGCATGTCCTGTCACGGTTTACTGCTTAATTAATTCCTATTGTAAAACATTGTACTATTGAGGACTAATGTTATTCTCCACCTAGAGGGCTGCTCATCTCATGAAATGCATTCCACAAAGTCTACATGCATTCTCCCCAACAGGATCAAACACCTGAAGCCAAATTTCTGATGGGTCCAGGATGACATCCTTGGCCTCTTCCTGTTAAATACATCTCTATGCCAAAATCTGGTTTGACCAATTTATTTGGCTCACACAAACTGGTTAATAGAGCTCTTTTACTCTGAGGGGATTGCTGTCTGAGCTCTCAGTATCTAATGAGCAAAAAAGCATTGGATTAGGAGAGACTTTGTGTTCCTAAGTCATTTTTCAATAGGGTAAAAATAGATTGGAACAAAGCAGGAAAAGTGAGTTTCTAGGACTGATTAATAATTTGATTTCTCTTTTTAAACCGCGTGATCCATATTGATTTGCAAAGCAGGTTTGAGCATTTCTAACTTCTCCAGAAAGTCATCTATTACCTGGATTTGTATCCTACTCTGGAAGAAAAAAAATATCTGTGAAAAACAAAGGCTTTCATAGAGGACAGTTTGTCCCTGGTGATTCTTGACATTATTCTTTTTAAGAATCATCTTCAGGGATTGAGAAATGCATGGTATCCTGAAGTATTGCCCCCCTGACAACACAGAGAACCCTTCTGGAGAAGAGTTCTGCTCAAAATGATTTCCTTCATCCTGGGAAATTACCTGTCATGCCATAGCATTTCTGTACACTGGAGTCTGATGGCCTGCCTCCTAACTCAGAGAAGCATACAATTTCCTGAGATAGCAGGGTTTCCTCATCCACAAGCAAAACACATAAGTGCTCCAGACCTATTCTGCTGTAGGTGGAAGCAGTCAAAGCCACACTTGTTCATGACTTCTCTGGAAAGAACTCTGCTGGTATTTTAAAATATGATCAGACTAAAAATAATGCCTTTAACTTTTTGTATCATGAGAAACCAAGCTTGCCAGAGTGAGCCACTGATTTAACAAGCACAGCTTACTCTGTTAAAAGAAAAACAAAACAAAACAGCTGCCTATGTGGCACCCCCTAAAAGGTTGATGTGGCAGGAAATAATCCATCGCAAATGTTTTCACAGCAACCATCATATGAAGAATGAGTTAAGCAGTGTACACACACTCCTTTTCCCATTACCCGTGTGTATCCTGTGTCTTTGCATGCTTTTCTTACCTGTAGTGGTTCAGACTTATTATTTCACAGGGCATTATGATTGCACCATGATGCAGCATTAGGACTCCAAAGTAAAGCCACACTACATCAGCAGAGAGGGTCTTTCTTTAAAAAGGCCAAGTGCAGTCAGAAGGGGATTAGCAGGTGTTTTTAGGCTTTGTGGCCTGTGTCTTTGGAATGAAGCATGTAATGTGTTTCTGATTCTCAAGCTATCAGGATTCCTGGAAAGAAATGTGCAATTATTTTTCTTTATGGGGCCTTTACTTAATTGAGGACATGGTACATGCTCTAATAACTCAAACCATGGCTGTTGTTCCCTTCGGCAAATAGTCCCCAAGTCCCCAAATGCCGCCACTAGTATTCCTTTAAGTCAGTATCTATGTCCTTGATACAGTCTTATAGACTTCTATAAAAATGCAAGGCTCATTTCAACCAATTTATGAAATTATAGATCTTCTCTATATTTGTGTGTGTGTGTGGCTGTAAGCAGGGAGGGGTCTGCTGGTGATGTGGGTTGCTGGCTTATGAACCCTCAAAACCCTTAAGGTGGAACCTGAGATGACCAACTCAATTTCCTAGTGGCAGAAGTGTTTATTTGCTTTAAAATTAAGTGGCTTTTTCTTTCTTTTCTTTTTTTTTCCTTTTTTGCTAGAAGCAGTTTCTGTTGCCAGGTCTTCTATTTATTAAGTAATGAGTGAGAGGCAATGATATTAAGTAGAGAAAGCTGTTTTCTGAAAAGGTTATATTCCCTGTTATTTTAAAGGAAAAATGTAAAGCTTCTGCTTCTGTTATCCCCACATGGCAGTTTTAGCCCATTATTTCAGCTGTTTGTCTTCCTTCATTCTTCTTCTGCCATCTTGCCTTGCTCCTCAATACTTTTGTCATAATTATTTTAAAACTTTTTTTCAGGTAAGCCTTTTTAAAGTTTCAGTTTTTACATTTTTCTTGCTTCATTTGTTTTAGTGTTATGAAATAACTAACATCATTAAAAGCTGGAGGAAAAAGAATCTGGTTGGATAATCTGTAGTTTGTAAGCAATATTTAGTTGCCGTATCTTATTTGGTTTTCTGACGTCCTTGTGTGGTAAGTAGACCATGTAGCATTATCCTCATTTTACAGATGAGGAGATTGAGGCCCAGATGCTATGATGCTCCAATATTGTTCAAACAGGGAACAAAGTCAGGATTTGATATGCAAATTCTGGAGTCCTTATTCTGAATGCTTTGTCATGTACCTACTAGCAGCTGACTAGTTTCTGATCTATTTGGTATCTGTCTCCATTGCTTAAATTTGAAAATAAAGCAACTCTGAGGATGCTATTGGTTACCATCTTGGAATTTGCACCAAGCCTATACTTTTTCTACATAACATAGCAGAAATCTCAATATTAAATATATAATTTATTAATATATAATATATACTATATAACATATATTAAATATATTTATGACTGCCATGAAAGGTTTGTATATGTGTATTTGTGTCTCAGTGGATGTAGATGTATGTGATGGCTGATTCAAAATTCTCAAACAATTTACTAAAGCAAATTAGTATTCATTTTAGGTCTTTTAGTGTTTGATAAATGATGATGATTGTAGATGAATTACATAGTTTTAACTGTAATTGATCAAATCTCTTCTAGTAATATCTTGAAAGATGTAAAAGAACCCAGAATCCAATAGTTGAAGCAAGGAAGGTTGTCTCCTCCTTCCTTTTAAATATACAGCAGTAGGTCTGATTTTAAGGCACCCTCAGTCAGTTTTATAACTTAAAGCAACCATTGAGGACACAGACTCTTATTTCTACTCAGTTATCTTTTGTATGTTTCACTCACTGCCTTGAAGGTAAGATACCTACCAATCATCCAAGCATTACATTCATTACAGAGAGAAGGAAAAGCAGACCATGTTCAAAAGACATGTAGTCATCGTTAAACCTTTTGAACAAATTTCCTACAATCCCAGTGACTTCTGACAAGCAACTGATAGTATCTGTATAGTGCTGCAAATGTATCTGAGAAGCAAGTATTTGAACTGGGTATGTGGCCATTCTCTGGAAATCAGGTTTCCGTTGGTAAAGAAAAAGGGGCAAATAGCCCATAGAATGGGAGATTTATACCACCTATATATCAGACACCTATATATCCAGAATATACTTGGAGCTCAAAAAAATCCTCAAAAATTAAACCTTCACAGAAACAACTATATTAATAAATGAGCAAATGACTTAAAGAAAGATTTCCTAAGGAAGAAGTAAAAATGGCCAATAGACATATGAAGAAATGCCATCTCTAGCCATAAAGGAAATTCTAATCAAAACAACATTGAGATTCCACCTTACCCCAGTTAGAATAGCCACTATCAAAAAAACAAACAGCAAATGATGGCAAGGATGTGGCCAACAGGGAACGCTAATACACTGTTAGTAGGAATGTAAGTTTGTTCAACTATTCTGGAAAGCATTATGGAGGTTCCTCAAAAATCTAAACTTAGAACTACCCTATAGCCCAGAAAATTGATTCCTGGGCATTTATCCAATAGAATGCAAACAAGGTTACAATAAAGCTACCAACACAATCATGTTCATTTCAGCAGTATTCATCATAGACAAGATATGGAATCAGCCCAGATGCTCCTCAGTGGATAAATGGATCTGTGGTACATGTACACAATGGAATTTTACTCATCCATTAGAAACAATGATATTGTACCATTTATAAGAAAATGGAAAGACTTGCAAAAAATTACAGTAAGAGAAGTAAGCAGACCCAGAGACACAGAGGTTGCATCGTTTCCCTCATTTGTACTAGTTAGAATAAGTAAACAGATTGGGGAATGCAAGTAGTTACAAATGAATTAACCAAAGTATAAGAGACTCTATGGAGACTCAAATAGTATAATTTTTTAGAAAGACTAGCCCAACAAAATTATAAGTATCAACAAATGGGTACATGCAAGACTGGGGTGGGACCAAAGGGAGTGGAGTAGAAAAATGAAGGGAGGAAGGGTGAGAAGGCAGTCAGTAATTCATTGTATTTGCCACAAAATTAAGGACAGTAAGGGAAAGGGTGAATCAAAGGGGGATAAAAAGGTTAAAGGGAGTGACAAGGTCAAGGTTTATTGTATTCATTAACTGCTTTATTAAATGGCACCTCCTTTGTACAACTACTTAAAGATAATAAAAAACTTTTTAAAGGAATAAGTGCATATTAAGATAGTTTGCATTGTCATGATTCTACAATTGGAGTAACTTGTTTTACTATTAAAGCTATAGTTATATCTCAAAAATAGTTTAAAAATTGGATAAAGCAATAACAGCTCAATCTGGAATTGTACAATTAGTTGGACTGAGGCTTAATTTGTATTTAAGCTTCTGTAGAAGTTAGAATTAGGATCATATTTTCTATTTAGAGCTATTGACACCCAGAATAACTTACACATGTTTTGAGAAAAACTAATTGTAAAAAGAGGAAGATTAAAATTTCAGCTCTGCAATTTTTCAACCTGACATTAGGTAACCTAAAACTTCATTGAATAAATCATAAACTAGATAGTTACAGTTAATATTTAATGTAGCTGAACTACAGGGAATCAGAAGTGAGTGGTAGAAAAGGGAAACAGGTAAAGAAAAAAGTGGAAGTTTGCCTACTGTCTGTAGTGACACTATTTTCTTGCCCTGTCCTTCCTCTCTCACAATGCTCACTAAAATTGGTCCCTATCCCTTTTCTATACATAGTACTCCCTCTAAAAATGCTGCCCAGTCGCAACATCTACTTCTGGGAAGTAGAATGATAGTTTACATAGTAAAAGACTCTCAAACCAATAGCCACATCCTCCTCTTAACACTGAAAATTTCAGACATGTTCTCCTGCAAATAGTCACCTCTAATCACCACTGCCAACATGCCACTTCTGTAGTTTGGAGTCAATACAGTAGAAATAAAGTGTCACACTTTGTTTTTCTTATCTCTCCCCAAATACCCAGGGCAATAACTGAGCACAACTAAAAATAATAAATTTATGTTCTCTTTCATTTCTGATTAGAAGTATAACATGTGGCTGGATGAATTTTTACAAAGTGAACATGTAATCAGCACCCAAAATGAACAACAAAATACTGCCAGCACCCAGAAGCCTAGAACCCTTGCAGACAGTTCTTGGGATCTTTCGGTGGACTGTAGATGGTTTTTGTTTTCTCTTTTGGGATTTCTATGCTTTCAAAAATGTTAATTCAGTAGGCCCACTTTATTCACAGATTTATTACATGTAGTTTTAACCAAGCACAGTAAAGTAAAAAACAAAAAAAATTTACACATAAAAAGAACTTTCAAAACAAAAAAAAAGACATTTAAATTGTGCATATGTGACTTAACTCACTTGATGTGGAGAAAGCTGTCAGTGCCACATTGTTGCCACATTTGTTTAAAAAAAAATTGTGTGAGCTGCTAAGTGGTTCCCTGCCCTTTGTTGTGTGAGAATCTACCACCCCCAAAACAATCAACACACAAAAATAAGGTAAGAGTGAATATGTTTTTTTTTGTTTTTTTTTTAATATTATTTTATTTTATTTGAGAACATACTGTACAGAGGGGCTACAATTACATGGGCAGGATAATGCATACATTTCTTACCAAGCATTGCAGCCTCCTCCTTTGTTTACCCTTCACCTCCCTTCCCAGCCTCCCCCCTCCCCCCACCCAATTATACCCCCCACCCCCCCCCCACCGACATTGTAAAGCTGGTTTTGACATGACATTTTGTACTTCTCATTGTTGCAACAGGTCCACCTGAATCCTTAAACGACTTGTTTGTCCCCATCTCCTCCACATGTTATACTGACATCAAATATAGTGAAAGCGGGGGTTACACTGTGGGGGAGGGACATACAAAGCAACAAAGAAATAATCTTATAAATGCGTTAGAAACATATGCATGAAAGAAACGAAAACATTAAAATACATATTTAAGGGTTCATTTTCCTAACATCACATTATCTGACTTTTTCTGCTTGACTCATACCTATACTAGATATTGCAAATAAGGGAAACCATGGGACCTATGCTTCTTTGGGCCTGGCTTACTTCACTTAATATAATTTTTTCCAAGCCTTTCCATTTCCTAACAAATGGGGAAATGTCATTCTTTCTGATGAAGGCATATAATTCCATTGTGTATATATACCACATTTTCTTGATCCATTCATCTACTGAGGGGCATCTGGGTTGGTTCCATATCTTAGCTATGGTAAATAATGCTGCAATAAACATAGTTGTGCTGGTAGCTTTAGTGTGGACTTGTTTGTAAACATTTGGGTAAATGCCCAAAAGTGGGATTGCTGGATCATAGGGGAGATCTATGTGAAGTCTTTTGAGGAACCTCCATACTGCTTTCCAAAGTGGTTGAACAAGTTTACATTCCCACCAACAATGAAGTAAGGTTCCTTTCTGTCCACATCCCCTCCAGCATCTGTTGTTGTTAGAGTTCTTGATTTTTGCTGTTCTAACTGGAGTGAGGTGATATCTCAATGTTGTTTTGATTTGCATTTCTTTTATGGCTAGGGATGTTGAACATTTCTTCATGTGTCTATTGGCCATCCTTCTTTCTTCTTCAGAGAAGCTTCTCTTTAAGTCTTTCGCCCACTTATTTATTGGGCAATTGTTTCTTTGAGGATTTGTTGTTGGGTGGTTTAATTTTTTGAGTTCCAAGTATATTTTAGATATGAGACCCTTGTCCGTTGTATGGCTAGTAAAGATCTTCTCCCAATCGGTGGGCTTTCTATTGATCTTGCTAGCTATGTCATTTGCCCTGCAGAAGCTCTGCAACCGTATGCAATCCCATTTGTCCAACCTTTCTTTGATTTGTTGTGCTTCCGGGTCTCTATTCAGAAAATTTCGGCCTGAGCCAAGGAGACCTAAGGTTTCTCCTATTCCATCCTGTAATGTTTTCAGAGTGTCTGCTTTGAGTTCAAGGTCTTTGATCCATTTGGAGTTGATTCTGGTGCAGGGTGATATATAAGGATCTAGCTTTAGTTTTCTACATGTAGTTAACCAATTTTGCCAGCACCATTTACTGAAGAGGCTGTCTTTCTTCCATTCTATTGTTTTAGCTTCCTTATCGAAGATTAGATGGCTATAGGTCTGTAGGTTCATTTCTGGGTTTTCAATTCTATTCCATTGGTCCTGAGGTCTGTTCTTATGCCAATACCAAGCTGTTTTGATTACTATGGCTTTATAGTAGAGTTTGAAATTTGGTATTGATATTCCTCCAGCAGTGTTCTTTCCGTTGAGGAGCATTTTTGCTATTCGGGGTCTTTTATTGTTCCATATGAATTTTTGGATTGCCTCCTCTATTTCCTTGAAGAATGAGGGTGGAATTTTGATAGGTATCGCGTTGAATTTGTAGATAGCCTTGAGAAGTATTGCCATTTTCACGATGTTGATCTTTCCAATCCAGGAGCATGGGAGGTTTTGCCATTTTTTAAGTTCTGTGTTGATTTCCTTTTTCAAGATTTTAAAGTTTTCATCATAGAGGTCCTTCACTTCTTTGGTTAAGTTAATTCCTAGGTATTTTATTTTTTGTGGGGCTATTACAAATGGAGTTGCTTTCCTAATTTCAGCCACACTTTTCTCATTGTTGGCATATAGAAAAGCCATTGATTTTTGGGGGTTAATTTTATAACCTGCTACTTTGCCAAAGTTTTGAATCAGCTTGAGTAATTTGGGAGTGGAGTCCATGGGATTCTTTAAATACAAGATCATGTCATCTGCAAAGAGGGAGAGTTTTATTTCTTCTTTCCCTATTTGGATCCCCTTTATGTCTGCATCTTGTCTTATTGCTGTAGCTAGGCATTCTAATACTAGATTGAAGAGAAGTGGAGAGAGTGGGCATCCTTATCTCGTTCCTGAGTTATGAGGAAATGGCTTTAGTTTTTCACCATTGAGTATAATGCTGGCTGTAGGTTTGTCATATACAGCCTTTATTGTATTGCGGAATGTTCCATGGATTCCTAATTTTTCCAGAACCTTCATCATAAAGGGGTGTTGGATCTTGTCAAATGCTTTTTCTGCATCTATTGAGATAACCATGTGGTTCTTGTTCTTGCTCCTGTTGATGTGATGAATAATATTAATTGATTTGCGTATATTGAACCAGCTTTGCATCCCTGAAATGAATCCTGTTTGATCATGGTGTATGATTTTTTGGATGAATTGTTGAAGTCGATTGGCCAAAATTTTGTTGAGAAGTTTTGCATCAATGTTCATCAAAGAAATGGGTCTATAGTTCTCTTTCTTTGATGAGTCCTTGCCTGGTTTTGGGATGAGGGTTATGATGGCTTCATAGAATGTGTTCGGTAGTGAGCTTTCTCTTTCAATTTCATTGAAGAGTTGGAGGAGTATTGGTGTGAGCTCTGCTTTGAAGGCCTTGTAAAATTCCGCTGTAAAACCATCTGGTCCTGGACTTTTCTTAGCTGGGAGGTCTCTTATTGCTGTTTCTATTTCAATGCTTGATATGGGCCTGTTAAGCTGGTTTAACTCATCTTGGTTTAGTTTTGGCATGTCAATATTTGCTAGGAAAAGGTCCATTTCTGTCAAGTTCTCAAACTTATTAGCATAAAGTTTTGAGAAGTATTCCCTTATAATGTTCTGAATCTTGGTTGTTTCTGTGGTGATGTTTCCATTCTCATCTCTGAGTTTATTAATTTGGGTGTGTTCTCTCCTTTTTCTGATTAGATTTGCTAAGGGTCTGTCAATTTTGTTTGTTCTGAATCTTGGTTGTTTCTGTGGTGATGTTTCCATTCTCATCTCTGAGTTTATTAATTTGGGTGTGTTCTCTCCTTTTTCTGATTAGATTTGCTAAGGGTCTGTCAATTTTGTTAAGTTTTTCGAAGAACCAACTCTTTGTTTTGTTGATTCTTTCTATAGTTTTTTTGGATTCTAATTCATTTAATTCTGATTTAATTTTGATTATTTCTTTCCGTCTACTGGATTGGGGTTTATCTTGCTGCTCTTTTTCAAGGAGGTTTAGATGTGTCATTAAATTGTTAGTTTCCGATCTCTCCAATTTGTTGATGTAGGAGCTCAGAGCTATAAACTTGCCTCTGAGTACTGCCTTTGCTGTGTCCCAGAGGAGCTGGTAATTTGTGTGTTCATTTTTGTTGAATAGCATGAACATTTGAATTTCCTTTCTAATCTCTTCCATGACCCACTCATGATTCAGCAGTGTGTTGTTCAGCCTCCATGTGATACCGGACTTTCTTTGGTGGCTTTTGGTGTTGAGTTCTAATTTTATTCCCTTGTGGTCAGAGAGAATGCAAGGTATAACTTCAATGTTTCTGAATTTAGACAAGTTTGCTTTGTGGCCTAAAATGTGGTCTATTTTAGAAAATGTTCCATGTGCTGCTGAGAAGAATGTGTATTCTGATGCTGCTGGGTGAAATGTTCGGTAAATGTCTGTTAAGTCTAGTTGATCTATGCAGCTGTTTAGATCTGTGGTTTCTCTGTTGAGTTTTTGCCGAGTTGATCTATCTAGTGGGGAGAGTGGTGTGTTAAAATCCCCAACAATTAATATCTTTGGATCTATATGGGATTTGAGGGAAAGTAGTGTTTCTTTGATAAATTTGGGTGCTCCATTGTTTGGCGAATAGATATTTAGAATTGTAATATCCTCCTGAAGGAGAGATCCTTTAATTAGTATGTAGCGACCTTCTTTATCTCTTCTCACGAATTTTAGTTTGAAGTCTATTTTATCTGATATTAGGATTGCAACTCCCGCCTGTTTATGAGGGCCGTTTGCTTGGTAGATTTTGTTCCAGCCTTTAACATTGAAGATGTGTTTGTTTTTACGGGCAAGATGTGACTCCTGCAGGCAGCAGATAGAAGGGTCTTGTTTTTTAATCCAACTAGACAGTCTATGTCGCTTAATTGGAGAGTTCAGTCCGTTAACGTTAAGAGATAGTACTGAGAGGTATTTGGGAGTTCTGGCCATGTTATCCACCTTCTTGGGGGCTGCAAAAACTGGGTTCTTCCTAAGGTTCTTGGATTCTCAGTTTGGGTGCAGTTTCTTGGCCTTTGTTGCGGTCTTGTTGGTTTTCTATGTGTAGGACATCTTTAAGAATCTTTTGTAGGGCTGGTTTGGTGGAGATGTATTGTTTCAATTTTTCTTTGCTATGGAAGGTTTTTATTTGGCCTTCAGTTATGAAGGAGAGTTTAGCTGGGTACAGTATTCTTGGTTGATAATTATTTGTTTTTAGGGCATGGCATATGTCATTCCAGGCTCTTCTTGCTTTGATTGTCTCTGCTGAGAAATCTGAGGTAATTCTAATTGGTTTCCCTTTGTAGGTGATTACCCTTTTCTCCCTGACAGCTTTAAGGATCTTTTCCTTGGTCTGGGTTGATCCTGTGTGGATTATAATGTGACGGTGGGATGTCCTATTCTGGTCTGGTCTATTTGGAGTTCTAAAAGCTTCTTGTATCTGAATAGGCCTATCTTTTTGTATGTTTGGGAAGTTCTCTGCTAGGATCCTGTTAAACAAATTTCCTAGACCATTAACTTCTGTTTCTAGGTGCTCCTCTACACCCATTATCCTTAGATTGGGCCTTCTGATGGTGTCTTCCAGGTGTTGGATAGACCTATCATATTTCTTGGACTTGTCTTGGATGGTTGTATGTTCTTTCTCTATAATATCTAGGCTGTCTTCAATCCCTGAGATTCGATCTTCTGCATGGTCTAACCTGCTGTCAAGACTCTCTACTTTGTTTTTTATCTCTTTTCCTTCTAATTGGTCAGCTTTGATGGCTTCAAGTTCTTTGTTGAAGCTCTGTTTTAGGTCTTGTATGAATTTCTTTACTTCCTTAATTTGGTGTTCAGTGTTTGTTCTCAAATCACTTAGTTGATTGGTTATGGTTTCTTTGGACTCCCATTCCTTCTGTTGGGTTCCATTCAGCATTCCCTTTGTGGTCTCCCTGACTTCCTTCAGCTCTTTGTTAATGGATTCCATGAATGCCTTTAGTGATCTTTGTGTATTCTCTACCTGGTCTCTCAATTCCTGAATTACTCTTTGATTAGCTTCTTCCCGTCTGTGGGATTCCTGCAGTTCTCTTTCTTCCCGTTCGTGGAAATCCTGAGTTCTCTTTGAGTGTTCTCTGCCTGCTCACGCCATTCCTCCCTTTCTCTTTGAGCATTCTCAAGTTGTTCACGCAAATCCTGTATCAGTTTTTGAGTAGCTTCCTCACGCTTATGATATTCCTGTATAAACTTCTGGGATGCCTCCTCTCTCTCCCTATCACGCTCATACAGAGTCCTTTGTACATTGTCAAACTTTTCATTTATCATGTTTGCTATTAGTGTTTGTAGAGCTATTTGGAAACTCTCCTCTGGATTATTCTTTATCTGTTCTAATCCCTGATTATCAAGATTGGGAATTGAGATACCCGAATTTGCCGGCTTACTCGGCCCATTTGAGATGAAGATTGCACCAGTTTTATGCTAGAACACTATCTTAAGGCAACCATCAACCAAAGTTTGCGTTTGTACAGTCAATAGTCTACAGATAAAGAGTGAATATGTTTAAGTAAAAAAGTGAAATATTTAG
This sequence comes from Dipodomys merriami, assembly GCF_024711535.1. NCBI lineage: Eukaryota > Metazoa > Chordata > Mammalia > Rodentia > Heteromyidae > Dipodomys > Dipodomys merriami. Next base: position 4,026,141 of record NW_027202382.1, on the reverse strand, counting down.
GTATGTTGAAAGGTGGCAAGGCATGTTTTTGGTGGAAGATGAGCAATTTCATGAGGAAAAAATGAGTCAAGCATTCACAGTGTAGAACTGAACTCTGCACCCTGAACATTCATGATTTTTCCTCTGCAGTCTCTGAATTGTATACTCACGGGTACAATCAGAAAGAAAAATATATTATTATTATTTGTATATATTTGTTTCTCTTAAAATAGAATTTTGTTATTTTTTCCCAGTGTTTCCTTACACCTACTAAATCATATCATTTCCATTGACTCAGTAATTATTAAAGGGGTCTTGACATTTTATCTCCCCCTACTCACCTACCCACATAGAATAATGAGAGGGTATAAAAATAAGAGATCTACAAAACAAGCTAAGCAACTCAATGGCAGTGATGGAAGGGAGGGAATGAGTGGGAAAGAGGGAACAGCTGATGCTATGCAAAATGAAAGAAATGTACAGATCACCTGATGTGGAAGAAATAACTATTGTCAAAGCTCATAGAACTCAAACTTGATAGATCACGATAGACAATTTGCCCCAGGAAAGTTAGAATGTGTTTGTGACTTTAAGCATCACTATCCCACAATACTGTGAAATTTGTGAAATTATGTAATCAATCACAGTAAAGAATTTGCAAAAAAAAATAAGAGATCTATTCTCTGAGAACTTTTTGAAGGTTTAATATATGCGTTTGACTAAAAAAATTGGCAATGATAGTTTGGTGCAGTTGGTGATGTAGGACTTATCTACTGTATATACCAGTTTTTAAGACTTGGTTCCATATTTAGGCCCCTCCAACTCTTTTTGCCTTTTTGCCTCCAAACTGTCCAGTGTTTATTGCTTATTGACCATATGTTCTTTACTTTCTCAGATTGTGAACCTCATAGAAGAGACTGGACACTTTCATATCACAAACACAACATTTGATTTTGATCTTTGCTCGCTGGACAAAACTACAGTCCGTAAACTACAGAGTTACTTAGAAACATCTGGAACATCCTGAGGATACAACTGGATGCATCAAAAACTATTGTCGTTTTTTTTTTTTGGTTGTGATTTTTTTGTTGTTGTTGTTTATATGAAAACACTCAGAATGATGCAACCAAAAGGGAAAAAAATAAAAATCAAACAACCTTCAGCTTTATTTTTCTTTAAAGCCAGTCATCATCTCTTGATAAAGGAGAGGTTACGCAAACCAGCCTCAGCGGACCACTCTTCTCTCCAAGGAAATCCCCGGGAAGAGTTAGCCTGGATAGCCTTGAAAACAAAACAAAGCAAACACAACACAAGAAACTTAAAGAATGTGTATGGTATCATGTATCTCTCTCTCTTTCTCTCTCTCTCTGTGGTGGTTCATTCCACAGGATGAATGCATATTCAACACACTGCCTTATTACATAACTGATCTATTTATTATTGCATACAGATATTCCGAAGTTGTTGAGGGAATGACACCACCAGACATTAAAAGTACTTGGTCCCACGGATGCTCTTTCAATGCAGCACCCTTCCAAGCCCAGTGACCTTACTTGTATATCGTGCCACTTTCCACCAACTTTTTCCAAGTCCTTTAACTTGTTGCAGTCTGTATTTTCCACCTTCGTTTTTCCAGTTCCAGGACACAAATTATCAACTGGGGGAGGGGATGGGGTGGTGACCAAATAGCCACCTTGATTTTCTTCCTTGTGATCTTTTTTCCTCAAGGTTGGGGCCCATGTTATGATCTTGGACCATGGTAGAGAATTCACCAAATAGGATCATATGAATTAATATCTAGCCTTAGTCAATAAACCAGTAGGACTTTTAACAAATGCTCATCTGCAATGTCCTGAATCTAGCCCTATTGAGCTGACATCAACATTCTTGTGTCTGTTTTACTGTTACAAGATGAGTTGAACATGGAAGTAAAGGCATTCCACAGGATCATCACATTTTTTTTTAAAAAAAACTCTGATCCTGTTTTCTAAATTAACTGTAGAAATGCTTAATTTGGATTTCTATTAGTGAGAGTCTCAGCTCTTTTCAGCTGTCAGTGTGGTACTCGTTTTTTCCATAAAACCAAGGATCACAGACTAGTTTGTTCACATGCAGGTCTTTTAGACTTTATATTTGGAAGTTAAGATCTTTCTTTGGGGGAAACTCTTGGTTATTCTGCCATAACAGACTATGTATTAAATTGTAGATTCAGTGCTTACCTGTTTGTCACTTGCCGATGTTTTCAGAAGGATTTCCTTTATGGGTGAAAGTACCGATGGTTGGGGTGGGGGGAGATGTTGGTTCTTGTTGTACCCTTGTTTTGAAACTAGAAATCTGTCCTGTGGCATGCAAAAGAAAGTGAATTATTTTTAAAAGAAAACAAGGTCCTTTTGGTGTCATTATTATATAATCTCTGTAAGCATAGGAATGAAAAATAAGAACAATTCACCGTTCAAGTTGCTCAGCTGAAAAGATAAGAAATGAAGAAATACTTCTGGATCCAAAGGTCCGTCACTGGATCAGCCTTAAGAAAGTCTCTACGTGTGCTAACAGACCAATTACCCCCCCCCCTTGTTTGTTCCCATGCCAATGCCGTTCTTTCATTCGGAGATTAACCTAGTGTCTATTCAGAAAATGGTCTCTCCAGACCCATTCTTTCAGGCAGTAATGTAAATGCAGTGATAATGGAGTGACTCCTGCATTTTTAAAAGGGGATTTTTTTACACTGTTTCTTTCTATCCAAAGAAACTATTTTTTTCCTTTAAAATACAATACAGCCATGCTTCTTGTAAATCACTTCTCTAAAGTGTCCTCCCAGAAGATGTGGACTTTTTTCCAAGAATGTTGATTGGCATGAACCATACTTGAAGCATTTGTTGTGTAGTCCACTTCTTGGTGTGCAATTACAGAGCTACTTTCCAGTCATGTTGGACAGTAGGTGACTGATGCATTGTGTGGTTTTAGTTGTGTTTTGTTTATAACTTTACAGGTGAAAGGGGAGGGGGATGTTTATATGGAAATGTTTTCAAATTTCAAAAATCCTTGAAAACTTCTAATGTGAATGAACCCACATATTCTCATTAAACCAGACAATGAATGCGGTTTAACTCATACATATGTAACCTCACTACAAATGAACATATGTAGTTTGCGATATTTGTATTGTATAACTAAATCATGTGGTGAAAATCTGTGATTTGGCAGGGTAAAAAATTTATGTTCATAAATGACTAAAAAGGGGGAAGAAGGTAAGAAGAATGGCAGCTATTATAGAGACACAAATTAGTCCTGAAAATTCCAAATGCAGGTTTCTTCATAATTGGGGAAATAGATAATAGTACAGAAAAGCTTCCCAATCTAGAGTTCATACATACAGCAAAAGGAGTTCCCACAACATTCTGTTGTTGATTTTGGGGGACATGGTTCTCTTACTGTATGATATAATTTTTAAATATGGCAGTAAAAACATCTCCTAATTAATTTCAAAGAGTTAAAATTTGTCCCTTAAGTGACCCACACAGTTCTTCTACATTGGTGTACACTCACCTTTGAGACCTATGAAGACATTTTGACACAAGTGTACCCTAATAGTGGCTTTGGGTTTGTTTGTTTTTTTAAGCACAAAGGGGAATGGCAGGGTTTTATTTCTTTAGTATATATGTATATGTATATAAATAGAATTTTCAAAAAAATAATTGAGTGGATGTGAATATGGTTTGAACCAACCAGAGAATGATAAACTGTCTATAAATTTTCCCTTGTGACATGAGGGGAGAAATGTATGTATAGAACCTTTCCCCTTGCAAATTAGCTTTTGTTTCTGATTTTGTAGCAAGATGTGTGTGTATGTGGTGTGGGGGGGGGGTCTTTCGATCTTAGGATACACCAGTCATGTTAGCAATTAAAAATGTATGCAGTTATTTCATACCTTCTCCACATTCTACCCCTCTATTCAAGTAGACAAATAGCTCTGCCTCTGTATGCCTTCATATTGTGTCAAAGTCAAGAAGAACATTAAAAACTGCACATCAGGAGACAAGAGTTTTAGGAAGAAAAACAAACCACTCGAGTGTCCTAAATATTTTTAAATTGCTAAACAAATCTCTCTCATCTGAAATATTACCTGTTTGTGGAAAGAGCTAATAAAATTGGTTTGTTTCCACTGAAAAATTTCTTCCACCCACTGTTTTCTAATGCTGTTTACAGATTAATCTTTAAGACATACCTACACACACACACACATGCACAAAACACAGTTTAGTCCTGCATAGCATCCTATTTTACCATTTCAAGCCTCACAAATGTAGTTAACATACTGTGGAGGAGAGACTGCTTTTAAATATTTTAACTCTACCTACTTAATGGAGTTGGATGTTCAGTGTGGGAAATGGTCAATGTGTGTTTGGTGATTTGTGTTTATTTTTTCACTGTGGAAGTGATCCGCTCTAGAGTAATTTGCTATATGCTTATTACTTTCCACCTTTAGCATTTTGTGTAATAATGCTGTGTACTGCTCCTATATTTATATATTATATATATACGTATATATTATCAGAGTAATCTTGCTTTGAACTGTTACTCTAAAACTAAGATATGATGTAGAGACTACTACAGCTGCAGTGAATATAAAGGAGTCAATTCCAGTGGTGTAGGTTAGTCTTGAGGTGGAAGTCTACATTTTTGATCTCTTCTGTTTTATATGATGCTTTTTAAAAAAATTATGTAGGCACTGCCATCTCTGAATATCCCTTGTGAAGTGAATTGAAGAAGTCAGTTGAAAAGGAAGACAAAGCCACCCCTGTCTGTAAACTGTAAATATGTATTTTGGCACTTGTACTCCAGTATTCTGAAAATAGAGTTATGATGGAAATACTGACAGATCCTTAAATTAATGGTGGCCAGAGCTACCGTGCAGTGCAAAAATAAATTAAGTGAAAATGTATCCTGGAGATTAACAGTGCAAGGCCAACATGTTTTATAAATCTGTCAGTATCTTTTTAATGGAGTGTGTATGTGTAGTTACGTTGAAAGAAACACTGTGTATGTGTATACATGCTTTTATGTGAACTATAAGGCACACGTAAGATGTATTTCTCATCTTTAAAACTCATGTTGAAATGTAAGTACAGATTGACAGAAATAGGTGTTTTTTCTTAAATCATACCTAATCTATTGTGGCGCCATCATTTTTACAATGTATAGTTTTATGGATTTGTTTGACCAGTTTGGCTTTACTTTGCATACAGGACAAATAGCCCTCAGCCTTTTCTCACTAGTGATGCTTTTCCTAAAGAAGAATAAATGAAGTGATCTGGGACATAAAGTTACCCCAAACCAGCTGAGGGTAAAAGCCAGGCCTCACTCATTTTTGCGGGGCCATGTGTAGGACTATTTTCTATTGTCCTCTAAGCCTAATATAGTTTTCAGCTCTGTAGAGACTGAGTAAGAAAGGATGGGGCACATTCTTGGAATAAACTGAGTTATTTGTGTATGGTATATTTTCTTTTCCCCCAGGTCCTTTGGAAGATTTTGGCCATAAGTGAAACAATATGCTATCTATAACTAGACAGAATTGATTTTGCAAAGGCCCAGAATTTACTTAAAACCAATAATGCTACTTTGGTTAGAAAGAAAGGCGATGAATTACTAAAACAAAAAATAAAATATATTCAGTTTATCAAATAACCAAGGAGTTACATGTGATACTCAATAGAAAACACATACCTATGCATCAAATTTGAACAACATCTTCATTCAAGCTAATGAGCGAGATAGAAATCTAGGGGATTATCCTGGGCTGGCTCTTAGCAATTAGAAACTGACTATAGGTGTGGTAGCATCAGTTCCAGATGAATTGGAGTGTCAGGAGAGCTTTCTAATGATCGTACTTGAATTGGACTAACCATTTCCATTGTTTCTGCATAGATATGCCTTTTTTTTTTAATGGCCTTGTTTCTTCACCAGTCTGGAGAAAGTCAAGATCATCATCCAGGCCTACCAACGATCAATCCGGATGTTGTGGAAGTACACTGAGCCTAAGTTTTCCAGTACATCTCAGAGCAGTTACCTACTTGGGTATGCAATGAGGTCTAGAGAAGGGTAGAAGATCAATCCCTGGCTGGTATTTTAAGAACAGATTCTCCAAAGCAAGTGGTCTTAGTTTTTTTTGATTCGTGAAGCAGATAAGGATTTTTTTTCTTGGCCAGGATACCACCCAAACAATATACGTAGCACATTTCAGTGCTTCTGCTTTCTTTCCCAGGTAAGAGTATCCATACTATCCTGTTTATGCAGGCCCCTTGAGAGGCATTTCCAGTCTCTTGCCTCTCATTGGAGTTCTTGGAATTAATTTCCTCTTAATTAAAGATGGGTAACCAATGTGCTAGTGAGGGAACCAAGAGCTAGTGAGGGAAATGCATGGCCCAAACCCAAATTACTCCAGTAGTTCTAAGTGGACCCTGTGGCTATTAAATGCCAGAGAAATTATCTATTCTCTGAATGTGAAGGCTCTTCAAGTCTGTTTTTATAAGCATGGGGTGATTAAAGGGATCCTGGGCAGTCTCCACACGATAGGTGGCTATGAGTGGGGAGATAGGTTGGAGTGAAGGCAAAGTTCTTTGCTCATTCCTCCCTTGCAATTATTGTGTCTACAACGTTCAGCCCTCCACCACAGAGTTCTGAAGTTTCAAAAGGTAGAAAAGGATAATTCCAGGCAACTAAAAGAAAATAATCAAAGCGATTGAAAAGATAAAACAAACGCTTCTTACTAAAAGGGCCGAATAAGCAAGTAATGAGGTTGAAATACTGATACGGATTGCCTAGGCGAACAGCATTCCTCACACATGTGGTTTGTGTATCCTCTTCTGGGTGGGTGGTCTGGGGAGAAGTGCTAAATGCAGCAAGATGGCTTAGTTTCTGAGCAGGGAGGGAAGCTTTGGGACGGGCTCAGCCTATGGCATCAGCGCTCCCTGCAACATAAAGAGGCTTTCCTTCTGCTTTGTTCCACGAGGGAAAGTTTTAACTTGGCTATTCATTTAATTGTGAGTCTTTATTCTGTACAGAATCTATCAAAGAGTTAGGAATGTATATGTGAGTGAATGTGTTAGGCACCTCCTTGCCCCTCATCCTGGCCCTGTGGGTGGGATGTGTGGCATGGAATGCAATATCCCTCTGTTTATTCTAATGTTGCCCCTGGATGCTCAGCATCTTTTTTGAAAGCATGCTGTTTTAAACAATACCTCTAGTCTATGCGGGTCAGGGAATAGCATTTTATAAAGGGCACAAATTATGATCATGATCCACAAACAAAAGCTAAAGGAAGATGGACTTGTCCCTCAAACATAGTTATACTAATGAGTATACCAAGTGATGTCCGCATGGCTCAAGGTAGGAGCTTTCCTAAGGGAATCATCCTGGATTCAGGAAACAAGATGCTCAGCTCTGGCTTTTGATAGACATAAATCATGCTAGCTTATTTTGGAAGACAGGTTATATCATGACTGTCTCAGAACTCATAGATATTGTCTTTTTATTTTGAACTTCAAGTATGTATGGGATAGCTCATTGTTTTCCAAATGGCATATTTTGTTATTTATAGATGTGTAGCCTATCTCACCCCCTAGAATGGAAACTTCTTGAAGGCAAGGACTTTCTTGATTGCCAGCTCTCCGGTGCTTAGAGTAACTTTGAGATGTGTTGGACACCTGCCCTAACCAGATGAAAATGGGTGTGTGTGTGTGTGCATTTTGTGGAATATTGATCTCTTTTTGATATTTATTGAAAAGCATTTTCATGTGTAAGTTTGTATGACCCTCTTAGAAACTGACACACTAAAAAAATGTATTAAATGCCCAGGATTTAGTATGCTCTAATAACTGGACTTGTTTGACTAGAATATAGTATTTCCCAAATTGCATATAATACAGTATTAGTTACAGAAGTTAAAAGTAGATGTGTGCTTTTGTTAGGTATGGTGTCATGAATCTCTTATCCCAGCTACTCCAGAGACAGAACCAGCTTTGTGAGCATGAGGTCAGGCTGGGCAGTTAGTCATGAGATGCACAAAAAGAAGATGAAATCCCAGGGCTGGGAAGGTGGCTCAGTAGTAGAGTGCTTGCCTCACATGCATGAGGCCCTGTGTTCGATTCCTCAGCACCACATAAACAGAAAAAGCCACAAGTGGTGCTATGGCTCAAGCGGTAGAGCACTAGCCTTGAGCTGAAGAGCTGAGGAACAATGCCCAGGCCCAGAGTTCAAGCCCCATGACTGACAAAAAGAAAAAAAGAAAAAGAAAATGAAACTCCAAACAGCATAGTACTCACTTAGTATGTGCAAGGCCTTGAGTTTAGTCTTTAGTTCTGGAAAGAGAGGGAGAGGGAGAGGGAGGAAGAGAGGGAAAAAAAGAGAGACAGAAAATGAATTCTTTGATAGCATTTTTTTTTTTTGGGTCCAGTCGTGGGGCCTGAACTCTGGGCATAGGCACTGTCCCTCAGCTCTTCAGCTCAAGGCTAGCGCTCTACCACTTGAGCCACAGCGCCACTTCCGGCTTTTTTCTTTTTGCTTATGTGGTGCTGAGGAATCGAACCAGGGCCTCGAGCATGCAAGGCAAGCGCTCTACCACTGAGCCACCTTCCCAGCCCTTTGATAGCATTTTTTATACCATATTCCATTCTTCAAGGGTTAGAGAACTGTTTGAGATGCTACAGGGTCAGAAAACAACTCAGCTAGTGATTTCCCCAGAAGTAGAATTTTTGAGTAAGGCAGTCACTTATTGTCCAAACTGGAACATTTTAAAAAATAAAAAATGTATTATTAATACTATCAATACTATACAAAGACAACTAAGGAAAGGAAACTAAGGCTGTCTTCGGTAATCCAGAACATCCGGTCACCATTGTGCTAAGAAATAGACTTTGGAACTTGTGGAACTAAAACTATATCCTCAGATTACTATTCTTTTTTATGTCTTTACGATTCCTTACTATATCCTCAGCCATTGCCAAATGGATGACTGACATTTTTTAAACAAATATGAAGGAAATAAAGCATAACAAATTTTTCTAACCAACCTTTTACATGACACAGAGGTCCTCAGAAATGACCTACAGACAGGAAAAAAAAAACTTTATACCTAACTTTGATGAAGACAATTATTTAGAAATACACTTGAACAAGAAAGTGAAGTATGAAATAATGGCTGTAAACTGAGGAGAATTTATCCTGTTTGTTCAGACTTTTCTGGGTTTCCTGGTATATAGCAGGACCCTGGTGAGTGAGGGTCTACTTTCAGATAGTGTAAGTCAGAGGACATTTTTTATGGCCATGGTTCAGGAGAGATGATGGGGAAGTCAAAGGGACCTTTCTGTTTCTGTTGTTTTCTCAGTTTCCTCTGCCTGGAATACCTATAACGCTCTATGTGGGGGTATTATCTCTTGAGCCCTGGCAGCTGCCTCTTTATGGTAACTTAAAGCATTTTGTCACAGTAAAGAGTAGCTGTTAGGGCTCAAGGTTTAAAGGACATTTGGGGACTACTAAAGATTCAAGATGGTTGGAGTGATGGTGGATCATGCCTTGCTCCTTCTTCCCTTGTGGTAACCTGTTATTTGGATAACTGAATAGGTAGTATTGCCTATCAGTCTTTTCTACAAGGAGGACCCATTTCCTACTTTGGGTCCCTAGTCTTGTCAACCTGAGCCTGTTGCCTGTTGATTTTCTTTACATCCAATACATTTGCTCAAGATTCTACATCTTCATTATTAACCCAGTTACTCTATTGGCTGCTGCTAAATCCTGATTGTTGGCAAAATAGTTAGCCACTGTCATTGGAGTTGTTCAGTTGGCAGCTTCTCTCCCTGTTAGAGCATGTCTCGGAATTTTGCTGCTCTCCACTCTGTCTCCTGGTCCTGTTATCTGATGTCATTTGATATTTTAGTGGTTCCCAGTTGTACGGGCACAATTCCCAGCATAGAACAAATGCTCATGAATTGTCAAACAGACAATGTAAGTCTGTAAATAAATCTCTTCCTTTGTTCCCAAGTAGGCTGCTACATTGAGGGCATTCTCTGTTGCCCTCCCCCCCCCCCGCCCCAAATCATGTTCTATGTTCTGTTTTTATATTCAGGGAAGTAAAACAAGGTAACAAAAATCAGTCCGAAAAGCCTGGTTTTGAATTCCAGATCTTCAACTACAAGCCATGTAACCTGAGACGATATGCTTTCCTGAGCCTTGGTTTTCTTATTTGTGAGATGAGATTAACAATGCACTTCTGGTTTTCATTTAGTTTATTTTTTAAAATAAGTTTTTTTATTGTGAGAATACTGTACAGAGGAGGGGTTATAGTTACACGAGCAAGGTAATGAGTACATTTCTTATCAAGCATTGTTGTCTCCTCTTTTGTTTTTCCCCTACCATCCCTTCCTTCCCATCTGCAAACTACACTTCCCCCATCCCCCACCCAGTCTAAATTGTAAAGTTCATTTTTTGACATAGCGTCTTGTACATCTCATTGTTGCAATGGGTCCACCTGTATCCCTGTTTAAACAATTTGTTTTTTCCCTTCCGCTCCCCAAACTATACCACCATCAAATACAGTGAAAACAGGGGTTATACCATGGGGGAAAGACATACAAAGCAACAAAAAAATCATGTGGTACCTTATAAATATGTTAGAAGCAATAGCAAGGAAGAAAAAACCACTTATGTCCTTATTTTGGGGTTCATTTTGCTTAACATCATCTTATCTGACCTTTTCTGCTTGTCTCAGACATATACTAGTTATTGCAAATAAGGGAAACCATGGGACCTATGTTTCTTTGGGCTTGGCCCAGATGCCCTTCAGTAGATGAATGGATCAAGAAAATGTGGTATATATGCACAATGTAATTCTATGCCTCCATCAAAAAGAATAACATTGCCCCATTTGTTAGGAAATGGAGAGACTTGGAAAAATTATATTAACTAGTTTTCATTTTTAAAGAGTTTGTGAAGACTATAAGTTTATAGTATGTTTACCATACTGTATCTGGTCCATAGTAGAATATTCAATAAGTGGTGGTTTCTTTTTTTGTTGTTGTTATGTTAGAGAAGTCTAATAACCTTCTATTCTCTCTCTTTGGTGAACACCAATGAGACTATTTGCCATTCAGCCTCAAGGATCTGTAGCCCAATTGTCACTTGTATGTTTTCATTGTATTAGCAGCCATGGTAATTCTTATAGAACAGACATTGACTAGTGCTCCTTTGAGGCTTTGGCCCATGAGAAAGAAAGGAAGGAATCCATAAGCAAAACATCACAGTTTTTAGGTCTCTTTCTAGCTTCAGACTTAGGTCACATAAAACACATTTCCATTGGCTGGGCTCAGGTGCTTGAACTAGCATTGGTGAAGCGGAAATTATAGTCTCAAGTCCCTTATGAGCTCATTGATTTGACCCCATACATGGCTAACAACTTTCAAATCTTACACAACCATGTCACAGAGGAGAGGCCTAGGTGACAGGAAGGACAGTATGATACTATGATCTTCTAAACCCGACTTCAAAACACCTTCTGGTGGGCATTTATTCTATAATATGATCATTGATATCATCTTTATATAATCATGATTTGCTGACTGTGGGCAGTAGTATTTTAATGAGAAACCATTCTCTTCATAATGTTGATTATTTAATGTAAAGGAAGCACAGGTTGTGTTCTTGGCTAGCCAGGTGTTCTATTCATTTACCATATACAAGAAATTAAAATGCTACCATGCTGTCTCTCCTGAGATTAGGCATAAATATCATACAGAAGTAGCCACTGTCACCTTACCATCTGTGATTGGATTCATAGCAAGCATCTCAAAGAACTAACTCACTTCAACATTCTACTCTTAAAGGCCCACCTGAGTGTTTTGTTTGTTGTTTTAGCGGCAGTGAGGATTGAACTCGGGGCCTTGTACTTACTAGGCAGGTACTGTAACACTTGGGACACACCACCAGTCCCTTTTTCCATTGGTTATGTTTGACGTGCCCAAGGCTGACCTAGACTAAGATGTTCATCAGTCACTCGGGATCACAGGCATACATTAATGTACCAAGCTACTGGTCAAAGTGGAGTCTTGAGAACTCCCATAATCTCTGCTTCCATAGTAGCTTGACTTCCAGAATTGCACATGCCCCTCAGATGAGGCTGTAAATGTTGAAATGCAAAGAAATGCTACTTTAATCCCTATTATATTCTGTATGCCTTAATCTCCTAAACATGATGTGACATGTTAGTTTCTTATTGCCCTTGTAACATATTAACATGGATTTAGTGGCTAGCATAGCACAAAGCTATTATCTTAAGAGTTCTAGAAGTTAGAAGACTGAAATGAGTTTCATTTGTGCTAAAGTCTAAATATTATAAAGGGCTGAACTTTTTTTTTTTAAGGAGCTGAATTTCTTTAGGGTAGAATCTATTTCCTTACCTTTAATGGCTTCTCAAGGCCACTGTGTTCCTTGGCTCATAGCCCGTTCCTCTACCTTCAAAGCGAGAATGCGGTTTCTCCCAATGCTCTGATTCTGACTTGCCTCTTGCTTCTATCTTTGGGAAAACATTAATTACCTGGGAGCTACTCAGATGATTAAGAAACATGCTTCTATATCATGAATCTTAATCACATCTGTCCCTTTGCCATATATGTATGGCATGTATATATCACATTAACAAATTCTTGGGATTCAATGACTTTGGGGAGCCGTTACTGTGCCCTGGATATACAGGACAGTTCAAATCCCCATCTTTTTGGAAGCTTAACGGCAATCTACTTCTGGGCAGAACTTGTTTGCTCTATATTAAAAATTAAAGCAATTTGTTTCTAGTTCCAACTGATCAAGGTATTATATTTCATGATGATGATTTATAGTAGCAGCAATTTCTTCAGAAATACATGGTGAAATACTTTCAAGGGTTATTTAAGGCTTTAGCCGTGGTTGTGGAAGCTGTCACTCAACAGATATTCTTTGATTCCTCACCATGTACCAGTCTCTCTTTGGCCATGGTGTTCAAGATATTTTCTTTCTACTCTGCTGAGGGTTAAGTCTCTTCATTTCTAAACAGCAGTACCATCATGTGGTTAGAACTTCTTTGTAACTGTATGGAAATTTTTAACTGGTAGGCAGATTGAGTATAGCTTTTCTGGGCTGACCACCTTCTTCCCATTATGGATGGGGCATTTCTTTTTATTTTTCTTTCCTTTTAAAAAATTTTTAACTGCGACCTCTCTGTACATCACCTTTACAATAACAATAAAAAATGGAAGCAATAAAATTAATAAGCACCTAAAATAATACAAAGGTAATCAATATTGTTATTTTAAAATGTTGTCAAGGTGATATACAGAGGGGTACAGTTGTATATGTAAGGTAATGAACATATGCCTTGTTGAACATTGTTACCCCCTCCCTTGGTTTTCTCCCACTTTCCCTCCCCCTCCAAATTCCTCGCCTCCCCAAGTTGTAAAGTTCATTTCCAACATAGTCTTGTGAGTATCACTGTTGCATTGGTTCACTGTTTGTACTTTGTCTCACCATTTTGTTGTTCCCCTTCCCTTTCCCCAAACCAGATAAGCTTATATACATAATTTGATCTGTATTTCACAAGCTTTTTAAAGGATAGACTCAAATAAATAAATGGTCAGCTTAAAGCTATGCACAGGAAGCAGTGTGGGGCTGGAACTGGACAAAGGCACAGTACAACAGGGCCTAGTACAATGTCATGGCATAGCTGTTCCTTGCTGCTCTCATTTGTCAAATAAAGATTAAAAACTGCTGACCTCAGCTTCATCTTACACCATCTAACTCAGTGCTTCCCAGAAGCTGAGCTGGGGTCTGGTTTCACAGAATCACCCAGGGAGCTTTAATAAGCTACATCTCTTAAAAAAGTTCTGAGTCAATTGTTCTGTAGAGGACCTTACACACTGGTATTTTCAAATGCTCCCCAGATTATTTTAATGTTCATCCAGGGTGGGAGTATAAAAACTTAAGTCCTGGTTTCCACTGCCAGAGATTTTTATTTGGTGAGTGTAGTGCAGGGGACAGAATAATTGAAGCTTCTGATTCTAATATGCAGCTGTGTTTGGCAGCTATTATTCTAGCAACAATCTTTGGCACATTTGGCAATCAGGATCTATTCCCTTGTCACAAATACATAATTTTGAGGCATGACTCTCAAGCTTCCTTACCTAGCCTCTGTTAAAGCAAGAAAGTCTCGAGCTTAATACAAGGATATTCCAAGTTATTCTTTTTTTTTTACACAAAAGTTATTCAAGTTCAAATACTTTTTAATGTATACAAAACTACAAAATAACTGATATCTTTTCCCACAAAGTTATTTGATACGATATGTAAAGTAAGGATAAAACAAAGACCTGCTTAATTTCATTTCTTCTATTTCACAGTCACCGTATTGAACGATAGATCATGAAATCAATAGTTCTGCACCTAGGTAATTTACCAATTGAAGTTTCTTCCACTGGTGTGTATATTTTAATTTGTCTCATGTGGGTGTCTCTTTCATTTTGGTGATTGGCTAGGACAGCAATCTGTATCATGAATGTTCGAGTTGGCTTCTTATGACTGTCAGTTAGGGGAACATGAATCCAGCCACTTGGTTCCACCAATCCAAGTTGCCGAATTTCTTGAAGGTTGTGAAAATTATTTCCTACTCTGACTGAGATTTTGCTTGGAGTGTAGCTTTCATCAGGTTTATAGTGTTCATAAATACACAATGTCTTTACTGTTGTTTTTCTTCTGAATTGGATGTTTACTAAATGTGGCTGGGAGCCATCAGATTGCCAGTTTGTTTCTAGATTGCCATCTCGTAATCGATCCACTCCAAAACCTGGTGACCCAATTTCCCTTACTGTTCCAGTCCTTTCCAACTGCGTAGGATCAGCTCCAGGAGGAGTCCTATTTGATGTAGTCATTTTTAAATTGTTCCGCTTACGTCGGCCTGTTCTCTGGATCGTGGAAGATGACACCCTCCAGAACCCGTGGTTCACAGCTCAGGTTCTCTGCACTGGCGGAACCGCGCCCCTCCCCTCCAACTTTTTCTTACCATGGAATCACAGAAGACATTGTAGTACTTGCCTCCAGATCCTAAGGGAAAGAACTTGAAAGTGTGCCTGTAAGTATAATAAGCCCATGAATCCATTCTTAGTCCTGGTGTTGTGTTGGGGTGATTTACTTTTGTGGCCAGTATTTCTGGGTAGGTCTGTGGTGTACAAAGTCCATGGCCCTAGATTGGGGGAATGATAGGTCTTGGTGTCTGAGTGATTCGGAAAATGTCTATGTGTCAACAGCTATCTGGAAAGTGAGGTTTACTTCTCTGTTAGGTCATCTGCTAGATTATAACTAAAAAAAAAATAGAAATGTTTTCTAAAGCAGAGGTATAGAGAACAAAAGGCAGATCAACTGCAAATCCATCTAGATAAAGATAAGCCAGAAGTATTTACAAATGGACCATTCGGGTTTTCTCTGGTTGAAGAAAGCATGCTGGCACTGAAACTGTAGTTTCCCCTGATCTCACAAACCCTAACTAAATACAAAATTCTAAAGCTTCATTTACATAAACACACTTTTGAGAAATTCTGAAAGAAGAAAACTTGTTCCTTGCTTCAGTTTTTCTTTCCAGTGAAGGCAGTGTTTTGTCTTGGACTTAAGCAGTATCCATAGTCAAAGAATTATTTTCTTGGTATTATCTAGCCAGGGCCTTTAGTAGCAAGTAGTAGCTTTGCTAGCCTTAATATAATGCATAATTTGGGTTTTCATGTTAAAGGACTTTTGTCCAGACTCATCCAGGGCATCCCTATAGATGATTTTCTAGTACATTTATAGTTAAAATATCAATTCATTGATCATGTCCCCGCACATAACCAGCTTATAAAGCTCAAAGCCACCATGCAAGGAAGTTGTCTTGACTGCAGAGTTGAGTAATAGCCTAAAGGAAACAGAAGGATTTAGCTTAGGTTGGGATGTTGTCCCTGATGTGGACCAGAGATGGGGGCAATTCTTAGTAACTTGAACAGGAATAGAAAACAATTTTTAGGTCATCCCAGTTTCATGGGATTCATAAGGCTAATTATTGGCCTTACTTTAAAATCTATCACAACAATGAACTTTCTTCTGTGGAAATGATTTAAAAATTTTTTTTATTATTTTTAGTAGTTGTATAAAGTAGTTGTCACTTAACAAAGCAGTTTATGAGTATGATGCATCTTGACTAATGTTACCCTTTGATCTAAATCATCAAATATTTTATTTCTTCAATATCAGAGATGTCAAGTCCAGCAGTCTTTAATTCCAGTACTCTGGAGGAAGAGTTAAAAAGATTACAAGTTCAAGTCTAGCCTAGATTTCATAGTGAATTTCAGGCCCATCTGAGCTATATCAAAAGAAGGCCCTATATCAAAAGAAGACAAAAGATGAAAGATATGGAGGAGGAGGAGGAGGAGGAAGAGGAAGAGGAAGAGATATCAAGGCCAATCTAATGTCTTTGATTTCAAGGTATTTCAAATGGGCCAACAGCCTGGTAATTATGGCTCACACCTATAATCATAGCTACTCAAGAAGTTGAGATTTGGAGAATCACAGTTGAAGCAAACCTTGGCAGTTTTCTGCCATGGTTTCTGCCATGAGATTCCATCTCCAAAATAAGCAGCAAAAAGCAGAATGTGGAGATTTTGTGAGTCTAGTGGTAGAATGCTAACTCAGCAAGCAAGCCAAGAAACTGTGAGGCACTGATTTTAAACTAGTACTCCATGCCCTGTACCCCTAAAGAAAATAAAAGAATGCTGAGACAAAGGACAAGGAGGGAACCAGTGAAACAGTGATATATACAAGATAATATGTTGGAAATAACTTGTACAACTTGGAGGGGTTGGGGGAAAGGGAAAGTAGGAGAAAAATGAGGGAAGGGGTAACAAGTTTGACAAGAAATATACTTATTACCTTACTTATGTAACTGTAACCCCTCTTACATATATTACCTTGACAATAAAAAACTTAAAAAATGAAAACATTTGATAAAAAAAAAAGAAAAGAAGGGAAAGGCCATGAAACACTCCCACTCCCACTTGTGAAAAACATTTTCTCTGATAAATTGAGGAAGGTGGTTAGTTTTACTCCTCAAGTGATCCCTAAGTTCATTTAACTTTAGGCCAGGTTTTAAATATCAGTGGGGGAGAGGGGTAGGTTTCTTGAAAGGCATAAAAATATTTTTTTTAAAAAAAGTCTTCTCTCCTTTTGTTTTGAATTAATAGAGAATTGAACAGAAACCTGAGTAATTGTGACAGACTTTGTAAAAGACATGTCTGATCATGGAGACATACTTAAGATGAACTCAAATGCAAACTACAGGCAAATTTGTAATTCTAGAATATCCTTGCTTGTCTGAAAGCAAACTTAACATGAGATACAGTCTTTCACTGTGACAAATACACCTGCTATTGGGAGGATTTGCTTTTCATCCTTCTAAGTGGCTTTTGTGTGTGCCAAGAACTTTCCTGAATATAGATCTTCCTATTTTAAGCTGTCTTTTATTTCAATGATGTGACATAATTTACAGTTAAACCAATAAAGTAATCATCTTCCTGCAGGCCTTTCCTATGGATATTCCTTCATCAACTCTTCTTTTACTTGGCAAGCAAGATGCAAAAGTTTATCTACTTTTTTAAGAGAAAACGGACCAGAAATCATGGACAATGCCAGTCCCATGAGATGCCTATAGTGAAGATTTCAGGGCTTTTTGTAAGGTGAGCATTGTTGAAAACTGGATGGCATTTGGAATGGGTGGTTGTCTATCTCCCTGACCAATAGTGAAGTGTGTGTCATGATTAGATGAGCACATGGATCAGCAATGTTCATCCCCTCCTGACTGAACTCATTTGTCAGATTGTGAAGTACCTCTGTAGATAGCAAGATAAACAAGAAGCTCACCATGGAGCTTAGAATCAGGTAGGATATGAGACAAGAAAACCAAGGATCATAGGTCAGGGAGTGGAGCCATGTATGAAGGGAAGGGAAAGAGGGTTAGAAGCAGCTCTGCAGAGCACCACGGAGACAAGTCACCGAGTCAGTTCAGGAAGACCTTCCAGACAGGAGGAGCAGTGTGGTCAAAAGAGAAAGGAGAGAATATTTACAACAAGTACATATACAAGATAGGCTGCAGCAGGAAAAGGGAAAGCAGGAAATGAACCTGGTGCTGGCTTTGTCCAGTATGTAAGTAGGCACCTATGATGGGCAGCAAGATTGGAGGAATGAGGTTGGAGTCCATGGACAACATCTGCTTCTCTGTGTGTTCCCACTGGAAGTATCCTAGGAACATGTACTTCTGTGCTTTTATGGTACTTCTAGCACAAGTCTTTGATACATATACCCTGTGGCTATGTAACACACATCCCCTAAATTCAGCAGCTTTTAACAAAACATACTTATCTCCCAACTTCTGCGGAATCTGGGCGTGGCTTAGCTGGGCTTTGCCATTCAGGCCATAGTCATCTCAAGGTTCAAGTGGAGCATGATCTGCTCTCAAGTTTATTTAGAAATTACTGGCAGGAATCAGTTCTTGACGATCTATTGAATTGAGGGCATCCGTTCTTGGCTGGCAGTTGTTTAAAAGGTACTGGCAGCTTCTTCTTACCACAAGACTTTTTCCAAGTGTCACCTTGCTTTGTTAAAACCAACAAGGGAAAAAGAATCTGCTGACAAGATAGAAGTCACAGCCTTCCATGTCCTACTTGTGGATGTGATGTCCCATCTCTTCTCTCTCTTTTTTCCTGGTGTTACCAATCAAGCTCAGATCGTGGGTGCACAGCAAAGGTTTTGCCACTGAGCTTCAGGCTTGTTCCCATTTCACTACTTTTGCTGAATTCTACTCCATAGAAGTAGAATCACTTGGTCTAAACCACAT
Source organism: Dipodomys merriami (assembly GCF_024711535.1). Lineage (NCBI taxonomy): Eukaryota > Metazoa > Chordata > Mammalia > Rodentia > Heteromyidae > Dipodomys > Dipodomys merriami. The sequence goes on along the minus strand of NW_027202382.1, from coordinate 4,007,234 downwards.
TCAAGAAGAGCTTACCATTGTTTCCATGTCAACAAGAGACATCTTAACATTGTTTCTGGATGGCTCTCCTCTTGGAGGGCCTTCTTTCCATAAGGCATTTTTGTTTGGACAAGCAGTCATGTTGTTTCTTGAAATGAAAGTGCTAGACACTTCTAATATTCTATACTCTTGGACGAACTCAAGGAAACTGGGTAAATAAATTTGTTCCTTAACTGAACACCATCCTCCTCTCCTAAAGGGAAATGTGTAAGAGCTCTTAGCAGCACAAGAGAAGAGATTTATGGGTATAAATCACACACATACAGAGTCATTTGGGTTATCTTTAGATGGCCTCTTTATGGCTTTACCAACTTAACTCTGGTTTATAAATCATGCTATTTTCCTTTCCATCTGAGATAGCTTTATGATTGGAGAGCAACCCAAATTCTGACTTCCCAACAAAGGTGCCTTCCAGCATAGCTCTGACATGAGAGATTCTGTCCTGAGTTTATCTCTTCTGATAAAGGAAATTAAATTTGGATTGTAAATTTCATTTTTCAAGAGTTCCTGTATGTATTAAGTTTGCTGGTTCAGAAAACATCTATCCAAGTCCACTCTTAAGACAAAATTAAAATTTATTTTCCAGAGATATTTGTTCACTCACTCACTCACTCACTCACTCATTCATTCAATAAAGGGCTATTAATGTTTACTGTGAGTTAATCTTGGCATGAGTCAGTGAGGTTAATGTACAGTACATGATCCTTAGGAATTTGTAGATGAAATGTTTTGAGGTTTATTTATCATATTTCATCTTATGTTTTCCTTTATACAAAAAATCTGTCCAGAAAATGGCTTCAAAATAATGTATTAACAATAACAGCAGCAGCAACAACAAATTATTTGTTAAAATGTTGGAAAATGTTTATGGTCTTATTTGTTCCACACATTAATCCTATATTTCTATTTAGGAAAGGATTGGATTTGGTCAATGTCAAGAATGAGCAGTGGAGCCGGGTGCTGGTGGCTCACACCTGTAATCCTAGCTACTCAGGAGGCTGAGATCTGAGGACCATGGTTCAAAGCCAGTCTGGACAGGAAAGGCCATGAAACTCTTATCTCCAATAAACCACCAGAAAACTGGTAGTGCCACTGTGGCTCAAATGGTAGAAAGCTTGCTTTGAGCTGAAGAGCTGAGGGACAGCATGCAGGATCAGAGTTCAAGCCCCATGACCAACAAACAAACAACAAAAAAAGAGCAGTGGAGAACCCATGAGAGAAGTGAACTTGAAGGCAGACATTGTGCATAGCAGAACCCAGACCCAGCTTCCCCACTGCCTTCTTCATCATTCTCTGCCTTTCCTTCCTCCTTTAGTAAAAATACCCCCACTCCCAATGAACATGGAAAAAATGCTTATCCCCACAAAGCTTATATGTAGACTGGAGGTAATAATACTAAATTTATTGATTTGTTAAAGCTGCTTTGTTGAGAGCATTGCTCTGGGCCCTTGGGGACTCACAAAATGAATAGGAAGTCCTACCCTCATGTAGCTATGATCTAGTTGGTAGAGGCTTTAAGCAAATATGTGGTAGATCTGGGCTAGGGTGGAATGGAGCAAGCGTGATCTACCCATGAGGAGATGATATCCAAGTAGGGACTGAGGAAAAAGTGTGTGACCTTCAGAGGTAGCAAGGAGATTGGTTCACATATGGGAGAAACAATGGGAAGTCCATCTAGAATGGAGGAAATAAGAAACAGCAATCCAAACCATACAGGCAGAGATCTCAAGTGCCTTCACAATGGCATGTCCACCCCCCTGCCCTCGGTCAAAGTGAGATGGTACCCAGTGAAGAGCTCTGGCAGAGAAGTATCACCACCAGATCTGGAGTTTGGAGATGAACTGAATGAAATAGTGTATGAAGTTTGGCATCAGGTTGAAACATGGTAAGAACAATAGCCTTAGGCTCCAGAAAAGAGAGGCCTATAACCACAAAGCACCAAGCCTTCAGGAGCATATTTGCAAGATCCTGTGTCCTTCATTAAATGGTCTTGGGTTCTAGGAACTGAATTGTTTGTCTAAAAGATGTTCGCTTGAGAAGACTTGGTTATTCAAAGTGTTGTGGCTTAAAATGCAATCTGTGACTAAGGAAGGATTTGGGAGGACCGCAGAGCATGGCCGCAGAAGGCTGGGGGCCATCTTGGGTGCCTATTTTCTGGTTCTGAATTAAGGTGCAATTAAGGTATATGGGAAAGCTGAGGGTGATTCTGGTGTGCAGACATGTGAAAAGCTAACCCAGGACTGATGCAGGGAGACACAGAAAAGGGCAGCCACAAAGAAGGGGCCAAACCACTGTGCCTAATTCAGTGACAACATTCCATTGGAATGTAAAAATATGTGGAGAAGCAACAAATTAGAGCTCAGTGGAGGTTTGCTGAGGGTAGTGCTTAATGCATCAGATGGTGAGTGGAAATGAAAATACTCAGGGAAAAAAATCAAGCTAGGAGGAGGACAAGCTGGCTCTAGGCCTCTGTCTTGGGAGGCAGCAGTGGAAGGAAGAGGTCAGGATTCTGGTATGCAAATGAACTGTAAAATCCGAGGGCAAAATGTCTTGGAAGTGTAATCCTTCCAAAGTGAACATTCCAGAAGAAGAGTTCCTTAAAGGGAACCCAAGAATTACCATGTGCCCAGAGGTTTCTCTGAAATCTAAGATGTTGGACAAGAAAGATCTTTTTCCTTACCTTTTCTATAGGTTAAGGAGGATCCACAGGGTATCAGAGATCCAGGAGTCTTTTCCAGACTAGTTGGTTTCTTCCAACAGCATTTACATCCCAGGTGCTTTGACGGACTTCAGAACAGAATAAATGCCCAGGCATCTTAAAGTCAAAGGCTGCAAGCCAGGCACACTGTGTCCCATTGCCCCACCCCACCCCCCACTTCTTGCCCTCACTTCTACATCCTCAAATTCCCTCGGGTCTCTTCTTGTTCATCCTTTTCTGCCCTGTCATCTATTGTTTTCTTTTCCTTCCTTCCCTTGCTATTCCTTTTATGCTATATTTTCTTGTCTTTAATCCTCCATTAAATGTTTGGAAGCAGGGAGTGATGTGTGTGTGTGTGTGTGTCCAGTGCTGTCCTTGCCATAGCATTACCACAGCATTGAGGCAGAGAAATAGGCAAGGCTTTGTGTCTGCCCTGGGGAGGGCATACAGCCCCCTGAAGGGGGCTTGAGTGTGGAGCAAGTAGGTGATAGTAATTTTGAAAGAAGGATTTGCCTTCCAAGCTTTGGGAAGGTTTAGAGCAGCTATTTATAATCCATCAAGGGATTAAAAAGGGAGTAGACAGGTTCTGGTATATTGTAATAGATCACCTAGACAAGATGAAAAGATAGAGCAACTCAGGAAATGTGTTTACAGATAAGAGGCAGGTTTGAAAAGCTGGGCCATGATTATGGAGACTTTGACTGATTGCACTACTAAATAATGTATAAATGAATGTTATTCAACAACTACCCACTCATGTTTACTGACAAAACAACTGTGAACAAATGAAGGTAGAGGAAGAAGCTGGAACAATATATTAGCAGCCTAGCTTCTGCTCATGATACTTACTTATGACCCTGACCTTCCCTTCTCATCTTCCAACAAGGCTACTTGCAGATTGCTTGGGGGAATTGAGTCTTCATTCATTTGCTCATTCATTTCCACACACTACTCTGTCAAGAGAGATATGTTTATAAGAAATGACTCAGCCTGAAGGACTTCATGGAAAGGAGACAGGAAGCATTCCTAGCTAATAAAAATAATAAAAATTTGAGAGATGTAAACAAAATTGTAGTTATAAACAGAAGAACACCAGAGTCCAGTAGGTTCTTTTAGGTAATTACAGACAGAACACTGGAGACCAGTAGGTTCTTTTAGAATAGGACCTTGTATTTCCCATTTGTATCAGGTACATCTCCCCAAAGGCCATAAGCAAAAGGCTTGGTCCATAGTTTGGCACTATGGGAAGTTGGGAGAACCTTTAAGAGATGGAGCATAATGAAAGACTTTTAGGTAATTGTGGGATGGTGGTCTTCTTTTCTTTTTCTTTCATTTTTATTTTTCTTCCTTCCTTGCTTCTCCCTTCCCTTCCTTCCTTCTCTCCTTCCCTTCCTCTCTCTTTCTCTTTCTTTCTTTCTTTCTTTCTTTCTTTCTTTCTTTCTTTCTTTCTTTCTTTCTTTCTTTTTTTCTTTCTTAATTTCTTCTCTCTCTCCTTCCTTCCTTTCTTCCTTCCTTCCTTCTTTCCTTCTTTCCTATACTAGACTTGACCTCAGGTCCTGGGCACCCTTAGCTCTTCCACTCAAAGCTGGAGCTCTACCACTTAAGCCACAGCTCTACTTCTATGATCTCTTTTTCTTTTCAAGACTTGATGTGGAATGATTTTGCCACAAAATTCTATAATGTGCTGTTTTACTACAAGTCTGAAAGCAATGGGGACCAGTTGATTATGAACTAAAACAGTGAGCTAAAATAAACTTTTTTTGAAGTTAAGTATTTCATGTGTTTGTGACAGTAACAGAAAAGTAATTTACACCTGGTTCATCCAGAGGAAGAAGAGTTTTGAGATATTCTTGAGTGGCATGGACAGCGACAAATCCAGTAATTCTTTAACTTCTCTCTTTCCCAGTTACGATTAAATGTACGCATCAAGATATGATATATGTTCAAAGTTCACTTAGAAACCAAAAGTGAGCCTGAAATGAATAAACAAATAAAGTCTCTCTATTTCTTCCCCCACTCACAACATAAGCTCCCTCATTAGTTTTTTTTTTTTTCTGTGAGAGAGAAAAAGATCTATGGAGGTCTCACAGCGGGGAGTTACTTCTTAGATGGAGCCGAAAGGGATGTGGCAAATTTTAGATTTTCTTTTTCTGGAGTTAAAAAGGATGTTGTTGATGACCAAGGCTTTTGTACTAGAGTTAGGTTTGGCAATATAGTTGCCACTATGAGTCAAAACTTTTCATTTACTAAATAATGAATAATATTGATAATAATATCTGAAAGGTGGCAAGGATAACTCTACTTCACCCTCAACCATGCTCTCCTCTCCTGGGATCAATAAACTTTCAGTGTTGTGGGAAATTCTTTGAAATCGCTCACATTAATTTCACAACGAGCAGCTGGTCTATTTTAGTTTCATTAAAAATATCAGGCTCCCACTTGGCAAAGAAGGTCCTCTAATCTACAGATTTCTATCTAGGGAACTAGAGATGTCCAATAATCAAAAGTGGATGGCTAATTGTCAAGTAGTACCACAGAGGAATTATAGGAATTATGCTTAATCAGGCTGAGAAATTGGTTATATGAGCACTCACTCGCTAACAAAAGCAGTCATATTAAGAAGACTAGGAAAGATTTAAAAAAAATAAAACAGAACAGCATTGCCCTCCCCCAGAACAATGAAATTAGAAGGGGAAAAACAAAGGAGGAGACAACAATGCTTGATAAGAAATGTACTCATTACTTTGCTCATGTAACTGTAACCCCTTCTCTGTACAGTATTCTCACAATAAAAAAAACTTATTAAATAAATAAAAAAAGAAATTAGAATCTTCTGTGGTGGGTGCCAGGTACCAGCACTTTCTTAAGCTTCTAACATCTAACTTTGCACTAAGCTCTTTCATGTCATGGGGGTGTTAAGCAACCTGGGGGTGCAGGCTTGAACATGTGTGACCTAGGAATAGCGGAGATCTGACATGATTTATCAAGATGATAGTTGTAAATGTTTTTCAATATTTTACAATTGTATTGGGTTACTCCAATTTGTCCAAGCAAGGTCTTCAAACATTTTCAGTCTTCCTTTCCCCCAAAACAATGGTTGGGTGAGAGCAAGCAGGCTGTCTTTGGAGCAAGTGGAGTGGACTATTAAGCAGCACAGTGATGATTACCACTATGGCTCACCAGGCTTTAGTTTCTGTTTTGAAATTCCGAAGTCATTCTTTCAGAAAACCATTTAACGGGAGTGGGAAGAAGATTTGGACAGGAAGCTCTCATGAGATAAATATTTACTGAGTTGAAGCTAAATAACAAGTCTCACATATGTGAAAACCTAACACAGGTAAATCTCTAACATCTGGCAGCACTACTTCCTGAGAAAGGTCAGGAGTGAGTTAGCCTATGTATGAACAAAGGCTTTAAGCCCAAAGCTTTGATCATGCAAACTATCTCTGTGGTAGTTAAGTACACTGACCACCTGGATTTTGCTTCCATTCAATCAATTGCTTTAAGATCCAGGTTTTTTTTTTTAATCCTAGTACCTGATGTCCAATAACATACATTCTTGTTTGTTGAACTAAATGCCAACAATGCTTTTCATCTGGCTACTGACAAACACTAGCCACTCAATGAGCTGAGGGTATGGGTACCTAAAGACCAAAGATTGATCTCTGTGACAGTCTCACGAGGTGGGCAATATAGAAAATTGGTTTCCTCCTGGCATTAAAGCCAAGACTGCCCTTCCTTCCTTTCTCACAGCTTGGCTCTATATCTATCTTTTGCGCTACCTTGGCTTCCTTTTGGGGACCCACACCTCCATCTCATAGCAAAGTTCTAGCTTTGGTTCTCCCATTTCCATTCACTTTAGAGATTGACATTTGCCTTGGGACTCACATCCATGGCTACAAGTACCACTTCATACCCATACCACAGCAATCATTCCCCAGATGTCCCTGTTATCTGGAGCCAGGAGGGCTCAACAAATACATCTTGATTGAACTTTTACTTGCATTATTCAACTGGAAAACAGAGGATCTGGTGGACTCATATATTTTGAAGAACAGCAGCTGTATAAATAATCCAGTGGTTCTTAGCCATGGCATACCCATGCTGATGTTCACATTTGGAGATCATCTGGGCTTTGCCAAACACCCTTTGTGTCAACCTCCACTTGAGCTTTTGTCATTTTCTTGAAAGTTCATGATGAGCATATGAAAATATCAGTGGGAACTCTAGCTCATACAAAGGTCATCAGAAAAATGAGGAAAGGGGTAATAAGTTTGACAAGAAATATACTTATTACCTTACTTATGTAACTGTAACCCCTCTTGACAATAAAAACACAACAAAAACAAAAACAAAAACAAAGGTCATCAGAGAGGTAGTTACCCAAGTCTCCTCTTCTGCTATTGAACAAGTAGAGTACACCTATCACGGTGTAGGGAATATATACTTCCCAGGAGCCTCAGCAGCAGATACACTGTCACTGCTGTAAGAATCTGAAGGAGACTCTGTTGATAGTTTAGGGCAAAGGATTGGCTTCAACCAAAGACAGCCAATTGCTGGTGGAAAAATCCATTCACAACACAGAGGCAGCTGTTGAAGCTCTTTGTTTTTCTCACTCTCAAGATTTTTTAAAGTCTTGGACCATTTTTTTTTTCATTTCTGTTCCATTTTATCTTACCACAGGTTCAAGGTTCCGAAGTAATTTTATATTTCAAATGACCATGTTCACCCCTGAATAGGAAGAGCAGTTTTTTTTTCCAGTCATGATGTAAACTTGATTCCTTCAATTGGATCCTAACTCTCCAGTGTTTTGGCACCGCTTAGCTTGGCTCTGATCATGAGTCCTCTCTGATCATGGGTCTTTCATACTGTCTGGGGAAAGTCTGCATGGAGAATGCAGCCGTTGCTGTTGAGACAAACCTGCTAACCTGTTGATACCTGTCAATTACAGTGTTCTTTATTTTAGAAATCCAGATGAAAGAGACACTAATAACTTTGTTAGGAGTAGCCACTGTGGGTTTTTAGAAGGAGGTAGGGAATCTGCCTACAGCAAGTAACACGAGTGCTAGCATGCCCAGAAAATTGTAACTGGAGGTAGAGTAAGTGGCACTTGGCAAAGATGTCCTCTTGTTCCAGTGGCTCAGTTTTGATGTAAAAATTTGGTTTGTACACATTTTGTTTTGCTTACATTTTAGGCTGACCATTCAGAAATCTTTTCTGGTAAGTCCTCTCTTCTTCAGCTCCCTTTCCTCCTGGGATGAGGGCTGCTGGTGGCGTGGCTGTGGGAGGGGCCTCGCCCTTGGGAGTGTAACAGCCTTCCCTATGGCGCAGCCTGCTGGTCTTTCACACCCACACTGCCTGAAACTGGTCCACAGTCCAGCCAATGTTTTTTGCCCTTTGGTGAGCTCAAGGGTGAAGTGAACATAACAAATAGTGAAGCATGCGTGTGTGCCACCCTTTCTATGCAGGTGGAATAGAAAGAAATACATAATATAAATGTACAGTTTTCCTCTAGAAAGAGATAGAGAGGGAAAGACAAGAATCTTCCTTGTTTATATGACATCTTCTGTCCTATTACCATCTAGATTGGTGAGGCCAGTTACCAGACGACCTGTGTGTTTTAGCCAAACCCCTAACCAAATGCTTAATTCAGAGTAGGGAACTCAGCCAATTGTTGAATTAAGAACTGATCCCCATATTAAATTTCCTCTGCCTATAGTCCTTAAATTTGTAAGTATTCCTAGAAGTTTCAAAACACTGGATGAATGAACGTAGCTTATCCCAAAGCAAACAAACAAAAATAGCATTGCTCCAAAAGATCCAGTTTAGCACTTTCGTTACCAGTGCTCACTACAATTTTCTCTTTTTTTCCTTGAAGATGTGCATTTAACTGAGTGTGTGTAAGTGGGTTCTGAGTCCAGCCAAATGCTTTTTCTCTTCTGTACTTGAAGCCTTATTCTCCCAGACTGAAGAGTAGATGACTACAGGGAAAATATGAGTCATGGCAAATGTTGTTATGAAATCACCTTGAAGGGTCTCTTGTAAAAGATAACTCCTTCATTGTAGAAATGTCTTTGATGAGAGAGGATTAGGGTGAAATTGCAATTACCTTGACAAAAAGAAATGAATTAACTTTCCAACTTGCATTTTTGCAAGGCCCAGCTTCAAGCTGCTTGAAATATAAACATAGAACGCATTCACAATAGCTTGGGGCACTTGAAAATTCAAAAGATGGGCAAGGAGCCCTGAGATGCTAGGCAGCTTCAGAGTTAGTCCTCACCACAGAGAGAATGCCTGCCTGGACAGAGCTGCCTGTGTGATTTTGCAGCCTGGGCTCAGTGTCAGCAGGGTATGTTGGATAGTCAGGACCAATGGCTGTCTCCCAGAGGGATCGCTTACACAGCATGGCTGCAGGAAATAGAGTCATGCTGTGCTAAGATTTGACTTCCAAAACTACCCATTCACTCAGCTTGGCAAATATTGACTGAACACTTGCTATGCATCGGGCCGTGAGTTCAGGCAGATAGTTTTGGCTGTCAGGGACTTGGAAAAGTCAGACTTTAAACAAATCAAATGAACATGAACCTGAGTTCACATTTCATATGCACAAAAAAATACATACTTTTTATTTGTTTTCTTTAAATCAAAGCACAGTCTAATCTCGCATCCTTCTAAGGAGCAGGAAATTCCAACTCCTAGGTTTGCACCAGAAATATAAGGCCTTGGTGAGGATTCTGGAAACACAGGAAGGGCAACTGGTTTTTCCTCCACCATTGCTGCTGCTGGCAGCCCTACTTGGCCAAAGGCCACAGAGGAGCAAGGAGGCCCAAAATGAGAGGAGGCAACTCTCAATGCAGTCTGTGAGTATGATATTTGCTTGATTACAGATATGAATCTACAAGGGGCTGGCTCCAGGAGTTATATCAGCTATCCCTCTGAGACCTGATCATAGCTCCCTGACACCGCCCACAGCACACTTTCTTATCAGCCTTCCATGGGTAAGGAGTGGGAATGTTTCCTTCTAGTATCTGACATTCTTAGCAGCCACATCAACAAAGGACTTAAAAGTATTAAAAATTACTGAGTGCCGGTGGCTCCTGCCTGTAATTCTAGCTACTCGGGGGGGGGGGGGGGCGGCTGAGATCGGAAGACTGTGGTTTGAAGCTAGCCCATGCAGAAAAGTCTATGAGACTTTTATCTCAAATTAACCAGCAAAAAGCTGAAAGTGGAGGTGTGGCTCAAGTGGCAGAGTGCCAGTCTTGAGTGACAAAATACAAGTGAGAGCAAAAGGCCCCGAATTCAAGCATAGTTCTGGCATACACACAAAAACATACTTTAAAAGCCTTTGCAAAATGTGCTCAGGGTGAATTATTCCACAAACTCTTGGCTACACTTCTGTCTGGTCTCTGTTGAGCTCTGCAAACAGTCATCTACTTTCCTATTTTAAAAGACAATCTCTCTCTCTTTTCTCTTCCTACCATTAAAGGCAGGGTGCTCTTCCTTGGCCTTGTCTGTGGAGAAGCAGTATCTTTACTTAGTTGCTACTTCATCTCTGGAAATATTCCCATGGCAAAATAATCCAAAGCCAGGCCCTCGTAGAAATGGATATGTGAGAAAAAAAATAAGAACATAATCGACTATGCTATCAAAAATGACAAGAGGAGGATCTTGAAAGAGGAATGATCTGCCGGCATTGGGACACAGAGTGGGTTGGGCTGAGGCGCCAAAGAAAAGACCCAGTGACAACTTCTAAGGGACAGAGTCCTAGGATATAGAAGAAGTTGGTCAGAGGAAGCAGGTCAGGAATTTTACAGAGCTGGCAGACAGAGAAAGCAAGAGAGAAAGAAGAGGAAAGATGGAGGAGAAGAAGGAAGAAGAGAGAAAGAGAAAGAGAGAATGTGAGTGAGAGGAAGATAGGAAAGATGGAAGAAAAGAAAGAAGAAAGGAAGGAAGGAAGGATGGAAGGAAAAAGGAAGGGAGGAAAGAAGGAAAGGGAAAGAGAACACAGGCTGAACAGGCATGGTCTGATACCTGAGTTAAAAGCCAAAGCGCAGGAAGAGAGAAAAGAAATTGCCATGGTGAGTCATGATTGTTGAATCTATCCTTGTATGCTAAGTCCCTCATAGAAAGTGGTTGGTTTTTAAAGGACAGTGTCTATTTGGGGACTGTAAAGATACAGGACAGAAAGAACTGTTGGAACTTGCAAAGGTTGCAGGTAAGCCCTGAGAACCCATACGTAAACCCAAGACAGAGGGAACTTGGAGCTGATGATCTGAAAGGAGCTACTTAAATTCAAAGTCTCAAAATCTGCGTTTGTGAACTTAAGATATAAATTCCTACCTCATGGTTCTTATAAGGTTTCATGAGATGGCTGGTGCACAGTGGGTTAGGCCTGTCTGACTCTCAAGCTGCATTCCTTGCCCTTCCTTGCTCTTTCTGTGTGGCAGTGGGCCATCTCTCCAGGCCTTTGTGTGTGCTGAATACCCAGGTAATGGAGGCCTTGGTAGGAGACAGTGTGAGAGGAAGGAGGAATCCAGCTGTTTCTCACAGGTTTTTCTGCTCCTCCCTGGCTCCAGATTCCTCCTCATGGAGCCATCTTGGTCTTTGCTTCTACTTAGTAAGTGACTCAATCCTCTCTGTTTTAATCCTCTCTGTATTCTGATTTCCTGCATGAACTATAACGTATACAGCGAGTGACAGTATTCTCTTTCCTGTGACAGTAACGTATACAGCGAGTGACAGTATTCTCTTTCCTGTGACAGTAATCATGGGTTGATTTGTGTCCTCCAAATGAAATTTTTGAGTCTTAACCCCTGGTGCTTAGGAATGTGATCATGTCAGAAATATGATCGTTTAATTTATACCAAAGTTAAGATAGGATCAATTACTGGTGACCTTGTAAGAGGAAGGAAATATGAAGAGAGACACACATAGGAGAAGGCCAGGGATTGGAGTGATGCAGCTACAAGCCAAGGAATGCTAGGGGTTGACCACTACTCCCAGAAGCTATGAAGAAGTAAGGAAGATTTTTCTCTTATAGGTATCAGAGGAAGCACGGCTCTGATGCCACCAATTTGACTTTTAGCTTCCAAAATAGTGAGATAACAGATTTATGTCATTGCAAGCCACCCAAAGTTTGTGATGCTTTCTTATGGCAGCCCTAAGAACTGCATGGACAGTCATGATGGATTTGAGGGGGAGCTTCATATGTGTAGCTCTCCCTCCTTTCCTTTCTCCAAAGACCTTGAACAACCTGAACTCCCTGCTTATCCAAACAGATGAGTTTGGATATTTTGGTTATAAAACAAACAAACAATGTGGAAACTAGAAATCAAGACAACCTGATTTTTAAGAAAGGAAAACAAAGGGAGTGGAATGTCAATTCTAAGATAACCCAGAGAAAGCTCACAAAATACAAAGTGTGCCTGTCTCTTTAGGGGAGAAGGGACACAGAATCTGAAAGCCCCTGTTACCCACTGATCTTCATTCAAATGGGGGGCTAGGTTTTCCCTGCTGCTCTAATTTATAGCTCCTGTATGTGTTTATTTTTCTTTTGGTCATCTGAAGGATGATCTGATTCTCACTTAGTTCAAGTTCTAAATTCCAAAATAAGAAAATCAGATGGGCTAAGGTATGTCCACACTTTATCCTATCATTTGTGGTCAAGATGAAGGACTATATCCCTTTGGATAAGAGGAATTTTTAAGTGGTGAGGGGCTGATCAGGTACTTACTTCAAAATCCATTGCCTAAGAAGAGAGTTGCTCTTTGAGCCAGATGCTCACTGGACCTTGGCTGGGGTAGAAAATCTGGCTCCAACCCCAGCTCTCACCTCATAGGACCCTCAGGAGTCACAGCTGGCCCTTCCCAGACGCTGCCATCTGGCCGGGCGACAAAAAGAGAGTAACTGGAGAATTCACTCCACTCTAGTTAAACCTGCAAAATCAAACCTCCCACTTCACTAAATGATGTGCGAACCTGTTATATAATCTGTGGGTAATAATAACTAGCATTTATTGGACACCTAAAATGAGCCAGGCACTCTGCTAAGTGTTCAAAACATTCTCATGCTCATAATTCCTCAAGATGTATTTTATCTGTTAGCTTCAGGTTCCCCAACACATCCTAACCTCAAATCACAAAGCAAAGTGACTATGTCTCCATCTTTGTGTACAAATGATTAAAAAACTTGGAGTACTGAGGGGGTATGGGTGAAAAGTAAGCCTCTTTTCTTCAATGTTTTCCCTGGTACTAGGATTTGAACTCAGGGGCTCTTGTGATCATTTGGCTTTTTTTTTCCCCTCTGCCCAGTCTATTTATGCCTCAGCCTAGATTTTTGCTGGTTAATTAGAGATGGAAACTCATGGATTTTTCTACCCAAGCTGGCTTCAAACCATAATCCTCAGCCTCCTGGGTAGCTAAGACTACAGGCACATGTCCTGGTGCTTGGCTTCCATCAGCTATCCTTGCTCCCCCATACCTCTGCCCCCATCAAAGGTAGTTATTATTATTGACTTCTTATAGATACAAACATAAATATATGTATTTCTTCAGGAATGTGAGATTACTCTTCATATTCTAAGCATTTTTAACACTAGTTTTAGGAGTAGCTAGTATAGTAAAGTATATCATCTTTGAAAAACTTCTTGGGATGTCATATGGAAATGTTTGCCATATCTATTGAGCCAGTCCTTAATTAATGATCACTCATGTTTATTTCTAGTCCTGGCTGGGAAGGTGGCTCAGTGGTAGAGCGCTTGCCTTACATGCATGAGGCCCTGGGTTCGATTCCTCAGCACCACATAAGCAAAAAGAAAAAAGCCGGAAGTGGCGCTATGGCTCAAGTGGTAGAGTGCTAGCCTGGAGCTGAAGAGCTGAGGGACAGCGCCCAGGCCCAGAGTTCAGGCCCCACGACCGGACCCCCCCCCCAAAAAAATATTTCTAGTCCTTTGCTAATAGAAACAATGATGCAAGAGTCTTTCCTTTCTTTCTTTTCTTTTCTTTCTTTTCCTTCTTTCCTTTCTTTCTTTTTCTTCCTTCCTTCCTTCCTTCATTCCTTTCTTTCTTTCTTTCTTTCTTTCTTTTTTTTTTTTTTTTTTTTTTTTGGGTCCGGTTGTGGGGCCTGAACTCTGGGCCTGGGCGCTGTCCCTCAGCTCTTCAGCTCAAGGCTAGCACTCTACCACTTGAGCCACAGTGCCACTTCCGGCTTTTTTTGCTTATGTGGTGCTGAGGAATCGAACCCAGGGCCTCATGCATGCAAGGCAAGCACTCTACCACTGGGCCACCTTCCCAGCCCCTCTTTCTTTCTTTCTTTCTTTCTTTCTTTCTTTCTTTCTTTCTTTCTTTCTTTCTTTCTTTCTTTCTTTCTTTCTTTCTTTCTTTCTTTTCTTTCTTTTCTTTCTTTCTTTGTGCCTAAGATACATTTTCAGAATAGCAGGATGTGCTTAACTTGCCCAACATTGAGGCTGTATCAATTTGTAATGCCAGGAACCATATCGGTGCATATTAAACAAACAGTGCTTTGTTAAAGATTTAACATTTGCTAATTTGTACTTTGTTTAACTTCTAAGTTTTTTTTTTTAACTGTTTCTCATTTTACTGTTTCTAGAAGGTGGAGTAGGGGAATATTGAGTATTCAGGTCCTTTGCTCTATTCCTATTATATTTGTTGTCTTTTTCTAATTGGTATCAATGTTTGAATATATTTATAGAATTAGTTCTTGTTACAGATGTTACAGATAGTTTCCTTAGTGTCTGCCTTTTGATTTTTGGTGTGTGTGTGTGTGTGTGTGTGTGTGTGTGTGTGTGTGTGCGTGCTGTATATAACTTTACATTTTTATTTAGTTAATTTTATTGATTTTAGTCTTCATAGCCTCTGTGATATTTTTCACATGTGGGTTTTTGCATTTCTAGGATTACAAAATAATTTCCTTCATGGTTTCTTTTCTCCTAGTGAATAATTTCTATTTGGAATTTAAAGCAATCCAGCTTTGTGTTTTTCTGTATGACTACCTAATGTTTCAACATCATTTGTCCTGTGTTTTTGCACACTGATATGAAATGCCACCTTTATCATCTTGTACATTCTCAAATGTTTTAAAGCCCTTAAAATTATAATTTTAAATCTGTTCCATAATATTTTTCTTACTCTCACTTTATGTTATACCAGCTGGTACAGACTGACTGCCTTTCTTTCCCAGACTTTTTTTAGATAGTCTAGTAGCTATATATTTTCCACATCTGAATTAATATGTTTGCTTGGTAAAGAAGCTGTCAGTTTTTCTCATTGAAATAATGTTTCTTAGATTCCTCATTACTTTATTTTTAAAAGAATATTATTATAAATGGTATCTTACTACTAGAGTTTTCAACTGATTTTTGTCCCAATTTAAGTTTTAATTTAAAAGTATATTTAGGGCTGGGAATGTGGTAGAGTGCTTGCCTAACATACATAAAGTCCTGAGTTTGATTCCTCAGTACCACATAAACAGAAAAAGCTGGAAGTGGTGATGTGGCTCAAGTGGTTCAGCTCTAGCCTTGAGCATAGGAGGCTCAGGGAGAGTGCCAGGCCCTGAGTTCAAAGCCCATGACCAGAAAAAAAAAACCCCAACAATTATATTTAGTACTAATTTTTAATATAGCTATTTCTTATCAACTTTCTTACTATTTTAATATTATCCTGATTAGGTTTTTAATTTTTCCCCATAGATATATGATCATATGAGGTGCGAATATTGGTAACTTAACCTTCAGGCAAGATGGGCCTGGCCAGTCCTTTCTCTTTAATTGGTTTTGCATGTAGCTGTAGACCCAGGGATAAGATAAGGAAGGCCTTATCTTGTTGTTGACTTGAATAGGAATTTTCATGTGTGTCTTTCTTTCCATTGAGGGGCCCAGATTTTGCATGATATATACTTTTGCTTTCTGGAACTTTTCCACTATGCCTTTGCGTGTGTTTTCCTCTCCTCTGTGTGGGAGCCCTCTCCTTACCCTCATGACCCTTCTCAAATGCCATCCTCATTGTGAATTCTTCCTCATGACTCAGGCTATTAGTCATATTCTGTGCTTTCCCACACCGCCTCGTTTACACTTTCATTATTGATAATACAAAACATACTGTTCAGTAAGCATCTGCCTGTCTTTCCTTCCTTCCTTAGGTCATGAACTCCTCCAGATCAAGCCCCATGCTCAGAATTTGATAAGAAATGGACCAGTTAAGCAGCTTCTGGGAACATGAATTTAATAAGGGCCACTAATGTTTCAAGTGAAGTTATTCTCTGTCTACACTCTGGGTTTGGCCTCATGGCCTTTAAATAATGTCTGCAAGTGGTTGCTCACAATTTATAACTTGCCCTGACCTGTCCAGTGAGAAAAGCATATCCAAATGCCAATTTTGTATATACAAATTCTGGCCATGATACCCTATGCCCATGTTCACGCCAAACTCCTGATTCCCTGTTCCTATAAGTCTGTGGCTGCCTCCAGCTGGCCCCTACTCACGCTATTCTCCATCTCAGCCAATGACACTGGAGCTGCCCTCAATTCCACCCTTTCCCATACCTTACACCATGCAGGCAAGGATCATTGGCTTCCCCACCCAAATATATCCAACTCTTTCTCACCACTTCCACTGCACACTGTAATCATAGTCCAAGCCTTACTTACTATTTGCTTAAGTGCTCATACTAATTCTCAAGCATTCCTCCAACTTCTATTCTTTTTCCCATTAGAATGCATTCTTCACAGAGTAACTGGCAGGATCTTTTAAAAGGGTAAATCAGATCATGTCATTTGCTTTATTAAACCCTTTAATAGTTTCCTGTCACATTTCAGATAAAATTTCATCTCCTTATCATATCTTGTATAATCTGTCTCTTCTCTCTTCCTTAACTCCTCTGATACGACCCCTGGCTTATTCTAACATAAGTCCCACAAGCCTCTCTGTCTATCTGCTGCTGCCTTTACTTTCCCTCAGTCCTTGAACATGAAGCTCTTTCTCACCAAGCAGATCTCAGCTCAGTTGTTAATAATCTCCATAGTCACCAGACAGTGTATTTCTGGAATTCTTACTTTTGGTCACATCCTCCTTGGTTTATTTTCCTCATTGAATCTACCACTATCTGAAACCTACCTGTAGATTTATTTATTTCCCCCTTCTATATACACACAAATATTATGAAAAAGCAAACTCGATATAACAAGGACATTACCTTATTTATTCTTTGAAGTAGTCTCAGTAGCTGGAACAGTCTTGTGGCATATTGGGCAGATGGTTAATACTGGTTGGATCAATGAAATAAAGAATATGTACTGAGCCACTCACTTAACTTGGGTACAAGATGTGGTTCCCTAATGACAAAATAAAAACTAGTTTCACTCTTGCTTTAGTGAATAGGAAGCATCCTGGAATGGAAACACAAAGAAACTCTTTTAAGGGCTCAGTGAACATTACTGAGCAATTTTTTTTACAAACATGTACAATATTCTCAGTGAAGTAATGGCCACACTCCTCTGAGATCACGCAGGGGACAGTGGCCTGATTATGGCAGGGAATTGGCCACAATCCTAAAACCATACAGTACTGATAAGGTACTGTCTGTAGGCATTGTGTGAATTATTTTATGGCTGAAACCTAAAAGTCTTTAATATGTTCCTCTTCCCTAGAAGTGTTCCCACTTATAAACAAACCACAATTGAAAACATGTAAGAAAATAAGTACTCTAGAAAAAAAGCAAAAAATAAATAAATTTTAGTTCATGGAAGTAAAAGTAGACAAATCAACTTCTGCATATAATGATTATTAAATATTTTCTCCTTACCCCCTCTCTCTGTATGTGTATGTGTGTGTGTGGGAGGGTGGGTTGTATATATTTATCTGTGTGTGTGTGTGTGTGTGTGTGTGTGTGTGTGAGGGTGGGATGTATATATTTGTGTGTGTGTGTGTGTGTGTGTGTGTGTGTGTATCTGATCATTCAAAGAACACTTGTTTAAAGTGACACCTGATGAAAGGCAGCTTGGGATCTTCAACATGGTAGACTGCCCTGATCCCATCTCACTCACCTTTGTTTTTCCCAAGTCATGTCTTGAGCTCTTGATAAAGAGTGATATTTGGTAAAGATCTATAAAATACAGGGATAGATTGAGAGTCTTGATTTTTTTTCTCCTTGGTATTCAAAGTGCTGAGGTATTTGTTCTCTGACCACAGAATTCTCTGAGGGAACTCATTCAATCTGGAAAGCACAGTCTGTGCCCTGCAGCCCCTGGAAGAGTTTACAACAGGAAGAATCAGATACACAGAGCTCTAGCTTGTTTACATTAACAGAGACCCAGTGAACAATGCAGCCAGACTCCATTACAGACTTCCCCGCCCTCCCTCCCCCCAAGATTTGGTATCTTTCAAACATCTCTTGGAGTGTACTGAAAAATCTCCGTGTAGATGCATTTAGTTGTAATTAGATTCAGCCAAGCCCTGGTGACTCTGGTATGTGCGAGGTAATTAGTAAAGCAACAAGCTGAAGGCACTTGTGCAGCAGGCTCCAGGCTCCATTTAGGAGGAGGTGAGATGCTGACACACTGCGCAGAGACTGTGGAGCTATAAACACTGGAAGGATTGTCAAAGGAAGGCATGTTCTAATTAACACAGAAATGGCTTCCCTCTCTCCTGCAGAGACTTTCTCAGTACCTATTTCCTCTGAAATAGAACCTTTTCACATTTGGGCTCTACCCAAAAGAATTCAGCTTTCTCTAAGTTGGAGATGGACAAGGATGGAACTTCAGAGTTCTTCCATTATAGGAAATTTTTGTTTATTTCTTCATTGAGCAAACAGTGTTTACAACATTAATAAATATTCCTTAGGATTAACTCATTCAAACTAGAAACACCTGGCTGAGCGTTTGGAGGTAGTAGAGGTGGTTGGTAATGATTGCAGTGATTTAACAAGTGTGGCAGTAAATCTCTTATGCTGTAAAGTCATTGCCAAGAAATGGTTGTTCTGGGTAATACTGTGTGTGATGAGTAAAATAATGGTCCCCCAAAGATGTCTATATACCACTTGCTAGAAACTAAGAAAATGATATCTATGTGGCAGAGAGAAATTAAGGTTGTACATGACACTACAGAGCTAATCATTTAACTTTCAGTTAGGGAGAAGATATTGGATTATGCTTTAGGACAAGAGAAGAAGCCAAAGTTAGCAGTGGCAAACAGGTGGACAGGAACCTGTGATGGCTGGAAGAAAGATGCGCTTGAAGAGGACATGGGGAAGCAAGGAGAGTTGCTGCCAATGGCAATAGCTCAACCACTGGAAAGGCCATGGAACAGGATCCAGGTCTGATGTCCAGTTCTGGTTCTATTACACCAGGCGATTACCTTTCAGAGCCCTGGAGTTTTCCCTTGTGAAAGGGAAGGCTTACTCCTGACTCAAGTGAGAAGCAGGCATCAGCTTTTGTAAACTGGAATTCTGGATATGGCATCATGTCCAGGTGAGATTTAACCTCTCCAACCAGCTGCTCAAACAACTCTACCTTGAATTCTGTGTGCTGACACCCAGTCAAGGGCAGCCTTGGAGCCACCAGGTCTGGTTCATAGCTAACACCACCTAGAGTTTGGGTGAAAACCTCAAATCTGATTTTGTTGGCTGCTTTGGGCATGCTTCCCACAGGATTTTGCATGGTTGGCTTATTTGTGAAATCAGCAGAAAATCTATTCCAGCTGGGAAGCATCAACTCTCTATAGCCAGAGCACATGAGCTCTCTGCAGAGGAGGGCCTTATTTCCTGGTTCAGCTTTTGGCTGAGGGTCTCCCTCCCAGGTAGGACTTCAGGCAGGTACATCTGGATGAAGCTGGACACACAAAGAGGACCACCTTTGGTCTACCATATTCCATGTAGAGAAATAGGAATGGCTTTCTAAATATGGATGACTGTAGAGCTGAAGAAGCAAGAACGGTGGTAATAGACATTCTGAAGCCATCTAGTTCTGCAGCCTGGTCTAATAATATGCCTTACTCTGATCAGAATCGCTTTTCTTTCTCTTCTCTTGTACCAAGGCTTGTTTCAGAGGAGGACCTTTGTACTTTTGTCTGCTTGCTGTATAGTATGTGCTTCCTCATCCCTTGCTTTGGGTCTTGGCTTGAAGGTTGTTCCACAGGCACATCATCCTGGACCACCTGCTAATAGTTTTTCCTTCTGACCTTGTTTGTCCTGCTCAGTGCCAGAATAGCACTTAGATTAGAACCTAAATGTTAGAGACACATAGTGCATGTTTTTGGAGTGAATGCCTGACTAATTACGCACTAGAGCTCTCCAGAGAGAGCTCTAATGTCCTCATAGACATCTCCAGTCAACTCTGGGAGGTATATTTTGCTGTCTTTGTTTAACAGATATGTCAAAAAAGGCACAGAGGGGCTGAGTTGCTCAAGGCTCCCCAGCTGGTAAGTGGGAGACTGAACTAGAACCAATGTGCCAAATAGTTGCAACATTCAAGAGTGGTAGCTCACAACTCTGGGTGTGAGGCTTATGTCATGGTAAAAAAGACCTTGAGACCAGTCTCTTCAAGTAGTACGTCTATAAAGTGCATTGGAATTTTCTAAAGACTTTGTTCACTTTGGGATTGTGATTCAGTTGATATGTGTTGGTGTCTGTAAGGAAACACAGGTGCTGAGTGAGAAGCTACACTTCTAACAGGCCCTCATCACTGATACTTTCAGAGCCAATTGTTAGATAAGAGACAGCAATTTACAAAATAAGGCACACCGGAGAGACATGGTAAATCTTGTGGTCAAATCAATGGCTTCAGCTGAGCAAAGAGAAGAGCGATCTCTTCCTCCTTCGCTGGGAGAAGTGGATGGTATCCCAGCTCTGTCTGAAACCGTCAGTCCTGAGTCCGGAAACTGAGATCCAGAATGTGTGTCTGAACTATGACTTCGTTTCTAGTTGTGTAGCACTTGGATCAAGACCAGTGGAAGGGCTAAGCCGGCTGCAGAAATCCACCTCTCCAGAAGTAAGTGTTTCTGAGCTTTTATTCACCCCATGTGTTGGATTTCATTCCTGGACCCCCAAGTGCAGTGGTCCAACTCTAAACTCCAAATAAGAGGCCTGCTGGAGGTTCTAAGAATGTTTTGAAGAATATCTAGAATTTGCTGGATTTTTCTCCATGTTAGAAAACAAGGATGAAATATCTGCTCTGTTTGTAGTAGAGTGTTGTCGTTACAGTACTTAGACAACTAGTCAACAGCATTTCCCAAGCATAGGGGAATGGGTTTTCAGTAGGATAATAAGTGTTTGACAATATTGGTCATAGGTAAGAAAGACATTCTTTCTTCTCGTATATTTCAACCTACTAATTAATTAAAAAATTCTCATCACTAATTTCTTTTTGCATTTATAATTGTTTTTGTAAGAGACAACAAATAATAGTATCTAGCCAGAACTTAATAATAATATTTTGTTTTATTGTAATGTTGTGTGTGTGTGTGTGTGTGTGTGTGTGTGTGTATGTGGTTATCTTTTACTAAGGAAAATGCTATAGGTTTTATATTTAAGATAATTATTTCAACCTTGCCTTTTAACATGCTTATATCATATAAGATGATTTAAAAAGTAACAAATGAAATATGGGTTGAATACAGATATAATAGAAATTGAAAAGATGATTTACAGATGAGTCCATCTCAGAAAATCACCTTCTTAAGGAATTTAAATGGATGTGGCTTGGGTATTACCCATGGGAAGAAGCAAAGGCTGCTGACAGCCATCTGGCTACATACTGTCCAGCTAGACACCTGGCTGTCTCTGGCTAGTAATCCTGCCAGGGCCCACAGGTAGAAGATGAGAGGAATATTAATCCCATAGAAGAACTATTAATCCCTGCAATTAAATCCCAGTTGTGGGTTAACAACGGCCTTTGAGTTTTTCTCTATTTATGGAGAATTTGGGGGTAAAAATCAACAATGTGACTATTAAAAAGTTCCTTACCAACTGCTCACGTAAAACTTCTGACGAGGTTAGTTGGTATTGTTCATAGAGATATGTCATCACCACCTAGACATTTTTTGTAGCTCTTAAAATGATATCACCTCAGTAGATTTCATTTTCTTTATAATTCATGTCTCTAAATTATTTTAGGCTAAGTGATGCTTTCTACATCATCATATCTGCTCCATGGCAATGGTGTATCAAGTGGAAAATTATTTAAAGTATTTCAATAGGCCCAGTCGTAAGAGTCATTGTGGGTTGGTGGCTGCCGGATTACTTCAGTGGCTCAGAGAGGCTGATGTGTGTGGCCCAGAGTCTGAGGGCTCTCAGCTGGGACATACCCTGGCCCTGAGGCTAGTTGTTTCACATTGGAGGCAAATTACTTCCCTCTTTAAAGTGTTTTCTTCCTTTGTATAGTAGAAAAATAAAAAAATAGGTTAGGGCTGTCTTAATTTATGTAAATGTTCTATCCCTAAGGATCCAGCATATTTCAGAATGTACATAAGTAAGTGAACAGCAATTTACCTAGAAGAATAAAAGCTAATAGGCTTTTCTCTTATTCTGATAGCTTTGTATTTTCTTGCCACCCCTTTCTGAAGCTAAACTTACACATGTTTGATTTAGAGTCCTGTGAGGATTATTTAGATTTTGAGTGTCTGATATCTTTTTCATTCTGCTCTCTATTCTGTATCTTTTTTTTTTGCCATTCCTGGGGCTTGAACTCAGGGCCTGGGCACTATTCCTGAGTTGCTTTTGCTCAAGGTAAAAGCCACAGCGCCACTTCTAGCTTTTTCTGTTTATGTGGTACTGAGGAATTGAACCTGGGGCTTCATGCATGCTAAGGGCAAGCACTCTACCACTAAGCCATATTCCCAGCCCTTAAAAAAGTTAAAGCAACTTAGAAATATGTTTATTACAATGGGCTCTTTCTAACCAGCTTCTTTTCCCTTCAACAAAGAGCACCCAGATCAGTTTTATCTTCATTTTATAAGCCCTTTGTAGGAAGCCATAAACTGAATATACTAGAAAGGTATAGGAAGAGGAGGAAGAAAAATAGGTAAGGAGGTATATAGCTGGCATCCAGCAGTGAAATAGTTAACCTGCCTTTCCTTTAAGAGACCCAGCTTGAGGCGATGCTGTGTGAGGTGGTAAATCCAAGCCAGCCTTGCAATGTGAAAACTGAAGCTTGCCTCTTTAATCAGATATTTCAGTCACTCGGCCTAAACCCAAGACTAAAATATTCATATGCTGAACTGTTTTATAGCCATGTCATGAAATGTAGCTGAGATGTTCATATTAGGTGACCATTGTCAGTTGTAGAACATAATACTCTTATAAAGATTCTCCCCTAGTCTTGCCTCTGTGCAAACACTCAAAACATAAGGTGCTCAGTGGGAACTGGGCTGAGAGCCCTCTTCCCTGACACTACATTAGCTTCAGGTAGGCTGCTATGGACCACTGGAAGTCTTGCCTGCTGGGTTTTCCTACGGCACAAAAGCATTATCTATGTTCCCAACAAGAAGAAAAATTATTACTCAAAAATTTTCAAGATATGGCTACCATCAGGTCAAGGGAAAACTTACATCTTATAGGAAGAAGTAACTGGGCAGCTAAGTCTTGGAATATGTCCAAGGTTCTGGTGCAAAACTCTATGCCTAATTGTTTTAGCAAACTTCCAGTTATTTGAATTGTGCGTGGCTTTATGGGTGGGAGAGGCTATCATTTTTTGTGACCCCCTTCAAACCATGTTGTCATAACATGGGAACTAGATTACTTCATTCTGCTCCTGGGAAAAGGAGCTGACTTGTGGGATTTTAAATAAATGTATTAAATATGTTGATTATCAAAGGGAAATAGTGGAGAAAAATAAACAAACTCCTACAAGATCTTGGCTGCAGTACAGGGCCCGAGTTTAAATTATTGCTTTCAACCATGTTAGATGTAGTAAAAGACTTTCAGTGTTCTCTCCTAATTCACTCAGGTAGGAGGGGCATATTCTTCTTTTGGGGGTTCTCTGAGGCCTTCTCTTCTTCCTGCTTTTTAAAAATGTAAATGACAGTGTAAGAAGTGTAGTAACTCCCAATGGATGAAACCAGATTGCAGTCTCATGGTGGAGTTTTGCTTTAAAAATATAGATTATATCTATATACCTTAGTAAACATTTTAAAAACTGTGTTAAGATAGGTATTCTTCTGTACAGGTAAGGATAAAATGACACAGCCTTTTGAGAGGTAAGTTCATCAAAATATATCAAATATTTTAAAAATACGCATAACCTTTGATTTAATCATTCCCTTTTTGGGAACCTACCCAAAGAAAATAATCTGAAAATAAGTAGACAAAGACTGATGTATCAAGATGCTATCATGTATTGTTTATCTTAGTAAAAAAACTCAAAAACTCCTCAATTATTACCATATGGGAAAGAATTGATTACATTAACATTGCCTAGTCCTATAAGGATGCCCTCCTTGGCAGTTAAAATAAACGATTCTGCCAAAGACACATCCATGAAAGAGATAATGGCTAAGCCAGACTTCATTAAAATGACAAAACTTCTGTTCTGCGAAAGGAAACCTTAAGCCAAGGAGAAGACAAAGCAAGGAGAAGACAAGGAAAAAATTATTTGCAAACGATACATCTCCTAACAGATTGTTACTCACAATGAAGAACTCCTAACATTTAACTGTGTGGAAACAACTTAAAAAATGGACCACAGAACTTAATAAAATGTACAGATGATAACCATATAGAGATGTGTTCCGAATTATGTATCACTGGGAAAAAGCATATTTAACAATGTGACACGATGTTTACCTAGGAGAATAGCTCAACTCCAGAAGAACATTCCCAACAAAAGGAGTAGAGAAATGGGAAATCTCATTCATTGCTGCTGAGAATGCAAAATTGCACAGCGACTTTGGAGACAGGTTAGCAGTTTGTTTAAAAATAACAACAACAAAAACTAAAGATTCTCTTACCATATGATCCAGCAATTGAGCTCTTTGGTATTCTATTCAAAGGAGCTGAAAACTTAGTTCTACACAGAAACCTAAACTGCCAAGGAGAGCGTCCTTGTAGGGCCAGACCAATATTGATGTAATCAGTTCTTTCCTATGTAGTTGCCTCTGAGCACAGAGCTTAATAACAGCTCACATATAATTGCCAACACTTGAAAATGATTAAGATGTATTTCAGTAGGTGAATGTATAAACAAATGGTGGTCCATTCAGACAATGTAATGTTATTTAATGCTACAAAGACATGAGCTATCAAGGTGTGATATGATATAAAAGTACCTTAAATAAATATTACTGAGTAAAAGAAGTCAGTCGGAAAGGTTGGATACTATAGGATTCCAACTATATGATATTCTGAAAAAGATAAAATTGTGAAGACAGGAAAAATATTACTAGTTTCCACTGGTTGGTTGCAGAGGTGAGGGTGTTTACAGAGGTAAATAGATGTTCCACAGAGGATTTTTAGGTCACTGGAATGACCCTCTATGTCTATGGTATGTCTACTCCTGCAAGTAGTGGATACATGGCACACATGTGCATAAACCACACTGGGTAACACCAACAAGGAACCCTGATGTGAACTCAACTTTGGATGATTATGCTAAGTCACTGTAGCTTCCTCAGTTGTAACAAAAATATTACTCAGATGGGGGAAGGTTGATGAGGAAGGAAGCTGTGTGCCTAATGAGCATACTGGAAATCTCTGTGCTTTCTTTGTAAATTTGCTATGGACATAAAACTGTTTTCAAAAATAAAGTCATCAAGAAAAATGGAAATAGGAATGTTCAAGTTATCATAGTAAGAGCAAAAAAAAAAAGTAGGAAATGAGAACATAGCTTTGTGCCAATAACTACTTTGTAAAATAGCATAGGAGAAATGCATCAAAGTCACTTCAATTGGGTGGAGTTGTAGTTAATGACTTTCCATATTTCCTGTATTTCTAAAGTTTTCAAAATTGTGTCTGTGATTTTTTTTTAAATAATGAAAACAGCCTCCCAAACAACATGAGGTGAGAAACATTCGCCAGTCTTCAGCCCCTGACACTAAGAATGTGTTTACTTGATCAGAAAGCACCTTTTATCTATGCAAGGTTGTGGAGCTCAACGGATGCAGGAATAGAGCAGAGTGAACATCCTTGTATTATTTCTCTTGTTTGCTTGGGGAACGACATGCTGCTTGTGGCCACTTCTGTTGAGAGAAGAGGTAAAAAGAAGTGTTTCGTCCAGGTTTTAATCCCCTTGGCTAATTCTCAGATCTTTCTTGTGGTTTTACTAGGACTCTTTTGACTAAGTGGGTGGATTTATACTTGTTTGTGTTTGTATGTTGTACTTGGATTATGCCTTAATGTGTCACCAGGATGACAAAGGAGCTCACAACAGCGGGCAGGCAAGCTTCCCTGTTTTTAATTGAAAGCACATTCCAGCACTTTATTTTATCTGTAACACATATAGCTGCTTAGAACAAAGCGTTGCCCCTAAGACATGGTCCCCATGAGTCTTTAATAAGGACCAGACCCCTGTGAAGGTATTAATTAAATATTTTTAAAAGAATGGCTTTAGCTGGCTTGGGCATTTTTATGAGACAAGGGAGTATATTTAAAGCCAGGGCTGTTTCTGTAACAGGAATCTATTTTGAAGGAAATATTCTTGGGTGGGACTCCATGGGTACCAGGCTGTCAAACTTTGGGGCCAACTTGATGTCAAAAACAGACATCCTGAGGGTTTAAGCAATCTTTCAGCTAGGTACTTGCTGTGGAATTTGGACATAATTTTAAAGTTTGGCTTTAGGATTGTGGGAGTCTATGAGTGAGGCATGCATTCTTTAGGGTTGTTTTTTCACAATAGTCCTATGAAAGAAACGTTGACAAGGCCATTTTACAAAAAAAGAAAATACGTGACTTGTCAAGGTCATAAAATTGGAGGAACTGAGACAAAAATTCATTTTAACTTCCATCTTTCCGATCCCTCCTTCTATTCATCCTTCTATCACATATTTATATTTCAGGTGAGCATATCCTTTCCAGGAAAACACAAAAACAAAGATAAGCTCTAGGGAAGATCTTAATTCAATTGATGGGGATCTTTCCTAATTGTGACATGGTTAAAAAACAAACCAACAACCAATAAACTTAGAATGAAAGGTTTATGTGTGGATGCTGGTTCTTTTACTTGCAGATTTCTATAACATTGAGAAAGTACCTCCTTGAGCTAATTTCCTAGTCTTCAAAATTAGAATTGTACCCTAACATTGTGCTGAGTAGTTGTTCAGTGAATATGAATTCAAGTTGAATTGCATTGTACTAGTGGACTAAAGATTAGGGAACGAGTCACCTTCCAGTGCCCTGGGATAATTTTAAGTATTCAGTAACCAATTGTTCAGTGGGTTCATAAAGAGCTTCTCCTGGTTTCAGTCACTTTGCATTACTTTCATAAAACAGAGGAAAGATTTATGTTGACTGTTTCAGGAGTTTTAGTTTATGGTTAGCTGGTAACGTTGCTGTGGTCCAGAGGCAAGGCTGAAATCTCATTGGCAGAAGGGCATGGTGGAGGAAAGCTTCTCACCTCATAGTGGCCAGGAAGGAGAAAGAGAGAGAGAGACAGAGACAGAGACACAGAGACTAGAGACAAGATATACTCTTCAAAGTCATGACTTCTGTGACCTGTTTCTTCAATCAGGTTCCATCTTCCACAACTTCCACCATCTTCCAGGAGTCAAGTCAATTATGAATCCATGAATGAATCCACTCATTAGGTTAGAGCCCTCAGATCCAACCACCTCACTAAAGCCCCACATCTAAACATTGCTGGGATACTAAGCCTTTATCACACAAGACTTCTAGGGACATCTAAACCACCAAACTCTTCAGGCTAATGATAGCCCAAGTAAACAACCCAAGTGGAGACATTTCTGGAATAAGATATATTTCTCATTCAGAAATGAATGAGATATAGATGCACCTTCCAGGAGTGATCATGCTCCAGTGAGTATCAGGTGTGTGGCAAGTTATGACTGGTGATGATGTGACTTCTTCCAGAATTTATTTATTCCAGAGTACAACAACCCAGTTTCCAGTTTGGCTTACCTGTCATGTGGACATTAATGCATTTCCCTCTGCTTACAAACTCCACCTTTCCTCATGTCCCTAGGCTTCTTTGCCATATGTCATGTTGCCCTATACAGAAAACTTTGACTCCCTAAATAAAATTGTGATGGTTTGAGACCTAGGACTTCCCATATAGAAGGATAGGCTTTCTTTTGCTTTTGAATGTGCCTGCTCTTCTTGCTTCTACCTCCTTCTTGTATGAATCTTCAGAAACCTCTAAACCTTTCCTTCTTTCCATCTTTGTCTCAAACTCAGGACTTTCATCTTTTTCCTCCTTCCTCATATCCCAAACCATCTTTCAGATGCTCTATGATTGCTAATCCTTTCAGAGCTTTTTACTGTACGGTGGTCTGTAGCATCGCCTTTAAGAACTTGAAGTCACTGGGTTTGAGTCTGCCCTATTCAGGTGAGAGGCCTCTGGCAAGGGGAAAGGAAAGGAGGAAATGCAAGGAATAGCTCCCACCTTCCTTCTCAGCTCGTGATCACTGCTCTCCCTGGGCCTTAGTCCCTCATTCCTAGAATGAAGACAATAGTTGTGTATTTCTCCGTGCTTTTTGGATAGATTAAATGACACTACACACAAAACACTTAGCATGATGTCTGGCCCACAAGCTGCTGCTGTTACTTATTGTGACTGCTACTACAGATAATTGGAAACAATAATTTGAGATGGAACATTGTGTATTGGAAACAGCGCATCTAGCTTTGAATTTCAGCTTTTGCTTTTGAGTGTGTAGAAATTAATTCTTTCTGAACCTCTGTTTCCTCATCTTTAGAGTAGGCATAATAGTCACTTCTGCATAGAGCTGTGGGGACATAAATATCTGAAACAATGTTTGTCATAAACTGAACTGTGGGGGTTTCTGCTTCCTGGTGGAGTCTGCCTCTCCTAGCGCATGCGGTGGATGTGTAAGGCAACCAGATGAGGCCTGAAGTCTGGGAATATTGTGGACTTGAACTCACAGTGACTCACAACATGTCTGTGCAGACTGCTAAGAGTCTAGCATTTGCTGAAGTAGGGGTGGGGGGGTGGGGGGGGGATAGGAGTGGGACTTGGAGCTGTGAGCATAGGAATGTTCTGTCTCTGTAAACACTGTCTGTAACCTAAAAGGGCTTGGCTGTGAGGACCATCCAAGTCTATTGTCCATTCTTTTGTTGGTGCCTAGCTCCTCCAGGAAGTGCTCAGGGAGCTACTTTGTTTTATCTGAGAGCTGTCATAGGCTGCAGTCAGTAGCAAGGAGTCATGGTACTGCCTGAGTAGAATCTCTCACTGCTCTTTTTTTTTTTTTTTTAAAGTGGCTGGGCTTACTCCAGAGAGAAACAAGCCTGGGAGGTTCCAGCTACCTCTCAAACCAACAAGAGAACTTGTTTAATCACTAGCTTTGTGCCAGATTTGTCTAAATCCCTTAGGTAGGCAAGCCCATCCCCTTGGCCAGTGCTTGATCAGAATGAGCTTTGGTCCCTTGTCTCATTCACAGTCCACATGGCAAATTCTTCCCCAGGGCCAGCATATGTCTCTCCTCCTGCCACCCCAACCTCTCTTGTTTGTCATTCTCTTGGGCTTCAAATTAATCTCTCTGAACCAACCTGTTGACAGTCTCACCCTTTATTCAGCTTCTTTGGTCTACTTTCTCTTTTTGATCAGGATTAATGCCTAAAACTGTGCTGAAACTCGGTAGGTCTCTTGGATCCCAGCCTGGAGTTTGAAGCTCCTTCTGGAAACTTCCTCCCAGATTTCTCTGACTACAACGGCACCCAGACAATGTGACCTTTAGTTATAAGAATGATATGTGGAATGGGACAGACAGGATGGAGCCCTTGCTCTCACCCCACAGCCAAAGCCTGTGGCAGCCACAGGTGGTGGCGTCATAACAGCTTAGGATCCAAGAGATTCATTCCAGCTGCCAAAGCACTAAGCTTTCTCTATGATCACACATTCTTGCATCAGCCAGAGCTCATGCATGCTTCTGCAGACCCTAGGCCAGAGGCATGTGGCCATCGGTGACTGCTTAGAGAAGCCGGCCAAGGCTGGCCCAATAAGGGACAGGGGCAGAAGCGCCTGATTATGAGCAAGATGAGACGCATTGGAAACAAATGACAAGAAACTGTATGTCGGAAATCAGAACAGCTGTGGGCTCCTCAGCATGGCAGATGGGTATGCGGGGAATGCTATGCAGCTTTAATCACATTTAACACGCCTGTCAGGGAATTGGGTCCATCTTGATATTAATTCGAGTTAGAGAGATTGTTTATTTGACAGGGTTGGCTGTCCCCTGCTTGCTGTACCCAGCATGGGTAAAAAGAAAGAGATTTCCGTCTCGTTTTCAGTGGAGAGCAACTAGTAAGCTTGGTGAATCTGAGAAGACAGCAGATTCATGCTGGGGTTGGGTGCAGGGTGAAAAGAGGGGCTCAGGAAATCAGCAGCCCCAGCCTGGAGGGCAAGGGACTGAGTCCTCCCAGAGTTGGTATCCCAGACTTGGTTTTATAATCACCGTGGAATCACCTGTGTGCATGTTTGTGGTGTGCTTAAATGCTGAACTTTTGAATGCTTCTATCAATGGGAGATTCAGAAAAACATAGGTAAACATGCCAACTTCCATTCTGGGCCAAACCAGCACATAGTTTCTGTTGAGCAGTGCCAAGCAAAATCTAGTGTGCTAGTTCTCAGCCCTAAGAGGGGGAGGTGGAGTGATGTAACAAGGGGAGGACTAGGGAGAGTAGAGGAGGTTCCAGTCATTTGTTTGTCCACTCATGCAGTGGATGGCATGGAAGCCACCTGCCAAAGCCACTGTGTTCCTAGAGCCACATAGCTAGAGAGCTAATATTCATAGCAGCTGACTCCACTCTGAGTGCCGCATGTGTAGGAAGTTATTTGGTAAAGTGTTTATATAACCATATCATTCTAGTCTATATTTCAGAAATGAAAGAACTGAAATGCAGAATGGTTTGATGACTTGTCCAGGGGGCAGGCTGCTAAGGAGAGAGGAACCAACATTCAAAACCTTCAACTCTACTGTCAATCTCATATTGTTCTGGTGAATAAGGGCACGATGGCAGACAATGGCCTTGGATTTCTGTGCCTTAGTTCCCTTACCTGTAAAGTAGAGGTGATGCTGGTTATTTCTTGGTGAAAGAGCAATGAAGTCCACACTTGGGAAACTCTGAAGCATCATTCTTCCATAGTATTGTTAGGAAAGAAGTGCTGGGTTTCTCACACCTATAATCGAGGCTACTCAGGAGGCTGAGATCTGAGCATGGCAGTTCAAATCCAGCACGAGCAGGGAAGTCTGTGAGAGTCTTACCTCCAATTAACCACCAAAAAGCCAGAAGTAGAGGTGTGGCTCAAGTGGTAGAATGCCATAGCTGAATAAAAAAGCTCAGGGACAGCATCCAGGCCCTGAGTTAAAATAAGAAGAAGTAAACATTTGCATGCTGTTTCAGTTACTAAGGCTATGTAACAAATCACCCCTAATATTTATTGGCTTGAAAGAATGACAACATATGCTCACACAGCTACAAACTGGACAGGAATCTTTAGAGAAAGAGTATTTGTTCTGTGTAGTGTCAGTTGGAGCAACTTAAAGGCTGGCTGCTAAAATATCCCACTCAGTGATCTGTTGGCTGTCAGTGGAACCCTACACATACTTTCTCTAGGTGGCCTCTGTGTCCTTCCAAAATGATGGCTAATCTGTATAAAAGGAGGAATGGGTGGAGAAAACAGAAGAAGGGACAGAGAATAAGAGGATAGCGAATGAATAAATAAATGAATGAGAGAAGGAAGAGCTATTACCCTGTCTGCTGAGTTGATTCAAGGAGAGGGGACAAGTCCCTGCCTCTTAGTGAAAGGAGTATTCAAGTCATGCTCTAAGAAGAGCATGCAGAAATAAGAAGCTTTGAAAAATATAGTCTTCCACATGAACCTTTGCCCTACACTAATCTGGCCTGTCCTGGACTGGAGATTCCAACAGGTCAATGCAGACAATACTGAAGTATTCATGCCCACGATCCTTACTCAATGATGGGCAGAACTCACTAAGCTCTGCATTTCCTCATCTCTAAAACCCAGTCTCTTCAGCATTTTCAAACTTCTGAAAGTTAGACACATCTTGCAATTGGAGAATTCTGTGTCTGGGAATTCTAATCTTTTCTATTTACCCTTCCTGCTCCTCCCCCCTACCAAAAATGTCATTAATTAGCTTGTACATTTTCCAGTCATTGGTGCTATAACATGTATTTAGAGTATAAATACTTTTTCATTTCTGCATTTAACAAATATTTGAGTATCAATCATTGCGGGTAGTTGACCTAAATCTATAAGGTGAGGAATTAGCTCAAATTAGCCAACAAGTGACTTTGGAGTGCTATAAGGGCTCAGAGATCAGGAAGCTTCCTTCAGATCAGCAGGGCCAGTGTGCATATGTGCTTACCAGTGTGGATTCTGGATTAAGAAATTTCCTCCTCACTGACATTGTGGCACATTCCTGTCACCCCAGTTACTTGGGGTCTGGGTGGCAGGAAGAGTGCTGATCCCAGGAGTTAGAGACCAGTCTGAACAGTGTGTAACTGTCTCAAAAAAAAAATCCGTCCTCACTCAAATGAAAATTCTAGGCACCTTAAGATATTTCACATCATTATATCTCCAGCACTGGGTCACTGTTATAGTGTAGACATTTAAGAAGCATTTGTTATAGTTATTCAAATGAAGCTGATTTCCCACCTTTACCCCTGGAGTGATTTCATGAGCCAACATGTGGCAGTTATTTGGGCAGAAGTGAACACGTGGGCACTGGCTGAATGACCCTTTCCAAGCCTCCTGGGGGTTTGTTTATCTTTGCTCACCGACAGACTAAAGGTTTTTTTGCTCCCAGGTTCCCAAAGAAATGGTGTCATGGCTCATCAGGAGCAGTAAGACCTGTGTATCCCATCATCTTTTGCAACTACTGAGTCACAAATGTTGTATAAAGGTCATTTTCCCTCAGGTCAAGTAAGTAGGAAGATTTTTGTTTACAGCAGCAACCTGATAGTGTTAAACAATATTTCTTCAAATGTAGATCACCTGTTTCAGACTTGCTCTGGTGTGTTTATTCAGAAAGCAGATCTTTGGGCTTCTATTTCAGACTCAGTGAATCTCAGTTCCCAAGGTGGTGTTAAGGAAACTTGTGTTTGCAAAAGTGTTTAAGAAGCAAATAGTTGTCTGCCTACAATTTCATAAGGGTCTTATCCAAGTGCAATTGTTAAGGAACATAGCTGTTGGAGTTCATGAGCTGGTTTTGAATATACACTGTAACCTTGGGCCAGTTAATTGTCCTTTCTGATCTTTGTCTATAGATCATGTAATTATACTATTGAGAAGCAACCTATATAAACAATAATACTCCCTTTCCCAAGTGTCATGAATTAAATAGTAGCTAGTCCATTCTTGTCTATTATCCATTCTTGTCTATAAAATGTGACTAGTGGGAAATTACTGCTGATTGCCTACCAATAGTCATTCCTTTTTTCTTCCCATTATTTTAAGTTAAAATGACAAATATCAGCCTCCCTTACAGCATGATAGAGAACAATCTAATGAGTTATAAGCCTGAATTCAGTTTCTCTGTAAAACCTAAGATGCCATGTGACCTTCACCCATCATCCTTCCTCTTCTTTTTACCCGAGTGCTAGACATAGAACCCTCTTCTTGCTAGTAAAAGCCAAATGAATGTAAGAATAGCTAAACAGAAGCTGGACAGAGTCAGGATCTGTTGGCTGCCACATGATCTAGCTGAGCTGAGTCAATATTCTGGTTGCTTTCTTCTGTATTTTTATATGAGCTATATAGCCTATTAGTTGGTCAAACCATGGCAGTTTGGGGTTTTCTGTTATGTGAAACAAAACCTCCTCTTCACTGATACAAATGATGCACACCTACTTCTACACAGAGTCTTGAGGACAAATTAGGTAATTAAAGAAAAAAAGCATAGCACTGTGCATGTATAAGCCATTTCATATGTAATAGTAGACAGACAGGCTGTTTTCTATCCTAAGAAGGGGGTTATATCAGTCAGCTCTAGCTGTTGCAATGAAATGCTAGAATATTTCTGTGTTGGCTAAGACACAGAATCTTATCTTCTCACAATCTGGAGGCTAGAACCCAAGATCAAGAAGTCAGCAAGTCTGGTATTTCTGGAGGCCTCTTTCTCTGGTTTTCAAATGGCCATCTTCTCTCCATGTCCCTCCGGGGCTTTTCTTCCCTGTGTACAGATAGTCTTTTTCTGTCTGTCTTAATCTCCTTTCCAGACCTACCTTTATGATCTTCATTATTACATCTTCTTTCAAATCTTATGGTAGTTTATTTTTATGTAACATGACTGGGCCAGGAGCTATGCAGGTATTTGCTAAACAATTTGTGAGTTTTGCAGTCCAACAAAATGATTACCAGGAAAGGGGTGAAGGCGAGGGTAGGGTCAGAGAGAGAGGGGAGGCAAATGAAGAGAGGAGGCCAGGAGAATACAGTCATAAAATCGAATCCATATTTTCCAAATTCAGGAAAATTGAGGGTAGTAGTCGGGGTGGGGTAGATAGGGAAGAATGATAAAACAGGTGACGTCAATCAAGATGCATTGTATTCACCAACTAACTGATTTGTTGAATGGTAGTTCCTTTGTACAACTACGTAGGGATGATTTTTAAAAAGATGAATGTAAACGTATGTACAATGCCAGGGTACCAAATTAAATACAGTAACAACAGGGATATACCGCAGGGGGGAGGGGGGTGGTGGACAGGGAACATAAAAAGAAACAAAAAAATCACATAGTACATTAAAAACAACAACAACAAAGAAAAACCTCTTGTGTCCATGTCTTGGGGTTCATTTTGCTTAGCATCATCTTATATGGTCATTAGGGAAGAGAAGGGGAACAACAGAATGGTGAGACACAACAGCGACTCACACAAGACAATGTGTTAGAAATGATCTGTACAGGCTGGGAAGGTGGCTCAGTGGTAGAGCGCTTGCCTTGCATGCCTGAGGCCCTGGGTTCGATTCCTCAGCACCACATAAGCAAAAAGAAAAAAGCCGGAAGTGGCGCTGTGGCTCAAGTGGTAGAGCGCTAGCCTTGAGCTGAAGAGCTGAGGGACAGTGCCCAGGCCCAGAGTTCAGGCCCCATGACTGGACCCCCCCAAAAAAAAGAAAAGAAAAAAGAAATGATCTGTACAGCTTGGGAAGAGGGGTTTGAGGGGAGGAAAAGTAGGAGAAAAATGAGGGAAGGGGTAACAAGTTTGACAAAAAAATGTACTTATTGCCTTACTTATGTAACTGTAACCCATCAAAAATAGATGAATATATTATATTTTCTCTTCCTAAGAAGTAGAGATGAAGGCAGACAGAAATTAAAGGAGGCTGAATCACTTTCATACCCAAACAACAACACAAAACAACTACACAAAGCACAAAACAATAACAAAACCCCAATGTGCCAGATTAAAATAGAGAAAACATGGAAAATTCCAAGAAGCAATAACACAGTAAAGAAAATCTTCTAAGGTATACTTCTAGCAAAGGCCTAAGTACTCAATAAATAAGGTTTAGCATAAGGAAAATGTAGGAAAAAATAATCAATGGGAGGGAGGTGAGGAAAGGGGATATTCGGGACAGAAGATGAAAAGCTGTTCCATACATGCCCATTGTGAGCATATATGTGTGACTATAAATATAAACACAGCATAAGGAAACTAAAAGTTTTTGAATTTATTTTGGATCAATAGTAACACTTGAATCGACAGCATAAAAAAGCAGCTATTACATAAACCAACATATACAAAGCAGCAAATAAGTCTTGCTATGTGGGTAATACTGTTAAATCAGTTGAAGATCGGAAACAGAACAAACAGATCAGCTCCTCCCCACAGTATGAATAATATTTTTTTTTGGCTTGGTAGTCATTGAGTTAGGACATCAGCTTTTTGCCTGCCTGTAAAGTTGAACTGAACCCACACTGGAAGTTTTTCTGTGTCTCAAATTTGCCTGTTAACCTTGGATGTCTTAGGGCTTGCAGCTTGAATGATCATGTGAGTCAATTTCCTTATAATACATTTTTATTCTTACTTAAATATACATTAGCTCTTTTTTCAATGGAGAACCTTAAAACGAGACTCCATTCCAAACATAGTCACGTTGGAGATTCGAATTTTATGATAACTTTTGTGGTAAATTTTATTGTGTTCCTGTTTCCTTGAGGAATGAATCCCATTCCTGCAGGTGCTATCTTCTCTGCCTGATTTGTTTGAGACATTTTGAACTGTTGATAGTAAATTAGGTATTCCTTTTTTATTTTATTGTTTTTATTGTAAAAATAGTGTACAGAGGGGTTACAGTTACAAGAGTAATGTAATGAATACATTTCCTTTCAAGCATTGTTACCTCCTCCTTTGTTTTTCCCCTACCATCCCTTCCCTCCCCACCTCCCCAACTCCCCCCTGCAAGTTGTAAAGTTCATTTTCTATGTAGTGTCTTGTACATCTCATTGTTACAATGGGTCATCCTGTGTCCTTGTTTCAGCATTTTGTTATTTCCCTTCCCCTCCCCAAATTAGAAAAATGTATATACAAGATGCAGGGAACTGACATCAAATACAGTGAAAACAGGGGTTATACTGTGGGAGAACATACAAGAGAAACAAAAAAATCATAGTATATTTTAGATACATTGAAAACAATAGCAAGAAAGAAACAAACAAGTTGTGTCCCTATCTTGGGGTTCATTTCACTTAACATCATCTTATATGGCTTTGATGGCATTGCCCCATTTGTTAGGAAATGGAAAGACTTGGAAAAAATTATATTAAGTGAAGTAAGCTGGCCCAAAGAAACATAGGTCCCATGGTTTCCCTTATTTGCAGTAACTAGTATAAGTTGAGGACAAGCAGAAAAGGTCAAAGGCATTCCTTTTTACTATAATATTTTTAAAGTGTTAATATGCTTTTACTTGTCTGAAATGCAAAAACATAAGAACAAGTTGATGCTCAAATGCACTAATCTTTCTCTCCCTAAAACACTTTGTAGGGAACTAAATGCCTGAAAACTCATGCATGTTTTCAGGAAAACAATGCTTTGCTTCTATTTGATGGTCCCAAGTCTGTGGTAGGAAATGAGATAGGAGAATCTTCAGCACCCACCCACCCTAGCGTGTTCCATCTAATTCTTTGAAGTCCAAACCTGAGTGGCATATTATTTTACTTGGTTCTTTTGTTTCATAGCACTTGCAGAATTTTCTGAACTCTGATCTTTTCAAAAGAAAAAAAAAACTCTTATCTTCTGCTTTAAAAATATTTGCTTTAGCATGTAGTTAGTAGCCTGCTGGGTACAGACAAAGAATCTGCAGTCATATTTTGACTTTATGCCATACAAAATGAATGGTTAGTTTATTCATATGGCAACCACATCTCAACAAGTTTCTATATAGCCTTTACAACAATGTTCTTTTTTTTTTAATTTTATTTTATTGTAAAGATGATATACAGAGGGGTTACAGTTACATGAGTAATGAGTACATTTCTACAACAATGTTCTTGAAAGAACATTTGACATTATACAGTCAAACAAGAGCTTCATGAGAGGATCCTTGACTATTTTGACTTGTAAAGGAATCAAGTCTTTAGCTCTTTTGCATTTGCTGCTTCTAGGTGTAACATGAACAGAGGCAGGCTGCAGGTGGGTCAAGATCAGCAAAGCCTATATAGCACGTGCGACTTCCCAGTGCAGCTCTAACAATATCAGACCAATTCCCATATGACTTGCTTAGTATTGCTTAGTATTATGAAGTCTGAGGTGAGCTCAGGAATCTGTTTATTTGGTGTCCACCTAGGCATTCTCAGGCAGATGACAACAGACTGTTTCTTGAGAAACAGTGACATTCAAATGGAGAAATACAGGTGTCTAATAAGTAAATGTTAAAAATCACTGGTATTTAAAGAAGTGTGAATGACAATGATACGATGTGTTTGAAACTTATTGAATTGGCCAAATATTTCTCTTAGGAACCATACCAGCACAGGTGAAGACACAGAAAGTAGTCACTCTTTGCCAAATGGAATAGGAAGGAACTATGATTTATCTGGAGGGTAGGGATGGGAGTATGATGGGATTAGGTGTATTAATCGCAGTAGTAAACCTTCATCCCTTTAGCTTGAGAGAATACTTACAGGAGGTTGTTTTCATGACTGATCAGAGGTATGTACACTGATTCATAGTTCTGTGCAGTTGTTTACTATGTGAGAAATAGAAATAGTCTAACTGTCCAACATGAAAAGTACTTGCTTTAAAATCAAGGCAGATTTAACTGATGTAATCTTATGTTGCCTTTGGAATTACATGGTAGAAGGGTATGTAAAGTCATAAAGAGATGATAAGAAGGTGATGTTAAGTGAAAAATAAATTCATCTTTGGAAAATTATTTTTTCATACTTTTTGATGTTATTCAAAATCTCTATAATGAACATGTCTACACTTTAATAGTTGGAAAGATACTAATTAATGTTACTTTTGAAGGGGGGAAAATTACCTTTGGCATCTGTCAGGCTGGATTTGCATATGTATCACTGATAGAATATGATTTGGGGCATTAATCTCTCCATTTCCGATTCCTCAACTGAAAAATTGAGTGAATGCTAACAGCATATGGGTTTGTCATGAGAATTAAGAGATAATTATGGAAACGCACCTGACACATATCAAGAGCCTACAAATGTTGGATTTTATACCTCTTTTCAAATCTGTTTAAATTTTAAAAAAAGTACTAAACTCTCTGGCCAAAGATCAATGTAAGGGAATTTATTTCTTTTTCACAAACCATATAATTTAAAGTTGTTTCTTTTGGATCCTTTTCTGGGAGAATGTTTCTTATGGCACATTGGATATTGTTAGAATTGAAAACTGGAATTTGTAGTTGGTACTCTAATTGATTAATTGCAGCCTCTGGTCTTATTTGTTTCCCCTTTTGTCAGTTTTAGTAGTTTGGAATATTTAAATACTTTTCCTCCTCCTACAATTTTAATAAAATAAAATCTTATGATCTTTGTCTAGCGAGGCAATAAAGCTCAGAAAATTAACATTTTCCATCTTCTTAAAAATCCCACAGAATTCCAACACCATTTTCAATTGCATCAGAAATACAAAATCCCTATGGTTAAATCTAATAAAAGAAGTACCAGGCTCTAATAATGAAAACTATAAAAATTATTGAGAAAAATTTTAGAAACATCTAAATAAGTGGTGGAATGTATGTTGTTCAGGCTTTGGAAAATTTAATATCATCAAGATGTCAGTTTTCCTCCAGGTGTATGTATGATGGACTTATATGATAGTCTACAGACAAGAATGTTTATATCGAGACTATTTGCAATAGTCAAAAATTAACAGCATTTCAAATGCCTGTCATTTGGGAAATGGATAAAGTGTGGTTTGTTCCAAAATGAAATGCTATATACCAATAATAACAAGCAAGCTACCATTCCATGTGGTATTATGGATAAATCTTAACAATGTTATATAGCACAAAAGACATAAATTAAAGAATACATGATTTTATTTACATCAAGTTCCAAACCAGGCAAATGTATGTGATTGGAAGTCGATCTTGCTGAGGACCAGTGTGACTGGGAAAGAATCCAAGAAAAGTTTCTGTGCTGGTTATTTTCTGTTCTTAATGCGGGTTCTGGTTACATGGTTGTGTTAAGTTTATGAAATTCACCAAAATCTATCCTAATGGCATGCATTTATTTGAACATATTTGATACTAAAATAAAAATTACAAAACTCTATAGTTTCCTTAAGAGATGAAATAAGACAAGGCACCATTCATTGTTGAAGTTAGGTTTTGTTAAAACTATTTGGCCTTATTGTAATCTTTGATGGCAAAGCCAAGCTGTCCATTTGGGAAAGAAAAACTTTAGTTATGGTGTTGATATTGGCACAGTGGAAAGTTGAATAAGAACCCACTTCAGTAAGTTTTGATTAGAGTTATAACAGGAGAAACGGGAGAGTAATACACATTGGGCAAACATTACATATAAATTTCCAGCAGAAACATTTATTCTTATATCTTAATCCATATAACATATAAGAAAACTGTAATTCTGAGTGGGTTATTGATATGGCCAAGATAGGAGGGGACTGCTTTCATTTTCTGTGGCTGCCATAACAAATGGCCATGAATTGGATGGGAACAGAAAATCCTTTCTCTCACAATACTTGCTTGAGGCCAAAAGTAGAAAATCAAGGTGTTAGCATACCCATCACCCCCTCAAAGTATTTAAGGGAGGATTCTACTTCTTGTCTTGCCCTGTTTCTGGTAGCTCCAAGTATTCTCTCTTCATATACCCCTTTTTTTCTGTATCTATATCCTCTCTCCTGTCTCTTGTCAGGACCCTTAGTGTTGGATTTAGTCCCCAACTAGATAATCTAGAACAATGTAGACAGGATTAAGGATCAAATCTACAAAAGCCATTTTCCAAATAAGATTACCTTTATAACTTTGGTGATTTGGGAGGTGACATACCCCTAATTTTATTTTGGAGCCTGTTATTTGACCCACTAGAGGGACCCAGATTTGTAAATGTTAAAAAAAGAGAGAAAATCAAAGCCACAAAACCAAAAATCTGATGTAACTCCAACAGTAAAGTTGTCTTCCCTTCAGTAACAGTGGTTACCACTCATTCTTGTGTCATCATCATACATGGCAGTTTCCAAGGATAGGTCTGAGTCCAACGAAGAAAGAGAATGCCATAGGACTGTGCTGTCCGTCTTTCTTGCTTCTAGTAAATGTTATTGTTTTGTGATGCCTAACCAAGGTCTCCTTTCCAGGCTGGAATCCTCCTATGGTCCAGGGACTTAGTGAATGTAAACAGCTTACAGTATGGTCTTCAGAGAATTGCCTTTGTTTAGATGGAAGTTGCTACCTGAGCTGCATCTTGTTTAATTTTCTTCCCCACCTTACTTTGCATACTCATTTCCTTTCTATTAAGCCTCCTTTCTGAATAACTTTTTTAAAAGAATACCACTCTGTTTCTTGGGGACCTAAACTAAGACAATGCTTCTTTGTCAACAGCTTGTCTTTCCTGCCAGACCTTGCTGCTTCAAGCCCTTTCATTTCTTTAATGGTTATACATAGATGAGGACTTTAAAGATAGAACTATTTATTAGAATTAATCCTGAAGTCTTGGCCCTTTGTGTTGTATTGAAAAAAATCTATGAAGCTCAGAATGGAAGATCAACGTCACTAATGCCAATGAGTAAGTCCTGATGACAGGAATCCTACTTAAGACAAGTTTCCTGTCTTAATGGTGGGGTGAAATGCTCAGTTCGTTAATTTAAAAATATAATTTTCTCCTCATTAATGTGTGATCTTAGCTTAATTATACTTTATGTAGGACAGAATCTAGAAGACCTGGACATTGAGTTCTATGAGCCAAGTAAGCTATTAGTCTGGCCCAGACATCTTGGCTAGCAATGTATCAATGAATTGCTGATGGACCTACAAAACCACACCATCAGCTCTTTTAAAGATAGCCCCTTCATTTTAAATAAACAATATACACCAACATTTAAAAATACATATCACTGCAAACATAATCTTAGATTAAAAGCGGACCAACAACAAGCTTGGCTTGCATATATAAACGTTTAGGACAAGGCTTTTAGGATTCATAATCAGAGTTGGGAAGCAAGTGGGTGTGTATGCTGCTGTCTTGGGTGTGGCCTTCTTGTGGCCTGGAGTCCAGACCAGTGGAGTAAGGATGAATGCTAACAAGTCCTAAACAATTAGGACCAGATGCTACTGTATAGACACCAGAGCAGAACCACTTGGTTCTAGGGCACCATGGCTCTGGGAATTTGAGCAGAAGGACTTTGTCATTCTCCCTGTGATTGTACAGGCATCAATGGGACTCAGCTACCTTCAGAGCCTCTGGTGGGTAATTAATGGAGACCCACGCAGCCTCTATCAATACTACTCTACAGGCTTGCCCCTTCAATATTGGTTTGTCACAACCCCCAAACGAACTCGTGTTCACTTTTAGCTTCAGATTCCACTGCTGAGAATCTGTCTGTTAGTATAGATTCTAGGAAGGAAATCCTCCTGGCTGTGCTCATCTGGGTGCACCCAGCTATGTCATCATGGCCCCCAGTAACTTTGAGATTGATCATCTAGGATCAGGAGTGTACTGCATTACTATCACCAGGAGCTGGAGAAGGTGTGCATTGAGCAAGTACAGTGGCCCAAGGCCTACCTCTTCCATACACCTGGTGGCACAGTGACTAGTGTATGAAGTAACAGCTTCCAGACAATACAATCTGCATTGCTCATCCCTCAATGGGAGACATTGGTCTTACAAGGACAGATCTCCTTCATCCCAAGATGATAAAAATAATCCACTATGTTTAGGAAACAAAAGAAAGATGAAGCTTCCTTTCTCATCACTGGGGCTTCGAGATCCATGTCTCTAGCCCTAAGTCAGGGGGTTTGGTTCATAGTTCAACCCTGCCAGTAAAATGCAGAGGTTCTGGCACATCACTGATCCTTATCATGAGGTTTGACTAGACCTTCCTGGGGATTCTTTATGATATATTGTCTAACTCAGAACTGCAATAGAGCAGTCAGGAGACAGAGAGACAGAGAGAGACAGAGAGAGACCTACACACAGAGGTATAACAATAGTCTCTCTTATTACTCTCATACCTAAAAAGTTTATTCTCAACCCAGGAACCCGAATGACCCCACTAAACCATTAATTGGATCAGATGACTTTTGATCAAAACCACCTGAGGGCTTCTTAATGTTATTTAGAGTTGAAGTCAAAAGTATGTAACTTAGAACATCTTTCATGATTTTAACTCATTACCTCTTCTGCAATATGTATCTACCTGATGCCTTCAAGCACGCTCTATAGAAGGACATCTTCCTAGCACCTCGCCCAGCTTCCTTTTCCCTTCTTTATATATCTATTTTGTTTTAAAAATATAAGAAGCAGCACAAGTCACTGTTAAGTATCTTATATGTCCTAATCATTTTCCCTTCCCTCTTCCAGATGGATAGCCTATGAAGCTGACCATGATTTCTGGTTAAGTGCTGCAGTCTGATTAAGTGCTTTAAAGAGATAGGTGGACTCACAGCAGGAGAATTTTGTGCCATCCTAGCCAAAATCTATTTTTATTTTCTCCATTTGAATTTATTTATTCTTTTTTACTCCTCTTCACATGTTATTTGTGGTTTGTAAGCCTCTGGAGTTATTTAAAAATTTTTTTAACAGAGTCTAACTAAACAAATAGAATAACATAAACTTATTTGAATGTAACACATTGTTTGTGGAGACTTTTCTTTTATATGGGTTGTCTGCATCAGTCTCTATGTTGAGCTTTTCTTTCCTTACATATTTCAGGAATAAAATCACTTGTGGGGCCACATGTGATGTCATTTGTCAGTTGCACCTAGCAGTGCGGTGAGAGAGGCCATCTGCATGCTGGTAATCACCATCAGTTGTAAAATGATTCTTTGAAGGTGATCTGCTGGGTATGAGCATGAGAAATTAAAACAACAACAATAACCATCCTATAAAAGAAAGAAACAGCAGCATCTATCTGGTGAAATCCACTAACCCAGGAGGAGAGGAGGAATAAAGACACCCAGCCGAACTCTGGGAACTGCAGGAGAGCCTATTCTGGTTAGGATGTAACTCTCTAGACATCTGTTGGTGACATCTCCAGTCAGACATGCATCGTTGGAGGGCTCTGTAAATTAGATGGGGGACAGTTTAATGATCTGCAAAGCAGCATATTGAGCCAGTTCAGATAACATCTTCAAAATAGGGCAAGAGAATTAATTTAGGTGGGAGGAGAGAGTGGCTGGATGGGCCATGGAAGAAGGGGCTCTCCAGGAAGGACCCCTTGGAGGTAATGACCTTAAACACAGGGGTGGGGTGGGGAAGGGGATGGGCTGCTTTGTGTGTTTCAGGGAGGATTAAGCAGATGATCCAGGGAGGAGCATAGCCAAGGAAACAGAGGAGGAAATTGTCCTTTTGCAAAGAAGAAAATTAAAAAGTGGGATAACAAAGAACAGAAGCATTACAAATAAAAAAGAAAAAGAAAACCAGAACAGAAGCATTTTCTTCCCTCTGCCCTCCATTTATTTTTTAAAAAAGGCAGCAAGCTAATACAGTGGACCTTACATGCTTTCTTTCTTCAAAAATGTAAATCTTATTGTAAAGGTGATGTATAGAGGGGTCATAGTTATGTAAGTAAGGTAATGAGTACAGTACATTTCTCTTTGAACAATGTCATCCCTCCTTCATTTTCTCCCACTTTTCCCCCTTCTGAATCCCCTCTGCCCCAAGTTATAAAGCTCATTTCCAACGTAGTGTCAAGTATCACTGTTGAATTGGTTCACTCTCTGTCCTACTGCGTGAGCTTTCATACTTGGATTGTGGTGAAGTGTTTTGATTTTCTAAATTATGTTTATGCAGTTTCAATAGAATGTGGGATCTTTGAGAACACACATTTTTGTCTTCTTGTTTGCTCTTATATCCTCAAAGTCTACCTCCTAGTAGGTACTCCATACATATTTGTTGAATGGATGAGTGAGTGAGTGAGTGAATGAATGAATGAACTAATAGGCCTCTAGTTGAGCTAGGAAAGATCACACCTTTCTAGCAGAAGCAGCACTTTGTTAGGGAAATATCTTGATAAGTCATTTGGGATAAATGAGTGAATGGAAAGGCAAGAGACAGCCAAGGCTTTGTGTATGTGATAAACTT
This sequence comes from Dipodomys merriami, assembly GCF_024711535.1. Lineage (NCBI taxonomy): Eukaryota > Metazoa > Chordata > Mammalia > Rodentia > Heteromyidae > Dipodomys > Dipodomys merriami. The sequence goes on along the minus strand of NW_027202382.1, from coordinate 3,962,615 downwards.
GAATTTACCAGTGAAATTGAAGGTGGGCAGCAAAGATAGGAGCCGGAGAAAGGTGGAGAGGTGGGGAACAGAGCTCTTTATTTTTTTTTTTTTTATTGTAAAGATACTATACAGAGGGTTACAGTTACATGAGTGAGGTAATGAGTACACTTCCTCTTGAACATTGTTATCCCCTCCATTGTTTTCCCCCTACCATCCCCTCCCTCCCTACCTTCCCCGAGGTTCTTTTTTTTTTTTTTATTGTGATTAAGTGATTACATAATTTCCGGAATTTCACAGTATTGTGGAATAATGATGCTCATTTAAAGTCACAAGTTCATTCTAACTTTCCTGGAGCAAATTGTCTATCACAGTCTGTAACATATAACGGTGTTCACATGTTATACACCATACATGTGATCAGCAGCATGGGGATATTTAGTAGTGGTTCGACCAGATGAGTGGGAGTTCTTTGTTTCTTAAGTCCTGTTAGTTTTGTCGTATCACCTAACATTTTGGATTTAGCATCCACTTATCAGGGAGACCATGTACCGTTTGTCTCTTTGCTCTTGGCTTACCTCGCTCAACATGATTCCTTCTAGCTCCATCCATTTCCCAGCAAATGCCATTATTTTGTCATTTCTAATGGCTGCATAATATTCCATTGTGTATAGATACCACAATTTTTGGATCCATTCATCTGTGGTGGGGCATCTGGGTTGTTTCCATATCCTAGCTATTGTGAACAGTGCTGCAATAAACATGGAGGTGCACGTGTCCTTGTATATTGGTTCCTGTTGTTCAGGGTAGATGCCTAGAAGTGGTATGACTGGGTCATAGGGAGGTCAATCTTTAGCTTTCTAAGGACCCTCCAGACTGCTTTCCAAAGTGGTTGTATAAGTGTACATTCCCACCAGCAGTGTAGTAGGGTTCCTCTTTCTCCACATCCCCTCCAGCATTTGTTGTTGGCTGATTTGTGGATGTGGGACATTCTGACTGGGGTAAGGTGGTATCTCAGGGTTGTCTTTATTTGCATTTCCTTCACCACCAGGGATGATGAACATTTCCTCATGTGGAACAGAGCTCTTTATAAAGAGTCATGACTAATACTCTTAAACTACAGGCTCTGGAGTCCTGTGTAGGAACTTCCTACATCTATCCTCCATTCTTCAGTAAAAGTATCCAAACCTCTTCCCCATGGGTGAGAAGGTAATCACGAGGAGAGTGGTCAAGTCCTTTCTTACCAAGAGGATAAGACAGGCACTGGTAGCTCACGCCTGTAATCCTAGCTACGTAGGAAGCTGAGATCTGAGGATAGTGGTTTGAAGCCAACCTAGCGAGAAAGTCTGTGAGATTCTTACCTCCAATAAACTTTCAGAAAAGCTGGAAGTAGTGCTGTGGTTCAAGTGGTAGAGCACTAGCGTTGAGCACAAAGAGGCTCAGGGACAGCACAGACCCTGAGTTCAAGGCCCAAGACTGGCAAAAAAAAAAAAAAAAAAAAAAAAAAAAAAAAAAAAAAAAAAAAGATAAAAAGCATCGAAGATACTGCACAACTGAGATCCACAAATTCAATAAATGAAACATGATGAGAAAAAGTTTAAATTCTGAAAAGATGAGAAAATTTTGGAGAAAGCTTATGCTTCTGCCTGGTTATGGATTTAGGCTGAACTTGTGGGGATTTGGAAGAATACTTGATACCAGGGACACACCAAAGCAGACGAAATAGCTTCTGGGGATATAAAGAGATACCCAGAAGTCTGTTCCTTCCACTCATTCACTTTCACACTCTGTCCTCCTCCCTTAGAACTGTTACTGAGAACGGAGATGGGAAGCTCTTTTGGGAAGTTCTCAAGGATGAGAGATGGTCAGAGGAGGAATTAACTAAGGGGTGAGGAGCCAAGGATTTTGTCCAGAGACTATGGTACAGTAGGTATACTAAGAGATAGTTCTATCCCCATTTTTGTGTGTGTGCAAGCATAAAAAAGACATGCTGTTTTATCTCTAGCAAAGTGTATATATTTGGAGCTGCATATTGAGATTCGGATCTGTACTGGATTTCTTTGTATGATTGGTCAATCATTGACTATACCTACAGTATCTTATCTGATGGTTGGTGACATTATGCCTCATAACTTTATAATGAGTTCTTAGAAACTGCTTTCATTAAAATGTAGTTCTCAAGTTAAAGAAAAGCAAAAGAAAAGTCTAGCATCTCTGATTCCATTTTGCATCTATCTCCTTTTTCCGAGCCATTTTCTTCCTTAGACACCTTGGATCCTGGAATTCACAGGACCTGCCCATATACCTTTATTACAAGGGACCAAAGCTACTCCAAAGCAACAGCAGGAACTTGAGGGTTGGACCACGCCCCCAATACATATGATGTTAAGGCTGCACCCTAAAGAAGGAGTAATTATTTCATGGATGTTGTAATTCAGGTCTTAGGCCTGAAACACATGCCCTCTCTCTGAAAATGCTCAGCTGCTATCATTTAAAAATTGTCAAACATCAACTATTAAATTCCTTTCTGTCATAAATTTTTTCCTTGCAACTTTCATGGAAATCTCAAGCTGCAGAACATCTGTGCTGGGGTCCATTCTTATCAGTTCATTGTTAGAGACTATGTCTCAGAATGGGGAGGCTAGCTTGAGTGTCTGGAATGATCCTCCTTTGAGAATTCTCTTATCTATTCCTCTTCCCATAGTGCACCTGTTTAGGGTCAGAGACTGCCCACAACAGGCAAGGGATAAATGAAAAAAATGTCACGGAGTCTGTTCTGGAAACATGCCTGAGGTCTTCATGGGGAACAAGAATCTGAAGAGAGGTGCCCTGAGCCCTAGGTGGGGCTAATGTGGCTACAGTAGTCCTGAGGCTATTGCTGGTGCTTCCTTCCTGGGCCTTTTTGATGGTCAGCTTACAAGTGTGGCCTCCAGTAATGGAGCTAAGAAACTCTCACCTGAGTGTGAAGGGAGCTAATCCAGAGCCCTGCTTCTCAAATCAGTGTTAATCTTCGCAAGCAAATGTGGCTAAAGCATTTGGCTCACACCTCAAGCCAGTCATTTCTCATTGCCTGCCTCTGGCACAGGAACTGAGAAGCAGAGAATCTGGCTGAGATGCCAGGCGTGCCTTGTAGAATAGGAAGCCAGGAGGGAATCCAGAGAGGGCTCCTGTGGCTCAACTCCCATTTGCTGGCACCACAAAGGAAGGACCAATAAGGAAGCTTGGAGTCATTTACCCATTACTAGCTTAATTCACTCATCCCCTCATTTTTGAAGTCCAAGAACCAAGCCCCATTGATCCCGAACACAGAAAGTTAAAAGAAATTGTATTTCCCCTTAAAAACTTGGCAATTTAGAACCAGAGATTCTTATGTAAATGGAACATTAGTGTACAATGTGCCATGTATTCATTTATTGGTCAACAATCAACTAGAAGGCACCAGGGAATTGATAGTTCTAAAGGTGTGACAGATACCCAAGGAAGTTGGTACATCTAATGCATCACCCTGAACCTCCCTCGACTACCCATTCCTTTCCCTCTGGCAGCTGGAACCAATTTATAGTCAGATGTTGTTCCTCCCTTATGGCCAGTGAACCCCAAAGTACAGCTGTGGGGTAGTTGGAGCAGAGGGAACTCAGTGTCTGGAACAAGCCACTATTCTGGCACCCTGACATGCTGGTGAATTCTTAGCGAGCCATAGATAAGTAGCTGCCATCTTTCTAGTCTAAGATTAATAAAGGTAAAGACAAGTTGGAGTGGAAAAGAGCAGGATGGTGGTGGTAATTGTGGCAGAAACTAGATTTACAACCTGAATTAAATATCTGTAGTTAACAGGATCACTTATCCATCGAAAAACATAATAGGTTGGCATTTTTAAAACCAGGTCTGAAGAGCACTCATATCTCCAAAGATAATTTGTACAGTAATTCTGGTTTTTCCTTTTTTGGCAGTATTTGGAATTTGAATTCAGAGCTTTGTGCTTGCTAGTCAGATGCTTTACTGCTGACCCACACCTCTAGCTCTTTCTGCACTCTCTCTCTCTCTCTCTCTCTCTCTCTCTCTCTCTCTCTCTCTCCCTCTCACTCACACACACACACATATATATATATATAGATAGATATCTCTATCTATCTATCTATCTATCTATCTATCTATCTATCTATCTATCTATCTATCTAACTATCTATTTCTATATATAGTAATTTTGGGCTTGAACTTAGGGCCTACACACTGTCCCTTGGCTTTTTTGCTCAAGGCTAGTGCTCTACCACAGTTCCACTTCCAGCTTTTTGCCGATTAATTAGAGATAAGAGCCTCACTAGCTTTTCTGTGTTGGGTGGCTTTGAACTACTATCCTCAGACCTCAGCCTCCTATGTAGCTAGAATTACCAGTGTGAGCTGCCAGAGTCTGGCTTGCACTGGTTATTTTTGAGATAGGGTCTTGCTTCTGTCCAGGCTGACTTCAAACTGTGATCCTCAGACTTCTGATCTTATTCTCCCACAAAGCTAGCATAACAGGCATGTGTCACCATGCTCAGCTATTGGTCGAAAGGGGTCTCCCAGACGGTTCTGTTCAGGCTGCTATTGGTTGGAGGAGTCTCACAGACTTTTCTGCCAAGACAGCTGCCCTCAAATCCTGATCTGATTTCAGCATCCCAAGAAGCCAGGATTATAGGTGTGAACCAGTGGTGCATGACTGTGCTCTATGTTTTGGGTTCATTTTTGGCCAGCTAGTTAAATAAAATCAAAGTCGGCTTCTCTTTCATTGAAAGATGGCTTGGTGCCTTGGCCTTATTGACGTGCAAACCACTAAGGATGCAAAGATTTTCCAACCTGCTTGTGTGGGGTCTATTGTATGTGATGTGACTAGTGTTCAGAAGGGTATGGTATATGATATGAAGTAATAAAATTTACTTTTTAATAATGGTATATGTTTCCTGACTTAGAATTAAACATCTGTTACTTGCTTTAGCAGATGTGTAAACCAAGATGATCTGTGAAGCAGACACTATTATCTTGATTTTATATCTATGGAAACTGAGGCTCAGAGTGGTACATCAGATCTGGAAGGAGACGTCCTCATTCCAACACCCCTGCCCTCAACTGCCTTGTTAAATCTCAGCCTTTTCTGGTCTCTTACATTATTTACTGAGCCCTGACAGTTTGCCATGTGTTGCTGGAGATGGGGCCCTTGGGGCTGACAATGACGGAAGTCAGGTTGGCAGGAGGAAGTGGTATCAGGATTCTCTTGTCAGGAGCCAGTCAATCTAGACACCTGGAACAACCTGGAAGTACCAAGCAAGAATGGAGGCCTTGAAGAGCCTGGGGCTGGAGAGGAGGTGATCTGTATCTCCAAACCAGCTGTGAAGTTTATTCAGAGCTTTCATTGTATCATAGCCTGGGATGGTAAAACCAAGAAGAGAAGAGGGTACAGGAGGGAAGAGGAGGCGAGGAGAGGGGAAGATAGGGGAGAGGAGAAAGAAGAGGAGTGGAGGGTGAAGGGAAGAAGATAGAGGCAGGTTTACTCTACAACAATGAAATATTCAGGTTTGACTTTATTCTGGCAGTACTAAGGAATGGTGCAAATATCCTCCTAAGGAGATATATACCAGGAGGTAAAATTAGTGCTGGGCTACATCCTGCAGGGGAAGGCATTTATATAAAAGTGAAGGGTACAATGTTGCAGGGACTGCTAGCCAGTGGAATATAATGTGAAGGGGAAAGCTCGAATTTTGCAAGCTTTTCAGTTTCACTAGAAAGCATGTGATCTTGAAGAGTTCTCCCTAAGTCTTGCAGTCTTGGTCTTATTGCTGAGTACCTTCCCTGTTTAATCTCAGACCAAAGCAGTAATGAAGAGATTTTTTAAAGTGTACATGAACTTTGGAATTACTCATGAGCTAGAGAATGAGTTTGGTGTCTAGCAATGGGAAACACCTCTTGGTAACACAGGTACAGACTACAGCTTAAGAGAATTCATGAATCTACCCATGTCATTATCAACCCACTTACTCAACCTTGATTCATTCATTCTGTCAATGAATACTTATTGTCACTGATTATGAACTACTCTGTCTGGTACTGGAGATGAAGATCAAAAGGCCATAGTTCCTTTTCTCAAGATTAAGAAAATGACGAGAACTAACCAGGTAGCATAGAAAGAAACATGTGTCAGAGAAAAAAAATGTGCAAACTACAGTACAGACACCAGGGAGGATATGACAAGGGAAGAGAGAACTTTCTGGCAGGAGTCCATTAAGGACATCCAAATGGCCTATTCTGAGCAGATCTAGCGAGATGGTCTCCATTTTAAACAGATTGAGGTCCAAGTATGAAGCAAGAGAATGTTGGTGATAGGGCTTTATACATGGACAATGACTACTTCTCAAGTGTGAGGTAGAATGTGATCATGTCTGGAAATCCCTCTAAGTGGACAGGAGGGCTCCATGTAGCTCTGTGACATGATGACTAACAAAGCTTTTTAGAAGTCTTGGGTGTCCCACTCTTACTAGGTAATTCCTGAAAATATTACTTTTGGGCCAACCACGATCCCTTTCCTTTACTGGGCACGATGGAAGTAATCTATTATAAGTGTTCTGCAATCCTGGACAACTTTCTGGGATACCTCTGATTGCAGATTGTGCTCACTTCACATTCGAAGCACCTTGGTTGCTGGATGTGATGGACTTGCCTGCCTCCCAGAAGCAGGAACTGCCCAAACCAAGCTTCAGTCATGGTTGACTCAGAGGGAAACACTTTCCTGTGATAGGATACATTTTATTTCTTTATAAATCATATCTCCAGTAAAGCTGAGCAACAGCATGGATTCCAAATAATGGCACTATAGAGTTATTTCTCCTCTGTACAGAAGAAATGTGATACAAACATCCTGTCTTGTGTGTGTGTGATTTTTGTTGTTGTTGTTAATGATTTGGTGTTTTCTATGGTGTGTAGAATGGACAGGCTTACAACTCGAGTCCAGTGGCTCATGCCTGTATGTAGCTACTCAGTAGGCTGAGATCTGAGCATTACAGTTTGAAGCCGTCCCAGGTAGGAAAGGCCATGAGACTGACTTCCAATTAACCTCCAAAAAAGCAAGAAGTGGAGCTGCAGCTCAAGTGATAGAGCACTAGCCTTGAGCAAAAAAAAAAGCTAAGGAGCAGTGCCCAGCTCAGTCCCAGGACTGTCCCCCGCCCCCTCAAAAAGGTCAGGCTTTATATTACCAACAGAAAACAGTAAACTTTACAGAAAAAAATAATGATGACAGTTTTTTCATCCAACCCATGTTTTCTCTTATTTCTGAAAATGACATTATGAATCTGTATCGAATTCTATTGTACTACCTAGAAGCCAAGGTCTTTAGTACAATTAAAGGTTTGCTTTACCTTTACCTTCGAAGTTATTATATCCTTTTAACTCTCTTAATGAGAGCATTTTCTTTGTGATCACTGGGGATTCTCAGAGATTATATGCTTATTTGAGAAGACTAAATCCTAGTTAACGGGTCTGAGTAAATCCTAAGCAGTGATTCCTAATACTGTGATTTATTCATCTTTTAGGGAGCTTCCAAAGGCTTTTCTTTATCATCTATCTTGGCTGAGTAGGATGAAGGTCATTACAAATATATTAAGAACAAACTTTTAGAGTTAAAAATTGGTGGTCAATAAAGTGCAATCTAGTCACATGGAACTGTTATTAAAAAGAATTTTCTGAGAGGTTGGAGTGATATTATTTTATAAAATAGTTATAATAGTGTTTATGTGTATTAATTTTTTATTCCGCTATAATAATTACCATAGGGGCTGGGAAGGTGGCTCAGTGGTAGAGTGCTTGCCTTGCATGCATGAGACCCTGGGTTGGATTCCTCAGCACCACATAAGCAGAAAAAGCCAGAAGTGGCACTGTGGCTCAAGTGGTAGAACGCTAGCCTTGAACTGAAAAGCTGAGGGACAGTGCCCAGGCCCAGAATTTAGGTCCCATGACTGGAAAAAAAATCCATAAATTTAGGAACTCGAAAACATCAATTTATTATTATTAGTCTGGAATTCAAAAATCCAAAATGGCTCTCACAATATACTGAAGCCAAGGTGCTAGTAAGGTTATGTTTGTTTCTTAAGGCTCTAAGAGAGAATATGCTTTCTTGCCATTTTCAGTTTGTAGAGGTCACCTACATCTCTTGACTCATAATTCCTCCCTCCATCTGCAAAGCCAGCAGTACAGCATCTTCCTCACCATTCTGCAAGATCATGTTTTTCATTGTCTTCACCTTGAACTCTGACCCTCCCAATCTCCACCTCTTGAGTAGCTGTGATTACAGGTGTGAACCAGCATACACAATCCACACTCTACTTTTAAGGACCCTTACATTTTGGCCACTTAGTTTATCCGGCATAATCTCTCATCCCAAGATTTTAACTTAATACCTTAATCACATTCGTAAAGTCCTTTTTTCATGTAAGATAACATATAAATTCTGGGAGTTTGGACATGGATATCTTTTGGGAATTATTCTCTGTATCACACTGAGTATTGTGGATATTGTGAATTTTGAGAGGGAAAAATTAAAATGCAACATTTTTTTTTTAGGATATGTAATCCATTGACTTGTTCTCAGTACTCAGTTCATTCTTCCTTAGGACTTGAGGATTTGTTGTTGTTGGGGTCCTTGAAATCAGGGCATGGGCACTATTCCTGAGCTTTTATTTGCTCAAAGCTAGCACTCTTTCACTTTGAGCCACAGTTCCACTTCCAGTTTTTTGAGTGGTTAATTGGAGATAAGAGTCTCACAGGGACTTTTCTACCCAAGTTGGCTTTAAACCATTATCTTTAGATCTCAGCCTCCTGAGTAGATAGGCTTACAGGCATGAGCTACCAGCACCTAATGACTTGAGGATATTTTTGGATGGTTTCCTTCTCAACTAAACTCCAGGACACAGAAAAACACAAATTGTTTCTCTATGGTGATTTAATCTACCCAAGAGGGCCACCTATTTTTTTTTTTTTTTGGGTCCAGTCGTGGGGCCTGAACTCTGGGCCTGGGCGCTGTCCCTCAGCTCTTCAGCTCAAGGCTAACACTCTACCACTTGAGCCACAGCGCCACTTCCGGCTTTTTCTTTTTGCTTATGTGGTGCTGAGGAATGGAACCCAGGGCCTCAGGCATGCAGGGCAAGCGCTCTACCACTGAGCCACCTATTTTTAGCAAAAGACGTCTAGGGAAGGAAAATAGTATTCATTGGGAATTTGCTTTGTGCTAAGTTATTTCCATAAATGATCGTGTTTTAGTGAACTGATAAATTATTTTTGCCTTCATTTTACAGATGAGAAAAGAAGTCATACAGGCTAAATAAGCTAACAAGGTTACAGTAAGTCGGTATGTTACAGAACTTGTATTCAAATTCCATTTTAGTATGGCTTAACATCAGCTCTCTTTTTATGCTTATATGCATACTGTTTCCAAAAGGCCCAAGTCCATACTACTAGCTAAGATGAAAGTTGAATTCCATCCCAAGTGCATTTTCCTCTCCACTGTACTAATGCATCTGTCATGATCAGAAAGATTCTGATTACTATAAAAATAAGTCAACTACACAATGAGGAAGTGCATTAAGCTTTTCAATTTGACTGGCCACTACAAAAGATAGAGAGTCCAAATGCTAAATGGATGCCTCTCTTATATTTAACTTTCTTTATTTGTAAATATTTGAGCCTTAAAAATATCTTAAAGGTATTTTTATGTTGTGGTCAGGATCAAATCAGTCTAGCTGGGTACATTGCAGTCCAAGGGACTTGGTATTGGGTATAAGCTTGAATATAATATTTGAGAGACTCATCAACCTGTTGAAAAGTAGGTTGATGATGCAACTGATTTATATACTTTACACTAGCTGAGAGGGCTGAAACCTCAGATTCTTTGAATGATTAAGTGTTCAGTAACAGAAGGAAAATAGAGGAATCTTCTTTTCTTTTTAATAAGCTTTTTATTGTGAAAATACTGTACATAGGGATTATAATTACATGAGCAAGGTAATGAGTACATTTCTTATCAAGCATTGTTGCCTCTTCCTTTGTTTTTCCCCTACTATCCCTTCCCTCCCATCTTCACAACTACACTCCTCCTCCCCCCTCTCTTCCTGACCCTCCCCCCACCCCCCGCCTAAATTGTAAAGTTGGTTTTTCGACATCTTGTACATCTCATTGTTGCAATGGGTCAACCTGTATCCCTATTTAAACAATTTCTTTTTTCCCTTCCCCTCCCCAAATTATACCAATGGTTTTCCTTATTTGCAATAACTAGTATATGTCTGAGACAAGCAGAAAAGGTTAGATAAGATGATGTTAAGCGAAATGAGCCTCAAGATAAGGACACAAGTGTTTTTTTTCTTTCTTGCTATTGTTTCTAATATATTTATAAGGTACCACATGATTTTTTTTGTTGCTTTGTATGTCCCTCCCCCACGGTATAACTCCTGTTTTCACTGTATTTATGTAGGAATCTTCTTATTGTGCAAAGAGAACAATATTACAGTGTCCATTCATTTACTTACAGAAGGTATGTGTGTGCCTGTCTGTGCTATGGATTTTTGATATTTTCTTTTTTCTTTATAGTTTCCTTTCTTTCTTCCCTGGGGAATCATTTCACGCTCAATGCACAAGCCCAGAGCAAATAAAAATAAAAAAGAGCTCTACGCTAGTTTGGGATTCATTAACTCTGGAGGTTGTTTCTACTGCCTGGGAAAGATAGGTGAATGATCCCCATTGTCATCAGAAAGCCATGCACAGCTCTAGAAAATCTGAGCCCAATCACTCCTGTCTCTAAGAGCTGCACAGTTGGATATGGAAAACCACACTTTGATAAAACTGGATGGCAATACCTATAGGGTGAGAAAGGTGAAGATGAAACCCTTGAGAGAATCACCCTGGAAAGGGGTTGGGTGGCAAACACAATATAGAAAATAACAGCCTAGTTGGCAAGAAATAACTACAACAAAAATTATTGGCCTAGCCACCAAACTTCCTGCAGTGATTAGCAAGGTCTTTAATAAGATTCTCTGCCTTTATGGTGTAACCTGTGGAGGTCCTGCACATGTTGAGGTGGTCAGAAGCTAAGCAGGAGGGACACATGAGAGCCAACAATGATTGCAAACATGTCTCTATCTGAAGCCACAGTATTGAACTTCTCACTGTCTTTCATTCATCAATGAATTCAGTTGGCAAAAACTGAAATTTGGGCTCAACTTGATTTACAAAATGGAACATTGTGGCAGGTTAAAGACTCCACAAGCTCTCCTATACTCTTTTTAACCCCAACGAATTCTTGAATTCTATGACTGTTTTGGCCGATAAGATATGACAAAAAATGATGCTAAACCAGTTTCTAGGACAATCATCTTGCAGCCACTATCTCTTAAGTTACAGACACCATGTTGTGAGGCAGCCCAAGTACCACTGAAAGTGGTTCATCTGGATAGGAACTGAGGTCTCTTGCATGTGGTTTAATAGAAAACTAGAATAATGAAGATGGAATTGTCAAAAAAGGAAGCTTTAATGCCATCCCATTGCCAGGGTATTCTGCTACCAAACTTCTTACTTGATGAAACCTAGAACCTTTATGAGAAGTACTTTAGGTAGACTCAGAGATGACTTTAAGGACACAGAGATGGCATTTAGAATGAAACTATTCTCTCCAGGGCTAAGTGGTGAATGGTTGAGAAGGAAGATATAGATACCAGACATGCTAATGTTTGTCCTTGGCAATTCTTTTGGTCACATTCTATTGTAGAAAGGTAGTAGAGTGATGCATTAGTTTGGACCTAGTATCCCCCAAAGATCTCATGGTAAAGGCTTAGCCCCCAGTTTGGCACTATTGGGAGGTTGGAGAAACTTCAAAAGGTAGAATCTTTGAGGTTTATTAGGAGGGCTTTGTGTCATTTGCAGTACCTGATCTCTCTGTTTATGACTTTGTCTCTGACTGTCTCTGTCTATCTGTCTGTCTGTCTGTCTGTCTGTCTCCCTCCCTGTTTCCTTCCTGATTCTTGGCCATGTGATGAGTAGTTTTGCTCTCTTGCCCAAAGCAATGGAAGCACCTAATCAAACCTCTGAAACTGTGAGCCCAAACTAACCTTTATTTGTTAGAAGCTGACCATCTTGGATATTTGTTACAGAAATTAAAAGGTGACTACTATGGGTGACATCTCCTATCTATGAGCCTGTTTAGGTGATTATTACATCATGAAAATGGAAGATGTCACTTCTCCAACTTGTTTCTCACTAGGTGATGGTCATTCTTGAATTAGTCTAAGTGCCTTGGAGTCAAGAACAATGCAGTTAGCATTCTTCTCCTGTTACTACTTGAAATTGCTTACTAAAGTATGTACAACTAGTCATATCCAAGTAGCCTATTACCAGAAATTGCCTGCGTTTTTGTCAATCTGCTGGTGTTTCCTACCCTGGTAATAACCCACACAGTGTCTGGCATGTGTTGGTGCTAAATACATTTGTTGAATGACTGAAGCCAAGTGAGGAGGTTAGTTCTTTTCATCTATTTCCAACCACCAGTTCCTAGCACAGAGCCTGGCGCACAGAACTGCTGAACAAATGCTCATTAGGTTGATTTTGATGGCATTATTTCTAAAATAGTGGCTTGATGAATAAGTAGATTCTCTCCCTCTCTTAAAAATGTCAACTCCAAACAGAAGCATAAAAGAACTAGAGCTCAAAGCAAGAATTATTCACAAATTTCAAGTGCCTCCATCCATGGGTTTTAATGAAAGCAGTTGAGAATGTTGTGGTAATTACAGGCAGGCTAATATCTCTGCCATATGGTTTGAAAGCAGGTCTGAATTCTGAAAGCCACTATCAGCAGTTTTATTTTTTGCTGCTGCTTCTCTGTACCCCCTGCCTGTCTTTGTCTCTCTCTTTTTGCTTTTGTCTCTTTCTTTTGACCTCATATTCCCTTTCTCCCACACTATTTTTCCTCATTGGTTCCCCTCTTCCAACCCTCAGCCACATTTTTAAAGGCTTTCATAAGAAACATCCAGTGGTTCAGACACTAATTGCAGTGACCGGAAGAGTCACCTGACTTAGTGCCCAGAAAGGGAACCAAGGATGCTGTGACCTCTTGTGAATTGATTGTGTCACTTCATACCCTAATGTGGTTGTGTGTTCAAAAGGAAAAGAATGTAATTAATCTCTGTGCAATGGGCTGCCCTCGTGCAGTGATTCCTGACCCTGGCCCCACGGAGTATCACTTGGAGAGTTATTTTAAAGAAAGCATGAGTGCCTGCCCCCTTCTCCCTTCAGGATTAGATTCTGAATCACTCATTTCCAGGTAAGAGTCAGGACATAATAGTCTGTAACATACCTAAGATGATTCTAATAGATGGCCAAGGTCTAGATCCTTGCCTTGGATAAAAGTGCAATCCAGACTTCCTCATTTTGTCTGCCTTTTATACTTGGAAGTGAGACTGTACAAGCATTACCAATTACAAGACATTCCCTCACTTACATATAACTATTTAATTAAAAGAACTACAGATCTGTTTAGTAAAAAAAACACATTCATGAATGATCTCATAAAGTCCTATAGAAACTCTAGGAAGTAAGCTAGAATTAATATATATATATGTTCATATATTCATATATGTATCTCTCTATATATTTACTAAACATACCTCCATACCTCCAGCCCTATTGCTCTGGCTATTTTTGAGACAGGGTCTTGCTTTTTCCCTGGACTAGCCTAGACCTGTGAGCCTCCTATTTGTAATTTCTGCTATAGCTGGAATGACAGACACCATGCTCAGTTTTTTTTATTGAGATGGGGTCTTAAAAAGTTTTTTTGGGGGCTGCGAAGGTGGCTCAGTGGTAGAGCGCTTGCCTTGCATGCCTGAAGCCCTGGGTTCGATTCCTCAGCACCACAAAAGCAAAAAGAAAAAAGCTAGAAGTGGCGCTATGGCTCAAATGGTAGAGCGCTAGCCTTGAGCTGAAGAACTGAGGGACAGCGCCCAGGCCCAGAGTTCAGGCCCCACGACCAGACCCCCCCCCCAAAAAAAAGGTTTTTTGCTCAAACTGATGTGGAACAAGGATCCTCTTGATCTCAGCCTCCTGTGTAGCTGAGATGACAGCCATAAGCCATGGGTTTCTGGCCTGGAATAAACATTTCTGTTTTGTAAGTAGATGCTTAGACACTGGGAAGCCAGAGTAGTGATGTCTTCTTCCAAGATAGAGCTCTTTCTACTGCATCATACTGCCTTGAAATAAGAGAAGAAACTACTAATGTCTAAGAGACAAGACTTTTCCAGTATGTCCTAAAATTCCCAATATGGGTAGTTACCTTGGGCTAACCAGAAGAGTATGTGCCTTGTTTCTATCATATCATTGTTATTCCTTGGGAGAGAAAAGCCTGGGGTCTTTCTCTAGCAAATTAGTTGATAAGATTAGCTAATGATTGCTGCTTTGGAAGGCAGGAGATCCCAGAGGCCTCAGTGAAAGGGGAGCTGACGGGAGCTGGTTGGGAAGCCAGCTGTGCAGTCTGTGCTGTGAGCCTAAAGCCAGAGACTGTGAAACTTGGTGTGAGTCGTGTCCTATGTTGCTTGCTGATTTAAGGCCAGGTACTGAGAAGTAGTTGCCTATATATGAAGGAAGTAACTACCAGTTGGTAGTGAAAAGCAATTGGGTTCACTTCACTCAAACTTGAATTTCTTGCTAGCAGCCTTCCTGAGCCTCAATATCCCAAGCTGTAAAATGACTTACATTTTTCTGGAGATGTAATTTGTATCAGGAAGCAAGTGAGATGAATGATGATGATGATGATTGTATGTGTATGTGTGCATGCTTTAGAATCCAGAGTGCTCTGCCCCTATGAAGCATTTTGATTGAGGTACTAATAAGGTATTTTGGAAAGACTGATGGACTGTCATTCAGAAGGCCTGGCAATCCTTTGCCCGCCTCTGTCTTTTTGTTATAGATATGACAAATTGTTCAACTGCTCTTCTTTCTGGGAAATGGGATAATGACTACAGCACTGTCCTTGGAGTTGTAAAATACCAATGAGGATGCTTGTAGGAAAATTCAGAGTAAACTATTAATTGCTATGTAAATGCAAGGAAATATTAAGATTATAATTCATATGCCTTCACAATGGTCTTATTTTTCATAGGCATCTACTATTACTAACATATTGTGTTGTCCTTTGGGCTGGATTTTCAACTCGCATTCTGCTTTAAATACTTTAAGTTATTCATGAAAATCTCATTCTCTTTGCCAGTGATTGGCCAAAAGCAGGTGACCCAAGCTCTGGTTTCAGGGAAGTTTGTGGCAAGTACATCAAGAGTTCAAAGGAAGGATTATTCTATTCTGTCTCTGGACACTGTGGTGTTTGTCTGTGAAGCCAGGAACTGCAGCAGCACCTTGAGGTCATAAGGAAAATTGCCTTACATACAGTTATTACAGATGCATTGTGGGTGACGGGGTGACAAGCATAATACCCTTGACAGTCCGTGAGCAGTTGAATCAGCCATCTATGAAAGCCATTCTACCTCCAAATATCTTGTTTAAAATAATAACACTTTATTGCTGTTACTTTTTAAGCCCATTTGACAAGGTTTAAAAAGTTTTTAATGACAATGTATCTTTGGCACAAGAACAGACCTCAGGACCAATGGAATAGAATTGAAAACCCAGAAATGAACCCACAGACCTATAGCCATCTAATCTTCGATAAGGGAGCTAAAAAAATAGCATGGAAGAAAGACAGCCTCTTCAGTAAATGGTGCTGGCAAAATTGGTTAATCAGTTTAGAAAACTAAAGCTAGATCCTATATCACCCTGCACCAGAATCAATTCCAAATTTGACTCAGAGTCAGAACAGACACTCTGAAAACATTACAGGGTGGAATAGGAGAAACCCTAGGTCTCCTTGGCACAGGACAAAATTTTCTTAATAGAGACCCAGAAACACAACAAATCAAAGAAAGGTTGGGCAAATGGGATTGCATGAAGTTTCAGAGCTTCTGCATGGCAAAGGACATAGCTAGCAAGATGAATAGAAAGCCCACGGATTGGGAGATCTTCACTAGCCATACAACGGATAAGGGTCTCGTATTGAAAATATACCTGGAACTCAAAAAATTAAATCCCCCAGCAACAAATCCTCAAAGAAACACCTGCCCAATAAATAAGTGGGCTAAAGACTTAAAAAGAAACTTCTCTGAAGAGGAAATAACAATGGCCAATAGACACATGAAGAAATACTCAACCTCTCTAGCCATAAAAGAAATGCAAATCAAAACAACATTGAGATACCACTTCACCCCAGTTAGAATGGCTATAATCAAGAACTCTAATAACAACAGATGCTGGAGGGGATGTGGACAGAAGGGAACCCTACTACATTGTTGGTAGGAGTGTAAACTTGTTCAACCACTTTGGAAAGTAGTATGGAGGTTCCTCAAAAGACTCCACATAGAGCTCCCCTATGACCCAGCAATCCCATTTTTGGGCATTTACTGTAATGATCACAAACAAGACCATATTAAAGCACAAGACCATATGACCAGCACAACTATGTTTATTGAAGCATTATTTACCATAGCTAAGATATGGAACTAACCTAGATGCCCCTCATAGATGAATGGATCAAGAAAATGTGGTACATATATATACACAATGGAATTCTATGCATCCATCAGAAAGAATGACATTGCCCCATTTGTTAGGAAATGCAAAGACTTGGACAAAACTATATTAAGTGAAGTAAGCCAGGCCCAAAGAAACATAGGTCCCATGGTTTCCCTTATTTGCAATAATTAGTATATGTCTGAGACTAGCAGAAAAGGTCATATGAGATGATATTAGGCAAAATGAACCCCAAGATAAGGGCACAAGTGGTTTTTTCTTTCTTGCTATTGTTTCTAACATATTTATAAGGTGTTTTGTTGCTTTTTATGTCCCTCCCCCACAGTATAACCCCTGTTTTCACTGTATTTGATGTTGTTATAATTTGTGGAGGGGAAGAGAAAAAACAAATTGTTTAAATAGGGATATAGGTGGACCCATTGCAACAATGAGATGTACAAAATGCTATATTAAAAAACAAACTTTACAACTTTGGTGGGGGGTGGGGGGAAGTGTAGTCATGGAGATGGGAGGGCCGGGATGGTAGGGGAAAAACAAAGGAGGAGGCAACAGTGCTTGATAAGAAATGTACTTATTACTTGCTCATGTAATTGTACGGTATTTTCACAATAAAAAAGCTTATTAAAAAAAGACAAGATATCCTAACTGATGTACTTTGTAATTTGACCAACTTATGATGATCTTTGTTTTGTTTTGTTTTATTTTGCCAGTCCTGGGGCTTGAACTCAGGGCCTAGTCACTGTCCACGAGCTTCTTTTTGCTCAAGGCTAGCATGCGACCACTTGAACCACAGTGCCATTTCTGGCTTTTTCCGTGTATGTGATACTGAGGAATCAAACCCAGGGCTTCATGCATGCTATGCAAGCACTGTACCACTGAGCCACCTTCACAGCCTATGGTATTATTCTTGATGCTTATGATTCACATTTTCTTTTTTTTTTTTTTTTAAAAATAGCTCTTATCCTACATATCATAAAGGTGATGATTGTTATAATAAAAGTAGGCCTGGAAAATATGAACAAATTTAACAAAGGGAATACAAATTGCTTACAACCCCCACTTGCCTGGAAAAAGCTATAACAAGCATTTTGGTCACATTTCCTTGGTGTTGCTGTAGCCTGATTTTACTCACTTGCTATGTTTGCAGAATGGAAAGGAAAGTCATAATAGAATTTGCTGTACTCATGTCCTTCCAGAAGGAGGCAAATAGGAGACAAGGATGGAGACAAATCTGGGGAACTTTGTTGGAAAGAAACTTGGGAGGACAGAGAAACAGGAATTTCTCAGAGACAGTTTTCAAGGTTTTCCCAAAGTTTGGTTATGCATTCTGCTGGCTTTCCTTGGTTGCTGAAGGAAGATGCATTTTTCTTCTTCTCTGAGGGCTGAGCTTGGAAGAGACTCATCCTGACCCCTGCGCCTGGAGATACTGTGCTACAGCCAGCTGGCGCCTTGCATATTTTGAGTATTTCATCCAGTTGCATCTTAGTGATCTAATTAATTGAGGTGAGAGCCACTGCATTTCCAGGAATCAGGCTGTGAAATGTATTCAGATACTTAGAATTCAGATAGGCAGAGATTGTAAGACTGGTTTATCGTCAAAGTTGTAAATGGAAGTCCTCTGGCCTGTGTGTGATCCACCCAGGCAATTAATTTTGGCTGCATGGTCTTAAAAAGATATTGAGAGACATTAGGTACACACTCAGATTTCAGGTTTCTCCTTTCTAAAAAATATGAAGATGTGGCAATATCGAGCTTGCACTTGTGCATTAGTAAGTCCTTCGCTGAGGTGAATTGGCTGTACCTACATCCTTAACCATTGGTTCTTATGTTCAGCACACACACCTGAGCCACATATTCATGTTGGCATTTCTACTGTTTCACTTCTTTCTCTGGCACCTGCTGCAGGTGCCAGAATTCTCATTCTTTACCACCTATACCTGGTAACAGAGACATGTCATTATATTTGGCAGATTAGACCAAATGGTAATGAATGATTCCTAAAAGGGTACACTGGAAAAAGTTCTGGGGATCATTGGGAAAGGCCCACTATTGATTGGTTGCTGTCTGTCCTGGGTATCTTAGTAGGTGTAGAAGTTATCCACTAAGCATTTTGATAAGACCTTTAGAACTTCCAGAATGGCCTTACAGAAACTATGGGTTCTAACTCTAAACTTGAGTTCTAACTCTAATTCTACCATGACTTAGTATGAGCAACATGGTCCTCTAATTCGATGTTCATTTCCTTACCTGTAACATGGGTTAGTGTTCCCATTTCTCTCTATATCACATGGCTGCCATGAGAATTAAGTACAATGTTGTACATAGATGAGCTGAGGTAACACAGCGGGTTTTGCTATTGATGTTCTCATATTTTTTGTTTCTTTTTTATTTTTTGCTGGTCCTAGGGCTTGAACTCTGGACCTAGGTGCAATCCCTGAGTTTCTTTTGCTCAAAGCTAGTGGTCTACCACTTGAATCACAACATTGCTTTTGGATTTTCTGAGTAGTTTATTGGTGATAACAGTCTCATGGACTTTCCTGCCCTGGCTGGCTTTGAAGCACAATCCTCAGATCTCCGCCTCTTGAGTAGCTAGAGCTGCTGGCACCAGCTTTTTTTCTTTATTGCATATATAGTTTTACAAAGAGGTTACCCTTCCCTAAGTCAGGTTATGAATACAATGCATCTGGATCAATATCATCTCTGCCACTTTTTCCTCTTCCTCTCTCTTGTTTTGAGTTGGTTTAAAATTCTCCTTGACACCAGGCACTGGTGGCTCATGCCTGTAATCCTAGTTCACAAGGAGAATGAAATCTGGGATTATGGTTCAAAGCCAACCCAAGAGAGGAAAGTCTGATTTCCAATTAATCACCAAAAGCCAGAAGTGGAGCTGTGGTTCAAATGATAGAGCACTAGCCTTGAGCACGGAATCTTGGAGACAGTGCCCAGGACCTGAGTTCAAGGCTCAGAATCAAGACATACACACAATTTTTTTTTTCTTGAGACATAGTTATTATTTAGGAAATTTAGTAATTGATCTCTACCCAAGATATCATTCAGATGTAACTTTGTTTTGCTTTATTTTCTGAGTTAGATTAGGATATCCTTTTACTTAAATATAGAATGGGGAGGAGAATCTATATAGATGAGTTTGTCTTTGTAAGGCTTGTTCCCTGGTTCTCATAGCTCAGAGTTGGGAGTCAGCTGTGCTACGTGGCCATCCTTTTCTCATTTTATATCAGATATAGTGGTGATTGTGGGGCTAACTGGAAATCGTTCTCTGCTATTGTCAACTATCATGAGACAGTTTTATACAGCATATCAATAGCTTGGGCAAGGATCAACATTTTTCAAAATATAGTTTCTGCTGAATGCATATTGCTTTTGCACCATCATAAAGTAGAAAAATTGTATGTTGAAATATCATAAGTTGGGGACCATCTGTATTGGGAGGATATGGACATTTAGATCTAGCAGTGAGAGAGGCTGGGCTGAGAGAGTTCCCTACATGTGATTAGAATTCCTGCTGAGCGTCTGCAGATGCTGAAGTGCACATAATACCACCCTGGGATTTGCTTGAGAAGGAAATGATCTGTTGATTCTCCAGTGGGTGGAGATGTCAGTAAATGCTCTCAAGAAGGGTATACATTTACAGAAATGCCTTGAATTTTATGACACTGCTGAAAGTTATTTTTAGTATAGAAATCTATGAAGGTTTAATGAGGTAATATCTGAAAGTCATTAGATATTTCAATATCTGAAAGTTGAGATGCCTGGTAGAAGGTGCTACTTAAGTACATTGGTTCCAATGTTGCTTTCTGTAGAAGGAATATCACTATATAATAATGCAGTACAGCATTTGATGGCCATATGGCACAGAGAAACAATTCAGGAAAATAGTGCAGTCTGGTGCTGCTAGCCAGCTGAACAGGGCAAAACTGCAGTGGGCTTCCTTGGTAGCTATTTAGTAGGATGGTGGGTGTGTGAAACATCTTCAGTTGGGATTGGCATGAATATGTAGAACTTTCATTGGCTCTCCAGCCAAAAGGTCTGTGATGTGTTTGTGAATTGTGGGCATGATTGTGTAGGCAGGTGGAACAGCTGCAAGGGGGAGGTTGCTGAAGTAGCCCTTAGCTCATAGACCAAGTAAAAGAGTCAAGCCCAGGCTGTCTGCTTTTTACTAATATTGTCAGATGCTGGTGACTGAACCCAGGTTGTTGGACATGTGTAAGTGCTCTGTCACTGTGATGCCCCTCCAGTCCTCACAGTTGAGTCTGTTCTCTTCCTCCCAATGTTCTTGAACTTCATGATTGATTTTTTTCCTTTGTTGTCTCCTTTTTGGCCAACAGAGATCTGTACTGTGTTTATCTGCAAGTAACCCTTCATTAGTATAGGCTTCCTATACTAGCAAATATGTAATTATATCTATGTAGGTAATTAAGATAGATTTATTTTTTTAATTTTTTGAGCTCAACACATGAGTTGAATGGTCCAAATGATCTCTTTCTTCCTGGCTGGCTGTTCATACATTTATGGGATGCTTTGCTTTAAGAAAAGTGGATAATTCTGAAATTGCAAAACTATGTGCTTAAGGGGCAAATTATTTATTTTTCAGGAGGAATGATAGACAAATTATTTAAAAGGTTTGCATTTGGGGAACTGGCACTGGGACTCAAGTGGTAAAGCTGTAGCTTTGAGCTGAAGAGCTGAGGGACAGTGCCCAGGCCCAGAGTTCAAGTCCCATGACTGACCCCCCCCAAAAAAAAGGTTTGTATTTGGGATGTGATGAATTTTTTCTTCATTAAATTTGATGTGAATTATTTCACATTGTTGGAATTCAGCAAATATTTTGCTGTTATAAGTTTATTTCTGACATGGTATTATATGCATAAGTCCTTAATAGTCAGTATTTACTGAATGAATGACTCTTCAAGGGCCAGAGCTAGTTTCCCACTGTTTGTTAGATACCTCTCCCTCTATATCCTCAGCAACCTCAACATGTGTCTCACTGATCAATCTTGTCTGCTTAAATAGCAAGTTTCCTCTTTTGGGTGCAGTAAATGCACATGGTGTTCAGGGACATTGGACAGCCTGCTTTCTAATCTATAGCCATATACAAACTTCTTGACTAGGCAAAAACTTCACCAGAACTTATCTCAACCAATAGCTGGACACAGTGGTGTGTGTCTGTCATCCTAGCTATGCTGAAGTATAAATAGGTCCATTGTAGTCTAGGTAGGCTTAGGAAAAAAATTATACTCTATTTTAAAAATAACAAAAGCAAAATGGGCTTGGGGGAGTAGCTTAAGTTGATAGAACACCTGCCTATCAAGTGCAAGGCCCCGAGTTTAAGCTCCAATATGTCAGGGAAGGAGGGAAGAAATGACTTGGTTATGTAAAGAAGCAATATTGTTCTTCGGTCCTTCTGTGTTTTAGGCTATCCTCCCATTGTAATTGCTATGTTCATTTGGAAGAAGAAAATACAGAAAGAAATAGAGGGGTATTAATTTCTCCTTAGAAGCTAGGGGGAATGCACATATTTCTACCAAACTTCCATTTAGCTTTGAAGGCAGAACAATTTTTCACTGGAATTCATGCAGAATTACAAAGATGTTCAGCACCAATGCCTCTCTCTCTGCCTTTTGCAAAGGCGGGGTACAAATCTGGCAGGAGCGGAGGGCTGCAAGTGTGTGTTTCATGTGCAGGGACAGAGTACAGGGCTGGGCAGGTCCTCTGCCTGGTCTGGGGGTGAGGGCCATCTGGCTTCCTTTATCCCTCAAGACTGGCTTAAAGGCTTTCTCCTTTTTCTGTTTCCAATGCTGAAATGATCATCTGATTTTTAAAAAAACTTGTTCCTAGTGCCCTTAATTGTCTTCTTGGAAGCTTATCAAGACTCATTTTGGTGTCTGGTTCATAGCTCTTTAAAAGCACAAGTTTTAACCGAATAGTTCTTTTTCTTTCCTCCCCTCTGCCACTGAGTTCATTGTTCTTTGAAACTACCTTAGCTGCCAGTCAGGGATGCTCTTCAGAGACTTGGAGACTCAAAGGAATCGGTGCAAAAAGCCCAGATTCCCCGGATTAACAAGCCATCTAGCACCGGCTGCTTGGCCAATGCCAGCCACGCTCCACAGGCGGACAGCAGCTGGACATCCTGTTGGAGTTTAGAAATCCCTGCCTGGGCCCCCTCTTCCCCACTCCTTTCTCCTTGCTGTCCCTCCTCCTGTCCACCAATAAAACAAAGAAACCTGAGAAGTAATCTCTGAAAGAAGAGGCTTCTCAGGCCTTGATTATCACACTGGACTGGAGCCAAGAGTGGGCCTGCTTCAAAAACAAACCCAGGAGGAGAGCCACTGCACAGCATGCCAGACATCCTTATAAGGGGTCATTTAGCCCCCTCCCAGTGATAAATTTCATTTGCTCTCCCTTCATTTTCTTTTAAAGGAAAAATGAAAACTCTTCCAAGCTACTATGTGAGCCTTAAAACATGAGAATGTTTCATTCATGTATGTCACAAAATTAGGAACATGTGTACACAAACATGTAAAGAGGTAAGTGTGAGTGTAAGCGTGTTTACAACCTAGCTAGTAAAACTACTCTTGGCTAAAGAACATCTAGATCACTGAAGGTGATGTTCATATATGTTTCTATATATCGACTAACAGTATTATACACTGTGTAGTATGCTACTGCATTTTATAACAAATACCTCATCTCATAGATCGTCGATTTCATAAATATTATTCCAAAGCCAGAATGAAGGAGCTGGGTTGTGTGCCTTCTATTTATCTGCTTATGCTAGTCATGAAAAGGGAACTTCAGTGCTTTCCCACCTCAAATGCAGCAGATGCCAACCACAAAGAAATGGAGGTACTAATTTATAGTATTTTCAAAATCGTGCAAAGCGAAAGTAAAAAGAATGTAAGTGCAAGTGTAGCAATAAAAGGAGCAGTAAAAAACACTTACAAAACAGGGGGTGGGGTGGAGTCCTTTCCTCTGTCACCAAGGAGGTCTGTAAGAAACGACAGAAGTTTCTACTAATTTGACATTCCTCCAGCTGAGAGAGAAAACCCCAAAGGCTTATTGAAGAAAGATCTTGGCACTTTATACATCGGAAATGAAGCTTTTAACTTTGGAAGTGGCTTGTAGATTTGTTATACCCCTGACTCCCAATCTTTCAAAGACTAGAGAACAGGCTAGAGTTAGAGGTGTCGCTGGTGTAGCTTGCCTAGTAACAACAGCATCGACAGAGGAAGATCAATGAATCAAAGGAAGGCAGCAAAGCAATCCATTTTAAGTGAATGACAAAACCATTCATTGAGAAATGTTTCCCTCTACTTAGGCAGAGTTCTCTGTTTTTAATTAGCAGCAGGATGTTTCTATTGAAGAAAGCTCCTCTTAGAAGGAAGCTTTTTCTATGGTCAGGTGTTGCATCCCAAAGTAGATCTGGTGAGGCAAAGGAAAACCCAGGATTGCTTAACTGGAATTAACCCAGCATCTCTACATTGAGGTTGCCAGACTTGCTTTTCTCTGTCTCTTCCCCTCAGTGCACTCATGGCCTTAGAGGTTAAGTCTTGTGGTGGAATAACAGGCATGTCCCACTGGACCAGCTCCAGAAGTTTGTTGGTTTGGAGGATAATTTTGAACATATGAAGTGCATTACTGGAGTCTAAGTTCTGGATTTCCTTGCTTCCAGCTGATTGACAGGAAACATTCAACTTTGGATGTGATCAAAACCCACCAACATTTTAAGTAGGATGTTTTTGCTTGTTAGTTACATAGTTTACCCGGTGCTTCTTCAGCCCCATTTTCTATAGTTTGGTAGTTTGCAGGTTTTCTTTAATCTAGATGGCCAGAATGCATGTCT
This sequence comes from Dipodomys merriami, assembly GCF_024711535.1. Taxonomy (NCBI): domain Eukaryota; kingdom Metazoa; phylum Chordata; class Mammalia; order Rodentia; family Heteromyidae; genus Dipodomys; species Dipodomys merriami. The sequence goes on along the minus strand of NW_027202382.1, from coordinate 3,938,143 downwards.
CTACTTTATAGATTAGAAGAATAAAGACCTTGCTCAGAGCAGGATATGTTTTTAGTCCGTGAGGCTGGTAGATCATTAAAAAAATAATCTAGAGCAGAGAAAGGAAGTAGACATTAGAAGAGATGACAACTAGATTTTATTTGGAGGATCAGGCCTTGGTAGAAAGGATACAGAATCACAATAGATATAGCAGCCATGTTTATCAGAAGCCATAATGCTGTCTCAGATCTCTTCCTTCCCTGTTCTTCAGCCCAGCTCACTCCAAGGTAGTACGTTTTAAGGCTTGGCATCATATCCTAAACTTCTCCCACTGCTCTGTAGCCAGTGCTGTGCTGGATTTAGTGGCTTATAGTCTCCTAGCATCATCCTGCGTCCCTTTCCTAGGGAAGATGGCAATTTGTATTTCTTCTTAAGACTAGAGCACCCCTGGGGTTGGGAAGGTGGCTCAGTGGTGGAGCGCTTGCCTTGCATGCCTGAGGCCCTGGGTTCGATTCCCCAGCCCCACATAAGCAAAAAGAACGAAGCCAGAAGTGGCATTGTGGCTCAAGTGGTAGAGCACTAGCCTTGAGCTGAAGAGCTGAGGGACAGCGCCCAGGCCCAGAGTTCAGGCCCCAAGACCGGATCCCCCCCCCCTAAAAAAAATAGAGCACCCCTATGACCTAGCAATCCCACTTTTGGGCATGTACCCGAATGATCACAAACAAGACCATACTAAAGTTACCAGCAGAACTATGTTTATTGAAGCATTATTTACCATAGCTAAGATATGGAACCAACCCAGATGCCCCTCAGTAGATGAATGGATCAAGAAATTGTGGTATATATACACAATGGAATTCTATGCCTCCATCAGAAAGAATGACATTGCCCCATTTGTTAGGAAATGGAAAGACTTGGAAAAAATTATATTAAGTGAAGTAAGCCAGGCCCAAAGAAACATAGGTCCCTTGGTTTCCCTTATTTGCAATAACTAGTATATGTCTGGGACAAGCAGAAAAGGTCAGATAAGATGATGTTAAGCTAAATGGACCAAGATTGGGACACAGGTGGTTTTTTCTTTCTTGCTATTGTTTCTAATGTATTTATAAGGTACCATGTGACTTTTTTTGTTGCTTTGTATGTCCCTCTCCCCTGTTTTCACTGTATTTGATGTTGGTATAATTTGTGGAGGGGAAGGGAAAAAAAACAAATTGTTTAAAAAGGGATACAGATTGACCCATTGCAACAATGAGATGTACAAGATGCTATGTCAAAAAAACAACTTTATAATTTAGTCAGGGGTGGAGGGTGGGGTAGGGAGTAGAGGGGTAAGATGTGGGGGGTTGTAGCTGAGGAGGCGGGAGGGAAGGGATGGTAGGGGAAAAACAAAGGAGGAGGCAACAGTGCTAGATAAGAAATGTACTCATTACCTTGCTCAGAACCCCTCTGTACAGTATTTTCACAATAAAAAACTTAATTTAAAAAAGTGTGTAAGGGGGCTGGGAAGGTGGCTCAGTGGTAGAGCACATGCCTTGCATGCCAGAGGCCCTGGGTTCGATTCCTCAGCACCACATAAGCAAAAAAAAAGAAAAAGAAGCCGGAAGTGGCGCTGTGGCTCAAGTGGTAGAGCACTAGCCTTGAGCTGAAGAGCTGAGGGACAGCACCCAGGCCCAGAGTTCAGGCACCATGACCGGACCTCCCTCCCCCCCCCAAAAAAAAGTGTGTAAACTTATTAAGGACAGAGATGACATTATCATTTTATATTCCCTCAATAACTTATTGAGCAATTATTTTGTGCCAGTTACTGTGATGAATGACTAATATATTAGTCAGTTTTGTGCTACTGTGACAAAATACTTGACAGAATCAACTTACAAGGAATTAAGGGCTTTTTTGACTCATGGTTTCAAGGTTACTGTCCATGGGCAAATGGTTCCATTGCACAGTACGTCATGCTCAGGGTGGGACAGCATGACAGAGAATATTGCTCAACCTACAGTTGTGTAGAGACAAAAGAGAGGAAGGGGTTGGGAGTCCCAGTGTCCTCTTCAATGACCACATTTTCTGTTAATTGGCTGCTGGCCCCCACTTCCTACCCCCCCAAATTGCCACAGGCTGGTGATCGAGTCTTTAACACATGGGCCTTTGGGCGACATGAACATTCCCAACTATAGCTCTTGCCATATATTTTTCCATTTATTTATTTTATTTTATTTTTAACTTTTATGGTAGTGCTAGAGGTTTGAATTCTGGGACTTGAGCTTTCTAGGCAGGCACTCTACTACTTGAGTTGACATATCCTTTCAATTATTCCCCACAGCAACCTGTGAAGTAGTGTTCTTACAGACTCTTTTTATAAGGGAGTTTGACTGAGAGGGATTAAAATCACTTCCACAAGGCCACACACCTAGTAGATGGTAGGGCTTGGATGTAGAGGAATGTAATAAATTCAGAGGCCAGGAATACTATCACTGAGTTGCCTGTTTTCCCAGTGGGCCCTCAATAAAGCTGTGCTGAATTGAATTGGCAATTTGTATCATGCTTATTTTATTACATGTACTAGGTGCTTAATTATCTGACTTCAGAACTCATCTGTACTGTATTGTTTTATCTATGAGGATCATTTCTCACAGGTCCTAATATGTTCGGTATAGGAAAACTTTCATGTTGCTATGAGGCAAGCAAAATGTCTGGGTGTCCCTCAAGGTTGTAGACGAATATGGTAACATATGGTTTATATTGGCTAAGATACCTACATTTTATTACTTTCTGTTATTTATTATTCTTCATTTAAAGCTGAATAAGAGGTCCCTTTTCAAAGAAGGGTGGATCTGAAAGAAATGGCAGAGGGAGGGAGGAAAAGCCTTACTTTTCTCAAAGTTAAGACTCCAAAGTCTGTGCCTTAGTTGACCAGTGTTAAGAGACAACAGGTGCAGTAATATTTCATGGGTAGAGGCTCTACATGTGGTTATGGACTATCACTTTACAGTGCAGAATGGGCTAGTGGAAGCATTATGGGCATGTAGATCTTCAGTTTTGCATCTGCACTACAGGTGAACCTCCCCTCACCCTGAGCAACTCTTCTGAAGAGACCCTAGATCTGCTCACCCCCAAATATGGAACCTCCCTAGCCCTAAAGGCAATCCTAGCCTTTAGTCAGCCTGTGGTCATTCATTTTAGTTCCCACCCATTTTAAACTCTGCTACAGTATGTGACATAAGGGAACTTGAACACCAAGCTTAGAGCCAAGAAACTTCTATTTCCACTAAATCACCTGAGTTTTAAAACAAAAACAAAAAACAGCTCTGTTTGCCTCTTCTACCCTGACTTCCTCCTTCTTACTCTTGATTTTTTTTTGGGGGGTCCAGTTGTGTGGCCTGAACTCTGGGCCTGGGCGCTGTCCCTCAGCTCTTCAGCTCAAGGCTAGCGCTCTACCACTTGAACCACAGCGCCATTTCTGGCTTTTTTTTCTTTTTGCTTATGTGGTGCTGAGGAATCGAACCTAGGGCCTCATGCATGCAAGGCAAGCACTCTACCACTGAGCCACCTTCCAAGCACTTACTCTTGATTCTTTTGTGTGTGTGACAGTTCTGGGGATTGAACTCAGGGTCCAAGCATTGTACCTAAGCTTTTATTTTCTCAAGGCTAGTGCCATTTTAGCCACAGCTCCACTTCTATCTTTTTAGTAGTAAATTGGAGATATGAGTTTCATGACTTTCCTGCCCAGGCTGGAGTTGAACTGTGAACCTCAGATCTCAGCCTTCTGAGTAGTTAGGGTTATAAGGGCAAGCCACCAGGACCTAGCACTTTTTTTTATAGCAATACCACCGAAAAGTGATAGCAACTAAGTTTAAATGTTACTCTTGACTTTTACCCAGGGAGGCATCTTGAGTCAAATCCCAAGAGGTGGAGGTTAGGAGACTGAATGAAGAGAGGAGTTTGAAGCTTTAGTGATGTTCAAGTTCATCTAGATCCTACTCTAATGTGCAGCACATTTCTTTGAGCTGAGCTTGCTTGGGCCTGCTCTGTGTGTCTCCTCACTACCTTGATTTACATAGATTAAATTCTCTTCTAAACACATGGATTAAGCAACTAACTTTGCAGGAGTGTCTCCTGGTCAGGTAGGGTGGCTAATCTGCTCTATCTTGCACCTACCCACCAGGCCTCAGAAACAACTTGGAATACTAGAAGGAGGGAGGAAGGATCAGTTCCTTGGTCAACAAGGGCCAAGTCCTTATCTGTCCTGAAATGCTAACCCCAATCTTTCTCCCTAAGCCTCACAGAGTCCACTACTGAATACCATGTCCTTTTCCTAACCCAGGAATAGGCAATTGAATCACCCGAATGACTCTTCTAGTTCATCTTAAGCAAACCAGCTCAGTGAGCAAATAATCCAAGAAAATGCAAATTACTGTCACAGCAGGATCCTTTCTTTTTTCTTTTATTTATTTTTTATTGTAAAGATACTGTACAGAGGGGTTACGGTTATATGAGTAAGGTAAAGAGTACATTTCCTATCGAGCATTGTTACCTCCTCCTTTGTTTTTCCCTACCATCCCTTCTCTCCCTACTTCCTTATCTTCTCCCTACCCTGTCCCTCCCCAAAGCTGTAAAGTTCATTTTCAGCATAGTGTCTTGTACATCTCACTGTTACAATGGGTAAACATGTATCTCTATTTAAGCATTTTGTTTTTTCCCTTCCCCTTCCCAAATTAGAAAAATGTATATACAAGATTCAGGGCACTGGAAATTAATCCAGTGAAAACAGGGTATAACCCTGGAACACACCAAAGAAACAAAAAAAATCACATAGTACATTATAAATAAGTTAAAAATCATTTTTCTTTCTTACTCATGGACTTCTTAACGGTTATTTGTGTATAACATATGAGTCTGCTCAGGCTCACATAACAAAATACCCTAGACTGATAGCATAAACAACAGAATTTATTCTTTCAGTGTTCTGGAGACTAGAAGTTCTGGCTGGTTTGATTTCTGGTGAGGGCCACAACCCTGGTACATTGTTATGTCCTCACATGGCTATTTTTCAAGCTTACTTGGAAAGAGGAATGAGTGGCCTTTATTATAAGGCCACTAATTCTGTCCGACTAGGACCTTACCTAATGGCATCATTTAACATTAGTTACCCCCCTAAATTCTCTATTCCCAAATACATCTGCAGTGTGGAGTAAGAAAAGGGAAACACCATTATTTGGTTCCTTACAGATACAAATACAGCTCAGATATGTATACCTAGAGGTCCAAAGAATTACCAACACTGTGCCTTAAGGATCCCTGAGCATAGGGAGGTAGACAAAGTAGGCTAAGAAATATCCATTTCAAATATCCTTGTTAGAGGTGAAACCCACCAAGCCCCATAGATTGCCTTTTCTTTTTTCTGTTCCCAGGGCAGGTGTAGTTTATGTATGATACAGAGGGCTTAATCAGTTTCTTAGTCTATGAAAAGGACACATTTGCTGGATAGGAGTGTTGAAATTTTTGGCTTTATCTCTCGAAGGTGCCTGAACATGCATGGGACACTTGATTTTTCTGAGGCCCATTTTTCCCTCTTACTATATGAAACACATCCCAGACTCCTAAGTGTATATATGGATGGGTGAGATGAATGGAATGACACATGAAAGTACCAAGGTGCTTAGCAGGTGTCAGGCTTCATAAATGTAGTTTACTTCAGATAAGCAGAAACAGGCCCCAGGCTTCTCCTTGGTACAGGCTCCACTGGACTACCCACTTGTCTGTGTCTGTGTCCTGCCTGCGGGCCTGAAGTCTTCTGGGAAGTCAAGAACCTGAGGTGGTTTCAAGGCAGAATCTCTAAAGTGGGAACAGCTGAGTCAGGCAGGGAGTGTGCTTGTCACTCCATACAACCTTTTTGGAGCATCTTAACAAACCAACCCAGAGGTGCAGCCTATAGAAACAACTGACTCTAGGTCTGTGCACTCAGAAGCACTCTACTCCATAGGATCCAGGTTACTTCTTTCTTGGGGACAAAGAGGATCATTTCCAAGGCTGTGCTAAAACACTGAAACAGGTCTGTGAGCCTCCTGGTCTTTATGAAAACTACTAAGAATAAGTCTAAGAATCATTAGACAAACAAAAAGTTCCTTTGCTTTTCAGAACTGGTTGAGTACTCTTTTTAATATTTAAATTATGTGTCTATGTAATATACACACATATACACATATGTAATTATATATGTATATAGACACACATATATGCACATATATATGTATGTTTATATATATATATGTATGTTTATACATATATATATTCATATATATGTATATATATCACAAATAGAAACTGTGAACAGAGAAACGCAGATTATTTTCAAGTTCTGGTCAGTACCAGTATACTCAGACAGGGTACTTTAGCCTGTTCTAGTCTGTATCTACAGCACTCTTTGAATTCCTTCTTCCCTACTCTCCTTCACCAGCAAATTAACTTCAACTTGTTGACTAGGAAACTTGAAGAACAGTGTCAAGAGGGAGAAGGCATATCAAGAAGCAGAGTGTGAACTTTGGTGCCAGAAAGATCTCATCCTTGGCACCAGCTCTTCCATTTTACCGTTACAGTGTGATTGTGGGTCAGCTAATGAACTACTCTGGGCCTCAGTTACTCTTGGTACCTTGAATTATATAATCTTTCACTTAGCACAGTATGGGGCCCTTAGAAAGTGTCCCAAATCATTATCATTGATTATTATTATTGAAAATAATGCTGTGTACATATAAATATGCTCATGCTCTATAAAGCGTAAGTGGAAAGTCTGGGATAAAGCACCAAAGAATCACTGCATGTATTACTTTTTGTTAGATTCTTTTAGCAAATTTTGCAGTAAGGCAGCCTAAAGAAAACATCTGAGCCAGGGGCTCGAACTAGTCCTGGACCTCAAATTGTAGGGCTCCTTTAAGCCTCTGGTATTCCAATACATTCTACTGCTTGGCTTGGAAGTGTGAGGCACGCCTGGCTTCTGCTTGCTCACTCTGCTTGTCTGTCCCTACCTCTTCTAGGCTTCATTGACTGAGGTCACGTTCCGCGCTAACCATCCCTGATTACCTGCAGGACCAAACGTGTAGAGAGCAATAATTAGGAAATCACAGGCACATACCTTTCTGATGGCATAATCACCCCCATGTCTGGTACCAGTGCCCTGACAAGCTTGCCTCAGCAGCCCACTATGCAAACAGTTACATTTGCTGCAAGTAAAAACAATTGACTTTTCAAGGCTGAGGAAGTCCAGTTTGGTGCACTTTTTTCAGGATAGCAGTGTCTTTGTGTTCAGTTACACAAAAGTTTCTAAGCACATGATTGTTGTTTTAAAAGCTTGGACTTGATTGGTTTAGAGCCATCCTGTGTGGTATGTCTCTTAAACATGACAGTGAATATGGTTAAGGTAAATGGACATGCTTTTGGCAGAGTGTCAAGTGCAAACACTTGATTCCTAGCTTATAGCCAAGATAAATGGCGTGCCTACTTCCCTAATGACTTCTTCCTTTCAAATCAACACTCACAAAGATGTTTGGATACCAACAAACAGCAATTTGTGTGTAATAAAAGATGTATTTATTTTAGGTAGATCATTTATTTTAGATATCTATTTAGTTTCCCTTCTCTGCAGCCTTCTCAGATAGCTTACATACCCCTCCTCCGAACCCCCGTGTGTGTGTGTGTGTGTGTGTGTGTGTGTGTGTGTGTGTGTGTGTGTGTATGGTATGTGTGACTAGAACTTGAACTCAAGATCTGAGCACTCCACCACTGGAGCCACAACTCCATTTCCAGCTTTTGGTGGGTAATTGGAGACAAGAGTCTCATAGACTTTTCTGTCCAGGTGGCTTGAAATCAAGATTCTCAGGTCTCAGCCTCTTAAGGAGCAAGAATAACAGGCATGAAGCACCAACACCCAGCTATATATTTCTCTTGGATATTTAAAATTGAGGGTAGGTAACTTGTCTGGGTGCCATGGTTTTCTGTCTCAGATGAGAAAGCTAAGGAAGGATAGAGTATCAGAAATTTCATGTTCTCTTTTGGAATTTCACACAGAGGAGCACGTGGAAGTGTGTCTCACCTGCTTGAAAAAGGTAATGTTTGAAGAATGATTCTTGGATCATTCATTCATTCAACAAACATCCATTGAACATCTTTGATGTGATACCATGCTAGACAATGACTATGTAAGCACCTGCCCATTGAAGTCTTACAACAGGCTGGAGATAAAGATGGCAGCCTTATTACTCTTCTCTCTTAAGAAACCTTTATTCACATTGTCTCCATATCTTTTTCCTCAGCTGGAGGCTCAGGCCCTCCCTGCTTTTTTCTCTTTGTTCTGTTAAAATCGTGTGTTCTATGTCAGAGAGTAAAAGATAGAGCAAAGCTATGTCTTGAGGAAGAGAAGAAAATAAGGACCAAAGACTTACCTTGTGCCTTGAGGTTTGATCCTGAGAAAATATTCTCTAATATTTCGTCTTATTAAAGTGGCATTATGTCAAAGCAATCCCAAAGACTATTTTTTTCTCAAGCCCAGTGGCAAATTTTTTTTAAAGTAGTATTTGAGAGTTTGCAATTTCAAATTTTGGCAATTTCAAATTCTTCAGTGTTTTTTTTGTGATGCAAAAGGTAGTTTAGAGGAAAATATAACTGTTTTTTATAGAAGACAGACTTGACTTTGCAAATAAAACATCTAGACTCTATTTTAGAAAGGAGAGAGGCCATCTTTGGCCACTAAGAAACTAATGCAGGTTGTTTTCATTGTGGATGGAGTGAAATTTTCATGACTACATTTCCTTTGGAGAAAAATATGTATTTTATACCACACAGTCCCTGGGTGTTACTGACAGCTGTTAAACATATATGGCACCAGGTTGGGTCAGATATTCCAAAAGGTATGGGAAAACAATTCTAAGGCAACACAGTTAACGCTTATTTGTTTTGGTGTGTGTGTATGTGTGTGTGTGTGTGTGTGTGTGTGTGTGTGTGTGTGTGTGTGTGTGTGTGCCTGTGCCTGTGCCTATACCTGTGCCTTTGCTCAAGCACTGGTAATTGGGCTTGAACTCTGGGCCTTGTGCTCTCACTTGGCTTATTTTGCCTGCAGTTAGTGCCCTACCACTTGAGCCACAGCTCCACTTTTGGATTTTTGCTGGTTCATTGCAGACAAGAGTTTCACAGACTTTTCTGCCTGGGCTGGCTTCCAACTGAAGTCCTCAGATCTCAGCCTCCTAAGTAACTAGGATTCTAAACATGAGCCACTAATGTCTGGCTAGCATTATTAATTCTGCAAGCACGAGCTAATGGCATCCTAGGACAGAGTTGGGTTTTGTGACTGTTTGGAAATGCCCTAAGCTAGTGCTAATAGCATAGGTGGGACAGTGGAGGAGACAACATTTCATTTCTTCATTTTTTTTTTGTAATAATACCAGGGATTGGGACATACACACATGGAAAATTCTTTACGGTTGATTTAAACCCCCAAGCTCACGAACAATTTTTGATAAACTTCTTTACAAAAATAGAGTTGCTTCCTAGCAGCAGTTTCTTTCAGTTCATTCTATCCAAGTTTTCCTTTAAAAATGGTAAACTTGCATACGTATATGCTTTCAATTCTCACTGAAACTCTCAGCTCAAGGGACTGAGCTGTCACTAAGCCTTCTTGAGGTTAATTGGATGTTAAAACATCAGGAAGATGATGTAAATGGGTATGGACCACTTACCTGGACCACTTGCCAGGTTAATATAACATCACAGCACTGGCACTGAAGAGAAGTGACATTGCATACCACCACATACCATAAACAAACCAAAGATTTTTTATTGGCACAGTATAGCTAAAATATTTAACTGAATCTAGCAGCAGAGTCAATATAACATTTATGTTTTTAAACAATTGGTTCTCTGCAATGGCATATAGGAAATTAGGACTATTTCCCAAAAAGGCAACAGTTCAAGGCCAGTCAGAACCCAGTAGAGTCTAAACAGTGTGAAAAGGGCCTTAATAATAATATCAAGATGAAATTACCAGTGACGGTTGTTTTTACAGAACAGTCAATGTAATTAAATCATTTTAGAAACAATTGAGAAATTTTTGCTTTGATATGAGGGTAAGAAAGACATCTACTCGAACATCTACCACTAAGTTCTTCCCTTTAGCTCACATCAGAAAAAATGCTCTTTTCCTACTTTATTTCACTGATGTTAGACAGAACCCTGTTTACTGGCTGGATGTACCTGTGTGCAAACATTTAGGTTTTCCTATGGGGACTGTAAAATACATGTATTTTATAAAGATGACAAAAGCTGCATAGGTCCAGGAGGTATATAAACACATCCGTGTAATGTATTTAAATAAAGACAGATGGAAAAATGTGCCCACTAGATGACAAGACAGCAATATACACATGTGTTGGTCCAGGTCTTCATCAGGCGTTGCTCTTGCTCCATGTCAGGTACACATTATGGCCTAGGGAATATGTGCTCAGTCACACCCAAGGGAACCCCAGGGAAAGGAAATTGCAGTAGGCGCACAATTCATCTCTGGTCGCCCAGCTGCCAAATGTTGGCAGACTCCTCAGGGTCACAACCCACATGTTGGGACCATGCTTTTACCTCCCTGGGCAGCATGTGGTTTTGAAGACAAGGGCTGTGAGTTTACATTCCCAAATGCCATATGTATGCGGTTAGCGGATGACTATGGTGTCTTTATGTGTACATGGCCACAAATCATTACAGATTGATGCCGGGCTGATGGACACAATCTCTTGCAAACTCTCTGGGCTTCAGCCCACTCCCAAATGAGCTGGAAGAAAGCATGCAGCATTGGGAGCTTCTGGGCAAAGAAGTCTCTGCCTCTTATCTGAGGCTACTATGGAATGGAGGAAGAGTAACTTTTCCTTCCACTAGAGTAAAGAAAGCAACCTAAAGGCTGGAACTTTCTTGGATGTGGTTAATTCTGATTCATCTTTAAGATTAGATTGATAATGATCACCAACGTAATTAGAGGGTTTCTGTATGACCTTGTTTCTTTTTTCTTTATCCTCACTTGCCTTTTGCTCTTTCTTCCCTCTCTCACTTCTTCCTTTCTTCTTCTTCTTCTTTTTTTTTTTGTCAGTCGTGGGGCTTGAACTCTGGGCTTGGGCGCTGTCCCTGTGCTCTTCAGCTCAAGGCTAGTGTTCTACCACCTGAGCCACAGTGCCACTTCTGGTTTTCTAGTGGTTAATTGGAGAAAAGAGTCTCACGGACTTTCCTGCCCGGGCTGGCTTTGAACTGTGATCCTCACATCTCAGCCTCTTGAGTAGCTAGGATTACAGGCATGAGCCACCAGCATCTGGCTTCTTCCCTTCTTTCTTTTGTCCTACATGCGAACTTATTTTCTCAATTCATAAAGGACTCAAGACAGTAAACAGTAACTTTAGTTCCATGGCAAGTGAGAACACATATTATTCATGACACTATGTGTAATTTATTATTATTATTTATTATTATTACCGCTGCTATTGTTATTTTTGGATTTTAGTTCTTTTCCCATAGGATCTTGCAGTTTTTGTCTGGGCTATCCTTGTACTGTAATCCTCTTGGTTTCTGCCTTCTGAGTAACTGGAATTAACAGATGTGAGCCTCCAAGGCCAACAGTATATTATGTTGTGTAACACAGTTTTTATATATATATATATATATATATATATATATATATATATATACATATATATTCACATAATATTATTGTGATGAAATAGTTATTCTATAAATTATATATATATACATATATATTCACATAATATTATTGTGATGAAATGGTTATTCTATAAATACCCTCAGAGTAAAGGTCAAAGGAGAAAATTGGAACTTATATAATTTTTATTATAAAAATGGAAGAAACAAATGGCTTCCTCATATGTATAGATTCTATTGGATTATACTGAGATAATAGCATTAAGAGAATTTGGGCCCTCAGATTTGCTCTATTCATATACATTTCAAGTGAACTGTACAGTTATGTATAGAAAATTTCACAAGGGCTGGGAAGATGGCTCAGTGGTAGAGTGCTTGCCTCGCATGCATGAGGCCCGGGTTCAATTCCTCAGCACCACATAAGCAGAAAAAGCCGGAAGTGGCTCTACCACTCAAGTGGTAGAGCGCTAGCCTTGAGCTGAAGAGCTGAGGGACAGAGCCCAGGCCCAGAGTTCAGGTCCCATGACCAACAAAAAAATAAAATTTCGCAAATACACAGTATATCTACTAACCTCTCAGCACTAATAGTCTAATACTTTCCAATATTTCCTTAAGATATTGCAAAAACAGTATTTCATCTATTATCAAAAAATATTACAGCTGGGTGCTAGTGGCTCACACCTGTAATCCTAGCTACGCAGGAGGCTGAGATCTGAGGATCGCGATTCAAAGCCAGCCCAGGCAGTAATAAACCATTCAGAAAACTGGAAGTGGCACTGTGCTGAAGAGCTGAGGGACAGCACCCAGGCCCAGAGTTCAAGCCCCATGACTAACCAAAAAAAAAAAAAAATCACACATCTCTTTTGACTTTCATTCCAAAAGTAATTGTAAATACAGGATTTATAATTGCCATATAAAATATGTACATGATGCTATTGATAGACATTTAGATTTTTTTTTTCAATACTGGGGTTATAAGCTAAGGGCCTGGGCTTACTAAGCTGGTGTTCCCCCACTTGAGCCACGCCTCCAGCTTTTGGCCTCAGTCATTTTTTAGTTAAGGTCTTATGCTTATTTTTTTTTCCAGGTTGGCTTTGTACCTCTACCTTCCCACCACACTTCCAGTATAGTTAGGATTGCAGGGCTAAGCTACTATGCCTCTTTTGTTTTATGAAATGAGGTCTTGCTAACTTTTTGCATGGGCTGGCATGAAATTACAAACCTCCTCTCTTTGCCTCCCAAGTTTCTGATATTACAGGTATGAACCATGGTACCTAGCCCGAAACTTTTTTTTTATTGTTGACATATGGAAAAACTACTAATTTTTCTGGATAAGTTTTATACCCTGCTAGTTTGCCAACTACCTAAGAATAATAAAAGTATATTTTAAAAATGAGTTTTTACTTTATCAGGTAAGAGTCTCCCTGGAGCAGAAGTGTTCAAACTTCTAAATATTCATTAATATTTATAACCTAATATACTTACAGAAACACTTAAAACCACAAAGCCTCATTTCTTAGGTGAGATTCTCTAGCCACCAAACTAGAGAAGCTAGAGACAGAGTTTCTTATGCTAAGAAACCTGCAGGGAAAGGAGAAAAGCCGTAGACAGCAGAAGCTCAGCAAAGCTACAATTTCCCTGGGCTTGTTCCTGATTCCTCAGAGAATTCTGGGTCCTGGATGGTAATACAGAATCTCTCTCACTTGAGGCAAGGGAGTCAGCTTTCTTTCATACCCCCTACCCCTTGTTAGTCATTGGCTGTGGGCCATTTTGTGAAGGGGGTGTAAGTTAGCAGTCATGTCTAGTTGAACTGAAAGTGATTTCCATCACCAAGGGCAAGTTTGTCCAAGAGAGCAGAACAACAACTGGGGTGGGTACACCAGCCCCATGAAGGGATTCAGAGCAGCACATCAATAGATTGTCCACACTTCCCACCCAGATACATTCTGATCCCCTCCCTGCTCCTCTTCTCTCCTCCCCCCACTAACTTTGTTCATGTGTCTTGGCCTGCATCTAAAGGACATGCTTGAAAGGAGAAATGCTGGAACATGAAGGTCTTCTACCTTAATACATTCTCTGCCAGATGTGTCTAAAAGTTCTGTTTTGTCATTTCCACATCCATATATGGCATTGTTTTTCCATTTTAGTTTGGGCCAAACCTAAGGTAATGAATGGATGCATTATTTCTGTGGTAAGTCATTTTTTTCTGATTATTTACTTAGTCTGAGCGACTCCTCATGTTTCTGGCTCAGGGAGTCAAGTTTTACTTTGTAACTTCGCAATTCATATTTAGTTACCCTTGTGGTTTTCACATTTTTTTTCTAGGAGTTTGTATCTCTAAAAAATTTTTGTTTAATGTTTTGAGTTAGGTTAGATTGTTTCAAATACCAACACATTCTGTTTTATTTCCTGGGTATTACCTTTTGATATGCAGAAGTATTAAAGTTTTAAGAGAGGAAAACTTACCTACTTTTCTTTATGTTTCATACTTTTCTGAATTTGATTATTTTTATAGCTTAAGGAAATAAGGATATATTTAACAAATTTTGAGTATTGCTTTTTTTTTAAGTATTTTTATCCTTAATAGTTGTACAAAGGAGCTGCTGTTCAGCAAAGCAGTTTGTGAATACGGAGCATCTTGATCAATATCACCCCTTTCAGCATTCTTACCCACCCCTCCAGACTCACCCTCATTGTTCTTAAATTCTGTAGAGTATACATTGAATTTTTTTACTGAATATTTCCTTCACATTTAAAGCTTATTTATCTGAGGGATTTTTTTGGTATAGGATAAAGATGCATTTTTGTTTTATTTTTTCAATGAAATAATTGGTGATTTCTTGAGCCATGCATCTGAACCTCACTAATTTTCAAACCACCCCAACACCTGTCAAGTGTGCCTACACACAGGTTTGTTTGGATATCTCCCTATCCAATCTCTTCAATCTCTTCAATTCTTCAACTGTTCCCATAACACAGTCACTGTAATTTTATGGTAAATCTTAATATTTCAAGTGGACAAATTATTTTAAAATGTTGATCTCTCACTCCCTTTCATTCCAGGGCCCATCTCTGCATTATTTATAATCTCATATGTATTTTAGAGCCAGTTTTTAAAATTCCATGAAAAATTTTAATGGCCTTTCTACTGGTATTATGCTTCTGTACCAAGTTGAGATATTTCCATCAGTGTTATATTTATGTTCATTTGCTTGTGCTTTCTTTTAGGTGATCATGCATATCTTTCTCCAGGAAATTATAGCTTATTTCTCCTACATTGATTTCTCTATATCTTTTACAATTTATTACTATTTTATATATCTTTTTTCCATTGCATTTTCTAAATGGCTATAAATGCTAGTCCACAGGCAATAAGAAAGAACATTACTGATTTTTATACATACATTCTCTTAAACTTTCATGCTGATTGAAACTTTGTATAGACTCTTCATTTTACCTGCAAATCAGGAGAGGTTTGTTTGTTTCTTTACAAGCTCGATGCTTCTTATTTCTGTCTTTTATTCTATCCATTGTGGCTTTTTTATAGTAGGCAAGGAAATAGTTATAGAAGGTAAACATTTTATTGAGTTCCTTTATAAAGTGTAATCTTAATTTGTATAGATTTTTAAAAATGATGGTGTACATTTTGTCCGGTGATTTTTGTGTATTTACTAAGGTAATTATACACTTACTCCTTTAATCTGTACTTAAGGTATATGATATAAATTTTCTTATACTGAGCTATTGTTATATATGTGAGATCCACTCATTTTAAATTTTATTTCATGGCTAAGGAATTTGCTAATATTTATTTAGGATTTTGCTCCTGTTTGCAAGTGTATCCTTTCTTTGACAATGTTTCTCTAGTTTGGAATCAATGATATAGAGATGCTGGTATAAAGTAAACTGTCAGTTTTCTGCTTCTCTATCTTTTTCTTTTGATTAGGACATTTGCTATCTCTTTAAAAATTCCAAGTAGTTTGTGTTATTACACACACACACACACACACACACACACACACACACACACACACACACACGTCCACAGTTTTATTTCTTCTTTGTAGGTTCACTTTTTTCTCATTCAAGTAAATCATTGAATAGTTCCTTAGTGAGAGTTTGTGGATATGAAGTATTACGTTTTTGTGTGGTGAGAAATGTCATCACTTGATTAATTGATACAATGGAATAAAATTTGTTGCAGAATAGGATAGAGAGAAGACAGAAACAGAGACAAAGAGAACATAGAGACAGAGAGAGACATGAGAAAGAGTGACATATAGCTATAGGTATGTTACGAATTGTATTCACTAGAGGAAACAATCTTCTAGAATCTAATCTACCATGCAAGATGTGAGAAATACTGGAAGGACCAATTTTGCCTCTTGACCAGAACATTTCAGTGGGTCTACAAAATTTACCACCATCCCTACCAGTGTCAGTTTCCAGCCACTAGACTTGATAGAAACTCAAGCCCACACTCCTTGGGAGGAACAGAGTTTGTATCTATATGAACCTATAATACTGAAATTTAATATATATTCTGCAACCAAATAAAATTGTCTTTGCATTATTTTTAACCACTATAATTATGTTCCCTCCTTTTTAAATCTCTTCTGCCCTTCCCCTTTATTCTCTCTCTCTCTCTCTCTCTCTCTCTCTCTCTCTCTCTCTCTCTCTCTCTCTCTCTCTCTCTCTCTCTCTCTCTCTCTCTCTCTCTCAAATTCAGCCCATCACAATCTTGCTAATTTAAGAATGCACCCAGCAAATAACCACTTCTCAGAACCCTCACTCCACCCCCACCCACATGGCAATCACTCTACTCTAAGCTCCAGTTATCTTTCTGCCTCTGCCCCCACAGAATCTGATCAGCACTTACATTTTAAATCGCATTCCCACCGTGCACTGCCTGTTATCCTTATCTACTCCATTTGTATCCAAGTTACTTTTCAAAGTTACCATGGTACTTTATTAAAAATTATTTTATTCTGATTTTGATTATGTTCACTTTGCCACCATTCTATAAGTACCAGTGATACATAGATAAGTATTCTTAGAAGAGTCAAGATATTTAGTTGTTAAAATATTTTTATGTTTAGCACCTAGAATAAGATTTTGCAAAATCAGATTCTATATGTATTTGTCAAATGAATGCATTTATATCTGTTTGTATTTCCATATGAAGAAAAAGGAATGAAATTTCCTCAGATTCGAGTTTTGAGCATTTCCTTTTCAGCTGAAAGTTGTGCAGATTGTTTCCGATTGAGGTACGTGGGAGCTGAGTACTTGAACACATGAGAAATGTAGCTGAATAATGAAAGGCATGATGCTATTACAGAGCCATCAGCATCATCCTGGGTCCTAGTTTGCACAGGGCTTTTAAAGTAGATGTTGTGACTATATTCTGCATTAGGAAAGGATAGGATATACAGAAGAAAAAGGAACAGAGAACTTTGTAACCAAGCTCCTAGTAAGTGCTAAATAAACAAATGAATCAGCCAACTGTCTTTCTGGGCTTATGATAGAGGCACTGGAAATCACAGGAGACCCTCCTGGGGCAAGTCTGGTGGAACAAATCCTGACAAAGACATGGATCAGCAAAGAGATTGCTACTTTATATACTGAGAAGCTTTATGATCCAGGAAGTGCTCAGGCCATGTGGGATCTCCTGCTTTCCCATATGGAGCTCTGGTGGAACATGAGAATGTAAAGGAAGCCAGTGTAGTGAGCAGGGGCTGTTTGCAGTCAGCACCATAGAGACCAGGGTGCATCAAAGGCAGCAGCGGAATGCAGGTCTTACCTTTCTACCAAGTTCTTTCTAGACAGGGCAGAATCTTGGCAATAAAATAACCAAGTCAGGAAGAATGACTCCCATTGTTTTCAAGGCGATAATGTTATTGCATGCTGACATTGACCTAAAGTGCTGTGCATTTTCTTGGGATGCGAGTATCATGCTGTGAGAAAGAAAATTATTTAAACAAGCATGTTTCCTTCAATAGCCTGTATAGACAACATGTTAGATAACATGTTACTCATTTTCTTTTTACAAACTATCACTTGATACGGTATTTCCAATCCTGTGAGATAAATAGGATATGTCCTCTCGACTAGTAATGGAGCCTAATTCCTTAACCATGCCCCCATCCACACTCCACCAAAGTCTATTAGAAGGCCAGATACACAAAGTGCTTTGTTATATAAATGCTAATTTTGCAGTTGAAATGAAGAGAAATTATGCAATAAGTTGTCAAAAGTCCTGCAGTTTTTCATAACACAGCTAAACCCCAGAGCAAATCTAGTCCGTGTAAGTATTGTTCACTCAATATTTCATAATTTGTGTTTCCAAAGGTGCCAGTGTCCAAGGACCACACTGATGTAAAAACAGGAAATACAAGTGCTCTTGACAGTTAATGCTGTGCCAAGGTCATTGATCTTCCTGATGAAGAACTACTGTTGATTTACTTAAGGTTTAATAATCCACCAGTGAAAGCACTATTAAGCATTGCTTAACATCTGTATTACTTGCCAGTTCGGGGGATCCTGGCACAGCTAATATGTTGGCTAGAATACTCAAGTCCATGCAAATTTTTATTAAAATCTCCAAGACTGGACTTACTTCAAGGAAGCAATGCCAAAGAATTTTGAGAACAAAGCAATGTTTCATTCAGCCCTAGGTAATTTATTAAAAGGCCTCACTTTTTAAAATGGTACTGGAGATTAAACACTGGGTCTTGTGCTTGCTAGACAAACACTCTATCACTTATTGGGGTTTTTTTTTGGAGGGGAGGGTCCAGTCATGGGGCCTGAACTCTGGGCCTGGGCGCTGTCCCTCAGCTCTTCAGCTCAAGGCCAGCGCTCTACCACTTGAGCCACAGCGCCATTTCCAGCTTTTTTCTTTTTCGCTTATGTGGTGCTGAGGAATTGAACCCAGGGCCTCATGTATGCAAGGCAAGTGCTCTACCACTGAGTCACCTTCCCAATCCCATGAGCCACCTTCCCAGCCCCCACTTGTGTTTTTTGTTTTGCATTTTTCCCCCTATTGGTGCCAACCTCAGACTGTGATCCTCCTACCTCTCCCTCCTGAGTAGTTCAGATTATAAGCATGTACCACTGTGCCTGACCCTCTTTTTTTCCCTTAAAGTCAAGGTCCAACTGAAACACGGGCATAGTAACAGACCTCTTTAGGTTTCTTCTTACACCTAAATGAAGCCGCTCTATAATACAAATCTTGCTGTCAGTCGAATTCACTGGCATGTGTACACAATCTTCTCCATGCCTTCTCTCAGGTAGCAGAATGTCTCTCTGAAATTATCTACTAATGAAAATGCTCTAAGGGACACGCATCCCCACTGAGTAATTAAAAATAGGACTCTAGATTTATGTCTCTCCCTATTTAAGTGTTGTACACTCACTATGTGATTATTTTTGCTGTCAAATGTGCTGCTGTTCAAAGACCACACTGAAAAAGGAACAGAATGTACAGGTGTTCATAGCAATTACCCTCTATCCTCATGGCGAGAGATAAGACTGTTCCCCACAACTTTTCATTTCTCAATTCATTTACTTTCTTGTTTTGTTAAAGGCAAGTAGGTCATTAGCACTTTGGCACTGGAAACTTTTGTACAGATATCTGTTCTTCTTGGGTTTCAAATAATTCTGGGCCTCCTAGGAACCTGTAGCTCTGGTTGACTCTTGCTACCAGTCATATAACAGGTGAAGAATCTAGCCCAGCTATACCTGGCTTTCTGGCCTCCAGAAACTGTGAGATAATAAATGTGTATGTTGATTGGAGATAATATGTTTGTGGTGATTTATTATACAGAATAGACAACTAATAGAAGTGGGCATTGCAAAGATATGGGCCCTTTCCTTGGATGAATCTGTATGAACTTAGTTATTTTACCTCATCTAGCGTTAGAACTAGAGCATCAAAGGATGCTGGAATACACGAAAGCAATGTTATGACAGTTATCTCACTCTAATCACTACAATTACTATAATTATGATTACTTGTGTACTAATCCATAAAATCGAAGTACCCATTTTTTTTGTCAGTCATGGAGCTTGAACTCTGGGCCTGGGTGCTGTCCCTCAGCTCTTCAGCTCAAGGCTGGTGCTATACCACTTGAGCCACAGTGCCACTTCTGGTTTTCTGGTGGTTAATTGGAGATAAGAGTCTCACGGACTTTCCTGCCTGGGCTGGTTTTGAACAGTGATCCTGAGATCTCAGCCTCCTGAGTAGCTAGGATTACAGGCGTGAGCCACCAGCACCTGGCCGAAGTACCCATGCCTTGAAGATGTTCTAGATATAGACATTTGTGCATATGTATGTGTGTATTGATTGTGGTGGTGGTGATAAACTGTGTTTAATGAAGACATGACAATTGGATGAGACTTTAGAAATCTTCAGAGTTTAGATTAGAATAACACAGTCTAATTATAGACAAGTAACATAGCAAGAATTCTGTTTATTAGAATCAAATCAAATCCACAATGGCTAGATGGACAAATCTAAGAGACAGAATCCATGGATATTTTAACATGGTAACAGATGAGAGCAAATAAGTAATTGGATTTGGCTACTCCTGCTGTGCTCTGAGACAGGATCTTGCTATATTTGCCAAACTGGCTCACAGCTCATGATTCTCCTGCCTCAGCTTCCCCATAGCCATCATTATTGTTGTGAACCACCAAACCTGGTGGAAATCTAGTTTTAATGCTGGTGGCTCATATTCTAAACCCTCTCTGAGCTAGAGTTAGTTTCCTCCTATGTGTCCCAGATTCTGTAATGTGTGCTTATCTTTACTCCAGTCCACAGACCACAACCAGAGATGACAAATAGGTTGCCTAAAGCAACATAGGAAATAAAGCTGGTGTTTTTAATGCCTAGCTGACTGTTTTCTTTGAGATCATTGGAAAAAGGATATAATTGATTTAACAAAATGCTTGGGGGATCCCAAAGTGGGAAGTGTTGAAAGTTCCAGTGAAGATAGAAAAGCAATACAAAAGCAAACTGAGATCAGACATACAGGCAGGAAATAGCAAGATGTGATTCAAATTGGAGAAAGGGAAGCCAAAATATCTGGGGAACAATAATCTGAAACAGATATTCTCCAAGAGAAGGCAATCTGGAAAGCAGTAGTGCGGTGAGAGAACTGGGCAGCTCTGTTAAGACAAATATGGTCATTAATGCTTGAGCAGCAGTCCAAACTGGCCATGTTGGGTTTGGAAGTTGCAGTTGGAGGGAGTCCCTTGTAATTCTGAGGGTCTATGGATATGAAGCTGTGCTCTCCCAGTCCTTCCTAGCTGTACACTCAGATCCCTAGGAGAACCTAAGAAGAAGAGTGGATGTGATGTCCTGATAAGGGAGAGAAGGAAAGATTCTAAAAAGTTGATCCTCTCAGGGAAGCCTGCTGGATGGGGCCTTTGGCAGCTGGAGTTCCTGAGCCACTATGAAGCTTTGACCAATTGCTTGGGTGCTAAGTGCATTTAAATGTTACCATGACCTAGCCAGACACTGGTGGCTCACACCTGTAATCCTAGCTTTTCAGGAGGCTATCTGAGGATAGCAGTTTGAAGTCAAAGCATGACACTCTTATCTCCAATTAACTACCCAGAAGCCAAAAGTAGAGTTGTAGTTCCAATAATAGAGCACTAGCCTTGAGCATAAGAGCTTAGGAACAGGGGAGGGAAAGTGGGAGAAAACGAGGGAGGGGGTAACACTGTTCAACAAGAAAAAATGTATTCATTACATAATGTAACTGTAATCCCTCTGTACATCACCTTTACCATAAAATACAATTACAAAGAGGAACAAACAAAAGCTTTGGGACAGCACACTGAACCTGAATTCAAGCCCCAGTACAGACACAAATATGTATATAATGTCCCAAATGTGTTATAACATATAAAAATGAGACCCATGGGCTTAGGAGACCATTGTGATCCTGGTTACCAAGTTCTTCTTCTTCCTAAATGCTCCTCTCAATTAAAATTTTGATATCAATGTTTACAAACTGCAGAAAAGATTGCATACAATGAGCTTCCAACCTAGTGAATTATAAAAACCTTATCTGTATAATCAGTGCACATTTAAGACACTGATTGTCACCAAGACTCCAGAAGCACCATCTGTCCTCGTCACCTCCTTCTTACCATTACTCTTCTCTGGCACGAGTAATCAGTTGCATTCTGAGGGCATAGACTAGTTTTACTGGGTTTGGAGCTTGACATGAACTGAATGATACAGTGAGAACATCCCTGTCTTGTTTGTTTCTACCTTATGTTTATGAACCTAATGTGGCTTGCAGGGAGGTTACAGGTTTTTTCATCTTCATTGTTGTATGCTGTACCATTATGTGAATTCATTATTATTGCTGTTATTTAAGGTAGTTGTACAAAAGAGTTGCCATTCAACAAAGCAGCTTATGAAGATAATGCATTTTGATCAATGTCACCCCTTTCAACATTTTCTGCCATCTCTTTTCTACCCATACCTTTCCTATACATTGAATTCCTGACTGCATTCTGTCCTTTTTCTCTTCTTCATTCACCTACCTTTCTTTTCCCCTTGACCTCCACCCACCCCTTTCAAGTACCTACTTCCTGGTGTTTATTTTGTTGAACTTTCCCTTTGCTTTTCTTGTTCTTTCTAATGTGATGGACATAAGGTTATTTCAACTTGAGTCTAACATGAGCACTTTTGTTTTTGACTTTCAGTGACTATACACATTTTTTTAAAGGTAACTTTCTCTAAGTCCCTCATTCATAGGTCTGAAGCACCATGAACTTAAGATACTTCGAATTACTTCTGTCTTCATTCCTTATTGGCAAAAAAAGTTGGAAATGGCCAGTTGTGACTATTAACTAATATTTCTCAGTTAAGGGATGTGGGATATTTGCATACCTTTCCTAGATATATTATGATGGTAAATGGAACATATAATGCTTATAGGGGTCTGTTAAGAAACATTTGTTTGTTTGTTTGTTTGTTTGTTATGCTTATGTTAGGTGGTATTGAAGAGTTGAGAGGTTTAACATTCAAAAGTGGAACATGGGATGTCATCTTTACCCCATGCCATAAACAAGGAAGGTCATAACTGAAGTTGCGACCAGGATTGTCTTGGGAAACTCCTAAATAACCTAGCATATTTCCTCTTTGATCTTTTGACAGAAATAGCTGATAATCTTTCCACTCTGATAAAGACAATATAACTTTATTACCTAGTGGTAGCCTAGATTTGTATAACACAAAGACCTTAAATATTTTTAGTTCCCTATAAGTATATTTTGCCTTTATAAGAAATTTATTTTTCAGGGGCTGGGAAGTTGGCTCAGTGGTAGAGTGCTTGCCTTGCAAGCATGAGGCTCTGGGTTTGATACCTCAGCACCACATTAGCAAAAAACAGAAAGTGGTGCTGTGGCTCAAGTGGTAGAGCACTAACCTTGACTGAAGAGCTAAGGGACAGCGCCCAGGCCCAGAGTTCAGGCCCCACGACCAAAAAACCAATAAGAAATTTATTTTTCAAAGAAGACTAAATCTATCCTGAAGCATTTATTTGGAAAAGGAAACAAAGAAAGAAATTACAATGAGGATTAATCTCTGACAAATCATTGTGTTCTTCTGGTGCCAGCATTTCTCTTACAGAACATGTTTTCTTCAAGCAAACCACATAAAACATGATGCATATTTTAGAAACACATTTTGCATTAGAATAACTGTCCAGAGCATTATTGATATCAGGAGCTAATATCACAATGGAAAATTAAAAAAAACACCTCTAATCTTCTTGTTTTGTTCAAATGGCTTTGCGATTTATAATTCAAAAATATATCCATTCATAACCATCTTTCATAAAGTAGCAGAAAGAAACGTGCATTAAATTGAACAACAAAATGGGATTTATTGGAAGAAGACCCCTTTTCCAGAAAAAGTAGCAGAGACTATGTGCTTTCTCTTTAGGGTGATAGAAACACCCATTTTGAATTACTGCTCATTTCTTGGGACAATTATGATGGTTAGGACTAGGAGTGGGCTGAAGTAATCTAATGAGTTTAGCCTGTGTCATGGACTCTTTCCCTTAGAGACAGATCTGTTACCAGAAAAGAATCAGAGTAGGTGCTGGCAGACAAAAGCAAACAGTCACGAACTACAAGGGTGACAGCTGAAATCTTCAGCTCACTGATAGAAATGGTACAAGAAAAAAGGAAAAGTGGTTTGATAACAGAGATAATGTTTGTAAGTGTGTATAAGAAGTCTTGGACTAATGACAGTTTTGGAAGACACAGGAGAAGATTTTTAAGCATATAACCTGATCACAAGGGCAGATTTGCTCAGGGTATTTGGTCACCATAGCTATGCATTTTATTCTACTAAAAATTGTGTTTCCTATGGGAAGCTAATTCATTACTGGGAATGTTTTTTCTCTTCCTTGTGAGAGAATTATTTTTAAAATGTTTCTCAGTAACATGACATTTCTTAAAGCTATGGTCTAACTGCTTGTATCCCCAGTAAAATTTAGATGGTGAAAGTCCTAACCCTCAAGGTGATGGTTTTTGGAAGTGGGGCTTTGGGAGGTGATTTAGTCTTGAGGACAGATCACCATGATCCTAATCCTTTTATTAGGATCCTATAAAAGAGACCCTAGTTATCTAGCCAGCCCTTCCATGACATATATAAGCAAGAAGGTGCCATCCATGAACTAAGAATGGGCCTTTACCTGACATTGAGTCTCACAGTCCCTTAATCTTGATCTCCTTAACCTACAGAACTGTGACAAGAAAATGTATATCCTTTATAAGCTACCCCTTTGATGGTATTTTGTTACAGCATCCTGAATGGATTAGAGCACTTAGAGTGCAGCTATTATGTTCTAGCTGAACAGTAACATATGTCAGGAAGGAGTTTTGCATCCATATACATAAGCAACACTGTAGTTTTCCATGCTGTACTGTGCTGTGGTGGATCCCTGTGTCCTTAGACTTTCGGTAAATTGTTTCTTGAGTTACACTTACATGAATGGAAATGGGAATGGAAATACTAGGGCTATTTGTGCAAATACAGACCCTGCCTTTGTGGTGCTTTGAATTTAATGGAAAAGACAGATGACAATAACTAAGTACAGTGAGTTAAAAATACTGTACGAAAACAAAACATGACATTTACTCCCTTAGTAAAGTATTAACTGTATGTTGTTAGCGACTATAGCTAGCATATGGTACAGCAGATCTCTAGAGCTCTAGAGCTTACTCATCTTCCTCACCTCCAACCTTATGTCTATTGATTAATAATTCCCCATATTACCCTTTTCCTTATTCCTAGTAAACACCATTCCACTCTCTGACTCATGAATTCACAATAGCCCAGAAACAACCTAAATATTCTTAGCTGGATAAAAAAGTTGTAGCTTATATATACAAAGGAATATTGTTCAAGCATTTTAAAAACAGGAAATACTGTCATTTTTGATACATGGAAGAACCTTAAAAATATTATGCTAAGTGGAATAGGTCAGTGGCAGAAAAACCAATAATTCATGACTCCATTTACAGGAGTCATGTAGTAATTTTTTTAAACATGACTCTACTTACAGGAATCATGTAGCAATTTTTTGAACAATTACAAATTGGTAATGGGGTTTGAACTCAGGGCCTGGGCACTGTTCCTGAGCTCTTTTGCTCAAGATTAGCACTCTACCACTTGGAGCCATAACTCTATTTCTGTTTTCTGGTAGTTAACTGGAGGTAAGAGTCTCATGGACTTGCCTGCCTAGGCTGCATTGAACTGCAATCCTTGGATCTCAGCCTCCTGAGTAGCTAAGATTATAGGTGTGAGCCACCAGCAAGACAATTTTTAAAAGAGTAATAAAAACCCTCTACCAATACCAAGACTAATACCAATGGAGGGAACAAATGCTTGTGTGTCTTTTTTTCCTATTAAGTGGTACTGCAAGTGGTTTTTTGAGTTGTGTTCTAGAATCTGATATACGTATAGTGGTAATAATACATACTACTTTCTGGTTTTTCTAATATCAGGGGCAGGTTTCTTTGAAGTTCTGCCTGCCAGGACACAATCTAGACCTGAAGGGTTAATGTTAATTGTTCTCAAATATAGCTGAAGAATGCCAGCCGCAGTTCAATTATGATGGTTATCCCATCTCTCATGGATCACAAGCTCTCAATTATCACTTGGTGCCCTTCATGTGTGCTAGAAACTCCTACATGGTGATTTTGTCCATCTTCTCTTCCTTAACTGCTAGTTAGCCAAATGTTTGTCTTTTGTCACTGCGTTCTTAACACCTGGCAGATTTTTTTTTTTCACTGTGTGGAACCATTTGTGTACTGTCATAAATTACTTCCCTGGTTTCCAGCACTTGCTTTATATTTTGTTAAGTGATGTGGCTAGAAGCTCCATCTATGGGAGGCTACGTGTCTCTGCCATCCTGCCAGGTGTTCGGTCTGGGTGTGTGGGCCTGAGTGTTAAACCTGTTCCTCAAAGAAAACCACATCAGGTATTTTATCCCTTTTGATGTCGTGGTGGGCTTGTTCATCCTGTGTGAACACAAACCTCAGAGAACTTGGTTCTTGGAATTTAGGAAGAAATAACACTTGCTAGAAATCCTGACAATGAGCTGTTCACAAGCCTCCTTCAATTGCACCCATCTTAGGGTTTTAAAAAGTGTTTCAAAGTTCTAAGCAGTTTCTTTCACTTGTGATGTTGAGGTATTCCCATAAGAGGCCCAATGCAAAGGTCAAGGGAGAGATTATTACAGTTATTTCATATTCCAGGCATGCATAAACCAAATGTCTAATTCTGAGAGCCTTTTAAAAAAATTTCTTGCCATGCACAATCTTGATGTGGGTCCCATTGATTAGGTAAGAAAGAGTCGTTCTTCTTCTAGGGGTATATTTGACTTTTAGGGGAATCGTGATTGGAAAAATAGTGAAGTCTGTGATTACTTCATGTTTTGCCTCATCGTAAGGGTGAGTATGGCTGGTGTTTGGCTAGTGACTGTTCTCAAGTCTCAATGGGCATTCAGGAGCCTTCAGTCTAGGAGAGATCCTGAATGAACAAGGATATCCTGATTCTCAAAACTGCCATGTCTCTTCAGGGTGGTAAAGAAAACAGTTGGCAAATTCTGTGAAGAGAGAGCTCTTTGGGGACTGATTTTAGATTTTAATAGAGAATGCTTTCTAGGTTTGTAGGATATAAAGATTATGAGCAACGAGTAAGGAAAAAACCCAAATCTTTGTTTTATTTGGTTGTAGGTTTATTTATTTATTTTTGCAGTATTAAAGTTTGAACTCTGAGCCTGTTACCCACTTAACTTTCTTGCTCAGCTGACAGTCTACCACTTAAGCTAAGCTTATTTTTTTCTGTTTAGTTGGAGATGGAGTCTCAAGGACTTCTCTGGCTTCAAACAGCGATCCTCTAATCTCGGCTTTCTGAGTAGCTTGAATTACAGATGTGAGCCGTCAGTGTACATGGCTCTGAGTTATATTTTTGAATGACTGTTTAGCTAGCATTTCACAAAATGAGTGGTGGTGTCTGTAAGACTGAAATCGGGGGGATTCATTTTAGAAAACCTGTGCCCTCAGGATGGCAAACGAGGGGTTTCAGTTGAAGATTAATGTCTAGTTAAGCTGGTCATGGTGCCTGGCATGCTGAGCATTGGAAATGTTCTTGGCTGGTTGTGTACACTCATGATAATAATAGAGGATATTTAATTTGCTGAATAATGACTTATGTTAGCTTATTTAACAATTGCAACAGTTTATGAAATAGATAATATTGTGCCTACATTTTATTACCAGTGAGAGTGAGTGACAGGGTAAATAACCTAACCCAGGTCACAGAGTTAGTAAAGCTAGAGCTGGCACTTGAACCTAAACATTGTGCCTTAATTACCCCCACTGGATCTGATTGCTGAATGGCCAAGCCTTATTTCCTTGCTCCTTAGTAAGAAAACTGAAGAAACTCAGAGAACCTTGGTAAGATTCCTCACACAAAAGGGACCAGCCTGTAGCATATTCCCTCAGCTCTAATATGGGTGTTCTTTACATTGCTGTGTCTCTTGAGTTATGTTTTAGCTTTGGGGCAGTAGCCTGAGTGGGGGTCTATCTACTCATTCTGGAAACAGCTATAGCTGGGCTATTTTTTCTTTATTTATGGATGGTGATCACTGCCAGCAAGTTTCTCTGAGGAGTACATTTAAATATGCCACATTTGTATTGCTGTATGGGTATGCTGGGTGAACATTTATGATAAATCAAGTTTTTAGGTGCCCTGTGGGAAAAGTGCTGATGGAGAAATACATTTGAAGAAAACTTTTCTCTTAGCAGTAGTTACTTGAGGAAACAGCCTCCATTTATCTTTCCAAAGGCTTATGTGCAATGAATACAGACCACCCAGAATCATGGTTCTGCATATCAGAAGGGGAAAATGAAGTATTTAAACTGCTCTCTGGGTTTCTGCTAACATCTGTGCTGGGTTAGACTAGTTTCTTTCCTGTCCCTCCAGCTCTCACCCTTACCGTTTACGCTTGGCAAAATGGACAAATGCATACTTTCATATTAACTCTTGTACTTCAGGCTAATTAAGTCCCCACGGCTTGGCAGGCTGTCCAGCCTACATGGTCCTTCCTTCTAACACTTTCAAATCACTGCCTTAGAGCTATCTTTTCTGATCTCTTCTTCCCCCCAACTAAATTAGTCCCCATAATGGTGTTTTATCTTTTCCTAGTTAAATGACATACTTTAAATTTTTAAAATATATAATGATGTACATATTTATATGACATCTGCTTAATGCCTGTCCTTTCACATGTCCTTAATGGTACATAATACATGACTAATTTGAACAAGTGTCTTGGTATGTAATTGTTCTAAATATTTGCAGAAGTGTGTTTTCCTGGGCTCTGTAGAAACTTGTGTATATAGCTTGCCTTTTATATTCTTCCATTTGCACTTCTTTTTCTCTATTCTGTGTCTCTGTCTCTTTATGTCTCTCTCTTCTGTCTGGATAGTAACTACTGATATAAATATTTGTAATCCTCACTCCCCCTTCCCCATTGTGGCTACCTCATGCAAGTGTTAAGAAAAGTAAGTGAAGTTGAATAGGCTCTGTATGATTTATATCTAAACTTTAGCATTTTGGATAGAATGCAGTTCAATTCAGTTTAATTAACACTTAAAGCCCCTATTAAGTGTTAGACTCTATGCATGGCTAATCTATACATTTGGGAGCTGACAGTGTAGAAAGGAAGAGAGGTACACAGAGAGATGGTTTTGCCCATAATCAATGGAACAAAATCTAGCACAGAAGATAGATGGAAGCCACTGTCAAAGTCCTATTTGAATCTACAAAGCTGAGAATTGTAACTGTGATGACAGTGTGAGTAAGAATGGATTCTGCATGCTAAGGAGATTGCTAACGAGTATCATTTAGTACAAGTTTGATGATGCTGAACTGTGAGGGATGAGGCAGGGTGTTTTAGAAATGAGACTAGAAGTCATAGATGATCTTAGGAGACATCTGAAACCACTGTCTTTTCTATGATCTGGTCATTGTATTTGCTAGAGTTTTCTCGGTAGTGAGACCACGGGCTGCAAAATACTTGGAAATTTCAGAGCTGGTTAATTCATTCCTGCAAAGAATTTTATTTATTATCTACTAGATACATATATTATCTACTAGATATTACTACATATTAGAGGAGAGTTACAGATTCAAATGCGTAGTATATACTCTCAAAGAGTGAAGGCAAATGAACAAAAAAGGGAAATACAAGGGAAGCAGAATAATATTAGTCAGCAATTTTCAAATATTTTGGTTTTCAGAATTCTTTTTGTCTCCAGAATATTATTGAAGTTCTCCCAAAACTTTTATTTATAAGGGCTAATATATCAATATTTACTATGTTACAAAGTGTAATAGAAATTTTAAAATATTTGTTAATTGAAAATTACAAATAAAATGTATTTAATGTTAGTGTAAAATTCTACATCTCTTTGAAATTTAATGAGAAGAATGTAATTGTTTTATGTTTTCACAAGTCTCTGTCTGGTTTGATAGGGGTTCTCCAAAATAGCTGCTTCCATATTTAGTCAATTGCAATATGCTGTTTTGATGGAAATACATGGATAAAACCCACTTTGCACAATTATGCTGGAACAAGGATAAATAGCCATTTATTCACATGTCAGGTTTTTTAAAATTCTCTGAAGTTCAAAAGTTTGTGCAGAGGGATAACAATTTAATATATTCATGTAAGTGTCCAGTGCTTCTTTAGTCAGTTACCTCTTCCATCACTCTCTCCTTACCCTGTCTGTTCCCTCCTTCCAGACTCATTTCAAGTTTCCTACTTCTTTTTTTTAAATCACATATATACATTGAGTTTTCTGGCTATATTTGTTCCTGTTCCCTTTTTTTTCATTTGTCTACTCCTTTCCCACTGGCCTCCCCCATACAATCTCATTTCAGCTTCCTGATATTCATTTTGTAGAACTGTCTGTTAATTGTTTGGAATGTTTGTTCCATGGTAATTCAATATTACTGATACTATATGTCATTGTGGGTAGTCTTCTTTCACATGGCCCCATATTTGCTGAGAGGTTCTTAAATGTCATCTGCAATGTGGAATCTGAAACCAATCCCTGCTTTTTTGTACTCTCTCTCTCTCTCTCTCATATACACATACACATACACACACACACACACACACACACACACACACACACACACAAACGTCAACTTGTCTTACGCTCTAAATGGATCTTTAAATAAGCATTATTTTGTGATACCAGATATGAGTCCTGTGAAAAATATTGCTTTCCTGAGTGAATTTTATTATAAAATGTAACATTACAATATAAGTATAGTAATATAAAAGAAACCTCAGAAGCCATCAGAAAAGGCATTAATATTACTACTGACCCCATTGAAAGAATCTTGAAGTATTGGAAAGCTGTCAATTTCATGGTAGTTTTAAGTTTGTAATTTTTTCCTGAAAATGTAAATTTCATTACTGATAACAAATACCATAAATTGCTTCCTTTCAAGTAACAGTTCTGCCAATACTCAATTCTGAATAAGCATAGCTTTTATGTAAGTCTTTTTTTTTTCTCAAGTAAAAATGGCATTCTGTGATTAAAGTAAGCAGTTTAGCTGAGGTCCAATCACACAGGTGCTTTCCTTCAAGACATCCACAGGAGAAAACCCCGGCATTTCTGGATGCAATGTACATGGCAAACGTGCTTCTCATTTTGTTACGTTGGAGTGTGTCTTAACAAGTCAAGGTTAATAAGAGCAATAATTCATTATATCATCAAGTATTTCTCGGCTTCTTAAAAATATTTTTAGTCTGTGTGTTGGTGAGGCACAGCTTTGTTGTTTCTGCCATGATTCATGCGAATGTACCGCGAGTGTACTGACAAATGATTTTGTAACATCAAAATCAATGCCTGTGAAACTGACCCAGATGTATCAGTAGATTAAATAAGGTTCTGATTATCTCAGCATAGCTTGTATGGTCAATCTTCTCTTGATTAGAGAGTGTGTGGATATTGGACAAATATAAGCAAAAAGGCCATCCTTGTAGATCCTCCCATTTCTGAAGCAAAAATACATAACGCCTGGTAACTCAATCTTAAAGTTTAAACACACACACACATTTGTGTGTGTGTGTGTGTGTGTGTGTGTGTGCGTGCGTGTGTGCGTGTGTGTGTGTGTGTGTGTGTGTGTGTGTGTGTGTGTGTGTGTATTGCACTCCAAAGGCTGGAATTCAGGGCCTGGGTGCTGCCCTTTGCTGAGTCACAGCTCCAATTCCAGCTTTTTTTGTTTGTTTGTTTAGCCAATTATTAGAGAATCTTGTGGACTCTCCTATTCCTGCTGGCTTTGAACTGCGATTTTAGATCTCCACCTTCTGAGTAGCTCAGATTACAAGCCTGAGACACCCACTCCAACTTAATCTTTAATTCAACAAGTTTCTACATTGTTGGAAAGTGGCAGGATTTAACTTTCACTGAGCAGTCATTCAGCAATTCAGTATGAAGTTTTATTGTCTCTGTTCCCTACATTTGTGTCTCCAGATAAAGCAATTTGGTAACTTGTCCTGTGATTTGCCTTGGGCTTCTTCATTTCTAGTTTGAAAGATGCTAAGTAATCTTACAGATGATTACATTGAAAGATATGAGCAATTTTGGACTTTTACATTCCATATAAATTTAAATGTCTTTTACCTTTCAACTCTGTCTTGTTGAATATTCTTTTGTGGATTGAGTGTAAGGTAGCCAAAGATTTTAAATTGATGTTTTGGAAGACAATTTTTGTTATTAGTAAAAGTATTCCCGCTTATTTCCATAAAATACATATTGACTAAAGATTCAAGAAATATTAGTTTAACAAATTAGGAGTCAATAAATATGTGACTATCATAAACCAGCTCAACAAATTTGAATTATAAACGTACCACTATTCTAGAGTTTGGGTTGGGATTTATTCCTTTCTTCTAGACAATAATAAAGTATTTGCTCATTTTAACCTGGTACTCCTGGACCTCGGGTCTAGGATTGCAAGAATCCAACTGGAGCACAGCTTTTAGCTCCAGAATGAAGTCAAGTCAGCTATCCCTTAATGCTGTGATCTTGCTCTTTGTGAGTAGTCACTAAGAAATATCAGACAGTTAAATCCCAGGAGCATGAACAATTAGGACTAGAGAGAATTTAGAATTCATTTCCACAGGCACATGGAAGGCCAATGGACTTCTGTTATATATTTGACTTCACCTACTAATGAATAGGAGAGTTCAATCAACATGATAATGCTTTTTACAGTAGAGCTAAATTAGGAGCAATTTTACATGTTGACTTTCCTGCCATAAGGAGAAATATACCTATCTAATCTAATTGCCACAGCAATAAAAGGATCAGAGCACGTAGTAAGGTAATATAGGCTCTAGGATAAAAGGGAAGGAGTAGCCCAATTACCAGGAAGAATCATTCTAGAGACTTTTACTTCTACCCCTTGTCTGTCTACAGCTGGGACTTGATAGCACTACTGAAGAAAAACAGTGTGCTGACTAGCTTGCTCCTTCCCTCACTCTCCTCCCCTCCCTCCCACCTCCCTGTCTTCCTTCCTTCCTTCCTTCCTTCCCTCCTTCCCTCCTTCCTTCCTTCCTTCCTTCCTTCCTTCCTTCCTTCCTTCTTCCTCTCCTCCTCCTGTTCCTTCTTTTCCCTTGTTCTTTTGTTTCTCTTTTTATTCAATGTCTTTCCAGCTATTTTGTAGCTAAGAATTATTATTCAGAATGGGCTGGACTATAGCTCAGTGGTAGGGTGTTTTTTCTAGCATATGTGCAGCCCTAAGTGTAATTCCCCCCAAAAAGTAAAAAAGAAAGAATAGATATAAATGGGGAGGTTAAAGATAGATAAACCATTTTTTCTAATAAGTGATATTTGTCAATACTAAAACCTAATTTTGGATGAGATGGAAGTCTATTCCAGTAAAATTTAGTCCTTAACACATTTAACTGTTTACATAGTAAAAGTTTGAACACAAATTCAAAAATTGAAATTGTAACAGGTTTGGGGAAACCCTGGGAAACCACTGCTTTGCCAGCCAACACTTAACTGATCTCATTCTTATTCTTTTTTAAGATTATCTTTAAGTAGTTGTACAAGGGAGTTGCTGTTTAACACAGTTTATGATATACAATGCATCTTGATCAATGGTCTTTCAATATTCTTACCCATCATTCCCAACTCTCCCCTTCCTCCACTTTCCTTAATTTTGTGGGATATACATTGATATTACATTCTTGAATTCTCCACCCCCTCTCCTGTTCATTAGTCTATTCTTCTTCCTTTTATTCCATCTCACCCCTTTCAAGTACCCATTTTATCCTGTTAATTTTGTTGAACTTTGAGTTGCCTTTCTATGGAGTTATACTATTTGAGTTTTCCCTTAAATCTACCATATTTTAGTTAACACATTTATATACACATGCATTAACATTCCTGTTCATAATGCTAGTTATTAAGGAGTTTACCCACAATTATATTTCATAAATATTTTATGTTTTTGTAATACAGTAGTCTATCTGGTT
Organism: Dipodomys merriami; assembly: GCF_024711535.1. Taxonomy (NCBI): domain Eukaryota; kingdom Metazoa; phylum Chordata; class Mammalia; order Rodentia; family Heteromyidae; genus Dipodomys; species Dipodomys merriami. The sequence continues at coordinate 3,904,385 of NW_027202382.1, read as the reverse complement.
TGCTTCATTCCCCTTCTCTTCTACAACCTAGAACACTCCTTTTTGAAGCATTCAAATCTCAGAGGAGAATAATGAACACTCAACCAAAACTAACTTTTACAGTGTTTTATACATTTTCAGAGATAAGCAACACATTTCTCTCCTTGGGAAACTCCCAACTGTCTCTTCCATCCACACCATAACTGCTTCTTTCCACCTGGCAAACAGCCTCCTGGGATTCTGGGTGGCAGGCATTGACTAGACTTCAATACAAATGTTCCTGTGGAAAATGGCACCAAGTTAGGTACAGAACAAAGACCCTGAGCTTCAAAGCTGAACCTCCTGTTTCTGCACAGAAGGGGTTTCACACAACCTCAGTTAACAACCACCACAACCTCAGGAAAAGAAAAGGCCCAACTACAAAGAAATGCCAAACAAGCAGTCATCAGCCTTCCTTTTCTTTTTCTGGCATGTTTAGCACAAAATCTGATCAGGACAGCAGTTCTTTGATAATTGTTTGGACCATGACCACAGCTAGTCACACTTCTGCTTCATATATCTCAGCAATTCATGGAGATGAGAGTGCTCTGTGCTCACCCAGGCTTAGAGATGTGCGTGCGCACACACACACACACACACACACACACACACACACACACACACACACACACACACACACACACACACACACACACACACACACACACACACACACACACACACACACACACCCCACTATGGAATGGAATTGGTTGGAGAAAAAAAGGATTCTGGCAACTTCCCAAAGATGACAGGTCAAATGTGTTTCTTTCTGTTTTTTTTTCCTTTTTGTAATTCTTTCTTTCTTTCTCTCCATTCTATTCAACTGCCCATGTGTGCAAAAGCAAATGCATCCTTGCCTTAATTGCTACGTTTTTGTTATGTTTTGGTGAGGAAGGAAGAGCTGATTACATAGGGAGATAGAGAATACAATTTAAAAATGATACATTTGAGAGTCACTTTTCCCTCTCTTTAAGCCCAACAATGAAAATGAAAAATTGTCTTATAGAGCTCTACGTCTAAATAAAAGATTTCCTCCTTTGTAGAAGAAGGTTGGCACTAAATAAGTGATCTCATGACAAATTTCATAAGCTTAAGTTAACATATTCTAGTAATCATTTCACCTGCTTATAATGTAATAAGCTCACTTTCCCTCTCAATCCTTCACTTTCCTTCTTTTTGCTCTTTCCCTATATCCAGTATTCTTGGCTCTCTCTGTCTCCTCTGTCTTCCCCTGGGCACTGTCATCACAAGGTGGATGGCAGCCAGGCTGATCTCTGGTTTTCTGCCATGTCAGTGGCCATACCAGTTGGTGATGGAAATCTGGCACTGGGAGATGAGGCCATCTGTGGTGAAGTTTAAACCTATTTACCTCCCTAGATATCTGGTGGGGGCCTCTCTTTCTCTGTATTCAGTGAGGCTGATGATGACAAATGCTGTGGGATTGAAGCCATGGGATGAAGTTTGGGGCAAAACAAAATCCTTCCCCAAAGACAGAGCTCATGGTGGCATTAGTGCAAGGATAAGCAAATCTCCAGTGTTTGGAGCACATGCCAAGGGGAACTCCAGCTCTGGGGCCCACTCTGTATTTTTTGGGGGGTCGGTTCTGGGCTTTGAACTCTGGGCCTTGGCACTGTCCCTTAGCTCTTTAGCTCAAGGCTAGCACTCCACCACTTGAGCCACAGCACCACTTCCGGTTTTCTGAGTGGTTTATTGGAGATAAGAGTCTCACAGGCTTCCCTGCCGGGGCTAGTTTTGAACTACAGTCCTCAGATCTCAGCTTCCTGAGTAGCTAGGATTATAGGTGTGAGCAACCAGTGCCCGTCCCACTCTGTACTCTTGAAGGAGGCAGATCACTGGCTGAGTCACAGCTTGGGGCCTGGGTATCAGGAGATGCAAGCTCTACCCTATCATGTCTTTGTTAAATGACTGGAATACTTTGGGGCCCCATTTTTGTGGTTTGTTGGACAAATTTGTATTCCACAGGACTGTTCTCAGATAGTTAGTGAGCATCAGAAAAACACATTGCACACGTTTGACCTTGAAATAGTATTCCATAGCTTGACCAATTACCTGAACTACAACACTAGAGTCCAACACCCTTTGTTTCCCAAGATCCAGTCAACCCTTACACTATTAGGTTTTTTATTAAATTTAATTTAATTTTATTTGTGAACATACTGTACAGAGGAGTTACAATTACATGGGCAGGATAATGTGTACATTTCTTACCAAGCATTGCAGCCTCCTCCTTTGTTTACCCTTCACATCCCTTCCCAGCCTCCCCCTTCCCCCCCAATCCCAATCCTTCTCCTTTCCCCCCTTCCCCCTCCCCCCCCACCGACGTTGTAAAGCTCGTTTTGGACATGACAACTTGTACTTCTCATTGTTGCAACAGGTCCACCTGTATCCTTAAACAACTGGTTTTTCCCCATCTCCTCCACAAGTTATACTGACATCAAATATAGTGAAAGCAGGGGTTATACTGTGGGGGAGGGACATACAAAGCAACAAAGAGATAATCTTATAAATGTGTTAGAAACACATGCATGAAAGAGAAAAAAACCTTAAAATACACATCTAAGGGTTCATTTTCCTGACATCACATTATCTGACCTTTTCCGCTTGACTCATACATATACTAGATATTACAAATAAGGGAAACCATGGGCCTATGTTTCTTTGGGCCTGGCTTACTTCACTTAATATAATTTTTTCCAAGCACTATTAGGTTTTTCAGTTATCATGAACTAAGCTCTGAGGTCAATGCCAATTTCTTTGGACAATGGTAGCATCCCTAGGTAGAGGCCTTTACCATGAAGCTACCAAAGCTTTATGCCCCTATGAAGCCACTAAACAATGTGTTCACATGTTTGTTTTCTTGTTACAAAAATTTCTGAAGGTGTGTTATTTAAAACCCTGTGAGTTCACTCTCCACTTCTACTCTGTTCAATTTTTTCTTCCCATGTGATGAAGTTAGAGTGATGGAAGGCAATAAAATCTATCTAGAGATAGATTTTTTAATTGGGGTTTTGTGGGATAGATTTATAAATATCAAATCGCATGCATCTGTGGTGGCTGTTGCTGGCCATGTTGGTAGAGGAAAGGATTTAGGACCATGTTTACAGCCCAGGATACTTACTCACTGCAGGCCAGAAGAAGATTCAGCAGGAAAGTGCCTGTGATACCTGCCAGGGCAACCATATGGGCAGTGGAGGAAAATCAAGGTCTGAAATATGTGGAGCTTGAAGCTTGTCTGAGGAAGGGGGATAGCAGTCACTATGAGGTTGCTGTGAAGATTAGCTAGAATACAGTGTGTGGTGGTCTCAAGAAGTTCCTAGAGTAAATGGTTGGTAAGAATCTCAGTAAGGGGAGGTTGCTTTTCCTCATTTCTTGAAGGAACTAAGAACCATCTCCATGAAAAGCAGACATCAGAATGCTTGGGAGATTATGATAGCCCAGGAAACATTAACACACACACACACACACACACACACACACACACACACACACACACACACACACACACACACACATTCAAGGTTGCACTGTTTTTCTTTATTCTCAAAGTAAAGTGAGGATCCTGGTGTTTGCATTTTAGGTTCTCCCAGTGTAAATGATTACAAATTTAAAACACACCAAAGATGCCCCGCTGTGACAGGAAGCTTCAGGAACCTCCAGATGCCACTGGTGGGAAGCAGAGCTCATCTGATATAATAAAGCAGCTCTCTGCCTTAGTGATTGTGAGGTTTTCTGACAATAGAGAGGGCAGCTTTGGTCTTAATAATAATGTCTGGTGCCAGTCTGGGGTCAGGGGTGCTCGGCAGTGACTAATACACCTCTCCCATTGTTCTTTCTATTCGTTCTATTCTACCCAGGCTTTGTTAGACTTAGTTTTAAAGGTGAAGTTGAAATGGACCACTTAACTTTCCATTTGGTATCACTTCTAAAGTAGTGGTTGAAATCATGTCTAACTGGAGAGATGTTCTTTTTAAAAAATGAAATGACATCTGAAAACCTTCTTGTCAGTTAGTAAGCAATCAGCTGGCTAGAAACAAGTTTTTCTCAGTGGAAAAAAGGGCCCTGGATCCCATTTTCTTGTGTACTTTACCTTCTGTTTCATTCTATTTCACTCTCTTTTCTCTGTACCATTTGAAAGGGAGAGACAGAGGGGGAAAAGGTACCTCACTGAGCTGAAAGCAAATTTCCTCACATTGGGCAGCCAGATCTTCATCCCTTTTACCCCCAGTATCACCTTGGTGAAACTTCAAGAATGTGGCCATACACAAAAGAGACTTTGCTCCTCCTTCTGGGAGACTACTCCCTCAGGGCCCCAGTAACTAAACTTCAGCAATCTTAACTGTGATCCAGGCTGCTAGATAGCAGCATGTAGTTGTAGAGAAAGGAAAAGGGGTGGGGGAGAAGCAGAGGGAGAGGGAAAGCAAGAGAAAAAGGAAAAGGAAGAGAGATAATGAAGGGAGAGAAAAGGAGAGAGAGAGGAGAAAGAGAGAGAGAGAGGGAGAGAGAGAGAGAGAGAAAGAGAGAGAGAGAGAGAGAGAGAGAGAGAGAGAGAGAGAGAGAGAGAGAGAGAGAGAGAGAGAGAAAAGACCCCATAGACCCCATGTGTTCCACAAATTGCCTCTCTCCCACATCTACCCAGGCAAGAGCGTATGAAATAATTCCTCCTTTGTCAGCCAGCTGGCTTTCAAAGCTATCAGGATGAGCCTGCTGGACCTGTCTGGGAAGCCTGTTAAACTGCATGGAGTAAGTTAGGGAGAGGGAGGGGTGGGGAAGATTAAAGGGTGAGTACAGTCTGTGTGAGCCAGTGGCCCTGACTCTAAAGAAGCAGATGATCTAAGGAGAGGAAGAGGCTGCACACAATGCAAATGACCCCCGTTTGCAGCTGCCTCTGGCAGGCAGCCACCCGCCTCCCAAAGAATAAAGTAAGAGCAACAATTCCCTCCTGAATGTCTAAGCTTAGTGACTTCAAACAAGACAAAAGAAAAGTGACATGCTTGCCTCCACACCCCTTACCCGGGGAACTCATCCATTCCCCAAATTGCTCCTATGACCTCATCACCTGCAGCTGTGTGTGCCAGACTCTTCCCCAGCCTCTGCTCCAGACCATCACATCTGGTGAGGAGCCTAGGTACCTGCGACTGAGACATCTGGAGGCCACTGTCTTTAAAAGGACAGGGCTTGGTAATTTTTTTTTTTTTTTTTTTTTTTTTTTTTGCTTCATGGTGCTGGCAAAGGGCGGAGAAGTCTTCAGCAATGTGCTCTTAGGCCATAGCTCCTGGGTCGCCACATTGTGAGGACATAACAGAGGACAGCGAAGTACCCTGTTAGGTTTCAGGGAACTTTTCACTTCTCACCTTTACTATATTCAGGAACAATTACAGGCCTGGCCATAAAAATGATCCTAGTCTCTCTGAGCCAGTCTTACTTATGTTTTGTCTTGGTCAAGGACCCCTATGTTGACAATGGCGACATTATTATGTGTAAGAACCTGACTACCAAGTCCAATCAACAGAATTCCACTGAGTTGGAAACTTGTGTGATAAAAATGGACCCAAAGTAACTATATCTAAGAAAAAAATCTATAGACTTAGAATGGGGTCCCTTTCTCTATTGTGAGAATGTAATTGACCTCACCAATATAGGAAAATGATCTGACAATTCTCTATTTATCAAGATAGCCACTTTGATTGAAAGATTCCATTTCTGAGAATGCTCATGGAAAGAAAACAGAATTGCACCGAAATGTGGTAAAAGATATTCACTCTAACATTGTTTATTACAATTAAAGCAAAACCAAAACAACTCCGTTAACAAAACACAAAGAATCCAATTAAACACCTAACAATAGAAGATCTGTGTAAAATATTATATCCATACCATAGAATACTGTGCAATCACTAAAAATGATGGAAAATTATGTACGTTATGTTTATGTAATGCTGGAAAATAGCAAACTGTAAGACATGACTTCAACTTTGAACATACAGGCTGGACTAAAGAATATATGTATATATAAAGAATATGTATTCATAAATAATTATGTATACATCATGTAAATAATATATGTATAAATGTATATAATTATGTATATATTTCTATGCGTTCAATCTTTCTAGTAAAGACTTATATAAGTAGGAAGAAAGGCTATTTTGAAAGTTTGACAAGGTGAATTCTTCAAAAGCTGATGTCTTCGGAAGAACATAATGAACTTACCATGAAGGCTATAAGCTAAATGGTGCAGATAGGGGAGCTAATAATTCACTCCAGCCAATTGTTATTACGGGGAAATGTTCAGGGTAGCACAACTCAATTTTCTAGGGAAGTCCTAGATCAAGATTTCAAGTGAAATATGATCATTCTTAAATGAAACCAATAAACTCAGCATAATTTTAAAATTCAGCTAGATGTTTGGGGCAAACAAAATATCCAGCCTACCAGACATCCTTTAGAAACTCACCCGCCAGGGGCTGGGAAGGTGGCTCAGTGGTAGAGCTCTTGCCTTGCATGCATGAGGCCCTGGGTTCGATTCCTCAGCACCACATAAGCAAAAAGAAAAAAGCCAGAAGTGGCATTATGGCTCAAGTGGTAGAGCGCTAGCCTTGAGCTGAAGAGCTGAAGGACAGCGCCCAGGCCCAGAGTTCAGGCCCCATGACCAGACCCAAAAAATAAATAAATAAATAAAAATAAAAAAAAATAAGTTAGAAAAAAAAAGAAAAGAAACTCACCCGCCAGACAAGACAAGTGAATCCTAGGGAGCCATTCACTTGAGCAGGCTGGGCACAGTGGCTTGTATCTATAAGCCCAGTTATTCAACAGGTCTCAGAAGAACATGGCTTGAAACCAGTCTGGAGAAAAAGAGAAACATCTCAACAATAAACCAGGCATGGCAGTTCTAATCTGTAATCCCAGCTATGTGAGAGGCATAAATAGGAGAAGGATGGTCCAAGGCCAGCCAAGGCAAAACCTGAGATACTACATGAAAACAAAAACAAAACCAAACAACTAGGGTGAAAAGTGATAGGGTTTTTGCCTAGTAAGTATAAGACCTTGAGTTCAGACTCTAGCACTACCAAATATGTACATATGCATATACATTTTATATATATACACACACACATAATTTGCATTTTATATGACTGGATATAATTGTAAATGATCTTAACACTTACCAGACAGTATTTTATGTGGCACGTTAACTTTGATTAAGAAAATGTCTTGAGGTGTCCCTTAGGTCAGTTGTCCTTTGTAAGAAAACAGTGAAACCAGGGAATACCCATGCTCAGAGTAGTGCCACAAAACATCTAGCAAGAGACAAGATCATGAGAGAAGAGTAGAAGATTTTTTTTTTTGCAACATGTATAATTACTGCAGCATTAGTATCAGGTATATATAAAGAGCTTACAAATTTAGAGCAAAGGACAGACAACCATTAAAAAATGAGTAAAAGATTTGGGCAATTCATAAAAGAAGAGATCCAAATGACCAACATACACATGTACACACACATATATGAAAATGTTCCCAATCCTGATTAATATGCAGATAAATATAAATTATCAATAAAAAAAACCTACCACATATTTGCTGCTGCCACATGTTTTTGAGTGGAATATCAGAACATCTAAAAAATTACTAGTGGGCATAAAAGAACTTTCTGGAAAAATGTCTAGGATAGACATACATACTCCATACCCCAGGAAATATACATACGTACACACATATATAATATATATGTGTGTACATATTCCTGTAAAATCATACTCAGTATACCAATATACATTGTATGTTTTGAGATATATATAATATGTCTTATATGAGAGATATTGATTATATGATAGATATATGTCTTATAATACAAGAATATTATATATTTTATGAAAATTCCTACCCAATATACCAAGATGTACTGTGCATTTTGTGTATATTATATATACACAAATATCGATGTATAATATATAAATACATATATATATATTAGTTTGGAAATATGTTTATAGTTTCTTTAAACTAAAAACAACTAGAATAAGCTACCAACAGTAGTATACATAAATTATGGAAATTTATGTATATGGAAAACTACATACAGATGTGACCATGGACACATTAAAACCACATGCTTTAGTATAGTTAAAGCTTATCAACACACTTTGAGAAAGAAAATTGACACAAAAGACATAACCACTCTTATTCCATGAATAAGAAGTTCAAAAAGCCTTAAGGATGCCTATTTAGGTAGTAAAATTATAAGGAAAACTAAGGAAAGAATGACCAACAATCTGAGAATATGGCTTATTTCTAGAAGATGGAGTAGTGGTTGTGATAAGGAAATGTGTGTGTGTGTATGTGTGTGTGTGTGTGTGTGTGTGGTGTGTGTGTGTGTGTGTGTGTGTGTGTGTGTGTGTATTCTGCAGAGCTTCAGATCAAACCTAGGGCTTTGATCAATCATCCTAGTCAGGCATCATTTTAAAGCAAAAGTCTGTTCACAAATAATCAAATTCCAATGGATATTTTTATGTGAGTGCCACTCAGGATGACAAATTTAGTATTCTGCTTTATTTGAAAACCATGTTTTCCCCTTTAAATGGATATTCATATCTAATGTACATACATGTTTGATTTTTCTACCCATATGATTTCAAGGCGTACTCACTATATGAAATCTCTGACATGTTCTACCACATGTCGATGCTGCTTTTCCTCAGACAAAGCTAGAGTGCGAATCTTGCTAAGATTCTTTTTAATTTCAGCTTTATCTCTTTTATGCTAATCAAATGTCAATTGCCCAAGCCCAGAGATGGAATGGTACTTTACTATGTGCCCAGGGGTTCTTGAAATAAAAGGTTGGGTAATTTATATTTTTAATATAAGTGATTTAGAGCCTGAGGCTTTGATCCAATTAAGTAGAGAATCAAATTAGCTGCAGATTAAATGAAGATGGAATGAGGGAGAGTCTCGCTGGTTCTTGAGCTTTTGAAAGAAGGCTGTTGGAGTGTAGTGGTTCTCACCCTTGCCTGCTCAGAGGTCTTTTACTTGGATAGCTGTCACCAATTCTGATGCCCAGGCCCCACCCACTGAAGCAGTATGGAGGTTCCTCAAAAGACTCCCTATGACCCACCAATCCCACTTTGGGATTGACTTTTGGGCATTTACCCAGACAATTACAAACAAGACTATATACTAAAGCTACCAAAACAATTATGTTTATTGCAGCAGTATTTACCATAGTTAAGATATGGAACCAATCCAGATGCCCCTCAGTAGATGAATGGATCAAGAAATTTGGTATATATATGTATATATATATATATATATATACACACACACACACACACACACACGCACGCACGCACGCACGCACACACACACACACACACACACACACACACGAATTCTATGCCTCTATTAGAAAGAATGAGACATACCATTTGTTAGGAAATGGAAAGACTTGGAAAAAATTAAGTGAAGTATTCCAGGCCCAAAGAAGCATAGGTCCCATGTTTTCCTTTATTTGCAATAACTAGTATATGTCTAGGACAAGAAGAAAAGGTCAAAAGCTATGTACATATAACCATAGAAGATGATGCTAAGCAAAATGAACCCCAAGATAGAGACATACGTGGTTTTATCTTTCTTGCTGTTGTTTTTAATGTACTTATAATATACCATGTGATTTTTAAAAATTTCTTCCCCCACAGTATAATCCTGTTTTCACTGTATTTTATTCCGGTGCCCTGAATCTTGTATATACATTTTTGTAATTTGGGGAGGGGAAGGAAAATAACAAAATCCTGAAATAAGGATATAAGTTGACCCATTGTAACAATGAGATAGATATACAAGGCACTATGCTGAAAATGAACTTTAAAGCTTCTGGGGGTGGGAGGGAGGAGTTGGGAAAGTGTTAGGGAAGGGATGGCAGGGGAAAAACAAAGGTGGAGATAATAACGCTCGATAGGAAATGTATTCATTACCCTACTCGTGTAACTGTAACTCCTCTGTGCAGTTTTTTCTTTTTTTTTTCGGTCGTGGGGCCTGAACTCTGGGCCTGGGTGCTGTCCCTCAGCTCTTCAGTTCAAGGCTAGAGCTCTACCACTTGAGCCACAGCACCACTACCAGCTTTTTCTGCTTATGTGGTGCTGAGGAATTGAACCTAGGGCCTCATGCATGCAAGGCAAGCACTCTACCACTGAGCCATATTCCCAGACTGTACAGTATTTTTACAATAAAAATATATACAAATAAATCTCCCCAACTGATCTTGATAGTAGCTGTTGTTAAAATTGAATAGTTCTTTGTCCTTGATGAGCTAAATGTCACCTGGAGGACCAGTTTAAAAATATAGAATCTGGGACTCTCCCTGTATCTCTTCTGGTACAGTGGATTCTAGAATCCACTGCATTGTGTGTGTGTGTGTGTGTGTGTGTGTGTGTGTGTGTGTGTGTGTGTGTGTGTGTGTGTGTGTGTGTGTGTGTGTGTGTGTGTGTGTACACACAGTATATATTTGTTAGGAATGCAGATTTCTGATCCTACACTCCAAACAAATATCTGTGTGATTCTGATACCTGAGCTTCACAAGGATTTGTTCCACTATTCTCTCTCCCCCATCTACCTTTTACTCAGCTCCCAGAATAGCTTTCTTAAGTATGTATCTATTCCCAATATCTAAAACATCAGTTAGCGTAGCTGCCAAGGCTTCCATGCTCCAGCCTTCTGTCATCTCGTGATTCCTCATCCATTCCATTCCAATCCTTCCCTATGCACATACTGAGTCCATTCTGGAATTGACTTCTGTCTTCTTTCGGAGCCATTGTTTAAATGATTACCTTTACCTTTTACTACCTTTACTGACCTAACTCCTGCTCTGTAGCAGCTAGAATGCCAAGGCTTCCATTAAACTTCATTTGATCTTTTCAAATTTGGGTCATTAATGCTTTTCTCTCTACACTTATTGTAACTGATTGATATCTCTTATTTTCTCTGATTTGATTGGTCCTGGCAGTAGAACACTAAGTTCATTTTACCCCCCTGTGAACAGTATTTTCATTGGCCAACAGTATGCCCTTCTATTATGCATAAACATAGTATCTGTGTACTCTCCTAAAAATCATTATATTAGTTATATTAGTCATGCTGATCAGTCACATATATACTCTCCACCCCCTCTCTATATATTCTTTTTTTAATGATCTATCCACATTGATAAAAATTAGCCACATTTATTGCTTCTACCTGCTGCATTACCACAGAGGATATTTAAACCACTATAGTTTACTTTGTGATTATTTCATTGTTATGGGGGGAAAGAGTCCACCACTTAGAGACAACCTCATGTAAAAAGATGAACTTGTTGGGAAAGTGGATAGCTGACCAGCCAGGGACGCAGCACAGACTCAGGAGCTGAAACTGTGACCCCAAGTGGCCCACAAGCTAGGGCTTTTAAAGGCAAAACCCACGCAGTCAGGTTTGGCCACACACCGGTGACCAATGGGTTTGTAACACAAATAAAAGATTTCATAGTCACATCAGGCCACATACAGGTAGCCAATGGAGTCACAGTCTGCTTTATAGTAGCTGTTTAAATGAGCCTATTATTTTGGTTTGAATTGGCGTGCAAACTTGGCAGGCAAAAGATGGGGTTTACATTTTGGTGGGCAAAAGTCTAGGTGTACATTTTTGTGGGCAAAAGAGTATTCCCTGACGCTGAGGTATTTGTAGGAAACTGGTATTGTAAATCTCAGGGATGAGGGAGCCATTAAAGATGGAGTCAGTTTGGCTCCCCCTTAACATGCATAATGGATGTCCACTTTTCTTTCAACTTTTAGTTGCTTTAAGAGGATACATGAACATGCTAGAAGTTCCAGATAAATCAGTGTGAGAAACTTTCTGAAATATATATTGAATCACTTTAGCAAAGAAAAGCTCAGATTTTGAGCCTTGATAGTAGGCCTAGAGATGTAGCTCTCTAATAATATAGCTTTTGCCTATTGTACATAAGTCTCTGCCTTGGGTTCCATACTCAGCATGGGGGAAAAGATCTTATAATAAAGAAAAGGCCAGGATCTTGAAGATATAAGTGATTCAACATAAACCAATTGGGGCATTTTTATGTTACCTACAACAGTAAATACAAAATATTCTTTACTAAAGAGATAATCGATATTGGACAAAGCAAATGGAGTAATAACTGTATTTTGAGTCGAAATGAAGTTATCCTCTGTCCTAAGGATAGTCTAAAACATACCAGGCTAACATTGGTGTAGGGCAATTGTGTGATCAAAAATGGCTCAAGAGTGCTAGTTCTGGGATTCTTGCTATTGGAGAACTATCTTCTAACTCATTTCACAAACGTCAAGATTTTTAGACAGGAGGAATATGGTAAGGCAATTGCCATTTGAGGATGAGATTCTTTTTTATTTTATTTTATTTTATTTTATTTGAGAACATACTGTACAGAGGGGTTACAATTACATGGGCAGGATAATGCATACATTTCTTACCAAGCATTGCAGCCTCCTCCTTTGTTTACCCTTCACCTCCCTTCCCAGCCTCCCCCCTCCCCCCCACCCAATCATACCCCCCTCCCCCCCCCCCACACACCGACATTGTAAAGCTGGTTTTGACATGACATTTTGTACTTCTCATTGTTGCAACAGGTCCACCTGAATCCTTAAACGACTTGTTTGTCCCCATCTCCTCCACATGTTATACTGACATCAAATATAGTGAAAGCGGGGATTACACTGTGGGGGAGGGACATACAAAGCAACAAAGAAATAATCTTATAAATGCGTTAGAAACACATGCATGAAAGAAACGAAAACATTAAAATACATATTTAAGGGTTCATTTTCCTAACATCACATTATCTGACCTTTTCCGCTTGACTCATACCTATACTAGATATTGCAAATAAGGGAAACCATGGGACCTATGTTTCTTTGGGCCTGGCTTACTTCACTTAATATAATTTTTGAGGATGAGATTCTTGAAAACAGCCTGGAAAAATAATCATGGACACACGACTTTTGAAGAAGTCATTACAATAGCATATACTATCCATATAAAACAATACATGAACATTAACTAATCCTCATTAATCCTATGAGGTAGAAAGAAAAGAGTAAGGCTTAGAGAATTTAAATAATTTGCCCCCAAAACATACAATTACTAAATAATAAAGCTAGGGATTAAATCTAATGTTTTATTGTTGTTTACTTGAAATTCCAAAATTTTAGATCATAACCAGCACAGAAATAAGCACAGATTTGGAGTCAGGTGGATCTGATTCTTGCTTCATCCATAACTCACTTACTATGCTTCTAGACAATAATTTAACCTTCCAAAGCCTTCACTTTTACATCTGTGCAGTAGGGCCGGGTAGATGTCTACCTTTCACAATGTATAATAGGTGTTAGATTCATAGTAAATGTTACTTCCCTTATTAAATCTCCTTTTCCCAACCTCTGGTACAAATTAGATATTTATATATTTATTGAATCAGTCTAATAACAGATTAAAGTGGTTTTTTTTTTTTCAATTCTTGACTGAACTTTCACTAGAGTGATTTGGTGGGGCCAAGGTCTGAGAGGATGTGTTCCAAGCCACTGCAAGGGTGGCTTGGAACAAGCCAGGGGCAAACCTGGTCTCCTTTACAGTTTCCCTGAAGGCCACCCTGGCCATTGCCTCTTCTAAGTGCAGTCAGTGAATTAGTTACCTGATGATCCATCCTAGAGATGGAAACACAGACACCAAGCCAGATACAAGTTCATTCTGCCTTCCTCCCAGGCCTCATGCAGAGTGTTGTGGGTTCATACAGCTATGAACCAATGCAAACTCTCCCAGGGAAACTGCTGGAGAGGAAATTAATTAACCCCTGCCTTGGCTTCCCAGTGGGGGGCCTGGAATTAAGTTGTCATTCCTCCAGGATGTTTGGATCAGTCCCACTCAGACTGGCTTAGCCTCTGAATGAACAGCTGGTCTACCCTCCCCTCCCAGTGGCCCTCAGACAAAACGTTCCTGCTCCAAGCAGGTAAGATGGGCATACCCTTTCACTAGCAGAATTGGGCAGCTAGAAACCTCTTCCAAGGCTGGGAAACTCAGGAGAAACCTCTTCCAAGGCCTGCCGAAGGGGGGGAGGGGGAGGGAAGGGAGAGGGAGCTCAGAAATCAGCTACCCGTAGCTAAAGTAATGCGATTTGCAGAGACCTTGAGAAAGTAGCTTTAGCTGTGGACACCAAGGAAACTCTTCAGCATTTGGGATTCCCTGGCATCTAGACCATTGTTTGCGCTCCGAAGGGAGGCTCATGCCATGTGAAATTCAAAGCTGCAGAGAGCTCCACTTTTAATGAGATCTTTCAAAGGGAATAGCTCAAATGGTCCATCAGAATCATAATGTCAGGTGGATTTCATGGTCCCGACAGATCTGACATTGCCTCCTGTTTGAAAAAAAAAATTCCCTTTGAGGTTTCCCCATAAACCAACAACAATAATAAAAATGACTTAAAGTTCTTCTGGGAAGGTATTGATTTATTAATAGAAGCTACTAGTTTTCTGCATTGATGGCCCCAAGGGACTTTGAATATGTGGCGATGATGACTAGCTTTCCCCACCAAGCCCCCAGAGCTCCCAGCAGTCGATTTATCAACCCTGGACGACAACTTCATTGTTGTTCTCTGGGCCCTCAAGAACTACTTGGGACTTCAGGGTAAGAAGATGCCTTTGGGAAAGTGTTCCTCTGTGAAGTAGACAATCTACTTAAAAATGCTGTGTCTCTTGAAAATCGAAATAGAGCCAACTCCTGGCTTCCACTAGCCCCCAGGGGAGTATGTTCTTTTCTAGAACTTCCTAAGAACCAATCAGGGAAAATAAAACCTTTCTGACAATCAGGACTGTGGGAGTTAACTTGGGTAAGCCAGACATCATCAACACACCCTGATTTATTGGTAGACATTTAGTGATATGAATAACTAAAATTTCCTATGTCTATTAATTTTCTAAGGCAACTAGAAACATTCTCTACAAGTTTACAAGTTTATAGTTTGAAGCAAGGTTTAATGACTGTCTTAGAGAGTTTGGAAGCTCACCATTAGTTTACTGGATGAAAGCAAGGTACATCAGAGTTTGTTCCATCAGGGACTTCTCGGAGAGAATGGGTCCTGACTTTTTGTTTCTGGAGGATGTCCACATTCCTTGGCTCATGGCCTCCTTTTGTATCATTTCTACCTTGTCTGTGTCATTTTCCCTCCTATTTAGAGTCTAACTGTTGCACCTCCCTCTTATAAGAACCATTGTGGTCAATCTGGACTACAAAATGAGATCTTAATTTTAAAATAGTTGAATTAATAGAATAAATGAATCTATTAAGCTTCCATGAACAATTCAGAATAATTGCCTATATCGAGACCCTTCACATAATAACATTTTACCATATAAAACAATTTTGGGGGAAGATGCGGACATAGCTGGGAAGCTACTATTGTGTCCACCACACTACTCTTGCTTCTATCTCTTCAGGTGGGACCTGCAGTCATCCAGAAGTGTGGGCTGGAGTTTCCAAACATGCCCTCTTATACGTGTACTCATGATTGATTCCTATAAGGCAGCTGCTCCCCAGAAAGTGAGCATACAGGGCTGCACAGACCAATGGTGTTGGATCCCCAAAGTGAAGAGGAGAATGTTCTATCTGCTTTGAGCTGCACTTTGTAATATGGACCTGTCAAGCACCCTTTGTGGCAAGAACTCCGCAAGACCACCTTTGAGAATAGCTCTGGCTTTAACTCTCTTCCCAGGGCTGGAGAACCAATGTATAAGGATAAAAGAGAATGAAGCACAGTATAAAACTCAGCCCTGTGATATACTAGGTCCTATGTTATTGTTTGGGGGCTCAGAGATGAAAGACAGTCTCATATCCCGAGGCTCCCCACAGTGTAGCTATTAAGGCAGACTTCATGTACTTTAATGAGCAGAGGAATCATCTGGGATCTTGTTAAACTGAAATGTTGGATTCAGTGTATTTGAGGTGGGCCTGGAGAGTCTGTATTTCCCAGTCTTCAAATATCAAGGATCTCTAGGAGATGGACAATCTTCAATCTATTAAGTATGATATGATCCAAGTAATTTGCCACAAAATGCATAAATGTTGTCAGTGCAAAGGAATACCAAGACTGGGAAAAGGAGAGAGTATGATTCCTAGAGGAAATGATCTCTGGACAGATCCTTTAGTTTGAATGGGAGTTTGCCAGGAAAAGGACTGGGAAGAGAGGATATAGGGAGAGAGAACATAACATACAAAGGGAGAGGAGCAGCAAAGATCTAGAACAGCAAGAATAGAAGCATAGCTGAGGCAACGAGCCTAAGAATAGGAGAGTGGCAAGCTCCGTAACTCTTATCATGTAGAAAGTTCTATTTGGGTGTAAGAGTTTGGACTCATTGAATGGGAGATGAGAGAAAGAAGAACATGGAGATAAGATCTATTATTATGCATCCCAGGAAGTGCTACATAGTTGTGTTGTTATTTTGTTATTATTTTCTGTGAGGACATTTATTTTTATTTATTTATTTATTAGTATATATGTGTTGTACATGAGGGTTCCTTGTGACATTTCTGTACATGCATGTCATATATCCCAGCAAACTCATCCCCTCCACTGTTCACTCTCCTCCTCCCTTTCCCCTTAAAATAATTTGAACCAATTTTCGTGTTCTATTTTCATACATTTATAGAAAGTACTTACACTGTGTTCACTATGATTCACCCTCTCCACTGAGCATTGCCCACTCCTGAAGTACTTGTTCCACAACCGAATCTATTTTATTTTCCAATCATTTTTGGTGAACATCAATTGCACAAAGGGGTTACACAGTGATATTTCAGGTGTTGTTATTTTTAAATCTAGATTTTGTCTACAATAGATTTTTGCATGCAGTATTTGTCTTTCTGCTTCTAAATTATTTCACTTGATATCAAAATCTCCAGTTCCATCCATTTCTTGCAAATAACATGGCTTTATGTTTATGAATTAATCATAATCATAGATATATAATGTTATATACAGAAAGGGTTAGTCTAACAAAATAATAATATATAAATGTGGGAAATACCATGATGAAATCTCTTTGTGCAGTTAATATACACGAAAAAGTTTAAGTGAATGAGAGGAAAGTAGAACCATTTCTTTTGGAGGAGGATACCAGTGGGAAGGAAGAAAGAGCCAATGGAAGGGGTGAGTGAGGGTGAATATGGTCAAAGTACTTTACCAGTATATTTGAAAATAGAACAATGTTATGATTGAAATTGTTTTAAGAAAGGGAGTAAAGATGAAGGAGAGAGTGAAGGGGGTGAGTTTGATGAGGTCCCTTCTATACATGGAAGGAGATGTCAGAAGAAACCACAATAAGAAAAAGATTTCTTCCAAAGTAAGTTTTTGGTGCCTTTGTTGAGAGTCAGATGACTATAACTGAATGGGTTTGTGTCTTTTGAGTCTTCTTTTCTTTTCTTCAGTGTGTCTGGTTTTTGCTAGTATCAATGGTATTATTACTATGGCTCTGTAATATAATTTGTGGTCAGATATTATGTTACTTCCAGTTATACTTTTTCTCAGAATTGTTTTTGCTTATTCACGGTCTCTTTTACTTCCATATAAATTTTAAGGTTTTTAAAAAAATATTTCTGTAAAGAATGCCTTTGAAATCTATTGGGAACTGCATTGATTTTCATTTTTCAATATATGGTTCCTTTTACAATATTAATTCATCCAATCCATGAAAATAGGAAGCCTTTCCATCTTCTAATATTTTCACCACTTTCTTTCTTCAGTGTTTTTTTTTTTTTTTTTGGTTGGTCGTGGGGCTTGAACTCTGGGCTTGGACGCTGTCCCTGCTCTCTTCAGCTCAAGGCAAGAGCTCTACCGCTTGAGCCATAGGGCTGCTTCTGCTTTTCAAGTGGTTTATTGGAGATAAGAGTCTCACAGACAGTTGCAGAGCTTCTTCAGGGCAAATGACATAGCTAGCAAGATCAATAGAAAGCACACGGATTGGGAGATCTTTACTAGCCATACAACGGACAAGGGTCTCATATCTAAAATATACTTGGAACTCAAAAAATTAAACCCCCCAACAACAAATCCTCAAAGAAACAACTGCCCAATAAATAAGTGGGCGAAAGACTTAAAGAGAAACTTCTCTGAAGAAGAAGGAAGGATGGCCAATAGACACATGAAGAAATGTTCAACATCCCTAGCCATACAAGAAATGCAAATCAAAACAACATTGAGATATCACCTCACTCCAGTTAGAACGGCAAAAATCAAGAACTCTAACAACAACAGATGCTGGAGGGGATGTGTACAGAAAGGAACCTTACTTCATTGTTGGTGGGAATGTAAACTTGTTCAACCACTTTGGAAAGCAGTATGGAGGTTCCTCAAAAGACTTCACATAGATCTCCCTTATGACCCAGCAATCCCACTTTTGGGCATTTACCCAAATGTTTACAAACAAGACCACACTAAAGCTACCAGCACAACTATGTTTATTGCAGCATTATTTACCATAGCTAAGATATGGAACCAACCCAGATGCCCCTCAGTAGATGAATGGATCAAGAAAATGTGGTGTATATACACAATGGAATTCTATGCCTCCATCAGAAAGAATGACATTGCCCCATTTGTTAGGAAATGGAAAAACTTGGAAAAAATTATATGAAGTGAAGTAAGCCAGGCCCAAAGAAACATAGGTCCCATGGTTTCCCTTATTTGTAATATCTAGTATATGTATGAGTAAAGCGGAAAAGGTCAGATAATGTGATGTCAGGAAAATGAACCCTTAGATATGTATGTAAATGTTTTTTCTTTCATGCATGTGTTTCTAACACATTTATAAGATTATCTCTTTGTTGCTTTGTATGTCCCTCCCCCACAGTATAACCCCTGCTTTCACTATATTTGATGTCAGTATAACTTGTGGAGGAGATGGGGAAAAACCAGTTGTTTAAGAATACAGGTGGACCTGTTGCAACAATGAGAAGTACAAGTTGTCATGTCCAAAACGAGCTTTACAACGTCGGTGGGGGGGAAGGGGGGGGGAAGGAGAAGGATTGGGATTGGGGGGGAGGGGGGAGGCTGGGAAGGGATGTGAAGGGTAAACAAAGGAGGAGGCTGCAATGCTTGGTAAGAAATGTACGCATTATCCTGCCCATGTAATTGTAACTCCTCTGTACAGTATGTTCACAAATAAAATAAAATAAAATTAAAAAAAAAAAAGAGTCTCACAGACTTTCCTGCCCCAGGCTGGCTTTGAACCGCGATCCTCAGATCTCAGCCTCATGAATAGCTAGGATTATAGGTGTGAGCCACCAGCTCCTGGTTTCTTCAGTGTTTTATAGTTTTTGTGTGTGTGTGTGTTGTAGAGGTCTTTTACCTCCTTAGTCAGCTTTATTCCTAAGTATTTTTTTGCGGCTATTGTAAAGACGATTATTTTCTTAAATTTTAATCTCAGCATATTCATTATTTATATGTAGAAAGGCTACTGATTTTTATGTTGTTTTTACATCTGGCTACATTGAAGCAAGGGTTTAGCAGATCTCAAAGTTTTCTAATGGAGTTTTTAGGGTGATTGTAGTACATGAACATATCATGTGCAAATAGGAATAACTTCATTTCTTGCTTGAATCTTTTTTCTTTTCTTGCCTCATTAGGGTGATTAGTATTGAAGTTCTATATTGAATAAGAGTAGAGAGTATGCGTCATTCTTGTATCATTATTGATTTTAGAGAAAAGGCTTTTTGTTTTTTTCAATTCTGCATAATTTTTATGCTGAGGTATAATCTTTCTATTTTCAGTTTCTCCGGGACCTTTCTCAAAAGGCAATGTTGAATTTATCATTCTCTGATACATTAGGACGATTAAGTAGCTTTTTGTCCTTGATATTTGTATATCTATGTTTGCTTATTTAAGATAAACTATTATTGCATTTCCAGAATGAAGCCAAGTCAATCATGATATATGATCTTTTCAGCATCAGTATCCAGTTTTGGATTCAGGTGATACTGGCTTTGTAGCATGAGTATGGAAATATTGTTAGGAGTTTCTTTACTACTCCTTCAATTTCATTGATTATTATAGATCCCTTTGGTTGTTTATATCTACTTGGTTCAATTTGGAAGATCATATGTGCCTAGAAATCTGTTTCTTCTATAAGATTCAATTTGTTGGAATATTGGTTTTTAATTTTTTTTTAGTGAATCTCTGGATTTCAGTAGTATGTGTTGTAATAGACCACTTTTTATCTCAAACTTGATTAATTTGGGTGTTTCCCCATCTCCTTTTTGGTTATTTTGGCTAGTGGTTTGCTATCCTATTTATCTTTTTAAATAACCAACTCTGTTTCATTAATTCTTTGTACTTATTTTTAAACTTTTACCTCTTTTTTTTTGGGGGGGGGGAGCTGTCCTGGAGCTTGAACTCAGGGTGCTGTTCTTGAGCTTTTTTGGTCAAGGCTAGCACTCCAACACTTTGAGCCACAGTGCCACTTCAGTTTTCAGGTGGTTAATTGGAAATAAGAATCTCACGGACTTTCTTGACCTGGCTGACTTCGAATTGTGATCCTCAGATCTCAGCCTCCTGAGTAGCTAGGATTATAAGCATGAGCCACCAGCACCCAGCTTTTACCTCATTAATTGAATGAAATTAATTGCCTGATTTTAATTTTTTTCAATCTGATAATTTGGAGTTTGGCTTTTTCTTGTTTTCTTAAGAATTTAAGGTCATCATTAGGTTATTTATTTTAGAATTTTTATCTTTTTTGTTTGTTGGTTTGATTTTGGGGCTTGTGCTTCCTGGGAAGGTACCCTACCACATGAGTCACACACTTTGCTATTTTGGCTTTGGTTTTTTTCAAATGCTATCTTGTGCTTTTACCTGTAGCCGGCCTAAGACTGCAAGCCTTCTACTTATGCCTCACACATAGATGAGATTATAGGCATGAATTAATATATTTGGTTTGCTTGTTGAAATGGAGTGTTGCTAAATTTTTGTCCAGGCTGTCCTCTACCTCCAGAGTAGCCAGGATTACGGATGTGAACCACTTTTCCTGGCCCTGATATCTTTCTATTTATTTATTTATTTATTTATTTTACTGTAAACACTCATAGCTATAATCCTCTCTGGATTTCTGACTTTTGGACTGAATTTTTATATCCCAAAGATTCTGATACAATGTATTCTCACTTTTATTTGATTTTAGAAATTTAGAATCCTTCCCTACCAATTTGTCAATGCCACATTTATCATTCAAAAGGGTATTGTCCAACCTCTATATTTTTTATGCTTCCTATAGTTTCTTGTTGTTGCTTTCAAACATTATCTCATTATGATCTGAAAGATATAAGAAATTAGTTCTATTGTATTAAGATTTGTTTTACATCCTAAAATATGATCTGTTTTTGAAAAAGGTCCTTGTGCTGCAAAGAGCAATATATTCTACCACTATTAGATGGAAGATTTTGATTTTGTTTACTTAGAATATTATGGGCTGTTCTTTTACAGTTAGTTTCTCTCTCTGTCTTTCTCTTTCTCTTTCTCTCAGTTTGAGTGTATATTTGCTAGCCAGAGTTTCTTAAAGTTAGCTGTTGGACCTTAATTTTTAACCTATTTATCTAATCTGCATTTTTTAATTGGAGAGTTGAGATTGTTTGCAGTGAGGGTGATTATTGAATAGTATATACAAATTTCTCCCTTCTTCTCTTAGAGGTTTTTTTGGTTAAAATGTTTTATTCTTTCCTAATTCTCAATTGTTTATTAATTCTTCTAGTGAAATTCATTTTTGTCCAAGCTCATGTGCTTGTGTATATTTTTATTCCTCTTTTGTGTATATTATTCCCTTAAGTATTTTTTATAATACTTAGTGGTCATGAATTGTTTCGTTTACATTTAACACAAAAGGTTTTGATTTCCCTTTCAATGTGAAAGCATAACTTTACTTAGTATAATACTGTTGCTTGACAGTATGTTTAGGAGTTGAAATAACAGCAGTGCCTGCTCTCTTTGCCTCTAGGGTTTTGGTTGAGAGGTATGCTATTATTCAGATAGGTTCCCCTTATACACTGCACTTTCTCTTGTAGCTTTCAATATTCTTTCTTTGTTCTGCACTAGACATTTTAACTACAAAAATTACATGAAGAGGTTTTATTCTCTTCATATATGCTTGGGGTTCTAAATGCCTATTGTATTTAGGTATGGATTTCTTTATCTAGATTTGGGGAATCTGCTGCTATAATTTCACTGAATAGGTTTTCTTTGCCTTGAGTCAGTATCTCAGATACTTCTATACCACAGATTCCGAAGTTTGTTTTTCAGTGTTCTGGATGTTGGGCTCGTGGTTACTTCTTTTTCTTTCTTTGTTGCTATCTCAATGTAATAATTTCTCAATCTTGTCTTCTTTGACATTCTTTCGTTGGCTTCAACTAGTGGAAATACTTTCTGCTGAATTTTTATTTACTTTATTGAACTTTTAATTGCCAAGATTTCATTTTTCCCCTAAGAATCTGTATTTTTTTTTTTTTTGCTTAATTTATCATCCAACTGTTGAATTGACTTCTTTAAATTGTGCATTTGTTTAACTGAATCCCCTTTGGGGTCATTGGTAATTTTTACAGCTGACATAATGAACTGTCTAGTATTTCAACCATTTCAATTATTTTTGGACTTGGCTATTGGAGAATTATGAACTTTTAGAGGAGTTATGTCACCTTGAATTTTCAAAAAATATTTTTGTTTCTATGTTGGAACATACGTTGTACATCTATAGGGATTACTAACTCTTTGATTTAGTTGTGGGTTTTCTTAGTGAGAAGTCTTCTCTCAAGGGTTCAAGCCCCAGTACATCTCTGATAAAGGAAAACACTCTTCTATAACAATAACAACACCAAACCAACCAGGTAGAGAGATACAATGAAACTCAATTAAAGATAACCATACTACCATTAATCATGGAAAAAGTGGCAATAATAATGTAGAATAAATTATGAAATTGAAAATAAAGACAAAAGTAATAAAGAATTAAAAAAGAGAGAACAGAAAGGGAAAAAAGAAAGAATTAACAAGGTTAATTACATGAAGAAGAAAGGGAAAGAATAAGAAGAAGTAAGCAGCAAGAGGTGAAATTATCTTCTGATTCCAAGACAAATTCATAAATGCAATTAGATAAATGTAAGCAGAAGAATAGAAAATATCGAAACTTTGAAATAAAGCAATAGTAAAAATATAGTATGAGGAAAAAGTGGCAAATAGAGCAGCTTCTCTAATGCTGGAATCTGTGAGGGTTGTGGGCAGAGAGAGGCATTGTGCAATATTTGAAATCTGTTGTAGTTCCAAAGATTGTCCTGTACAAGTGTCAGAGGATAGGGGACATGAACAGAGCCTTGAGATCTGCACAGGAAGGGGAGAACCAAGGGAACCCAACATTCTATCTGTTGTCTCAGTACTTCCATACACCAACTAGCAAGCAACCACTCTGGGAGGAAGGAGGCTGGGGAAATCCATCCAGTTTCGATTCATGTGCTCACAGCCCTCAGTCCCATCAGGAAACAAGCCAATCTTTGTAATGAAGAGGCTCCAATAGCCAAAAAATATTCTGGGAGGGACTTAAATCTCTCAACTCTGTAATAATAATCCACAGGAAATGGGACTAACATGTGTCTGAAGAAAGCAGGGCCCCTGTCTTCTTCTGAGGACTCTACAACCTGAGCTTGCACTGCCTGAGCTTTTCAGCGGGTCCTTGCTCAACCTTCCTACTTTCCCCCCACTGCCTCTAGTGGCTATCTCCCACCAAGACACACCCTGACTTGTGATTCTTTATTATGTTCAGGTCACCAGAGTAGCTTATTCTCAAACAACCACAGTCCCTCTTTCAAAATGATGCCTCACTAGCTCCAGGATATAGAGAGCAACACAATGGATTTCTTCTCTGGTGTTGGCCAGCCAGGAAAGAGAAGTTACCTGAAGACCAAATCACTGGCTTTAATTCTTGTAAAATCTGTAGGTTTCTCTGAAAGCTACAAATGGCAAACTGTTATCACTGTGGAGTCCTGACTTACTCTTGTCACTACAGCTTTTCCTTCTTGTACAAGCCAGGGTTACAGTTACAGATTTTTTATTCTGTTGTCTTCCTGCATACTGTTCCTTTCTTTTTCTCCTTTGTTTCCCAACTCTGCCTATTTACAGAGTCTCACTAAGGAAGCTTCTAACTTGCCATTTTACCCCCAACCCTCTTTTTATGACTTGATAATATCATCCAAATCTTTACTGATATATTCATCGGAAGTATGGGACACTATGAATGAATATAGGTATTGTGATTGGTTGAATCAATATCTTCAGTGCATATTGATTTATGGTTTCATGCTATCTTAGAATTAATCCTTTGTGCATGTGTGTCTCTAACTCTCTTTTGTCTAATGATGTAAAATTTTTAGTATAAAACTTTTGTATAAAATTATGAATTACATACATATTAGGTGATATTAGTATAATCTCAGATGTCTGAAAATGTAACTTCATTTGAATTTAGTTTTTCTCTTAAGGTCCTATTTGTCCTAGAGCACAAAGTCTACTCCTTTTATTGCACTGATTTGGACTACAAAAAGTCAATTTAAATATTATTAATGTAATCATAATTCATTTACCTTCAGGTAAAGTGTGGCCTTTGAGGTCTTCTTCCTCTTTTCTCTCCTCTTTATTTCTCAGAGCATATCTGTGTGTAGAGCCAAGTTTTCAGAAACAACACCACAGTCTGAGGAGGAGGGATGTTTAACCTTTTTGTCTCTCTTGGAAACAAAATGACTTTTGCCTGGTCACTGAGTACGGGTCAACCTCTCCTTTTGTTTGAAAATCCTACCACACCTCCCAATTGGGATGAAGTTATGTCTGGGCCTCCTGTCTGTATATAAGGCCACTTCATTACATTTTTCCTCTTGTTAGGGCATGTAGGAACTTCCCAGTATCTCCCATGTTCTGTTAAAATTGTAAGGAAAAGGAGAAATTGTTTCCCTCAGCGCCTACTGTAACTGTTTTCAAGGCAAGCAAAGTCTTCTTCCACAACTCAGGATTTTGATTATCTACTTCTCCAGAGGTTCCCCAAAACTTGAGCTTCTAAATCAAGATTCTAGTTGTGAGAGGTGGAGGAGCAGGAGGTGATCCATACCTTCCTCTCCATTCAGCAATGTACCACATTAAAGGGAATTTCCCAAAATTTTCCATGTATCCCTTCAAGTGACAGAAATATGATTTTGGACCCACGTCTTTTTTTAGCCTCAAATCTTTAGCTGTCATAATTGTGCTTTCATCAACAAATTTTGTAGTTGTAATAAGTATTCTCTGAATTCTTTGGCTTGAGAACACACCTGATGACTTACCTGGGTTTCCTTCTGAAGCCCTGAATGTATCCAGTTACTGGAGAACTCAATAGTACCTGGCATCTCTCCTACCACTTGCATCAACATGAAAGGATCCTGGAATTTTTTATTTTGATTTTAACATTTTGCAAAGGATTTTTAGCAGAAAGTAAGTTCCTGCGAGGTGAGGAGGCAGAAGATGGAGAAAGGAAGCCCACAGCTAGCATTTGTCTCATTAAAACCTGCCAGTCAGAGGAACAGAAGGCAGCAAAGAGCTAAAATCAGATGTCGCTAGCTTTCAGAATATGTTGACATGTGTAGGTTGCAAACTTGAGTGACAATGTGCCCTTCAGCTGCCTTGGGGCTCAGCTTGAAATAATAAAGTCCTCTGCAAGCTGTTCTGGGGATGTAGACAGCAGACTAGATCTGAGAACAGAAGATGCAAAGGACACTTGCAGCTGGTAAGCAACAGGAACTTAGGATGACTTCCTGTTTGGGGAAAGCATATTCTCTTGCTGAAATCAGCTTAGGAAAGTGAGTGTGATTTCATATGTAAGCAGCACTATGACAATGTGATCACCATGGGCAGATCAATTTGAAACCCCCTTTATTTGTTCTTTGTAAGATTGGTGATATTGACACTTACTGCAAAGGAATAAACTGAACATTACCCACCCAGAGTGATAGTCATTTACTCAGAGTGGCTAAAGCAGAATCAAGTTCATGTGGTATAGTGGATAACATATTGACTAGAAAGAGGATTTCTAACTCTGCTGCTTCCAGTATACTGAATATATCTCTTTTGACAACAAATGTAATTTATCGTGCTGTTTTCCTCATCTTCTAAAGAGAGATGCTTATTTCTTGCTTTCAAGATTATTGTGAAGATTTACCCAACAAATGTACATAGTAAAATAGCATACTATATGTGATCTAATGAGCATCCAACAAATGTGAATTTTTGTGGGCATATTTTGTGGGTATTTTATTATTTACGTAATAAATTTTGGAATCTATTTAATTTATTACTCACCTGTGACCTAACAATGAACTTAAGGATGGGGATACTACAGCATAGAGTTAGGTTCTCTGGTTTATATCTTTTTTTTTTGTAGGCTCCAAACTCACTACCACTATCTCTCAAGACTTGGCTAGACCACCCTCATTCTTCAAGGAAATAGAAGAGGCAATCCAAAAATTCATATGGAACAATAAAAGACCCCGAATAGCAAAAACGCTCCTCAACGGAAAGAACACTGCTGGAGGAATATCAATACCAAATTTCAAACTCTACTATAAAGCCATAGTAATCAAAACAGCTTGGTATTGGCATAAGAACAGACCTCAGGACCAATGGAATAGAATTGAAAACCCAGAAATGAACCTACAGACCTATAGCCATCTAATCTTCGATAAGGGAGCTAAAACAATAGAATGGAAGAAAGACAACCTCTTCAGTAAATGGTGCTGGCAAAATTGGTTAACTACATGTAGAAAACTAAAGCTAGATCCTTATATATCACCCTGCACCAGAATCAACTCCAAATGGATCAAAGACCTTGAACTCAAAGCAGACACTCTGAAAACATTACAGGATGGAATAGGAGAAACCCTAGGTCTCCTTGGCTCAGGACAAAATTTTCTGAATAGAGACCCGGAAGCACAACAAATCAAAGAAAGGTTGGACAAATGGGATTGCATAAGGTTGCAGAGCTTCTGCAGGGCAAATGACATAGCTAGCAAGATCAATAGAAAGCCCACGGATTGGGAGATGATCTTTACTAGCCATACAACGGACAAGGGTCTCATATCTAAAATATACTTGGAACTCAAAAAATTAAACCACCCAACAACAAATCCTCAAAGAAACAACTGCCCAATAAATAAGTGGGCGAAAGACTTAAAGAGAAGCTTCTCTGAAGAAGAAACAAGGATGGCCAATAGACACATGAAGAAATGTTCAACATCCCTAGCCATAAAAGAAATGCAAATCAAAACAACATTGAGATATCACCTCACTCCAGTTAGAACAGCAAAAATCAAGAACTCTAACAACAACAGATGCTGGAGGGGATGTGGACAGAAAGGAACCTTACTTCATTGTTGGTGGGAATGTAAACTTGTTCAACCACTTTGGAAAGCAGTATGGAGGTTCCTCAAAAGACTTCACATAGATCTCCCCTATGATCCAGCAATCCCACTTTTGGGCATTTACCCAAATGTTTACAAACAAGACCACACTAAAGCTACCAGCACAACTATGTTTATTGCAGCATTATTTACCATAGCTAAGATATGGAACCAACCCAGATGCCCCTCAGTAGATGAATGGATCAAGAAAATGTGGTATATATACACAATGGAATTCTATGCCTCCATCAGAAAGAATGACATTTCCCCATTTGTTAGGAAATGGAAAGGTTTGGAAAAAATTATATTAAGTGAAGTAAGCCAGGCCCAAAGAAGCATAGGTCCCATGGTTTCCCTTATTTGCAATATCTAGTATAGGTATGAGTCAAGCAGAAAAGGTCAGATAATGTGATGTTAGGAAAATGAACCCTTAAATATGTATTTTAATGTTTTCGTTTCTTTCATGCATGTGTTTCTAACGCATTTATAAGATTGTTTCTTTGTTGCTTTGTATGTCCCTCCCCCACAGTGTAACCCCGCTTTCACTATATTTGATGTCAGTATAACATGTGGAGGAGATGGGGACAAACAAGTCGTTTAAGGATTCAGGTGGACCTGTTGCAACAATGAGAAGTACAAAATGTCATGTCAAAACCAGCTTTACAATGTCGGTGTGGGGGGGGAGGGGGGTATAATTGGGTGGGGGGAGGGGGGAGGCTGGGAAGGGAGGTGAAGGGTAAACAAAGGAGGAGGCTGCAATGCTTGGTAAGAAATGTATGCATTATCCTGCCCATGTAATTGTAGCCCCTCTGTACAGTATGTTCTCAAATAAAATAAAATAAAATAAAATAAAAAAGACTTGGCTAGATCATAGAATCTGTATTTATGTTACTATCTGAGCTTCTTCTCCTCAGGGAAAAGAGACATTTGTACGTCTTTAGCTTTTTTGTCTTGGGCTTTTTACAGTAGGATTTGCTCTGTTGACACAGAGAAAATAAACTATCTCCTGGGCAAAATATTTTAGAGAAAAGGGGATGAGTATTTCCTCCTATGGATGGCGATCAAGAGAAAAAGGAAACCAATATGGTAGAAATATTGATTGGGGTGACCATTTAAAACTCAGAAAGTCAAATCTGTTTTGGTAAGGTCTTCTTTAAGTTTTGAAAGTTTAAATAAACTCATGTGAATGTCAAATTTAAGTTCACATATTTAATAAGTGACCTATATTTTGAAGAATAATACAAAGTGAAAGTACCATACTTCATGGACATAATAATTTAATACTTGCTATAGACATATAGTTAAAATGACCACATTCATAGTTAAAATAGATGTTTCTATGAATGGGAGATTCTTTGCAAATAGTATATTTATTTTTTAAGCAAATATATATATTTTTCATTTTTTGAACATATTGCATTAAACTTACTTAGCATTAAAAGCTGAAATTTTGGGCTCAGAAGCAAAAATATCAAGATGTTTTCCTTTCCCCTCCACATAAATTCATAGTTATTGCTACATACAAAACCATTCGAGGTAAGAGAATAGTAGGCGCCCAGGTCAAATGTTGTAAGCCAGGAAGAAAATCATGACAGAGTAGCCGATACATGGTCAGATACTAGCATCAGGACTGTAGGAGTGCAACCCAGCATGAAGGCCTAGGGAACACGTACAGCCAAAGAGTTAAACAATTACTGTTGGAAGATCTCTCCTTCCAGTTCTTCCATCTCCACTGGTTTGTCTCCCGCTCCCTGTAGGTAGGTCATCTATGGGGTAGAAAGCATAGCTGCTCCGGCATGTTCTGAGCTGCACCCTCCATACTTCCATGACACACTTCGCAGTTTAGCTAGGACTTTTGGACGGGCAATGCTGATGGGCCATCTTGGTCCAGCTGTGTTTCCCACATCCTACTAGATGACCCTAACCTGGCCTAACTGTATTGTCATTACCAAGGTCAGGAAACTGGACTGAATTTTCCAAGTACAGAGTATGAGGATTAAAAAATACATAATCTAAAAACAGACATATAGATCAATGGAATAGCATAGAGGACCCAGAAAAAGATACAGGGAACTTGGGCCATCTGATTCTTGATAACGATGTCACACCATATGTTGAAGAACAGGCTTTATAGTAACTAGGCATTTATATAATAAATAGTGTTAGGAAAACTAAAAATTAACATTTAGAAGGCTGGAACTAGATACCGATCTCATCCTGTACAGAACTGAACTTAATATGAATTGAAGAGTTTTATCACAGCAAAAGAAGCAGTTGTCAAAGTGAAGAAACAAAAAAAAGTGAATAAACAGCCTCCAGAATGGGGAAATCTCTGCCAACTGTTCATCTGACAAAGGATTCATATCTAGAATAATTTTTTTTTTGTTGGTCGTGGGGCTTGAACTCTGGGCCTAAGCACTGTCCCTCAGCTCTTCAGCTCAAGGCAAGCACTCTACCACTTGAGCTACAGCGCCAGTTCCAGTTTTCTAGTGGTTTATTGGAGATAGGAGTCTCACGGTCTTTCCTGCCCGGGCTGGCTTTGAACCATGATCCTCAGATCTCAGACTCCTGTAGCTAGGATTACAGGTGTAAGCCACTGGCGCCTGGCTTAGAATAAAATTTTGAATACTACAAAAAGCCATTTGCCAGGGCTCGTGCCTGCAATTCTAGCTACTAGGAGGCTGTGTTATGAGGATTGCAGTTTGAAGCCAGCTTGGGCAGGAAAGACCATAAGACTCATCTCCAATTAACCAACAAAAAGCCAGAAGTAGGATATGGCTCAAGTTGTAGAGTATTAGTCTTGAGTACAAAAGCTAGGAGACAGCTCCTAGAATCTGCATTCAGGCTCTAGGATCCGCACCAAAAAAAAAAGCATAGATAACCCAGTTAATAACTAGGCAAATAAATTGAAGAGACAGTTTTCACAACAGGTATGAATAGCCAGTAAATATATGAAAAAAATTTCCAACATCCACAAACATAGACAAAATACAAGTACAGATCCAAACTTTATTGATATTCTATCCCACTCAAGATAAGATGACAATCATCAGGTAAACAACAAATCATGGCAAGGAATTTGGATGGGAGTGCTCATATATTGTTGGTGGTAATGTAAATTAGTATAACCTATATGGAGACAAATATCAAGGTTCTCCCAAAACTAAAAGTACAATTGCCTTATGATCCAACTCTCCCACTCCTTGGCATATACTTAAAGGTAATAAAGTCAAGGTATAATAGAGATAACTGCACACCCATGTTTACTATGACACTGTACATGATAGATGATAGATATCTTATAGAACCAACCTAGATACCATTTCACAGAAGAAAATGTGATACACACATACACACACACACACACACACACACACACACACACACACACACACAAAGGTTCATTATTTAACCCTAAAGACTGATGATGAACAAAAGCATGCTCTTTGCAAAAAGAAAAAAAGGATCAAAGTGGTGATTATCATGTTAAGAAAAATAAGCCAGAGACAAATATTTTCTATTTCTATCACATATAGAATCCAGATATAAAAATAACAACAAAAAGTACAAGTTGTCATGTCCAAAACTAGCTTTACAACGTCAGTGCGGGGGGGGGGGGAAGGGGGGGAAGGAGAAGGATTGGGATTGGGGGGGAGGGGGGAGGCTGGGAAGGGATGTGAAGGGTAAACAAAGGAGGAGGCTGCAATGCTTGGTAAGAAATGTATGCATTATTCTGCCCATGTAATTGTAACTCCTCTGTACAGTATGTTCACAAATAAAATAAAATAAAATTAAAAAAAAAAGATATAAGAGGAGTGACTATTGGGAGAGACTCTACCAAGGAAAGGGACAGAGAGAGAGAGAGAGTGGTAGAAGGTTAATATGATCAAAATGTATTATATTCATAAATGAAAATTTGATAATGAAATATTATTTTGTACATAAAAAATTAAGCATAAGTATACAGTAGTTCTATAAAGAGAGTGCTGTCCTCCTTCCATACATAGATGGTGATTGGAACATGAGGAATCTAACTTCATCAACAGATTGGTCCACAAATAAATTCATAGCATACCAGACTACTGAGAGGTGGTGCATAGTTGGAGGAAGTAAGTCACTTGGGTGTTCCCAGCTTTGAAGGTTACATTCTGTCCCTGCCCCTTTCTTTTCTGATTCCTAGACTCCATGAGGTAAACAGCTTTACTCTACCACATGCTCTCTGCCACCATATTCTGCCTCACACAGAGCCTGAAACACGAGTCAAGTGACCCTGCACTTAAACTTCTGAAACCATGAGCTAAAGAATCCTTTCTCCTTTTCAAGTTGTTTATCTAAGGTATTTTGTCACAATGATGGATAGTTGACTAGATGAGTTTGGACAAGTTGCTTAGTTTCTTCATGCCTTAGTTTTCTTACTTATTAAAATGAGAATAACATTACTCTATGAGGTTTAGATAAAAATTTATCAGAGTTATTACATTTAAAATGTACTCAGAGGAGTTAGTCAATACCATGTGTTAATAAATATTGCCACTGTTAAACCATAAGAGGAATGGCAGATACTAAGGAAATGTTTCCTGATTTTTCCATGCTTCTCCATTCTCCCTACCTGCCTACTTCATAAGAAATATTTGGTTTAAAAAAATCTGATATAAAAATATCTGATGTATATTTCTTTAAAAATTTAAAGCTTATATTCATAAGTATATATTTAATTATCTTATTCTTAGATTTGGCAACTTGCTTTTTCTTACCTAATTTTCACTTCCAGTTTGACATTATAAATCAAGACTCATTATTTATATACAAAGTAGACATAACACCCTGGGTCACCAGTATCTGCTAATGTCTCCATTTGTACGCTGGCTGAATTCCTGGAAAGTCTAGGCATATTAATAGTGTTTGTAGCTAGCACCTTTCATATGCAAGGTAGGTAGTAAACTACATTCTTAAGCCATTGCTCCAGACCCTACCAGAGTTTCTTCCTAGTAGAGATTATTGGCTATGATCCTGAAGAGGTTTCTTACTACTCACTAAAATTCTTTTTTTAATATATATTTTATTGTAAAGATACTGTACAGAGGGGTTACAGTTACATGAGTAATGAGTACATTTCCTATCAAGCATTGTTACCTCTTCTTTGTTTTTCCCCTACCATCCCTTCTCCCCCTGCCCAACTCCTTCCCCCCAAAGTTGTAAAGTTCGTTTTCAACATAGTGTCTTGTACATCGCATTATTACAATGGGTCAACCTGTATCCTTATTTCAGATTTTTTGTTATTTCCCTTCCCCTCCCCAAATTAGAAAAAATGTGTATACAAGATTCAGGGCACCAGAATTAAATATGGTGAAAACAAGGGTTATACCATAGGGGAAGAACATACTAGAGAAACAAAAAGTCACATAGTACATTACAAGTACATTAAAAACAACAGCAAGAAAGATAAAACCTCTTGTTGGGGTTCATTTTGCTTAGCATCATCTTATATGGTCATATGTACATCAATTATTGGCTATGATCCTGAAAGAGGTTTCTTATTACTTTCTAAAATCCTTAATGACCTCTCTTCTTCCTTGAAATTTTAGAGTGTTATCTAATTGATACCCCCAGGCTGTTGATTGTTTTTTCTGCGATTATGATGTACCAATCTGTTCACCTAACTAAAATCATACCTGTAACTTTATAAACATAAATAATTTGACCTATTCCAGTAAAATTAAGTAAATTAGAATGTCTCATTATATCCTGAGAAATAGCTTCATTTGGAGCAGAATGGAAGGTGCCCTGCTCCATTTTAAAACTCTTAGTTGATCACCCGATACATATAAACCTCATTGAAATTCAACACATAGTGTTTCCATAGAACCTGCAAGGTAAGAAGGAAAAAACTCTAGTACTTGATGGCAAATATATGACTTGTCAATGCCTCTCTCTTCGCACCTCAGAATGTCTTCGGCTCATCATCTGTACTTCCTTCCAATTTCCCTATGTCTGCTCTAGCTCAGATCACATGCATTCTCTGAACTCCTCTCTGACGTTAGTTTCTTTCTTAGTATAAAAGCTCCTTAAAATCTTAGTTCAAATATTTCATCCTCCCACCATCCCATTATTTACATAGTAATAGGATTTGGAATGGCAAGATAAGATAATAATGATTTTCAACCTAAAAATACTTTTAGCTTAGTAAGGTTCTGACTAAAAAGAACAAATTGGGAGTGGTGGTTCACACATGAAAGAAGCCCCAGCATTTAAGAGGCTAAGACAGTAGGATCATGAGTTTGAATCCAGCCTGGGTTATGTAGAAAGTTCTAGGTCAGCCTGGGCAACATATTAAGACCCTGTCTTAAAATACAAAGCAAAATAAAACAGTAATTGCATATGATAAATGCTGTAATGATTTTATAATTGAGAAACTTCCTTCATAAATATATTTAACCATTTTGTTTGTTTGCTTGCATTTTTTTTTATTTTTTTTATTTTTTTTTGGGGGGGTCCGGTCTTGGGGCCTGAACTCTGGGCCTGGGCGCTGTCCCTCAGCTCTTCAGCTCAAGGCTAGCGCTCTACCACTTGAGCCACAGCGCCACTTCCGGCTTTTTTCTTTTTGCTTAATGTGGTGCTGAGGAATAGAACCCAGGGCCTCAGGCATGCAAGGCAAGCACTCTACCACTGAGCCACCTTCCCAGCCCCTGTTTGCTTGCATTTTATCAGGAAAGTATGTGTCAGGTTCCTTGGACTGAAGCCACAGAGAACAGTATGTGAATTTCTAGTGTATTTTAGATTATACTTACTCAAATCATGTAATTAGTTACCTCCACATATTGCTTTTTGATTTTTAAAATTGGGGTTAACATTTTAACCATCCATACTCATTGGCATTCAATACTATAGACTTGTTGCCACTTTTCATTGTTACCGCTTATCTCTTACCAAGCTTTCATCACCTTTTATGGTTTGAATATGAAATACCTTCCACAGGCTCCTGTTTTGAAAGCTTGGTCCCAGCTGATGGCCCTGTTTAGGGAGACTCAGGAATCCTTTGGAGGTGACACTTAGCAGGAGGAGATAGATAATTCAGGGGTGGGTTTTGGAGAGGCCTTATCTTGCCCCTTTGTCTCTTCTTGTCTCACTCCATTTGCTGTCTGCTATGTGATGAGAACCAACTTCACCACATGGTCCCACTACCATGATATTCTGCCCAAGTGAATAGGGCCAAGCTAGTATGGACTCAGCCCTCTAATACTCTGGGCCAAAATTGATCCTTTCTTTCTTAAGAACTACTTATATCAGGAAGTTGAGGTATGGCTCAAGTGGTAGAGTGAAAAAGCCAAACAGAACTGGAGATACACACACACACACACACACACACACACACACACACACACACACACACACACACACACACACACAATAAATAGCTTATGTGGGGTATTTTGTGCCAGTCAAGATAGAAGTAACTATGAATACAGTATCCTAACATTACACCCTATCCATTAAACACTAATTCCTTATATCCTCATTCCATCACCCTTTGCTAATGTCTGCTGCATGATGTTTCTATGTTTCTATTCTAATATTTTATATAAATGCTAACAAATTTCCATCCAACTTTGCTCAGCACAATGTTTTCAAGGTTCATCCCTGTTTTAATATGTATCAACTCTTTTCTTAAGGCAAAGTAATATTCCATTCTATGTATGTAGCCTGGTTTGTTTCTGTTTATGTGCATACATGATTTCAAACATTTGCCTATTGTAAATTATGCTAGGAATATTGTGAGCAAACATCTGTTTGAGATCCTGATTTCAACTTTCATAGTATGGTCTTAGCAGTGGGACTGATGGATCATATAGTACTTCAAAAACTTTGTGAGGAAGTACCAAGTTAACTAAGAATGAATTTTGCATGAAAGAGAATTCTGCTCCAGTACACTAAAAATTTAGGTCTTAGCACATTTGACTGTTTCCTTAATAAAAATTTGAACATAAATTTCAAATGTTGAAATTGGAATATGTTTAGGGAAATCTTGAAGAAACCACTGCTTTGTTGGTTAATACTAATCTCATTTCTAACTTTTATAATCATCTTTAAGTAGTTGTACAAAGGAGTTTCCATCTGACAAAGCAGTTTATAAATCCTGTGTGTCTTGACCAATGTCACTACTTCAACATTATTGCCCATCCCTCCCTTATTCTTTTTAATTTTGTATGATATGCATTGATTTTTTTACTGTATCTCATTTTAAAATGTATTAGAAATATTAGCTAATTTTTTCAATATGTCATGTTTGTATTGTTATAAATGTTTATATCTCTGATTTTCTCTTCTGGTCCTCTTTTAAATGTAGAGATTCTTGTATAGAGAATTAAGTTGTCAGAAGTTACAGAAATTCTATAATCTGTATTTGAGTTTCTCCTTTCCCTCAAAACTTGTTTGATACGATCCTTTATAAATTTTCAGAGATATAGCACTTTTGTTTATTAACTTACTATTTAAAATTTTGATTCAGACTTATTTATAGTACTGATACGTTATAAGGCTTTTTTGTTGTTGTTGGTTGTGGGTCTTGAACTCTGGAACTGGGTGCTGTCCCTGAGCAATTCAGCTCAAGCCAAGCACTCTACCACTTGAGCCACAGCGTCGCTTCTGACTTTTCTGACCCAGTTGGCTTTGAACCTTGATCGTCAGATCTCAGCCTCCAGAATATCTAGGATTATAGGCATGAGCCGCTGGTACCCCGCTATGAGGCATTGATTTTTTATAAATTGGTATCAACTTTGAGTCCTGCACATGTACTTGAGAAGAAAAAGTATTTTCAACTCTAAGGATAGAAGGTTTGATGTGAGATTTGCTAACTTATTCATTGTCTATTTGATCTAAGAGAGGTTAGTATGAACCAATATGATAAAGTCTTTCATCATTAGTGTGTTTATGAATATTTCTCCTTGAGTAGTAAGTAATTATTCTTTTTTTATTATTCTGGGTAGTATCAAGGTGTGAACCCGGGGCTTGACTGATTTGCTTTCTTGACTAGCACTCTACTGCTTGCCCAACATCTCGTTTGGTTGTTTAATGGTTATTTTTGAGGTAGAATTGTTCGGACTTTTTTTTTTTCCAGATTGGCCTTGAGTAGATCTCAGCCTATTGAGTGGCAAGAATTATGGGCATGAGCCACTGGTATCTGACATGAGTCATCCTTACCTCGATTTTTAACTGTGCCATGTGCACATGGTGGTCATTTCAATATCCATATTTAAGTATGTGCTTTTATTTCTAGGACATTTACTTGGTAATAGCATGAGTAGTCACGTCTTCCTTGCAGCTTTGTGTTTCCTTCCTTGAATACTTCAATTATGTAAATATTTGACTGTATTTTTCTTCTGTAGTCTGTTCTGCCTACTGTATCAAAACTTGGAAATTTAGAAACAACATTAATGTATTTCTCGCAATGTTATGAAGGCTGAGAAGTACAAGCTCAAGATGCTAGCAGGTTTGGTGTCAGGTAAAGGCCCCATTCTTCTCAAATGGTGCTTTGCTTTCATATGGCAGAAACCATACATACAAAGAATATATAGCTCCTTTCATGACCTTTTACAGCATTAACCTCATTAATGAGGGTGGAGTGCTCATGATCTAATCGCTGCTCCTAGAACCAAGCTTTACTTCATCAATTTGAGATTTAACTTCTTTTGAAAAATTTGCCAGTCCTGGAGCTTCCTCTGAGCTCCTTTGGCTCAAGGCTAGAGCTCTACCTGTTGAGCCACAGTGCCATTTCCAGCTTTTTCTGTGATTAATTGGGGATGAATCTCATAGACTTTCCTGCCAGGCCTGGCTTCAAACCACAATCCTCAGCTCTCAGCCTCCTGAATAGTTAGGATTACAAGCATAAGCCACCAGCATCCAGCTTCTAATATATGAACTTCGGAGAGAACTGAATCTTCAGATCATAACAACCTCTTATAAAATGTACATTCTTTCCCTTTATGTCACTTGAAATTTATTCATTGTTTCTAAGAGTTGGTCTGTTTCTCCAGCTTATTTCCTAATTTCAGCAATCTTTATTGCATTTATCATTAGCTATTTCTATTTACATTTTTAGCTGTCAAATTTTTGATCCTATGCATTAAGAGAAATCTCTCCAATTAATTGCTTCAGGATATTTAATTCGTTTCGGAGGCCAGTTATACAGATACGATTTTCTTCTGCTTATGGCATATAGGGAGGGGAGAGAATTTTCACCCAAACTCATTTCTGTTTGCTTATTTTCATCTTATAGAATCTTTTCATAGAACTGAATTGCTTTTCTAGATTTGATTCCTAGACATTTGGTTCCTAATTTTAGCAGTGCCCTCTTCCTTATTACCTGGAAGCATAGTTATTTCTACTAGGTGATGCTAGTGATAGTAGAGATAGATGTATATCTTATTTATCTAATTTCTGCAGAATTGACAACTTAGTTTCTCCTTTTTCTTTTAGCCACTATATATCTCCAAAGGTCACCCACTTCCACAACTACACTCCCCCCCTCCAAATTGTAAAGTTCATTTTTCAACATAGTGTCTTGTACATCTCATTGTTGCAATGGGTCAGCCTGTATTTCTATTTAAGCTATATTTGTCTGATTATTATTATTTTTTGGTCTGATTCTTTAATAGAAAGAAGCAATGCTTTTTCTCTGGTTGTTACTTTCAGTATCTCTCACTGAGAGTGAATTTTTTCCCCACACTTTGTTCTTGTGCTGTCCATTCTCCTCAGCTTTTCCATGGCTACCTTATTTCACTATCTATACTCAAAAATAAAGATAATGGCCTGGTGCCAGGGGCTCACACCTCTAATCCTAATTACTCAGAAGGCTGAGGATCTGAGGATGATGGGTTAGAACCAGCCCAGGCACGAAAGCCCATAAAACTCTTATCTCCAATAAACTACATCCCTCCCCACCCCCCCCCCCCAAGCTGGAAATTCAAGTGGTAGAGTGTTACCCTTCAGCAAAAGAAGCTCAGGACAGCACCTGCTCCCTGAGTTTTAGCCCCAGTTCTGGCACACACACACACACACACACACACACACACACACACACACACACGGAGGAAAGAAAGAAAGAAAGAAAGAAAGAAAAAGAAAGAAAGAAAGGAAGGAAGTAAGAAAGAGAGAAAAAGAGAGAGATAAAGAAAGAAAACAGAAAGTAGAGAGAAATGACAACAAAGCTCAAGTAGGAATTTGAAAATTGGTTATTCTGAGGAATTTGAAATTGGTCAATTTTTCAAATGACCCTAAATATATGATCATGTATGGTATTTATTACCCAGTTGATCATCATAAAGTTTTTGCAGAGATTGACTAAAATTCCTCAACAGAAAACATTGAGATTAATGAATCTACTGTATCTCATATCTCTACTGTGCCTTTCTAAGCTATTTGTCAAAAGTATGAATACTTATATAGATGTGCAACAAATGAATTGATCTAGAATTATATAAATTTTTCTTTATTTCTTTGTTTAATTGATTTATTTAGAAGCGATAAGGGTTTTAGTAGGTATCTTTTTCTTAGCCCCAATCATTTTGTAACAGCCAATTAAAATTTATGTCTGGGGAATCCTTAAGATATTGGCTTGAAAAAACATTAATTCATATTTTTAATACCACAGTCATAGTTAATTTTTTTAATGCTCATTGAGAATCAACTTTCTTTTTTAAATTATATTTTTATTTTTATTTTTTTATTGTGAAAACACCGTGAAGAGGGGTTACAATTACATGAGCAAGGTAATGAGTACATTTCTTATCAAACATCCTTGCCTCCTCTTTGTTTCCTCTTCCCATCCCTTTCCATCCTCCCCCATCCGCTCCTGTCCCCCCCCCCCACGCACCAAAGTTGTAAAGTTCGTTTTTCGACATAACGTCTTGTACATCTCATTGTTGCAATGGGTCCACCTGTATCCCTGTTTAAACGATTTGTTTTTTCCCTTCCTCTCCACAAATTATACCATCATCAAATACAGTGAAAGCAGGGGTTATACCGTCGGGGAGGGACATACAAAGCAACAAAGAAATCATCTTATAAATATGTTAGAAACAATAGCAAGCAAGAAAAAAACATTTGAGTTCTTATCTTAGGGTTCATTTCCCTAACATCACCTTATCTGACCTTTTCTGCTTGACTCAGACATATACTAGTTATTGCAAATAAGGGAAACCATGGGACCTATGTTTCTTTGGGCCTGGCTTACTTCACTTAATAGAATTTTTTCCAAGTCTTTCCATTTCCTAACAAATGGGGCAATGTCATTCTTTCTGATGGAGGCATAGAATTCCATTGTGTATATATACCACATTTTCTTGATCCATTCATCTACTGAGGGGCATCTGGGTTGGTTCCATTTCTTAGCTATGGTAAATAATGCTGCAATAAACATAGTTGTGCTGGTAGCTTTAAAAGTGGGATTGCTGGGTCATAGGGGAGCTCTATGTGGAGTCTTTTGAGGAACCTCCATACTACTTTCCAAAGAGGTTGAACAAGTTTACACTCCCATCAACAATGCAGTAGGGCTCCCTTCTGTCCACATCCCCTCCAGCATCTGTTGTTATTAGAGTTCTTGATTATAGCCATTCTAACTGTGGTGAAGTGGTATCTCAATGTTGTTTTGATTTGCATTTCTTTTATGGTTAGGGAGGTTGAGCATTTCTTCATGTGTCTATTGGCTATTCTTCTTTCCTCTTCAGAGAAGTTTCTCTATAAGTCTTTAGCCCAGTTATTTATTGGGCAGTTGTTAATTTTAAACAGAAGTAATTGTCTTACACTTAGTGCTAAAAGAACAGTATAAAGGTATAAGACTTTAATACAAAGTCTAAAATTGGAGGGGCATTTGGTGAACCAAAAACTTGTATAGAAACAGGAAATAGGCTGCTTATGGTGCTACTGCTAAACAAAAAGAAATTAAGTTCCTCTTGTTTTGAATTATGGTGCTAATTATATGTATCCTGGATGAAGACTTGGTGAATAAAAAATCTGGGATGGTTGTATGGCTTCCAAGAAAGCAAATAGTAAACAATGCTAGAAATAGCAGCCAACAGAGAGGTGGCTGTCTCCAGAGTGTTAGACGGGGGACCTTATTGATAGAGCTGAAGGAAAATATCCTGAATTACTTTATATATTCATTATGTGATGTAAAATATTATGAGACTGTAAGGTTTGATACAGAACCAACTGCTATCTAACACCTTGAATATTTGCCCTGCATGGGCAATATAGTGTCAAAATGTGTAAGATGTAACTAGGAATACTTAACGTCTACATTCATTGTACCCACGTAAAGTTTGCCATAAATATCAAACTTTATTTCTCAATATAACATTGTAGTAAGAGTGATGGAAAGGGGTAATATGTCATCCATCAATATTCACTAAATTAATTACCTGAGGGAATCTAGGAAAATTTGTGCAGAGCGAAAACCTGCACAGGAAATAAGCTCTTATGAAAGATGAAATATTCTAATTACAAAACAAAGGGATGGTAGGGAAATTTAAAGGAGGGTGTAACAATGCTCAATAGGAAATGAACTCATTACCTTGCTCATGTAACTGTAACCCCTCTGTACAGTATCTTTACAATAAAAATATATATTAAAAAGAAAATTTTAAATTCTTCTCATTTTGTGTTCCATTTGGTTTTTATTAGAAAACAAAACAAAGCAGAAGTTTGTCACCTATTTTCAGTTTTATTCTTTGATTATTCTGGGTGGCAGGCACTCTTTATTTCAAATACTACTCAGAAACAGTTTTGTTTAAAATTAAACTTTGATAAATGCATATTTACCTTGTATTTTTAGACTATGCTTACGGCATCTGACTGAGTTAATAGAAGTTTTTTCAACAATGCCCTGTGTATATCTAAAATTCCTATTTTGTTTAATTTTCTTTCTCTGCCTGAGGACATTACAATGTTCATCATTCAATGCATAATGTTAAAAGCATTTATGAAATATTATATTTAAACTTTGCATAAAATGTAAATGTTCGCAGAAACCATATATTCTTGGCTTCTGTTGTATTTTTTCTTGTTACATATAAAACCCAAAGCAAAGTCCGCAACAATCTAACAGACCTAAAACAATGCTATCTTTATTCTATAAATTTGGCTAAGCAAAAAATATTAATGGGAAGAGCAAAATGAAAAAAGAAATCAAAACCTATTCTTGGAAGTGCTTGTTCTGTATGTGTGCATATTGTGTGTGTGTGTGTGTGTGTGTGTGTGCATACCCACACACACACACACACACACACACACACACACAAAGGTGATAAATGCAGGGTAGGTACTTTTATTTGAAGCAAGTTTGGCTAAAATAATTAACCCAACTGAGACACTTGGTGAAGCAGAAAGTTTTCTGTAAGAATAAAGAATTTGGGCATGGATTAAAGAAGGGATTTTACAAAAATAACATGAATAATATTCATTGATGATTGTTTACATGACAGCAAATTGATGATTTTTCAAATGGATAGAGAAAACAGTCTATACTAACCATTGAAAATTCAGACTCTTGCTTTCCCATGGACCTTTATGGGGTAGCTGTTTCATCAAATTGTCACTGGGTGCATGTCCTTAGTAGTGGAGCCATATATCGTCCTGGATCATCCTATATTCCTTTTCTCTACTTCCTGTCCTCCATAAAGTGAATAGTCTCTGTAAACAAGCTCCATGAGGTTCCACTTCAGTACAGGCACAGAATCAATGGAGAACTATTGACGAAAACTTCTGAATCCTTGAGCCACAATTAATCTTTCCTACCCCTTAAGTTGTCCTGGCACATATATTGGTGCTGATGAAAACTGCCTTACAGGGATCACATTTTATTTCATTCAGCTCAACGCATTCAATTAAATAAGGTATCCAGTTTTTCACACAATTAGAAAAGAAGATAACATTTTTATAGTATGCTATATAGTATATATATGAGGTAAATACTATATATAGTACATATATATGCTATGTTATAATATGAAATTCTGTTATCTAATATCTGTAAAGTCACATAGCTTATTTTTGTAATTCTGAGGTTCATAAACTTCTCCATATTATTTTTTAAATTCCAAGGCTAGATGATGGTGGCTAATGTGTGTAATCCTACTCAGGAAACTGAGTTCTGATTATTTTAGATCAAATCCATCCCAGAAAAGAAGTCTGTGAGGTTCATATCCCCAATTAGCTACCTAAAAGCAATGTCTCAAGTGACAGCCAGCCTTGAACCAAAAAGCTCAGGGACAGTGCCCAGACCCTGAGTTGAAGTCACGTGTCCTCCCCCACTCCCATGTATTGTAATTACAGAATTCTGTTCTTTATCTGGAAACCTGTAGCTCCTTCCATTTTGTATTTTAGCCTTCATCCGAGTCTTTCTACTTTTGTCATCTGTACTACTAACTCAATACAGAGTCCTCCATTGGAGCCAGGTGAGTTCTGTCAGAACTTGCCATGGTGCTGCTAGCCAATGTAACATCTCTGTTTTTCACAATATGTGCTTGGTCTCTGTTCAGACACAGTGCAACTTAGTCATTTTTTAAAAATTTGTATTGTTATTATACATATACTATACAGAGGGGTTACTGTTCCATAAGATAGGTAATGAGTACATTTCTTTTTGGACAATATTGTCCCTTCCTTTGTTATCTCCCAGTTTTTTCTCCCATTCCACCCACAAAATGTACAGTTCGATATGAATTCTACTGAATACCACTGCTACATTCATTCACTCTATGTCCCTTCATTTTGGTACCCCACTTACTCCCACTAATAAAAACAAACAAGAAAAGAAAAGAAAAGGAAAAAAATCCCTCTTGCTTTCATTTCCTGGAGTTCATTTTGATAAGTCTCATTTTATACGATCTGAGGCTGTCTGCCTTTGATCTCACTGTGTGTGAATGCCTAGAGTCCTGTGCAATTTATCATGCCCCAGTGTATTTTAGATCTAGCTCCTGCATATGAGAAAAAAACATGTGCTGTTTGTCTTTCTGAG
Source organism: Dipodomys merriami (assembly GCF_024711535.1). Classification (NCBI taxonomy): domain Eukaryota; kingdom Metazoa; phylum Chordata; class Mammalia; order Rodentia; family Heteromyidae; genus Dipodomys; species Dipodomys merriami. Next base: position 3,860,815 of record NW_027202382.1, on the reverse strand, counting down.
CTTGGCTTACTTCACTTAACATGATTTGTTCTAGGTCCATCCATTTTCCTGCAAATGATATAATATTATTCTTTCTAATGGCTGTGTAAAATTCCATTGTGTATAGATACCACATGTTTTTGATCCATTCATCTATTGTGAGGCAGCTGGGCTCTTTCCATAACTTGGCTACTGTGAGTGCAGCAATGAATGTGGATGTGCGAGTAACTCTATGGTATCTTGGTTTGTAATGTTCTGAGTGCTGCTCTGGAGTGGTATGGCTGGATTGTAGGTTGTAGTTTTTTGTTTGTTTCTTTTCTTTTTTTTTTTTTTTTACATTTTTTTATTGTGAGAATAGCGCACAGAGGGGTTACAATTACATGGGCAAGATAATGAGTATATTTCTTATCAAGCATTGTTGCCTCCTCCTTTGTCTCCCCTTACTATCCCTCCCCCCCCCAAAGTTGTAAAGTCCATTTTTTGACATAACGACTTGTACATCTCATTGTTGCAATGGGTCCACCTGTATCCCTATTTAAATGATTTGTTTTTTCCCTCCCCTTCCCCAAATTATACCAACATCAAATACAGTGAAAGCAGGGGTTATACCATGGGGGAGGGACATACAAAGCAACAAAAAAATCATCTGATAAATGTGTTAGAAACAATAGCCTGAAAGAAAAAAACATTTGAATACTTACCTTGGAGTTCATTTCACCTAAAAAATTAAATCCCCCAACAACAAATCCTCAAAGAAACAACTGCCTAATAAATAAGTGGGCTAAAGACTTACAGAGAAACTTCTCTGAAGAGGAAAGAAGGATGGCCAATAGACACATGAAGAAATGCTCAACCTCCCTAGCCATAAAAGAAATGCAAATCAAAACAACATTGAGATACCACCTCATACCCCAGTTAGAATGGCTATAATCAAGAACTCTAATAACAACAGATGCTGGAGGGGATGTGGACAGAAGGGAACTTACTGCATTGTTGGTGGGAGTGTAAACTTGTTCAACCACTCTGGAAAGTAGTATGGAAGTTGTAGTTTTTTGAGGCATCTCCAGACTGCTGTCCAGAGTGGTTGTATTAGTTTACACTCTCACCAACAGTTTAATAGGGTTCCTTTTCCTTACATCCCTGCAAACATTTGTGTTCGAATTGATAATGTTGGCCAATCTCACTGGGGTGAGATTGAATCTCAGAATTGTTTTGACTTGCATTTCCTTTATGGCCAGGGATGTTGAGCGTTTGCTCATGTGTTTCTGACCTGTTCTGAGAAGTCTCTCCTTAGTTCTTTGGCTCATTTAGTGATTGGTTTATTAGCTTTGGGAGGGGTTAGTTTCTTGAATTCCTTGTATATTTTGTATATTAGACTTTTGCATCTTTTTAAAAAAATCTACACACAAGACTTGTTTGTGATCCAAGTTCCCAGTAGTTATATGGTGTGCATTTTCAATATTTGGATATGATATCTCCACTATAATATAGGCATAAAAACCAGACTAATTCAAAGAACTAATATGATAATATAACCACATGCAGTAGACAAAATTAAACAAATAGAATAGGATATCCTTGTCTAGAACTCTCTCATGAAATCTGAAGTATATAGTTGCAACTTACAAAGGGTTAGTTAATATCTAGACTACTGATAAGATATGACTTTTCTCTCCAGTAAAAGGTATTTATTAAACCATCTAAAGCAAATATGTTCATATAGAAAATTAAGAAACTGGGGACAAAAAGAGTAAGCAAAACTATGAAGTCTCAACACTTGGGAGTATACTCGAAAACAATATAGTTAACATTTTGATATTTTATTATTTATTTATTTACTTTTGTTGGTCGTGGGGCTTGAACTCAGGGACTAGACACTATCCCTGAGTATTTTTGCTCAAAGCTAACACTCTACCACTTTACACCACAGCATCACTTCTGAGTTTTTGTATTATTTCTCTATACATATTTGTGTGACTTTTTGTCTATTTTCAGTGATTGCCAGTCAGATCCCTTCGTGAGCTCCTACTAATCACAGTATTAGAATTACAATTTAATTGCTTGCTATGCTCACAATGATGGCCTTTAGTTTCAAGATGGTAATTATAAGACAGTAGGTGTTTTGTTGTTATTGTTTTATTTTAGAGATAAGTACCTAGTTCAGAAAAAAACTTAAATCTACTTATGTTGGTAAGTCCTAAAGCTATGGAACTAGAGACTATGTCTGGCTGGACTTCAAAATAGGTACATATTTTTCTCTTCTGCTTTCCCTTGATTACTGAGCAACAGGATTAGCAAGGATTTATTATTTGATTCCAATTCTTTTAATTTTTTTTTGTGTACTTGGGCTTTGTATACTTGGGCCCTGTTACTGATCTTTTATGCTCAAGACTGGCACTCTACCTCTTGAGCCACAGCTCAATTTCTGGATTTCTGGTGGTTAATTGGAAATAAAAGTCTCATGGATTTGCCTTCCTAAGCTGAACCTCAATCCTCAGTTCTCCTGAGTAGCTAGAATTACAGGCATGAGCCACCCACAGCTGACTTCCGATTCTTTTATTTTTTAATGAAGAAAAGAATTCTTTGGAAAGTAGTCCCGTAGCTTTCTTTTAAGGACTTTTTGTATCATCGATTGTCCAGTTTTCAGCCTCTTTCTGCAATGTTTCCCAACTACATGCTCAATGCTGGGCTCTACACATTGCTTCCCAGGGGATGCAATCTAACACTCATTAAGAGTCTAAGAGTTTGAGGTACTCTGGGAGAAAAGATAGACTCTTTGAATTAATTTACCCTGCCTGGAGTGCCAAGATAACAGTAACATCCCTCTTAGCCTTTAAACAGGATGGTAGAACATAGCAGAAAGATTCTAAAGGCTGAAGCTGAAGAAGGTAGCCCAAATCAATTCATTGAATGTATTTACTTTTTAAAGCTTCAATCATGATCCAAACTGGACACAGCTGTCCTGTTTCAAGGAGATTTCACTTCCAGCCTCAGTGTTTGGATTTAGCTCATTGTTTAATAGGTCTAGAATTTAAACAGTCACCTTGAGGCAGGAAGGTTAGCACTCCATTAAGATGGATGGGGAATGTTCACACCTCTCACTTTTGCTTTATTTCTTTGCTTTTCTTTCCACTGGTCTGCAAATTCAGCAATGCTAAAGCACATTCATGACAGTCTATTTTTAAACCCACTGGGCTAAAAAGTTGATTTACTGAAGAACATGGATTTTCCAGGAAAAGGAAAAGTCCAGGGAATTTAAAAACCTGTAAACTATGACAGGATTATCAGAGGAATAAGAAATCATGTGCTATATCCCTTGGCTTTTAAGTCAATCTCCAAAGAGATTTAGAATATCTTGGTGTTTTCCAGATGGTTCTTCTGAATCTCCTTAAGAATGAAGAAAGGAAAGGACAATGCAGGCATAAAATTCAATGCATCTCCTACAAAATCAAGAAAATTGAGGGAAGGGCTAGGGTTGAAAGGAATAATGAAAGGGATGACATTGATCAAGATGCATTGTGTTAATAAACTACTTCATCGAATGGCAACTCCTTTGTACAACTACTTAAAAATAGTTTTAAAAGAGAAGAAAAGAGGGGCTGAGAAGGTAGCTCAGTGGTAGAGTGCTTGCCTTGCATGCATGAAGCCCTGGGTTCCATTCCTCAGCACCACATAAGCAGAAAAAGGCCAGAAGTGGCATTGTGGCTCAAGTGGTAGAATGCTAGCTTTGAGCTGAAGAGCTTGAGGGACAGTGCTCAGGCCCAGAGTTCAGTCCCCATACCAACCAAAAAAAAAAAAAAAAAAAAGAGAGAGAGAGAGAGAAGAAAAGAATAACTACAAATATAAGACAACTTTTTTTTTTCTGAGATTGCAATTGAAATTTTGATCTAACACTTTTGCTGGTGCTCTACTACTTAAGTCATGACTCCAACACCAGGACAATCTTTTAATAGTAAAAAATTTTTTTTTCATATAATATAGGTTAAAAGAAGGTAGGGTTAAAACCACTTCCATAAAACATAGTGCATCTTTGTTCTATTAGCTTTCAAAGTATTGATTCAAAGACATTGGAAGGAAGTGCCTACTATGTAAAGGCTTTGTGTTGAACACCATGCGGGACCATACATGTCCTAGTCCCTTCCCTCTCATGTTGCAAAAAGATACACGATTTTGTGTGATGTATGCCAGATTCTGATCATCCACACAAGAACAAGTTTATTCTGACTTAGGCTTTTAGAACAGCTTTGAGGTAAGACTCAAAATCGATTTGAGGGGGCTGTAGGTGTGGCTCAGTGGTAGAGCTCCTATCTAGGAAGCATGAGGTTCTAAATTTAAACTTTAATATCACCAAACATTTCTCAGGAAGCTCTTACAGATGGCAGTCCAACAGAGTGGATTCTAGAATCAAACAAAGACTTCTGATAAAATACCTTATCAGACTTCAAAGGGCATAACATTTATTGTGTTAAGATATTGAAATGTGTTGTTCAGGTTGTAAGAATCTGAGGCTAGAAGATTTATCCAACCCTCAAAGCAAATTATGTACAAGAATTAAGGTTGCAAATCAATGATTAGTAAGAAGCTTTGAATTAATATATGCCAACACTGGAAAGAAGCAAGACCCATTCTTTCCAGTGTGTATCTTTATGAGCCATTTTGTTGGGGGAGGAGGTTGATTTTATGCTGACATTACATTAAATTTTGTAAGTTTATAAGTTTATAAATTATGGAAAGAAGGAAATTGGAGTATTTTCAGTCTTCCTGGTTCAAGACTACTTAAAATAGCTTTACAATAATTTTTTAATAATATGAGTAATAAACAGTCCTTAAAGCAGTATTAAAGGAGCAAAATGTCAAGGAACAAAATTATGATCAATTATAATTCTATGATATTTTGATATATTCAGTTCTTTATCTACATATATATGATATTATACACAAACAATAATCAACATGGAATTATCATATATATAGAATATCCTATGTAGAATAACATACATACATATAATTTGTTTATGAATTCATTTATAAAGTTGATTTCAATTGTCATTTAACTATTCATTGTATGAGTACAACTTAACTCTTAGTTTCCCCCCTAAAGTTAGACAAATCATTTCCAAGAGTTTTTTTTTCCGTTATTTAAAGAATGGATATCCTACATAAATATTTGCCTCAGTTCTTGTTTTTTGGCTAAATTCTTTGAAGTAAAGGTTGTAGTGGAAATGTTTTAAAAATTGTAAAATATCTGGATGGATATAGGAAAATAACTTTCAAAAGATTACAGAAGATTAATTTCCCAACAACAGAATATGAGATTACTTGTCTTAAAATACCTTAATTTATGTTGCATAGTAGCATTAAAAAGTTCTGTCATTTTTATAGTTTTATATAGGTCAGAGATTCAAGGACAATAAATTCATAATGTGTTGGCAATCTATTTGCAGTTGATAAAGTAGCTGTCTCCTCCTGAAGTGGGTATAAGTGTTTCATTTTAAGGATGTCTAGGCATGCTCTGATCATGGTCTTGGATAAGTCAGTTGCATTTAGTACAGAGTGGGTCAAGCTGTGAACAAGCCACTCCTAAATCTCAGTGTTTTCTTTTTCAGGCTACAGGAACTGAAGGTCAGTTGTACGTACTTTTCCCATTCATGACTGCTGTAACATTGTAAAGGGAATATGGTAAGTCATTTCTTTCCTTTCTAACGTTTTTTACCTGGAAGAGACATAAAGTCACATGCTATATTGACTTAAGGATAGGAAACAAAGACAAGGCTGACATATGATCAGGGAAAGTCCAAATAATATTTAGAAGACAGCATTACTGACTTTCATACTTCATTGATCTTTGAGGAAGGGCTATACCTACTCCTGGAAATGTCCCTTGGCATTCCCCTGAGCTTCTAAGACAGGGGTCAGCAAATTCTGACTTATTGCCAACAAACTGTGGACTACTGCTTGCTGTTGTATAGTCTGCTAATTAAGTTTTTTTTCATTTTAAAATAATTTGGAAAAAAGAATACTTCGTGTAACATGGCAATCATATGAAATTTAAATGTGTATCTATTTTAAAAAGTTTTATTGGAACACAGCCATGTTTACTTGTTTATGGATCATCTATTGTCTACAACTGACTTCACGCTACAGTGACAGAGCGAAGTCATAAAGGAGACTATGATCTCATAGCCTAAATATTGACTGCCCGACTCTCCCAAAAAATTTGACCAATCCTTGATTTTACACATGTACCTTAGGAAAACCATGCTTACTTAGATATAGCTACTCCCATTGCCACGTGGGAGATGATTATTTGCTAGATATTCCAAGTTCAGCCAGTTAGTTTCAAAACAAAAAATATTTGAAAAATATCTTCTGGAAGATGTATATAGTAATAATGTTTATGGTCGAGCCATGGGTAGAAGAGTGTTAAGAATTGAAACCCAAACTAAATACAGTGAGATCTGAATGGAAAGCCATTGGGAATTATCACAAGGTTCTTTGAATTAGATACTGCAACTACAAGCTAGGCAGATAAATTTCTTACCAGGACTTTTCCTCTCCTTGAGGATACATTGTATAAACTTGTCCAGTGTTTTCCAGTCAATCTGGATACAAGCACAAGCCCTCACTGATTCCTGCTAAAATACTTACATACATATATTTATGCCACAGGAAAAACTGGCTCCTCAAGTAGAAGAAAAAAACCTCCAGGTTTTCCATCTACTTTCCCAGCTTTTTCTGCTGGAAATATTTTACTTCAAACTGTGATTTTTTATTTTTTTTTACAAAATGATTTGGATTTTTCCTCAGAGGCTTTGTAAGTATTTAAATGAAGTTGGCTTTCTGGGCAACTATGTTGTGCTTTGTGGGCTTTTCAGGAAAAAATGTGTTCCTCTGTCAACATATTCCCTGTGTCAAGACAGGGATTTCTAAAGTAACATGTTGATGTAATGACAGAATGCAGTTTCTCTTGCTTTAGTGTTCAGATATTACTACACCAGTTAGTAATGCTGGAGTTGGAATGAGAGACACATTACATGCATATTCCAACTAAGGTCAAAATAGATTCTTTTTAACTGTCAAAAATGGCATTCATTAATACCCATGTATATACATTCCATTTATTATGCACTCAAATTATCTCCTCTTTAATCCAGCTTCCACAGCTGCCAAAGACTTCCTGTGAAAGGCATTCTCTTCTAAACTAGTCATAATTCACATCTAACCCTACTCAAAAGGATGTTTTTCTCTGCTTAGTGCCTTAGTCAAAGGTATGAAAGCAGACTTTCATCTGGTTTCAAAGATAAATTTTACGTGGTTCGGAAGCAGACATTTCTGCTAGCTCTTTGTCCCTTTACTTTGTTGCATTCCCTTTCTTTTTGTAATTAGTTTTTTTTTTTAATAACATGTTAAAAATTATTGATCATTTTATGTCATGCCAAGTTAAAAGTTAATATGTTTTTATCTAGACATAATTATGTTATATATTTATATATATCTCCTCAAGAGCAAAACAGCTTTATATCAAATCTATGTAAGAATCTAGTATTTGAGAAATATACTTACAAGAACAGTGGACAGAAATGTTGCAATCTAGATCATCTGGAAAAAAGGAAACATGACATAGAGTTGTTTTGCTTCTACAGTGTTTGGCTGACTCTAGAATACAAGAGATGTTTTTAGATTGAAAATAGAAGTTATGCTTATGTGGCTAACAGTAATGCTATGTTGTGCTATATTGCTTACAATCATAAAGCATTCTTACATTCATTGTTCTCCACTTAACCTTCCCAATCCTGCTATGACATGAAGAAGACAAGTTTTCTCACCTATATTTCATGAATAGGAAAATTGAAACTCCAAAAGACTGAGTTGCACAAGAAAGCCATCACCCATTTGAAACAAGGGCGAGGTCTCGTTGCCTTTGTTTTTTGTGCTCCTGTGTGGGTCTGTCTCATGATGGGTAGAATCAGCACTGACTGGCCTCTTACATTTGTGAATACAGCTCTTCTCCTCTCTTCCTAGCTATCATTTACCTTTGCCTTACTGAATGAGCTCTGGGCTTTCATTGATACATTTAACTTTCTTTATTACAAATATGCATTGAATTTCTTAAGAAAAGTATAGTGGGAATGGAAAAGTAGCTCCTAAAATGCTAGCAATAAAAGCAGAGGCTTGGAGATGGGAATAAAGAGATGTAGTGAAACACAGGATTGCAAACTTTTGGTTGATCAGATCTTGAGCCTTCATATGGCAGTTTTTGTCCTGTTAACAGGAAGGTAGTACTTTTGTGAAGAGAATGAGATTGGAGATGGCTAACTCACTTGTGGGAAGTACTGCTGTATTTGATATCAATCACCAGGAGGACTGGCATTGGACATAGGATGTGAGAAGTATGAAGGCTATTGAGGAACTGGGCAATAGATGTCTACTCTGCCATTGTCCTCTAGCATTGGGGATGACAAATAGACAAATTTAAATCATAAGTGGCCCTTGCATTCTAGGAGCTCATTGCTAGCAGAGTTTAGAATTGAGGATTTATAGTAGGGACATGTTGTTGACCATACAATGTCAGGCCCCCATAATATGGTAATTCTATGGATCTGAGATTAGTTTTATCACCAACTTAGGCAGAACAATGGAGTAGTAGGTACAAATGGCAAAGTTAGTTCTCAGTTCTCATTGGTAGGTGAAAGAATTCATGTCTCAGAGATTGACCTCTGCCAGTTCACTGGCTGCATTTTTCCTTTACTCGACTTTCTTGCTCTCAAGGAAAGTTTTGCTACTCAGGAAAACTATATCATATTGCATTATTTTGTATTAATGTTGCCTAATAAACAGATAATCTCAAGAAGTTACCAGAATTAGATATTATTAAAACTGTCTCTTTCTTACCTCAGAAGGGTACCTGGGAGTAGGAATTAAGACTTCTTTCTCTCAACAGAATTGTGTGGGCCCCATAAATATTTGCCTTCTATATTCTCTACGTTTCTATTGCTGCTAGTTCTGACCCCTTCAATTCCCAATTTCTTCTTTGGATACATTCATACCTTCAGGCAAGTGTCAGAATTGCTATTTCTAAGAAATTTTGAAAAAATAATAACACAAATAAATTAAAAAATACACAAGGATGTTAACTGGGGTGTTGTTTGGAATATAAAATTGATTAATACATTAGGTGGGGGTTAAAAAAGTTGTTATATTGCTTGTCAGTGGTGGCTCATGCATGTAATCCCTGAGAGGCAGAAATTGTGAGGATCAAGATTTAAGGTCAACCAGAGAAGAAAATTAATGGGGACCATCTCAACCATTATGAGCTGGACATGGTGGCACATGTTTGTCATCACAGCTACATGGGAAGCATAAGTAAGTGTATTTTAGTCTTGAGGATAAATGTGAGATCCTATGGGAAAAATAAAATAAAAGAGCTAGAGGCATGGCTGAAGTGGTAGAATACCTTCTTGGCAAGCACAAGACCCTGAGTTCAAACCTTATTACTACAAAAAAAGTGATTTAGTTTTGAAACATAAATACAGATGCATCCTTTCATGTACATATGTATGCTTTAGAAAAGATATAAGCACAGGAAAGATATAAATACAGGAAGAATGACTTCAAATGCTAATAGCGGTTAACCGTGAGGAAGGGATTATTTATGTTAGAAGGGATCTAGGACTTTCATTTCTTCTTTTATATGTAAACCCCCACACATACACACACATACATACAGTGGGATCATGGGAGAAATTTACTTTTTTAAAAGACTCTTCTTTCCTTCTCTTTCTGTGAAGCCTCCCCAAATCTCAAGATCTCTTCTATAATTGGTGAATATTATCTAAGAAGTCTGAATTGATCAAATGGGCTTCTAGGAAATGGAGACATTGCTTCCAACTCCATGGGAATGAGAGGGGGGAGATGGTGAAGAGACAGCAAAGTTTGTATCCCTTGTGATTACAAGCTTTGCTTTTGCAGAGTAAGGTGCTCACTTCTGAACTGGCTTTTAACATTTCCCCTGCTTATGTCATCAAAATGCCTGTTAGCTTCGGGCACCCACAGTTGAGGGCAGTGCAGGTGCCCCAAATAACTGGGGCATCTTCCAGCTTTCCTCTTAAATTACAAGCTTCCCCTGTTATTTCATAGAAGACCCTGAGTTCCAATTTTTAGCTCACCAAATATGTTCACTATGTTCGTTAATGCAGGTACAACAATGCATGTATCAATTACTTGATAAATGGCTGCTGCTTGGTGCATTATCAGGCTCATTAAACAAAAATAACACGATCAGACAATCACCTTTGAACTCCAAAGTTTATGCTTCCTCTTTTGTAGGTCAAGATGGTTTCTTTAGGACTTTTCAAGCTATCCAATCAGCATTAGTAAACTATCCATATGAAATGAACTGCCATTGAACATTTTGTTTTCCACATAGTTTTTGTAGTATTTTATGAATGGATACAGATAATAATGTCTCATGAGGCAAAACCTTCTTCTGAGGATTGCCATGTAGTTAAATCAAGGACACAAGATTAACCTTATCTGGAAACCATTCCACTCGGTTGCAAACAAATGGGACCAGGAGCATGGTCTATGCCATTTTCTAGGAGATGCCTAAACCATCCCACATTCCCCACCCCACATCATTCATCTCCTCCTTCCCTGATTTGTGTGTGTTTTGTTAAACAGTGGATCTTGCTATGCTTTTCAGAAAGCTGACAAGAAGCAAGCTAAAAATTAAAAATGGGTGCCAGGAGACTTTACAGGAGTCTAAATAAACAGCCTGGCAGGAAAGACGTGTGGCAGGCTAAAATTTCAGACTAGTGGTCAGAGTGAGTTAACAGACATCCGTATAACAGAAGGCTGTGTTTGTTTTGCTTGTCCCTGCTCTAGCAAATTTATTGGATTATCTATCTTATTTTGACACTTGGGTGTTTAAGTTTTCTGTTCTAGGTGTCTAAAGAAATAAAAAAATTATTGTACAGTTTACATTCCTGGTATAAGCTTTGACATGTGCTAGCTGAGAAGTTTCTATCTGTGGTAACTTCGTGGAATAAAAGTTTTGAAGAGTTGGGTTCTCACGGAGGCCAAGAATTCTTTGTGAAAAGCACCAAGAATGAAGGATCACTATTTTTAGTTTTTTTTCACATCACCCTAACATATAGTCAAGTTCCATTTTCTTCCATGGTACTTTTATTTGCATTTACATGACATGTCTTGTAGAAGGAAAGACTATTTCCATCAGTGTAGTTTATACTTAACATAGATGCTCAGATACAGTCTGCCTAGCTACAGAGTTAAGAACACACAATAGTGCTGAGTGCATACTAGATGTTATGTTGATGCCCAAACTATTAAAACATATATGTAGAAATATTGACTTTTGATGGCTGATGTAGCTACCCATAAGCAATGTTGATTTATTTCTTCTCTTCAGAACACCAAATGTGAAATCATTTTACTTATAAGTCCATACTATCTTGTTCCTTGAAGTTTGTGAAGACATAGTGAGTAATTAAGGGGAGTTAGAGAATTTAAATAGTTGTCTGACATGAAAAAATGCATCTAATCATTCTAAATTAAAATGCCATTCAGTTAACATTCATATATTTGTGAGGAAGGGGGAAATGTCTATGGATAAAGCTATAAAACATGGTTCATGGCTCTGAAAGAAACTTCTGGCTAACAGACCGAGGACTAGTGGAATAGAACTGAAGACCCAGAAATGAACCCACAGACCTATAGCCACTGAATTTTCAATAAGGGAGCTAAAAATATCAAATGGTAGAAAGACAGCCTCTTCAACGAATGATGCTGGCAAAAGTGGTTAAACACCTATAGAAAACTAATGCTAGATCCTTATATAGCACCCTGCACCAGAATCAACTCCAAATGGATCAAAGACCTCAAAGTCAAAGCAGACACCTTGAAAAACATAACAGGAATTAATAGGAGAAACTCTAGGACTCCATAGCTCAGGGTGAAATTTTCTTAAGAAAGACCCAGAAACACAAGAAATCAAAGAAAAGTTGGACAAATGGATTACATGAAACTGCAGAGCTTCTTCATGCAAAGGACATAGCTAGCAAGATCAATAGAAAGCCCATGGACTGGGAGAAGATCTTCACTAGCCATAGAACAGACAAGGGTCTCATATCTAAAATACTTAGAATACATAAAACCAAATCCCCCAATAACAAATCCTCAAAGAAACAACTGCCCGATTAATAAATGGGCAAAAGACTTAGAGACTTCTCTGAAGAGGTCATAAGAATGGCCAATAGACACATGAAGAAATGTTCAACTTCTCTAGCCATAAAAGAAATTCAAATCAAAACAATATTGAGATTCAACCTCACCTCAGTTAGAATGGCTAGAATTAAGAAATCTAATAACAACACATGCTGAAGGGTATGTGGCCAAAAGGGAACCTTACTGCATTGTTGGTGGGAGTGCAGATTTGTTCAACCCCATTGGAAAGTAGTATGGAGGTTCCTCAAAAGACTCCACATAGAGCTCCCCTATACCCAGCAATCCCACTTTTAGGCATTTACCCAAATGATCAAAAACGAAGCTAGCAGTACAACCATGTTTATCTCAGCATTATTTACAATAGCTAAGATATGGAACCAACCCAGATGCCCCTCAGTAGATGAATGGATCAAGAAAATGTGGTATATATATATATATATATATATATATATATAATATATATATATATATATATATATATATATATATACACACACACACACACACACACACACACACACAATGGAATTCTATGCCTCCATCAAAAAGAATGACACTGCCCCATTTGTTAGGAAATGGAAAGACTTGGAAAAAATTATATTAAGTGAAGTAAGCCAGGCCCAAAGAAACATAGGTCCCATTGTTTCCCTTATTTGCAATAACTAGTATATGTCTAAGACAAGCAGAAGAGGTCAAAAGCTATGTACCTGGGGCTGGGAAGGTGGCTCAGTGGTAGAGCGCTTGCCTTGCATGCCTAAGGCCCTGGGTTCAATTCCTCAGCACCATATAAGCAAAAAGAAAAAAAGCTGGAAGTGGCGCTGTGGCCCAAGTGATAGAGCGCTAGCCTTGAGCTGAAGAGCTGAGGGACAGCGCCCAGGTCCAGAGTTCAGGCCCCACGACTGGACCCCCCCAAAAAAAAAGCTATGTACCTGATTCTAAGTGTAATGAACCCCAGGACAGGGACACAATAGATTTTATCTTTCTTGTTGTTCTTTTTAATGTACGTATAATGCACTATGTGATTTTTTTTTGTTTCTTTTGTATGTTCTTCCCCCATGGCACAACCTCTGTTGTCACTGTATTTGATTCTGGTGTTTTGCATCTTATATATACATATATATTTCTAATGTGGGGAGGGGAAGGGAAATAACAAAATGCTGAAATAAGGATAGAGGATAACCCATTGTAACAATGAGATGTGCAAGACACTATGTTGAAAACGAACTTTACATCTTTGAGGGGAAGGAGAAGTTAGGGAGGTGGGAGGGAAAGGGATGTTAGGGGAAAAACAAAGAAAGGGCTAACAATGCTTGATAGGAAATGGACTCATTACCTTGCTCATGTAACTGTAACCCCTCTGTACAGTATCTTTACAATAAAAAATATATATTCTTAAAAAGAAACTTCTGTCTTCTCCAGTCGTTAGCTGCTGTAATAAAACAAACTACATGGCATAGTTTGATCCAATTCTCATGATACAAAGTCTCATCACTAAATAAAGGCAAGAAAAGCCCATTTAAAAAAATACTAAATTTTCTTCTTACCCCCTAGTAAAAATAGCTTTTCTGTATTACTGATTCTTTGTTCAGTCTTCTTTCTTTTTGGTGACTTTTTATTTCCTCCCTCAAGATTGGGACTTGACAGCTGTTAGTTACAATTCCTGCTCTCATAATGCTTTTAGTAAAAGTTTCATATGAAAACTGTTGGATAAATGGTTTCCTTTCCTTGGATTCCCTTCTCAGCATCTATTTTTCAAGTCACTTGCATGCACCTCATCATTGGTCAAAGTTGACTCTTTTTGTGCAAAAAGAAAGACTTTTTTTTAGAAGTAACACTTCTGAATTTGAATATATATTCTGTCCTTTCCTTGGTTGGTACTGCTGAGCCTCAATTTTCATCAGCAGAAATGTGTACAGTTGTGTTTCATAGGTTGATAAAACTTACACATGATCAAGTATACATGATATGTAGGAATGGAGCATCCAGGAAAGGTTCCCTGCACTCACAGGTGATTTGAAAGTCTCATTCTCTAGGTCTTGTAGCATGTGGAGAAATGAGGCATCTGAGAGAAAGAAAAGTTTTGTTTCAAAGATTTTGTAATTCATTACTTTACTGATAGTTTTTAAATATATGTCATAATGTAAAATAATTGAGTTCCAATTTCTTTGTTTTATGATATTAGTAGTATCAGCTAACTTAAATTTAAAATTAATGAGATGTTTTAACAAGAAAATTTCACACATCATGGTGTTGAAAAGCTACAGTAGTCCAGCTTATTGTGAACTCTATGTCCAACTTCAACAACCAGCCTTTGCAAGGATAAAAAGAAACACATAATACAAAACACATTTGCTAGAAGCTTGAGAACAACTTGAAGAGATAAACTTTATATAATAAAAGGCAAATAGTGACAAAACAAATACTTTAAGGAGATAAATAAGTAATAGGTCATATTTATCAAATATGATTTCTATGCAGTAGAATTTGAAGAACGTTTTACATCTTATTATGTAATGAGTCTCTAAGAAAGGGCAGAGAAATAAAGTGTTTTATAGTTATTTGACTATAAAATTTGTGTGTTATCTCTATAACAGTATAGAAAGATAGATTGGGGTCATGAAGAGCCTGAATATCCATTAGGGAAAAAATCAAGACTTTATCCTAAAAGTACTGTTTCAGGGGAGCACCATGATCCAAATTTTGATGTGGTACCCCAGTCCTGGTGATACACTAGGCCACTGATGAAAATTGTGACAAAAGACTTTTTTTCCAATAGAATAGTTAGATCAAAGCCATACGACAGATGAAATAATTAAGGAGATTGCCACAATCATAAAAATTGAGATTGTTTCTCTCCTGCTTTCCTTTCTAACTCCTCTAATTCTCCTAAATCTTTGCTGAACTTACCCTAACTAGATGTATCCTGAGGAAGATGAAAATCCTCACATCTTTGATTCCCTCTCTCCTCTTACTCCTTTTTATTTCCCTTTATAAGAAAAGTAGTACCGTTTGGGGAAGCTTTTGTTTGGTCAGAGTTTTCCTCAAGTTTCCTCCTTTCATTTATTTATGTTTTATGAGACAGCCCTAATGAATGGTTAGAATCACTTATTACAAATATGGTGCATACAAGTATTTGTTTAGGCCTATCTAATATACAATGGTTGAAATTACCAGTGTTCTCAAATGACAATTTGGTCATATAATTGAAATTAATTCAACAAAAATACATATGAAGGCCAAAAAAAATAAGCAAAGAAATTGGCTTGAGATGAATACAACACAATTCTTGTATTGAGAGAGATATCGTTGTGCAGGGAAATAATGACTATGAAAGCAGTATTGTAGGATGTTATTGAAGCTGCTTTAGTATAGCTGACTGTAGAGCTCATACTAGAGCAGAAGACTGAAGGCAACCAGAAATTTGCCCATGAACATTGAGGCAAGGAGCGAGGCAAGGAGTAGGAAAAGGATCTCCTTAGTCCAAAGGGGGAAATGGATGAAGGTCTAGTTGTGGGTATGAGAGAAGGAGTACTAACACCTGAAGATAAGCATTCTTGAGGAATGGCTCAGACTAAGCATGCTACAGTGAGCAGTTAAGATGAAAGGATACACAGGTATGAAGAACAGCAGGGTGAGAAATTCTGAGGTCAGAGTTTTGCATGACTAACAAACCTGAAAATAGGGAAACTGAGTTTTCCTTTTACCTGCCCATTGGAACTGCATTCAATAGTTGTCAATACAATGATGGATATTTTCCATTTTCCTCCATTATTATAAGAAAATAAAAGGGCAACCAATGGAAGATGTCAAACGTGCTGCCTAGCTATGGGTTCACCAACTGCAGCAGCTATCACAATCTATGTCTCTTGATCATCCTTTGTTTGAATGCTTTCAATACAAATAGAAGCAGATTTGAATGAAATGGATTAATTCTGCCTACAAATATGGCAAAAAAAAAAACCCCAACAAACCAACCACAAAGAGAAAAACTCAGAAATACCTGAGTCAGCATCAGTAGCTAGAAATGTAGCAGTTTAATACCATATAAAGTCCTGTCCAATGGCTGATGAATCAAATTAAATTCTGAACAAACGGCTCTCCAGCTGCATCTCAGTCAGTTTTAGAATCAATGCAGGTGATTTATGGTTCCTTAGGGTTGTATTCTGTTTGCAATGTGCTGGGATTTCCACACATAGCTACCATTTACCACTAATGAGTGGCACACATCAGTCCCTGGGCACCTGGCAAGAAGGAACCACATGGTTTTGTTGTGTTCTTTCCATGCAAAAAGAACTCCTTAGCTGGGTCAGGAGTCCAGGACTGCTGAGTGGAGCTTTAATGCAAAGCACTGAGAGTCTCCTTTATTTTTTTCCTCCTAGAAGCATCAGTGCTTTTTAATTTAATGGCTCTCTGGTGCGTGAAGACCCTTTTGAATAAATCTGGTTCTCTAACCTCAGCATGCTGATTCAGACAGGAGTTGGATGGAGACAGAGGAGAACATTTGGTTTCCTGCACCATTTATTTTGTTGTCAATGGATTAGTAATTCTTGGGCCTGTGCTTTTATGAAAACAAAATACGACTCCACTGCTTAGGACAATATCTGGCTCCTAGCAAGAGCTCTGTACACATTTGCTTAATAAACAGCACGTGGAGGCTCACAGAAAGCATGTTTTTCTTGAAGTAAATGTTTGGGAAATCTTGGAATTGCTTTTGCTAGCACGGGAGGATGCTAGTCAGAGTGAAGAGCTCACTAGTCAAGTGACTGCTGTTCTATTGTTTTATGGTATGTGGGGCCAGAATTCTATAATTTATTCATTGCTGAAGATTATTATTGTCATCCCCACTTTACAGATGAGGCACAGAGAGACTACAGTGACTTGTCTGAGGTCACATAGCTAGTCAATGGTAATGGGTTTTTAACATAGGCAATCTGCTTCCACATTCTCTATACTCAGTCACTATATTATTAAGAATTCTCACAGCACACTATGTTTATTGCAGCATTATTTACCATAGCTAAGATATGGAACCAACCCAGATGCCCCTTAGTAGATGAATGGATCACACACAATGTAATTCTATGCCTCCATCAGAAAGAATGACATTGCCCCATTTGTTAGGAAATGGAAAGATTTGGAAAAAATTATATTAAGTGAAGTAAGCCAGGCCCAAAGAAACATAGGTCCCCTGGTTTCCCTTATTTGCAATAACTAGTATATGTCTGGGACAATTAGAAAATATGACCAGATAAGATGAAGTTAAGTGAAATGAACCCCAAGATAAGTATTCAAATGTTTTTTCTTTCATGCGATTGTTTCTAACATATTTATAAGATGATTTCTTTGTTGCTTTGTATGTCCCTCCCCCACAGTATAACCCCTGTTTTCACTGTATTTGATGTTGGTATAATTTGTGGAGGGGAAGGGACAAAACAAAATGTTTAAATGGGAATACAGGTGGACTCATTGTAACAATGAGATGTACAAGGCACTATGTTGAAAAATGAACTTAACAATTTGGGGGAGGGGAGTGTAATTGTGGAGATGGGAGGGAAGGGATGGTAGAGAAATAAACAAAGGAGGAGGCAACAATGCTTGATAAGAAATATACTCATTACCTTACTCATGTAATGGTGACCCCTCTGTACAGTATTTTCACAATAAAAAATTTATTTTAAAAAAAGAATTCTCTCAGGCTGTTTATATTTGAGAGCAGAGCTTTCCCCCAACTACTGTTAAAGGAGTAGCCCTACTTTTACAATGAAAAGAAAATGCATTTGAATCGCGGATCTACCACAATTCAAAATGAAGAAATGAATTTGCTCAAACAATTGGTTTCAGACTAAAGAAAAGGGAAGGTGAGCATGAAGTGGCAAGAAGTGTCAGTAGGAACAGACTTCTATACCGTTCTTAAAGCAGATTGTGATTTTAAAGTTTAAAGAAGGAGAAAAGAAAGGTGGAGCCTCTGAACTGACATCGTGAGTAGTGCCTTTACCTAGGAAGGAAAAGACTTCTCCAAGGAAGTAACTTGAGCCCCAGCCACTGGGTTGTCTCTTCTGATAGGAGCAGGCTTGGCACCTTCTGACTGCGCAGATGACTTAGCCTTCCAAGATAATAGAACACTGCAAACTCTGAAAAAGTCATTTTCTAAAGGAACCTCTGTGTCCTGGGAAATTAAGGCTCCTACAGGACAATAGACAGATTCTTTTCTTGAGCTCTTGGGACAGAATACAGATGACATGTTCCTAAAATATTGAGCTTTAGGAAAATTTCTTCCCCTAAAAATGATTTTCATTGGAAGTTGAGATTAAATACCCATACTGACTGACATTGCAAAGAGCAAAGAGCAACATGGCAAAAGGAAAAGACAGAGTAAAAACTCAATTCAGAGGAAAGAGTATCAGAGACCATGAAAGAAGGACAGGATAGCTACAAAATATAGAGAAATAGACAGGTACAGAGTAAGTTAGGAAACAGGCAGCAACTTTCACCCAGCTCCCAGTGAGGTTGAGGGCATGGTGGAGAGGAGAAATTGAAGCCTCAACCACAAGGTAAGCTAGGTGGTCTTAGCAACAAATTAGAAGGTCAGCTGTAGGACAAACTGAAACCTCGCACAAAATATAAAAGCTATGTAGTGATTTGGTAGAGCAGTGATTTCCCCTGTGAGATGGGCTAGCATCAGACAGGAAAGACATTTTCTCCCTTCCTGTATCTCAACAAGCTACAATGAGGTGCCATCTTGAGAAAGGGCCTTCTCTTCAAGGTAGACCTCCTCTGGAGCTTTGAAAACAAAACCAATCTTAGCTTGGGGGGTGGTGTCTTAGGATACCCAGCCATAGCATAGGGGAGGGAGAGGGATTTGTAGAGGGGGAGAGGGTCTGACATGAACCTGCTGAGAGGTTTATGCAGTGGGAAGCTTGGACAGTGAAGAGTAGGATGATTGGTGACATCACTCCATTACCTAAAGATCACTGCAGATTCACAGCCCCAAGCCTAGGGCTTCAGGATCACTGTTAGTGGTGGTATTTGCTGCTGTGCGGCTACAAGCTCTGAGCACAGGACCAGGGCATCACATGATTTTTTTTTCCCTGTCAACTCCCTCTTGCTGGGTAGTGAGTAGCCTCTGAAAGCACCAAGTCCCTCAATTCTCCACAGCCAGGGCAGAACTCCATACTCCATTTGCTAACCCCATTATCTGATGGAAGCATGAGACACTCTTAGACTTAGATGCTTGCTGCCCCTGGAAAGCCTGTGAAGAAAGTGAGAACCTGACTGGGCAACATACTACAAAGCTCCTTGGAAATGGCAAGAGCTTCCGCTACACAAAGAAGGAACATGTGTAAGGCACAAGCAACATAGAAGTGGACAGCGGACCTTTTACCAGCCCTGATCTCAACACACATGTAGCACCAGGCAGTATACTAGGAAATACAGAGACTTGAGCTATCTTCCCTCCATTTGCTTGATGTTGAGGTTGAGACCCGAGTGACCCAAGTGTGTGGGTGAATGTTTGGTTAATAAGCTCCACCCCTAGACCAGTGATGAGAAACTACACCTTGACCTTATCACTACATGGTCATGCCTGAACATTGAGAATGAGTGTATGAAAAGCTTACAGGTTATAAACAAAAAGATAGTGAACTGGATGAAGTCTCAGATAAAGAATTATAAAGAGTGATTATCAGAATTATCAGTGAAGTTAAAGAGGAGGCAAACTCCTGAATGAATTCCAAGAGGATAAAAATAAATAGCTGAATACATAAAGAAGAAAATTCAGGGTAGGAAAGAGGAATTCGTAAATATATAGAAACTGAAAACTTCTTCTTGAAAATCTAGAAGTGAAAAGCTCAAGAAGTAAATAAAAAAACTAAATGGCAATCTTGTTAATAGACTGGATCTGTTGAAGACAAGAACATTAGGGCTTGAAGACAAAGTAGAGAAATTAGAACATTCAGATAAAGATAAAGGAAAAATAATGGAATGGAACATGCAAGATATATGAGACATTGGCAAATGACTAATACTATGAATCATGAGCAAAGAAAATGAGGTACAAAGTTAAAGGAAGAGGAAATATGTTCAATGAGCAATAGCAGAAATGTGACAAATCTTGAGGAACGATGGTGATACAAGTCCAAGTGGATTTTAGGACACTAAGTAGACAAGACCAAGAAGTTCTCCAAGGCATAAAGTAAAACACTAAGAATATGGAGAGAAGATTGAAATATGCAAGAGACAAGGCCCAAATCATTTATCAGAATAACAGCAGATTTCTCAACCCAACTCAAAAAGCAAGGAGGGAATGAAATGGTATATTCCAAGCTCTGAAAAAAAAATCCCTGCCAAACTAGAGTTCTGTATCCAGCAAAATTATTTGTTTAGAAATAAAGGAGAATTAAAGAATGCCCATGATAAATAAAAGCTAAAGATATTCATGCCATAGGCCAGCACCACAGTATATGTTTAAAGGCATCCTATACACAGAAGATAAAGATAAACATAACCAGGAAAATGTGTGAATGAATAAATCTCACTGGTGGGGGAGATAAGCAAAGAAGGATTAGGAAAGAGTCAAGGATTTCCAAAATGACAAAATGTCAAGGATTACTTCATAACTTTAATAACTCTTAATGTTAATGGTCTCAACTCTCCATTAAAAGACACAAGCTGGCAGGTTGGATTAAACAGAAATATGCAGAAATTCAATGCCTAAAAAGAAACACACATCATTGACAAAGACAAGCACAGACTTAAAGCAAAAAGGATAAGAAAGATTTTCCAAGTAAACAGAGCCTAAAGACAGGCAGGAGTGTTTACACGTATGTCTGATAGGACAGACTTCAAACCAAAATTATTCAAAAGAGACAATGAAGGTTACCTCGTATTAATAAAGAAAACAATTAGCTACAGCAGTTGTAAATAAATATGAGCCAACCATTGGTACACTCAAGTTCATAAAACAAACACAAGTGGACATAAAATGAAATTAGGTCCTTTGCAGAAAAAATGGATCTACTAGAGATTACAACGTTAAGTGAGATAAACAAAGCTAAAAAACAAAAACAAAAATGAATATTGCATATTTGTGCTCAAATGTAAACTCTAAGCCCCTAATAATTATAATAATAACAACAATATAACAGGATTACCAACGGGACTGCTTGGTATGAGGAGGCAGAAGGTATGAGGAGAAGGAAATGAGAAGGTGATGGTGGTGAATATGAATATGATTAAAGCATATCACATACATATGTCATCATGTACTCAACACATACACACGCTCATATGTACATATGTAAAATATATAAATAAATATATAACATATACACGTATACACATATATAATAAAAATATACACATATTTATATGTCTATAAATGTACATATTTTATTTTGCTGCTTATATACATATACATGTATATAAATACATACATACATATATATGTATCTGTATACATATACCTATGTATATATGTATGTATATAAAAGCAGCATAATAAAATACACCAAGAACAGTTCGGGGCAGAAGAAGAGGAGGGGACAACAGAGTAAATTTGATCAAAGCACATTGTATGATTTTTCAGAAACATCACAATGAATTCCTTTGTGCAATTATGGTAAGACAATAGGCATGGTGAGGTTCTCTGGTAATTCCAGCTGCACAGGAGGATCATGGTGTGAAGCCAGACAGAACACAAAACTCAAGATCACATTTACCAAAGCTAAAAGTATTGGGGAAATTGTTCAAGTATAAAGTGCCTGCCTGGCAAATAGAAGTCTCTTAGTTCAATCCCTAGAATTACCAGAAAATAAAAAGACCAATAAGATCAATAATATACAAGTAAAATAATAGGCAAAACATTTTAGAATCTGTTTTCTAAACACAAATTTCAGAAGGAAATAAAATCTGCTTGTTTTGAAATATGATTTAAAAATAGTTCCTAGAAAAGTGTTAAGAAAGCCCCAGTACCTCCTAGGAAGACAAGTGGCTCTTAAAAAATCTGAAACTGTATTGTGCAGATTTTTATGAATGAGAAACATATGGATTAAATTACACACTTTTGAAAAAAATTGCAATGACAAAGTACACTTGACAGTTTTATTGAGCTTGAATTATTTGGAAAACAATCCCAAGATACTTTAGAAATCCCAAATGGGGCCTAGTTTATTCACCATCTATAGAAAATCAAATTTAGCCATTCATATAAAAAAGGTAGTCTCCATTACAGTATGTAGAAGTTAGGATTAAAAAAAGTTATCTTATTTTCCTGCATTCTGGGGAGCTCTCCAGATAAGTGGGCCTGAGTGACTATGAACATAATTTTCTGTGGACCTCAGGGCATGGCTCTAAGCCAAGACTCATTCTTACTTCCTCTGTCTCTCTGTCTACTTTCTTGCTTTGTCTTATTACAAGTTTTTGAAAGATGGCTAAAACACATACCTATTTATTCTGTTCCCTAATTTTTAAGTTCAATTACTGCCAATGCTCAATGAGACTTGTTTTCCATAAAATAATCTGTGGCCGACTGGCTTTATACAATATGATTCTTACAATTATCTTGAATTCAGTATGTGATGCTGTGGGGAGGAGACTTCTAATTTTGCTTAAAAATCTTGTTACTCGAGCTTTACAACGTCAGTGCGGGGAGGGGGGGGGGGATGGGGGGGAAGGAGAAGGATTGGGATTGCGGGGGAGGGGGGAGGCTGGGAAGGGACGTGAAGGGTAAACAAAAGGAGGAGGCTCCAATGCTTGGTAAGAAATGTACGCATTATCCTGCCCATGTAATTGTAACCCCTCTGTACAGTATGTTCACAAATAAAAAAAAAATCTTGTTACTGTTTAAAAATAGGCAGCTCTAAAAGTAATTTCAAACACCTACTAAGCAGTGAATAAGAGAATGAAGAGAGTGACCATAGATTCTTGGCCAAGGGGCTCAGTGTTCTTTTATTCTTATAAGTAGTATAATATATAAAATGTCAAACATATACAAAAATATTTTTTAAGTTTTCTTGACATTTTGGACAAGCACTATTAAAGTCTTGCACACTCAGGTTTCTATTGAGATTTATAATTACTTAAGCCTTTTTTTTTTCATCAGTAAGTGACAATCTTGAACCAAGTTATTTTGCTCACTCTAGTGTTCTCTTGGGTAGAATTTTTTTATTGTATGCATTATGTATTTATATACACATTACTGAACAAGGTTGTCAACACCAAACATGTGTGTTACTTTTTGTAGATGGTTTATGGAATGTTCATTATGATAGATCTTATATCTCAACTTCAGATCTACATCCTATCTGAGATGGGACCACATTTACAGATCAGAGTGCTCTCCCACTTATTTAACATAAGACTCATCTCTTCCTACCAGTCATACCGAATTTGCCTACTCATACCTCTTGACCTTAATTCAGTGTAGAGTCTACAGCACAAGGTGAAAGGGCAAGAAGGGCAGAGGAGTAGAGGTATATTTTAGGTAAGACACAGTGCTGTTGGTAGCCTCAAAGAAGTCCATTTTCTGCCAGAGTAGATTTTCAGAAAATACTCATGCCAGTAGTGTGCTATCTCCCTGTGTTTTGAAAACGTTGCTATGTTTCTGTATTTCTTGGAGAATGGACATGATTAGAGTGCAAAGTGGTGAATATTCTGGAATAATTTCAGAGTTACATCTTCCTTTCTTCTTTTATGAGAAAAAAATACTCATTGAGAAAAGTGATTAAATGAATGTAAGGAACAGCTCCAAGAATACAATGACGTGTTAAGCATGGAATAATGGTTTGGGCTTCCCCATGATCACTCATGCCATTTCTTTGCTTTTGCAAATACTTGACTTCCTTCTTGGCCTGACTCCCCTGGATTGTGTCTGGCTCCTCTTCCCGGTGACTTCTAGCTTAGTTAAGCTCTCTGTCTTCCAGGAAGCCCTCTCTAATTCACACATTTAACTTAGCTGCCTATATTTCAGGATCCCAGTATAACACTGGGAATAACGCTGTGATAGGATTTACCTGTGTTGCCATATAAATTTGCCGTATAAAATAGAATCTTTGAATGTGAAGACCGTGCCACTTCAACTCTGAACGCCCAGCCCTGAGCCCAGTGTCTGGCTCATAATAGATCTTCAATAAATTTTTGAGTGCTTTATATCTGAGTAGCTAAGTAATGCTACTGAATAACCCAACCCTGAACACAGGAAGAAATACAAAAGAAGCATTGCTTTTTCCTTATGTTTCAAGATATGTCTTGCCTTTGGGAAAAGAAAAACACATTTCCCAATATGAGGAAATACCTGAATACTTCTTGGAATTTAACACACACATACATACATAAACACACACACATACATACACAAACACACACACACACACACACACACACACACACACAACATTCTAGAGAATGAAAATATTTGAGGAATAAAAACTATTAGGTCCCTTTATAAAACTATTTTGAGGAAATAATCTTTTAGTCTCCTTGAGAGGTTTATAGATTTCTATGTAGTTGTAACCCTCTGTAATGATGAGTTAAGTGAAGACATTATTGTCTATTAAGCCTCTTCTGTTTATCAGTTACTACATATGTTAATATGCTCAATGACCCTGTATACTACCATCACTTTCTTCGTATTACAGATAGTACAGCCCACAATAAGCTACGTGATCATTCAGTGACAGCATTTGAACTGACATTGAGTAGAATAAAATCAATTAAAAATTTAGAATTTTAAATTAAAATGAAGTAAATCAAAGTTTAAAATCAAATTAAAAATTAGTTTATTGGGTCAAATTTCTCTGAATGAGTTTCTTGTAATAGCTGTGGCCAAACAATTTTCAAAAAAATTGGAAGAGTCAATTTGTGGTATTCTTTACCAGGTGGAAGATTTCTTGGAAGTATGTGGGTTTTTTCTTTACGGGTCCTAGCACAATGCTAGGCACACAGATGATTCTAAAAAGACGTCAATATATTATCAGATAAATGGATGTTGTCCCCAGTATAATACATTTTCTCCTGACAACAGATGCTTAAGTGGTACTAGAGAGCTATACAAACATACAAAAACAGGTTTCTCTATCTGAATACAAGAGTGAAAAAGCAACTTGAGGGAAAACATGGGATCTAGATTACCTATTGGCAGAGACACAGTATGTCTCTGCAGTTAGACAAACAGTCCAGGCAGCAAGATAATTAAAATGTAGTTCTAAACTTTTTGTTTTTCAATAACAATTAAAAGGAATCTAATACACTTTTGAAAAATTGTCTCTTTCTGTTTTCTCTAAGTTTGTTATATATTCAACTACTCTCATCTCTACTAGTCTCTAAATTTCCACTTTCAAAACCATGTGCAAAATTCTACTAGAGATTTGACCTAACGGCTCTGTTGGCTTCCTTTCGTGGCCCCTGTCCAGGAAGGAATTGTAGCATCTTCAGTTGGAAGCTTCCCTGGCCCACACTTCCCTAGATCCTTCCCTTCCTTTCCTGCTCATCCGTAGAAGGGTATTTCTTTTATTGTCCTCGTCTTTGAAGAGAAGTTCTCTTAGATAGGTTTTGCTAAAAGAAACAACAATCTGTAAGTTCATGATGCCTACTACTAGTAAAGTTGAGTTAAAAACAGGGCTTGGATTTCACTGATAGATCTGAAGCTTTGATTGATCCATGTGCATGAGACTTTCTAGGACTTCATCAAGCTCTGCAGTTTTCAACAGTGTGGGCCTTTTATTTTTTATTTTTTGTCTGGGGAAGCTTCCCTGTGTAGCCCAGCTTGTCCTTGACGTGTCTATCCGTCTGCCTCAACCTTCTGACCACTGGGATTGCAGGTATATACAACCATGTCCAACATAGTTTGGCACTTTTGGGAGGTGGGGGTGGGGATGGTGCTGGGGATGGAACCAGAGCCAGGACCACATTCCAGATAAGCATTCTACACTCAGACCTTTCCAGCTTCTCCACAGCTTGAAGTTTCCTATGATATTCTAGCTATCATCCCCACAGCTTTCACTCTCATTTATATTGCAGTCTTCTTCTTGTTATTTCCCTCAGACAGCTCCAGATTTTTGGCAGTTTTCTCTCTGTCAAAACAGGAAAGATTCAAATAGAACTTACCTTATTATGTTAAATTGAAATTTGCATTTAGATATGTCTCATAACTATTTGTCTTTAAAATCTTTCTCAGATTCACTTGTACAATGCAATCTCTTAAGTATATTTTAGGCAGACTGAGATTACTGCTCTGTTGTTGGTATCATTTTTCTAAGCTATAAACTCACTCACCTGACTCAAAGTCAATTTCATGAGTTGGGTAAGTGATATTGTAGCTTTGACAATGTGCACAAATATGGAGAGAGAAAATAGTCAAGTAAATGAAGTCAATAATTATATTTCTGTGGTTTAAAGAAAAAAATTAAATGCTTAAAATAATTTTGTTATTTAAAGCATTTGAAATATTAGGATAAATTGATAATTTAGAGAAACTGCATGTTACCTTTTTAGTTGTAATTTGTAATAGTAATTAAATTTTGACTTTAATTAGGAAGAGGATGAATATAATTAGTTTTATAAACAAGGTTGCATATTAAGAAAATTTGATATAGTTCTCTTGAAATTTCTTTTGTTTTTTTAAGACAAGGTCTTGTTATGTAACTCAACCTGGCCTCAAACTCAAGATCTCTGCTTCAGGCTGGGAAGGTGGCTCAGTGGTAGAGTGCTTGCCTTGAATACATGAGACCGTGGGTTCGACTCCTTGCACCACATAAGCAGAAAAAGCTGGAAGTGGCGCTGTGGTTCAAGTGGTAGAGCACTAGCCTTGAGCTGAAATGCTGAGAGATAGTGCCCAGGCCCAGAGTACAAGCCCCACGACCATAAAAAAAAATAAATAAATAAAAGTTCACTGCTTCAGCCTTCAGAATGCTCAGATTATAAGTATGTGCCAGCATGGCTGGCTTGAAAGTCTGATACATGTTTAAATTTTTTTAATAGGTTTTATAGAAGTTTTGTTTTTAAATCTTTTAGGTCGGTCTTGTTAAATGTTTGAAATTTGTGGAAGAATCAACTGTAGCAAATTTGAAATGTGTAAATATGTATTGAAATTAAGTCTAGAAGCAGATCTAGTGGAAGGGTGTGTGTTTGAGTGTCCTTGTGTGTGGGGGGAGAGAGAGCAGAGAGTCAGAGAGAGAGAGAGAGCCAGAGAGAAAGAGAGAGAGAGAGAGAGAGAGAGAGAGAGAGAGAGAGAGAGAGAGAGGAGAGAGAGAGGAGAGAGAGGAGAGAGAGAGAGAGAGAGAGAGAGAGAGAGAGAAGAGAGAGACCAAGGATTGGTTTATGTAATAGCAAGGGCTTGCTAAGCAAATCTGGATTCTGTAAGGCTGGCCAATAGGGAGGAAGGATGGCTAGTAGGTTGGAACTGCATAGACCAGGCCAAAATCATTGTCCATTGAAGAAATTTTCTTCCTTCCTTCCTTCCTTCCTTCCTTCCTTCCTTCCTTCCTTCCTTCCTTTCTTTCTTTCTTTCTTTCTTTCTTTCTTTCTTTCTTTCTTTCTTTCTTTCTTTCTTCTTTCTTTCTTTCTCTCTCTCTCTCTCTTCTTTCTTTCTTTCTCTCTCTCTCTCTTCTTTCTTTCTTTCTTTCTTTCTTTCTTTCTTTCTTTCTTTCTTTCTTTCTTTCTTTCTTTCTTTCTTTTCTTCTTTCCTTGTGAAGGCTTCACCCCCACTTTCATAGCTTTCCTAAGATAAAGCCAGGCTTACCAGAACAATCTTCCTTCATTAAAGTGAAATGAGTAAGGTTTCTAAATCTTTTATAGCAACACCTAGATACATGTTTGGCTGACTAACTGGGGCTGCTACCAAGGTTCTAGTGAATTAAAAAAAATCAAGCTGGGCACTGGTGGCTCATACTTTTAGTCCTCGTTACTACTCAGGAGGCTCAGATCTGAGGATCACAGTTCAAAGCCAGTCTGAGCAGGAAAGTTGAGAAACTCTTATCTCCAATATACTACTCTGAAAAAGTGGCTTAAGTACACGGCTGAAATCAGAAAGCAACTCCTTCTGTAATAGCCCCACAAAAAAAAAATATCTAGGCGTTAACTAAAGAAGCGAAGGCCCTCTATGATG